>NC_090921.1:674274761-675518511 GCF_040938575.1 Ambystoma mexicanum | reverse complement strand
CGGCTGGGAGCTCGAAACGCATGAATCTTGGACAAAATCCATACCAGTGTTTTACCACATTTTATGCCAAGGGTTGCCAGATTCAGTGCAGAAAAAACTCCAAAAATTTGTAGGAGTTGAGGCCAAACCTTGGGCTTAAATACAGCTAACTATCGCACACTACTATAGATTGTTGCAAGAAAAGAATAGGAAGAAGGAGGCAACTCGAAAAGGTGAGGAAGCAAAGCTGGTGCAAAAGAAATTATCCAAGTACGCTCTTGAAGGAGCCATGTTAACTAACCCAGCTGAACAAAACGACCACAGGAGGTTATCCCACCGCAGAATACCCAGGGTATCCTAGGACAATACCCAAGGGGAAGGGGAAGGGGAAGGGGATTTAGAGGAAGAGGATGGCAGAGTAGCCAGGGAGGTTCCAAGGGAATCAAGGTTTTCAAAACGTGCAAATGGGCGGTCCAGGTATGTCAAATGGACAAATACTTCGACCACCACCAGTATGTTGGCTGTGTGGAATGACGGCATCTGGCGCGTTCGTGCAGAAGCCAAGGCGTGTGGCAAAATAGCCAAGGAGTGGGAGCAGGCGCAGCAAACTCGCCTGCGATCTCCTACCATAGTGCACAGAATAACACAGTGCAGCAACAAGCACCAGGCATGCAGCAGGGGGTTCAAATCCCGAGCATGGGGAATTTGCCACAAGGGCAATTCCAACAGGCACCACTGCAACCTCCACAGGGCACAAACTCCGCTAGGGGAGGCAACCCCGGAAATGGAGAAAATCCACAAGTGTACAGTGGACTGAACTTATACATGAACTAGGACAGCTCACTGGGAACCCTGATGTGCTCTATCCTATCAGTGACACCAGACCCTAATAGGGAACCTAGCGTGAATGTCGCCATAGGGGGTAAAGAATATTCATCCTTAGTTGACACAGGGGCAACACGCTTGTGCATACGAGAAGGCAAGTTTTCCTTGTCCAGCGAGGCCATAGATACTGTTTTACAGGAGCTCACAGTCGAGTTCCCTTTTACGGACGCACTCCCAGTCTCCATAGGGGAATGCGAAATGAATGTACCTTTGTTGTATTCGCGTCCGACCCCCAGTAAACATTTTGGGTCGAGATTTAATGACAAAATTGAATGACCATCTCGTTTACAGAGGAGGGCATAGTATGCTCTACTCCGGGAATGCATTATTCAAACATGAGCTATACCATTAGAGCCAGAGGTCTTCGCATATGGCATGCGTGTGCTTATGGCAGGATTGCCAGGCCTCACAGATAGAACTATGAGAACCCCTGATGAGTTTCTATTCAGACCAAGAATACCTATGCATGAAGAGGAGGGACAAGTATTTCCCTTGATGATGCATACTGCTGCAGTACGAAGGAAGGTAGCCTTCGTCGAAGGATACGATGATGAAGGCAGACAATGGTGTGCGATTATAGCCATTGAAGAAGGGTATCGAGTGACTGACGTCACCAAAGATGATCTATTTGAAGAACAACCTGACTCAGAAGAGACAAGGGTGGAAGTGAGTCTCATATTTTGGGTGAAAATGATCAAAAGAGAAGTGTCTTAGAGAATGATGTTGGCACTGATACGTCTGGAATACTTTGATGACAACATGGCCCAGGTGCCTGTCTCGGTATGGACTACAGGACCTTATGACGTAGGCCTGCTGAAGGGGGTGGGGGAAGTGAAAATTAAACTAAAACCAGGAGCAATTTTACCAAGAGCGTGACCATATCCCGAGAGGCAGATGAAAGAATTCCGAAGACAGTTTCCGCCATGATGGACCAGGGCATTCTAGTGACGTCAGAGTCCCCTTCTAACACAGTGATCTATCCTGTCAAGAAGTCAAAGGGAGGGTCTTGGCGTTTAATCCAAGATTTGAGAGCATTAAACAATATTGTTGAAGCAGAGTTCCCTCTAGTCACTAATCCATCTACAATTTTGTGTAATATACCTGTCGAGGCAACATTTTTATGGTGATCGACTTGAAAAATGCCTTTTTCTCAATCCCGTTGCACTGTGATTCACAAGACCTGACGTCATTCACATTCAGACAAATGCCTCTGAAGAGCACGAGGTTGCCACAGGGGTACTGTGAGTCCCCGTCCATCTTTAACGGAGTCCTTCAGATGGACCTAGCAATATTGCAGTAGAAAGTGTCATCCTGCAGTATGTGGATGACATTCTGATCTGCAGCACCACAGGGGAGCAATGCAGGCGTGATTCTGTTCAGCTACTGACTATACTGGCTGAGAAAGGCTATAAGGTTGACAAGGAAAAACTGCAATATTGTCAACAGGAGGTGCTGTACATAGGCCACTTAATTTCGCATGAGGGGGAAAAAGATAACCCCAGAAAGGGCTGAAGCTATCATGAACACGGCAAAGTCACTCACGGTAAGGCAAATGCAGGGCTTTTTAGGCCTCTGCAATTATGTTGGAGCATGGGTCTTCGATTACAGACGTATACCAAGCCCTTGCTCCAGGCGTTAAGGAAGGTCCAGGTGACAAGGGGAGATATCGAATGGACCGAGGCAATGGAAAAGGGGTTTACAGAACTCAAGAGAGCGATTTGTATGGCTCCAGCTCTCGGGATGCCTAATTATGCAGAGGAATTCTACCTATTCTCACACACAGATGGCAGCGTTATGACTGCAGTACTCGCTCAAAGAACCTCGTTGGTGTAGAAGCCCCTAGCATATTACAGTTGGAGCCTGGACCCAGTCATGAGGGGCCACTTCCCATGCGAACAAAGTTTAGCTGCCGCTGCGTTTGCCATAGAAAAGGCGACTACCATTGTAATGGATGTTCCATGACGTTATACGTCGAGCACTCATTGTTTGCCATCTTAGAGAAACCAAAGGGTAAGTTGACATCTCAAAGAGCTTCTGCCTATGAAGTGATCATATCTAACCCATCGATGAAAATAGTTTGATGTAAACCCAGCGACGTTCATAGCTGAGCCAGTCACTGAAGGGGAGCCGATACATGATTGTGAAAATTATGAAGAATTCCATGATAAAATCCCCAGGGTGAAAGAAAATGCACTGGCGGCAGGAGAGATCGTTTTCATTGACGGTTCTTCGAGAACCGACCAAGAAGACAGACAAAGATATACAGGCTTTGCCGTAATGAAGCACACACCAAAAGTAGAATTTCAAGTACTCGTCAGTACACGAATACCATCTCATTATTCAGCGCAGGCTGCAGAATTATTTGCGTTGATGCTCGCCATTGAGAATCACGCAGACTAGGAAGTGACAGTATACAGTGACTCCGCCGATGTGACGTCCACGGTGCATGCAGGCATAGCATGTAGGAAAAGGAGGGGCTACCTCCGAGCGGATGGCACGCCGGTGCAGCACGCAGCCTTATTAGACAGGCTGAGAAAGGCACTAGAGCTCCCAGTGGGCATAGCGTTTGTGAAATGCGCCGCCCACATCAAAGGGACAGATTTCATGTCACGCAGAAACCATGCAGCAGACACGGAAGCCGAGCGTATGGCATCCAAGAGTGAGACGATCATGGAAGTAGAAGTGGCGTGTGTGATGCTGGAAATGCATCGGCGGGACAGGGCCTCCGTATCCTTGTCCTTTACGGCTTTTTATCGTGTGTTCTGTCGTGTTTTCCGCACAGGAGTTCAAGTGGGACTCCTGGTGGTGCAGCTCTTTCTTTTGGTTTGGTGAACGGACCCGTGGGATACCCTTATGGCACCCATGGGTGGGGGTACAACCCTGTGCCCCTAGGGTATGTTTTTGGGCACCTGTGGGTGGCCCGCAGAGCAGGGTATGGGCTGGTGGCAGCTCCATGCTGAATTTGACAGGTGCTCAGAGTATCCTCCATTTTGGGATACCCCGGCCCTGCCATTGGGATCAGTTGATTCCTGATGGAAAACAAGATGGCCCTGGTGGCGTCTTGCTATTACCCATTACCTTGTTTTCCCAAAGTCCTGGGAAGCCCTGACTCTGTCCCTTCCCCCTGACTGGCTGTTGGGTGGAAATGCCATATATGGTGGTGTTGTGAAGGCCCGGCCAGACTAGCTGGAGCCTTCCCGGTGATGTATGTTGTGGGTACCTCCTGTGGGTGGGACCTGGGTGAATAGTGTGTGTGACGAATATGCATTCTGTGTTGTGGATGTCTAGTATCTGGTGGTTGACACAATGACTGAGACAGCCCTGCCCGAAACCGGTATGAATGCAGCTTGGAGTGTTGAATGGCTCGGTACTTGTCCCAATACACATAACTTGTTGTGAGTGTCTGGAGAGAAGTGAATGGCCTGAATACCTCGAGTGCCTGATTGGCTACTTGGCTGCATGAATGCCCGTAGTCGTGATTGGATGCTTGAGTGTGACCCAGCGGAATGAATGGGAGGTCAACCGTATATCTGGGGACCTCTCACTGCTAGGAATGGTGTTCAGAAGCTGAAGTCCACTACGACGAGTAACTGGAGTAACTGACGCTTGACCTTGAAGCCCTGCTGGACGAGAAGAATTGCTGTTGCTCTCCTTCACAATCTCAAAGCTGCTGTGCCTCCAAGGACTGACACAGAGAGGACCTGGTAAGGCGCCCTCTTCCTGAGCTACGAGTGACCATCGTGCACAGCTGATCTTTGCCAACGCTCCCTGGTAGACAGACCTTCGACAGGCTGCCGACCCGATATGGAGACTGCTGCGGAACTCCAAGGAGAAGCACTCGGACTGTTGTTCGCCACTGTCGACGACCGTTGTCGCCGACTGGAGCCGCCTTGCTCCCGTTTGCCTAAGAACTTCCATTGATCATCGGACGCTCTCGTCACCGTCACCCGCTTGTCTCCTGCTGGAGAAGGAACTCCAAGGAGAAGCACTCGGACTGTTGTTCGCCACTGTCGACGACCGTTGTCGCCGACTGGAGCCGCCTTGCTCCCGTTTGCCTAAGAACTTCCATTGATCATCGGACGCTCTCGTCTGCACCGTCACCCGCTTGTCTCCTGCTGGAGAAGGAACTTCAAGGAGAAGCACTCGGACTGTTGTTCGCCACTGTCGACGACCGTTGTCGCCGACTGGAGCCGCCTTGCTCCCGTTTGCCTAAGAACTTCCATTGATCATCGGACGCTCTCGTCTGCACAGTCACCCGCTTGTCTCCTGCTGGAGAAGGCCCAACCATTGACGCATCGTCGGAGAACTCTTCTCCACCAGGTACATTGGGGGGGGGGGGTAAAACTTTAATAGGAAGAAGTGAGACTATTGAACATATGGACTGGGCTTGTGCTATATATCTTTATTTACAGGTTGCCCAGGTGGGGGGGGAGGGGATCTCCACACACAACTGTGCCTAGTGGTAGGGGTCAGCATTCTGCCTGCTGTTTCAACCATCTTGCGTTCCTTCCTATCTCTATTGCTTTTTTCCTCGTTATTGATCTGTGTGACATGTTAACCGTACAGTTGATGCACTTTAATGAGATTCGATAACATTGATTCAATCATTATTGACTTCCAAGTACAAAGTGCGTTATTGTGATCGTGTACATACCTTTGAATATTAATTATATAAAGACTGTTTTCAGTAATACAGTGTGTGGACATTCCTTTGTGGGGGTTCAGGGACTACACTGTATTTAAGAACCAGCCTGCATCACCTCCTGAGAAGCTAGGCCTTGATTGCTCGACCACGTACTAATAATAGAGAATCTTGGCTGGGGTCCTCTGTGCCTCTCCTCTACCATATAGAGAGCGGAAGTACAGACACCCCCTGCCAGTCTTTACAGCCTGCACCCATGAACGGATGATGATGATGATAGCACGAGCTACACCAGAAGCCTATAGCAATATGGGGCAGACACAACTGATGGAGCTTCAAGGGGGGGAGGCACCTCAGGATGAAAAGAACTTGTGGAAACGCTGAGATTTTTCTTTAAACCCCTCCGACGGATTGTGGTGGCAAGACAGCACTGGTAAACCAGTAATGCCTGTAGCCCTACTAAAGATAGCATTTGAGCAGTTTCATTACCCATTTCACATGTCAAAAGAGAATCTAGCAGCAACGCTCGCAGAAGACTGGTTTATACCGAATTTAGCTGAGCATGTTGCATTCTTTATGGTGAACTGCATAATCTGCCAGCAATTCACCGCTGGGCACACATTAAAAGTAGTGAGAGGAGTCATCCCCGGCCAAATGGGCCTTTCCAGCACTTGCACATTGACTGTCGACATGATTAAAGTGTGTAACGGGTGCAGGTACTTAATTGTAGTGGTGTGTCCATTCTCTAGATGGATAGAAGCAGGTCCCTGCACACACCCAGACTCAACCTGTGCTGCCAAATTCCTAGTGAGGGAAGTGTTCCCTAGATGGGGGGGGGGGTGTGTGAGGTGATGACGTCCGACAACTGGGCTCATGTTGTTAATGCAGTCTTTGAGCAGATCAACTTGTTGCTTGGTCTAAAGCACAAGTTCTCATCGGCGTATCATCCGGAAGATAATGGCATATGCAAGAGGCTCAACGGTTTGTTAAAGGAAAGGATAGCCAAATTGAAGCTTACTCTAAAGAGGGGATGGTTGCACTGCCTTCCACTGGCATTGTATGCTCTTCGGAACCAACCAGGCTCCGACCATCATTTTACGCTGCATGGGATAGTCACAGGAAGAAGAATGGGTACCCCTCTTACCCCCCCGATATCGAGTTAGATGTGATGCCCAGTCAACCTGAGAGGTCCTGGGAACCGAGTTGCAAGAATATCTGAACTGCATGACATCCAGCCTTACTGTAATTTCAGACCAACTACAGCGACGAAGAAAAGGGTGCAGCACAGCCCAAAACACAGCAGGAGATGCTGAAACAGACGCAGTTCAAGGTCTACGTACGCCACTCATCTTCCCTGGAGACTTCGTGTTGGTAAAGAAATACACAAGGAAAAGGTAGGACTAGCCAAGATTCGATGGCCCTTTCATCGTAGAGGACTGCACTCCGTCAGCGGTAAAATTGCAGGGCAGGAGAGCATGGATTATTCCCAATGACATTAAGCCCTATATCAGAGACAACGGGGAAGAACCTCCGCACGTGCAGACAAGATCAATGACGAGGAAGGAGGATGCATGAGCAGCAAAGCCAAGACAAAGAACACGGTTGCAAGTTGTGGCTTAAAACTGGACATTTCCTCTAAGCAAAAAAGGGGGATAAGGACATAACTGACACTCTGTGCATCCTAGTTGCAGGGTGAAGAAGAAATCGTGCATCTAAGCCACAACAGGTTTGTTGACACCAACTTGTAAATCAAATCACACTAAAGCTTTGTTGAGAAACAGGACTGAAGAGCTAAACGCAGCATCCTCAATCATCAAAAAGCAAGTCGTCGCTTCGCAGCATTTATGGTGTCACCCAGCAGAAATATCACAAGGGATGTGCTGTCCTATTTTTAATTAGTACTAGAGACATATCCATCACTTGTAGGGAGAGTCACCAGTGTCGCAGACTTTATCCAAGATCCTGCCAACAAGGAAGTAATCTGGCAACTGCCTACTGTCATCGCGGAAGCCTTCATTGTGTTAGCAGAATACAGTGATGAGGACCCAAATGCTTCCACCGCAGGCGATCATAGATGAACTCACTTATAGACTTTTCTTTCGCATAATCGAAGAGTGCCCAGACCTTATCGGGAGAACCACAGACACTCTTTCATTCATTCGAGATCCAACAAACACTGAACATTTGAACCAGCTGTGGGTCAAATTGAACTACGTAGTCGCAATCCACGCAGCAGGAAAGTGCAAGGACTGTTCACGTCAAAAGAAGGGCCTGTGATCTTGAACCCAGAAAAGGAAGACAAACGTCCCTGTCGCCTGAGGACAGCCGACTGGCGCACAACGTCCTGTTTCGTCAAGTCGTCATCTTTCTGCCTAGGGACAGATCGAGAGGACAGAGACAATAACTTCACCTTTTTATTTTTGATTAACTGACATTTTTTCCATTTTTTTTCCCCATTTTTGCATCACATTGAACAGATTTCAGCATGTCCTCAGGATTAAAGCAGATACGGGGGGTGGACTGGGAACTCGCCTATATTGAATATGCACGATGAATGTGACTCACCAAAGGTGTTCGTTTAATCTATTTTCCATAGTCTAGCAAGGGAACTGTATCCCGTATCCAGAGACAATCGACACCCACAAGAGGGGGGACACTTGCGAAGCACCAGACACTTTGATACAAACTTTCTGAGAAGCAATAATGGAGTAAGTGAAAAGAATGAAACATTGACATTTGCTATGATTGAAATGGGGGCCCAGAACAGTAACCTGGTCTGCCCACAAACAGGGGGCGTCCCCGCTTCCCTGGAAGGAAATGCTGCCAATTGTCATACCGCACGATTATTTGTGTATGTATAGTGATTATCATTGTCTTTCTGTCATTAACAATCAGAACTGCATTCTTTATTGGTGCACGAAGCGTTCCAATCTCAGTGCACCCACCGGATAATTTACACGTAGGTCCCACAAAAGCACCCAGACCCTATATAGTTATTCCAGTCCCGAGAAAATCTGATGGTAAGGTAAACAAACTACAAATGAATCTAATTGGCAGTGATACACACACACACTTAAGTTAACGAATGAAGAGAAAAGCTGGAGGCAGGGTAAGCACGTAACATGAAAACGTAGCACTGGCCAATAAACGCACACGAACCTGGGCAAGTGTCAATGGCTGCAGAACCTCAAGCAAAGGCAGCAGAGAGCACAAGACTGCCTATCGGACAACCCGTCCCAGTAAATAATGAGAGAGACCGAAAAGAATCAAGTGAAAAGCCAACTAGAGCAGACCTAGCAAAAGCCCTCAAGAAGACCAAAGCGGCTACGAGAGAATTCACTGCAAGGACACAAATTTTGATAGATTACTTATTCCCGGTTATAGCTAAAGCAAAGAAACGGCACAAGGAACTGAAAAATAAAACCGCAGAGACTGTACTAACAAGCACACAAGTTCCAACACAAGGAACAAGTACCAGGCACACGATGCAGCCCTACACTGAGCCGATGACTGGCTGGTGGTTGATAAAGGCACTCATGGATGACAGGAAAAGAATGCAAGAAGAGAAGGAGAGAATTGCAAAGCCTCCATCTACCACATCAATGCAGATAAAGAAACCTGCTCTGCCGACCACGCCCTTTCCAGTGATCCATCTCTCTGCCTGTTTCATCAGTCAGAGAGTTGTATCATTTGGAAGGGTCTAATTTGACCTACCTACAATCAAGTCGTGTGAAAAAGGATCCGGAAGAGCCCTACCAATTGTATCCTTTTTGGTTACCGTATCCTTTTCAATTGATACATTGGTGATTTATGACAGAATCAGAAGCCATGGAGGGTACGGATCCTTTAACTGTTTTGACTCAGTTAATCACTGACTTGAGAAATGAAATGATTACGGCACAGGACACGCTACGGCATCGAATGGATGTTATGCAAGATGCCATGCATGCCACTCCTCAGGGAGCACAGGTTCCAGTAGCCACTGCATCTGGATCTGGGACTATGGCACCATCATTATCACAGGAAACTCTTAATGTGGTTATGCCAACACAGTTTTCCTTGGCTCCCCCGGAAAGGTTCACAGGTGATCCTAAAACCTGTAGAACTTTTGTTAATCCGTGCCGACTTCATTTTCTTTGCCGGCCTAATTCGTTTCCTGACCTTACTACTAAAGCAGCATTCGTGCTTTCCCATTTGGGGGGTACAGCGGCTGCTTGGGCTAATCCTTTATTGGAATCAAATAGCCCATTTTGTACGATTGCGATGATCTTCTGGCTGCTACGAGCAAAGTCTTTCATATGCGCTACGCTACTCAAGCCACAGATCTGGAGTTGCTGAATCTACAACAAGGCAGTCAACCTCTGTTGGCTTACATGGCCCGATTCAACCAATTAACAGCCGAAACCCAATGGCCTGAAGACAAGAAGAGGGCTGTTTTCTACAAGGGTCTCTCAGAAGAACTCAAAGATGCCTTGTCCACGGTCCCAGTGGTTCCTACAGGTTTCTCAGAATTTCTTGATTTGATTTTACAAATTGATGCACGGAAGAAATGCTCGCAAAGGAAAGAGAAAACCTTTACTGCATGCACCGGTTCATTCTGAGACTCCGGCAGCTTCTTCGAATGATCCGGAACCAATGCAAATTGGTGCGGTGAGAGGCCGGTTGTCTAGGGCCGAAAGAGAGAACCGAAGAAAAAACAATTTATGTATGTATTGCGGTTCATCTGAGCATTTAATGGCGGCATGTCCTAAAAACCAGTTAAGCCTTCGGGAAACGCCAAAACTCGACAGTAGCAGGAGTCCCTGTGTCGAGTGTTACATTGGACTCCATTACATTTCTAGCGCACGTACCTATAGCTGTTGAGATGACTTTACGTTTTGATGATCAAGAATTGGTTTCCAAGGCTATGGTTGATTCTGTAGCCACTAATAATTACATCGATATCACATATGCCAAGAAATGTTCTATACCCCTTGTAGACGAGAACAAACCTGAAACTGTTAATACTGTGGATGGATCGGTCTTGATTTCCGGTAGGGTAACTCAGGAGACTGTACCTATTCAGATGACTTTATTAAATGGTCATTCGGAGGAAATAGTCTTCGTTGTCATTGCGGCTCTTCCGTACAAGATATTACTTGGACCCGCTTGGTTGACTCTTCATAATCCCGCCATTGACTGGGTTACGGGATTGATCCAATATCCTTCCGTTTTTTGCAATGAACATTGCTTTACCAGTTAGGAGGTGTCAAATAAAACACATTTTGGCCTCTATGGAGGGAATTTCCACTATTGGTGTGGTACATCAGAGCGATACACATATACCAAGTGAATATAAAGATTTTGCTGATGTGTTTGACAAAGGCCAGGCAGAACAGCTGCCTCCACATAGGCAGTATGATTGTCCAATTGAACTAATTCCTGGAGCTAAAATCCCTACTGGTCGAGTCTATTCTTTAACTCCCAAAGAAGATGTTATCTTGAAAGAATACATCGATAAAGCTCTTGATATGGGATTTATACGGCCATCTCAATCGCCGGCTGCCTCTCCTTTATTATTCCGAAGAAAGGAGATCTAAGGCCTTGCATTGATTACAGGGCTCTTAACGACATCACCATAAAGAATCAGTACCCTTTACCACTGATAAATGTTCTGTTAGATCAATTAGGAACTTTCAAGTACTTCTCTAAATTGGACTTGCGCGGTGCTTACAATCTGGTTCGCACTCGTGAAGGAGACGAATGGAAGACTGCTTTTAAGACGCGGTACGGCCTTTATGAATATTTAGTGATGCCTTTTGGTCTTTGTAACGCTCCCGCCACATTTCAGTTCTTCATGAACGATATCTTCAGAGATATGATGGACCAATTCGTGGTGATTTACTTGGATGACATTTTGATATATTCATCGTCTTTTTCCAGAACATGTTAAACACGTGTTAGCTGTTTTACAAAGACTGAGAGAGAACAAGCTTTTTGTTAAAACCGAGAAATGTCTTTCATACACAAGAAGTGGAATTTCTGTGTTACGAAATTACCAATCAAGGTGTTCAAATGAGTCGTTCCAAAGTGAAGGCCATATTGAATTGGCCAGTTCCACACAATGTCAAGTCATTAGTCATTCCTAGGTTTTGCAAATTTTTATCGCAGATTTATTCGTTCTTTCTCCAAAACAGTGGCCCCATTGAGAGCCTTAACTAGTTCCAAAGTTCCATTCTTTTGGAACCAGAATGCCCAAGCATCTTTTGAGATGTTAAAGGAAGCATTTACCATTGCACCTGTACTTCAACATCCTGATCCGGATTGTCAGTTTATCGTTGAAGCAGATGCTTCCAGTGTCGCTACAGGAGCTGTACTTTCGCAAGTTTGTGCAGAAACCAAAGAGGAGCATCCAGTTGCTTTTTTCTCACGTAAGCTTACCTCATACGAACAGAACTATACTGTCACTGAGCGTGAATTACTTGCAATCAAGGATGCTTTCCGAGAATGGCGACATCATCTTCTTGGGGCCAAACATCAGGTGCTGGTGTACTCGGATCATAGAAATCTTCAGGCATTCAAAACTATGAAATGTCTTACAGCTAGACAGGCCAGATGGCATGTTTTTTTTGCTCAATACGATTTCCAGATTACTTATCGCCCTGCCAGACAACATGTCAAGTCGGATGCTTTGTCTCGCATTGGTGAAGAGTTGAAGGAAGAACCATCGGTGCAAAATAAGTTGTTGGCAGATCACGTGATATGTAGTTGTTCTGCACAACCTTCCCTAAAAAACGAGTTACAGGAGTGGGTGAAACTAAATCCACAATTGATTCAGGAATTGAATCTTGATATATACAATGGTTTGCCTTTCAAACAAGGAGTACTCTGTCTACCAACTGGTACCACTCGGAACAAGGCCCTCAGTTGGGGTCATGATTCCTTGATTGCAGCCCATCCTGGACAGAATACCCTAGAGTTGCTGAAAAGATGGTGTTGGTGGCCATCTATAACACAAGATGTTATAAATTATGTTTCAACATGTTCTGTATGCAGTCAATGCAAGAACACTCCTGGCAAACCAGTGGGTTTACTCCAGTCCCTACCTGTTCCTAAAAAACCATGGGACATGATATCAATGGATTTTGTGGTAAAACTTCCAAGAAATAATGGCTACGATAACAAATGGGTTGTGGTGGACTACTTTACAAAATTGGCGCTTTTTATCCCCTGTATGGGTTTACCAACAGCTGCTGGTCTGGCTGATTTATTCATCCGGCATATATTCTGGTTTTTTGGTCTACCTTCAGTGATAATCACTGACAGGGGCTCACAATTTGTGTCACGTTTTTGGAGAGCACTGAATTCGGCATTACTAATTGATGACAGGTTGTCGAGTGCTTATCACCCTCAAACGGATGGACAGACAGAGAGTCAATAGCACTATGGAACAATATCTGCGATGTTTGTGCCTGCAGTTTCAGTAAGATTGGCTCAATGTCCTGCCGGCAGCAGAGTTTGCCTATAATAATTCCTACCATAGTGCCATAGGTACTTCGCCTTTCTATGCTCTGTATGGGCAACACCCCCGATCCATTCCTTTGGATTCCAGTTTGTCTTTGGATACTCCTGCAGCAGGACGTAATATTAGAGATCTAAAGAGTCTACAGGCGAAAGTTATGCAGCAATTAGAGCAAGCTAAAAAACGAGATAAGACCTATGCCGATGCTCATAGAATCCCTGCACCTGTCTACAAAGCAGGTATGAAGGTATGGCTGTCCACTAAAAACTTGAGGATATCCGGTAAAAAGAAATTGTTACCTAAATACATCGGGCCATATGAAGTGCTCCACGTTATAAATCCGGCTGCTGTCGGTCTGGCATTGCCACAACGGTAGCGAGTGCATCCTGTATTCCACGTGTCACTCATCAAACCGTGCTCTGATGCTACTAGATTGCCTATACGACCTGTTGATATTTCTGTGTCAGGGTCAGACGAATATGAAGTACAGGACATACTGGACATGAGGCTACGTTCTGGGAAGCCGTATTATCTGGTGGTTTGGAAAAGCTATGGTCCCGAGGATAGATCCTGGGAACCTCTAACATTCATGCTCCTGCTTTGTTAAGGCGATTCCACTCGGAAAGGGGAGAGGTTGCTCCTTTGGGGGGTGGCACGGTCATGCCTGCTGGACATATCTCTAGACTGGGAACAACCTCTTCATACAAAATGAGTTACGCCCATAGAACCGCTAGACCATTCTATTCGAAATGGAGGTTGTTCGATGCTTTGCCCGGAAAACGACGTCTGCATTTTTCACATCGTTAAATTCACGTGACTTAGTTCCGTCACGTGTATCACGGCAGTATTTACTTAAGCAGCGTGGAAACGTCGATCGCTGCTTCCGATTAATTCATCTCTGGCGTTTTGTAGCTGAACTCTGGACCTGCATCCTCGCATTCCCTTCAGCAACTTCTTTGGCCTTTTTGGAGCGTGTTTTCCTCCACACGCTAATTCCTGGAGCCTTGTATCCTGTTCGCGTGCCAAATCTCCACGCGGACGCTGTCTGCAAGCGCGGCTGTCCTGAGCTGCGTGTATCCTGCTCGCGTGCCAAATCTCCACACGCGGACGCTGTCTCCAAGCGCGGCTGTCCTGGCTGCATGCACGCTGATGCGTGCAATCCTGCACGTGGTTTTCTGAACTACCTTGAACCTTGGTACCTGTGACAGTTAACAGGTGAACTTCTAATTTTTGTTCTTCGTGGGAAAGGAAGTATTTCATGAACTATTGGAAGGTGATTGTGCATAGTACTTTGGACGCTATCCTGTGGTGCACCAACCCGGTATCTAGCGTGAGCCTCGTGCCGTTTGGGATAAGTCTCCCTTACTAATCTTCCCCCTCCTTTGTCGTTGGTTCAACTCCTGGTTTTCTTCAAGAGACTTTCGTTGAATACTTCAGTTTTTGCCATAAGGTCAGTGTTCAGTGGAGAAGGTATGAAGGAAAATGGATCTATTGCAGCCCAAATGAACAGTGTCAGCTCATGACCTGGAATAAAGACGAACATGTAAAAACAGCAGGAAGCTTGAGAGGAGTAATAAAAATATGAACTCCGAAGAAACACACGTTCACACCATCATGTACAAACCCAGAAGATGAAGTGGGTACAGAAGAACCAAGTAAGACTAATCCAAAGAAGGAAACAAGTGGTCGATGAACCGACCAGAGGGGGGAGTGTAGAGGAGGTCCCAAATATGGCTTGCACTCCAGCCACCCATTTCAGATACCAGAAGCATACTCGCCAAGATATGTGATGTATAAGGAGCAAATTAACCAACAGAGAATCACAGTAATGCTCTGTCCAGTACCCATCAGAAGGACTTGTATGCCTATTGAAGCGCCAATAACCCTACAACCATGGGCTGCACGGTACCCATTTAGACAACCACACCAGCAGTTGACAGGAAATGAAGACTATTTAAAACCTGTCCCCGAAGAGACCCAAAGGGCCTTAATCGAAGGCAAATGGTGAACAACTCAAGGGCCCGGACAGACGCACAGACAAACAAAACGCGGATCTAAAGTCACAGAAAGATGAAATGTTACGCATAATGACGTAATGAACATTGAAGAAGAGACGATATTGAAATATATGTAGACGTATCCAGGATTTAAATATGCAACTGGCTGAACGCCTCTAAATAAGCTTGGAACGCAAGAATCTAAGGCAACAATGCTGCTTGCAATGCTTAGTAGAAGGCTAGCGCGGCAAGCGCCAACTATATATCTACCTTAAGAAGCACATAATACAAGTGCGACTCCATTTTTATAAATGCAGAATTAAGCCCTGGACGGTGAAGGACAAACAGGCCAGGATTCAGATACTAGCTCAAAGCCAGATGAAAGGGCAGAATCGAAACTCAGTAAGAAGCGGCTCATGCCTAGGAATTCGAGGTCAACTCCAGGAACGGAGGAGAGCGGCAACTTTTGAAGAAGCGAAACTTCAGAGCATAGCAGCCATCCAGTGAAGGTCGAGATAAGGAGCCCCAGGCAGGTGGCGAGGCTAAAGGAAGAATCAAATACACAAATTGAGGGAGAATGAAGCAGATTCACGGTGAACTGACAAGTGACCAGCCAAGTGCGAATAGGTACCAACTTCTGATGTCACCCAAACCAGAGGATGCCATAACTTTTCCTGATAAGAAGCTACAGTTTCGAGGCCAACCTCAGCCAACTAATTGACACATAGCCCTAAAGCACTGATTGATGGAAGGGAGGCAGGGTGAATCTTGGGGCACACCGCATCTGGGTGTCCATTCTGCATGCTGCTAATTAAAGTGGAGATTTATGCCTAGGGTGTAACCGACCCAATCACAACAGACCAAATAATCTAGGGTCCTATAGCTAGTAGAACCAATGAGATGTCGTACTTGTAGTGACGTCTATCACAAGTGATGTAGAGGGATGGGCATAGACGCCCACCCGATAAGTTATCCAATCTTCAAACTCTGTTACCATATACAGATATAGTACCTATACTTAATTTACCTTTCCCGACCAAAAGAATTGCATGACAAACTTTGAGTGCTACGTGTCAATGATGACGAATTTTGCCTATAAGAATTGCTGTTTGAATGAAGAATTTGGAAGTTGAAGCGAGACGGGCGCTCGCGTCACTGTTGATTTCCATTTGTTTCCCTGTTTTTTGTGCTTGTCCTTAAACAGACTTCCCTTTGCCAAACCATTGACTTGTCCTTATTGATTGGTGTTGGAGTAAGAGAATCCTGCACCCCATCCTCCTCAAGGTGCAGCTATCTCGTCTTAAAGTACTGGAGGGTGAGCTCTGAATCTCATGGGCCCCTTCAGAGGTCGCTCCGTCCTCTTGTACATATTCCTCACTGGATTTTGCCCATCCTCCCTTAAACCCGCCCTCGTGCTACCAAACCTTCATCAGACTTCACCTACCCTGGCAACTACTGCCCCATTTCCATCACCCCCTTCCTGGGGAAACTGCTGGAGAGGTTGGTTTTGCCCCAGCTCAACTAACACACTGAACTTGTTGGTGGTCTCCAAGACCATCAATCTGGATTCTGAGCATCCAGAGGCACGGAAACTGCTCTTCTGAGCACCCGTGAAGAACTGCTTGCATCTCTGGGCTCCAACTCCCCAGCTGTCCTTATCCTTCTTGATCTCTCGAAGGCATTTGACAGTCAACCATTCCATCCTCCTACAAAGGCTCCACGATACCCTTGGTATCTCGGAACTGGGACAGGACTGGCTGACATCCTTCCTGATGCTCTTCCCAAGTCATCCTGGGCACCTTCTCGCCTATTATCCTCTCGATCTGTGGTGTCCCCCAAGGTTCTATCCTCTCCTCCTGGTTCTTTAACATCTACCTTGCTCTGCTTACACACCTCACCCCCCTCCTCTTCCAACTTACAATGTTACACAGATGACACACAGCTCTTTTTCCAACTCCCTGCCGACCTTCCCACACCATCTCTGACTGCCTATCTGCCATACAGTCCTGGTGCGCCGCCAATGATCTCTGCCTCAACTCTAAAACTGAGATCCATCCCATCAGTACCCCTGCTCCCTCCTTCCTTTCACTCTGGCCTTCCTCTTTGGGCTCTCCCCTGCACTCTCTTCTGAAGCCAGAAAACCTTGGCGGCATCTTCGACTCCCTCTCCTTTCTCCCTCACACTCGGGACATTACCAAGAAGTCCCACTTTCAGCTCTTGCTTCTCGAAGGAATTCTCCCATTTCTCACTTTCCGCCAGAGGCTCAATGTGACCCAAACCCTGGTTCTCTCTAGGCTTTACTATTGCAACACCCTCCGTCTGAATCTACCTTCGAATAGATTGTGTCATCCCACGTATTCCTTATCTTTGATAAATTCACTTCCAGCTCGCTGGCATCAGGAAATAAAAAATCCCAGTAGAGGGCGCTGCGTGTCGATGTCCCTCGAAGGCCTCTGTATCGGCGCCGACGTCATCATAGGTATAAATAGTCTTGCGAGGCATCTGTTGCTCAGTTCCGTTTTTCCACGCTTCGTTAGCCTCGGAGACGCAACGCTCAGTTCCTCCGGGAATATTTTCAAAACTTCGTTTTTCTTGAGGAAATCTTCAAATCTACGAAGCCATCTTCGTCCGCTTCATCATCGCCACAAACCGGTTTCAAAAAATTTCAGGATTGTGGAAAAAAGATGCCGTTAACCGATCCTCGCAGGATTTGCCTGTGGTGCCTGGGCCCAGAGCACCCCGTGCTCTGAGTGCAAGGAGTGTATGTCCATGACGGCAAAAGCCTTGAGGGAGCTTAGGGGGAAACTGGAAAAAGGTAAGACCGTTAAATCATCTACCCCTTTGAAATTGCCCTCGGCCGAAAAACATTCCTGATCGAGATCTTGTAGTAGTTCTCACCACTCATCCAGATTGAGACATACCGAGAAGAGACTCTATAGAACACTTTCCTCCTCTTCTTCTTCATCTTCCAATTCACCAGAAAAGGTCACCTGTCCCACAAAACACAGCTCTCCAGCTAAGTTGGAGGAATTTTGCAAAAAAATGCTAAGGGTCTTTGAGAACGCAGTCTTGGCCCCCTCGGAGATGCCTAGAGGTGATACCCCAGGTGAAAGACACGAAAAAGAACGCTGTGAGTTGTCGACCTCGGCGAATAAAAACCCTTGAGCGTCACGCACCCTCGAGTAGAGACAAGGGCCCTTCGCACAAGACTGCGTCATCGAAGGCGCCTTTGACACATAACATGGCGCCATCGATGCCATTGTTGGCCCCGATGAAGTCCTCGAAACCTCATGCCCCGACTGCACCATCGGCACCCGAGGCATCGAAGGATCCTTCAAAGGCGTTGAAAAGGGCTTCGGCCCCATCCACGACATTGAGTAGAATTCCAATTCTCTCGACAACATTGAGGCCATCCTCCAGTATGTCGACGCCCTTTGTGAGTTTGTCGAGACCTATGACGTCTACAACTTCTTCTTAAGTAGTCCTGTCCAATTTGGTTCCTTCTTTACTTGAAATGGGTTTTACACCTCTCCCACGCTCCGATTACTTCAGAGCTTTGTCCTCTATGAGGAAGGGGAAGACTCAGATTCTGAAAGGCCTTTTGGTTTGCAATCTACAAGACGTCCTATACCAGAAGAACTAATACAAGACCGAACGTAACGAGCGAGGAGCTTCAGCTCGCATACAGGACAGAGCCCTCATTATTCTTCAGCAAGACGGGAATCCATCCGTGACCCACAACTGTCCTTGATAATATCACCACAATTACAGGGCGAGGTGACAACGTAATCTTGATGATTTGAATACCTCCAGACTGAACTCCATGACCAATAACAAGGGTAATTTCTAAGAACAGTCATCCAGTATTTTACAATAAGAAGGGTAATTTCTAAGAACAGTCATCCAGTATTTTAAACCTGAAGGACAGTACACGCCCGAAATGCATAGTTAGAAGAGATGACTACTGTTATACTAACATCTAATAACTGAAGCCTACTCAAATATTGGGACTCACCTTGTGAATGTCACTATTGAATTGCATCACTATTGAATGTGCAAATTGACAAGGGGGGGTCCTGGGAGTCTCTCTGCCAGACATTAGTCCTGGTTACGAGAGACTTACCCAGAGTCTTTATCTCACTATCTTTCACAGAGAAGAAATATCCCAAACATTTTGTCCTGCCCTGGGCAGTCCAGCACTGAAATGCTAGGCATTTCTCCTCTGAACAAGAGTACCAACAGCATCCCCAGACACGTGTTTCGGTCTGGTTGGACCTTATCAGTAGGGAGGAGCTGTGTCTCTCTAAGAATAGTGAGCAAGGGGTCCATGTCTGGATTCCCCTAGTAATTTAGGGTGAGACCCAAAGTTACTTGAATATGAAAATTGACAAGGGGGTTTCTGGGAGTCTCTCTGCCAGACATTAGTCCTGGTTACGAGAGACTTACCCAGAGTCTTTAGCTCACTATCTTTCACAGAGAAGAAATATCCCAAACATATCAGTCTTTGTCCTGCCCTGGGGCAGTCCAGCACCGAAATGCTAGGCAATTCTCCTCTGAACAAGAGTACCAACAGCATCCCCAGATACATATTTCGGTCTGGTTGGACCTCATCAGTAGCATTTCGGTGCTGGACTGCCCAGGGCAGGACAAAGACTGATATGTTTGGGATATTTCTTCTCTGTGAAAGATAGTGAACTAAAGACTCTGGGTAAGTCCCTCGTAACCAGGACGAATGCCTGGCAGAAGGACTCCCAGGACCCCCCTTGTCAATTTGCATAATTAAGTAACTTTGGGTCCCACCCTAAATTACTAGGGGAATCCAGACATGGACCCCTTGCTCACTATTCTTAGAGAGGCACAGCTCCTCCCTACTGATAAGGTCCAACCAGACCGAAACACGTGTCTGGGGATGCTGTTGGTACTCTTGTTCAGAGGAGAATTACCTAGCATTTCGGTGCTGGACTGCCCCAGGGCAGGACAAAGACTGATATGTTTGGGATATTTCTTCTCTGTGAAAGATAGTGAGCTAAAGACTCTGGGTAAGTCCCTCGTAACCAGGACTAATGTCTGGCAGAGGGACTCCCAGGATCCCCTATGTCAATTCACTATTGAATGTCACATTAACATATGTTTTTCTTTGAAATAAATTGTTTGTAAACATTATTGTATAACACTCAGTGAACATAACAAGTGTATGAAGTTAAAAAATACACAGATCTAATTTATTTTATGAAAAATTGAATTGTTGTATTGCTTGAATTATTGAAAATTCGAATAGAGTAATGAGTCAGAGCAATTTGCTTTTTGCTGTGCCCCTCTTTATTCACCGTGACAGTGCAGTGAATCCCCCCAGTTCTCACATTTTTGAGTAAAGGTAGCACTTTACTATCTGGGTGCACCTAAAGTGGTCCATTTAAGCAATGTATATTCAATAAACCCAAAATTACTGAGTTAAGTATTGGGGAATCAAGGAACGCTATACAGTGTGCATCTCTACAAACAACCCATTTTGCTAATATCAGAGGAAGTCAGGTCGAAAGAGCTTCAGGAGTCTTTACAGGTGGCCAGTGGCATAGATACCTCCCCAGAAGCAGACTTCGGCAAGCCAGACCCTGGTGAGCACGCAGAGGTGTCTTATAGATCTCTCATGGCTAGAATTATGGAGTTCATGGAGTGGTCAACACCTGCACCCTCTTTTCACCAGGATGACTTAACAGACATCTTAAATAACGGACCTCAAGAAGACCTAGTTACTTTTCATGCAGCATTACAGAGAGAAATATCTACAAATTGGGAAACTCCGGAGGCTATCCCTGCAGTAAACCACAAGCTCTCTGTGAAATACAGAATGTCTGTTGCAAACCCTCAGTACTTGTCAAAGCACAGACCCCAGAGAGATTATTAGTTAAGGCTGCGACTTCATCAGGCATGTGATCGGCGTATCCCACAATACCACAGGATTGTGATGACAAGAAATTTGACGCCATGGCCAAAAAGGTCTTTTCAACATGCAGCATGGCACTTAAGTCAGCTAACGCCACTTGCATGCTGTCGAGATTCATCCACACCCTTTGGGAGTGTGCTTCAGCCGCAGCTGACTGTCTCTCGGAAGGGGAGGAACGAGACACATTCTTGAATATCAAGGACAGGAAGGATGCGATATGCGATTCCCTCCAAACAGATCTCGACTCTGCTGACAGCATCAGCAGAGCCATGGTGGCCAGTACCAGAATCCACAGATTTGCATGTTTGCAGAAGTCTGGTTTTGCTCCTGATATACAAGCCAGACTTCTGAATATGCACTTTGACGCACTTCTCTATGTGGCAAAAAAGCTGGTGACAGTTTGGAGAAATTGCAAACCTCCAAAGCGGCGGCCAAATCCGTTGGAGCTGCAATTCGTCAAACTCCAAACCGCCCCACAGGTACGTCCTGGAGGGGAAAGCCCTTTGGTTTTTACTCCGCATTCGGAAAAGGCAGAAGGCAACCAGCTCAAAGGGGCCAGAGAAGATTTACCCGTGGTGGACAGGTCGAAGGTACCAAGTCCAAACCGGCAGGTGCTGCCTTACCCTCAGGATCTGCGTCAGCCGCTCCAAAACCCCTCTGAGGTCTCTCCACACAAAACACCAGTAGGAGGCAGGTTAACTTAAGATCTGCCAGAATGGCAGGCTATTATGTCGGATGCTTGGGTATTGGAGACAATTTCCCAAGGTTACTGCCCGCCTTTCCTACACACTCCTCAGTCATCCACCGGGGAGCAACTCTTTCGAGTTTCCAGACCCGCTCCTTATGCAGGAGATTTTAGACCTGCTAGAGAAAGGTGCCATAGAACCGGAACCTATTGCGGAGGGGAACACGTTTTGGTACTCCCCATACTTCCTAATCCTGAAAAAGAATGGAGGATTGAGACCCATCTTGGACTTGAGAGAATTGAACAAATTCCTCAGGAAGGACAAGTTCAAGATGGTAACGCTTTCTCAGTTCCTTCAGGCCCTCCAGTTTCAGGATTGGTTGTTATCTCTGGACCTTCAGGATGTTTACTTTCATGTGCCTATCCATCTCAAGCACAGAAAATACCAGGGGGGCACCATTGGCAGCCTTCACGATCAATTTCGGGTTCTGCCATTCGGGCTGACCTCTGCCCGAGGGTCTTCAAGTTAATGGCGGTCGTGGCAGCAAGTCTAAGGAGGGGAGGGATTCATGTCTACCCCTACCTGGATGACTGGTTGATCAGAGCAGTGTCCCCAGAACAAGCTCAGTTCCATCTAGATTGTTTGCCACTTCCTCCACAAGCTGGGCTTCTCCCTCAACTTAAGGAAGTCACATATGATACCATCACAGAAACTCCAGTTCATTGGAGCAGTCCTGGGAAAAGCCTCGCCACCAGAGGTGAGGGCTCAAGATGTTCTACGGATGGCGACTAGATTTTAAAATGCCCAGCGTCTACCAGCCTTAGATTTCTTTTTGAGGTTGCTCAGCCTCATGGCATCCTGCATTTTTCTAGTGCCAGAGGCTCACCTGAGAATGAGATCTCTCCAGTGGGCGCTAAGGACCCAGTGGTCGCAATTCTCAGGAAAGATGTCAGATCGCCTACAAATCCAGAACAGAGAAGCACGAGACCTCCAGTGGTGGGCCTGTTGGGAGATCATCTTGAAAGGAGAACTGTTTTGGCAGCCATGGCCGGACAGTAGTAACGGATGCCTCAGTCATGGGGTGGGAATCCCATACCAACAACTTAACCATCAGTGGTCGCTGGTCTCTGTCGGAGTCCAGACTACACATCAACCTATTAGAGCTAAGAGCAATCGGGTTAGCACTGAAAGCTTTTCTGCCATCAGTACAGGGAAAACATGTTCTGATAATGACAGACAACCCAGTTGCCATGCACTACCTGAAAAAAAGAGCAGGGTCACTGCCACTGTGCAGAGAGGCAATGCAGCTCTGGTTCTGGGCAATTCAGGAAGGAATCTCTCTATCGGCAGTTCACCTAGCCGGAGAGAGGAACACGGCGGCGGACGCTCTGAGCAGGCAGACCTCGGTCTCCCACAAGTGGGAACTAGCTCAGGAAGTCCTTCAAGAGATCTTCACCCTTTGCGGAACCCCTCAGGTGCATCTGTTCGCAACGAGTGTCAACAAGAGATGCGAACGATACTGCTCAAGGTAATTTCCCCCAAGAGGAGCTCTTGAAGATGCTTTTGTGGTGGTCTGGGAGTTTCCACTTCTGTACGCGTTTCCTCCAGTTCCCGTCATTCCACACGTAATAAGGAGGCTAAGAAGATTCTGGAAACCCATGATTCTAATTGCCCCGAATTGGGCCAGGAGAACGTGGTATCTTCTAGACATGTCCATCTGTCCTCCGATTTGTCTTCCACAAAGAGAGGATCTTCTCTCGCAAGAGGAGGGTCATGTTCTCCATCTGGATATCAGGACTCTCAACCTTCACGCTTGGTTTCTGAAAGGTTGAGATACAAAGATTGGGACCTCCCGGATGACGTAATGGAGGTGTTGCTTTTGGCTAGAAGACCAGCAACTAAATCTTTATACCGCTGCTGTTGGAACAAATTCTGCAGCTGGTGTAGAGATAACGATAGTGACCCTTTTTCATGCTGTACACCAAGGGTGTTCTTTCCTGCTATACTTAGCAAATTTAGGACTTCAAGTTCGCACAATCAAGGGTTACCTTGCCACGCTATCAATTTCTAAACGCACGACAGTTTCTAACCTTATTTCAAAATGCTTCTAGTCATTCAATTTCTGAAAGGGTTGACTAATGTCTCACCCCCCTCCCCCCCAACTCCTTTTCAGGTTCCCCTTTTGGATTTAAATCTAGTCTTAACATTTCTAATGGGCACTCCTTTTGAACCTCTTCATTCCTGTCCATTAAGGTTTCTCACTCTCAAAACAGTTTTCCTAATGGCTTTAACTTCTGCCAGAAGAGTGAGCGAACTACAAGCTTTATCTTGCAAACCTCCACATACTATTTTTCACAATGATAAAGTAGTTCTTCAAGTGAAGCCTAATTTCCTCCCAAAGGTTGTCTCAGAATTCCATATCACACCAAAAATAACCTTGCCATCATTTTACCCTCCTCACCCAGGTAAAGAGGAAGAGAGATTACACAGGCTAGATACAAAGCGTGCCTTCAGTATTTACATCAACAGACTCGCAAGGATTAGGCAAGCAGACCAGCTGTTTGTGGGGTATGCAGGGCTAGGTTTACCCATCACAAAAAAGACCATTTCATGATGGATAATTCTAACTATCATAGAGTGCTATAAATTGGCAGGAAAGCACCATCCTCAACACCTCAGGGCTCATTCAACTAGGGGTATAGCAGCCTCATCCGCTCTCCAAATAGGAGTTCCAATAAAAGACATCTGTGCGGCTGCCACATGGTTGTCTGCACATACTTTCACCAAATTCTACAGTCTAGATTCCTCCACTAACCAGGAGACTAGATTTGGGAAAACTGTATTGCACTCTGTGCACTCTTAAAACCTTTCTAAATTTTAATCCTGCCTCCTGTACACATTACTGCTTTGGGAGTTTATGAAAGTATCAAAGATAAGGAATACGTGGGAGGACACAATCCATTCTAAGAACAAGTTACTTATCAACTGTAACGTTCTTTCGACTGGATGTTCCTCCCACGTATTCCTTATCCCCCCTCCCATCCTTCCCCACTGTAAAACTTCCCTTGTAGTTGCAGCCTACACTCCTTCAAGGGTACTAACTATCTCATACTGGACAAACACGCCACCTCAAAACGGACAGACGCTGCGCCAGACTATTTATACCTATGGTGACATCGGCGCAGATACGGAGGCCTTCGAGGGACACCGACTCGAGGGATGTCTACTGGGGAAAAAACATTTTCCGAGGCCAGCAAGCTGGATGTAGATTTATCAAAGATGAGGAATATGTGGGAGGAACATCCAGTCGAAAGAACGTTATTTCTTCAACTCTGCAACCCCTCCAGCTAAATTGGAATAGGGCAGCAAGACTTATCCTTGGCCTTAAGCCCAGGGACCACATCTCTCCTGCACTAAGTCTTCACTGTCTCCCGGTTCCTGCATGGATTAAATTCTAATCCCTCTGCATTACCCACAAGGCTGTCTGGGCCCGGGGGCCACACAATCTTCACTTTTAGCTTTAATAAATACTCCCCCTTAGACCACTATGCTCCTCTGGTTCTAAATCTCTGTGCGTAAAGCATTTTACTAAACAGAGGCAGGTGGTCGTTCGCTTTCCTCAGCTGGCTCCCTTCTATGGAACAGCCTCCCCCTCCTTCTGCGCCTTGAGCAGGATCTTCTTACATTTCAGAAGCTCCTTAAGACTCTCCTCTTTACCTCCTCCCCTTCTTTCTGGTAATCACACAGTTGCTGCGATTGGTGTCCTGGGCCCTTATGCAACCCCAGGGCCCAAACGTCCCTTACCCAATTGGCCCAGCTCCTGTCTTTTTGCGCTTGCACTTACACCCTCGCCCTGGTGGTTCGCACGTACACCCATCGTGGCTCCAGGCTATGTAGCACTCATCCCTAGCACTTCATCTGTGATTCACCCTTGAGCTCAGACCCCACAGCACTGACCCCCTGCCTTCTCCCTTGCTGTACGTGCATGCTCTGAATACTCACAAGGCATAGTAGGTTTGTCCTGTGCCTGCCCCCCTCTCACCCAACTGCTCTCATTTATTGTGTTCTTAATGTATTGTATTGATAAGGTACAAGCACGTGGTTTGCAGGAGCCAGAAAGTCTGGTCTCAATGCAGCTTCAAGGGAGAACTGCTGCTTTAATCAGGAACCACAGAGAGCTCCATTAAACAGAGACCCTTTGATCCAAAATAGGCATAAAGATGGGCGGGACTTATATTCCATGTTTTCACCCCTTCACCTTTTCTGTTGCAAAGCCCTCTGGTTATGACCTTGCGCACACACACAAGATGTGGGGACCCAGGATTGGGTCATTAAGGCAGGCTTAGCCTATACCAATCCCTGTGGTCTATTTGCCTTTAAAAGAGGGCAAAGCCTTTCTTGGCAGATCATCTGAAGACTTCACAAGGAGTAGCAAAAATAACTCGCCTTTGGACCCTGGCTGAAGGTACAGTCTGCCTTAAATATTCTGGCAGTGGATGGAAGGCCAGGACTTCCAAGAGGGAAGCAAGATCCCTCTCCTAAATATCTCCAAGGGAACAGAGGGAGATACCGGTATCTAGAGGACCTTCCAGCAGCTCCAGAACCGGTACCCAGCCAGCACACAGTGTACCCTGCTAGGCTCTGAAGCAAGCGTCCCAGGTGGGAAGTGAAAGAGAGTCTCTGAAACTGAAACCAAGGACAAGGCAGCTGCCTGCAGAACACTCAACCAGCATTGGCCTGTCCCCCTTAAAGGTAGACACGAGCCCAGGGAAGAAGCTGGGAGAAGTGCCCCAACAAGCATCTACCGACGTCTGCATTAAAGGAAATTTTTGAGCCAGTCTGGTTCCTTGCGCTGCATCTGACTACATTGCTGACCGTTGTCAAGCCGCAGTCGCTAAAAGACATCCAAGACATCTCGACCGGTGCTTTAGAACTGCCGATTAGCCTGAGACATTTCCTGACCCCAAGACGCTGTGTATGCCAACCGATAGGCCGTCCTTCAAGCTTCGCTCGCTGAACTGTTTGCCGCCTGATACCCGCAGCTGATTCCCGTCTTGAACTGTCACAGAAGCCTGCAAAGTTCCCTGAAGCTGACTTGATGCTGTTGAGCACCAAGAACACCTACAAGCACAAGGTACATTGTGGTTCTGTCCCCATGGTCCTTCTCCAAAGGCCTCTCGAGGCATTTTAAGACCCATTGCTCCCTTTGTGCTGAAGCCAAGTATCCTTGAACTGTTAGGATTATTTACTATACCAACTACCCTGCTGTCAGTATCCAGAGTGCATCCCTTTTACTTCTTTGAAACTGTCTGTCCTCTGAATTCCTTTACAGGGTGGGTTGTATTTCGTAGTGTTGCTAGAACTGTCTGTGATAATAATAAAGTAGATATTGGTATGCAGCCTTGACTGGACAGTCCCTTTTATCATTTGGTAATAACTGTATTTTCGGTGTGTTGCAACTAACAAATGATCTACAAACTTTCAGAGATGAGCATGCTGCTCCGTCCGCGTTACCAATATTGGACAAGGTTTATAATTTGCTTGTGTTTCCAACCTGTTTGGATCCCAGCTGCTGTACTAGAGGTGTGACTGATAGATGGTTTAGAAACCGATATTCATCCCTGGACCACTTGTGCCCTGGAAGTTGATTTGACACACATACACTGAGCAAATGTGGTTCTGTTCCTACAATACCTTTAGAGTCCTCAAACCAGCCGCCCAAATTGACTGTTTTGGAGCCTGTTGAAAGACCAAGGCCGGGATACACGGGCGCTACCTCCCCGTTAGTAGAGGTACTTCACAAGAATAAACACACAAGGCAAGAGGAGGAAATAGTCTCATCTCCAAGACACTCCATCTAGTAGTCCCTGGACTAAAGATATTTAGAGAATACCATGAATAAGATGGCTTCCTTTATGGAGTTCTTACACAACCAGGCTATAAAAGCACAAACCCATCTCTCCAGACGAAGGGGAACCCCCAGCCAAATTACCTATATTATAACAGACATGCTCGAATGAGGAGTCTGTCTTTGAGTATTACACCAATTGCAGGACTTGTGAAGACCCGCACTTGGGACACAGGGCTCTAGCTCTTAGTATAGGCCTGAATCATATATCTATCTATCTATCTATCTATCTATCTATCTATCTATCTATCTATCTATCTATCTATCTATCATGGTAAACTAAGCAACCTTAACTCGGGCCACCACCGTGCACTGCTAAGAATACCCATAACATCAAAGATGGCATCACAAATATGACTGAAGACATCACATGTGCATTTACTTTTCGTAGGAAGTCCCTACAAGGGGTTGTGAATGCAATGTTGGCAAAAAAGTGTCACGGGTCATCTGGAGATGTTTGATGAACTACATACTTATGCCATGTATTGCTCCAAAGAACATTCCATTGCAGTGTTGTTTCCAGTACAGGAACCTACTCGTACAGAAACATCGGCATTGGCTGCAGCATACACCATAGAGATGTAATATTTCTTATTTTCCAATGTTGGATAGTAAAACGGTGAATGCATCACTTACTAGATACGTGTACTACTACACACAAAACATTAAGAGACCACAATGTATACAAATATGGGGCTTATACAGGGAGAGTAAAGTAAGTAAACAAGAGGTAGTATCATGCCACTGTGTATAACCAACATGGTTATCTTTACGCATAGAAATGATTGCTGTTTCAGGCCTGCTTCTTCCCCTATGTATGTGCATCATAAGATGCGATTGAATTCTAAGGAAAGTACTGTAAGAACATGTGCGAATAGCAACGTCTACAAATACCTTTTTGAATTTTAAGTTTTTGACTGTCAGTGAATAAACTCACCTTTCCTAGATATGTCGGTGAAAAAAAAGAAGGGGCTAGACATGTGATGTCATCAATCATATTTGTGATATCATCTTTGTCATGGATGTTCTTTTTAGCAGTGCAAAGTAGTGGCGCAAGTTATGGTTGCTTAGCTTACCATAACTGGCAAATTTCGGGGGTTTTCGGTTTTACGTGTAACCATAACATCCCTTTTTAACAAAGTTTTTTCACTGAATTTGATAGGTTTTTAGTAGCGCATCTTAACCATAACGTCCCTTTAACAAAGTTTGTTCAGTGAATTTCATGGGTTTTTACCAGTGCATGCTATTTTCCTAAAACTTACTAATATCATGCTTATCCAATATAGCAATATTTGTGTCCAATTTACAAAGTGTCACCTTAAAACTTTGCCATTTCCCACTAGAATAATGTTTAACACTTCTATACACTTTTTTAACAATTTCAACTAGTTTTGCATCCATAGACGTCTACGAACATCTGACTTCATTGCGAACCTTCCAGACAGTGCCTCATGACCAAACGCTGGCGCGCGGCATGATGTGTCCGAGAACCCTTCCGCACTTCACGATAAAATCCGTGCTTCGCGCACAGTTAAACTGCATTTTCGAATGGATTGTGTCCTCCCACGTATTCCTCATCGTAGATATATCCTTACCTTCAGCTTTGCTGAGCTGAAGGTAAGGATATATCTAAGATGAGGGATACGTGAGAGGAACATCCAATTGAAAGAACGTTACAGTTGGTAAGTAACTTGTTCTTCTACTGATCTAGGAACTTTCTACTTCAAAATTTCCCTTGCGCTGCTCCAACCTCCTATTCCTACTCATCCATTAACAATCTAGTACACAGTACATACCTTTAGCAAAATTGCTATTTATCTTAAAATGGAATCCGCTAATGCCATCCCTCCTCCCCAATAGACACCACCATTGCTGTAATGAAGGAGCATGAGAAACACTGCCTCCTACCTCAGAAATAACACACACGAAACATTTTCCCCTATCCACCTGCCCCTCCATATTGGTGTTTGGTGCCTCTTCCCTCATTTCCCTCCCCACCTTTCGTTGTAAGTTCTCCGGCCAAAAAGAAAGTACATCAAAAAACAAAAGAAAAATGTTCCTTTAGGAACCACCTTTCACAGTTAAAAACTAGAACTAAATAAAATACTTATACTTATAGACTCTATATACTTTATATTTCTCAGTAAAGTACATGGACTAAATAAGATCTTCCAACATTTCCATTTGCATTACTAATGGTAATATTGTGGCGATTATCCCCCGTTCCAGGGACTGTAATGGTGGACACCAGCCTGGCAGCCCAAGAGATCAGCCCAAGCGAAGAGAGGGTGGATAACTAGGTCTCTGGACCATTATTCCCCCCGCCCTCCAATACCAGCCCCTGTAATGGGGGATGAAGGCCATTAGCACCCTAGGTTCCCAAAGCGGGAACCTGGGGTGCTTAAAAAAAGGATTTTTCTTCCTACACCGGGACGCCCGTGGCGTCCCGGGGTTAGAATGAAAATCCTTTTCCAAGATGGCCACCATGGAAAAGGAAGGAGGGGGTTCCGTACAGGGCCCCTCTTAGCTTTCCATGGCAGCCTGCAGAAGGCGACAAGAATGACCATATTACCACAAGCACATTTTTCTTTGCTTTCAAACCTATCCCAATTTCGAATAACTTTAACACAAAGCCAGCCCCTCATGGTCATGGCCAGTAGCCAGATTGTCCGGATCATTACCTGATTACATGACCCAGACCATCTGGCCACTGCCCATGGCCACAGGCTACACCTCAGTCACCAAAGGTATATCACTATTTTTTGTACCTACATTATGACACTTGTGAAAAAATAAAACACGGGCACATTTGCAAAACCATGCTTTCAGGTCCTTTCCAATGCTCCTTACACAAGTTTGCTGGAATTCCACCCACGTTTAATTATTTTCAAAAGTGTCAAATGTATGCACATACAGTAGTCCTATAACCAAGCCCCCACTTGACAAAATCCATTCAGATGAAAACATTTATATCTATAATCTTTTTGCAAACCTTTGTGTAGATTTGTGAAATGGCACCACATTTATAAGCCTTTACATTATTTTGGGACCCCCCTCTAATTTTGCTCCCTCTTGACAAAATCCCACCAAACTTTGCAAACTCATTCGGAAATAGGTCAGGAATAAAAATGGAAAATTTCATGCAGTTTTTTAAGTGGCGCCAAAGTTATAAGCCATCCAAGAACTGCTTTTGACCAACCCTGTAATGCTGAGGTGTCTGCGAACTTCTCAGGACTGTTCGCGAACATCCGTACCGTTCACTGACTTTTGCATTGAATAACACCTGTTTTATTGCCTCTTGAGGCCATATCCCATCCCATCCTCATCACCCCTCAACTCCCCAGAGATTATTTGATACGTTTGACAAGTGCAATGTGTTTTTTAAAGTTTTTACCAAGATGTCCGCGGACACCGGTCGCTGTCTGCGAATCCAAGATGGCAGACGTTTCCAAAAATATGTGCCCCGATTCTCGCGAGACTACGAGGACAGTGAGGAGCCTCTTTCCAACACCCTGAGTGACAAATTTCGGCATCGAGGGACGGAAGACGATGTTTTTCGACCCGTAGGCCCTTCTGGTTGGACAAGGGAGAAATTTGAAAGGTGTATGGATCGTCTTGAAAAAAACTATCAATTTTTCTGAACATCCTTCCCCGAAAAGATTTTGTGGGGAACCTAATCTTAAATCGGCTTCACGTTTCCAAGAAGATCAGCCCTCGTCCCCGTCCATCATGAAGACATTGTCCAGATGGATACTTATCAGGACATTTACAGTGAATATGAAGAACCTTCCTTCCCGCAGGGCTACAATGAGGACCATGCGGATGCTACGGACAATTGGGAAGAAACGCAGCAAGTGGGGACGAACCTATAGACGCTCCCCCAACAAGATCAGGATGCTGATGTTCTGTGCATGGATTCTCCTCCGTCCACACCGGCTCGCCAGGCCCTGCCTGTAGACGACCAAATGGCCTTCAATGCCATGTTAAGGAAGGCAGCAGATCACTTCCAAATCACTACTCAAGAAGCGGTACCCAATCAGGACTTTATAGAAGACATTCTCAAGGAGAAACCCCCTCAAGACAGGCCATTCCCCTCCTTAATTCTGTTAAAAGAAGATTTCCCCCCTCCCTGGTGTCGCTCGCTCAGACCCGGGCAGTGAACCCAAGAGTAGAAAAGTCATTTGGGCCAGCTCCTTTGGACCCTCAATACATTAAAGGGCACGCCACCCCCGACTCCCTGATAGTGACTACCACCCGAAAATGGGCAGGAGTACCCCTTGCTAAAGGGGAGGCACCTCCGGATAAAGAGTCCAAGAGGTTGTATGCCTTAGGTAAGTGGGTTACCTTGGCTGCTGCATATACCACACGCATAGCGAATATCACTTCGCTGCTGGACAGTTATGCAGATGCTCAGTGGAACCTAGTACAGGAAGGTCTCCAGGAGGTCCCAGAACCTGTCAGGTCCAGGCTTCTCACCATTGTGGCCGAAGGCAGGCAAGTAAACCAGAATGTAATAAAGAACACTCTAGACACTGCTGAGACAGCAGGCAGGTCACTGGCCCAGGGCACTTTACTTAAGCGGCAGGCTTGGCTTCGTAACTCGGGGTTCAAGACTGAGACACAGGCCGCTCTCATCAACAAACCCACTTAAACTAACCTCTTTGGAAAGGCGGTCGACAAGGTCCTGGAAATGGCCAAACAAGAGCATGTGACTCTTAAGTCCCTGCAACAGATTACTCAAAAACCTTTCCCCCAAAGGGGAGGTAATTCTCGTTGGTCCTTTCGAGGGCAGTCCCGTGTAAGTCAGGACTATAGTTCGGGAAACATTAATGCTGGACAAACATCAGGAAGCCCCGCATACTACCCACCAAGGGGTCAGCGACGAGGCAAAGCCAGAGGTAGAGGGCCCAATCCTAGAGGAGTCGCAGCCTCTGGTCAGAAATGACCATCAGATACAGGTCCCCTCCCATGTCACCCGGTCGGGGGGCACTTAACATCTTTCCTCACTGAATGGGAGGGGATAACCTCAGACCAGTGGGTCATAAAGACGGTCACCCACAGGTACTGCGTGGAATTCGCCCGACCTCCACAATTCAGACCACTGCGCCTTTCACCGGACCATCTGGAGATCCTGAATCAAGAGGTGGAAGCGCTGCTGGGAAAGGACACCATATAAGCCGTCCCTGTTCTTCAGGTAAACAAGGGTATTTATTAAGTGTATTTGTACCCAAAAAGGACCTCACCATGTGCCCAGTGGACAAATTCATAAAACCTCAAAGGTTTTGCATGGTAACGCTACAGGAGGTGATCCCACTGTTGAAATAGGGGGACTACATGGCAACATTGGACATGAAAGATGCATACTTTCATATTTCAATGTAGCCAGCGCACAGGAAATATCGAAGTTTCATGATAGAGGACAGACTTTACCAATTCAAAGTGCTCCCCTTCCGCATCGCTTTTGCGCCAAGGGTGTTTACGAAGGTCCTGGCAGTAGCAGCAGCACACCTGCGCAGATTATCCGTCCTGGTTTACCCTTACCTCGGCGACTGGCTCATAACAAGGGACTCGTACGACACATGTTTTTTTAACACCCAAAAGACCGTAGACCTTCTGTTCAGTCTGGGTTTCTCTATCAACGAGAAAAAATCCAGTCTAGTCCCCAGTCAAATAAAACAATTTCTGGGAGCTCTAATCCGGACGAAAGACAGCCTCGTCTTCCCCTCCAATGAAACGGTTCAGAACATGCTTTTTCAGATCCTCAATTTGTAGCCAGTCGGGAGGTGACGGTGCGCAAAGCCATGCGTTTGCTTGGAATGATGGCATCCTGCATATACTTGGTTCCCCGCGCACGGCTGCGCATGTGTCCCATGCAAGAGTGGCTCAACAGCCATTGGTGTCAGGCCAGCAGACAATGGGAAGATCTGGTAGTTGCCTTGTCAGCCCTCGTTCTCTCTCTGCAGTGGTGGTCAAGGGGAAAACCGTCACCACCCCTGCAGTGGAAGCCACTCTCACGACAGACGCATCTCACAGGGTTGGGGGGACTCACCTGCTTCAGTAGACAGTGCATGGAGTGTGGTCTCCACAAGTAGCGTCCAACCATATAAATTTACTGGAGCTATTAGCAGTTTTCAAGGCATTAACGTCCTTTCAGATGCAACTACAAGGGAAGACAGTGCTGATTCTAACAGACACCACTACAGATGTATTACCTGAACAAACACTAACAGGGGGGCACTCACTCTCAAGGGCTATCCAAGCTGTCCCAAACATTTGGATGTGGGCTCTCAAACACAAGATGTTTCTGTTGTCCCAACATGTTCCAGGGGAACTCAATCTTCTGGCAGACGTGCTCAGCAGAGGTTTCCCCCTCTATTGCCCATAGAGTACGAATGGCTTCTTCACAAAGACATCGTGTCCAATGTCTTCGCAGAATGGGGCTTCCCAGAGATCTACCTGTTCGCGACTCAGAACGCCCAATGCCAAGACTACGCCTCCAGGTACCCCCAAAACCGGTCCAAGAGGAACGGTCTCTGGATAACATGGTCAGGGAAATTTGTCTGGTGCAGTTCAGATATAACTGGTGCAATAATAGCTCCCTCAGAGGTGCATGGACATACTCAGGGAAGCTATAAAACCTAACGCCTGTTATTGCTATGCCAGCAAATGGAAACGGTTTGTCATCTGGTGTAATACCAAGGACGCCAATCCCATCAATTGCTCACCCACACGCTTTGTGCTGTAACCAACCCATTTGTTGGACCCAGGGTTGGTCTTCAATTCCCTAAAGGCTCATCTGGCTGCTCTTTCAGCCTATGCCACATCACAACAAAAGGAGTTCTGGTGGAAGATAGCGGTGATTAAGGCCTTTATCGAAGGGTTTAAGAGGATTTATCCTCCCATTTCTCACCCAGCTCCTGGAGGGGATCTAAATGTGGTTTTAACCAGGCTCATGGGATCTCCCTTTGAGCCAATGCATAAAGCAAGTCTAAAAGACCTTATTTATAAGACGGCCTTCCTTGTGGTTATCACTTCTATCATGATACCCCATTTATTTTTGTTGTTTTCATGTGCCCCATCAGCCTTAATAACTGTGCCATGCCGACACCCCACTTGCTACCTTCGGTCGCATGTTTGCTCACCCGCTATTGAGGCTAGCCCATCACTCGACCTGTACTTCTTACTAAATATGTCCGGTTGTTTTTATTGCTAGCCTGCCACTCGATTGGTACGTGTTGCACATTTGTTGCCTGTTGCATCCGTATGCCCTCTACTAGCCGGTCTACAATTTGTGCCTTGTTGATGTAATTATTGCCAGCCCGACATTCAAATTACACCCCTTCCAAATATGCAGACTGATGTTATTGCAGCCATCCAACCACTCAAACTGTACCCGCTGCACCTTTGTCGCATGCTTCATCGGTGTGCTCCCTATTAGCCTGCCTCAATAATGGCACTAAATTGACACCACATATGCTACTTGATGTCTCCCATGTGCTAGACTATTACCATAGTACGTCTGCCATACAAACTGTACCAGCCGCCCTATTTGTTGCCTCCAGCATCTCTGTCCGTGATTGCTGACAGGGTCTTTACTAACTGCACCAATTATATCTGAACTGCACCATCTGTATTAGTGTTGTTCAGGCAGTTGCCCAATACCACCATAATTTCATCAGCATCCTTGCATGTCAGCTCCCACTGAGCAGCAAGTGCTATACTAAACCCATGGCGACCGCAAGGGAGCCTCGGCCTCGCTTGTTGGAGTATCTTAGCCATCTGTTCTCCTTCATCCTACTCTTTTATACGGACTACAAGCCCCTTAAGGCACACAGCTACAGCAGCACAACAGTATCTAAACCTTGCACATTACAATCCAAACCAGCACCCTGCAATGTTCTCTAGCCGCACTCTGTACAAGTCGGTTCACATTATGGATCTACCTTGCCCCACCACCTGTAGGAACAAAAGACTAGGCTCCTGCACCATTAGAAAACCTAGCTTACAACACATAACCTCAACGCTCAACAGCGCTCTACAATTCAATAGTGCCAGTACTTCCAGTAAAGACAACACATTCTCTCACCGGCTACTGCCCACGTACCTCAAACCCCCTTGCCCAAAGCTCTCTCAGCCCTAACACAACCAGAAGTCGCTACCATCAAAGGGGCCCTTAACGTTACATCTCTAATTGCTCATGCATTAGACGGCTCAGATCTCATGACCGCCAACAAATTAGATTTCTTAGCAATCACAGAAACGTGGCTACACCCTGCAGCAGGCCCTGCTCTTATGCTAGTAGTCCCTGATGAGTACAACATCAGATCAGATAGAACTACCAAAAGGGGAGGTGGGGTAGCTATCATTGCCAAAAATTCAATGGCGATCAGAGAAAGCGACACCACACCTCCCTTCAGGAGAACTACTCTCCGTAAATCAGCATCAGAGCGAACGCTCCTCATTCATGTCTTATACACACCCCCGGGGCAATAATACTCCTTCGAGGAAGACCTAACATGCCTCCATACTCAAAATACCAAACCTGGATCACAAATTCTGCTTCTAGGTGATTTGAATCTGGGCCTACACGACAAATCATATATTAATGCCCTAGCCATCCAAAATATCATCGTAGAACTAGGCTTCTCACTGCGCATATCCAATCCCACACCTAGTAAAGGTATAATCCTAGACTGGATTTCAGAATTTAACTGCAACACCGAAATCCTCGCTAACGCGCCATGTGCTTGGTCTGATCACAATGTTGTTTCCTTTGAAATCCATGATTCTAAATGCTCGTCACATAGGGATCGTCAAGCACGACCAGCCTTAACTAGAAATAACCGCCTTATTTCCTTAGAAAGCATACTCCCTCTTTTTCAACCTATCGCCCATCAACAGCTGGCACCCGACCTAGACCCTCCAACAATGGTAGAACTATACAATCAGAATCTACTTGGGGCCCTAGACCAATTAGGCCCTCTCAAACTAAGGAAAACCTAACCACTGGCACACCTTAAATGGTTCTCTGCCGAACTGAAACCCAACGTAAATCCAAAAGCGATGCAGAGGCATCTTGCAGAAAAAAAGGGACAAATTCACACCTGCCACCACTGTGTACAAAACTGCTATTCTAGAAACAAAAAGGGTAAACTTTAACAATAGAATCTTCAATGCCAAATCCAGCCCCAAGGAGCTATTCACTATCCTTAAAGAATTGGAATCACCCATCTCCCTGCTAGACTCCTGCAAAAAAGACGCCCATTGGTGAGCTAACATCCAATAGGCCCTACTTAACAAAATTGTACTACTTCAATCCATTGAAGCAAAAAAGCAAGCCTCCAGACCACTGCCAAAGCAGGCAACTCAGTCAATATACAACCTGATTTTAGCCCTTTGCTCCCCTTGCCCACCACTCAACCCAAAGCATTCGATTTCTCCCCCGTCACTACATCAGAAGTAGAGTCCATCATTTAAAGTCTCAAGCCGTCCAAGTGCCAAGGAGACATATGTCCTGTTTCAATCATAAAACAAGGAGCCAAAGAATTTGCCCCCTTCATCACTTCCTTTATAAATGCCTCATTGCCTCTTTCACTGTAACAATGAATCTCAAAGACGCTTGGGTTATGCTCCTTCTAAAAAAAATAAAAAATAAACTAACCTTGACCCCAACATTCCCACCAACTTCAGACCTATCACCACAGTGCCCTTTCTCCTAAACATCTTAGACAAGGCAGCTTATGTCCAGATCCAGAACCATCTTGAGTCTAACAACCTCCTAGGCCTAAAACAATCTGGATTCCGTCCACAACACGGGACAGAAACAGCCCTCATGGATTTGAAAATCCAAATGGACGAGGCAAGAGAAAATGGAAAGCCTGCTCTACTCCTCCTATTCGACCTACCGGCAGCGTTCGATTTAGTCATTCACAATATCTTAACCAACCATCTCACCACTGTGGCCTCCTTCTCCAACAAAGCCGCAACCTGGGTCAACTCCTTCCTTTCGGACAGATCTACGAGGGTTTTCTCTCCTACCGCCGCAAGCGGAGCCTGCCCCATCTCATGTCGAGTGCCACAAGGCTCTTGTGTCTCACCCACCCTCTACAATATATTCACTAAACTCCTCTTTGATCTTCTAGATGACCTTTGCGTATCTTACACAAACTATGCAGACGATACACAAATACTCATCATGCTATCGGGCGACTATCAATTAGATACCACTATCCTAAACATCTACAGTAAAATTCAAGCCTGGATGGCCAAGCACGGATTATGTCTCAACGAAGATAAAAGCGAGCTACTACTCATCGGGTCGAAGCTGAGACTTGACTTAAGCTTGGCCCCAAATATTATGCCTTCAACATTTATGGTAACCTTATCAAAGTAGATAAGGAAGCCAAAACCCTAGGCTTCTATCTAGACTCTGCACTAACCCTACAAAGACAAGCTAACGGCACTTCATCTACAACGGTTCATACCTCAATGCAGACCTTTCATGTCCACTAGCAGCTGCATCACCCTTGCAAGAGCCCTGATATTCACCCTTGCAAGAGCCCTGATATTGTCCAAACTGGACTACTGCAATACGCTCTACCTTGGCACCAGCCAAAAGAACCTACACAACTATAAGTATTGCAAAATAATGTACTTCCGAACTGCCTCAAACATTCCTCGCACCAATCATATTTCACAAATCCGACGCAATACCAACTGGCTCCCTATACAAGATAGGATTACCTTCAGAATGCTCATGATCACTCACCCACAAGTATCTGACTGTCAAATTTTCTAGGAATGTATCCACTAGACCCACAAGAGCCAACTATGCCCACTGTCTCAATATTCCCAAATTCAAACTGTCCAAACAGGAGGTTCCAGCTTTCCGGTGCTCGCGGCCAAGGCATGGAATAAGCTTCCGCCAGCACCAAGGACAGACCCAATGTTCTTCTTCTTCCGGAGCAAAGTAAAAACTTGACTATTCTCACAAACTAACTATCACTATGTTTTATCGTGACTTCATGACCCACTACCTTACTGACTATGCCCATAGCTTAAGCATGCCCCTCCTTCCGGCCGTCTGCGGCTTTGTGCACTACTATGCTAAGCTATGTATCCCATGAACATTGTACATACTGTATCGCTCTTGATTTGTATATTCCTGTATATTACCTTGTATATTTCTGTAAATATTACTGTACTTTGTATCTTTTTGTAACTATGTCGTTCCACAAGTAAAGCGCCCAGATACCCTTGGGTTCTTTCGCTCCTTTCGAGGATCCCCAGGCAATGCAAGATTCTCGGCCCCCAAGACAACAAGAACTATGATAGGCCCGGATATTACTCTCAGGGCTACAAGCAGAATTATGAATCCTCCCAGCGCAACAGCGAATACCAAGGGCAGAGAAAGTGCAGATCTACCACCTCCCAAAGAGGCGGGCAAAGTAAGGCTTAAAAATGACTGCCGCAAGGGCAGTCAGGTGAGTGGAAATGTGGAGTTCTACCTCGACGAGTGGCAAACAATAGCGACCAACAGGTGGGTGCTAGATGCTATCCAGTACGGCCACTTGTTAGAGTTCAAGCGCCCACAAATCCCGATACCCCCTGCAAAGGTATCTCACCCACATGTTCAGGTTTTACAGCATGAGATATGTCAAATGCTAAGAAAACGAGCCATCAAAGTTTCCCCCTCAGCACGAGGAAAGGGAGTATACTCCTGGTACTTGGTAGTAAAAAAAAACAGACGGGAAGTGGCGCCCTATTCTGGATTAACGAAGACTAAACAAGAACATCAAAAAACAAAAATTCAAAGTGGTAACGCTCCAGAAGGTCATAAGTCATTTAGCCCCAGGAATTCTTTGCGCCCTTAGATCTGAAAGAGGCATACTTCCATGTGCCTATACATCCAAGGCACCGAAAGTACCTCAGATTCGTGGTCGGCAAAAGCCATTCTCAATTTCGGGTACTGCCTTTCGGCATGAAATCGGCACCCAAAACATTCACAAAGGGCCTGGCATTGGTAACTCCAGAAACAGGGCCACCATGTCTACCCGTACTTGGACGATTGGCTAGTTCGAGGTTCAACGTATCAACAAACCTTATATTCTCTCAACCAAACAGACACTGCTCCAGCAATTGGGCTTTCCAATCAATTATGCAAAATCCTGTACAATTCCCTCAAGGAGTCTGGTTTTCCTGGGCGCTCATTCCTTACAGGCCACAATCTGGTTAAACCTTCTGCGGAAATCAAGATTGATAACTGATTCATGGCAAACAAGCTAGTCACGGTCCACGCATAGATGGTTCTTCTTGGGACCATGTCTTCTTGCATTCCACTTATTCACCACTGCCGGCCAGTGCAAACGTTTCTGCCTACCAGATGGTCCCAAACCCGGGGTTCCTGGTCCGACAAAGTAACCATCTCCTAGACTCTGTCAAACACACTGAAATGGTGTACATACACCTGCAACATTGCGAAAGGAATGCCACTGATAGAGCCAAATAACCATCTTACCGATTTAACCAATGCCCCCTGGTGCCCTGAGGAAGCCGTCCTACACATCAATGTACTGGCATTACGGGCAGTGCACTGGGCTCTAAAATATTTTCTTCCTCTAATCGAGAATTCAGTGGTGCGCATCCCCACAGATAACACAACCACCTATCTACGGAAGCAAGGCTGAACACGATCAAACACCTTGTCCCAGGAAGCACAGACCATCTGGCATTGGGCCCTCCGACACAACCTTCTACTTCAGATCTTCCACTTGCCGGGGATGCAGAACAAGCAAGCTGACGCTCTCTGCAAAGACTGCCCACAGACACATGAGTGGCAACTGCACAGCATCCAGATAGCCAAAATGTTCTCAAGTTGGGGCCATCCGCCTCTAGACCTATTTGCCAGCCCCAACAAGCAGTGCCAGAAATTTGCCAGCATGATTCCGCATCCAGATTCAGGTGGATGCATTTTCGTTCCCTAGGATTGGTGTGTTTGCTTACGCGTTGCCTCCGTTTCCTCTCATCAGGAAAACCATACAGATTATACGCAAAGGCTGTTGCAGAATAATCTTGGTAGCCCCGTATTGGCCCAGGCAGACCTGGTTCTCGGATCGCCTTCAATTGGCAGCGGACTATGCAATTCATCTAGGTTCTCATGCCAATGTTTTATACTAGAACGGGATGATCTTTAATCGCGACCCGGCTCTCTCAAGTTAACAGCGTGGCTCCTGACCACTCTGAATTCGGCCATTTGATTATCCCTCAGGACTGCCGGTGCATTGTAGCTGTAGCTAGTGCTCCTTCTACCAACATTTCCTATAGTCGAAAATGGAAAAGATTCTGTGCATGATGTGCACAGCAGCCTAACCTGCAGCCGCTAGCTATAACACCTGAGCAAATGCTTCCTTACCTGCTAAAGTAAGCAACAGAGGGTCGAGCAATCTCTTCCATCAAAGTGCACTTATCGGCAATCTCCAGATTTACACGGAAAAGATCCTCTCCTCTCCACAGTGACGGGCTAATTAAACATTTCTTAAAAGGCCTTTTTCGTACCTTCCCGCCAAAGAAAAGGATTCCACCTGTATGGAGCCTGAACCTGGTCCTAGCAGGGCTTATGTAGCCTCCACTCGAGCGTTTGTCGACAACCCACATCAAATTTCTAACTTGGAAGGTCGCTTTTTTAGTGCCCATTACGTCTTCTAGACGTGTTTCGGAGCTCCAAGCCTTGGTTGTAGACCCTCTGTTTCTACAGTTCATGAGAGGCAAAGTGGTTCTTTCCACTAATCCTCATTTCATCCCTAAAGTACCTTCAGAGTTTCATAAACATGTTACAATAACTCTACCCACATTCTTTCAAAATTCCACTTCACCAGCGGAAAAGGCCCTGCACTGTCTTGATGTTAAAGGGGCATTGAAATATTATTTGGATCACACAAAATCTTTCAGATCGACTAAGCAGCTGTTTGTCGCCTTTGGTCCATCCAACAAGGGAAACTCAAAATGGGGGAATTTCAAGATGGGTTTCATCTACAATCTCCTTCTGCCATTGTAAGGCCAACAGGCCGTTACAATCGGCCCCCTGAGCACACTCCACTAAAGCTCGGCGGCTCTCTGTTCTGGGGTACCCATCAGAGATATTTGCCAAGCGACAACATGGGCAGTGCTCCACACTTTTACCAGGCACTACTGCTTACACCAGCAACACACTAGGATGTGCAGATGGGACGGGCAGTCCTTCAACAGCTGTTCCAGTAATGTAAGTCCCGCGGCTTCCGGGATTCTTTTCTCGACTTGAGTGTGTATTTTTCTCACATTAATGCAGACTTTTTTAAAGTACCTAATCTGTGTTTGTCTTGTTTCCACATCCTAACATTTATACTACTACACAATCTATTCACAGCATGTCAATCCATGAAACATCCAATGCTGGAGAAGGGAGTAGTTTCTTACCTGCAAATCCATTTCTCCAGCCTTGGTATCTTTCATGGATTTACATGCGCCCTTCAGCTTTCCCCCTACAGGAAAACATCCTCTTTTGAGGGTATTCTCCAGCTGGAGTGGTTAAAATCTGAGGGAAAGCTGCTGGGGCAGAGCTATTCACTCGACGTCCCATTGGTGGATTCCAAAAGCACCCACAACAAAGTTTTTGGGACACTCGTATCAAGTTTTTCCATAGGACAATTATGAAGTCAAAGTAACCCGGGTTTCCAGCCTAATGACAGAGAATATTCACAGCATGTGAATCCATGAAAGATACCAACGCTGGAGAAATGGAGTTAAAGGTAAGAAACTACTCCCATCTCCATCTCATGACACATCCTATCCCTCCTGAAGTTCACCAACTGTCTCCTTACACATACCAGTATCCTGTTTAACTCTACCAAACTCCTCCTCTGTAAACTTTCCTAACATCCCTTCCTGATGAGGAATTTCCTTAAATGGGCACAACACTTTCTCATGATAGTCACTACCTGTCTACTTAATACTACCACCAACATAATAAGCATCCTTCTCAGTAACTCTTGCCACTTCCGTAGTAATTCTAACCACTTACTCCCTAAGCTTCTCCAGGCACATCTACCGCTCTGGCCTCCAAGCTCCTTCACTCCGGACTCCTTCTCCAAACGCCTTTCTCTAGCACTGGCTGTACACCTCGCTGCAGTGTTCTCCAAACACCTACCTCCTTTCTCCAAACACGCATCCCACCGGACTGAGCTTGTGGGCATTTATAACCCAGTGCTACATAACCCTGAGGTAGGCTCTGTGTGAGGGTCTGTACATGTGTCATGGAATTGGCGAGGAACTGGGTCCAGATCTCTACCCCCGAGGTTTGGTTTGTTATCTGAGGAGGACCCCTGCCCCCAGCTCCCTGGTATTGATGGAGCTGCGGTTTTTCCTTTGAGTCTCTATCGTTGCGAGGCCTCTTTGGTACGATCTGGTCATCGGTTTCTGAAAGAATAGACTTCTCAGAAAACTGGTATGAATTGTGGATCCCGGAAAGAAGCACATAGTGGGCCTTCAAGTACCATAATGCACCTGTGGCCAATGGCCAAGAACCAGCTTGGTGACTGTAGTGCGTGTGCAAAAATGAGCTAAATAACATGGCGCAGGTGCGTGGCCATTTTGGACATTCACTTCCATTACTGCAATGAAAGTTTACATTTTCGTGGGCTCAGTAAGCATATGTGAATTCTGCAGCAGTTGCAAGGTCACATAATAATGTCAGATGAGCGAACTGTGGAGGATAGTTGTTGTATTGTCCTCTGAAGGATGAGCCAATAAGGGAGTCGGAGCTTTGCAGGTGCGGTGATAAGGGGTGCTGGGAACAAAGGCGAGGGAGAGAAGCTGGGTTTTTCCACTTCTAGCTGGATTTTTCCACTCTTTTCTCCCACTGCTTGCTGTCTGCTCTTCAGCTAAGGGCAGTCTGGTAACCATGAAGAGACGGGGATTTATCTATAAAGAGAAGAGGTATTCCTCATGAAAAAGACAGAGAATTGGACCCCAGGTGATGCAGTCTCGCTGAGAGGGAGGACGTTCCGCTCCAGACCCCATTAGCATGAGTGATCTCTCTTCCTACCTGCTCTGGGACTAAGCAGTGTCGTGGTGACCGAGATGAAGTGTCTTCTGAAACCATACGAACAGTGATGCTCTTTTTCTATGTTTATGTATAATCTATTACACGCTATGTTTTAGTTGTGTGTGAATAAAGGACCTGTATGTAACGAGCCATTTTTACCTCCAACTATTGGTCTAAGTAGGATTCCTTGCCTCTCTGAGTCTAATAACTTTGCGGGGTCTCTGTAATATGGTGCATGAGTCTGAGGTCCCTGCACGGAGCAGACAAAGCAAAGCAATGACCCAAATGGGAATGGATTGAGCTTCACTCTTCAGAAGCTGAATGGGAGACCAATCATCCACTCCACAAATCCCAGACTGGCTGCAATGGGGCAGTGGCAGCGAAACTGGCAAGGGACTGCATAGGACTCCAAAAGGAGTGAACCAGAGTGCAAACAATCACTCACTGCATGGCAGGCTGTAAGAAAATAGACACTGAAAAGGAGGCTGAATTAGAGGGCTTTATGAAGAATTCCAGGGGTAGGGGGTCCTACCTTCAAGGGGTTCCCTCGGACCTAGGGTAGCAGCTGACTCTGGTAACCAATGGGAGTCCATGGTAGCTTCTAGGCAGGAAGGGGATTGCTATACAAATCCAGCAGTCGCTTGCAAAAGGTGTACAGGTAAGATCAGCGAGCAGGCGAAGCAGGACTGAAAAACCAGAGAGGAGAGTGCAATAGCTGGAGGAGGGCTTGGAGTACACTTTGGAGTTTTACAAAGAGGAGGTAAGGTCTTTGGGTTTAGAAGGGGGTAACCATTGGTGTGACTGAGTGGTTGGAGGTACCTTTTGGAGGGAGAATAGTAGGCGGGTTGAGTGTAAATCGGGAGATTTGTAAATAGGGAGGTTGTTTGGAGGTAATATTGGAGGGTGAGTATGTGGTGGGATGGAAGTAGGAGCAAGAGAAGGGAATGAGCTGCAGGATTGGGAGGGGTGAGATTTTGAGGGAAGCGGTTGGTGTCTGGAGGTTGGTGGGTGAAGACATGGGAAGTGAGGGAGAGAGGTAAAACCAGGAAACATATTTTTGTGAGGAGGCAGAGACCAGGAGGGAGATGGGGGTGGGGGGGTGGAAACGGGAGAGAGATAAAACCAGGAGACAGTGTGAATAGAGAAATAGGGAGGTTGAAGGTGAGAAGCGAGTGAGACTAACAGATTATTCAGCTAGGTCACATAGGATGTCCCTGCAGGAGTCTGAGAGATAAGGCTACGGTCTTTAAGCCCTCCCTAGGACAGGGATTGACTAGATAGTAAGGGTACCCTAAGTTCTAGTAAATTGGCGTTGCAGTATGACAAGTGGGGGTAGGTAGATTGGGCTAGGGAGGTGGGATCGCCCTTAACAGAGTGATCGGTATGTAGGCATCCCATCGAGCCGGACAGCCCTATATTGCATGTTATTGTTTTTACAATTCGAAACGTTTTTGTTGTGCGACTCATTGAGCACCTTGTCACAAAGCAGCCCCTCATAGTCTCTATTCTAATTAGTTTACTTTGGGCCCTAAAGGCCATTCCACACCTGTATCTGGCTATTCCACCATCTTCGACTTACCCTTCCCTGTTACTGCACAGCGTTATTTGGTAATGGCACAGCTTCTCTGCTTCCACAGTGTGAGAACCTGATATTTGACAATTTTGTACAATCTTTTTAATTCCTCTCTTTGTGAAAGGAGTGCTTACCCATGGTCAAATGATAACTTTGAAGCATTCTCGAATAAAGGGTCTGCCAACAGACAGTGAATTGGCAAGCTTGTATCATTTGCTTGTCTGGGTTTGAAATTGAGGGGAGCTGGGAGCTATTTAGCTCCTTCTTGCAGCCTAGAACAGCCTAGTTAGCTTGACACCAACAGTTACCAGGAGCTACTTTTGGCTCGCCAAGCCAATTAATGACAACTGATGTACTATTCGTATTAGTAACTTTGTGTTTGGAACATTCTATAAATAAGCATTAGAACACATATATACAACATTTAAAGCATAAGGAGTCACAAATAATGAACAAAACGTTATGTTTGCAGGTTATCTGGATTTCATATTTGCAGAATGGTATGGACTGGCTCCTGGTTCCCCGGTTTTCGCTCCTGGGCACTGGTTAATGCTGGATACCCAGGCGTGTTTAGCTCCTGCTAAACTAATCTTAATTTCGATAGTGGGAAAACTGAACTGGCTACATTGTATCACACATGGGCAGTATGGGCTCAGATAAAATTGCCCTTGGTCTTTAAAATGGGTTATTGTCCACCCAAACAACTCACAATCTCTCCCCTCCCTAGTTTGGGTCACCACTGTGAAAGTCCCCATAATCAGGCAGGTGACTTTGTCACAGGGTGGATTTCCCTAGATTCTAGTCGGAGCAACAAATATGTTTATGGAACCAATAGACCAAGTCCCTCTTCATAGCACCTCATAAGAGCTGTGGTTAAGCGTCTATACATAGTCTTACAACTAGTCAGGTCCTGGTCGAGGAATATAGACAGATACCGAAAGTAGCAAGAAAGAAGCTAGAAACTATTGGAAAGGCCCTATTCAGATTGTAATAAAAACAGGGGAATCTTGCGCTTAGCAGTACCAGATTGCCTGTAAGTGGATTTGATTCCTGCGGAAAAGCTCATCACCCTACTGAAATCCTGCCCTTGAGGAGGACTTGGCCTGAGAGCAAAATCTACATTCACCAGTAGGCAAAGAGCCTGGGTATCATGTGTCCACTCAAGAAATTCCAAAAGTAGAATTAAACATGGATCATAGCGCTCATTGCAGTGGCAAGGGCCTGCTTGGATATGGAATTCACGTACACTTTTGGCATCACGTGCCTGTGTTGGCTAAGATTTTTAGTTTAATGCTAAATCTCCCTAACTTGTGAGAACCCCAGAACCTTTTTCTGGACTGGTGAATTATTTTTCCGTCAGCGAGTGGGAACGTTTTTCTACACTGATTCTTTTACTCTTTTTATGGGTGTCATTTTCAAGACTCTAGTGTCCTTTTAATATTATCCTCTGACACCTTTGTGACATATACCTTTTTATTGTTACAGGGTTGGCCTTTGGGCTCCCCTTTTACTTTCTCTGTCTGACCTTGTGAGAACTACAGTTTCCAAAGGTAGAAGTATATTTGTATCACTTCTAAATTTTTTATGTGAAACCACCACACCCAACCTTATGTGGAGTGCTGGGGAGATGCAATGTTTCCCCATTCTCACTATCACTGTACCAGTTCTGTTACAGGCACAAGCTTACCTTAAATGGATGGTGTCAGTGAACCTTTTTACTAATTCAGTGCACCTTTACTGCAGGCTGTTTCCACAGCTGCGGTAAAGGCATCCATGGGTACCCATTTTACAAAAATGGCGTGTTTCTTCTTTTTTTGTTGCCATTTTAGTGTTACTTTCTCGGTCCTGGCCTCCATGGCGGGAGTGTGCTTTGTGTTTTATGTTCAGCGGGAGACGTAGGTCAAGCCCGCTCAGGCTCCTGAGTGTGTCTGAAGGCAGGAAGCCAGGGAGTCCAAAACTCTGCACTCCTTTTTCTTCCAGTCTGATTGCGAGAAACCAGTTCAAACTGGGAGGCTGGCTGTCCTAAAGGGACTGCTAAAATGACAGACCCTACGTTGAGAAGTCAGGGAAATAACAGGCATTTATTCAAAGGTAGGCAGTGTATCATTTGCTTGCAGCCACACCCATCAAGCTATCGCTTCTGTCAACATGTACATTCTCAACCCAGAACTAAAATATCACAAATCTAGAACATTGTCAGGTTTTAAACTCCTGACAGCACAAAGGTACGAGGCAGGGAAGGAGAAGGAGAAAGGAGTTGTAGAAACACAACAAAAGGAAGGAAATAGATAATAACACACCTCTTTCCCCTCACAGGAATGTCAACAAGAACAGAAATTACCCACTAAACATAACATTATAAAACTGATCACTTAAGCAAAGCTAATCTCTCTTAATTCCAAATCTCCCCTCCAGACATAGTTTTCATAATCTTTCTCGACTACTCTTTATGATGAATACCTCAAGGCACACTTCCTTCCTTTCCTAGGGAGCAGAACTTTTACCCTGGCACCACACTCAAACTCCCTGCGAACACACCCCTTCTTTTCATCACATCTCGCCTTGGACAACTCCCCTTGTCTGGCAATGTGTTCTCTGATCTTCTCGGAGTCTAACTGAACCAAGCTCGACTTTATCAGCCAACCAGGAGCCACTAAAGTGTTGGGTTTGCGTCCCCTAAACAGTTCAAACAGGGAAACCCCAGTTGTGTGATGTGATGTGGTGTTGCTGTAATGACCCTTGCCCCTGGCCCTCACTGGCAAGTCAGCCTTCCAGATAGTGCCAGGTCAAAGGCCTTAAAACCTCATCCAAGACACTCTTGGAGTCAGTCCTAACTTGGGGGAGGAGGCAGAGGGGGATTTGAGGGGGGGGTTCAGCCAACATGGAGGCACACACAGCTCAGTTACAAGGAACTGAGCTATGTGGTCTAGTCATTTGGGTGTGGCAGGCCTGGGACTATTTTACCTGGACTATTTTACCTGGACTACTTTACCTGTGACTATTTAAACCGCACCCAAACAGCAGAACATGCTTTGGGTTATTCTGTGTGGGCAGCGTAACGCTCACCATGTCCAGTTCTTTGATGCCAGCTTACCTGAAACCAAGGACCTGCAGAGAGAGAAAGTATACTGTTCCAGGTAAGTTTCGTAGTGTTCTGTCTTCAATCCATCCCTGACTTCAGTTCCACTCACCTGAAGGTACGAACTCCATCATCCGACACTGCATGCATCCTGGAATACCATAACCTGGAAAGAGGAGAAAGAAAGACTGTATTAGTAAGCGTTTACTCACGTTTCCTCCCGAATGAAGAAAGCCACACAATACTTACCTGGGTAGTCCTCTCCTGGTCAGTATCATTGCTGGAACATTACGGCGCTTGGCGAGGAACATCGCAACCTGCAAGGAGAGAAAAGACACAGGTTAGCAATATAAAAGGCGAAACAGACCCGCGCATCACGCTTTACTCACCGTACAGCATCGCGCACACTGCGCTTTCGCCAACCGGCCCATGCTAATCTGCAAACTGCATGACAACACCAAAATACCTTTCCATACCTAAAAGGAAAGAAGCAAGACATTATTCGAACTAAGAGGAACATAAGTACTGCATATAAAGACTGTAAAGCAGCAAACCTACTGAGTCGCAGCAGGCCTGGATTCCCACAGGGGGGGCTTAGACCAGTGAAGTAACTTGGTCGCTGCTCGCCCCCCACACCTATGCGACCCTGCCACGAGGAGCAGGACGGAGAATCCACCTTTTACAATATTAAGGTGAGGAGAAGGCCCAAGGGGGAGGAAGGAGTTGAGGCCAAGGGAGGTGGGAAAACAAAGGCAATCTGGTATTGAATCCAGCTCTCCTATATTGCAGATCCATCATCCAACCAGGGCTGGGTGGCATCCACGTGGATACCAGGTGAGCGTAACAGTTATCCGATATTGGAACACTCTCTGCAATAAAACATCTCTCCAATTTTCATGGTTAGCAACCGCCACCATAACCCCATCCATGATAGCTCTGTTGAAACTCTCAACGCAACCATTGCTCTGGGGGTGATACAATGCTGTCTTGTTATGTCCAATCCCCAACGACTTCAACCATTCCTCAAACTCCCTTGACGTGAACGGGGGTCCGTTGTCACTAATAAGTGAGGAAGGAAAGCCGTCCCTAAAAAAAAAAAAAAAAAAAAAATTCCTAAAAATGGAAAACATGTCAGCAACCACAACAATATGAATGTGGCCTTAGTGGCCCCAGTAAATCAATCTCTATCAAATCCCAAGGCACACTTGGCACCACCATCGGTGGAACATGAGTCCTCAAACTTTTCACTACCACTGCAAATCACACATTCTACAATCTTATGCTCAATTTCCATATCCATCAAAGGCCACCCGAAATCAGTCCTAACAGATTTCGTCCTAGAAATTCCCATATGGCCTTTGTGCCCTAATTCAATTACACAAGATCTCATGCCTTCTGGGACCAAAAGATGATCTCCTCTGTACACCATCACCTTCTGAACATAAAGCTCATCTCTGATGCACTTAAATCTCCTCAGAACCGAGGGGTCACAACTTGGGAAACGTCACAACGTTCCACAACATTGTTTTACAGCTTGATCTACATAATGGTCCTCAGGAGCTTTCACCCGCTCGTTTTCTGGTAGCGCATCCACAGTGAAGATCTTTCACCTCCTCACCCAGTTCATCATGCATAATCTTGCCATCACTCCTGACAGGATTGCGTGACAAAGTTATGGTACTTGGCATTTATATGGCGCCTTATGTATCATTGGTATGATCTCAAAGCACTGGTAGGTTGAACGCCCTCGGGAACCGTAGTTCAAGTCAGTAGAGAGAGAGAAAGAGTCATAAGGTGCGTGTGTGCACCGTATATGTGTGCAGCCGGTGTGGTAGTTGCATTAAAGCTGCTTCTTAGTGGTAGGTGTAGCGGTTGGGAGGTCAGGTATGTGTTCATTCTGGAGGGATGACGCCCAGACTGATTTGTGGCTGCGTTAGGCGTGAGGAGACGCTTAAGCTAGCGGTGTGCTTAGCTGATGTTTAATTAGGATGATGATGAGGAGTGTGTGGCGGGTGTTAGTATGAGAACAGCTATACCGAATGTGTCATAGTATCGCTGTGTTCTAGTTGCGTGTTGGCGTATAGGAGAGAGTCAGCGTTGTAGTGTAATATGGTGGTTCCATCCACTCGATCTGTTCCGCCCAGTCCATCTGTTCCATCCACTCCTTCAGTTCAGTCTACAGTGTCCTTTTCATCTGTTGCATCCACTTGATTCAATCCATCTGTTCCATTCTGCAAACTACTTATCCTTTTCATTTGTTTATTCTACTCGTTCGTCATATCCGTTCCATCGACTCCATCCGTTCCATCAACTCCATCCTCTCCTTCCGTTCCCATCCGCTCCTTCCGTTCCCATCCGCTCCTTCCGTTCCGTCCACTTGACCCGTTCCATCACTTCACCCGTTCTATCACTTCACCCGTTCTACTAGGTTTCTCCATTTTAATTACATTGGCCGATTTAGTTTTCTTTGTTCGATCGGTCTCTATGCTGGATTGTTATTTTTGATTTAAAAACCTTGGTTTCTGTTTATGGTGGTTGGCTGTTCTGTTTGTGCTAAGAGTCGATTTTAAGGTAAGAGCCACGTTTTCAGTAATTTGTGGAAAGACATGAGGTCTTCGGTGAGTCGGATGTGGGGTGGAAGTGAGTTCCACAGAGTGGGGGCCAAGGCTGAGAATGATGATCCACCTAACTTGACCTAGTTGGTGTTTGGTATCACTAGGAGGCGGGCAGCGCTTGGTCTTAGAGTGCGTGATGGATGGTAGGGTTTTAGCTTGTCCTGAAGGTATTGAGGTCAGATTTTGTGCATTGCTCGGTGCGAGATGCAAAAGGTTTTGAAGGTCACCCTTCGTCCAACCGGGAGCCATTGGAGAGTTTTGAGTGCTGGAGAGGTGTGATCTCTTGGGTCAGGTGCTAGTAGTAGTTTGGCTGTAGCATTTTGTGCTCTTTTTAATGCATAAGCAATGGTATTATTCCTTCCGAACACGTGCGCAACAACACAATTTAGACCCTGAAATCTTGTCGCCCATTTCATGGTGTGCTGAGACACACCATCAAGTCCGCCTTTGTTGAAGAGATTAACCAGCGGTTTGTGATTTGCCTTAACTACAAAACTCTTTACACTACAAAAATACACTTTGAACTTTTCAATGGCCCAAATCTCAGCCAACGCTTCCTGCTCAATCACTGAATACCTTCTTTGTACATCCCTCAAGGCTCTTGGGGCTAAAGCCACTGTGGCTTCATTTCCATAACAATCCTCTTGTAACAACACTCCTCCTAACCCAAGGTCACTGGCATCGGTGTGTTCTATGGTTTTGAGCCCTTCTCTTAACGCCTTTAGTACAGGTGCATGTATTATTCTCTCCTTAATATCCTGAAATTCCTTGTCGCACTCACTAGACCACAAAAATATTGTCCCCTCCCTTGTGAGTTTTCTCAACTCACTGGTTCTACTTGCCAGTCCTTTGATAAATTTGGCATAGTAGTCGACTAGCCCCAAGAAAGTGGAACCTTCCATCTAGGACTTGGAAGCCGGCATCTCCGAAATCCCTTCCACGGCACTGACTTTGGACATCAACCCCTCTCCTGTAAACTTGTAACCAAGATATTCTACCTCCTTTTTTCTTAAACAACACATCTCCAAAGTCAAAGTGAGCCCAGCTTCACCTAACTTCTCCAAAACCTTGCGCAGTCTCACATCCAGACCCCATATCAAAATGTCTCAGTGGTAGAATTTCTCCCCAGCCAAACCACCAAGTTTGGCGAATATGATCCCCTGGAACACGCTCGCAGCCAGAACCAATCCAAATGGCATGCACACATATCTGAGCATCCCAACATGGTTAATGAGTCGTCAGATCACGTAAACCAGGGTGTAACGGTATTTGATGATAGGTCGACTTTAAATCTAGCAACAAAAATACCTTGGCTCCTGACCAATCAGCTATGAGTTCGATTTTGGGTAAAGGGAACTTCGAGGGGATTGGGTCCTCCGACGTATTCCATATCTATGACAGTAATCACCACAGCTGTGCTGCTTCGGAAACTTTTTCGGCGTCTGCGTCCTGCGTCGATGACGTCGATGCGCCGCCGTCGAGGACCTCCTCCGACGTCCGACGTCATCCGATGTGATAAGTAGGACGCACGACGCCAGTAGCCTCAGTTCCGTTTTTTCCGCGAACGTGTTGCTTCGTGTTTCTCGGTTCTAGCCTCGACTCTTTGGAGTTCTGTTCTTTCTGGTTCTTCGAGCCTGTTCGTTTGTGAATATTCCTTCGCAGCGATGTCTTCCACTTCGTCTTCAACCCCGCGTCCGGGCTTCAAGAAGTGCGGGGTGTGTGGGTCCAAGATGTCGGTGACTGACTCGCACGACGCCTGCCTCTGGTGCCTCGGGGAGGCCCACGACACGGATGACTGTGTCGACTGCCTGTCGCTCACTTCCAAGGCCTTACGCGAACGTAAGAAGAAATTGTCGGTAGGTCGGGTGTCCAAGCCCCGGAAGTCGAAGTCGGCGGGGCTTTCGACGGATGATTCGAGGGGTGACTCTCCGCGTCATCGTCGGAGGTCTCGTCGGTCTTCTTCTAGGAGTCGGTCTCGCCACTCCTCTGCCTCTTCGAGGCGTTCTCGGAAGCGCCGTCACCGGTCGCCTTCCAGGTCCTCTTCCGAGGACTCTGCCCGGCACGTCGGTTATCCCACCAGCCGTGCGACGCCGGAGGAATGGGCTTCCTTCGGGAAGAAAATGTTGGCGATTCTTGAGTCGCAGGGTACTCAACCGTCCGCGCCCCCGAGTGGGGTCGGCCGTGTGAGGTCGAGAGACGCCGCTCGCAAGAGTGGTCGGCACGAGTCACGGGAGAGGTCCCGTTCGGACAAGGAGGCTCGTTCTCGCCGTACCCGTTCCAGGTCCCGGTCCTCGACGCGATCGAGACCGTGTGCACCTGTGATGTCTTCGAGGAAGACATCGACGTCTGAGGCGTCGAGGGCGTCGACAGGCTTTCTCGAGGCTCCGGCTCCGAGGAAGTCGTCGAAGCCGTCGACGTTCAGGTCGTCGAGGGACACGCTCGGGGCTCCGGCTTCGAGGGCTGTGTCGACGCCGCCGATATTGGAGGCGCTGCATCTGACGTCGACGCCGATTTCCTCGACGTCGACGCCGATCCTCTCGGCGCCGTTGCCGGTTTTCTCGACGGCGGCGCCGATTCGCTCGACGCCATCGACGCCTTTCGTGTCGGAGGTGCCCCGTGTCTCGGGTGTACCCCCTAGGAAGGCTCTGGCTAAGAGCAGGCACTCTCAGGTGCCATTCCACCTCTTGGATTATATTTCGGAGGCGGATGAGGATTCGGTTGGCCTGGTTCCTGATCAGGTGCCGGATGACATTGTCTCGGGCCATAGTCAATTTGACGATTTGAGGCAGTCGCTGCATGATGCTAGTGGTCTGGACACCTCTCCGGAGGTGGAATTTGGTCGGCCTGAGCCTGGCTCCCATGCCGATTCCTCATACCGGCGCCTTATGGCTAGGGTGTCTGAGTATCTGGGATGGTCTGCTCCCCCAGGGGAGTTTGTGCAGGATGATCTGACGGACATCCTTGATGTTGGTCCCCCATCTGACCCGGTTCTGCCATTCCATATGGCTTTACAGCGTAGGGTGGCGGCGGCTTGGACTGCTCCGGAGAGTCTCCCGGCAGTGGGCAGATCCTTGTCGCGGAAATACCGTCCAGCCAGTGGCGACCCCTGCTACTTGACCAGGCACCCCACTCCGGAAAGTTTGGTGGTGCAGGCGGCCACGGCCCCGGCAAAGCAGGCGTCGTACCCTACCATCCCTCCTGATAGGGACGACAAACGTTTTGATGGCTGGGCGAGGAAGGTGTTTTCTTCTGGTGGTATGGCGCTTCAGGCGGCCAACTCCATTTGTGCCTTGTCACGTTTCACGCACACTCTGTGGAACTGTGTTGCGTTAGCGGCTGAACATATTCCCGAAGGGGACGAACGGGTTGGTTTCCTTGCTTTGGTCCAGGATGGTAAGGATGCCATGTGTGAGTCCGTTCAGTCGGGTTTGGACTTAGCTGAATGCGTCAGTAGGTCCATGGCGGCGAGCACCGTGATACGCAGGTTTGCGTGGTTGCGGAAGTCGGGGTTTGCTCCTGATGTGCAGTCCCGGCTCCTCAACATGCCCTTTGATGGTGAACATCTTTTTGGCAGCAAGGCTGACGAGAGCCTTGAGAGGTTGCAGACCTCAAAAGCTGCAGCGAAGTCGTTGGGCGCTGCAGTTCGCCAACCTCCGCCTTTTCGTCCTAGGGGACAGCAGTGGAGGGGTGGCTCCTTTCGCTATTACTCGTCCTTTGGTAGAGCGAGAGGAGCTGGCAGTCAAAGGGGCCAACGCAGGGGTACCAGAGGTGGACGACAGGGTACCCGTGGTGCCAAGGCCGCTCGGGCAGTTGCCTCTTTGCCCTCAGGTAACGCCGCAGCCGCTCCTACTCAGTCATGAGGCCTTGTCCCATGGTTCGCCGGTTGGGGGAAGGCTGGCGCAGCATCTTGTAGAGTGGCGTGCCATTACTTCGGATGTGTGGGTTCTGGAGATCATAACCCACGGCTACTGTCTTCCCTTTCGGCACAGGCCTCGCGACAATCCACCGGGGAACCTCTCTTTGAAGTGTCCGGATCCGCTCCTTGCGCAGGAAATTCAAGCCCTGCTGGAGAAAGGCGCCATAGAACTGGTGCCTGTAGCGGAGAGGAACAAGGGATGGTATTCCCCTTATTTTTTGATTTCCAAGAAAGACGGGGGATTGAGACCCATCATGGACTTGCGCGGTTTGAACAAACTCCTCAGGAAGGACAAGTTCAAGATGGTTACTCTCTCTCAAGTCCTCCAGGCCCTTCAGCTTCAGGACTGGTTGGTGTCACTCGACCTCAAGGATGCTTACTTCCATGTGCCGATCCATCCCAAGCACAAGAAGTACCTGAGGTTCGCGGTTGGCGACTCACACTTTCAGTTTCGGGTCCTGCCGTTCGGTTTGACCTCCGCCCCGAGGGTTTTCACCAAGCTCATGGTGGTGGTGGCAGCGCATCTCAGGCAAGGGGGGATTCACGTCTACCCCTACCTGGACGATTGGTTGATCAGGGGGAGCTCTCCCGAGCAGGTCCTGGATCATCTGTCCGTCGCCTGCCACTCCCTTCACAGGCTGGGCTTCTCCCTCAATTTAAAGAAGTCCCATTTGACGCCAACGCAGAGGCTCCAGTACATCGGAGCAGTGCTCGACACTTCCCTGGGGCAGTGTTTTCCTCCCCAGGTGAGGGCTCTTCACATTCAGCAGATGGTGCGCAAGTTTCAGCATGCCCAGACGCTCCCAGCGTTCGAGTTCTTGAGGTTGCTCGGCCTCATGGCATCCTGCATTCTTCTGGTGCCAGAGGCTCGCCTGCGAATGAGATCTTTGCAGTGGGCACTCAAGATGCAATGGTCGCAGTCCTCCGGCAGGATGTCGGACCCGATTCAGGTGCCGCCCTCGGTCGCCCGGGACCTTCTGTGGTGGGCCGTCGAAGGCAACTTGATGAAGGGGGCTCCGTTTTGGCTTCCCTGGCCGGAGGTGACGATCGTGTCGGATGCATCCCTCACGGGATGGGGAGCTCATGCCAACGGGCTGACAGTCAGCGGTCGTTGGTCTCCGTCGGAGTCCAGACTCCATATCAATCTGTTGGAGCTGAGGGCCGTCAGGCTAGCCCTGAAGGCTTTTCTGCCGACTGTGCGAGGGAAGAGTGTCCTGATCCTGACGGACAACACGGTGGCCATGCACTACCTCAACAAAAAGGGGGGGGCAGGGTCACTTCCTCTGTGCAGGGAGGCGATGCAGCTCGAGTTCTGGGCCATCCAGCAGGAAGTTTCGATCTCGGCAGTTCATCTGGCCGGAGTCGAGAACGTGACGGCGGACGCTCTGAGCAGGCAGAGCACGATCTCTCACGAGTGGGAGTTGGCTCAGGAGATTCTCCTGGAGATCTTCGCCCTTTGGGGGACCCCTCAAGTGGATCTCTTTGCCTCCAGTGTCAACCGGAAGTGCGAAAGGTTTTGCTCGCGGGAATTTCCTCCAAAAGGAGCCTTAGGAGACGCGTTCGTGGTGGAGTGGTCGTTCCCGCTGCTGTACGCGTTTCCTCCGGTCCCCGTCATCCCGCAAGTGCTGCGGAGGTTACGGAAGTTCGGTTCCCGGATGATCCTCATTGCTCCGGCGTGGGCTCGGAGGACGTGGTACCCGGACCTTCTCGACTTGTCCATCTGCCCTCCACGTCGTCTTCCCTACCGAGACGATCTGCTCTCACGGGAGGGGGGTCAGGTTCTCCATCCAGAGGTCGGATCCCTCAACCTTCACGCTTGGCTTCTGAAAGGTTGAGGTTTAAGGATTGGGACCTCCCTGAAGACGTGATGGAGGTGTTGCTTTCGGCCCGAAGGCCCGCAACTAAGTCTCTGTACCGTTGCCGTTGGCGTAAGTTCTGCGACTGGTGCAGAGTTCAGAATGTGGATCCTTTTGCATGTGACATCCCCATGGTTCTGTCCTTTTTGCTTTCTTTGGCCCACAGGGGCTTGCAAGTGGGTACCGTTAAGGGTTACCTGGCGGCGCTGTCCATCTTTAAGCGCTCATCGGAAGAATGTTCTTACTTTAAAATCCCTTTAGTTTCACAGTTTCTGAAAGGGCTCACTAATGTGTTCCCTCCGTCGCCTTTCCTGGTGCCCGGTTGGGATTTGAACCTTGTTCTTAGGTTTCTTATGGGTGCTCCGTTTGAGCCGTTACATTCTTGCCCTTTGAGGCTGTTGACTTTGAAAACTGTGTTTTTAGTTGCGGTTACTTCCGCTCGCAGAGTGAGTGAGTTACAGGCACTTTCTGTTAAGCCACCCTTCACTGTATTTCACAAGGACAGGGTTGTCCTTCGAGTTCGTCCTTCTTTTCTTCCGAAGGTTGTGACGGAATTTCATTTGGCCCAGAAGATTGTTCTTCCGGCATTCTATCCTCCTCCGCATCCTGGTAAGGAAGAGGAGAGGCTCCATAGGCTTGATCCTAGGAGAGCTTTGAGCTTTTATGTTTCTCGCATGTCCCGGGTCAGAGTGGACGATCAACTCTTTATTGGTTACGCTGGTAAGCGCTTGGGGCAAGCTGTGACGAAACAGACTTTGTCCCGCTGGATTATTTTGGCCATCTCGGAGTGTTACCGCTTGGCGGGCAAGGACCCTCCGGCTGGCTTGCGGGCCCATTCTACCAGGGGCTTGGCTGCATCTACTGCCCTGCAGAGGGGTGTTCCTATTCGCAACATCTGTGATGCTGCCACCTGGGCTTCAGTGCATACATTTGTGCGGCATTATTCCCTCGATTCCATCAGAGGGCAGGATCTGGCCTTTGGCAAGGCGGTCCTTTGCTCTGCTATTTGATTGGCTATTCTAAATTTTGTTTCTAAATTCTTTCCCTCCTCCTTGATTTGGTACTGCTTTGGGAGTCTGTCATAGATATGGAATACGTCGGAGGACCCAATCCCCTCGAAGAACAAGTTACTTTCTTACCTGGTAACGTTCTTTCGATGGGATGGTCCGACGACGTATTCCATATCGCTCCCGCCCTGCCTTCCCCGCTGCAGAATTTCTGTTGCGTTTGCAGCTTACGTTCCGCAAGGCTTTGTGTCGGACTGGCAGTTGACTATTGTCACACGTTCTGGGGGAAAAAACTACAACTGAGGCTACTGGCGTCGTGCGTCCTACTTATCACATCGGATGACGTCGGACGTCGGAGGAGGTCCTCGACGGCGGCGCATCGACGTCATCGACGCAGGACGCAGACGCCGAAAAAGTTTCCGAAGCAGCACAGCTGTGGTGATTACTGTCATAGATATGGAATACGTCGTCGGACCATCCCATCGAAAGAACGTTACCAGGTAAGAAAGTAACTTGTTCTTCTCAGCAATTTGCTGTCTATTGAGTCTCCTAAAAGCTATACATAATCTAACAGCCGTGTAGCTTTTGCGTGCTACTACAATGGGCCTCGCCCACTCTGACACCTCAGTGGGCTCAATGACTCCGTCTTCCGCTCGACTTCACTTTCCACCCCCTTCTTCAAAGGAACTGATCTGACTTTAGCTGCCCCAGGAACTGACCTTGGCTTGAGTTTTATCTTGTGCATGAACTTGGTCATTCAGCCCACTGTGTCGTGAAAAACCTGAGGCGCCCAAGTGGAAATATCTCCACAAGTCATGCCAGACACATTTGCTGGGGCACACGTATCCTGTACATCCTCACCACTGATCACTCCTGTATATACGGGTTGCCTGGCATTGGGGTCAAGTTTAATTCCTAAGGCAGCTTGACTGCTCCATGAGAGTAAGTCTGCACCCATGTCTGTTACATACACTTTTCAATTGGCCCGTTTTCCCTGAAATTCCAGTTCTATTAGCATCTGCCCAATGATATGCATGGGACTGTCCCCATACGCATTGCTTTGACTGATGTCTACTTGAGTATGCGCTTATGGAAGTCCTTCTCCCATGTATCGTTACCTATGAGGTTGTAGTCGGCTCCACTGTCGACTAACATGAGGACTTCTCGCCCATCAACTCTGATCAAAGACCTGGGTTTCTCCAATCTCACTCCAGTGACGGCATTTATGACTTGAATCACTCGCACTCCGCCCACAAACTATCAATCTGATTTGTCACAGTCACCTTCATTTCCATGCAGACTTCCTCCAGTGGGTACCATTCTGCAGCATTTTGCTAGGCGACGCCTTAACCCACACACACAAGACATTCAATTTTCAAAGTGGTGCATTTTCGAGTTTGCAAGATGCTGTAAACTCCCACATCGGAAACATCTTTTTTGCTGAGTCACGAATCTCCCATCTGTGTAAAACATTCTCCCATCCTTCACCCCTCCGAAATTCACTGTAATCTCTTCTTCACACCATATTCTAGGGTTTCCTAAAATCTGCTACTTTCGATTCACTAAATCTTTTGCTCCTCTGTTTATTGCTCCTTCCTGTAGAGACTGCACTTACTGATGCATGACCTTTTTTTAATGCTGATCTTCTAAGTTTCTAGACTGAGTTGTTTGATGCACTGCACCGTATTCTCCACTTGTTTAGAAATTTCAATAGTACTGTCCAAATTTGAATGAAGTTCCTTCCAAAGATCCGCCCTGATTTGTGGTCAGTACATTTGATCATTAATTGATCACAAATGTGCTCGTCATGGAAGTGGCTGAATCAGAATTTTATTACAAGACCACGTAAAGCCGCAACAAAGTCCTCAATTCTCCTCGTTTCGGTTCCCTGGTGCCAAAATGGTCCCTGGCCAAAATCTTGTTTTTTTTTTTTAACCTTGTAGTGTTTGTCAATTTTACCTATACACTATTCCAGGAGTTGGCATTACTTGGTTGCACGGTTTCAGGAAGTCTTTTAAATACAGTCTGTCCTGCACTTCCTAGACAATGGTACAAGAGAGCATCTTTCTCTCAGTAGAATAGTTTGGCCCATAAACTGCCAACATAAACTTCAAAAAGTCCTCCTTCCACTCTTTCCACTTGATGAGTGGCTCACCAGGGTGCATAAGAAAGGCCACCAGTGCTGGCATGCTAGCCATGATGAATCCTTATTTATTCCAACAGAAGGAAAAAAAAGTATTCTTGTCCTTTTTTTCAAAAAAATGTTTAAAAAATGTTTTTGGAATTAGCAAATGAGTCTCCAATGAATAAACAATCTGCTGGATAAGCTCATCGGCTGATGCTCAGGGTTTCCACTCGCCTGTTCTGCACTATCTGCAATCAAGCGCTGGATTCTGAGCAGTCCCGGGTAACTATGGCGATGGGAATGCCGAAACCAACATCGACACACAGCATTCGTGTAGTCATGCCTGTCACTGTACGCTCGCTGAGGTGCCTTCCTCTAATGGGCCTGGATGCGTGTCACCATACGCTCGCTGAGGTGCCTTCCTCTAATGGGCCTACATATGTGTCACAGTGCGCTCGCTGAGGTTGCGTAGCCCAGAGTAACTGGCGACGGGGACGCCAAAACCACCATCAACACAGAGCCTTCTGTGTAGTCATGCATGTCGCTGTACGCTCGCTAAGGTGTCTTCCTCTAATGGGCCTTCATGCACGTCACCGTACGCTCACTGAGGTGGCCGTAGGAGGTCCCTCGGAGTGTGAATCTCTTATGACACAGAGGTGTCCCTCTCCCTAACTCTGAGCATAATGGCAATATCTCTCGCAGTGCGCCATGCAGGAAAGCTTGGAGTAAAACGCTGGTCTCCCTCTAGCTGACTGGTGCAGGTCGCGAGTCTCGCACCTCACCTTGTTGCTGAAAGACTGTCAAACTCTTCCCTTCACCATGCGGTATGAACTTTGCAATCTCTTGGGGCTCTTTTGCACCAATCTGCAGGGCCCAAGGCTTCAAGAGTCTGCAAGGAAATCATGCATGGGCACAGCTGTCCTCTGTACTCTGATGCAGCCAGAGAGGGCAGTCCTCGTCGCCAGTGAAATGGACACCACTTTGAGAAGTCATGGAAATACCAGGCATTTATTCAAAGGTAGGTGGTGTATAAGTTGGCTGCAGCTACCACCATCAGGCCATCTCCTCTGTGAACCTGTACATTCTCAACTCATAATTAATTCATCCCAAATCTAGAACATTGTCAGGTTGTAAACTCCTGGCAGCATAAAGAGACAAGGAATGGAAGGAGAACAAGGCAAAAGGATTTGTTGAAACACAACAAAAGAAATGAAGGAAATTGATAACTGCCATACCTCCTCCCCACCACCCACCACCCCCATGTTTGAATGTTGCATGCTTGTTTGATTGGCTGGGTTCCTGCATAAAAGTCCAAAGCTGAAGTAGCGACCACTGGACCTGAATCCGAAGAAGAAGGTGAAGAAACCGCAGATGAGATGATTTCTAGCGACCGGAGAGCCTGCTGTGTTACTAGAACCTGCTGTTACCCTTCCTTCCAAGTGACTTTGAGACTCCAAAAACGAGGACTCCGACCCAGAGCCTGGTGAGATCCACTAGACTCAAAAAGACCTGCATTTTGAGCCATCCTATGACGTGCCACGGCCTTGCCTGGCTGCAATACACCAATACCATGGGACCTCGAGCCATTGTGTGGTGCACAGTCTTCCGAAGGCAGAATCGAGCTGAAACTTTGGTGGCATCCTGATGGCCCACCAGAGACATGAATCAGGGCCTTGGAAGTCCCCTCTCCAGAGTGCTGGACCGGATTAGTGACGCAAATCCGACCCAGGGATATTCAGTCTTCTACCCGCTCCTGAAAAGGGCGCCAAAACCACACTGCCGCAAAGGAACTCTTGCCTGGAGCCTTCCCTGTTGCTCCCTGCTGCAAAATCCCAGTATCCTTTCTTCAGCCTTCATGACCAGGAATTAATCAACCAGGTTGTTGGCTGCAGATCTTTAAGTCTCCCCTGCTGCAAACTCCTTTTCTGTGCCGAGGTACTGTGTTGGATGGGTTATTTTCTTACCTTAAGATTGTGTTATTCTTGTGTAGCTTTGGGATGTTTCTTGTGATTGAGAGGCCTCTCATCCATTTCACCCAGGCCCACTGCTGGAATCCTCCTAGGGTGTCTTTTCAGAAGTCCCTGTACCCTTAAAACCTCTAAATTTAGATATTTACTTGTTTGAACAGTCTTCCTTAGGAACTCTGACTTTTGATAAATTTGTGCCTGTCCTAAACTGCCTGTTGAACACTGGAGACCTAGTGACCCCCTTCTGCCACTAGGAACACTCATGCACCAAGAATAGGGAAAGCCTTCTATAGTTTGGGACTGTTGCCTAGAAAAGAAAACAAGTGTTTTACTCACCTGTGAATTGGTTGTGCTTCTTCCTAAACGTAATGCTGTTGGCTTCACTTTACTATTTCTTTAAGGATAAATGTAAAAGTATTCCAACTGGGTCTTGCTTCCTGTGACCGGCTGCATAGCCTATCTAGAGTAAGTCTGCCTTAGGTTTTACTAACCATGGTTTGCCTTGTGCCATCTTAAAGTAAGTTAGAGAGTTATTGTTTACCTTAGTCTGTATTCCACTGATCTGAAAAGCAACTGTAATAGTATTACATCCTTATGTTTAACTGCCTAGAATAGCTGTGTTCCACGCTTTAAGAGTGTCCTGTAGGTGTAGCTGACCCTGGCCTGCCTGGTGCAATACTAAATTAGTGTAGAGGGTATTGCTTACAATAGGCTGTGTTCCACTGATCTGAAAATCAACTGTATTTGTATACCACAGCACAAGGTCTTACTCACCTGGTATAACTGTGGGTTATCCTGAATGCAGTTATAGGTTTATACTGTTCCTTGAATCTGTGTTCCACTATTCAGAAACGTATTCTGGTAACAGGGTAGGTTTAATAGGTGATTCCTTAACTGAGTGTCACTGCATAACTGACGGGGTCTACTACTCTTGACTTACTATAAAGTAATCTAAAGGTGACTGATGGTTTTACTCCCCATGAATAGGTGTGTCGTATACTAAATGTGTTTGATAAGGATTGACTTCTCTAGAAATACTGTTATTTTTCTGAGCAGGGTCTATGCTTTGATCTGTGTACTTTAAAGCATTGTTTTATTTAATGTGTTTATGACTATGACAAAGTACTTACCCCAAGACTCAACTTGGCTTAACTGAATTTATGATGCACCTTTATTTCTTTATACTTCTAGTTGCAAGTGTTTCTGTTGAACCCTTGGTATACTACAAGTTCTTTGTATCTTCCTACAGCCCTTTCTCCCTCCTAAGATAAGCTTGGCTGCTCTGTCCATGCTACCAAATACCCAGGCGGTACAGCCTTATACCAAGAGTGGAGTTGTACTGTCTCAGTTGTATGGTGTTACTAAGCACTTAGTTGTACTTCAGAAAAACTGTTCTGACAACCTGCAGTTTAAAGTGCAAGTTCTAATGCACTCTATAAGCCTTTGTCAAATAAGGCATCAGTGAGCATATTTTACCCAGTTTACGGAAGAGCTAAAAAGGTGATGGTGATAGAAAGAATGTGAACAATACTAGTTTGAGTGAGCCGCATCCTCCTCCCCTCTTTATTTTTTTATTTTTACAACTACTTTTTCCAACTGCATTGCAATTTCAAGCAACATAGAAATACAGGTGTTTTCCATAAGAGAATATCTGAGTCCAATAGTGAGTGGCTTGCAGATTCTATCACGGATTTGATTTATCTAAAATGTTGTGGTTTTTGTGATATTACTGGAATAATTTCTTCTGGCAACTTGAAATGCAAACCTGTTTAAGTTCTTTTGTAATTCTCTGATCTGAATTGGATTACATGGGTTCATGCACTTAAGTAGCAGCCACTCACCTACTGATAGCAAGATAACGCCAGGTAAAATGCATTATTTTCTGCAGTTATTTATTTGATTGCTTATAGGGTAATCCTAGCTCAAGAGCAGCACAGTGTTTTACAACAGGGAGGTGCAGGAATTGGGCTTGGCGTTTTATATAATAGTGCAGTACTGTTGGAGGGAGAGAGGGATTTTTATTAATTCGGCAGCTATTGTTGAAAGAGCCCCATTTTTATTCTTTTGCAGAACTGGATGATGGAGGCATTTCAAGCCTCTACAGGGATTTAGTTCCAGGGTGTCAGGACGTGACAGGAGGAGGACTGCTTACGAGTCTTCTCTTTACGGGCTAGCTTTGACTCCAACCTTTTGATTTTTTTTTTACGTGTGGCGTGACAGTCTCCAGAGGTGTGGAGTTTAGCCGCCAAGTATGTTGCTGTTCCGTTTGAGACTGCTTTGTAGGTGATGCATTCAGTTTTGAATATGATCTGGTGGGGGACGGGGGAGCCAGTGAAGCGTGCAGTGTGTTGAAGAGGTATGGTCAGATTTGTGGCATGAGGCGGGCTACAGCGTGGTGGGATGCTTTGAGGGGGGTTAGGTGTGCTGCTGGAAGCCCAATAAGCAGGGCATTTCCCACATCAATGTGAGATACCGAGGGCTTGGACCACCATATGGAATTCGTTCAGGGGAATGAAAAGTTTGATGTTGGGGAGTGTGTGGATCCATGTAGCTTGTGCCTCTGATTTAAGTTTCTTGCTCTAATATCCTCTTTGGAGATTTCAACATGCCTAGCGGGACATTCTTGAAGGATCAGCGCTCAATAACGGGGTTTGACCTGATCTTTGTGGGACATCTTTGTGTGTGCTTTGAGAATGTGGATTGTGGTGTGGTTGATCCAGTTGAAGGAGAGGAAGTTTGAGCATGAGGATAGGTCAGGAGGTGAAGTATAGGTAGAGTATGTGACCTTTGACGAGCTGAGGGGGAAGAGTATGATCTGTTTAATGTTCATAGTCGGTCAGCAAGAATAAAGAGTTGCATAGATGTTTAGCTGGTTGGGACTCAGGGATGTTGAAATGTGAGGATATATGAGTAGGAAACATGGAGAGGAGAGAAAGTTAGAAACATCATCAGTTAAGTAACCATTCCCTTGAGGTGGTTGTACATAAGGTGGAATGTAATGGAGTTGTTGCATCTGATGGAGAACCACAGGACAGGGATTCAAAGGGTATCCCTACAAAATATCGCAGGGCATTACTGCGAGGTAGAAAATCTCAAATTGAAAACAAATAATTTAGATGTAAAAATATATGGGGAGGGGTGTTATTTGTTACAGTATAAGGATTTTGGGGCAGAGGTGCCTCGCAGTAAAATATCGATATGTTCCCCTCGATCAGAATCAAAGGAGCTGTGTGTGGGGGTTGCTATTACCATTTAGGGTCAGTCATCTAAAGTTTTCTCTGTGCGGTCAGTATATTGGCTACTATAGCCATCAGGTAGTAAGACATCACAGATGTAGGGGGAGGAGGGAGTAAATCATGTTTCAGTGATGAAAAGGGCATCAAATCATTGGTTATGAGGTCCGCGACATTGGCAGATTGCACAACTGCTGGGTGGGCATTAACAATCATAACCGAACAGACCTGACTAGAAAACACATGTTGTAGGGGTTTACGGGGGAGATTGATGAGGTTTGCCAAGTTACCTGTCCGGACTGCTTGAGTGTTTGGCTGTGCGACCCCTGAAGAGGATGGGAATGGTTTGTGGTGAGTGGAGACAAATAGTCTGTCGTGCTACACCAAGTAAATATGACAAACTGGCCCTTGGCTTTTTCCAGACCCTAACAGGACTAAACAGGCATTGCCCTTATCTACTATTAACTTTCACTTCAGATGCCCGGGGCAGAGACACCCTGTGAACTAACAGCTAAGAAGGGGAAGGAAGGGGCAGGATGGGGGTTTAGGTCACGTGACTTGGATCCACTTGCTCCATCTCACCAACTGGCTTTATTATTGCAGTTGATGCGCCTGTGCAGTTCAATATTAGTGTGAATTTATCAACAGTGCTTCAGTTGCATCCCCCTTGTATTGTTTGTGTGACAATTGTGCTGGATTTGCCCAGGTCCATAAAAGGACTCAAAATTATTGTGCGATTCTTATTTGGGGTGGATTGTTAACTTCCCAGTTCACGTCTGAGAGCTTTAGTAGTATATAAAATGCATTGTTCTATTATGTTGCTTGCATGATGCACATTAGTTGACAGTGTACATTTTAGTTTGTCACTTGTTGATCTCTGATGACTTTGGTCATAATTATCTCATGTCTATAGTCTTTCAATGTGGTTGCTTTCTTGTAGGCTACATTCGTATTGAAGGTGATCTGTTTTGTAAGTCTGTATGTATATCATTGGATATGTATACGTATATGTTGACAGGGTTCTGGAGTGCCTGTGCATTCCAGAACCACTGAGTGTGAGAGTGGAGGATCTCCGATGGCTGTCCTCCGGGGGCTCTTGCAAATAAACCAGACATCGAACCCCATTATCTTGCATGTCATTAATTTATCACAATTGGCGACGAGGCATGCTTAAGAGCCCCCGGGGAAGTCCAGCGCTTATGTGCGAGTGAGCTTGAAATTGTAGCAGATTGATGTGCTGCCGTACTGCACAACAAATTTTGAAGGAACGCACTCCAGGCGAAGTGTGTGTTGATCGGGATTGAGAAGGTGCCATGTTCCGTGTCAAAAGGTACAGAATGGGTGAAAGTAACATCATGTGAAAGGCTCGACTCACCGGGTGCATCATCTGAATGTGCATCGGCCAATGGACAAAGCCATGTAGTTACAGGAAAGAACCTAAACACGTGGATAAAACTTGACAGCCATTTTGGGGACTATTTAGTTAAGTTGCTGCGACAACCATTGGCACAAACCTTAGTAAACGGACAGCAGCCGAAATGAGATGTGATTACACATAAATGTGTCAACTAGTGCTCTGTTTTGCATGGACTAAGGACAAAAGTGTGTGAACTACTGTTTTGTTTTACATGGACTAAATGACACGACATATACAAACAAAAGAAGAAAAAAAGTAAAGGGACATTACCATATTCAGAACGGAGAACACTGTAAACCCATCAATGCAAGGAACTTTGTAAAGGCACGTTCAAGGCACATTACGCATATCCAACACTGAACATTATGAACCCATTCAATGGAAAGAACTTTGATTATCTTGGAATAAATCTAATAGGCATTGCATTGATTTGAGAGCTCTGGGATCGATAGAGTACAACTTTGCAAAGATGCAGCATGTAACTGCGCCGTCCCAGTTTCTTTCACAACCACGAAACACGATTTGCCCATGGGAACAGTGGGAGGATGGGTTCCAAGTATACCAGGCTGAGCGGGTGAGTGCAGCAAGACCAATTTACTTCTGCTGCCCTCCTGGGCTTTTGAAAATGTCTGCTGCGTTGCTAAATTGTGCTAAAAAACGGTACCTTTGCCTGCCCGTGTTCCCTATCTCCCCGCTTCCCTTCCACTTTCTTCTCCACCCAAATGTTTGGCTCTCTTGGTCCGTGTGTCTGGGGTATTGTTGCCGCTGCTCGCCAAGCTCGCCATTTCACCAGGCTGAGCGGGTGAGTGCAGCGAGACCAATTTACTTCTACTGCCCTCCTGGGCATTTGAAAATATCTGCTGCGTTGCTAAATTGTGCTAAAAAATGGTACCTTTGCCTGCCTGTATCCCCTGTCTCCCCGCTTCCCTTCCACTTCTTCTTCTCCTTCCCGCCCGCCACCCACACCCCCTCCTGATTAGCCTATCCTCCCTTATCACTGACCTTCCCTGGGCAGCCCTTGCCCGGCAGCCCCCTCGGCTAAGGACGCCTAGGCAAAGGGTGGCTCCCATTTAGGCAGCTGCTTGTTGTGTCTGCAGGTGTCCACAGGGGACGCTAGTTGCCAGTCGCCATCCAGGTTAGTCCCACAGGCTTCCCTGCTTACCCCCTCTCCACCCTGCCGACCCTCGAACTCTGGTATGTTCTACCCCCGGTTTTAATAATTTGCACTGTACCATATTTATAATTGCATTGTGAAACCTAGGCCTTCTCCCTCTATTCAGGACTCTCAAACTTAGGTGTGTTTTCTACTCCTGTCTTAAAATGTGCATTTCGAAGGGATTGTGTCCTCCGAAGTATTCCTTATCTATGATATTTGTATCTCCAGCTTGCTGGCCTCAGAATTTTTTTTTCCCAGTAGAGGGCGCTGTGCGTCGACGTCCGTCGAGTAGGTGTTCCTCGACAACCACCGTATCGACACAGACGTCATCATGCCTATAAATGGCCACGTGCAGCGTCCGTTGCTCAGTTCCGTTTTTCCGCGCTTCGTGTGCATCGGAATACCGTTGCTCAGTTCGTCAGTCGAAATATATTCATATTTCCTCGAGAAAACCGACTCGTACTCTATGGCTTCCTCCTCCGACCTGACGACTCCTCGGTCCGGTTTCAAAAAAATGCCGAGACTGTGGGAAGAAAATGTCGTTGACGGATCCTCACAGGATCTGTTTGTGGTGTCTCCGAATCGAACACCAGTGTTCGGAGTGTGAGGAATGCCTATCCATGGCGGCGAAAGCCTTGAAGGAGCGTAAGGGGAAGCTCGAGAGATGTAAGTCAGTTTTAACTTACTCGAAAGTTTCCACGGTAGAGTCGAGCCATTCGTCTCCTTACCGTCGAAAGCATTCTCGGTCTAGGTTTCGAAGTGGCTCCCACCACTCGTTGCGGTCTAGACACTCGAAAAAGAGACGTAGAAGATGTCCTTCGCCGTCATCTTCTAGTTCCCCTGAAAGAAACACAGCTCTCAGGCAGTGGGAGGAATTCAGAAAAAAGATGCTAAGCGTCTTTGAGAAAGCGGCCTTGACCCCCTCGAAGTCAGCTGAGGGTGATACCCTGGGTGAAAAGCCCAAAAAATCTAAACGCTGCGAGTCGAAGCACCCGGCGAAAGAGTCGACCCGAAAGCGCCATGAGCCATCGGGAAGTAAAGCATCTTCGACGCCATCGTCGAAAGCATCTTCGAAGCATAGATTGGCGCCATCGACGCCGTTATCGAAGGGTTCTTCGACACATCCGTCGATTGAGTCGACACCGGCGTCAACGCCGATAAAAGAAAAAAACACGGCTACTCCACAGCCAACGGTTAGGCCAAGAGCCTCCGACACGACGCCGAGAGCGTCGTCGACATCCTCGAGCAGGGTTCCAATCCTTTCGAGTTCTACGGGGACTCTTCCAGTTTTCTCGACGCCTTTGACGGCGCCTTAGAGGATTTTTACATCGCTGTCGATGACATCGACCTTTTCAAGGCCAGTGATGATGGCTCCTTCTGCTTTAGAAATGAGTTTTTTCCCTTTTCACTCAGAACACCCCCCTTTAACCTCAATTTGAGGAAAGGGAAGACTCGGATCAAGAAAGGCCTTTTGACCTGCAGAGGACCACATCACCTGAACCAGAGACTTTTGACCCTGAGGAAAGAAGGTTGAAAGACCTTCAGGATGTATTAAAGGAAGCAAGGGGTTTAGACACTTCCCCTGAAGTGGAATTTGTCAAATTAGACCCAGGGGAACATGCTGAAACCCCTTATAGAACCCTAATGTCAAGAATCATAGAATTCATGGGCTGCACCTTCACCTGTTTTTCGCAGGATGACCTCACTGACATTTTGGATTAAGGTCCACAGGAGGATCCTGTGGTTCCATTTCACTCTGCCTCACAGAGAAAGATTTTAACTGGGAAACTCCTGAAGTTATCCCTGCGGTTAACAAGAAGTTGTCAGCGAAATATAGGGTATCTGCTTCTGACCATGAATACCTATCTAAACACCCTACTCCAGAGAGTCTGGTGGTCCAGGCTGCAACTTCATCAGGCAGTACATCTGCATACCCCACTGCTCCACAGGATAGGGATGATTAAAAAATATGATGCCATGGCTAAGAAAGTCTTCTCGGCCTGTAGCATGGCTTTACAATCTATTAATGCGACTTGTACACTCGCTAGGTTCAGCCACACTCTTTGGGAGTGTGCTTCATCAGCGGCTGACTGCCTCCAGGAAGGAGAAGAAAGGGACGCATTTTTAAATATCATCAGAGATGGTAAAGATGCAATGTGTGAGTCCCTTCAAACTGGCATTGATTCTGCTGACAGTATCAGCAGGGCCATGGCGGCAAGTACCACAATCCGCAGGCATGCGTGGTTGAGAAAGTCCGGCTTTGCTTCTGACGTACAGGCCAGACTTTTAAATATGCCCTTTGACGACCGTTCCCTGTTTGGTAAAAAGGCGTATGACAGTTTGGAAAAACTGCAAACATCTAAAGCAGCAGCTAAGTCACTAGGAGCTGCAATCCGCCAAACCAATTTTCGTCCCTCAGGATCCTCTTGGAGAGGAAGGTCCTTTCGCTATTATTCCTCATATGGAAGAGGCAGAGGACGGCCGGCTCAAAGAGGCCAAGGAAAATGTACCCGTGGTGGACTGGGTAGAGGAAAGAAAGCCGCATCAGCAGGAGCCGCTTTACCTTCGGCAACAGCATCAGCTGCTCCCAAACCACTCTGAGGTCTCCCATCACAAGACACCTGTAGGGGGCAGGTTAACTCGACATCTGACGGAATGGCAGGCTATTACGTCAGATGCTTGGGCATTGGAGACTGTTGCCCAAGGTTACTGCCTGCCTTTTCTACGCATCCCTCAGAGCCATCCACTGGGGAACAGCTCTCTGAAAGTGCCGGATCCGCTCCTCTTGCAGGAAATTGTAGACCTGCTAGAGAAAGGTGCCATAGAACCGGTACCTGTAGCGGACAGGAACAAGGGCTGGTACTCCCCCCTACTTTCTCATACCAAAGAAAGACGGAGGACTGAGACCCATCCTGGACTTACGAGAATTGAACAAGTTCCTCAGGAAGGACAAGTTCAAGATGGTAAAACTCTCTCAGATCCTTCAGGCCCTCCAGCTTCAGGACTGGTTGGTATCTCTGGACCTTCAGGATGCTTATTTCCATGTGCCAATCCATCCCAAGCATAAGAAGTACCTGAGGTTTGTGAAAGAAGACGTCGCACTCATTCATTTGTCTAAGATTTAATGATACGGAGCTCGCCAGTCGCCCCTCTCACATCAGGCCACCAAATTCCTTTCTCTCTCTCTAACCGCCGTTCCTCGCTGCGGTCACGCGGCGCTCATTAGAATCTAGCACAAGAGCACGCGCGACCGCCGCGAGGACACAGCGGTGCTTTACATTCTCTACATATCTTCCCCCTCAAACAGGGCAAAAACACTTTATATAATACTTATAACTGTAATGTAAAACTTAACACTTATAATTAAAATAAATCAGAAAATATGTCTGAACCCATATAAAATAGAAAGTCAACAGAATTGTACAGTTTGCACATGACTTAGTACTTTCCATGTCCATTTACATTTTGAATACTTTAAACAGGACTTGAATAAAATAATATCAAGTCTCGTAATCCCTCATCCACACCGGCTTAGACCTGGACCTATGTAAAAAATCCTCTTCAACTCTTGACCTTTGACTGTCATCTTCTCCGACCTTCCCACTTATCTTTTCCATGTTCTCATCCGGCACTCCTCCTCTCATCTTTTCATTAAGTCTAGTATTATCCCCCTCCATCTTCCTCAACTGTTCCTCACCTTCATTCCTTTCCTCATCACCCACTTTCGCCAATCTTCCTTTCGACCAAACTTCACCTCCTTCCAGAACTACCACATTACTTTTTACTGCACATATCTTCTTAGGACCCAGAAATCTACTTTCCACACACTTGTTCACTAGTCTAGGATTTTTGACATACACTTTTTCTCCCACTTTCCAATCACGTTCCTTCACCCTCATCCTGTCATCAAACAGTTCCTTATTTCTTTCCTGACTTAATGCAATAAGTTTCATAATCTGATTACGGTCAACATTAACCACTTTGGCCATTCCAAGCCATCCTGGACAAAGCCTTGTCCCAGGCTCCCTTCCCTTCATCGAAACGAATGGGGATACTCCAGTCACTGAATGAGGCGTAGTGACATAATTCCATGTCAGCATCTTTAATACTTCCCTCCATGGTTGCCTCGATTTCATGGCCATCTGCAGTCCCCCTTTTATATACCTGTTAACTCTTTCAACAAGTCCATTTGCTTTAGGATTATACAGAGCGGTCCTTGTGTGTTTTATACTATATCCTGCAAGAAACTTCTTCATTGCCCCAGACACAAATTGTACCCCATTATCTGACACAATTTCCACTGGGACCCCCTCCTTAAGAAATACTTTTTCTAAGAATCCAATCAGCTCCCTTGCAGTGACCTCCCTTACAGCCTCCCACTCAAACCATTTGGAATGAAAATCCACTACCACAAACACGAATTTTAAACCATCTCCCAGACCTGCCACCGGACCCATTATGTCCACTGCTAACTTACTCCACGGCTGGTCCGGTACCACATTTGGAATTATCGGAGCTTCTCTCACCACTCTGCATTTGTCACTCGTTTGGCAAATTATACAATCCTTGACACACCTTTCCGCACACCTGTCTATTCCCGGCCACCAATAATTCTGCCTCAATTTCCTTTTCATAGCCGCTTCTCCAGGATGCCCCTGATGAGCCAGCTCAACTAGTACTGACCTAAGGGAATGAGGTGGAACAATGCACCTCCCCCTCCTTAACCTATCCTCACATAAGTTTAACTCATTTTTTACTTCCCACCAAGTATTGAACTTACCATCCAAACTTTTCCTTTCAGGCCACCCCGTCACCGTCCAACCTTTGACTAACTTGAGGTCATTATCAGAGTTCTCTTCCTTCACCCATTCCTCCTTACTGACAGCACTTTTTACCTCTGCTACCACTAACTCCTCCTCTGTCACTCTGCCCTCCATAGGTTCACCCTTAAGAGGCAGTCTGGAAAGGCAGTCTGCCACAACATTCCGCTTCCCTGGTAAATAGCTCACTTCGAAGTTAAAGTTTTGGAGTCCCAGACACCACCTGCTTATTCTAGGAGACCCCATGGCCCACCTGCCACTCTCAAACATCTGAACCAGGGGTTTGTGGTCCGACCTGACCACAAATCCTCTACCCCACAAGAAGAACTTAAAATGATTTACTGCCCAAAACATGGCCAACGTTTCTCTTTCAATGACAGAATATTTGCTTTCTGCCCCTCTCAGCGTCCTAGACGCAAATGCTATCACTCTCTCAGTATTGTCCTTGTTGTACTGCACTAACGTCGCCCCCAGTCCCAACATGCTCGCATCCACTACCAAAACCGTTTTGTCTTTAGGTTCAAACCTACCTATGGATGGCGCTTCACCCACTGCTTGCTTAATGCACTCAAAAGCCACATCACATTCCTTAGACCATTCAAATCTCACTACCTTTTTTAACAACATTCTGAGGGGCACTGATACCTTGGCAAAATCTTTTACAAACCTATGATAATATTCGGCCAAATCAAGAAATGATTTCACCTGCTCTTTATCTTTGGGTACAGGTGCACATCTTACTGCTTCCACCAAGTTCTTTTTTGGCCTCACCCCTTGCTCATCTATCTCATGTCCCAGATATTCCACCCTATGCACCGCAATCTTACACTTACTCCTCTTCACTGACAACCCTGCCTCACTCAATCTGCTTAACACTTGTCTCAACACTTCATCATGTTCCTCAGTAGATCTAGCATATATCAACACATCGTCCTGGAACACAATAATGTTTTTTTACTCCACTCAACACTGTCTCCATGACCCTTTGGAACACAGCTGCCGCGGACGCAAGCCCAAATGGCATCCTACAGTATTTAAATGAACCAAACACCGTGATAAATGCTGTCAGGTGTTGACAATCCTCCTTCAACGGAATCTGATGGTAAGCTTGTGAGAGATCGATAACCGAAAACACTTTGGCATTGTTCAGTACTGATAGCTGATCACCTATTATTGGTAGGGGATGTCTATCCACTAATATGTTTCTGTTCAGATCTCTCAGATCCACACATAACCTAATGTCTCCATTGGCCTTAGCTGCTACTACTACCGGCGATAGCCATTCCGAGCTCTCACTCTTCTCTATTATTCCTCTTTGGAGTAACGACTCCACTTCTTCTTTGAGTTTCTCATTCAATCCATGAGGTATTGGTCTCACCTTGTGTACCCTCGGACTGGCCCCTGCCTTTAGTTGAATCTCATGTTCAAAACACTTTAACAATCCCAGTTCCTCCTGAAACACCATGGGATACTCTTTTTCCCATTTATCCTTCAGTTCAGCCACATCAACTGGTCTCTCCGCATTCGCCTGTATCCTAATTCCCAATTTCCACTGTTCTTCCCATCCCAGAAGTGAAGAACCCTCTTGGGTAACGTATATCTCTGCTTCACAGCTCCTCCCTTTGTACTTAATGGAAGCTTGGAACATCCCTATAATTCCAATTCTAACATTTCCATATGCATATGGCTCTATATTATGCTTCTTCAATTTTGTCACATCTCCTTGCATGCAACTCAGGAATGTCGCCTGGGACATTAATGTCCATGGTGAGCAACTGTCCACCTTCATTGTCACCACCCTTCCATCGACCATGAATACATCGGTAGGTGCACCTCCCTTGCTTGATACTTCAGTTACTTCCAATACATGCTTTGTTTGGTTGCTCCTTCCCGTCTCCAAATCTTCACTTTGTTCAAACATTCTTCCACCTGCTTCAATGCTCTGCACCGTCCCTGATTCCCGACACACTCTCGCGAAATGCCCTTTCTTTTTGCACTTTAAACACGAGATATTTCTGGCTGGGCAAAACATGCTTGTGGAAATATGACGGTTACTGCCGCACTTGTAGCACTTGATTTCCTTGTTGAAGCCAGTCTTACGAAATCCCTTCACAGCAGCTACTTCTCCTTCCGACTTGTCCCCCTTCATAGTGGTCATATATTTATGGGTCTGTTCCATACTCCTTGCCATGTCGATGGCCAACTCCAGTGATGCATCCTTCGATAGTAACCTCTCTTGTATCTTTATGTTATTTGTGCAACGAACTAATTGGTCCCTTATAAGAGAGTCAGTGAGCAACCCAAATTCACACGTATGGCTAAGAGACCTCAACGCTGCAATGAAATTCTCCACCGGCTCTTGCGTATCTTGTATTCTTTGGAAGAACTTGTATCTTTCAAATGTTATATTTTTCTTGGCCTCAAAATGAACTTCCAACTTCTTCTCTGCTATGGAATACTGGTCCATTTCTCCCTGGCCTTCTTGTGTAGGCTCCGGTAATCCATCATAAACACTTCTGCCTTCGGTTCCCAGATTGTGCAGCAGGATTGCCTCTTTTCTTGCCGCTGCAAACTTATCTCCTCCAATGGCAATCAGGTACGTGTCAAACAGCTTCTTCCACCTATCCCACCTTATAGGTGGAGCACCAGGTTCTGACAGGAACGATGGCGGAGGTGACATACTTGCCGCAGCCATTTTCTTGTAATTAGTGCCTTATTTTCCAATTGTCACCCTATGTGTTATTTTGCTTTTATCTTCAATACTTTTCTATTTCTTTGTTATCCTTATTTCCTATTATCTGCCAGTCTCATGTGCTTGTCCTCTTAGGCGACTCTTATGTATGAAGAGCACAGGTTCACAGTAATACAGAATTACTTTGGCACCCCTTAAAGTCAAGACTATACCCTTTCTTTACTGTCCCCTGGGCAGCATTCTTCTTGCTGATACTGCACTGACAACATTGACCACTAGGGCGCACATTTGCTCCGCTTCACTGTGCCAAACACTCTTGTTTCTTAATATGGCTCTTGTTGTCTCTGAGTTACTCTCAGTTACTGTATCTGCCCTCTGGGTGGCAGTCTTCCTGTGCACACAGCAAGCCACTGGGGTTCCACCTCTGCTGAAGTTTTAATGTCCCGAACACACCCCTCTTATGCTGTCTTCCATGACTCTGAATTTTTCCTTTACTGCCCCTCCTCCCTGGCTATGCCCCCAGCCCCCCCTCTCCCTGCTCCTCACCTTCGTGTCCAATGAGAGGGGGAGTGGGCGGCATCCACCAGGACAAACAGCCTTTCCTTGAGTGGCCGTTCTAGTGAGAGTGGGGAGAATGTCCCCCTGCAGCGCCACGCTCCAAGGCACTGCGGAGACAGCTGCTCTTTAGGCCCCCACCTCTCCACAGGCTTCCTCCTGTCTTCGTTTAATCACAGCACGTTCCGCTTCAAAGGAAACGTTGCTGGGCTCCTTGGCAAGCTCCGTAATCCCATCCTCGTCGCCACTTGAAAGAAGACGTCGCACTCATTCATTTGTCTAAGATTTAATGATACGGAGCTCGCCAGTCGCCCCTCTCACATCAGGCCACCAAATTCCTTTCTCTCTCTCTCTAACCGCCGTTCCTCGCTGCGGTCACGCGGCGCTCATTAGAATCTAGCACAAGAGCACGCGCGACCGCCGCGAGGACACAGCGGTGCTTTACATTCTCTACAGTTTGCAATTGGCAACTCTCATTATCAATTTCGAGTTCTGCCATTTGGGCTGACCTCTGCCCGAGGGTCTTCACCAAGCTAATGTCGGTTGTGGCTGTAAGTCTAAGGAGGGAAGGGATTCACGTCTACCCCTACCTGGACGATTGGTTGATCAGAGCAATTTCTTCAGAACAAGCTCGGATCCAGCTAGATTATGTCTGCCACTTCCTTCACAAGCTGGGCTTCTCCCTCAATTTAAAAAAGTCACAGATGATACCATCACAGAGGCTCCAGTTCATTGGAGCAGTCCTGGACACTCCTCACCAGAGGTGAGGGCTCAGGATATTCTGCAGATGGTCACCAGGTTTCAAAATGCCCAACGTCTCCCAGCCTACGACTTTTTGAGGTTGCTAGGCCTCATGACATCCTGCATATCCCTTGTGCCAGAGGCTCGCCTGAGAATGAGATCCCTTCAGTGGGCACTGAGGACTCAGTGGTCACAATTCTCAGGGAGGATGACAGCTCTCCTCCGGATTCCGGACAAGGTAGCCCACAACCTTCAATGGTGGGCCTATCCAGAGAACATCTTGAAAAGAGAACTGTTTTGGCAACCATGGCCGGAGATAACAGTAGTCACAGACGCCTCACTCACGGGTTGGGGAGCCCATGCCAACGACTTGACCATCAGCGGTCGTTGGTCTCCATCGGAGTCCAGACTACACATCAACCTGTTGGAGCTGAGAGCCATCAGACTGGCACTGAAGGCTTTTCTGCCGTCTGTACAGGGGAGAAACGTCCTGATAATGACGGACAATACAGTGGCCATGCACTACCTCAACAAAAGAGGAGGCGTAGGGTCACTGCCACTGTGCAGAGAGGCGATGCAGCTCTGGTTTTGGGCAATTCAGGAAGGAATCTCTCTATCGGCAGTTCACTTAGCCGGAGAGAAAAACTTGACAGCAGACGCTCTGAGCAGCCAGAGTAGTCTCCCACGAGTGGGAACTAGCTCAGGAAGTCCTTTAACAGATCTTCACCCTTTGGGGGGAACCCCTCAAGTGGATCTGTTCGCCACCAGTATCAACAGGAAGTGCAACATATTTTGCTCAAGGGAATTTCCCCCGAGAGGAGCTCTAGGAGACGTGTTCGTAGTGGACTGGGAGTTCCCACTTCTGTACGTGTTTCCTCCGGTCCCTGTCATTCCTCAAATGATCAGGAGGTTGAGAAGGTTTCGGAAGACAATGATCCTAATTGCCCCGGATTGGGCCAGGAGAACGTGGTACCCGGACCTTCTGGACATGTCCATCCACCCTCCAAATTCGTCTACCGTACAGAGAGGATCTTCTCTCGCAGAAGGGGAGGTCAGGTTCTCCATCCAGCCATCAAGACCCTCAACCTTCACGCTTGGTATCTGAAAGGTTGAGGTACAAGGATTGGGACCTTCCAGATGACGTCATGGAGGTGTTGCTTTCGGCCAGAAGGTCAGCAACTAAAACTCTATACCGCTGCCGTTGGAATAAATTTTGCAGCTGGTGCAGAGAAAAGTATATCGAACCCTTTTCATGTGGTACACCTCCGGTGTTATCCTTCTTACTTTATTTGGCAAATTCAGGCCTTCAAGTTGGCACTATTAAGGGCTATCTCGCAGCGCTATCGATCTTGAAGTGCACTGTAGAGGAGCCTTCATATTTCAAAATTCCGTTGGTAATGCAATACCTGAAAGGTCTAACTAATGTTTACCCTCCAAGAAAATTCCAAGTTCCCTTATGGGACTTAAATCTAGTTTTAAACTTCCTAAAGGGTGCTCCATTTGAACCACTCCACTCTTGTTCATTGAAGTTTCTCACCCTCAAAACTGTTTTATTGGTAGCATTAACATCTTCTAGAAGGGTTAGCGAGATACAAGCCCTATCTTGTAAACCTCCTCATACAATTTTTCACAAGGACAAAGTCGTTCTACAGGTGAAGCCTAACTTCCTCCCAAAGGTAGTTTCTGAATTTCACATTACTCAGAAGATTACTTTACCTTCATTCTATCCTCCTCCCCATCCGGGGAAAGAGGAAGAGAGACTACACAGGCTGGACCCTAAGTGAGCCTTGAGTTTTTATATCAGTAGACTTGCTAAAATTAGACAAGCAGACCAACTCTTTGTAGGTTACGCAGGACATAACTTGGGATTACCAATAACCAAACAAACCATCTCCAGATGGATTAATTTAGCCATTCTGGAATGCTACAAACTGGCAGGGAAAGAGCCCCCTCAAAATCTAAGGGCTCATTCGACCAGGGGTATCGCAGCCTCCTCAGCTCTTCAAAGAGGGGTACCAATTCGAGACATATGTGCGGCTGCCACATGGTCGTCCGCACATACCTTTACCAAATTTTATAGCCTGGATTCCTCCTCTAGTCAAGAGACTAGATTTGGCAAAGCTGTGTTACACTCTGTTCATTCTTAAAGAGTAATATGGCATCTCTTACTCCCGCCTCCAATCACATACCACCGCTATGGGAGTCTATCATAGATAAGGAATACGTCGGAGGACACAATCCCTTCGAAGAACAAGTTACTCCTTACCTGGTAACGTTCTTTCGATGGGATGTTCCTCCGACGTATTCCTTATCGCCCCTCCCATCCATCCCCGCAGTAACATTTCCCTTGTGGTTGCAGCTTATGCTCCTTCAAGGGTAGTAACCATTCATGCAATAACTACCTTACTCTACAAAACAGAAATGAGCAACGGACGCTGCGCGTGGCCATTTATAGGCATGATGACGTCGGCGTCGATACAGTGGCTGTCGAGAAACACCTACTCGACGGACGTCGACGCACAGCACCCTCTACTGGGAAAACATTTTTTCCGAGGCCAGAAAGGTGGAGATACAAATATCATAGATAAGGAATACGTCGGAGGAACATCCCATCGAAAGAACGTTACCAGGGAAGGAGTAACTTGTTCCTGTCCTCACTCACCTCCTCTGCCCACCCTCTCTCTACTCCCTGCTCTTCCTCTGGCCCTTCTGCAGCCTGCTCTCCTCCCTCCTCCTCTGCCTTTCCCCTGTTCTCCGCAGACTAGGTTTCTAGACAAGTTCGATCTATGAAAGTCTCGTCAAAACAGGTTAATCCCTGTTCCTCCAAAAAAACCTTGACTCTAACACCCCCTGTGTTCTCATCTTGCTTGATCTTCCTTCTGCCTTTGACACTGTCAACCATGCCATCCTGCTCAGTTGTCTCTCTGATAACCCGGGTATCACCGGACAGGCCCTGATGTGGCTGACTTCTTTCCTCCCTGACCGACCCTCCAAGTTCCAACTTGGGTCCTTCCTCTCTGCTGTCCTTTTTCTCTACCTGTGGTGTCCCCCAGGGGCTCTAACCTCTCTCCCTGGCTGTTCAACCAATACCTGACACTCCTTGCCTACTGCATTGTGTCTCTCTGCCCCAACTTTCAGGGCTATGCGGATGACACTGAGCTCATTTTCAGGCTATCTTCTGCCTCCTCTTCTCCGTCCCTCATCTCTGACTGTCTGCTATCCAGGAGTGGTGTGCCTCCAATGACCTCTGCCTTAATGCCAGTAAGACTGAGATTCTCCTCACTGGCACACCCGCTCCCTACTTTCCATTCGCTCTCTGGCCGGCCTCTCTTGGCTCGCACCTGCATGGCTAAAAACCTTTGTCATCTTCGACTCCACACTCGCCTTCTCTCCTCACATCTCTGACGTCTCTAAGAAGTCACACTACCAGCTGCGCATGCTCAGAGGTATTCTTCCTTTCCTCCCCTTCCCCCCCAGAAGCTCACTGTCTATAGAGCTCTGGTTCTCACCAGGCTGGATTACTGCAGCAGCCTCTTTCTAAATCTGCCTGCCTCTACTCTCCGCCCTTTGCAACTCATCAAGAACAGGACTGCAAGACTTGTCCTTGGCCTCAAGTCCAGGGATCGTATCTCCCCTGGACTGAAATCTCTGCACTGGCTCCCAGTGGCTGAGAGGATCAAGTTCAAAACCATATGCATTGTCCACTAGGCCTTCGGGGGCACGGGGCCTCAATACCTTCAACTCTCTCTTCCTAAATATCTTCCTTCTCGAGCTCTTCACTCATCCGCCTCCAACTCCCTCAGGGTCAGTCGCTTCTCCAAGCAACAAGTTGGTGGTAGATATTTCTTCAGCAGGGCTCTCCCTTTGGAACAGCGTCCCTGCCTCCCTTAAACTGGAGGAGAACCATCTCCGGTTCCGGAGGCACCTCAAAACCTCTCTTTGCTTCTGCTTTCTCTCCTCCTCTCCCCTGCTGACCTCCTGGCTGTAACCGGAACTGCACTGGTTACCTGGTTACCTGGACACCTGCTGAGCACGGGCCCTGGTCCCCTCCCTTCCTCCGCCAGTCACACATAGAAGTACTGCCTGCCTGGCAACCCCCACACTTGAGGACTGTTTCTGTATGCCTACAGTCCTTCTACCAGCACTTGACACCTGATGTCTGCACTTACCCATGCACTTGCCACCCGCTGGTCGTTACTTTTACTTGTTATTATCTACTTCCATGTACTGCACTGTTCCTTCCCCTTCTCCCCCTTCCCATGCACTTGTGCGATCTGAATGACACCTGGCCTAGTAGGATTGTTGTCTGTCCTCCCTTTTGTTCCCCCTCCCTTGCCTCGTCGAGCCTTGAAATACTTGTGTCTAGGCGCGTTATAAATGCCATATCATATCTACCTGAGTTCAAGTGGGGGAGCTAAATTCAGCGACGATTTGAAAGAGGCTACATTACTGAACTGCATTGGGGCAGAAGTATTGCTAATTTTCCATGCGCTACCTGAGCGCGATGGGTCTGGAGGTGGATCAGGGGATACCATCAGAAAGTTTGAGTGTGCTTTGGGCAAGATGGCTAAACACTTTGGTAATAGTCAAGGGTATTGGAGAGGTACCGTTTCTTTTCGAGGCGACAATTGAAAAGAATCCATCGATGCGTAGAAGCCTCATGTCTACTTGCAGATTCACAGGAATCGCAGGTGAATATTTAAGAGACCAGTTGGTTTTAAATGTAGCAGACTCCCATCCAACAGAGGCTCTGGCAAGTGAAAGACCCCTCACTAGAGATTGCCAGAACAATGGAAATGGGGAACGCTGCATGAGATGCGCAGGAAAGGAATGACATCAGGGAAGTTAAATGCATCCAGAATGAAAGGAAAGAGGATAGTGAAGTGTGTCTAATCGCATTGATAGTCACAACGAACAACTCTAAAGCAAATGCCAGGAAAGAGAGAGAAACGAGTTATACGTTTCAAAATCGATGCCAAAAATGTGGATGGAACAGGCATAGCAACATTGAGAAGGAATGTCCAGCGTTTGCTGTTGAGTGCTACATGTGTGGCCAAGTGGGTCATTTCGCTAAGGTTTGCAAGAATGTCCGAGGTAAAAAACCAGTTTGGACAACAACTTACAAATAAGTTCGTACAGAACACTGTTAGGGTGTTGGAGGAAGTTAAGAGCACTGACAGACTATCCATTGACAGCAACAGCATGGAAGATGTACCAATCCTTACTGTTATGCCCAATGATGGAAGTAGAGGACCCAGGGTACATATGCAAATCAACAATGTGCCTTTGTGGATCATGGTGGACATGGGTTCACCCTATACCATGGTGGATGTTGACTCTTTTGTTACAGACCTGCATGGGAAACTGGAAGCGTTATGGTGTACTAGAGTAAGGGCAACAGGCGATTAATATCATGGGCTACACATGGGTAAAGCTATGCTTTAATGGCAGAGAAACCTTTCTCAAATTATATGTAGCAGAAAATGGGTCATCTGTGGTTGGATGGTGGAAGCAGGCTACGTTGCAGATTAAGGTCCATCCAGGCGAGGAAGTTCCTATTTTGAGTATATTGGAGGACAACTTTGAGGACAACTGTAATACCAATGATGCTCTAGCAAAAATGTTTCCCAGGGTGTTTAATGAGTCAATTGGACTATTGAAAGGCTTTCAACACAAAATAATTCTTAAGGGAGCGAAACGAGTGGCACATAAAGTGAGGAGATCTCCGGTCAGAACAAAGGATGCCCTACAAAAGGAGCTCACCAGGCTTTGTGAGCAAGAAATAATACAGCCTATAGAGAGTTCAGAGTGGCTCTCCCCAATTGTGCTAGTGCAGAAACCTGATGGTGCTGTTAGGATGTGTGTCGACCTCAGGGATCTAAACGCAAACATCTGGGTGGATAGGCATCCTTTGCCTAACATTGGTGAATTGCTGGCAACTATGATTCCTGTAAAATATTTCACAACATTAGACCTTTCTTCATCATACCATCAAGTCCTATTGACGAGGAGTCCAAATATCTGACCTCATTTGTCACCCCACTCAGGGCTTTCATTTTCAAAAGAATGCCATTCGACCTGGCATCAGCTGCAGCAGTTTTTCAAAGACTCACAATGCATCTTTTTGGGGGCCTTAAAGGGAAGGGTTCTACTGCTTCCAGGATGCTATCCTAGTGTCAGCTGAAACGGAAGAGGAACATGATGCCAAGTTGATGGGTGTGATACAAGTTATTCAGGAGATGGGGGGGGGTCTCATATTAAAAATAGAAAAGTGCAAGATCAAAAAGAAGTATTGTATCTTGGACACTCAATAAATGCTCAAAGGATAAAACCCAAGAAAGAACTAGTCAATTCGATACTGAACATTCCTGAGCCTTGCAAAAAAGATCAATAGTAGAGTTTTATTTTCTTTTTTTTAGGGATGACAGAATATTACTCCAAATTCCTAGCCCATTATACTGAAAAGACTAAATGCATGCGGGAACTAATGAAAAAATGTTAGGTTTACATGGTCGGAGGCATGTAAAGAAGAGTTTGAGCAAATAAGAAAGACATCAATAAACCTCCCACATTAAGCATGTTTGATTGCAAGTCCAAGACAGTGATTTCTGTAGATGCCAGTAAGATTGGACTAAGGGGTGTGCTGGAACAAATCCAAGAAAAAGGCTTGTTTCCCATTGCATTCGCTTAGAGGATTTAGAAAGGTGGAGAGCTGAATTACTCCACGATTTGAAAGAGAAGCACTGGGGGTGAAATGGATTGGAGCATTTCAGAAACCTCATATGGGGTTTGCCAATATTTCTTAAGACCGATCACAAACCTTTGGTACACATGTTGCATTCCAAAACACTGCACCTGATCTCACCAAGAAGACAGAGGTAGGTGTTGGACATAATGCGATATAATCTGAGTATAAGTTACACTCCGGGCAAATTGAATATGGTGGCTGATTGCTTTTCGAGGCTGTCATGGGACAACGGAGAGTATGATGAAGAATCCTGCGGGGATTTCAACTCGGATAACATTGTGACTACTGTAAATCCAGGCATAGTGAAGGTGGACTGGAATGAAGCCTTGAGCAATGATGCAGAACAGGTCAGTTTCAGACGGGCCATCCAAAGTGAGTGGAAGGAAATTTACCAGTGTATAGGCATATACTCTCAAATAAGAGATGAGATCTCTATGGGCTCGACATGTCTATACAGAGGAGACCGCATTATCCCGCCTGTGGTATTAAGACGTTAGATAATCAATTTGGCACATGAAGGCCATGTAGGCAGGAGTCTTACAAAAAGGAGGGTGAGGCAGAGTTACTGGTGGCCCGGCATGTGGAAAGAAATGGAGGAGGCTGTTAAAGACTGTGTAACATGTCCCCCCCAATGACAAAGGAAGGAATGTGAAAAAGGAGTGGAGATTCCAGGACAAGCGTGGTCCAAACTGGCAATTGACATTATGGGACCATATGAGAATTTAGATCCCCAGAAAATGTATATTATTGTCCTTTTGGACTATACCTCAAAATGGGTGGAGTGGGGTGTCGCCGAGTGTACTGTCACAGCGGGAAAGATAGTGAAGTTTTTGAATGAAATTTTCAATAGGGAAGGAGATCCGTTGGAAAAGGTGTCTGAACGAACATAGGACCACGCCGCTGTATCATCCCATGGCAAATGGACTCGAGGAAAGGATGAATGGTTTTGTTAAGAATATCATCCAACTTGCTCTTGCAAATGCACTTCCGTTGAGAGAGACATTGAGGGAAGCTCTCAACACCTACAGGACAACCCCCCATTCGGCAACGGAGGAGGAACCATTCACCATGATGAGGGGAAGGTCAGCGTCCAACAGATTGAGACCTGCATGGTTGGTTGCCAATACTCAGACAAATTGATATTGGTGACATTATAAGGAAAGTAAAGGCAAAACAAGCCAAGTACAAGGCGTACTATGACCGCAGAAATGGAGTGGTTGAGAGTAAAATCAAAGATGGGGACTGGGTTTGTGTAAAGGAACACAAGAAAGAAATGAAAGGGGAGTCAAAATACAAGTCCCCTCAGAGAGTGGTATGTTGCTCTGGGAAGTTGGATGATGGAAAGAGGTGGTCCTGCGATGATGTTGTACGGATGCACGACACTATCTATAAGAAGAAAGAAAGAGGAGTGAGGGACACGCAGAATGCTGGTTTTAGAGACTCACAAAAAACTGGGACTGACTCTCAGGAGTTTGGGTAAAGGTCGATGTTGCAGGAGACAGTTTTTCGAGGAGGAACAGAAGAGTGATACAGAACTTTAAAAAATACTTTATTTATTATTAGTTCTTCCTCTCTGATGCACATCTGATCACTATTGCCAGCGCTACAGCCTTCGGCTGAGATTATGTATCCTATACTTCGGTTTATTCGTTCCATAATAATTTTTCCTTCATATCTTTTTCTTTCCTTTCTCCTCCCTATTTTCTCCTGTTATTTATTCAATTATTTCCTAACGTTAACATTTTGTAAGGGGGGAGATGTTGTGTATGTGTATATATATATATATATATCATCACTGGATATGCATACGTATATGTTGACAGGGTTCTGGAGTGCCTGTGCATTCCAGAACCACTCAGTGTGTGAGTGGAGGATCTCCGGGTGGCTGTGTCCTCCGGGGGCTCTTGCAAATAAACCAGACATCAAACCCCACTATCTTGCATGTCATTAATTTATCACGGTCTCATTTCTATTTAGTAGTACTTTTTTGTTTTCTTTAGGAGATGGGATGTGATGGATTGGTATTGTGGTTGTTTGTATCCTAAATGGCTGGTTCATGGTATTGTCTATTATTTTGATGCTTGATGGGTATTCTACATTATGTATTTTTACATCCAGGCGGTGAGATATGGAACTGGTGGTGAAAGAGCGATTACATTTGTAATTGGTTTGTTGATGCAGTCATTTTTTGGTAGTTGGTAGGCATTCTATTTGTATAACAGCTATCCCTTTTTAACATGTTTTCAATATTATAGAAAAGGTGATTTATATTATCCTGTCTGCAGATGGAATTTAGAAGGTGGTGTGGGACGCAAGCAGTGAGTGAAGGATATATTGACAGTTGAAATCAGACTGAAAATATAGATGATCATGAGGTTGTCATAGGGTTTTTCTTGTGTTTGCCTGTACCTATTTATGAAGAATGAATCTACTTTTTGTATGTATAAATGGAGTACTGCCTTGTTTCTGAACATACTTGGTACCCTGATACTTAAGTTTGCACTGCCAATGTCAGTGTATGTGTGGGGAGGAAGCTTGTACTGCTGCTCAGTGTACTGAACCTAGTCTGTTTGGATGACACTTGGAACTAGATTACCCTGTATTATATCACTGTTGTGTAAAGAGCTGTTTATGCTGTATCTGTGATTTATTTTAGATTTGGTTACATTATATACACTTTAAAAACCTTGTTTTCATAATTGTTCTGGCATTTCTATGTTTAGTAATTTTATTTTTTAATCTGCAGGTTTCTCGTCTTCTTTGATGATGGTTATGCATCCTACGTCATCCAGTCTGAGCTTTACCCTGTCTGCAGGCCATGTGAGTCGCATCCTATTGCGTTTTTCATTGTTTTAACTAGCTGTTGTTAGTTTTAAGTAATGGTCCAAACCATTTGGGTTAAGGATGTACTCGACTCTGCTTCTAATCTGTATTTAATCAACGACTGACCCAAATTCAGGTATTGACCATCAACTGAATTCTTTAACTAGCCTAAGCTGAATATGTAATGCTAGCCTTTGTCAGTTGCTAATTCAGATAAAGAAAATACATCTTTCAGAAACATGTACTTTCCAAATTGAACCTTAATGGGTGCTTGCTGATGGTTTGTCTGTTTCAAATGCTTCCCCAATTATTCTGTGTTAAGCTGAATACTAAAAAAATGCTAGACACAACTCCCTTTTTTTGATAAGCTCAGGAAAGTGGAGGTTGGCAGCGAATGGGTATGGAGATGGGTAAATAAACTGAACCTGATCTTCACTGCAGCCTAAAACTAAATTCACAACGGCTGGTGTTGCTGTTGCCTTTTTGATTCTTCAGCCAATCTGTCCATTCCATATTAATTTGGCTGCAAATCCACCTCTAGGCTTTTACCCAGACTCCATTGTATCTTTCCGGCATTTTGTACCTTATGTTCTAGTGAAATCAATGAACAGGATGTTCTAGAGAGTCGGTATGGCAGAATGTGTCACTTTTCCCCAGATTGTATGGCTGATTTGTGTAGAGGTTTGAACCAAGTTCTGTTGCCTTGGCTCCTAAAACGTGTTCTAAAATGTAGCATATTATAGTGCCTCTCTACTATGGTGTGCCTATTCTGCTGGAGTTATCCTACCCTGTTTGGAGATCTGCCAGGCTTCCTGCTTCAGGCTGCATGGTCAGTCTGTCTGTTCTGATGTAAATTCTTTTTGTGTTGTCACTGTGGCAGTTAACAAGTCACAGTACCTTTCTGATGCTTTGCCTTTATGACATATTGTGGCTTGGGGGCTATGAAAGCAGCCGCTAGTAGCGCTCTGCCATAGCTTGAGGAGCCTCCATGAGCACTAGATGGATTGCTGTTACCTGACATCTTAATGTGTGACGAGTTTGTACAGGGCTGGTCAGGCTTTTGCGCCTTGCTAGTTTGATTTGTTGACAAGCATTTAGTCCTCTCCACCTGGTTCAATTGTAATTTTCTCAAAGGACAGAGGACTTATCACACATGGCTCCAAAGAAGCTCCAAAGAAGCGTCCGTTCGTATTCTATCCTGGCAGGATAGAACACGAACGGACCTCCAAAAAAAGTTGCTCCACTAGCAAAGGTTAGTCTAGCAACCTGCAGCAGATGTCGGTAGTTAAGTGGGGACTGCACCCGCTGTGCCTAGTACACTGGTGAACAGCTGAAGGACTTCAGGGTACATATGTCAGAGAAATGATAGTCTGCATTTTCAAGGGCATTGCTCATTCGTGATGCATTACAGAAAGTTGGCTGCACTCTTTTGTCCTTCAGCGGTCTGCTGAAAAATAACCATTGACAGTGCATGAACTCCCAATACCATGAAACTGTTCTCTCTAAAGGGCAGGTGGATAGCCTTGCATAAGGTGCACAATTGTTTTCCTTGAGTCTTGACCTCTAAAGACTGATGTGCTGCCATCCTCCTTTGAGCATATTTTCGGAATAGTTTGTGGGACTCAAATATTTTATATACTCAGCAAGATTGAAACCATTGTGTACACTCTTTTATTTGCCAAATAAGCTTTTTTAAACTAGATTTAGTCAGTTTTACTCACTGTTTTAAGATTAATTGAAAACCCCTCTTAAAAGCTGAAAATATACTGCTATGTTTATTTCGCTTAGCATCATTTTGCTTAGGTCGTTAATCCTCAGGCAGGCTTTCTGAGTGAACAAACTCACCCCGGACAATCATGGATCCTTTACAGTACCTCTGCCCATGTAAGCGTGATGGGTTACTGAGGGCAGCACATAAAAAGTGAGTTTATTACCAGTCTGGTTTTTAAGAAGAGCGTCTGATGCTAGAGGGGATGCCGCCATAACTTGTTGGCCAGGTGTGACCACTGCTAACCCAACACTGGAACCAAACTCTGTACTAGAGTCCTGTGGGTCCCTCCAGCGCATTTTAGGAGTATGAACTACATTCTGGGGCTCATCTTCCTCTGAGTTCACCAATGGTGGCAGTCTATTGTACTACAGAAAGAGGGCTACTCTTGCAGACACATCTCCCAGGTACTTATACTGCGACAGTCTGCCTTGTCCCTGGTGGCTGTGCTACAGTCTTCCTCTCAAGTCTCAAAGGTATTGGCAAGTTACTAATTGTGTTGCTTACTTGTTTTGAGTCGTTAGCATGCCTTTTAGACAGACTGCATATTTTTATATTTATCTCTGCGTTTTACTACTTGTATTGAAAATTTGACCTTAATGCACTGTGTGGACAATGCTTTGTGGGCTGGTGTACATACCCTGTACTTTCACCATCCCTCCAGCTACCCTCCTAAGAATAAAGTCAGACATGTTTGCCAATGTTTGAGTGCAAGGGAGATTTCACAACCCTCTGGTGAGGGCTGCGTAATCCTCTTACCTTAAGGCGGAACAGTGTGTCACTCAAAAGGAAAGACCAGACTCTCCAATGGTAGCTGTGTCAGAGCAATCAGGCTTCACTTCAGGAGTAAGGATGGCTGACGGGAAGGTGCAATTAATCCCAACAGACGCCACAAAATAACACACTACACTGGCATAATGAAAGTGCATGCACTTTATTTCTAAGGCCACCCATTAAATATTTATGATGGGCAAAAAAAGTATTACTCGAGTCACACTGAACACATAGCGGAGCATAGTTTAAGTAAAAAGAGTAACTGGCCAGATAAGGCCCAACGCTTTACCTTTAAAATGTAAGCGCCATATCTCGCGGCGGACATAATAGATATAGAATTCCAGATGGAAGTTGAGAGTAGACCCCTAGTTATTCTTACACAACAGAATTACCATAATGTTCATGATCCCAGGGTACCAAATATAACTTGGCAAAGGTTTCCTATTACATTTCTAGATAAAGTATTACACATAATATATATGCATTTAGACATAGAGCACAGAGTAACACAATTTCCAATACCACTAGAATGGCTGCCAAAGTACGGGATATATTTTAGGAAGACAGTCCCTAGACCCTGAAGTACATACCACAGAGGGAAACTGTAACAACACACAGTGGTACAATTTTTATCCTAGGCAGGAGTGTGATATAAATATTACCAAATCCCTAATAAGTTAGGTGAAGGCTCTTAAAATCCATGGCTTTTTGAGGAACTCCAGGGACCCTAGAAAAATGCCACAGTCCATGTAAATACCTTACATACTCACATATAAGTGTTCCAGTGTTGAAAACAGTGCCCCAGCCACTTAAAACTCCTCTCCTTTCTTCTGGATACCTGTGTGTGGAAAGAAACGATCTGCCTCACGGGGGAAACCAGTGGAGGGCCCAAGACCCTGCAGCCCCAGGAGTAGAAGGGCAGAGCGCAGTATTCATCCCCCAAAGTTAACCAATGGGGAAATGCAGTGAAGATCTATTTTCCGACTTGGCCCTGTGGACAGATTCCGAGAGGCCACCCTGTTCTGATTAACAGGCAAAGAGATTGTCAAGCCAAACTCAAGTTAGTATGACCGAGCAGTAAGGTTTAGAGTTAGGAGAGTTTGACCGTAGTGAAGGGGGTTCAGTTAAGCACACACACAGCACTTTTAATAACACAGGTTGGGCAGAATCTATAAAATACAATTATTTATTTAGGCCTTGGATAATCGCTTATCAATTAAAAAAAAAAAATCACTAAGTATAATAGTCGTATATCACAATTATATTCACTTTCACTTTTGGGGTGCTCTGGCTACTGAGTACCAACACTTTGCCATTGCCAAGATTGTTTTAGCTGTGTTCAAAAACAGTGTGCCAAAGCAAGTGACTCTAGAACAATAAGTAGTTACCAAATTAGAGAATAATATGTAAGAAAGAAAGGAATTTGAAACGCCATACACAGCCTTATGAAAATAAGGGAATGCCCTTTAAAAGTCCTTCCCTATCTAGAAACGATGGGGCACAGTGTCTTTAAGTCACAACACAGCTATTTTCAGAAGGATGAGTCTTTAAAAGGAGTGTGAGCAAGTGTTGGCAAATCCAACAGGCACTTTAAGTGTCTCAAAGTTGAACAATGAAAGCAAAGTTCTTGGGAGACCATCTCCCAATCCAACCACCATAGAGAAAGCCCAGCGGAGGATCCTTGACTAGAACTCAACCAGTCATGGTCGGGCAAGGGAGAGATGGGGAAAGAACTTTAGACCATTTAAACCTTATGGAGGTAGGGGGGTAGGAACAGGTATGTTTGCTCATCCCTTGCCCCCTCCCCTGTTCTCCGATTCACTCAGGGGCCACTTAAGCAGCTCCTGAAATCGCTAGTCCCCAGTGCTGTGTGTCTTGGTTCTGTTGGAGGGAATCTAGGGCTTGCTGATGCAGGTGTCACTTTGTGTCAGAGTTTTGGGTCTGGTTAGTAGGTCGATCCACACTCTAGCGAGATGGTTCCTGGCATTGAACAGCTGGATGACCCAGGCACGATTAATAAAGAACCAGCATGTTGATAACTCAGAGGACTCCCAGGACACTATGCAGGTGGAAATCTGTGATAGCTACTCCAAAGAAATGATGTTGGGCAACCCTCATGGCAGAAACAAAGAAGCTGGTCCTGCAAGGTTCTTCTTCGTGCTGTAGAGTTGCAGGGATAAGGCCTCTTGTTTCACAAGTCAATGGTCTACAGGCCGATGTAGTGAGGTAGCCCATGAGAAAGATGGTCAACCCACAGTTTGGTTCTGGAACTCCTGAAGGCTTCCAAGGGCAAGATCCTCAAGCAGCAGTCAAGGTTGTTCCCACCGGTCCAGGGCCGAAGGGCAGGTGGAGCGCAGCTTCAAGAGCAGGGCTTTGCCTGGACAGTTAAAGACAATGCAGCTTAGCTGCATCAAGAAGTTCTGGGTCTTCACTGAGATGCTTGTCTTCGTAGTGGTCTTGGCTCTAAAAATGTTACTTTCGAAGGGATTGTGTCCTCCGACGCATTCCTTATCTTGATATATCATCTCCAGCTTGCTGATCTCGGAATTTTTTTTTTCAGTTTTCAGTAGAGGGCGCTGCTCGTCGATGTCCCTCGACAGCCTCCGTATTAGCGCTAACGTCATCATGCGTATAAATAGACCCGCGCAGCGTCCTTTGCTCAGTTCTGTTTTTCCGCGCTTCGTGGGCCTCGGAATCGCGTTGCTCAGTTCGTTAGTCAGAAAATATATTCTTCATTATTCGTCGAATACCAACTCTTACTCAATGGCTTGCTCATCCGAACCCACGACTCCACGGTCCGGCTTCAAAAAATGTCGAGACTGTGGAAAGAAAATGTCGTTGACAGATCCTCACAGGATCTGTTTGTGGTGCCTGGGATCGGAGCACCAATGTTCGGAGTGCGAAGAATGCATGTCCATGACGGCGAAAGCCTTGAAGGAGCGTAAGGGGAAGCTTGAGAGAGGTAAGACAGTTCTCCAGCATGGGGTCTGGCATGGATTCACATGCTTATGAATATTCCCCGTCGTCAGGCTGGGAATTCTCAGTATAGAAAAAAATCAGTATCGGTTTCGTTTCTGATCTGTCTTTCTCAGTAGTAACCAACCACTGGTCTCTGGGTCATACTGCCCCCAGCCAATGACTGCCCTCTCCCTAAGCCCCGCCCCTTGCAGCCATCCTCAGATTTTTACCGCACGTTCAAGTGTTGGGAGTCCTTGTGCTGTAGCTCTCGAGCTTTTGCTGCGTTTTCGCGCTTTTTTCAGGAGATTTTTTCGGTTAAATAGAGCCTCAAGCTCCACCGTATCTACATCCGATCAACGGGGATCCGTTTCGGAGTTTCTATGCCCCTCAAGGGTGAAGATTTCGTCAAGGTACGCTTTTGGAGGATTCCAGAAGTTCCGAGGCCTACCCCGGTCATGTCCCAGGTGAAAGGGAGCTCGACGGCCGGGAAGCTGTTCAGGACCTGCCCTGGATGCCAGCTTCAGAACGTTTTCAAGGAGGACGAGCATTCGTTATGCCTCTGTCTCCATGAGGACAAGACGCACAAGGAAAAGGACTGCGCGTTTTGTGGGAACATGTCGGAGCGGACCATGAAGGATCGCCACCTCCGTCTCGCCAACTGGCTGGAAGGGAAGAGCCCATCAGGCGAGAAGAAGAAGAAAAAGAAGTCTGAGCGGTCTTCTAAGTCCTGTGAGGGCGCCCCGGCGACGGGGGCCCAAAAAAAGGCTAAGCACCGCGAGTCTGCGGGCACCGGGAGCGCCGAACGGTCGGGCTTCTTGGCTGCAAGGCAGGGCGCGTCCTCCCCGGCGCCATCAACCACGAGCCAACGCTCTGGCTCGGGTAAGAGGAAGTCCGAGAACCCGGCGAAGCTTCTGGAGAGGCCCCGGTCAATCTCGAAGATTCCGGCAGAGGGGTAGTGAGGCTCGGACCCTCCCCCCAAGGTGAAGGCCCCAGGCATACAGAAGTTGACGTTGGCCTTCACCCTGCTAAGACCTCGATTGAGGATGTCGCCGTGGCCCTGGCTCAGCCTGTGCAGGCTACACCAGTGGAGGCGCCCTCGGGTACCAGAGTCTCCCTGCCACCGCAGAGGGAGTCGTCTTTCAGGCCCATCGAGAAGACCCCCACGAAGTCCTCGTTGCAAAGGGTGGGGGAGGGGCTGGTGGCCATCGTGGATACAGACACGACCTCTGAAGAGGAGCTCATCCAAGTCGTGGAAGAGGCCCAGCCTATCAGGAGGGATCCCGACGAGGGTGACGACGAGAGCGACGGTGTCGCAGACGAGGCTCCTCAAGAGCCCTCGCTCCCGTCGTTTACAGCGCCGCAGGACACCTCGGGGGCCATTTTGTCAGCCATCCAGTCCTTATGCTCGGAGATAAGGACTAGGTTGCCCCTTCCCCCGACGGAGGTACCTGAGCCAGACCCAACGGGGGAACCGGAGCCAGGACCTTCGGAGAGCCCACCACTTAAGAGGAGGAGGCCTCCTCTCCCGCCTCTGCGGCCTTCTCTGCCTTCTCCCCGGTCCACTACCCACAGGGATGATACAGGCATGGACACGACTACGACGGGTACGGATGACGACTGAGGCGACGACGGGACATGTCCTCCGTCACCCCCTGCCCGGGCGTCCCCGCCCGACGAGATGGATCCTTCCATGCTATGATTTCCAGGGCATCCGAGCTCTTCCAGCTCTGCCCCAAAAAAAAGAAGGAAGGGTTCCTTTACCAACGGCGCGCAGCTAAAAGGAAGACGGTCCTAGTCGTACCGCTTCTTGATGACATCTGGGATGGAGGGGCTCACCCTCCTCAAGAACCCTGCCACGGCTCCTGCGAAGAGGGACCGGTAGGAGAAGAAGTACCGGGTCCCCGACGCTGCCCCCTTGTGCCTTAGGGCGCAACCTACCCCGGATTCGGTCGTTTCGGCGGCGGCCAAGAAGAAAGCGGGGGGGGGCATCGGCCTCGACTTCAACCTCCCTGCCGGACGGCGAGGGTAGGAAGCTGGATACGATGGGACGACGGGTCATCTCATCTGCAGCAACGACCATCAAGGCGGCCAACGCCCTGGCCATCGTAGCCCGCTACGACAGGGAGTTGTGGTTCAAGATCGCCCCTCTGTTGGACTTCCTTCTGGACGCCAAGAGGGCTGAGGCGCTGGAAATCTTACAGGAAGGTGAGATTGCCTCGGACCACGCCATTACGGTGGCTGCGGACATCGCCGACACCGGTTTCCGTCAGTTGGGCAACAGCGTTGAGACGACGAGAATGGCTCAAGGCGACGGATTTCCGCCAGGACGTACAGACCAAGGTTTTGGACATGCCCTCCGATGGGAACAACCTTTTTGGCAAGGCGGTTGATGAGTCCCTTCAGGCGATCAAGACGGAGACGGCCCGTGCACTGGGTGTGCTCCAACAGCGACGGCCGTCCTTTCGGAGCTCTGGAGGCAGACAGGGTGCCTCCAAGGGAGCCGGCAGCAGCTCCTCTACGTACTGTCAAGCGGCAAGATCTTCGTCGCAGGAGGCCTACAGGGGACACAGCAAGTCAGGTGGATCCCGCCTTCGTCGCCAAGGTGGTCAAGGAGGCAAAGCCTCCTCCAAGCAAGATTGAACCGACCTTCGGGTCGTGCCCCCGCCGAAGCACCCCGGTGGGAGGCCGGCTGACGAAGTTCGTCGGGGTGTGGGAGTCCACCTCCACCAACCGTTGGGTGCTGGACGCCCTGGCCCTGAGGCACGCCCTCGAGTTCCAGAAGAGGTGCCCCCTCATTCCTCCCGTGGCCAGAAAGGAAAATCACGTCCCTCAACTGCTGTTGGAAGTAAGGGCGATGCTCAGGAAAGGTGCCATGGAGCTTGTTCCAAAGAGGCTTCGGGGCTCTGGAGTTTACTCAAGATACTTCCTCGTAAAGAAGAAAACAGGAGGATGGCGTCCCATCCTGGACCTGCGATGACTGAACAAATACATCAAGCCACAGAAGTTCCTGATGGTCACCCTCCAGCACGTGCTGGGACAGCTGGAGGAGGACGATTTCCTGTCGTCGGAAGATGCATACTTCCACATCCCTATTCTAAAGAGACACAGAAAGTTCCTCATGTTCGTGGACAAAGGGCGATACTACCAGTTCAAGGCCCTCCCGTTCGGATTAAAATCGGCGCCCAGGGTGTTCACCAAGTGCCTAGCACCGGTTGCGGCGCGGCTGCGCCTGCAGGGGATCCACGTCTTCCCCTACCTGGACGACTGTCTCATACGGGCAAGGACAAGGGAGCTCGCCGTGGAACACACTGTGAAGACCGTCCAGCTGCTCACGGACCTGGGGTTCTCCATCAACTTCCCAAAATCCCACCTGGTCCCGTCGCAAGTCGCCCTGTTTCTGGGAGCACAGCTCGACACAGAGGCGTGTCGGGCCTCACCGTCGGAGGAAAGGATTAGGACCATCCTGGGAATGGTGCAACGTCTGCTGGCCTCAGACGTGGCCAGAGTGAGGTCTATCAAGTCCCTCCTCGGAATGATGTCCTCCTGCATTTATCTGGTGTGCCACTGCAGACTTCGGATGCGGCCCTTGCAAGAATTCCTCGAGGCCCACTGGATCCAGCCGACGGGCAGCTTCGAGGACAGGATCCCGCTCGACGAAGCGTTCCGTCAGGCGATACGATGGTGGGGTATCCGCTCTCATCTGACGGCGGGAACAGGTTTTCTAGCCCCGGCCCACCAGTTGACGGTGACGACGGATGCCTCCCTGGAAGGTTGGGGAGTGCACACCGGGGGTCTCCACGCGAGAGACCTTTGGCTCCCGGAGGAGAAGACACTCCACATCAACATCTTGGAGCTCCGTGCAGTGTTCTGGGCCCTCAGGTCCTTCCTTCCGTCCCTCAAGGGCAAGGTGGTGAGGATCTTCACCGACAACACCACCACAATGTTTTACATTCGGAAACAGGGCGGAACCAGATCCCCCCGCCCTATCCAAGGAAGCCCAGGATCTGTGGCATTGGGCCGTCGCCCAAGGGATGTTTCTGGTACCCTTTCATCTGGCAGGGATAAAAAAAACACCATCGTCGACTCATTCAGCAGAGAGCTGCGCTCGTGCCACGAGTGAGAACTGCGCCAGGATCAAGTGGACCGACTCTTCTGACGATGGGGCGAACCCCAGATCGATCTCTTCGCGACGGCGGCGAACTCCAAGTGCCGGAGGTTCGCCAGCAGGTTTCCCCATCCAAGGAGCATGGGCGATGCTTTCTCGTTCCCCTGGGATGGCCTGTTCCTTTATGCGTTCCCGCCGTTGCCATTGCTACTCCGGCTCGTCAACCAGCTCAAGAGGTCCCGGTGCAGGATGATCCTCGTCGCACCGGCATGGCCGAGGCAGATCTGGTTCCCGGACCTTCTGGACTTGTCAGCGTCCACACCAGTCAAGCTGCCGACGGACACGGATCTTCTCTCCAGAAAAGGAGGCGCCATTCTCCATCACGACCCACAGTCGCTGAACTTGCAGGCCTGGCTCCTGCAGCACTAGAGTTCGGAGGATATGACATCTCGGCCGACTGCAGAGAGGTTCTTGCGAAGGCCAGGGCATCCTCAACTCTCAAGTGCTATGGACACAAATGGAAGAGGTTCTCCGTCTGTCTGGTGCCGTGCACAGAAGTTTAACCCTCTGCGGATTACGGCCCCTCAAGTATTGCCGTACCTATTGTCTTTGGCCAAGGCTGGCCTATCTCACGCTTCCATCAAGGTACATCTGGCTGCCGTCTCACGTTACACCAGAACTACAGGATGGGCGTCCTTGTGGTCTGATCGACTGGTGAAGGAATTTATGAAAGGACTGTTCCGATCATTCCCGCCGGTGAAGGCCTCTGCCCCGGCGTGGGAGCTCAACGTGGTGCTAACTAGGCTCATGGGGGGCCCCATTCAAGCCTATGCATTCAGTGCCGTTGAAGTTTGTCGTGGAAGACCGCATTCCTCGTGGCCATCACCTCTGCACGACAAGTGGGAGAGATCCAGGCCCTGTCTTGCAAGCCTCCATACTTGACTTTAGGGTGGTGCTGAGAACGCACCCCTCCTTCATGCCCAAGGTGCCGTCGGACTTCCACCTCAGCGAGCCCTTGGTGTTGCTAGTTTTCTTCCCCTGGCCTTCGTCGCCGGCTGAGAGGACTCTGCACTCGCTGGATGTAGCTAGGCGCTGAAGTACTATGTGGACCGCACGAAGAGTTTTCGGAAGACATCACAGCTGTTTGTGAACTTTGGACCTGTGAATCAAGGGAAGGCTCTCTCGAAGACTTCCATTTCCAGATGGCTCTCCGGCTGCATCATGCACTGTCACCGGTTGGTAAATCGACCGCTGCCAGGCCGTCCGAGAGCCCATTCGACCAGAGCGATCGCTGCTACAACGGCGTTCCTGTCTGGTGTGCCCCTGCTCGACATCTGCAGGGCTGCTACGTGGAGGTCGACGCACACCTTCACGAGATTCTACTGCGTCGACCGGGATTCCAGGGAGGAGTCCAGAGTCGGCCAGGCAGTGCTGCGCAACCTGTCCACCTAAGGTGAGCCAGGTGAGGAGGTAAGAGTTGCTTAATGTTGAGTTGTTGTATTGCTTGATGTTGAGCCTTTTGCCACCTCCCGTGGTTGTGCATGTGTATACTGCTATGTATTCTTATATTCATGAGCAAGTGAATCCATGCCAGACCCCATGCTGGAGAAGGAACAAGTTACTTACCTGTAACTGTTGTTCTCCAGCATGGATCTGGCATGGATTCACATGCGAACCCTCCCGCCTACTCCTCTGCGGCTCTTCACTTGGCCATACTGCCATTTCACGTGCTACCAAATCTGAGGATGGCTGCCAGGGGCGGGGCTTAGGGAGAGGGCAGTCATTGGCTGGGGGCAGTATGACCCAGAGACCAGTGATTGGTTGGTTACTACTGAGAAAGACAGATCAGAAACAAAACTGATACTGATTTTTTTCTATACCGAGGATTCCCGGCCTGACGACGGGGAATATTCATGAGCATGTGAATCCATGCCAGACCCATGCTAGAGAACAACACTTACAGGTAAGTAACTTGTTCCTTAAAACTCCTTCGAAAGTTTCCTCGGCAGAGTCGGGACATTCGTCTCCTCGCTGACACAGGAAACATTCTCGTTCTAGGTCTCGAAGCAGTTCCCACCACTCTTCGAGATCCAAGCATTCAAGTAAGAGACGTTGAAGATCCCCTTCCTCGTCTTCTCTTTCTCCGGAAAGAGTCGCCTGCCCCACAAAACATAGCTCTCAGGCTGAGTGGGAGGAATTCCGTAAAAGGATGCTTAGCGTCTTCGAGAAAGCAGCCTCGACCCCACTCGAAGACAGCTGAGGGTGATCCCCTGGGGGAAAGACCCGAAAAATCGAAACGCCGCGAGTCGTTGCACCCGGCGAAAGAAACTACTCGAGAGCGTCACGAACCCTCGAACAAAGGCACTTTGCCATCGATGCCATCGTCAAAAGTCCCTTTGATGCATAAATTTGCGTCATCGACGCCATTATCGAAGGGCTCATCGATGCATAGGTCAATCGAATTGACGCCTAAAAAGAACAAACCCATGGCCGTCACTACCTCACAGCCAGTGGTCATACCCAGGGCCTCTAACACGACTTCGAGGTAATCGACAACCTCGAGTAGGATTCCTATCCTCTCGAGTTCTTCGAGGCCTCTTCCAATCTTCTCGACGACTTTTTCTGTGTTTGCGAAGCCTTTAACGTCCGCGTCGACTACGTCGACTTTTCTCAAACAATTATGACAAATTTAGCCCCTTCTGCTGTGGAAATGGGATTTAAGACATTCCCAAGGTCTGATTATTTCAGACCTTTGTCTTCAATTTATGAGATCTGCAACACCTGAACCAGAGGAATTTACCTCTGAGGAAAATAGGTTAAAGGATCTTCGAGAATCCTTACATGAGGCAAGTGGGTTAGATACTTCCCCAGAAATAGAATTTGCCAAACCAGACCCAGGGGAACATGCTGAGACCCCTTACAGAATTTTAATGGCAAGAATTATAGAATTCATGGGTTGGTCTACACCTTCACCTGCATTCCAACAGGATGACCTTACAGACATTTTAGTTAAAGAGCCACAGGAGGATCCTGTGGTTCCATTTCACGCTGCATTACAAAGAAAAATATTGGCTAACTGGGAAACTCCTGAGGTTATCCCGGCGGTTAACAAAAAGTTCAGCCAAATATAGGGTATCTACTACTGACCCTGAATTTTTGTCTAAACATCCAACTCCAGAGAGTCTGGTTGTTCAAGCAGCAACTGCATCAGGCAGTAGATCGGCATACCCTACTGTTCTACAGGACAGGGATGACAAAAGATACGACTCTATGGCTAAGAAAGTTTTTTCTGCATGTAGCATGGCGTTGAAATCTGTTAACACTACTTGTACGCTCGCAAGGTTCAGCCATACACTTTAGGAGAATGCTTCATCAGCGGCTGTCTGCCTCCCAGAGGGATAACAAAGGGAAACGTTTCTAAACAACATTAAGGATGGTAAAGACGCAATGTGCGAATCCCTTCAAACTGGCATTGATTCTGCTGACGGCATCAGTAGGGCCATGGCGGCAAGTACTACAACCCGCAGATTTGCGTGGTTGCGAAAGTCTGGGTTTGCTTCAGATGTACAAGCCAGACTTTTAAATATGCTCTTTGACGGCTCTTCTTTGTTTGGTAAGAAGGCGGATGGCAGCCTAGAAAAGTTAGACATCCAAAGCAGCAGCAAAATCCCTTGGAGCTGCAATCCGTCAAACGCCATATCGCCCCTCAGGAACCTCATGGAGAGGTAAGTCCTTTCGCTTTTATTCCGCATTCGGAAAAGGCAGAGGACAGTCAGTTCAAAGAGGTCAAAAAAGATTCACCCGAGGTGGACGGGGTAAAAATACAAAAGCCGCAGCAGGTGCCTCTTTACCCTTGGCACCTGCATCAGTCGCCTCTAAATCACTCTGAGGACTCTCCTCACAAGACACTAGTAGGGGGCGGGCTAACTCAACATTTGACGGACTGGCAGGCTATTACGTCCGATGCTTGGGCATTGGAGACAGTTGCCCAAGGTTACTGCCTGCCTTTTCTACGCATCCCTCAGTCATTCACCGTGGAACAGCTCTCGGAAAGTTCCAGATCCGCTCCTCTTGCAGGAAATTGTAGACCTGCTGGAGAAAGGTGCAATAGAACCGGTACCTGTAGCAGAGAGGAACAAGGGCTGGTACTCCCCCCCCCCCCCCCCCCCCCCCCTACTTCCTAATACCGAAGAAGGACGGAGGACTGAGACCTATCTTGGACTTACGAGAATTGAACAAGTTCCTCAGGAAGGACAAGTTCAAGATGGTAACTTTCTCAGATCCTTCAGGCCCTCCAGCTCCAGGACTGGCTGGTATCTCTGGACCTTTGGGATGCTTATTTTCATGTGCCAATCCATCTCGAACACCGGAAATACCTGAGGTTCGCAATTGGCGGCTCTCGTTATCAATTTCAAGTTCTTCCATTTGGGCCGTCCCCTCCGCCCGAGGGTCTTCACCAAGCTAATGTCTGTAGTGGCTGCAAGTCTAAGGAGGGAAGGGATTCACGTTTACCCCTACCTGGACGATTGGCTGATCAGAGCTGTATCTCAGGAACAAGCTCAGATCCAGCTATATTATGTCTGCCACTTCCTTCACAAACTGGGCTTCTCCCTCAATTTAAAGAAGTCGCAGATGATACCATCACAGAGACTCCAGTTCATTGGAGCGGTCCTGGACACCTCCCTGGGAAAAGCTTGGCCACCAGAGGTGAGGGCTCAAGATATTCTGCAGATGGTCACGAAGCTTCAAAATGCATAACGTCTCCCAGCCTTCGACTTTTTGAGGTTGCTAGGACTCATGGCATCCTGCATCTTCCTTGTGCCAGAGGCTCGCCTGAGAATGAGATCTCTTCAGTGGGCACTAAGAACTCAGTGGTCGCAATTCTCAGGGAGAATGACAGATCTCCTTCAGGTTCCGGGCTCGAGACCTTCAGTGGTGGGCCTGCCAGGAGAACATCTTGAAAGGAGAACTGTTTAGGCAACCATCGCCGGAGATGACAGTAGTCACAGATGCCTCACTCACGGGGTGGGCAGCCCAGGCCAACGACTTGACCATCAGCGGTCGTTGGTCTCCATCGGAGTCCAGACTACATATCAACCTGTTAGAGCTGAGAGCAATCAGACTAGCCCTGAAGGCTTTTCTGCCATCTGTACAGGGGAAAAATGTCCTGATAATGACGGACAACACAGTGGCCATGCACTACCTCAACAAAAGAGGAGGCGTAGGATCACTGCCTCTGTGCAGAGAGGCGATGCAGCTCTGGTTCTGGCCAATCCAAGAAGGAATCTCTCTATCGGCAGTTCACTTAGTCGGAAAGAAAAACTTGACAGCAGACGCTCTGAGCAGCCAGAGTAGAGTCTCCCACGAGTGGGAACTAGCTCAGGAAGTCCTTTAACAGATCTTCACCCTTTGGGGGGAACCCCTCAAGTGGATCTGTTCGCCACCAGCATCAACGGGAAGTGCGATCAGTTTTGTTCAAGGGAATTTCCCCCGAGAGGAGCTCTAGGGGACGCGTTCGTAGTGGACTGGGAGTTTCCACTTATGTGCGTGTTTCCTCCAGTCCCTGTCATTCCTCAAATGATCAGGAGGTTGAGAAGGTTCCCGAAAGCCATGATCCTAATTGCCCCGGACTGGGCCAGGAGAACGTGGTATGCGGACCTTCTGGACATGTCCATCTGCCCTCCAATTCGTCTTCCACTCGAGGAGAATCTTCTCTCGCAGAAGGGAGGTCAGGTTCTCCATCCAGACATCAGAACCCTCAACCTTCACGCTTGGTATCTGAAAGGTTGTGATACAAGGATTTGGGACCTCCATGATGACGTCCTGGAGGTGTTGCTTTCGGCAAGAAGGCCAGCAACAAAGACTTTTTACCGATGCTGTTGGAACACATTTTGCAGCTGGTGTAGAGAAAAGAATATCAACCCCTTTTCATGTGGTACACCAACGATGTTATCTTTTCTACTCTATTTGGCAAATTTGGGCCTTCAGGTTGGCGCTATCAAGGGCTATCTCGCAGCGCTATCGATCTTCAAGCGCACTGCAGAGGAACCATCGTATTTCAAGTTACAATTTCTGAAGGGATTAACCAATGTCTATCCTCCAAGACCATTCCAAGTTCCCTTATGGGACTTAAATGTAGTCTTAACTTTCCTGATGGGTACTCCTTTTGAACCACTCCACTCTTGTTCGCTAAGGTTTATCACCCTTAAAACTGTCTTATTAGCGGCATTGACATCTGCTAGGAGGGTGAGCGAATTACAAGCTCTATCTTGTAAACCCCTCATACAATTTTTCATAAAGACAAAGTTGTCCTACAAGTGAAGCCTAATTTCCTCCTAAAGGAGGTTTACGAATTCTACATCACTCAGAAGATTACCTTACCTTCATTTTACCCCCTCTCCATCTGGGGAAAGAGGAAGAAAGGCTACATAGGCTGGACGCAAGGCGGGCTTTGAGCTTTTACATCAGCAGACTTGCTAGGATTAGGCAAGCAGACCAACTGTTCGTAGGTTACTCAGGGCACAAATTGGGATTAACGATAACAAAACAGACCATTTCCAGATGGATTATTTTGGCCATTCTGGAATGTAACAAACTGGCAGGGAAAGAGCCTCCTCAAAATCTTAGGGCTCATTCAACCAGGGGTATCGCAGCCTCTTTGGCCCTCCAAAGAGGGGTACCGATTCAAGACATATATCTGTGGCTGCCACATGGTTGTCTGCACATACCTTCACAAGATTTTACAACCTGGATTCCTCCTCTAGCCAAGAGACTAGATTTGGCAATGCTGTGTTGCACTCTGTTCATTCTTGAAGGGAAAGATGGCAATTTTACTCCCACCTCCAGTTACACACCACTGCTATGGGAGTCTATCAAGATAAGGAATACGACGGAGGACACAATCCCTTCGAAGAACAAGTTACTTCTTACCTGGTAACATTCTTTCGATGGGATGTTCCTCCGACGTATTACTTATCGCTCCCCCCATCCATCCCCTCAGTAAAACTTCCCTTGTGGTTACAGCTTACGCTCCTTCTGGGTCATGTAAAACAACTGTTAACGTCAAAACGGAACTGAGCAACGGACGCTGCGTGAGTCTATTTATACGCATGATGACGTCAGCGCCGATACGGAGGCTGTCGAGGGACATCGACGCGCAGTGCCCTCTACTGAAAAAATAATTCCGAGGCCAGCAAGCTGGAGATGATCTATCAAGATAAGGAATACGTCGGAGGAACATCCCATCGAAAGAACGTTACCAGGTAAGAAGTAACTTTATCTAGAGTCTCCCCCAAACAACCAATTTTAAGGATCTGCACCACTCTCAATGGCAGGGGCAGTGCAATCATGGACGGCCTTGGGCCAAAAATGCTGTCCATCCGCAGACACATTTTGGCAAGGATGTGAACTGTGACCAGACAGTCCCAGTCCCCACATCCGGCTACGAATGAAGATCACTGCTTTCTCTGGAAAATGGCTTACCATATATGGTTATTCCAGCCCTCAGAGGACAAGAAGAATGCCAAAATACATGATGACCAGGCTTAAATCTCATGGCAGTTCCATCATTCCAAGGCATGCTTCTAAGGCAGCAGGAGCTGTCTGCAGCTGTCCGCTGCTTGCTGCCATTGCCCCCATTGCCCCTTACCATTGCACACTGCGCCTCTCGGCTAATCATAGAAAACAGAGGTAAGCCCACCATACTCTCAAGTACCACTGGCACTCACTTATTTTCTCACTATGTTTTGCAGCCTGCCGCATGTACGCGCCATACACCCCAGCCATGCCCAATCCCTTTTCTCCATCCCGCTGTTAATCCCGATTCTTCCGAAAACTATCACCAAAATTCATAGTTTCAACAATGATTGCCCACTCATAGCACCAGGCATGCAACACTCCTTACCTCACGCCACGCACATACGCGTTCTGACAACGTAGAAATTCGCCAATCCCCCACCGTAACAAACTTCCGTCCCTCTCTCCCTCTGAGGAACCATCAGCCCCTGAAACAAAATGGACGAGAGTAGCAATCCATTAGTACTCAGAATGGCTACCACGTTTTAGCTGCCACCAGCCTACCCCCTAAAACCAATGTAGGGTGATAGTCGCCCTAGGGCAAAATTGGGCTGCCTTAGAAACACTGCTAAGTCTGGGCACCTTATGGGCGACCCAATACCATATATCATAAATAGGGTGAAAGGGATGTAGTGGCAGGGGGACTACCGCAAAGGTACCTCTGACCAAATTAAATTGGAAGCACCCAAAAAAGAAGTTGGCGGACAGGGAGGTTGTGGGGGGGGCAAAAAGAGAGGGACTCCCTTAAAATGAGACTTCAGAACACCCAAACATTGATTTCTGCCCAAACAGTTTCTGGTCATGCTTACGGGCCCTCCTGAGAAGACATGTGGAAAATCATCTGAACAGCTCCATCACATAGGCAATCCAACGAGTTACCTGAACTCTGACTCCATAACTTGGAAAAATCAAAACCTCTCAATTGACGGCGCTGGTCTCTTGTTCTTAAACAATGGGGCTGGTTGCAATGAAGAGGTGCTGCAGGCAAGGAAGTAGGCAGAATCCCTTTTGGGGATGGTGTTAAACTGAAGCTACAATGAATTGTTGATGCTAGGGTTTGGTATAACTGTGCTGCTTGCAGTCTGGGTCGTGCTGCAAGAGGCAGTCTTTCTGCTGCAGCCAAGGTTAATGTAAAAAGATGCCTCTGTGTCATGAGGATGCTTAGTTCTTCGTTTTTTGGCTCTGTAACTATTAGGGGGCTGTTGTGACTATGATTGGTGTGGAGTTCAGAAAGACCTTTTGTAATGGTGTATAGGGCTATTCACTCATGTTGTGCCAAACTTGCTGGTAAATGTAACTGAGCAGCAAAACATCACTCTTGGAGGAGACTGCTGTAAGGGTATAGATATCACACATAGGATACCAAATAAAGGCTGTTCCACCCAAGTAAATACTGAAAATGTATTTATAGTCTGTTTATTCAATTTAATATAAGTAAAGGGCAACTGCATGGTAAGTAACACAGAAATGTGTATTCACAAGATGTTAAGGTGTCCAAAATGGACACCCAGAACGATTGAAACACAGCAGTAGTACTTGCAAAGTCAGTGATCCAGTTGTTTAAAGTGAAGGGAAACAATGGTTGGAACTTTTGCAAATATGTTACACATTCTTAAAACGCTGAATAATGACTTTAAAGGTCTGACTCTAGACCCTGGACAAAGGTTCGCTTAAATCAAGTTTGTAGTTTGTAGTTTATTCATTTGTATTGCGCACTAGACCCGAGGGTATGAGGGCGCATGAGCAGCAAGGTGATTCAAAGCTTGGTTACAGGATGCTTATACTTTACATTACATAATTATACTTTACATTACATAATTACATTGTGACGATGAAGGAACATGTGTACAGTTTGGCAGGAGAGAATGCAGTAGATGTATTTAAAGAATTACAAATATATACAAGTTTAGTATTACAAATTTACAGATTCTCTTAAAGCATGCAACGCAGAGAGCAGCCGTGTGGTGTTAGTGGTTCGTGTTCTTTAACCAATGGATGTAGTTGCGTCTAAAAAGTGAGTAAGGTTGGGGAGTTCTGAGCGATGGTGGTAGGGAGTTCCAGTGTTGAGGTGCTTTCACCTGGAAGCTATTGCCACCCATTTTAGTGCGTTTAAACCTGGGGACGGTGAGCAGATTAGCATTGGAGGTTCTGGTGGGTCTGGTGGGTCTGATGGGGCTGTGTTTGCATATTCTGTCTGCCAGATAGCGTGGGGCAGCATTATTCAGGCATTTGTGGGTGAGCGATGCTACTTTAAGCAGGATTTTGTCTGTTGTGCTGAGCCAGTTATGGGATTTCCTGATATTGGAAATGTGTTCCCTCCTGGGAATATTGAGTGCTGCCCTAAGGGCGTTGTTTTGTAGCGTCTGAATTTTGTTGGTGATTTGTTTGGTGGCTCCTATGTAGAGGGTGTTACAATAGTCCAGTTTGGATAATACCAATGCTCTGGCTAGTGTAGTGCAGCTGTGGGTGGAGAGGAAGGGTTTGGCTGCTCTTATGAGCTTACATGTGTAGGCCGTAGAGGATGCCATCGAGCTAACCTGTTTGTGGAAGGTTAGGGAGGAGTCGAGGTATATTCCTAGGGTTTTTACTTCTTTCGAAACCTTGATTAGGTTCCCATCTATGATGAAGTTGGCATAATTGTGGTCGAGTTTGGTTAGGTTGGACGTAGAACCAAGGATGATGAGTTCAGTTTTGTCATCATTCAGGCATAGACTGTGCGAAGCCATCCATGCCTGGATGATGAGATACACCCTGTTCACCAAGGCCAAATCCTGGTTGTAATCTCCCGTCAACGGGATGAGGATCTGTGTATCATCAGCGTAGTTAGTGTAGGTGATACCCAGGCCATCTAGATCATCAAACAGGGGCTTTGTGAACACGTTGTACAGAGTGGGAGAGACGCACGAGCCCTGTGGGACTCCACATGTAATGGGGATGGGTTCGGCGGCGGCAGAGGAGGAGAAGACTCGCATGGATCTGTTGTTGAGGAATGACTCAATCCAACTGATGGCTTCTTGTGGAAAGTGGGCAGCTGAGTCTAAATGATTACATAGGATTTTATGGTCAACTAGGTCAAACGCCGCAGAGAGGTCTAGCAGGAGTAGTAATGCAGTTTTCCTGTTATCTCTAAGGACGTCTATTTGGGCTTTCAGATCTATCAGGGCTGTTTCAGTTCCATGTTGGGGTCTGAAGCCGGATTGTCTTATTCCTAGAAGGTGGTTTGTTTCAAGATACTTTTGAATTTGTTGGTATGCTGTCTTGTCTAGTATCTTGAGCAGGAATGGGACGGTGGTAATCGGTCTGTAGTTGGTTGGGATGGACGGGTCAAGGGAGGGTTTTTTGAGGAGAGGGAGGACCCAGGATTCTTTAAGGTTACTGGGGACTGTTCCTGAGGAAAAAGAGGCATTGATGAGTCTGGTGATGAATGGCGAGAGGTCTCGTGCCGCGTCTTTAATGATTTGTGGGGGGCAGAGGTCACCTTTGCAGTTGGAGGGTTTAAGGCCAAGAATTATTTTTTCTACTTCGAGGGAAGAGACTTTGGAAAAGCTGAAGCGAGCAGTGTTAGGTGTGTGGTGTGAGGGTGGAGGGCTCGAGTGGGCGTTGATGGGGTTGGTAAGATTGGTGAGGGGGTCTTTCTTATTTTTAATTTTTGTTTGAAGGCCAGTGACTTTGTTGTTTAGTGCATTTTGGACACTGGTGCACCATTGTTTGTTTTTAACGCAAGTATCTGGGATTGTTACCGGGGTTTCCAATTCTTTCAGGATAGTAAATAATTCTCTGGAGCTGGAGTTGGATTGGGAGATTCTCTGGTTATAGGATTCTTGTTTGGCCGCTATGATTTCTTTTTTATAGTTGGCCGTTATTTTGTTAAGCAATAGTTTGTTGTGGTCAGTCGGAGATTGTCTCCAGACTTGTTCCAGTTTACTCTTTTCCAATCTAAGGGTTTTAAGATGGCTGGAGAACCATTGGTTGAGGTGCTTTTTTGGTTTGGATTTTCTAAGTTTCAATGGTGCAATGGCGTCTAAGGCTATGCGCATGGTGTTGTTATAGCCTTCTACGAGGTCATAGGGATTAGAGTCTTGGAGTTGGCTTAGTGTAGGAAGAATGAGTGGGATCAGTTTTTCTACTGTAATATTTTTTTTGCTTCTCGTGTGGATGGCTGGGGCTAGTGTCATGTTGGTTGTAGGGCTTGAGGCCTCAAGTGAGAAGGAGAGGAGGTGGTGGTCGGTCCAGGATTGGGGAGTGTTGTTAGTGATTGATACGGCACAGTTATAGTCTGCTATCCAATCAAGGGTTCTCCCTTTGTTATGGGTGGGGCTGGTTACTTTTTGTGTGAAGCCTAGTTCAGACAGGGTGTTACTGATGAGAATGGCTTGATTGTCTTTGGGGTCTTTGTAGCCTAAATTGAAGTCTCCTAAGAGAAGGCATTGTGAGGAGTTTTTTAGGTTGTCGGTAAGGATGGCATTGAGGTCTTCCTCGAAAGATCCCGGGGGTCCGGGCGGTCTGTATAGTAAGTGAATGGATATTGTTTGGGAGTTAGCGATGGGTAGTTTGGCTGTAAGTGATTCACATGAAGGGAGGTGTGAGGCGGAGTTGAGTCTGATGTTAAGGTGGGTCTTGGCAATGATGGCCAAACCACCGCCTTTAGCTTCAGTTCTGTCCGCTCGGATGATGGTGTAGTCAGTGGGGATGGCTAGCGAAAGGGCTGGGCCTGCGGCTGCATGAAGCCAGGACTCTGTTATGGCTAGGAAGTCTAGATCTTCAGCTAAAATGAGATCAGCGATGTCCGTGGCATGGGCAATCATGGAGCGTGCGATGATGAGGGCACCTTTTATAGGTAGGGTTTTGGCTTTGGCAGGGGTGGGGGTGGTAGCTGTGCTGAGCGCTCTATTGTTGGTTGTAGTGGAGTTGACGGGTTTAGGTTCGGGTTTTTTTAGCGTAAGGTTAGCGCAGGAGCTAATGGATGTTCGGTGTGTGAGTATGGATTGTGTGGAGTCCCTGGCTCTAGGCTCGTGTATTTTGGGAAGTCTGGATCGTAGTCTGGTCAGCCTGTCCGAAAGGCATGGGGGAGCGAGTAGGGTAAGCATGATTGTGGTGCTGGGCTCTGTGAGGGTGGGTGATGCGGTGCCTAGGCTGGTCAAGTTAAGGGGTGAGCTGGGCAGGCATGCGGAATTGGTGATGTGGAGAATGGTTCTCAGTAGTATAGAGTAAAGGCCCGGGAGGAACATTGTGTGAGGGGGGGGTAAGGTGCAGTGTGTGTCCTGTCTAGGGTCGAAATCTAGCAGTGGACAGTGCGGCCTGCTTGGAGTAGCCAAATACTACCCAATCCATGTAGTGCAAGGTTGCAGATTGGCATCTGACTCAGGTACAGGTAAGCAAAGTGGTCATAGTAAGCGTGTGTCAATTAGCGCAGCATTAGGTTTAGAATTGCGCCAGTGTACCAATTAACATCTTGGATCAGAGTAGCATGTATTCAGAATAGCACCTAGGTTCAGAGTAACACTTAGTTCAAGATAACCCCTAACTTCAGAGTAGCACTTAGAGCAGATTAAGCACAACATTGCGTTTAGTGGCTATAAAAGTATGTTGAGCGGGGACACATTGGGCTGCAGGTCAACAGATCTAGAGGCAATTGGTGAGCAGATCAGCAGAACAGAGCAGATGGTCACAAAGCGGTTAAAAATGGCAACTAGAATTGCATAGGGTAGCCGAGCAGCAGTGAGGCACAGTGCAGTTATATTTTACAGGGATGACTAGTGACACAATAGTCTAAATACGACTGAGCACCTATGTAATGGAAATGGCAGCAACTTTGGGCACAGATATAGCATGCAATAAGGCCTGAGTGCACGAGAGTGGCAATAAGTAGCTTGTGGTACCAAAGCCTTTTCCAGAGTCTAGGCAGTTCAATTTAAAAGCGAAGTGGCGTTTACCGTTGAGGTTGGTCTGGAATCCGCCAGGGGGTTGTGTTTTGGGAATATGAATTATCCTTATAGGGTTTAATGGGCTAATGTCCGTAAGCGGGCTCCTGTGATTCTTGCACTTATGTTCCAATGGGAGAGAAGAGGACCAGGTCGGCTGCAGGTAAACTTGAGGTTCTGCAAGAATAGCAATTCCATGTAAAGCAGAAGACTTGGGGGAGACTAAACACACTGACGTTTGCAGTGAAGTAAGTCCAGGTTTTTCTGGTGCAGAGGTATATTGAGCTGTCTGGATGGGTCCAGCTGGTGATAGTTCTGATCTCCACTTGAGGACAGCTGGACTTCAAGCAGAGACCATCTCCAGTCGGGATCCTGAAGTCCCAAGTGGAAGAGGAGCAAAAGGTGTAGCTGGCATTCTATAGGTGACCCAGCAAGAAGCATAGGACGAAAAGGGACACTTCCCCAGCAGAAGAACTGAGCTTCTTGCGCCGATGTGCAACAAAACATAAATTGATTTCCCACAACGTGCAGCAAGTGGGGTTCTCAGTGTCCAGAAAATTAAGAGACCCCCTCCCCCCCCCTGCTCAGGGTGTACCGACCTTTGGTCTCACATTTCAGAAGGTTGCCAAGGATGATGTAGGACAATGAACTACAGATTCCTGCTGGTTCAAGGGAGGGCGATACATGGGCAGAAATCCTCTGGTCGAGAGGCAGAGCATCAACGTACGGTTGGCATTGGCTATTGGAGCAGTATCCCAGCGTCCTTCAAAGGCCTCTCGATGTTTCAGATTAGAGTTCCAGTGGCCGACGGTTGAACGGCAGCAAAACGTCCCCCTATTTACGCGAAGCTGGGGGAGGGTCACCCTCACCAGCTTATCAGGAGATGTGCACCGTTCAAACCCTGAATGGATATCCAATCCTGGAGAGACTGCTCAGAAAAGAAAAATGGTTGGGAATTGATTAGGGTCTCTGAGCCGCCCGACCCACTCAGACCAATTCCAGCCACACTGGTGCCCTTCCCAGATTCTGGACAGTCTGCGAATAAGCATGACCATATATGGCCATTCCTGTTTGTTCACGAGTAAGACTTCTATGCAAAAACAGTGGTTCTCAAAGACCAAGCTTAACCACAATGTAGTCCTTTTGGCCCTACGGTGGACAACCTGCAATCATGCAGTTAAGACAGTGATGTATAGTAGTGCACTGTGATGGATCCAATGAGGTCATCCCTTCTTTCCCAGATGGTAGCCTCTTCCCATGTGGCAACGTGACGGCAGCCGCTACCTGATCCTGACCCTGGGGGCAGCTTTATATGAGATAACCACATGTGGGGAGTGATCCTCAAGGGGATTGCCCAGCATAACCGGATAAAAACACATATCCCCTACTTTCCTCATGCCTATAGGGCATACTATGGTAGACCCCTTAAATCAACCATAAAACCTGCTAATAACATCTTTCAGTTTTCTGGAAATGAAATCCCAAAAACTGTCTATTCCCATCTGTATGGAAATACTGAGAGGAGGAAGCTGAATGGAGTAATGAAGATCAAGGATGCCCAGGATGCACTCTAGTGGTTGTAAGCGCATAATAGGCGCCGGGACATTGGAAACTCCAAATCAGCATGAAGCAGAGAGATGCTGTCAGAAGGAGGTTCATCCTCTAGGTGCTGACCGAGGGACTGCTGAGATGCAGAGGAGACTGTGGAGCTGGAAGCCCCGGGATGTCCGCAGAGGATGGCCTGCAGAAGCAGGTTCACCGTTCCAGGACCGTACCGGGAAGCGAAGAGAAGTCTTAATAACTTCCAAATGAACTGCAAAGCAGTTCCAACGCTGCCAGAGCATGGACAAGGACTTGCCAGCAAAACGAAGCTGCAAAGGACATGGAAGCCACAATGTGAAACCGTTGAGCCTGTGAAGTGGAGACTTGATGCCAGAAAGCCGCTTCATGTTTACTGAGAGAGGACCAAAGAGCCACGGAAAAACAGGAAGCTTGAACACCAGGGCACTTTCGGCAATGCTATTAAGGGAAGAAAAGAACAAGCAAAGTAAATGAAAGGGATTTGAGCTCCAATATTTGAAGGAAGAATACCAGAAGTGAATGTAAGAAATAAGAACGGTTTTCAAGTGTGTATTAGTGAATCAAATGAGAAGGTCCTGGCAGGAGAGTATACTAGGTAAGTTAAATTTGCAACTATATAAAGTGAACTGTGCGAGAAGGCCCTGGTAGGAGAGTATATTAGACAAGTGTGCTAATGTAAAAAGTTAACCAAATAGAAAAGGCCTGGCAGGAAAAGTATACCAGGAAAAGAAAAGCTTGTGTCGAATTACATTAATTGTGGTTAGACCCTGGCAGGTGAGTATACCAGGTGTCCTGCGAGGCTGGAGCCCGCGTCCAAGTTGTCAAAGTTGTTTTAGTTTAATAAAGAATACCAAGGAAGACTCATACACTTAGGATTGTGAAAGTTGCAAAGACTTGGGGAAGGGAGACCTTCTTTCTAGAAGTGGATTGCAACACCAAGAGGAAGGAGACCTCCACTTGGGCTACACAGAACATTTTCTTTAGTTGATCCATAGTATTGGTGAAGTGAAACCTGGGGAAGGGAGCCATTCCCTGCAACTGTGAATACTATCTGTTGGGAACCTTTGTGTTGGAGTTGCACCTTTCTTTTGAACTTGAACCTTTGTGCACTTCCAAGGCCAAAGTCTTAACCCATAATACCCTTTTTACTTTTAGAATGTGAGGGTTAGAATAGGATTTCAGACACAGGACATTTTTGCTTTGTACATCTTGACACAGGATATACCCTTAGTTTTGGTTAAGGTAAGGACATACCGCTTAGAGTAGGGAATGTGAGACATTTCCCAACCCCCTTTTACTTTCAATAAACGTTTGTGACCACAAACATGAGTTATGTGCCAGTCTCATATTCCTGGCTCCTCAAAACACTTAAATTAGATTAAGAATCCATTCACAGGAAGATGTAGTGCTAAACAAAAGATTAATTAAAGGAACAGGGTACCTCTGCATTGCTGCCATAAGGATTGGTCAGTGTTGCCCCAAGAAAAGAGTTAGAAACCATCTTTTCCAGGATGTTTCCCAATGACACTCGAGATGTGTATTCTGCTCAGGAATACCAGATGTCCTTCTGGTAGCTGGCCATGACCGATCTTATATAAAGCTTTGCCCACTTCATATCGCACAAATGGTACAAAGCTAATGAAAAAGACCATGGTGAACTAGGAGTTCAAGTAACTACTCATTCCTTATGCTCCTTGAAAGAGTTCTGAGAATGGAAGCAAGTTGCTTTGCTTGGGCTATGCCACTGGGATTTGAAAATCAACCCCTTTACCATTCCCTTGACTTGGGGCTGTTCTTTGATTCCTATTACCCATTTTTGCCCCAAAAGAATTCTAAGAAGTAAAGTTTTTCTTCAGAAAAACCTAAAAAACATAATCTATAGTCCTTTGCAGGCTTCAAAAAGGCTGATCTTTTGTGTTTGTATAGGGTTTCCACCAACTTAGTCCAGACTCTCTCAGGGCTGAACATGGCAGAGCAGTTTTGCTTCACTCTTGAGAGAGGGGAGACATGGTACCAAGGTATTACAAGTTGCACACACGGGCCCATTGAAGGGAATTATTCACAGTATATTTACAGAATGTAAGTACAGGTCTGTGTAAAACGGGCCCAACAACATTTTAAACCTCCAGCACACACTTTTAAAGTACATAAAATACAGTGGTGTTGGCGGCCAGCAGCCAGAAAGATGGCGGCCTAATGTTTTCTCTTCTCTTTTGGACCCCTTTTTCGCATGTAATGTGTAGACATTGCAATATAAAATTATGACAATAGCAATAAGGATCATATAGAGAACCACTTTGTGGTAGTGGATTTCGCTGGTAACTGGTTCAATGACCTGCGACAGATGGTACGGAGGATTATAATTACTTGTTGGTGTCTTTACTTACCTCACTGTTGGACTCTTCATGCAGTATACATCGCCTGCTCAGCATATCCCACATAGTTGTTCTGCATCGCAACGTACTACAATTGAAGCTAGTGGACGGTCGTCAGATACTGGGGGTGGTGTTTGGTTGTGTTCCTGCTACTTCCCTACGTGTAGGGGGTGATCACTAATTAGGCCTCAACAGCGACCCCATCAGGTGTACTTAAATAATCTCTTCAAATGCCTTTGTTTAAGCCTCCATTGAGATGAAGATTTTAAATTGTAAGTGCTAAATTCCACATTGTTTTAGACTTCATGCTTCATTTAATTAACATACTCCGGTTTTCTTCTCTTGAAACCAGTTCTTGCATATTACCTATAATTTGAATGTCACATACTGCTTTTAAATATAATTATAAACCTACTCATTTTCAAGCACTAATACGCCTTTCTGGGTCTGTGAAGAGCGGGAATGGTAGCCAAATGCTTGGCTCTAGCTGCTCTTCATTTTTTTTCCTTTATTTGTTGCATATCTATTACCCATGTTCTTATAATCACTTAAAATGGATTATGAGAACAACTTCAATAGGTATGTCTATCCCTTTCCCTAAGTGTTTTACCTGGTTGTTTCTGATTACTGTGTGAATATTAACCATTGGATGAAGAATTTTAAAATATATTTTACGAGTCTTTATTATTGCTTTTTATATAATGTATACTATTCAGCTGGCTCTTTAGACCACCATTCTCATTATTGTGTACCCAAAGGTCTATGCATGTAATGTAATGTGAAAGGTGTTAATCGCCCTATGAAAGGCCAGAACATTGTTACTCATTTGTCCTCCACGAAAATAGGCACCAAAACCACAGATCCACGTTGCAGCACGAAGAATGCCTTGCTGGCAGTGTAACTTCCCCTACCCCCGCCTCCTCCCCACCTCTGCGTCCCCCTCTGGACTGTGGCTTTGAAATCCCCTTCCAGAGTGCTTCTTCTTGTCGCCACAACCAAGGCACAGAAGACTGGGTCTACAGCTGCTGCATCGAGAAGGCGTCATGCTTTTTCATCTTAATCGCTCCTCAGATACTGTGGGACTCTGGGTAATACTTAACTTGAGTCTTTGTCTCTCATTTGGTTACTGGAGTGCTGATTCCAGTGTTTGGGTGTTCGCCCATACACGTTTGCCCAGGCCTAATGCTTGTACACATTCAGGGAGCTATTAACAAAACCCTCAACCTTTTTTTTATCAACAGAAGCTTGTTGCTTACTTGCAACTTAAGAATCCTTGGGAACTTTGACTTTTCTACAGCTCTTCCTTACCTGCTTTCCCTCCAATCTGACTTTGAAGAACTCATACCTAGATAGGGATGGATTGCTAAAGCCTTTGGGCCTCTGAAAAATATTACAAGTCTTAAAGTGCTAACCTGCTATTGTTGCTGGTGTTCATACATTTTATTCCTACAACAGAATATTTTGAGTCACTATAACTGGGGTTTTACTTTCCTTTGAATTGCATTGGTTTTCTATTGTGTTTATTTATTTTTATTTATTGGTCATTTGTTAGGCACTTATACAAGTAGCAAAACAGTTTCAAAGCGCCCACAGGGCAAACAAGGCGGGGACAGGGGAAGCTAGACCATGAATTAAGCAAGATAAATAATTGAATAGTACAAACAATAATGAGAATACATAGGGAGGGGAGACGAACCTACTATGCCTTCTGAGTGTTCAGAACGTGCAAGTGCAGAGGATGGGGGGGTGAGGGATGTTTGACGTGATGCTGATGAAGTGCTCAGGGTAAGTGCTGAGAGGAGAAGAACGTAAGTGCAACCACCCATGGGTAGGGTGAGCCTTAGTAAGTGCAGTAGAAAGAGGGAGAGGGAGCCTGTTCTACAGGGGGGAGCCAGCCAAGGATAATGATTAGCTTCTTTGAAATAGTACTTACCTATCTGAGGATTTATTCAAGCCCGCATCTCTGCAGCCTCTAACAACATGGCCAAGCTCTTTAAAATCTGCAAGGAGCTGGCCAATCCTGCTGCAGTCTACACCTCTCCCGTTCCCTCCCAGGCCCTCTGTACGGCTCTGGCCTCTCATTTCACAACTAAAACTCAGGACATCCTGTCCTCGCTTTCCTCTTCCTCTCCATCTACCTCTCTCAGGCCCCTTTGGCCGCCTCTCCCTCTCTTCTTCCTTTTTCTTCCTTCGCTCTGACAACACCTGATGATGTTGCTAGACAACTCCGATCTATGGAAGTGTCGTCCAAACAGGTGCTCCAGAAACATCAAGGACCTCATTGCCAACCTTGCTACATCCTTGGGGGATTTCTGCAATCACTCTTTCGCCACTGGATCTTCCCCTCCCTCAAGCACTCCCTTGTGCACCCCCTCCTAAAAAAGCATTTTGCTGATCCTACTTGTCCAGCAAACTATCACCCGATTTCTATCACTCCTTTCCTGGGCAAACTCCTTGGAAAAATTGTCCATCTCCCAACTTACACTCCACACTGAATCTGTTGGCTCCCACCATGAGAATCAGTCTGGCTTCAGAGCAGCCAGAGGCACAGAAACTTCGACCCCTGAACACCCGTGAAGACCTGCTCTCTAACCTCCACTCCAGCCCTCCCTCTGTCCTCATCCTGCTTGACCTTTCCTCTGCTTTTGACGCGGTCATTCATGCCACCCCGATCCACAGACTGTGTGAACCTGGGCATCACGATCAGGCCCTGGCGTGGCTGACCTCCTTCCTCCTGGACCGTCCCTCCCAGGTCCAACTTGGGTCCTTTCTCTCCACTACCTCTCTCTCTCCACATGTGGTGTCCCCCATGGCTCTATCCTCTCACCTTGACTTTTCAATGTCTATCTGGCCCCTTTGGTCCACATTATCTTCTAACTTTCAGAGTTATGCGGATGACACTCTGCTCTCTTCCAGGCTTCCCTCAGCCTTGTCTCCTCCCTCGCTATCCGCGACTCAGGATTGGTGCGCCTCCAACGATCTCTGCTTTAATGCCAGTAAGACGGAGATCCTTCTTATTGGGACCATTGCCCCTGCTTTCCCTCTCTATCTCTGGTGCCCTCCTTGGGCCCTCTACGCTCGCCTTTCTGTGAGGCAACAAACCTTGGGGACATCTTTGACTCCACTCTCTCCTTCTCTCCTCACACCATGGACCTTGCCAAAAAGGCCCACTTGTAGCTTCACCTCCTCAGAGTTATTCTACCTTTCCTCACTTTCACCCAGAAGCTCACTGTCTCAAGAGCCCTGGTTCTCTCCAGGTTGGACTACTGCAACAGCCTCTTTCTGCCAAACCTCTACTCTTCGCCCCCTGCAACTAATCCAGAACAGGACTGCAAGACTTATCCTTGGGCTCATGTACAGGGACCGTATCTCTCCAGCCCTGAAATCTCTCCACTAGCTCCCGGTTGATGCAAGGATCAAGTTCAAGACCCTCTGCATCGTTCACAAGTCTTTCTGGGGCCAGAGCCGGCACTACATCCAACTCTCTTCCGAAATACCTCGCTTCTAGAGCCCTTCGCTCAGCTACCTCCAACTCTGAGGGTCAGACGCTTCTACAGGCAGAGAGTGGGGGGGGCAGATCTCTCTCTCCTCTGCAGGTGCATCCCTCTGGAATGGCCTCCCTGCCCCTCTCAGACTTGAACCAGACCACCTGAAGTTCCAGAAGCAACTTAAGACCCTCCTTTTCTCCCCTGCCTTCTCTCTCTTGCTCCCTTGCTAACTTGTCTACTGCGCCGACTGGTTGCTTGGTTCCCTCAGTCTCACTGGGTACCAGGCTCCTCCATGACCATCCTTCCTTGCACTGCCTCCTGACCTACCGCACACTTAGGGTCTGTAACTGTAACCCCTACAGCCCCCTGTCTCCTTGCACTTACCTGGAGCGGCGCTGCCCTGGCTGCACTTACTCAGGCATGCGGCTCTGTTCCCACCCCCCCTCCTTCTCCTTGCACTTCGACTGTCACACTTGTATGATTCGAATGACACAATGCTTAGTAGGATTGTGTGTCTTGTCTTCCCTATGCCTCCCCTCCTCTGTCTTGTGGCGCCTAGAAACACTTGTCTACAGGGCGTTATACATGCCATATCATATCTTTTGCCTTGTGTATATATAAAAAATAAATAACTATTTTGATATAACTCCACATGTGTACATTTTTCTTTGAGCATATGCATACTTTAGGTTCTCAGTACTGACCTCCCTCCTAAGATAAGCCTGGCTGCTCTATACCAAAACCTTGAGTGATACAGACTAGAGGTTGGGACTCTGTATACCAAGGGGACAGTTTTATAAAGTCCTAACATGGGTGGACTTTAGAAAACTTCCTAACAGGTTGTTTTCTACTTATCTCGATGGGGCTCTCTATGCGCCTTTGTCCCTCTGACTTTCTTAGCTATTAGGGCTGTCTCTTGGGCTTCTGCCAATATCAGTACTCTAGGGGTCCCGTAACCCTCTAGGATATTCTCTCACTGTGGGGCAGACTGATCTGTACATGGTTTTACTCCATTGGCTCTTTCCCCTTTCAGGTTTTGTTCGGCTGGCCTCCCTCCACCAGGGGCAACCCTGGTACCTTGACTGTGTTCGGGGGTGCTTGAGCGGGTTGGCTTCTGAGTGAACTTTGTCATGCTGTGCTCTCCTCAGCGTCTCTGTCAAATAAGCATTTGGCTTCCTTAGTCCACCCGCTTCTTTGCCGACTTGAGTTCTCACACCAGGAACAGAGTATTTGTTCCTTAATTGCTCTGGTCTTGGTGCTTGTTCGTGGGTCCCAGACCTAGCATGGTTGCTGCATTGTCACGTCACCAGGCACCAAAGGGTTTCTCCCGTCTTCACTTCTGTGATATTGCTCTTCTCGCTGCTGGTGTCTCTTCCGTGCCCTGGTTTCTCCACGCCACCGCTAGCTCTGCGGTTCAGTCTGGCTCTCCCCCTCCAGGATGTTGTGCCGTCAGACCGCCTCTATGTAAAATTTCCCACTTTTCATTCACGATTGGTCGTTCCTTTATTCTAGCTGCTGTACTTCCAGCGGGTATTTAGCTTCTCATCAACTGTTGTGTTTAGGGTAAGTTCAGCATTGTCTTGAGCCAAAGGTACTGAAGCAATGTCAGTATGTCAGTATGTTTTTGTTTAGAGTTTTTATCGATGGATATAACCGGTCTCTTCTACACAGATATATGCAAACGAGGAGTTCCTGATGGGAATGCTTGTCCCCTCGAGGGGAGAAACACCCAGTGAGGGTTTTGCTTAGCAGGCTCATCTCCCTAGCTTCAAAGGGGGTAGCTCCCCTCTGGGAAGAAGAGACAAATAATCTAGATTCATCACGGCTAGCAGAAGACATCACATTTTTCAGGTAGACCTAGTGCCCATTCCACCAGAGGTAAAGTGGCTGCTGCTCCCCTGATGATGCACATTCTTATGGCAGAGATCTGCAAGGCAGCTACAATGAACACTGCATACCTTTGCAACCCATTACTGCATTACTGTCTAGACACCAATGCTAGACAAATGCTGATTAATGTCTGGTATCTTTGAAGACCTTTTTTAGGAGACCACCTTGTAGATGAGTTTGGGGTGCATGGAGCCTTAAGGACATGGTTGCTTTTGACATATGGTGCACATGGCTTTCTCCTTTCTTTTGCTTCCTCATCGTTGGGTCTCCCCTCCCGTTTGATAGGAGGAAGAGTTTTCTATTATGTGTTTACAAATATCATTGAATATCCCAGGATGTAGAGCTAGTTTTGTTTTCTGTGTAAATCCAGTTAATCTTGTGTGTCTTCATTGAATTTATAAACACCTGACTGTCTCTCCGATACCAACCAGTAGGTGAACTACGGGGTTACCTCAAAGGAGAAGGGGATTCCTTTCACAGTTACCTAAAGGAAAAGAGACAAACTGCTATTGTGCTGAGCATGAATGTAGTAGGGATACTGGTGGCTGCCTTAAACTGGCCTGGCATTGTCATTTTTGGTTTGGGCTATTGGGTGTTGCTTGCAACACCTGCAAGTCCAAACTATTGCATTAGAGTACAGCTAGGGAGAAATGGCCTTTGAGGAGGGGGACACAGCTTGTAGGTGTTTGTTTATTTTCCCACCCAGTTTCTGCCCCTCTTTGAGCTCACTTAAATCAAACCTTAGCATTAAGTATTGCACTTGAAGTGCCTACCAGTGTTTTTTCAAAGCAGTCTTCTGGGAGTTAATGACTTAATTGGAGTTGTCAGCCCGCTACTGGTGTAATAAAAATGATCAACCAGGTCTGCCTTCAGCCGCTCTATTTATAAGCACTACGTGTGTCCTTCTCTGAAGTCCTGTTAAAAACAAGCATTGGCAAAGACAGCTGTTTAGACTTGTGTATAAGTATTAGGGTTTTTCCAGGCACTGTTATTAGATACTCATTGGGTTTTGCACCTGCTACCATCAATGGCATTTTAATACCACTTCGGCTGTGCCTGGGAAGTCCTTTCACATGCATACATAAAAGCCCAAACGGTCACCATTTTCCAGTGCTTGTTCATTTTGTCACTTCATTTCAAGCTGCCAATTTGACTTGTTTTCCCACTTAAAGTGCGTGTCTTCTAAGGTAAATGGGCTTAGTGCCCTTAAAAGTCACAAAACCCAGAAGATGCCCATTATATGGAGTCAACAGTTTTTTCTTCAAAGAAACAAGTAGAGGCAAAGCCAACAGGTGAGTAAAATGATCCAGTGATGAAATAACAAAGGTACAGTTGAAAGATTGGAGCTTGTCTGCCAATCCGACCACTTTAAGGGCAGCCCAGAAGGGTGATCCATGGCTAGACCTTTACTGACCATGACCAGGCAAAGACGGGGGGAGGACATTGCGCTGTGCAACCCTATGGCGGGAGGTGGGTGGAAGCAGCTATGTGCACTTGCGCCCTTAATAGAATTCCAGTAGAAACCACTCCTAGGGTTCCTAGGTTTGCAGGCCCATTTACTTAGATCCTTGGTTCTGTTGCAGGAGGTCAACCGGCTGTGGGTGCAGTGGTCCTGTTAAGCATCGGCATTTGGTCCGTCTAGTAGGTGGTACCAAACCGGGCCCAACCAACTGACTTGCCAGTTACTGGCCTTTGTGGGATGGTTTCAGGTTATCTGGTGGCATGATCAACAACCACAAGATGTTGGAAGGGCAAGGGGACCAATATCTTACCCTCTCAAATGGCATACCCGCTACAGGTAATCATACTTACAGGGCTTGGATGTTTTACCCACTTTTACCAGACAGCTGCCAAGCGGGGCATATCTTATTGGCTTTCTAGCAGGACTCTATCTTGGGCCAGTTGAACAACATGCTTTATCACTCCTTGGTCCTTTGTTCCAAGGTGACTTGCAGGGGGGATTTCATGTGCCAACTGCATGAGCAGGGGTCCAACCAGTGTGGTTGATTTATCTGATCCTCTGCCACAGCCCCTTTTTGGGATTTGTCTGGCTGGCCTGCGGCCAACCCTTTTTTCAGTTGTGTTTAGGTTCTGTGCCAGAATGCCTCTTTGTTTCCTATTCTGTGAAGAGGAGGCAGCTGGTCTGCCGACCAGCCAAAGGAGAAGTCTCCTGTAGTCTCCCAACATCTGCTGTATTGTATTGTATGCCAGAATTGTTTATGGGCTGTTTTACTGTAGTCATCTGCTGTTTACTGCCAGAATCCACTTATTGGCAGTAGGTCGCTGCAGAGGTCCAGAAGCTGGTTGAAGCCTCAACTAATGCTAGATCTTCAGTTTACTTCTGAGAGGGCCATCAGCTCTGGTATCCGTCACAGGACTGTTTGCTGCTGTGCTGCTGCCTTCTTTTGTTCACCTTGCTGCTGGGAGCCATTTTAATCGGGTTCCCTCTTCTCCCTTGCAGGATTTTTCACTCCTTATTTGAAGGTAGAGATGGTGGAGAAGCCTTTGTTTCTTAACTGGGTTGCTGTTGCCTTTGATGGCAGAGTCCTAGAGAATTGAATCCTGCAAATCCCCCAGAGCAGTTTGGAGGCTGACCTTTAACAAATTTCCCTGAAAGTTTTATTGGGGGTGTTCCTGTTCTGCTGCTTCTTCCTCTGGGTGCCCTTCCAACCTCTGCAACACTTCTTTGGGTCTCCTGCTTTCTTCCTTTTTCGTTGACTTTGCGCAACCCTCACCTATGGGGCCAAACAGAGTCATCTACACTAAAGCAGATGGCTCTGTAGTTTTCTACCATTTGAACTAATGGAACTGTGATCTTAACAGGAACTTAACTCTACTCAAATTGACCCGGGTCATTGTTCATGGATCCCCCTAGGTGTTAATTGAGCTCTACACCATTTTTGGTATTTTGGGTACTTACCTGTGATTTGTAATTGATATTCCTTGAAATGTTTAAATGTGGTAAGTGTTGCTTACATGTTTTACTAATTCTTACATCTTATGTATTCTGTCTCTGCCTATAAAATGTGTTGGCTGTGCATTATTACTTTTACAATGCTCATGGGTTAAAATGAACACGAAGTGCTGTTTTAGGCAGTAGGGATTTATTACGTATTTCTTTTCCTGTTGGTAAAATGGTTCCCTTTACTTTTCCATACCCTACCCATGTGTTAGGCGCTGATCACTAGATGTAGGGCCTTCTACGTATACCAGTGTTGGGATGTGTTTTGAGGACACTGTACTTAATTGTGCAGACCAATATGGTACTTGGGTGTTTGGTTTTATGGCCCCTTGGTTCTTCCCACCCCTTATTATTTTGTTTGGTGGTCTTCCTTGGTAAAGGACCCAAACACACACATTAGGGTCAGCAGAATCCTTATATACACTTCACTGTTTTTTATGATAGGCTGTTATATTTTAATACATTGTATTAATACCAAGCATACTTATTTGAACTGATAGTTTTATATGTGTTACTTTATTAAAGGATATATTGTTATGTATATCAATATATTGTATTTTCTAGAGTTGTGTGTGGGTGGACTAATTATACCTGAGAGTTACTAGTCACTTGACCATGTTAACTACATTAAGAGAGTTTTGGCTTTGCTTTCTTGTGAGGTGTTAACCCTCCCCCTAGTGTTAATGGTGGTAGCATCCTCCACAGAGGGTGGTACAAAACTGCCTTAGCAGTTCAGACCAACCTATCCAGAACAAACCTACACCTTATTCGTCTGTGTTGTACCAACAATGCAGAGCAAAGCGAAGAGGATAAAACCCCAAGAGGGGTGTCGTTATCCTCACAACATTGACCGGACTGTCCAGGTCCCCTCATATTCCCCAGTAGGAGGGAGAAGAACATCATTCCCCTAGGCCTGGTAGGGAATCAAATCAGACAAGTTGGTGTTGGACCGGATCAAGGTCTAGTGTTGTTCTTGTGGTCAGACCACGCAATCTGCCATCACGAGAGGAGAAAATGCTGCGCAATTATGTAAAGCTCCCTCAAGAAGAAATTGATACGCTTTTGTTGAAAACTTTAATTGCATCTGTTCCACCCCATCAGGTAGACCTGGGCATTTACTCTTGATTTCCTACATCAGTGGCCAGCAAACATGTATGTCAAACCAACAGAAATGTAGGATGACCACCATTCAGGAGCTAATCCCTCTCCCAAATAAGGGCAGTTATATGGCAACACGGACACAAAAGATGCAGACTTTCATATTTCAATGTTCCCTACTCAAGGAAAGTTGCAGCATTTCAAGGTAGCCTCATGCAATATCAAATCCAAGGTTTTTGGAATTACATCGAAACCTCTGTAGTCACCAAAGTGCTTGCTGTGCTGCCGGCACACCTTCACTACGATAAAATTCACATCTACACTTATCAAGATGACTGGCTATTAACAGCAGAAACAAATGAGATTTGCTTGCAGAATGCTCAAATAACAGAGGACCTACTCCACCGACTAGGTTTTTTAATCAATGTAACCAAATCAAGCCTAACCATCACAGATAAAACAATTCCTCAGGGTAGTTTTAAACGCAGAGCAGGCAATAGCCATCCATCATTAGTAAGATTGCAAGCATTATTAGCCTAAATACCCTTTTTTATATTGCTGGAGATAAGTGTCAGGAAAGTCATGACGCTGTTATGGATGATGGCTTTATGTATCTACATTGCGTCCCTGAAACACCTAAATATGCGTCCTTTACAGCAATGGCTTGCACAAACCAATGGATTACATTGTGTGGCGGGTAGGATGATCCAGTGGTCGTGTTGCAAAAGGTGGTAAACTATCAACAATGGTGGACCGAGTGTGCTGCTGGAAATGTCTTATGGAGGGATAGGGCCTCCTGTGCTTGTCCTACTACTTCTGTGTGTGTTTTCTTTGTTTTCTTTCACTGCGATCCAGCCTGGACCTCTGGCAGTGCAGCTCCTTGTTTCTTTTGGTGAACATCACCCATGGGATACCCTTATGGCATCCAAGGGTGGGGCTACACCCTTGTACCTCTTGTGTGTGTTTTGGGCACTTGTGTGTTGCCCACAGAGAAGGGTATGGGCTGGTGGCAGCTACATGCTCACTTGTCAGTGGCTCAGCATGTTCTCCATTTTTGGGATACCCAGGCCCTGCCATAGGAATCCATGGATTCCTGATAGAAGGCAAGATGGCCTCTTTGGCCTCTTGGTTTGTATTGCATTTTACCTTGTTTCCCAACATACTGGGAAGCCCTGACTCTGTCCCTTCCTCCTGAATGGCTGTTGGGTGGAAACACCATGTATGGCTCTGGGGCTGCCTCAAGTCAGACTGATTGGAGCCTTCCCATGGGCTGTGTGTTGTGGGAACACCCTAGGGCTGGGACCTATGTGAATTGAGTCTGGAGTTAACTCACATTCTCTGTTATGGGTGTCTGGTTTCTGTGTGTGTAACACACAGAATGAGACGGCCCTGACTGACCCTGACATGACTGCAGTGTAGTGTGCTGAATGGCTGGGTAGTTGCTCCAATCCACATTCCTTTTTATGGGTGTCTGGGTGGAGTGAATGGCCTCAATGCCTGTGAGCCTGATTGCCTGCCTGCATGAATGCCCTTCTGCATGATTGGCACAGCCAGAGTGAATAGGGAACAAATGTGTATATTTGGGGAACTTTCACTTAACAATTTGTTCAGAAACTTAAGTCAAAGCTAAAGCAAAAAGAATATGTTCCTTGAAGCCCAACTGGAGAAGTCTGCTGCTGCAATTTCTTAACTGTAATCCCTAAACGGTTGTGTCTCCCAAGGAATGATCCAGAGAGGACCTGAAAAGGTGATCGCTCCCCGAAGCGAGGAACCATTGTGCAAACTGCTGCTCTTCATCCGAAGTGCCCTGGAAGCCACACCTGTCTGCCAGCGGCCCGGAGGAGGGGTTATTTGTGTGTCCTGAAGAGGAGTGCCCGGACATCTCGAGTCGAGGAAGTCTATTGGTGTCGCTGAAGGTCCGGAGGTGCGTTTCTTGACTGCTGGAAGCCGTTGCAGTCTACTGGCCAGAAGAGGGGGTACCCTGGCAAAGTGCTTCTGGACACCCAGAGGTGGGAAAGTTCCAAAATGCCTAAGAACATTTCAAAGGACATCCTCACTATCACTGACCACTTTTCCCGCCTGAGAGAGTCGAGTGCTGAGGAAGGTCCGTCGGTGAGTTTCCTGACGACACCAGAAGCTAACGAAGATGTCCCGAGGGTCCAGACTTGGTGAGGGTCAGTGGTCTACTCCAGTGGTCGAGTCTAGGTCACCAGAAGCCGTCCAGAAGTCTATGTTGCAGCTGCAGAACTGAAGAACCGTAAGTCGGAAAACCGCAATATTACGAAACCTGACAGCAAAAGTGACACATGCACCCGTCACCGCCAGAAGTCATCGAAAGGTCCCAGGGGTCATACTCTCATCGTCCAAGCCTTTAAGTAGCCCACAGCAAGTTTCATCTTCACAGGACTTCTACAGTCGGAGAAATTGTCGACCAAAGGAGAGCACCACGAAAAGTAAAACTGCTGCACTTCAGAAAGACTTTGGTTCCATTTTTGTTCTTGGACTGCGCATCCCAGTGGCACCTTTCTGAGGGGGGTACTGGGGGATGCATCCTCTGTGTTGAATCGTCGAGTGAAACTGAGAAACTCTGCCACTTTGCCTGCCATGACACCAAAGGTACTGTGATGAGGAAGAGCATCTTCTAGCCTCGGGAGTCGTCCAGGGGTCCCAGATTGGTCTTGGATCCTGTTCTCCTCTGGCCTCGGCTACTTTGGGGTGGTAGAACGCTTTAAATATAGCAGAAGGTTATTGAACATTATTGGACTGGGCTATAAAAGACCAGATGAGTTACTCCCTAACTTTTCTCTTACAGTTTGCCAAGGTTGGGGGTGGGGAGTGGGTGATCTTCAGAGTTGTATATCTAGACTAAAGAAAGCATTCTGCCACTGTTCACAACTAACCTGCCTTTCTTCCCTATTCTATGCTGATACACCTCACTCTTAAGTGCCAAGGACGAGTATGCTCGTGCTTTTTGCATAGACTTCAATAATATCCTGGCACTTAATTAAGGATTAACATGCCTATTTCAATGTCTGCAGTTAGTGCACCTATTACTGAATTTATGTATTGTGTGGTACCACAAAGTGTATATATCTGCCATTCATTTAGTATTCCAAGTACAAAGTGTTATTTATATGTATTTACCTTTAGGGGTAGAAACCTTAGTTATATAAAGAAGCTGTGTTATCACCTAACCTAGTGTGTGGACATTCCTTTGTGGGGGCTTTGTGAAACACTATACTTAAGAACCAGCCTGCATCACCTCCTGAAAGCTTAAGCTTGGTTGTTGGTCCATTGCTACCAAATTGAGAGCCCTGGCTGGGGTGTTGGGCAGAAGTACAGATACCCCCCTTTAGTCTTTACACTGACTGGAAGACCTTTCAACAACCCGTCAGTTCAAATAAGCGTTACGACAGACGCATCTTAAGTTAGCTGGGGGAGCCCATTGTCAAAAGCTCACCGCCCAGGGCCTATATTTCCTTCAGCTTAACTTCCAAACAAGGGTGTGGTCATCAATACCACAGCCATGTTTTATATAAACGTGCAGGACGGCACATACTAAAAACCCCCGTCGCTACTCGCACAACACGTTTGCCATTGATCTGACAGGAGAAAGATCTTCATTCAGGTGGAGCACTTGTCACGGGATCACAGTTGCATAGCAGATGGCCTAAGTATTGTGCTCCTGCAAGACCATGAGTAGAAAATTGACAAATACTCAGATTTTTGCAGTCTAGGGCTGTCCTTCAGTGGATCTGTTTGCAACAGCCCAGAATGCTAAATGCCCAACCTTTACATCCAGGTACTCACAAAAAGGGTCTCTAGGGAACACAATATGGATTAATTGCTCAGGGATACATGCTTGGGCCACGGCGCAAACTTTCCACTCACCAATAGCCATTGGCAGTGATAATTGACTCTTGGCAAGTAATAAATGGTCTGCTGTACGTGTAGAATTGGGGTTGCAAATGACTTTTTGTGGCTGGCTAGAAGCTTGAAACTTAGCACCCTGCTTTAGCTTCCACCACCCCTCACCCCGACTCCTCTACTACACCAAATAGTGTACAAACTGCTACATGAACACCTGACACTAGTGCTCATTACACTAATGTGGGCATGACAAACGGTGGTACCCCCACTCCTGAAGGTGATGGTCCAACCACCAATCAAACTCCAGCCAATTCACAACTTAGTAACACAACAGCAGGGACAGCTAATGCACCCAAGCCCCCACACAACAAACCTGCCAGCTTCATTAGTCCGAGTTCAGCCATTTTCCACTGTTCCAAAGATGCATGGATCTCTTGAAGGAGGCTAGAAAGCCTAACTCTAGACAATGCTACTACATTAAATTGAAGTAGTTTGTCATATGGTATTCCAAATCAAATATTAAGCCTATCGATTGTGTCCCAACAGATAGTCATATACCTATTTTCTAATTCTCATTCCCCCCATGGATTCCTCATCTTTGATATCCATCTCCCAGCGCAGCTGCTCTTCGGAAATCTTTCTGCAGCCAGAGGGTTTTGCGTGTCTACTCTGCCAGGTGCTCTACATGCCCTGCGACGGACTTGAAGTCGTGGCCAGTGTATAAAGAGGCGCTGCACCCTGTGACTCCGGTTCCTTTTTTCCTTTTTTCCTTGCACTGTGCTCGCTATAGGAACACTGCTCTAAAATCTTACTTGTTTTATCAAATATTTCTCCTGCATTTTTCGGATTCGTCGCAATACTGAATACGATAAGGTCTTTGGGGTTCAAACCCTGTATTGCAGGTGTCAGATGTCAGTTTCGGACCCACACTGCATTTGCCTTTACTAACTTGGTGAAGGACATGAAGCGCAAGACTGAGCATTGTGCCAATCAATGCATCGGAATGGGCTTTGAGACAGCAGCACTTTTTTCCTTCCTCCACAAAGAGAAAGGTGATGAGTGGACCTATTTGAGTTCGTCCAGCGTGGACCGTGCCACTGAGTTGGGTCTCCAGTCCGGAAGAACAAAAAGAAGAAAAAACACTGAGGCGTCAAGACGTCCCTGGCGGTTCTTCACGGCATCATTCTTTGTTGTTGTCGAAGAGGAGCCACCACTCAAAGGATACGCGAGAGGAAGAGGCCCTGCAGGTACCTTTCCCACCCAGTCCTCTACTCCACAGGAATGGTAGGCATTCAGATTGATGGTAGTCGACATCTATACCAAGGCCCCGGCGGCTCTGGCCTGATGCCAACGGCCGATCTCAATCAGCTTGGATGGACTGGCAGGGACTCCAGAAGCAGGTACGACAAGAATGGGTCTGAGGGGCACACTCCCATCTCCAGATGTCAGTAATTTCACCTTGGGTCCCTTGTTTGCTGCGCTAACTGTTGGTGGGGATCATCTCCCTTTTGGGCTGGTACTTCTCCATCCTAGGGAAATGAGACTTCCCAAAGGAACTTTACTAGGCACAAGGTTACTTGGTGGACCTGGCGGTCGACTTACAGGAGGCAAGTGGCCTGGACAACTCGCCAGAGAATAGGCTCTCTGCTGCCACCCCAGGCAAGACCCAGTCCTCTTTCCAGCATCTGATGGTGACGCTGGTAAACACCTTAGGACTGTGTTGGCCCCTTCACGTCCCAAGGAGACACTATTGCTTTTCTATTAGGCAGTCGAGGGGCCAGTTCTAGAAACTGTGGGCCAACCAGCTTCAGTTCTTACGGTGGACAGCAACCTGGCAAAGAAGCAGAGGCCGGCACCCGCAGACCTCATGCTCCTTTCTACCAATGCTTCCCCAGAGTATTGTGGTCCAGGCTGCAATGGCAAACATTAAAACCGCCTCTTTCCCATCTTTGCCCTACTGACAGGGAGAGCAAGAGGCTGGACACATGGGGGAGGAGAGCAAGAGGGCTGGACACATGGAGTAGGAAGATTTTCAGCTCTTCGAGCCTTGGTCTTTGGTGTACCAAGACCTCATGTGCTCTGGCCAAGTTCTCCTTTGACCTGTTGTCAGGCATGGCGGAGGCGTCGGAGCACAACCCTAATGAGGAGAAGCAGGAAGATTTGTGAAGCCATCATCAAAGACTGCAAGATAGCCTCCCGTCAAATACTGTAGTCTGGTATGGATACTGTAGACTGCGTAGAAAGAACGATGGCCACAAGCAGTCTTGCACACATTTCCTTGGCTGAGGACATCCAAGAAAAACATCTGAGTATGCCCCTTGATGGCATGAACTTTTTCAGCATCAAGTCTACTGCTAAGTCGCTAGGGCTGGCAGTCCATAAGCAGCGACGTGTGGGCAGGGGGGGAGGTTTTCGTCCCTTCGCCAAGTATGCCGAAAGAGGTAACGGCCACGCACCATTGGGCAAGCGAAGGGCCGCGTCATCCCCACAGGGTTAGGGGCCTGAGTGCACCCATATATACTTCCACCTCCACTGTGCCCTCTCTGAAGTGGAGTTCTGTCACCGGTCCCTTGAGAGAGCAGAATATCCTGTCTTTGCGACAAATAGAAAGTTACCTCAAATGTCTGAGCCTTACATGTAATACAGTCTTTCTGTTGCCGTTTTCCGTGCAGACCACATGCATGCCACCAACCCTTGCATCTGGAACCTCTCATGATGGAGGAGATCCGTCAGCTTCTGGCAAAAGCGGCCATTGAACTGGTACCATGCTCTGAACGAGGCAGTACTTTCTGTTGCTGAAGAAGGCATGAGGTCTGGATCTGCGGCTTCTGAACTTGTACTTGCAAGATGATCACTCTAGCCCTGATCCTCCAGGCCCTGGGTGTGAAGGAATGACTAGTCTCCCTGGATATCCAGGATGCTTACTTCCATGTGGCTGTCCATAAGAAGCACAGGAAGTACCAGAGTCTTTCTTCTGCACCCAGGGTTTTCACCAAGCTGCTAGCAGTAGTGGCGGCTTGCCTCGGAAGGGAAGGCATTCATCTCCTTCCCTATTTGGATGACGAGCTTGTCTGTGCTCACTCACCAGATCATGCGTCAGCACACTTGTACTGCACGTGCAGCCTATTGCACAGCTTGGGATTCTCCCTGAACTTCAACAAGTCAGCGGTTTATCCGTCCCACTCTTGATTTTTTCGATGCAGCTTGGGTACTTGCCTAGGCTTGGGATTCCCGTCTGAGGACATATTGGCAAACATATACAAGATGGTCCAAGTTTTCCAGCTACAGGCAAACGTTCCAGCCTCCTGCTTTTCTGCACTTTTTGGGTCTTAAGGCCTCCTGCATCCTTGTGGTGGCAGAGGCCAGCCTGCGCATGAGGTTACTGCTGTGGCTTCTGAGTTCAGTGATCACAGGTTCAGCAACTAAAATCTGATCTTCTACTGGTCACAGAGATAGTCACGGATGCATGCTTGGGCACTCGCCTCCAAGACCTTATGGGGTTCAGACTGGCACCCATCCGAGTGCTGGGAACACATCAATCGGCTAGAACTGAGAGAGATCAGGCTAGCCCTGGTTGCTTTTCTCCCCTCTGTGAAAGGAAAGACTGTGTTGATCCTGACGAAGAGCCAGGGTGGCATACGCTGCTTACCTCTGTGCAGAGAAGTAATGGGATTGTGGTTCTAGATCCTGAGAAAAGCATGTCTCAAACTCTGGCCCACCTGACCAGCAAGAATAATGTGCTAGCAGATGCACTGAGCAGGTAGTCTTCAACCTCTCAAGTGGGAGCTCTGCCAGAAAGTTCTGTAGGAGATGTTCTCCCATTGGGGTACTGCTCAGGTGGACCTCTACGGTTCCAGTGTGAACAGGAAGTGTAGGTGGTTCTGCTGCTGGGGGACGCCCTGGCAGTCAAGTGGGAGTTTAACCTGCTCTATTCGGTCTCGCTGAGCCTATTCAGGTCCACAATGATCTTGATAACTGTGGACCGGGGCTGGTACCCGCAGCTGGTGGACATGGCTGCCTGCCCTCTGCTGCCGGAAACAAACCTCTCCTATTCAAGGGAGGTGGGGGGAGGGTGTAGGGGTCCTGCTCCTGAACCTTTGATTCTGTCTGTTCAGGATGCTTGTTTTGGCAGGGCCGTCCTTCAGGGTTTTATGGTTTAGGTGGTGTCCTTGATAGCCTCCCATTTCCTGATCATTGTACTGCTTTGGGAGTCTATCAAAGATGAGGAATCCACGGGAGGAAGGAGACCATTAGAAGAACAAATTGCTTCCCTCTAGATAATGTCATTTCTTATGGATGTTCCTCCCTGCTGCTGCCTCTCTTGGCAATCTGCTAGTATACCTTGGTACTGCAGTCCCTTAGCGTGTCGGTGCTAGGGAAAAAGTGTGTAACTGAGGGCACCGCAGCTCTTTATATACCGTCCTCAAAGTCACGTCCTGGTGCATAGAGTTGTCTAACAGAGCTGATGCTGAGCCGTGCTGCACGCTCTGGCTGTGGAAATATTTTCGAAGAGCAGCTGCGCTAGGAGATGGATATCAAAGATGAGGAATCCGTGGGAGGCACGTCCATCATAAGGAACATTACAGAGAGATAAGTAGTTATTTTTTTTTTGGCTTGAGTTGCCAATCCCACTTGGCAGCATACACCACGTCACAGCAAAGTGTCCTGATGAAAGGTGCCTGTGGTTATGTTTTTTATTGTATACCCACAATTTGCTTACCCTCCACCTGGGTGGTAACTAAATGTAGTTTTACAAAGATTCATGCGGGCCCCTTCCGAGCCTCTGCATAAGGCATCACTTAAAGATCTTCCTTACCAGTTCAGATTCTTGGTAGCTGTAACATCCAACAGGAGAATAGCTGAATTACAGAACCGTTTGTCACTATTCACAAACGTAAGGTGGAACTAGGAACACACAAACACCTTACACCAAAGTATATTTCAAAATTCCATGTTTAATACATTCATTGAATGACCTGCTTTTTTCCCCATCCCACACAATAGGGCCGAAACAAATAATTAACACGTTCAAAGAATGCTAATGTTCTACCCTAGCAGAAGAAAAGAAATTCAAAAGAGACCAGTTTTGTCTTTTTTGCAAGGTAGAGAAGGAGATCCGGTCACTAAAACCACAATCGAAAAATGGATTAAGTGTGTACAACTTTGTTGCATAAAACACTACCTTTCAGACCACTCCATTCGCAGCACAGGTACAACAGTAGCTTTTAACACAAATGTACCTTTGGAACACATTTGTAAGGCAACAACATGGAGGTCAGCCCACACGTTCACTGTACTCTTTGTGGATACACTCGTGAGCTCTTATTCACAAGTGGCACAAGCTGTCCTTTAAACACTCGCTTGCTACTGTACTATCATCTCACCTGCCACCTTTTTTCCGATACTGCTTGCTAGGTCTATGCAAGGAATGTTAATCTAAGCAGATTCAGTCCCTCAGAAGTGAAACATTACCCATTAATAGTCTTTCTGTGTTTAGTCTGGTTAGATTCACATACACCCACCCTGCCACCACACAGAAGAAATGGGACAGTACTAAATACAGCAACAATCTATCACTACATGCATGAGTCATGCCAGAAAAATAATCAATCTGAGGACGTTAACATGTATAATAGAGATTATGTATCCAGAACTTCCTTGTCGGCTCCCTATTTACAAAATCGAAAAACGTGAGCCACAGACACTGTTTAACAAATATCTGTAAATGTTGGATTGCCCTACCTTCTAACTTGACTCACTACTTATGATGTAACGCAACTACCATATCCTGTATGGCTCACGTTGTATACATGCGCCACTCTGTAACCTTCGACTCCTAACATTGTAACCATTAACGCTGTGATGCCTCCGCGTCTGGGATGCTATCAATAAATACAATAAATAAAAAAAATAAAATAAACCGCTAGATAGCAACCTCTGTAAAGCATGTGGTTCTAAGTGAATATAAACCACAGAAAGACAATTAGCAGATATAAAACAGTAAAGTGCGGTACAACAAAATGCAGAATAGTCAAAACATACACCTTGCTGTATAAATATGCCCCTATCACTTCAGAATGCCTACTAGGTAAGAAGCCCAGTGCCGCAGAAAGGCTCAAAGGCCCAAGTAAGTGCCTGTTGCATTACGTTGGAAGTCTTTAAACTTATAGAATACATTTTGGCAAACCGAGCACTGAAGAGGATAGCAAAGGTAATTAGGGGAACTTTCCCATCACCCACAACTAGGGGTTACTGTGGAGGGGGATCCGTGGGCAGAACAACCATGCATGGGAGTGTTAGAGTGTGCACTTAATGCCCATACAATCGAAACGGTGAGGGGTTTGAAAACAGTTATGCAAGCTCCTGCTGCTTAGTCCTATTCGTTGAGGGACCACCTTTGTGTCCTCGGAATTGCTGAGCCCACTTCAGTCGTTGGTCTGTTTGCGGGGGTGTAGGAGCCACATGTGCACTAGTAGTTTTCGGCTTTAGGTCCAGCTGATGTTTTGAAGCTGGGCAGCCCAGGAACCACTGGCCAATGGCCACAAAGAGTCTCATGATGGCAGGAGACTCTCAGGACATTACTCGTAGGGCAGCAGCGAATATCACCCCAAAAACTATGTAGCAGATGACACTCGTGAAGACGAAGACACAGCACCAGGAAGGCCCTTCTTTGTGTTGGAGAGCAGCAGAAGCAGGACGACAGGAATTGGCCCACAAGTAGATGACCTGCAGAATTTGAAGTTGCAACAGCAACCAATACACTGGAGATTACTTGAATGAGGCTGGTAATCCCAGAGGAAGGTCCAGAGACCCTTCGAAAGGCTTCTGACAGAAGGATCTTCGTGCAGGGTTCTGGACTGGTTGGGCCCATTATCGTTAGCATGTAAGCACGGACGAGGTGGGCTTCAGCTGGATGCTGCTCTTCGTAGGGATCTTAGCTCCACACTGTGGAGGCCCATTATGAAATGAAAATGTTATGTACTCCCCGTGCCTGGCACTGCCGTATTATAGTGACTAGGCCTTGTTATGCTTATGCGAGGTAGATACTGTAGGACGTACTGCACATTTCTTTGCAATGAAGACCTCTTGCCTAGCATGTTGGAATGCTCGCTTTCTCATCTCTTGCTTCTGATGGGTTTCCCCTTTTGCACGTACAAGCTGGATCTAGACTTTCGCTTTCTTAAGAAAAGCGGCACAGCGGAGCAGAAGTCGTCCTATTGCTAATGCTCTTGCTCGCCTCAAAGCGTATGCACATCTTTAAGAAGTATGGGCTGCTTGACTAACTAATTTACGACCGTGACCTCACTGATGGCACCAGCTTACATGAAAGAGACCAGCTGCTATCAAAGGGTGATATGAGGGTTTGTTCCTTTCTAGCATGTTGAATTTAGTGTGCAACCCTGTACTGCTGAGATTACCCCTTACATTGGAAAGTATAAGCCCTGGTGGGTATAAAGGCTGGGGGGGCTCGGAGGGAAATGGATGCTTAGAACTTTGTGTCTCGTGTTGCTGTTGGGTTTGTGCTGTCACTGCTTTCTACTAATAGTGTTCACAAATACACCAGAGTCGCGAGAGGTCCTTTTTCCTCATCAACATGATCTGAAGAACGTCTGTAGGTGTCCTTTCCTTCCCTGATTCGAGCCGGAGGCTTCCCTGCCCAGCTGCAATGCAGAATGGAACAAGGCATTTTCAACCCCCACTGCAAGTTTTACCTTGGAAAGTGCTTGCCATATAATATGGCATTTCCTGACCTGAGTAGGAAGGAAGAAGGCCTAAGGACAGTTTACAAAACACTTGATAGTCATTTTGAGTATACATGGGTCTAATTTGGAATATGGAATACATGTAGATGAAAGGCAGTCCTGGCTGTCGAGAATGTCCTCTTAACCAGGAGTTCCTCATCACGACGAGGAGCTAGTAGTCTCATGAAAAAGTTAAGGATTAGGTATGTTTAATGAGGGACTTAAAAAAGAAAATGGGCGCCTAAGTAGGTTAAAAGAAATGCAGAGGTGGGTCATTTTAACCAGTTATCAGGGGGAGACATACAAGTCAGAAAAATGACTCTGGAGTTACCTGAAAGATGTTGGGACTTTTTCAACCCTATTTTTAGCCTGCATCGAAAAATGCACACAACGTAAAATATTTTCTATTGCTAGCTTGCTGACTTTTGCTTTATTCCTGTTAGGGAGAATTCTCTGTAAAGGCTAATTTCCCAAACCTACTGAGTCCCCTAGCAGCTTTGCTGGATTTTTGGGGTTTATTTCTTTCTCCTGCTAAGAGTGAGACTCTTTTACTCCCACTCTTAGATTTGATTTGAGGCGTTCCTTTGTCTTTCCATGTGTTTTATGGGCTATGGGGTCTTTTACTCTATAGGGTTTCATGTGTTTTTGATGTGGGTTACACAGCACCCTGTGTGCCGTAACCCAGGGGTGTCGTAGCGACCCCCAAACAGACTCCTTACCCTGGGACTGACTACTGTCTCCCAGGGCATGTGAAGTCACCATTGGCTTTACTAGTCCCAAATTATGAACAGAAACCAGTACAAACCATCATATTGTGGACGTACTGGTCGGGGCAATTCGATTGCCCCAGGTTCTGTTGTTCAAGGGGGCACGTCTCCATCCCCCCCTGATCGAGTTTTGGCTGGGGGCAGTGGATACTACTTTTTATATTCGACCGCGAATATATCTCTCTGGGATTTTCCCATTGTTCGAGGCTACCAACTTTAATTATTTAATTCCTATAGCCTCGAACATACCGCCGGTTTATTTATTTAATATTAATTCACCGGTTGGTATTTTTTGCCAGAACTCGATTCTAAAATGGCGTTTGTGTTCTCTTCTGTGAGTCCAACCCAAGTCGAGCCCTTTGTTCCACTTTTTGGCGGGCTTCTCCACAGAAGCCTCCAAAAGTGGTGCCACTCTGTCTGGGTACCACAGGGAGTGCGGGAGGGGGTTTAGGCATCCTGGACTGAGTTGCCTTAGCAACTCAAGTCGCACTCTTGTGTGATTGGCCCAAGTGGTGAGCCGGCCGGCTCGCCACTTAGCATGTTTGATTGACAGCTAGGCTGAATGAATGGGGGTTTGCTGCATAAAAGCAGGGCTTTGGTGACTGGAACTTCAGAAGTCGCCACAGGACCTAAAGAATCCGAGGAGGGAGAAGCTGAGCCGACCTGCAACGACGACACCACCGGTGGAGCCCTGTTGAACCGTCTCACCACTTTTCCTGACGACAGAGGAGATCTCCAGTCCGGAGAGTCTTCTTCCTTTGACTGGTGGGGATAACCAGTTTTGCCTTCTTTTCGCCTTCCTGGAGCATCTTGTGGCCGCCTTGCCCGTGCCAAGCACCCAGGCAAAAGGAATACCACTGTTTACCACTACCTCGAATAGAAGGGTAGTACCTTTTAACCGGAGAACTCTGCGGCTGGTTTCTTCCCTGGCAGTGCAACGACCTTCATCTTTCCTCCACGTCGAGACCTCGTCTTCCTCTGGACGAAACACTGACTTGCACCCGCTGCCAGGAACAACTGCCCCCGCTGGAGCATCCTTCCCACTTAAGGTACTGTGTCCCGCCTGGCTTCCCTTGCGACAGATCGTTCGGGGTGACAGTAAAGTCTTGACTTTCTAACCTGGGATGGCCTGGGACAACCTAGATAACTTTTCCTGACGTTAATTTCATTCGTTGTGTGCGAACTATCTACAAGACTCTTTGGGCATAACCCCACTGTGTGATCCTGGACACATTTCGCTTGCTCTCTCTAAGAGTGGGCCTGGCATTTGAACTTCCTTGCTCTCCAGTAGACTTTGCCTAACCTGCCTCCCTGTGGTTCTTTGAAAAGTATTGAAATTTGTGTGCTTCATAACTCTGCCTTTTTCCCTCCCTTTTTAATAACTTATTAGAGTGCCATTTTATGCTAAGCGCTCACCTCTGTGTGAAAATATGTGGTGTTTCTCATTAAAACTTGTCTAAGAAGCAATTAGGGTTGTATATACATAATAGTGACTGTGTGTTGAATTTACTTACCTCTTGTGTGCTAGTGTAATTTACAAGTGTGTCTTTAAATAAATAATTATATACTTTTACACCAAAGCTCTGGTCAGTGTTTGCTTGTGCTACTGTATCTCTGTACCTATTGTGTATACTCTGTATACTGCCTAACTCTTCTTGAGGGAAGTCTGACTGCTCAGCCACAGCTACCAAGTGAATCTGTGTGGTACAGACTGCTACCAAGTGGGTTTACTGCCAAACACCTGTAGTCTTAAATCTTTTGCAGTGGTCCCTAAGGGAACTGCACAGGTTTCTGCCTAACAATTCCTTACTGTATGATTGCACTCAGCCTTGCTGTGTTGCTTTTATATTTCTTCACTTTTACTACTTCGTTGACTTGCCATTTATTCGGTGTCTGTTCATCTGTCTTGCTGCTTCCTCCCACTTAATGTCCTATTTCGAGGGGATTGTGTCCTCAGACGTATTCCACATCTATGACAGTATTGACCACAGCTGTGCTGCCTCGTAGGCGTCCTGCATCGATGACGTCGATATGCTGTCCCTCTGGGAAGTCCTGGCTTGGCCTCTGTGAGGGTCGACGTCACCGGATGTTATATATAGGACGCACAGCGCCCATAGCCTCAGTTCCGTTTTTTCCGCGAACGTGTTCGCTTCAGAATCTCGGCACGCTCTGTTCTTATACTTTGAATTGAGAAAATGTCTTCGTCTTCTACCCCGAAGTCGGGCTTCAAAAAGTGTCAGGAATGGGGTTCCAAAATGTCGATCACGGACCTGCATGCCGTCTGCCTCAGTGCTTCAGCGAAAGCCACGCCACCGGCGACTGCGATGACTGCCAGTCCTTGTCATCGAAGGCCTTGCGGGAGCGGAAGAAGAGATTATCGGTAGGTAGGGTATCTAAAACCCGTAAATCAAAATCAGCTGGGCTTTCGACCGACGACTCGAGGGGCGTCTCTCTCTTAGCGTAAGTCCAGGGGGTCTCGGAGTGGGTCCTGCCATTCCTCTGCCACTTCTAGGCATTCTCGGAAGCACTGTCACCGGTCGCCATCCCCGTCCTCGTCGGAGGACTCCGCCAGATGGCGGGTGACTTGTCCCACCAAGTCTTCATCGCCGGCCGAATGGGGCGCAAGCCGTCAAGGAATGAGCTAGAGCACCGTTCGCACGCCTTCGGGCTTGGGTGGTCGGCGCGATCATCAGGAGCCATTGAGGTCCCGATCGGACAAGGTTGATCGCCATAGCCGTGCCAGATCTAGGTCCCTGTTACCGACGCCCCCGAGACCGTTGGAACCTGTGAGGCCTTCTAAGAAGGCATCGACGCCATTGGCGCCGTGTCCGTCGAGGGACTCTCTCGAGGCTCTGGCTCCGAAGAAGTAGTCAACGCTATCGGTGTAGAGGCCGTCAAAGGACACTCTCGGGGCTCCGGCCTCGAAGGAGTTGTCTAAGTCATCGGTGCCTCGGTCGACGCCAAAGCCAATTCCATCGGCACCCTCGACACCTTTTGAGGAGAATTTACCCAGAGGTGCCCTGGAGGGCTGTGGAAACTCTGAGGAAGGCTCTCAGTAAGTCAGTGAGGCCTGTTTTTTGAGCCCTTCTCTGGTCATCACCCCCCCACCCCACCCCCAGGATGGATTTATTCCAGCCTTTGGATTACATTACAGAGGTGGAAGAAGAGTCGGGTGAGGAGGGGGTTTTGCCTTCTGAGGTTCCTGATGACCTGTTGTCTGGTCAGTCAAATGGAAGACCTACGTCAGTCCATATATGACGCCAGTCGTCTCAACACCTCTCTGGAGGTTGCGTTTGGCAGGCCTGACCCTGTTAGACATGCCAAATCCTCGTATAGGTGTCTCATGCCGAGGGTGCTGAGTACTTGGGGTGGTCTGCTCCACCTATTGATTTTCTGCAGGATGACCTGGCAGATATCCTGGACTAAGGTCCGCCCACTGAACCGGTGTTGCCATTTCATATGGCTTTGCAACGAAGGGTGGCGGCGGCTTGGACTGCTCCGGAGAGTCTCCCGGCAGTGAATAAGTTGCTTCAGAAAAAATACTGTTCAGCCAGTGTTGACACCTGCTACTTGTCAACACACCCCACTCCTGAGAGTTTGGTGGTGCAGGCGGCTACGGCCCCAGCGAAGCAGGCTGCGTACCCTACCATCCCTCCTGATAGGGACGACAAGCGCTTTGATGGTTGGGCGAAGAATGTATTTTCTTCTGAGGTATGGCTTTAAAGGCAGCCAACTCTGTCTGTGCCTTGGAAAGATTCACTCACACTCTGTGGAATTGTGCATCTTTGGCGGCTGAACATATTCCCGAAGGGGAGGAACGGGATGGTTTATCGATAGGCAGGATAATGCCTGGCAGGCTCACCTCCTTAGCTTCCCAGCGAAAGGCTGCCCCCTGGGTAAAAGTGACGGAATCCTGTTGTTCATCACAATGAGCTTCTTGCCCAGCCATTTGGCCTGCCCATCAGGCTTCTGCCAATACACAATATTCTATCATGGAGTTAGGAGCAAGGTACTCCACCATGACCCATACTCACTCAACCACACGGCTTGGCTCCTATGTCCTTAGACTTTGACCACATTGTAGTAGTAAATGGTAATAGTAAAATGTATCTGTTGATCGCAAATCTCTCACCAGAAAACCAGTATCTAGGCCTAGGAATAATAGCATGCAACATATAAAGAAGCAATAAAAATACATACCAGATAACAAAATAACCAGTGTTACAAAGGCAGTTTTTCCCCAAGAAAAATGTCCAACAGAACCTTAAGGTACATCGAAACCGGAGAAATTATGCTTACTCCTAAACTGAAATGTATCAAAGGAAATGTGTGGCTTAAGACTGGAACCCAAGCGCTTGTCAGTACTGGGACTATTTCTTAGGTGAAAGGTAATGATTTAATTATGGTGTGACAATTACTAGAACTGGTGTAACTGCAGTGGGTGGTTGTCACACTGGACCCTATGCCCAGGGTGGCCAACAAAACAAAAATTACAGCAGTTTCACAACCACACTGCGCATGTTCTGTTGGTATCACGCAAATTAAATATTTAATGGAGATAAAACAGCCGACACGTGTTTCGACCATAGGTCTTCTTCCAGGCTGGTATTCACATACCAAGGAAAACAATAATGTAATTTACATCACACATGCATAAAATCAAAAATACAATATGGTTAAGCTCGCCCAAGACGCAAATTGAGGCATAAATTCAAGGGAAGCAAAGTATGATGATCCAATATATGTTAACAATATTGCAGTAAGAAAAATTAACCATTCATGAATTAAAGGAAACACGGTCACAAAGGATACCAGTATAGCATGTAACAATACATGGAGATGAAACAGAAATAAAAAACATGTAGGCACATGAGAAAGTAAATAAACCATAAACGCATAATGAAACAGGCGTATAGTCAGCCGTACATTAGACAACCACTGTTACAAATTAATTATTAAACTCCACCATTGCAGAATACATGCAAGTAATAAACCACAGACTCCTACGTCCCGTCCCCTTTCCTCCATACTTGTGGGGACATCTCTCCGTCCTGTGGGACGGGACCGGAGCACTTTGTAAAAAGCATCCACATTTTTCCCAAAATTTGTCCTTCCTCTCTTTCCTGCGCGGGGCCCGGCACGCGGCCCTAACCCCGCCCACCTTGGCTCCGCCCTGCACATTTTCAAGGCACCCCGGCCGGGGGATACCTTCCCGGGTTCCTCTCGAGGCGGGAGGGGCGTTGATCGCTCTGTCACCGGGGTGCGCCCTGAGGTGCCTGTCGGGCCTAATAATTCTACTGGAGTTTTCTCTGAGGGTCTCCGTAAGAGGCCTGTGTACACCGGAGTAACATTCGAGGCCCCTCCTGTGGGGGCTGTGTGTAGACCCAGTTCTGCTGAGTCACAGGGTACCGGAGCTTGCTCTGAGGCCTCTCTTTCGGCTTCCCTCAAAAACAAGACCGGAGTGCGTCCCGAGGCCTTGGCTGGGCTTGTGTTTCCGAACGAATGTTCGAGGCCCGGGCTGATAAGGCTATTACCGGGCCTAGGCCCGAGGTCCCTCGTACAGAGGCTAAGGCTACCAACAGTTCTGAGGGGCCGGGCAGGGCCCTGTCGGTGAAAACGGTTTCTCATCGTTCCCGCTCTTGTGGTGATACCAGATCTGTTGAGGGGGCAAAGAAGCAAGGTTCTTCTTTTACCGGCAGTGCCGAGGTCCTTCCTTCGAAGGGTCAGTTGGCGGTTGGTATGTCGCATAAACATTCCAGTCCTCATAGTACCGGCTCTGCTGAGGTTCCTTATGTTAAGGCTAAAATTAAGACCACTGATCCATCGACTGGGACCCCAGCCTCACTTCCTCACGTGCCGCAGTTCCCCTCAGATGAAGACAAAATGGCGGCCGTTCCCGCCACGACCACGGTGGCCATTTTAGGTACTACCCCTACAACTACGCCATCGGCCCCTGGTGTAGGGTTCGGTCCTTTGGGTGAACTTAAGGTCACTAGTACGTATCCTTACTGGCCCGTTTATGATTGGAACGCCCGGATGCCTCTTCCGCACAATGTTTCGTTGCCTGCAGGGGCGGCCCCTTTGATTTATGTGGATACGTCGGCGGAGGGCCCGGCCTGGCACCCTTCTCCGTTACGTCCCTGGATTTGTCCACCTCATGAGAGGCCTCCTCCGGTTCCAAAGCAATCTCCTGAGGATGCTTTTTTTCGGTAAATTTCAAGCGCACCGACCCCATGAGGGAGTATTTCAAAGGACTTTTTAAGAAAATGTGTCCACCAGCGCCCCCGGCTCCACCCATTCCTCTGGTGGTTCCGCCGGCGTCTCCTTTGCCCGTGGTGCCTGCCCCTGCTCTTCCGCCTTTGCCACCGTTGTCCCCAGTGGACAAGGCAGTGCCTGACACGGTTCAGCAGGATCCTGACCTGTCAGATGACCCTCAAGGCGAGCAGGACAACGAGGACCTTCCCCGCTCTGTTAGAGCTTTTCATGACCGGGTACTGGACATGATGAATTTCTTAGATGTTCCGGTTCCCGAGGCACCTGCCACACAGGAGGGCGTGCTTTCTGGGGCGTTCACCTTGTCTCCTTTGGAGCATACCGGCATTTTCCTGCAGAAGGATGTTTTGGCCGAGGTCCGAAGAGTCTGGGAGAAGCCACACTCAGGACTTTTTGTCAATAAAAAGATTGACGTGAGGTACAGGCTGCACTCTTCGGAGGAAGTGGCCTTGTCGTCTTGTCCGCCTCCCTCCTCCACTGTGGTGGCTGCGGCCACGTTGCAGTCCAGACCTACAGCATCCTCTTCCGCGATGGCTAATCGGGTCTTGGGAAAGGAGGACAAGCTCCTGGACTCCCTAGGGAGGAAAATCTTTGCCAATTCGGCCTTGCAGCTCAGGCAGGCCAATGCCGAATTGATTTTGGCGGGAGCTAACATGCGGATGTGGAAGGGTCTGTCGGAGTTTGAGGAGCACATTCCGGTCGAGAAGTTGGAAGATTTCAGAGGTGGCCTTTCCGATGCCAGGGTCTTGGCCCAGGATCTCCTGGAGGCTGCGGCTCATCATGTAGACACCTCGGCTCGGGGCATGATGCTCGGGGTTGATACCTCGAGGCAAGCGTGGTTGCATGCCACTAAGTTTTCGAAGGAAGTGCAAGACAAAGTATTGGACCTTCCAATCGATGGTAAGGAGCTTTTTCATTCTTCTACTGATGTAGAGCTCACCAAAACCAAGGATAGCACTGTCATGATGCCTACCTCTAAGGAGCCAGGCCGGGCCCAGCAACCCCAGAGGCAGACATCATTTTCCCTAGGGAAGTCTCAGCGGGCCCAAGTCGGGGCCCTTTGGACTCAGTCCTGGCGCCTTAGGCGCCAGGCTCATAGCGGACCCCAGTCCTGGCGCCTTAGGCGCCACGCTCATAGAAGAGGATATGTGTTTAAGTGCTTGGGTGCACACTTACCTGATGCAGACCTTGCTGCTTCATCCAGGCCCTCTTGAGGCCTGAATGGGACTACTTTACCTGTAGGACTACTTCACCACCCGGGTGTGGTTGGGGAAGGATACATACCTGATTGGTGGAAGGATACATACCAGGAACTTCTTCCAAGGCTATTTAAACCCCACCCGAACAGCCACACGTGCTTCACGTTGTTCTGCACCTAGCAGCTGGACGCTCACCGTGTCAGCTCCTGCATCCTGACTTCAGCCACGCCTGCCAGCACCCTTGGACACCTGCAAGGGGAGAAAGGAAGAGAATAGGAGAAGAAAAGCCCTTACCTGCTAAATCTGCATCCCGGAGTCATTTCTCCAACGGCCCTTAAAAGGAAGACATCATTTTAAAGGCATTTCGTTTCGATCGCTGCAGCGCTGCATTTTACTCACCTTGGCAAGGCGCTTCCATCTTCAGCAGCGATCTTCCGGATTCAGCTACGCCCCGGCGCCTAGAGGAAAAAAGACAAGCACAAAGGTGAGAGGGAGAAAAGCAATAATGAAAGCTCAGTTTCCTTTTAAGTCTTACCTGTTGGATTATTCCCACTGCATTTCGGGTCCTGACGCTTCCTGGCATCTCCGGACCCCGGCCCCTATGGGGAAAAAAGACAAAGACATTGAATGAGCGAATGCAAAGACATTACCTGAGCGCTCATCCAGAACTGTTTCACTTCGGGTCGGCGCCATATCTCCGGCACTCCGAACCCCGGCCCCTAAGGGGAAAAAGACATAAGCATTAGCGCTTGCTGCAATTAGACAACGAACATTATTATTAAGCTTGAACTTTTGAACAGAACTTTTACAGCGCCTTACCTGAACAGTCAAGCTTACCTGAACTCCCATCAATCCTCAATCCAGTTAAGTAACTGGGTTTCAACGCGCCCCTGCATCAGAAACAGGATGGAGAGCTCATCCTTCCAAACCCTAAGGTGAGGCTTCACGGGGAATCGTGGAGGAGGTATCGTGGAGGGCTGGAAGGGAGTAGGAGGCTTGAGCATTGTTCCACAGTTGGTAATACTCCCTTTTCACGAACAGGAGGGTATCCAACGAGCCAGGGAAGCCAGAATAGAGGGGCCCTTCCTGTCCATCTTCAGAGTTCTGCGCCTTCGACGCCGCGCCTCCGTGGGAACCAGGTGAGCGTTACAAGCACTCAGACGGCTAAATCATTGTCTGTTCTGGTTAAAGCTCCTTTGAAACCTCAGAGACCTTTATCGCAGAGTCGACCTTCTTCTGGTTTCAGGGGCTTCCTCGACCGCAAATCGCACAGAGTGGATACTCCTGCGGGGAATAACCGTCATAGACAACAGCATATGCGGTTTTTCTCCCGCTCCTCAGCCTCTTCCTCGGGCTCAGGTGGTACCACCACTGATAAACCTGCCAAATGAGGGTTTTCCGTGCTCGCACGAGACCCCGGTGGGAGGGCGCATTGTGTCTCATTGGGAGGCGTGGCAGACCATCACAGAAGACAGATGGGTCTTGTCAGTCGCTCGGGCGGGCTTCCGCTTACCTTTACCCCCTACCCCACCCCTCAACCCTGAGGGGGAGCGAGGGGAGGGCTTCTACTCCCGTCTGTTTACGGTGCCCAAACCCAACCAGGCTGGCCTGCTCACCATCCTAGACTTTTCCCAGTTCAACCTCCTTTCTACCCAAGAGAAATTTAAGATGATCACACCCAGTCAGATACGCTCCTATTTGCAGATGGGCGACTGGCTCAGCGTAGTGGATCTTCAGGACGCGTACATGCATATCCTGATTTGGGCTCCAAACAGGAGGTACCTCCGTTTCTCTTTGGGAGAGGAGCACTTCCAGTTTCGGGTGCTTCCTTTTGGCCTCAGCTCGGCGCCGCGTGTCTTCACGAAGATGTCGGTGATTGCGGCCTATCTTCGTCTTCAGGGTATCCATGTGTATCCTTATTTGGACTATTGGCTTTTACGCAGCCCTTGTCTGCTGGCGGCAGCGGGCAACCTCCAGTCTCTCCTTCAGCTCCTGGTCCATCTTGGGCTGTCGGTGAACTGGCGGAAATCCTCCATGACTGTCTCTCAGGACCTGATTTTTCTGGGTTTTCGTTGGAACACGATCGACTGCAGAGTATACCTGACCGGGGACAGAATGACGGATCTGTTGGCCACGTGTAAGATGTTTGCGCAGTCGGAGAGTATGTCGGCCTGGTGGTTCCAGAGGCTTCTGGGCCTCATGGCCGCGTGTGTGCTGGCTCTTCCTCTTGCTCGTCTCAAAATGAGACGGCCCCAGATGGCCCTTCGGAATTCATGGTGTCAGGCAGTGGACCCAGACTCCATGCGGATAATGATTCTGGATTCCATGAGAGTGGACCTGGACTGGTGGTCATCTCTCAGTAATCTGTCTGGGGGAGCGGGGTTTCAGGACCCGGTCCCTATGGTGACGATCACGACGGACTCCTCCCTCCTCGGGTGGGGTGCGACGTTAGATCTCCTTCAAGTCTCGGACCTCTGGTCGCCTCAGGACAAGCTCCTGCACATAAATCATTTGGAGCTTCTGGCGATTTTCTTGGCGCTCAGGGCGTTCAGACCGGTCATTGTCAACAAAGTGGTCCGCATAAGAACGGACAATGTGGTGTCAATGTATTACATCAACAAGCAGGGGGGAACGAAGTCTTCCCCCCTCGTGGACCTGTCCATCCAGATTTGGGAATGGGCCGTGCTTCATGGTGTCCCGGGCCAGCTGAATGTCACAGCAGATGCCCTCAGCCGGCGGACAGTGGTCAGCTATGAGTGGGAGTTGAAGGCGGAGGTCCTCTCAGGGATTTTCTCATGCTGGGGCACACCGCAGGTGGACCTCTTTGCGACGGCGGCGAACAAGAAGCTTCCTCTGTATGCCTCCAGAGAGGTCTGGGAGCCTCCTCTCTGGGGTATGCTCTAGAGATTCCATGGCACAACATGAGCGCTTACGCCTTCCCGCCTCTGCCTCTAGTGCACCAGGCAATTTGGAAGTTGAAGAACTCGGTGAACTGTTCTCTTCTACTGCTAGCCCCGTGGTGTCCGGCCAGGTTTTGGTTCTCAGAACTCCAACACCTGTCGGTTTATCCGCCGATCAGGTTACCAGTAACTCCCGATCTTCTCCACCAGGGGGAGCAGCAGCTGTGGCACCCCTCCCCACAATCGCTCAACTTGGCGGCATGGTGCCTGAGTTCAGGTCTTTAGAGCATCTGAATTTGTCTGCGGATAACATGTGTATTATCCAGGCAGCCAGAAAACCCTCAACCAGATTTCAGTACAAGAGTAAATGGCTCAGGTTCTGTCATTGGTGTCTAGAGAATAAATTGGATCCAAGGGGGGGGCCACGGTTGACACAGTGTTGTCCTTCGTGTCCTCCCTAGCAGAGACAGGGGTCATGTTCTGTCATGCAGGACTTACCTTTCAGCGGTCTCCGCTTATCTTTCTACGGATCATTGTTCGTATTCTCTGACTTACCCAGTGGTAAAGAGGCATTTCGCTGGTTTAACACACCTTTACCCTCCAGTTCGTAATCCGCACCCGCCATGGGACCTGAATGTTGTCCTGACGGCGCTGTGCCATAAACCCTTTGAGCCAATGTCTACTGTGGACCTCAAGTACTTGTCTTGGAAAGTGTCCTTTTTGGTCGCCGTCACGGAGAGTGAGTGAGCAGCAGGCATTGTCGGTGGAGCATCCTTTCTTGGTCTTTCACAAGGGCAAGGTAGTCCTTCGAACTAATCTGGCTTTTCTGCCGAAGATAGTGACCGAATTCCATTTGAATCAATCGATCTCCCTACCAGTCTTTTTTCCGAACCCCGCCTCTGAGGCGGAGAGGGTTCTACACTGTCTTGATGTCCGAAGAGCTCTTAAATTCTACCTGGATAGGACTTCCGAGCTTAGTTCTCAACTTTTTGTGACTTTCGGCAACCCTCAAGGCAAGCAGGCATCTAAGGCAACTATGCCTAGGTGGATTGCCGCCTGCATCATGGAGTCTTTCACTGTCCAAAAGCTGAAACCTCCTAAAGGTATTCATGCACACCTGGTGCGGGGCAAGGCAGCTGCGGTTGCTTTTCAGAAGTATGTCCCCTGGGAGTCCATCGCTAGGGCAGCTACTTTGGCCTCTCCATCTGCTTTCTGTAAGCATTACTTCCTCGATATGAGTTCTAGAGCTGATGCTCAGTTTGGTCAGGCTGTGCTGAAGAACCTTTTCCAGTAAGGGGTATTTCCATCCACCTGTAGTTCCTGTAAGGAGTGCTTGGGAATCTCCCACAAGTATGGAGGAAAGGGGACGGAACGTAGGAGTTTTACCAGGTTACTCAACTTAGTGACCACCTTACTCCTAGTCCATAGTCCCCTTTCCTCCATACGCCCCCCGCGCTCCCCTCTAATAAGGTTCCTCTGTTATTGGTAATGGGTATCTGATCTGGCAAAGAAAAGGACTGAGGGGAGATGCGCGGGGCGGAGCCAAGGTGGGCGGGGTTACGGCCGCGTGCCGGGCCCCGCGCAGGAAAGAGAGGAAGGACACATTTTGGGAAAAATTTGGATGCTTTTTACAAAGTGCTCCGGTCCCATCCCACAGGACGGAGAGATGTCCCCACAAGTATGGACGAAAGGGGACTATGGACTAGCTTAAGGTGGTCACTACGGTGTGTAACCTGGTAATTATTCAGCCCAAATGGTTGACACCAGAGCCAAGTGCCCCATTAAGCATGCTTATTCATGCAGTGAATGACGGTTATCTTTTGCTAGGTCAACTAAATATATTGGGAAAGGCGCGCTGTGATTAGACCAGTGAAAACCACAGTGATATGATATTTGTAACTTTGAAAAACAAAGTAATTATCCAAATGCTGCTTACCTTGACTGTGTTTCAGATCCCCACTTTTGGGAAATTAAGGTAAACTTTTTACTGGTGAATATCACCACAGGAACCCAGCAGAACCAAACATACCTGGTTTTGAGGAAATTATACCGCAAGTGCGGGTGCCCCTCCTGTTGTCCCCTATGCAGCGTGGCCAGCGATACCCTGTGCTGCTTCTCGCCCCACAGCAGGTCCGGTCTTCTATTATCTAACAGTTTGAAGAAGGGTGGTCTGGCCACATGCAGCCTGTTTGCAAAGAAATAGTGCAGCCTGAGGACAATTAACATCTTGCAAAGTCTGATCTTGCCCATTAGGGAGAGGGGTAATTGATTCCAGAATTGTATTCTATCTTCTGTCCCTGTGAGTGCCCTCCCCACGTTCTATTGAAATGTATGTGCCACCGAGCATTGGACCTGAATACCCAGGTAGTGGAAGGATTCCACCTCCCAGCGCAGTCCCACCTTGGGAAGGTCTCATACCGCACTGCCTCTCAGCGAGCCCAACGGGAACACAGACTTATCCTCGTTCACCAGGAAACCTGTGATGGCCTCTAAATTATGTAGCACCTCCCAACATATATGGGACATGCACCCCAGGGTTTTCCACATATAACAGGACATAGTCTGCGTAGAGAGAGATGACATGGCCCCCCACCTCGATACCTGCATTGTGGAATTCAGATCTAAGGATTCTCGCTACGGGCTCCAGCGCGAAAAGGACTGGGGACAGTGGGCAGCCCTGCTGCATGCCCCTACCTAGTTGCCAACTGTGCAAGGCTACCTTGCCACTGGCCATTGGTTCCTGGTACAATATGCAAATCCATCACAGTATATTCAAACCCAGACAATTCTCTTCAAGCACCAGAAGGGTAATTCCCAGTTGAAGGCCTTTACTGCATCCAGGGCGACCACCACCAGTTCCTGCCTTGTAGCTTCTATGATGTACTGGAGTCTTCTAAGATTTATCGTTGGTGTCTCTTGATCAAAAGGGCGTTTAGTTTCTTGAACTTTCAGGACCAGGTAAATGGCTCCCTTCTTCTGGTCTTGGTTCACACACACTAATGTAATTCACACCAAAGCCAGGGGGAATGACTCCCTTCTTCTGGTGTCCCTTGAACAAAAAGCCTTTCAGTTTCTTCAGCTTTCAAGACCAGGAGAATGACTGCCTTCTCCTGTTATTGGCAAAGTCCCAAATCCTTCTCTGCGCCTCAGTGGACTTTTCACTGCTATTGTGACGAGGATGCTTTCCTTGGATGCTTAGTACACTTATGTTGGGGTCCCAGATCCTTCTCTGATGGCCAGTGGTCTTGTTGCGGCCACTGAGACTAGGAGGTTGTCATGTGATGCTTGATTTGCTTGTGTTGGGTGGGTGGGGAGGGGAGGCTTGTTGCAGCCACTGCAATGAGGAAGTTCTCCAGCATTGGATCTTTCATGCATTCACATGCTTTGAATATTCCTCGCCGACAGGCTGGTAATCCTTATAACATTTTATTATAGCTAATGAGAGTTTCGAAGCTCACTTAAGTAGCCCATCTGTCCTTTTGGGTGTATTGTGCCTCAGCCAATGGGACATGGAGTGACAAGCCCCACCCAGGAGGCCATCTTCAGATTTTAACCGCACATCATGCTGAGGCGAAATAAAGGCAGGAACCAACATATTTCTTCGAACCTTCAAAATATTTCTTCACAACTTTATAGATGGATCATGTGTACAGACAAGGGCTTCTTACTTTCCTAATATGGAAGAAAAATGGAAAGCTCTTTTCAAAGGAATGCCAGTCATGTGGGATTAAGAATGTGTATGAGGGAGACGAGCATTCTGATTGCATATACTGCCTCTATCCTAATCACATTCAGGAGGATTGTGAAACATGTGCCACCTTTAGCACAAAAACTCTCAAGGATAGAAAAAGAAGACTATCCCTTTCAATCGATGAGGGCAGATACCCCCACCCCTTTCACAGGCTGAATCCTCTAGAAGTCTGGTGGAGGGCAAACAAGATGGGCCAAAAACCTATAAAAGGGCCAGGTCAGAGGTGAGAATGACATCTTCCTCGTCATCTGCGAACCTCAAAAGAAAAAAGGAAGGAAAAACAGAAATCAGTCCATCTGTCGCCGACCTAACCGACTGGAAACCTCGGATGACAAACGACGGAAGTCCGCAATAAGCACTCCAACGAATGTCGCCAGTTAACTACCGCTAACAGCGCCCCGACCGTCCACGACCCATTAGTCATCGATGACCGCAAAACCATAGTCTGCCTCCTCATTGTCGACGACCATCAAACCATCGTCTGCCTCGTCATCAAAAACACCATTGTCGACAACTTAGTTGACTGGTAAGCAGATACAATCTTCGGGGACGACACAGTCCACACGTCCGTTGATGACCGTTGTGTCTGCAAAGACCCAGCCGAAGACACCGTCCACTTCTTCCCCGTCGACTGTTCCGTCCACTGGAAGCAATACAGTGGCGTCAGCAACACTAACAGTACATGGAAAGTCACCAACACCTTTCCTGTCTGCCCCGTCAACGGGGGTGGAGGGACGAAAAAGGACATTAAGATGTCCTTGTCTACGGGCACGCACAAAATATCGCAAAATAAGGAAAATATGAAGGAAAATTAAAACAACAAAAGCACAAACATAAGTCTGACGACAAATATATGCTAAATATTAAGGAAAAAGAGCAAGTATAGGATCTGCACCAGTGCAACAAGGCCCAATAGTATCAAACACCTGCACTCACCTAACATCGTGGAAGAGCAAGACGTAGTAGCAGAAGTTGGGGAACATTCTTTACCAGTCACCCGAAGGCAACACTGATGACCCAAAAGCACCCAAGGGGCCAACATTGTCTCTGGTCACATCGATTCTTAAAGACCAGATACTGGGGCACCCCATTGATTCAGAGTTTGAACAGCGGTTCTTTCCCCAGTCATCTGAAGAAAACCAATATTTGCCACAGGACACACCAGTGGCACCAAGGTTACAGGACATACCACAGCCGACATTACCAACCCTGGTTGCTCCTCCACAACCAACAGAACTGTTAATCAACCCACGGTTCATGTTATCTTTACAAGTACTATCTACTCTGCAGAACCTACTTGAACAACCAGGCTACCAGTAAACCATTCTCACCCGCAAACATCTGACAGGGCGCCCCAGGCCCTTGGGGGAACCCACCAGGCCTGACTGAAACCGGGTGAACGGACGGAGAGAACCGCCTGGCAAGCCTATGAGGCACAGACGACCCAACAGGACCAGCAGCCCCATTAGAACATGAGGGGCCTCCCCACGACCACACCATTCTCCGTACAGTGAAGAGGAAGTAGAACTCCAATCCTCTAACACCGACGGTGAGGAAGGCAACAGACACCGATACCTCTACCTCGAAATCTATGCAGCCGGATAACTGCGAGGACACAGACTTGGGTCGGAACCAAGACACAGAGGAACCGCTGCTTTAGTCTCCGCCTGATGACATAACTGCATTTCACAATACTGTACAAAGGGCTTGTGAGGAATTTGGCCAAATTCCAACGGAGCAGAAAAAGGATGGCTTCCTTTTTTATTCAATGCGCAGGAATGCGGTAACTTCAATTCTGATGCTTGTTAATCGGCTTCGAATCACTTGTTGTGCATATGGTGCGACATCCATTGGTAACCGCAGAGTATTGCATCTTGTCTTTCGAGGATCGAAAGGGGATGTCGGCATAGGCGTGTCTGTTGTACTATTCCCTAACGTGATGTGTAGTGTATCCAAAATCCCTCATGCCCGAGGTCCCTCAGTTTCTTTCCGCCCAGATCACTGGTTGCCCTAAAGCGGAGTTCTTGCATAGAGCTAGCGTTATTGTCATTATCAACTTTGTCGTTATTCCCGTTAAGTCACTTTTACTGTTGAATCCTGTGAAACAACGCCGAAGACTGCTGCAGACTTTCGATGCCTGTTGATCCTGGCGGCGCTGCCGTCCATGTGGCAGGTCCTTCTGGCTGGCCTACACAATAGGGAGAGTGGAGTCGGGGTGGACATATCCTATACAACTATGCCTTTCTTCTTTCACCCTCTCTGCTCACTGGGTTTTGTCATTGCTCTAATTGTCTTTCGCTATGGAAAAGACACCATTTAGATTTCGGCTCTCGTGCAGGGCCAAATATCCTTGGAAGGAGGAGCACGCTCGGTGCAACAATTGACTGCCCCTCGACCACAAAGAAGCCAGTTGCGCAGCCTGTAGACTCCTGCACCCTAAAATGCTTAAGGAGCGCTGATTAAAGCGGTGGGCGGCCTACGGCATGTCGCATGCCGAATGTTCTCCCCCCCCCCCTCACCCCCCCCGCTGCAACAGCCGAAAGTGATGGGGGAACTAGCGATGACCAGGCCTCTGTGTCGGCAGCCATTGACCTAAGTGTGGACGGCTCTCGGTCTACGATGCCTGTCCCCGACCCCACCAGGCCTGACGCAAGTCACGCTACGGGGAAAACACCCGGCGACGGGGGCGCACACAATCGTAACACCAAACACACAACCCAAGGTTCTGCTTCGGCAGCTATGTCGAAGTGTACCAAAGCGCCAACGGAACCATCGAAATCTTTGATGGGATCCTGTGATTGGCAGCCTTCCCCGCAACCGCGGCCTGCGACTGGGCAATCCAAGGTAAAGGGCGCTAACACTAAAATACACACGGACGTCGAGGGCGCTCCAGGAGGACACCAGATACGGCTTAAGGCCGGGGTGGCGGCGAAATCCACTGCTCAGCCCCCGGTTCACCCACCGGTTCATCCGGTGGCGTCGGCATTAATTGCTCAGGATGAAGATGACCCCTTTCTGGAAAACTACAATGTGGATGATCAGACAGGTCTTATGGACAGTTGGGAGGACAGCCGTCAGGTTGATGCTCAACCCTGGAGGTCCCCTACTCCCACCCAGGACCCCGATGTCCTGTGCTTAGATTCCTCCCCTCCCCCCCTCCCCCGTCCCCCACTCCGACTCGGCAAGCTTCCCCAGTGGACGACCAGATGGTGTTGAAGAAGGCGGCTGACCATTTTCAGATCGCAACTCAAGAGGCCTTATCAGATTCTGATTTCGTGGAGGATACACTCAAAGAAAAACCTCCGGCCAGGCAGGCCATCCCTTTGTTGAACTCAATCAAGAGGAGGTTGGCACCTTCTTTGACACTGGCCCAGACCAGCGCTGTGAACCCTAGGGTGGAGGAACTGTTTCGGCCTTCTCCGACCGACCCTGCCTATATCAAGGGCCATGCCATTCCGGATTAGTTAGTGGTTACCACCACTACAAAACGGGCTGGTGTTCCCCTGTCTACAGGGGAGGCACCACCTGATAAGGAATCCAAGAGACTTTATGCACTGGGGAAAAGAATAACGGCTGCTGCGTTTACCACCTGTATAGCCAATAACACCACGCTATTGGCCAGCTATGCGGACGTCCAGTGAACCTTCTATAAGAAGGCCTCCAGGAAGTACCAGAACCTACAAGCACCAAGTTGCTCACCTTTGTTTCAGAAGGCAAGCAGGTGAACCATAATGTGTTCAAGAACACTCTGGATGCCGCTGAGACAGCGGGGAGAACCCTGGCACAAGGTACCTTGCTCAAGAGACATGTATGGCTGAGGAACTCCGGTTTCAAATCAGAGACCCAAGCAGCACTGATTAACAAACCCATTGATTGGCAAGGCAGTGGACGATGCTCTTGAAACAGCCAAGAAAGAGCAGAGACACTCCAGTCCCTTCAACAGATTACACAGAAACCCTCTCCTTGGAGAGGAAGCGGCTCTCGCTGGTCCTTTCGTGGCCAATCTCGTTTTTCCCAAACCCATTATAATGCAGGAAACAACTGGATTCGGGACAAGGGTCTAATACCTCTGCCACTTATCCACCCAGAGGACAGTGGTGTGGGAAAGTAGAGGACGAGGTTCCAACCCCAGAAGCACCCCGGGCTCTGGTCCGAAATGACCTGCGGATCCAGATCCCCTCCCATGCAACCCCAGTCGAGGGGCATATAACCTCTTTCCTTACCGCATGGGAGGGAATAACAGACCAATGGGTACAGAAGACGGTCGCCCACGGGTACGGTATAGAATTTGCCCGACTACCCCAATTCAGACTGCCAAAATCAAGACGCCTGACGCCGGACCACCTGCAAATCCTACTGCAACGGGTGCAGACTCTTCTAGGAAAGGACGCCATGGTAGCCGTCCCTATTCTACAGGTAAACAAGGGTATTTATTCAGTGCACTTCCTTGTACACAAAAAGGATCTCACCAATGCACCCTGTGCTAGACTTGCGCCCAGAAAACAAGTTTGTCTCACGTTTCGTATGGTCACTTTACAGGAAGTAATCCAGCTGTTGAAACAGGGGGATTACATGGCAACACTGGACATGAAAGATGCCTACATTCATATTTCAATGTTGCCAGCGCACAGAAAATACCTAAGGTTCATGATAGAGGACAAGCACTATCAGTTCAAGGTGCTCCCCTTCAGCATTGCCTCGGCACCGAGGGTGTTTACAAAGGTACTGGCAGTAGCGGCAGCACACCTGCGCAGACTCTCCGTCCCCGTTTACCTTTACCTCGACGACTGGCTCATAACAGGGGAGTCCTACGAAACATGCCTATTGAACACTCAGAAGACAATAGACCTCTTATTCAGTCTGGGATTCTCCCATCAACGAGAAGAAATCCAGCCTAGACCCCAGTCAAGTCAAACAGTTTCTAGGGGCTCTAATTCGGACAAAAGACAGCCTTGTCTTGCCCTCCAATGAGAGGGTTCAAAACATGCTGTTTCAGATGCCTCAATATGTAGCCAGTCGGGAAGTGACGGTACGCAAAGCCATGCGACTGTTAGGGATGATGGCGTCCTGCATTTACTTAGTTCCTCACGCGCGTCTGCGCATGCGTCCCATGCAAGAGTTGCTCAACAGCCAGTGGTGTCAGGCCAGCGGACAATGGGAAGATCTGGTAGTTGTCTCGGCAGCCCTTGTTCTCTCTGCAGTGGTGGTCGAGGGAAAACCTATTAAAGGGGAAGACCTTAGCCACCCCTGCAGTAGAAGCCACTCTCACGACCGACGCATCGCTCACAGGGTGGGGGGGGCTCACCTGCTTCAGCAGACTGCGCACGGTGTGTGGTCCCCACAAGTAGCGTTCAACAACATAAATCTGTTGGAGCTATTAGCGTTATTCAAAGCACTGAAAGCCTTTCAGACACAGTTACAGGGGACGACAGTCCTGATCTTGACAGAGGGCACCACATCCATGTACTACCTGAACAAGCAAGGGGGCACACACTCTCCAGACCTATCCAAGCTGTCCCAAAACATTTGGATATGGGCTCTCAAACAGAGGGTGTCCCTGTTGTCCCAACACGTTCCAGGAGAAATCAATCTTCTGGCAGACGTGCTCAGCAGAGATTTCCCACTGCCCGTGGAGTAAGAATGGCGACTACATGAAGACATTTTCTCCAATGTTTTTGCAGAATGGAGTTTCCCAGCGATCGACTTGTTCACAACTCTGGAGAGTGCTCGAAACCAAGATTAAACCTCCAGGTACCCACAGAACCGCTGAAAGGGGAACGGGCTCTTTATAGCATGGTCGGGGAAATTTGTTTATGCTTTTCCCCTGACTCCCTTACTCAACAAGATTGTGCACAAGATGCACCAGGAACCAGTCACCATGATATTGGTGACCCCCATGTGGGCTCGCCAACACTGGTTCTCTCCTCTGATGGATGTGTCCGTCTCCCCTTCGATGAAACTGCCCTGCCCAACATGTTATCTCGGGACAGGGGAGAGACACAGCAGCCATGCCTGCAAACTCTGAACTTGGCGGCCTTGCTCCTGAGGTCATAGAGTTCGGACACCTCCAAGTCTGAGATGTATGGACATACTCAGGGAAGCGAGAAAACCCAACACCTGGTATTGCTATTCCAGTAAATGGAAACACTGTGTTATCTGGTATAATGCCAAGAACGTCAAATCCATTGACTGTTCTACTCACATTGTGTTGAACCTGACACACTTACTGGACTCATGCCTGGTTTTTAATTCCCTAAAAGTTCAGTAAGCTTCTCTCTCAGCTACACTACGTCACAACAAAAGGTGCCATGGTGGAAAATATTAGTTATGAAGGCTTTCATGGAAGGGGTTAAGAGGATTCACCCCCCCCATTTCTAACCCAGCTCCCGGATGGGACTTAAATGTGGTTCTGATTACTCATGGGGTCCCCCTTTGAGCCTATGCACAAGGCAAGTCTTAAAAACCCTCATCTATAAGACAGCCATCCTAGTGGCTATCGCTTCTATTAGAAGGGTTAGTGAACTACAGGCCCTTTCAGTACTAGACCCTTTTACATTTATTTCCAAGTGACCCAGTCAATAGAACTGCCACTTTCTTCCAGAACCACACTAACATGGCCGAAAGAAGCCTGCACACGTTAGATGTGCGCAGGGCAGTCATGTTTTACCTGTAAAGAACAAAAACACTGAGAAAAAAAAGAAAATGTTTGTTTCAGTGGCAGCTGGCAGAGAAGGGGATCCTGTCTCTTAAGTCCACTATCTCAAGGTGTATAGTTAAATGCATCACACTTTGTTACACTCTTGCTAAGAGAGAACTGCCCTTCAAGCCTAGAGCACATTCTACTCGAGGCACTGGGGCTTCCATAACATTCATTGCAAATGTTCCCCTAGAGTCAATTTGCAAGGCGGCAACCTGGGGTTCTGTACACACATCTTTTATAAAACACTATTTCCTGGACACTCAGTCTAGGTCTGATTCTCAGGTGGGACAAGCAGTACTAAGACTTCGAATGGATTGTGTCTTCCAACGTATTCCAAATCTTTGACATGTAATGTCCACAGCTGTGCTGCTTTGGAAATATTTTCGGCAGAGGGCGTCCTGCGTCGGTGGTGTCGGGTCGATGTCCCTCAAAGGCCTCTGTCGAGGGTGACGTCACCGGATGTTATAAATAGGATGCACAGCGCCCGTAGCCTCAGTTCTGTTTTTTCCGCAAGCGTGTTTGCTTCGAGAACTCTGCACGCCTCGTATGATCTTCGAAGAAAATGTCTTCATCTACCCCTCCGACTCTGCGGTCTGGGTTTAAGACTTGCTGGGATGTAAGTCCAAAATGTCGATTACAGAACCGTACTGCATCTGCTTGTGGTGTCTGGTGAAAGTCACGATATCGACAACTCCTCAAAGTGCCAGTCGTTAAACCTAGAAAATCCCAAAAAGCTACGGGTATTTCCACCAACGATTCCAGGGGTGACTCGCCTCGTCGGAAGGAGTCCTGTGGATCTCGATCCCGGAGTGGGTCCCGCCACTCGTCCTCTTCGTCTCGCCACTCCTGGAAGCGGCGTCACCGGTCACCTTCCACGTCCTATGATGGCGCCGCAAGGAAAGTGGCTTGTCTCACTGAATCCTTGACTCCTGAGGAATGGGAGGCCTTCAGGGAGCAAATGCTGGCGATTTTTCAATCCCAGGGCACATTTGCGGCCGCGCCTTTGAAAGAAGCCAGCAGGTAATGGTCCCGGTCTGATGCTCATGCGCCTTTGTGCACTCGGCACGATAAACATGGGGAACCATCGAGGTCCCGTTCGGACAAGGCTCCGGTAGATCGTCGGACGTGCCAGATCCAGGTCTCGGTCGTCGTCCCAGGCGAAACCGCAGAAGTCTGGTAAGGGCTCGAGGTTGGCGTTGACTCCGTTGGCGTGTGTCCGTCGAGTGCGGCTGTTGGTGCTTTGCCTTCGCTCCAGCCCTCGTAGCAGTCGACACTGAAGCCATCAGTGCCCTCGACGCCTTTGGGGCAATTTGGCCGGAATTTGCCGGTGGAGGCCCCTGGTACTGTGGATGCTCCGAGAAAGGCTTTGTCCAAGACAGGGAGGCCTGTTGTGGACTCTAGGGCCGCTCCTGTCCCTAGGAAGGAGTTCTTTCATTCTATGCATGATATTTATGAGGCTGGGGAGAGGTCAGATTTGGAGTTTGAGCCTGTTGAAACTAATGAGGCTCCTTACTTGGTCTTTTCTGGAGACAGTCAGTTGGAGTTACGTCAGTCGTTGCATGATGCCAGTGGCCTTGACACATCTCCTGAGGTGGAGTTTGGTAGGCCAGAGCCTTGGGTTCATGCTGAATCCTCCTATAGGAGGTTGATGTCTAGGGTTACGGAGTATCTCAGTTGGTCCGGTCCTCCGGTTGCATTTGATCAAGATGACCTGACTGATATTTTGGATCAGGGTCTGTCCACTGACCCAGTGTTGCCTTTTCATTTGGCATTGCAAAAAAGGGTGGCGGCTACTTGGCAGACCCCAGAGACTCTTTGGGCGGTCAACAAATCGTTAACTATGAAATACCGCCCATCCAGTAGCGACCCTAGCTACCTATCCACTCACCCCACTCCTGGGAGTTTGGTGGTTCACGCAGCTAAGGCCACCTCGAGGCAGGCGGTGTACACTACCATCCCTCCTGATAAGGACGACAAGCGCTTCGATGGTTGGGCTTGCAAAGTATTTTCTGCTGGGAGTATGGCACTGAAGTCGGGCAACTCCACCTGTGCCTTGGCAAGATTTTCACTCTTTGGAATTGTGTCTCTAGTGGCTGAGCATATTCCCGAGGGAGAAGAAAGGGATGGATTTCCTGCTCTTGTGCAGGATGGCAAGGATGCCATGTGTGAATCCTTTCAGTCTGGGTTGGACACGGTTGATATTGTTAGCCGGTCTATGGCTGCGAGCACCGTTATATGCAGGTCTGCATAGTTGCAGAAGTCGGGTTTTGCTCCGGATGTAGAGGCCTGTCTTCTGAACATGCCCTTTGATGGCTCTCATTTGTTAGGCAGCAAGGCTGACGAGAGCCTTGAGAGGTTGGAGACCTCCAAAGCTGCTGCTAAATCTTTGGGCAACCTCCGCCTTTTCGTCCTACGGGACAACAGTGGGGGGGGGTGTTCCTTTCGTGACTGCTCCTCTTTTGGTAGAACGAGAGGAGCCGCCAATCAAAGGGATCAACGTAAAGGTACCCGTGGTAGTTGGGGAGCTAGAGGTGCCAAAGCAGCTCAAGCAGCTGCTTCTTTGCCTTCAGGCGCTGCTGCAACTGCTCCAAAACAGCTATGAGGTCATGTTCCATTGTTCGGCGGTTGGGGGCAGACTGTCTCAGCATCTCGAAGAATGGTGAGCTATTGCTTCAGATGCGTGGGTTCTGCATACCATAGCCCACGGCTACTGCCTTCCCTTCTTAAATCGGCCTCACGACAATCCACCGGGGACTCTCTTTGAAGCTTATGGATCCACTCCTTGTGCAGGAAATCTTGACCCTGCTGTAGAACTGTGCTATAGAACTGGTGCCTGTGGCGGAGAGGAACAAGGGATGGTATTCACCATATTTTTTTATTCCAAAGAAAGACGGGGGACTGAGACACATCTTGGACTTGTGTTGGTTGAACAAGCTCCTCTGGAAGGACAAGTTCGAGATGGTCACTCTTTCTCAGGTCCTTCAGGCCCTTTGACTTCAGGATTGGTTGGTGTCTCTGGACCTACAGGATGCTTATTTTCATGTACCAATTTATCCAAGGCACAGAAAATAACTGAGGTTTGCGTCTGGCAGCTCACACTTTCAGTTTCAGGTTCTGCCATTCGGATTGACCTCCGCCTCGAGGGTCTTCACCAAGCTAATCGTGGTGGAGGCAGCGTATCTCAGGGGTGGGGGAAGGAGCTTCATGTCTACCCCTACCTGGACGACTGGCTGATCTGAGCGCGTTCTCCCGAACAAGCTGTGGATCATCTCAGCCTCACCTGCCACTCCCTTCACATGCTGGGCTTCTACCTCAATGTCAAGAAGTCGCATCTGACACCTTCCCAACAGCCCCAGTACATTGGGGCTGTGTTGGACACATCCTTGGGAAAGTGCTCGCCTCCCAAGGTGAGGGCTCATCACATTGTACAGATGGTCAACAAATTTCAACATTTCCAGATTCTTCCGGCTTTCGAATTCTTAAGGTTGCTCGGCCTCATGGCATCCAGCATTTTTCTGGTGCCAGAGGCCAGGCTGAGGATGAGATCGCTTGAATGGGTTCTCGAGATGCAGTGGTCACAGTTCTCAGGCAAGATGTCGGATCCCGTTCAGATTCCACTCCCGATCTCGCAGGATCGTCTGTGGTGGGCCAACAAAGGGAATCTGATGAAGGGGGTGCCGTTTTGGATACCATGGCCAGAGGTGACAGTGGTAACGGATGCTTCCCTCACAGGATGGGAGCTCATACCGACGATCTGACGGCCAGCAGTCGTTGGTCTCTGTCGGAGTCCAAACTCCACATCAACCTGTTGGAGCTGAGGTCCGTCAGGCTGGCCTTGAAGGCTTTTCTGCCGTCTGTGCGGGGGAAGAGTGTCCTGATCATTACAGACAACACAGTGGCCATGCATTACCTCAACAAGAAAGGGGTGGTAGGGTCACTCCCGCTGTGCAGAGAGGCAATACAGCAAGGAATATCACTCTAGGCAGTCCATCTGGCTGGAGAGGAGAATGCGGCGGCGGACGCTTTGAGCAGGCAGAGCACAGTCTCCCTTGAGTGGGAGTTGGCCCAGGAAGTCCTTCTGGAGAACTTCGCCCTTTGGGGAACCCCTCAAGTGGATCTGTTCGTGACCGGTGCCAACCGGAAGTGCGAGAGATTTTGCTCAAGGGGATTTCATCCAAGAGGAGCCTTGGGGGACAGATTCGTCGTGGATTGGTCAATGTGTTTCCTCCGGTCCCCGTCATTCCTCAGGTGCTAAGGAGGTTGCAGAGGTTCGGATCCCACATGATCCTCATTGCTCCGGATTGGGCCAGGAGAGCGTTGTAAACTGGACCTTCTATAAATGGCCATCTGCATATGCCCTCCACGCCGTCTTCCTCACTGAGAGGATCTTTTTTTTTTAATTTTTCTCGCTCGCTCGCTCGTGTTTTGGGGGGGCAATTGGGGGACCGGGGTTATCCATCTAGAGGTCAAGACTCAACCTTCACGCTTGGTTTCTGAAAGGTTGAGATATAAGGATTGCGACCTCCCGAATAACGTGATGGAGGTGTTGCTTTTGGCCAAGCGGCCCTGCAACCAAATCCCTGTTCCGTTGGTGTAAGTTTTGCGACTGGTGCAGAGGACACAATGTCGATGCTTTTTCAGTGTTCCATTCCGATGGTTCTTGCTTTCTTTGGCCGACAGGGGTCTTCAAGTGGGTACCATTAAAGGTTACATGGTGGCGCTGTCTATTTTCAAGCGCTCATCTGAAGAATGTTCTTATTTTAAGATTCCTTTGATTTCCCAATTTCTAAAAGGGCTCACTAATGTGTTCCTGTTCCCGCCATCCCCATTTCAGGTGCCGCTTTGGGATCTGAATTTGGTCTTAAAATTCCTGATGGATGCTCCGTTTGAACCAATGCACTCTTGTCCTTTGCGACTGTTGTCTTTCAAATCGGTTTTCTTGGTTGCAGTTATGTCTGCTCACAGAGTGAGTGAATTGCAAGCACTTTCCTCTAAGCCACCCTTTTCTGTGTTCCACAAGGATAGAGTTGTTCTGAGGGTAGGTCCGTCCTTCCTACCTAAGGTAGTGTCCGAGTTTCATCCGAGCCAGAAAGTGGTACTTCCTGCTTTCTATCCTCCCACCTCATCCTGGTAATGAAGAGTAGAGACTTCATAGGTTGGACCCTAGGAGCGCTTTGGGCTTTTATCACTAGGATGTCCAGGGTCAGATTGGACGACCAGCTTTTTGTGGGATACAATGGACACCGATTGGGCCAGGCTGTTACTAAACGGTCCTTGTCCACGTGGATTAGCCTCACCATTACTGAATGTTACAGATTGGCCGGCAAGGACCCTCCGGAGGGGTTGAGAGCTCACTCCACTAGGGGCATAGCTACATCCATAGCCCTGCAACGGAGCGTTCCTGTTAGGAATATTTGTGACGCAGCGACGTGGTCTTCCATCCACACCTTTGCCGATCATTACTCCCTGGATACGCTCCATGGGCAGGATATGGCCTTTGGTAAAGCGGTGCTTTATTCTGCCATCTGATCGGGTATTCTAAATTCTTCTCCCTCCTGCATTCACTGATACTGCTTTGGGAGTCTGTCAAAGATGTGGAATGCGTTGGAGGACCCAATGCATTCGAAGAACAAGTTACTTACCAATGGTAACGTTCTTTCGACTGGATGTTCCTCCAACTTATTCCACATTGCCCTCTCAGCCTGCCCCTCTGAAGAATTTCCTATGCTATTGCAGCTTGCGTTCCCGCAAGGATATGTGCAGTCAAGCAGTCGTTGAGTACGAGCATATTACATGCTATGGAGGAAAAAACAAACTTAGGCTACGGCCACCGTGCGTCCTGTTTATAACATCCAGTGACGTCACCCTCGACGGAGGCCTTCGAGGGACATCGACCGGACGCAAGACACCCTCTTCCGAAAAAAATTCTGAAGCCGCACAGCTGTGGACATTACATGTCAAAGATGTGTGCAGTACATTGGAGGAACATCCAGTCGAAAGAAAGTTACCAATTGGTAAGTAACTTGTTAATCTTTTCACTACTGTTCCTTCTCACAACCCACCTCCAACTCCGGGTACTGCTCGCTAGTCTATGCACAGCATGTGATTCTAAGCAGATTAACAAGCATCAGAAGACATGCATTACTCACCGTAATAGCATTTCTGATGATTGTATCTGATCAGATTCAAATGTGCCCACTCTTCCTCCCGGCTCGGGTGGAAGGAACATAAACGTCTTTTTACTTTGTCTCTTTTATGTACTCACTCACGTTAGCCTTGGGCTTCCTCTTGGCAGAAAAAATACAATCGGAGGGACCTTGGCGCGTGAGGGATTTTGGGTACACTACATGTCACGTTAGGGATAGTGTTACAGACACGCCTATGCCGACGTCCCCTTTCGATCCTTGAAAGACATGATGCAATACGTGGTTACCACTGGATGTCGGACCATATGCACAGCATGTGAATCCAAGCAGATCAAATCAGAAATGCTATTACAGTGAGTAATGCATGTCCTCCCATCCTAGACCACGTTTGGGAAGAAGGGCTGTTACTCATGAGGAAAACTTTCAAGGAACCAGCATTAAAAGGAAGTTTGGAGAAGTAATTTAAGGCACCTGAGCTTTCTCCTAAATGCCTTACATCTCAGCTGGCAACTGACTGTCTCAGCAGCAGCGTGCAGGGTGTCAAATGCACAAAGTCAAAAATGCGCAGTACCACCTGACAATGACAGCAGGAAACGAGGCAATTTCAATAAAGTCCTAGCCACAGGAGCCACTACAGTAAAGCGGCTAAATCGCTGGCAATAATCTTGAGAGATGTGGATCCGGCTAATGCTGCTGTTAGACTACCTACCAGAAGATAAAAGAAAACCGGCCCTGGTCATCCACCGAGAGGGTGAAGACTCCTCAAACCATGCTATCAACATTGCAGTTAACATAGCAGAAACAGGTTTTAAACTATTTAGTAATGGGGTAGTACTTAGGAGACGGGCATGGTTAAAATGCACAGATTTCAGAAAAGATGTGCAATTAAAGGTGCCAGACATGCCTTTTGAGGGAGACCACCTCTTGGGTCCCTTAATTGTTGACTGGGTAGAAGGTGGGTTCTAGAAGGTGAACACTCCAGTGCTGAGCTCTGTATTTATTTGTTGCATAGAGTTTTATATCTCTGCAAGGTCACAGGTAAGGATAACCCAATACCTCTTGTAGACAAAATTCAGAAATGTTTATTGTTGTAGTATAGACGTTTTGTCTAGAGAGGGTGGCTGACCACCCTCTCGAGACAAAACGTCCACACTATAACAATACAATAAAAAATGCACTCTGTAAATACAGCAACAAGCGTCAGATCTTTTCTTTAAAGGGTCACCCAATTCCTTATAAATTATTGAGAAAAAGTCCTGGTTACCTTGCAATAAAATGACGTCTTAAAAGCCATGAAAACATACACCGGTACTGCAAGATCACTCGCCACACCAACAGCGAGGCACACTTTTCACTCCTTCCGAGGGGCCTCTGGTTGTTCTAGAGCATCAAATAGAGGGCATCCTCATATTTGCAAGCATACTATCAGGGGTATCGCTGGACATAACCATACAAAGACTACAAGCAAGCTCCAAGAAGGTGACCAACATCTGCCTCTAGGGACAAGCAGCAAAAACAAGCCTGACATTTGTTGTGGGCACGCACCCACGGTCCAATTGCAGCAAGTAGGAGGCAACTTGCAATACCATCTATAGCAGTGGCAACAGTTAACCACAGACAGGTGGGTGTTAGACATTATAAAAAAAGGTCACGCCATAGAATTCCAATGAAACCTCCCTCATGAAAACATACACCGGTACTGCAAGATCACTCGCCACACCAACAGCGAGGCACACTTTTCACTCCTTCAGAGGGGCCTCTGGTTGTTCTAGAGCATCAAATAGAGGGCATCCGCATATTTGCAAGCATACTATCAGGGGTATCGCTGGACATAACCATACAAAGACTACAAGCAAGCTCCAAGAAGGTGACCAACATCTGCCTCTAGGGACAAGCAGCAAAAACAAGCCTGACATTTGTTGTGGGCACGCACCCACGGTCCAATTGCAGCAAGTAGGCGGCAACTTGCAATACCATCTATAGCAGTGGCAACAGTTAACCACAGACAGGTGGGTGTTAGACATTATAAAAAAAGGTCACGCCATAGAATTCCAATGAAACCTCCCTCCAATGCCCCCAATATTTCAACACCAGCCGCACCTAAACATCTTAAAGGACGAAGTGGAGAAACTGCTCATGAAAACGCAGTTGAAAAAGTCCCACAACAAAGGGGCTAAGGAACCTACTCCAGATTCTTTGTCGTCAAAGAAACCGACTCATGGCGACCAATTCTATAAGCAACAAGAGGTAAGTACCCCTAGTTAGACAGTACCTTAGGTCTGAAGAAAAAGATCCAGCTGGTTTCGGTTCCGTTTGCAGTCCTGCAGTTAGTTTGTTCCTGGGCCTCATTCGTGGGGAGAAGAGGAAGGACATCTGTAGGACTCCTGCAGTTCGAAGGTAGTCAGCGGCAGCAATGGGCTTACTTCAGATCAGCTGCACTTTGCGGTTTCAGCTACCAGCAAATAGCACCACCGCGGTTCTTGGACACCTTGGGGGCTCCCCTTGCTTCAGGGGTCACCCTGCTTTGGGAGGGTCCTCAGGATCTTCCTGGAGCTCTGGTCCAGCTTAAAGACGATGCACTTGTTCCTGGTGCACTCTTTCCTGGTGTTCCTGTCCCCTGGCACTCGGTTCCAGCAGCAGCAAAGAAGTACAGCCAGCAGGGAGAGGGGGGTCCAGTCAAGTTCGTCTTGGGGTCAGTTGGTCCCACCAACCCAAGGGAAGAAGTTGTTCGTTCCAGGCTTCTCTAGTCGATACGAAAATTGGAGCATCAGCACTGCAGCAGGGCTTCACCGGGCAAACCAACAGTCCAGGAAGTGCAGCAAGCTTCTCTTCCAGTTTCTTACTTCGGTTCCTTCGTCCAGTGGTCGACTCTGCCTTCTCTTCAAGAGACCTTACCTTTTATGCAAGTTTCTCCCATTCATTCACAGCCAAGCTGTCACTCACACAGCAGGGTGGCTGTCCTCTAAGGCCAGCCAATCACCTTTGGGTGCATTCCAGTAACCAGGTAGACTAGGCACAGGGAGTTTTGGGAAACTCCCTTGCTTCCTGCCCTTCCAGACTCGCTGGAGCCAGAGGCGGGTTTCAACACAGAAGCCTGCCAAAGAAAAAACAAGGGGACCAAACCTGGTTTGGCGCCCAGAGCAAAACACATGAAACACCTCACAACACCTCACAACCAACCAAGAATGGCGAAAAAAGACGACCAGGGCCATTTTGACGAAATGGACACACATGGGTACAATACTGCAGCTGAGGATTCAGCCTGCGGTAAAAACGCACAATGGTAGGACAATTAAACCACTGCCACCAGCCATTAATTGTAGTGAGGGTAACATTAAACATGTAACTCGGATAAAAAATACATGAGCGAGGGAGAAAAAGGTCTTGCTCACTCCAGGATTAAAATTAAGTCCTAAAGTCCAGCAAAAGAGCTGAGTGGGTCTCAAGGTAGAAGGGAATTGGCACAGAAATGAGAATTAGCCCTAACCATGTGAAAACGGGGCGGCACAAGATCAAGGGTACTCTCCAGAGCAGCCCAACGGCTGTGGCACTGGGCTATCGAAAAACATGCAACTTCTTTCGCAGTTATAAAGACTCCACCACAGTGGGGCCTAAACTTCTTTTTTGTAGTAGGGTTAAACTGTTAAATGTATTTATTTTTCGGAGCTTGTTTCATGTCACCTCGTCACGACATGCTCCAGCAACCTCTGTGCGGTTGCCTCTCCCAGTACTAATGCGCTCTTGGTAGCACACCTCAGGCTCTCTTTTTGTTGCTGTGGGACTGCAGTCCTTTCAGTCCAATGACATGATGCACTTGCTGCAGGGCTCAGTCCTCATATCTGTATCTAAGTGGGGGCTCCTGCGGTTCTCCATTTACGCTGCCGCTCTCCTCTCAATCACCAGGCCCTTACCGGGGTTGAGCACTAAGGTCCTCCCTGACAGCCAAAACACACCAGAGTTACTTGTGGTGAACGAAGATCCTCATGCTCCACCCGGTCGTCCATTGGTATCCTGAGAATCTGTGTTTCTGTCCGCTGCTGCGCCTTACCTCGTTCTCCCCCTGCACAGCTCCCTGCGCTGCGAGTCCTCACGCCGGCTTGCTGATCTGCAGGGGGGCCGCGTACAGGGGACTTTTCAAGTCGCAAAGGTTTTCGAGGGTGCCCTCCACTCTCTACAGAACCACTGTTGCTGCTCCCCTAGGGCCGATATCTGGACTAGACCACCATGAATAGGGAAGGGGGGCTGAACAGAGCTTCGCTACGAGGCCATCCTCTTGCCTGTGCCCCCTGGTGGTCCTTCAGCAGATGCATTTCTGTTGCATTTGGTCCACTTTTATTACCTCTGTGGAAGGTACAGTATGACCCTGTGCCATTCAAACATTTGGCAAGCAGCCAATCGGTGCTCGGCACCACACACCAGATTTTGTAGGGAAGCTCACAGGCAACTTCAGGAGTTGAGGATTCCAGAAGAACACAAGAAGCTCCAATCTGGTGCCCAGGCACCATGGGGCACACATTTATGCAGGTCTTTATGAACTTTTGGCACAAGCTCACATCAGGAAATTACCGTACCTGGCCATTCCTGATCTGCACCCACCCACTCACTTAAGGGTAGCAAAGTAGGGTTGTCTGGCTACTGGATTTCCAAACTACAAGATGCTTTACTTTTGGACCCTTCTGGCAGAAGGTTTCCTCTGAACCAAAATCGCTACAACTCATGCAGCCACTGTGTGAAAGTACATTGCTACAAACTGGAATGACTGTCTGGACTAGGTTAGTTGCCGAGGGAGACTAGGGGTGCCGCTTTGGCAGTAGAATTCACTGTTGGGGTCCTTAAGGGTCACCAAAAGGACTACCTACATTTGATTTGTCACCCGTGCGATCTTGATAGAATTAGCTGCTGAATAATGTTAAGAGCATTTTGGAAAACAAGCATAAACATGTAGGGTACACACAGAGTGGGTACAAATGTTCTGTCTTATAAAGTGTCTCTCTACTCAAGGTAGGTATCGCATGTCGTGCCTTTCTAACTGTTGTAAAAAAAAAGTAAGGGCTACAGAAGCTTAGTGCTTAGCTGATAGTGAGAGTAATGGTCTACTGTTTTTCTATTTCTGAAATCTTGATCATTGGTGTCTAATTTATTTTTATTTGTATTATTTTTTTTTTTTTAACAGTGAGGAAGGCTTGGGAAGACATAGAGGATGTTTCCTGTCGTGACTTCATTGAAGAGTACATAACAGCCTATCCCAATCGGCCAATGGTCTTGCTGAAGAACAACCAACTCATCAAAACTGAGTGGGAGGGAACTTGGTGGAAATCTAAAGTGGAGGAAGTAGACGGGAGCCTCGTCAAAATTCTTTTTCTGGTATGGAACCTTTGAAATAAAGAAGCATTATTTTCTCAAAGATTACATGAGTTCTTAAATAACTGTGGTAACCTTGTACACTCAAGCAAATTATGAAAGGATTAATAGATTTCATTTTCAATGCAAACCTTTTGTTGCATAGTCTTGTTTTACCATAATTTGGAAAACTCATTTTCTTTTCCATTGCAAGATTTTTGCCTACATTTCAGGCCCAAGACGATAGATGAAGAAATTAAAAACACACCGGCAGTTCAATCTGTGAAACAAATACTTGGGGCAAGAGAGCCGGTGTTAAGATGACTCAGCCCTGTGGACAGATTCTGAGAGGCCACCTTTTTTTCTGGTGAACCAGGAAAGACACTAATGTAAAGCCAAACTATTTCAAGTTAGTGAGACTGAGCAGTATGACTTGGATTTAGCACAGTGTGAGAGTTTGAAAGGTTTCAGTTAAGCACACCCAGAACATGCTTTAATAATACAAGTTAGGCAGAATTTATAAAAATAGTTCTATTTATTTAGATCTTGGAGGACTCTTATCAATCAAAGATAACGGATAAGTAAATCACTAAACCAACATTATTAATATATATATTTTTGAGGCTTGTGTAATCTGATTAGATCACATGCTGTGCATAGGCCGTCATCTAGTTGAAGCTGCAGAGTATTTGTTTTTAGAAACTTGAAAATGGGTGTCGACATGGGGCGTGCCAGTAATACTACCCTTAGTGTGACGTCCACTGTACCCATGATCCCTCACGCATGTAGGACCCTCTGATTGTTTTTTTTCCGCCATACTTGTTGGAAGCATAGTTGCGGAGTTCCCGGCTTTCAACCATTTTGTCATAATTCATATAAAATTCCCCGTTCTTTAAATCCCACGTCGAGATTCCGAGGATCGACGCCGGTCCGAAGAATGAACATCCGTCGGCCCTGCAAGTAGGGAGAGTGGGGGGTGGACATACTCGCACTCGTTTATTTCCTACCTACACTCGCCCGCTGCCATAGAATAACATATGGCTATTATGCCCCCACTTTGGAGAGCCATATTCATGGTTTTCCCCCCCTCCCCCAATTGTGGGTAAGATTTGTGTTTGGAGGGGAGTTGGTTCCTGGTCTCCTGAATGAAACACTTGTGCCATCACTACAATAACCAGAATCCTTTGAGACTGAAAATGAAATTGAAAAAAGTAATTAGCAACACCTGAAAAGGAACACAGCTAACACAGCCTCCCTGATGAGAGTTTGAGACTTGAAAGTACTTGGAGGAGTAGAACTAACTATTGTGCTTTGAAACTGTAGCAGTTGGAATTTAACCCTGGTAATTTTTGACATTTGTTGGGACTATTTGCATCTGGGATTCAGCCCTGTTATTATTTTTTGAACTGTGTTGGGATTCAACCCTGTTATTACTTACATCAGGATTAAATGACTTGGAACCAGAGTGCGTGCCTGACCTTCTTTTTAAACATATGGAGAGTACTCCATTTAAATTCTGCCCCAAGTCCAACCGCAAGTTCCCTTGGGCGGATAAGCATAACACTTGTAATCTGTCTGCCTAGGGAACACTGCAAAGCTAATTGCAGAGCGTGTAAGCTCTTTAATGCTAAAACACTAAAGGACCGTTCCACTAAACGTTGGGCCCACTACGCAAGGCAGCTCGAGGCCATGGAGGTGGTGGGTTCATTCAGTGATAGCAGCAACGCCGCCGTATCGGACGGCGAGGGCACAGGGGCATCGACAGACACCCAAGCGCAAGTCCCCGGCCTCGGAGGATTGTCCGGCGGGGCAGTTATGGGGATCACACCCGGCGACACGAGCGCTACCCATACTACTGCACCTAAGCACACTAACCCCAGCCGAGAAGGAGGCACAAAGAGAGCGGTCCACAGAAACTGTGTCCTCTGGGCGTTCCAGGTCACGATTGCCTCACGACACACGGCAACTGTCCACGATTGCCAAGGGAGCCTCGCTCCCCAAAGTTACGGAGGTATGGTTGTCAGACGACGAAACCGACCTCTATCCCCAAGCAGCACGCTTAAAGTCTGCTCCGGCAGTTCTTTCCACGTCTGCCTCCGAGTCTCGACACACGCCCTCAAAAGCTACAGAACCTTACCAACACTCCGAATCTCGGTGCCAGGCGTTGAAAGATTCTGAGAAGGCCAAACATTCAGGGAAATAATCCTCTACTCATGATAAAGGGAACAAACAGCAGAAAAAGCCATCAGAGAAAACATCTGTACCCCAGAAGGTAGCATAGATCTTCAAATAAAGATAAATCTAAGACCCCTGACCCTGTCAATAGACCTAAAGTTATCCCTCCCACTCCACAGAATATGGGAGAAGAGGAACCTCAACTAGAAGTGGTCATCCCCAGTTTGTTCCAGGGAATGGAGCTCTGATGACATCGACAGGGTGATGACAAGAATGTCTTCTTTGGCTAATTTCTATGAGAAAAACCCTGATTATTTTCAGAGCTATCAGAGTACCCCTGACACCTCTACTCCTTCAGGATCCAAGAACCCTCAGCCTCCTAATAAGAGACCTCGTAATGAGACTCCAGCTCAGGGCCTGATTGCAGACCCACTCTCTATTCTACCTCACCATCAGTATGCTGAAGATCCAGACCTACAGATGCTGGACGACCAAGAAGGGGTCGATTATTACGGAGACGAGGACCAGAATGAGGAGGAGGAAGACGAGGCAGGGGCCTATAATCTAGACTCGCCTATTCCTAAAGATCCACCGTTAAATGACTCACCTGTAGACAATCAGCCACTACTGAATGACAACTAAGGGGCTCAAGAAGACAGGGACTTTGCTGAGGAAATCATGGGGGACAAAAAGTCCATTGCCCAAGCCATACCAATTCTGAAGTCTATACAACGCAGAATTGACCCCTCCCTCCTCACCCCTAATCTCACCCGGGCAGTCAACCCCAGAATTATTCAGGGCCACCCCTTCCGACCCACTTTACATTAGGGGCAACTTAAGCCCGACTCATTGGTAGTTACTACCACCAGGAAAAGAGCGGGGACACCTCTAGCATCATCTGAAGCTCCCCCAGACAAGGAGAGCAAAAGGATATATGGTCTAGGAAGGAAATTGGCTTCCACTTCCGCTTACCAGGCAAGAATCGCAAATTCCACCACTCTGCTGGCAAGTTATAATTGTCACCAATGGGAGCAAGTAGCTGCACTCATTGCCTCCGCACCAGAACCACTAAAGGGCCAGTTAGCCCAGATTGCGTCAGAGGAAAGATCGGTGTCCGGGTGCATTCTGAAAGCGACTTTTGACTCAGCAGACAATGCAGGCCGGCTCACTGCAGAGAGCACTCATCAAGAGACATGCTTGGCTGAGACAGTCAGGGTTCAAACCCGAGACCCAGGCTACTCTTATCAACATGTCAGTGGAACCGAATGTCTTGTTTGGGAAAGCGGTAGAAGAGTCCCTCAAAACTGCCAAAGAAGAATACGATACCCTAAGGTCCCCGGGACAATTAACTAACACACCCATGAACCAAAGAGGGAATAATAATTTTTGTCGCTCACGCAGCCAAAATTCCCAGAGGGGTTCAAATTACTCACAGGGGCAGGGTACATCGTGGGGTGGAAACCAACAGACTACCCAAAGTTACACCAGAGGTAACAAGAGGGGCCGCGGTAGAGGGAGAGGCATCCCAGGTAGAGGCAGTACGCCTCCCAGCAAAGAGTGACGCTCCGCTCAGGGTCCCTTCCCATGCATCCCCAGTATGGGGGCGCATTTCCACCTTCACCCAGGCATGGGAAGTGATCACCTTGGACAGATGGGTGCTGTTCAGTGTCCGCGGGATACTGCATCGAATTGTTAGAGCGCCCCCGCAACCACCCTCTAAGACAAAAAATGCACTCCCTGGACCACCAGAAGATCCTCCTTGAGGAAATAGTCAAGCTTCTCGCAAAGGGCGCGATAGAACTCGTCCCGGGCAACCAGGTAAACAAGGGTATTCAACTTACATCCTTGTGACAATCCGCCCAGTCTTAGACTTGCGCCCTGCAAACAAGTATGTCAAGCTATAAGAATTTCGCATGACTACACTCCAAGAGGTAATCCCCCTCCTAAGAAGAGGAGATTACATGGCAACATTGGACATGAAAGAAGCCTATTTTCATATTTCCATGTTCCCAGCACACAGAAGATTCTTGCGCTTCACGGTGGACAGTCGGCACTACCAGTTCAAGGTGCTGCCCTTTGGTATAGCCTTGGCTCCAAGGGTATTCACCAAGGTACTGGCAGTGATGGCGGCACACCTACGCAGGGAGGCAATCCCAGTGTACCCTTACCTGGACGACTGGCTCATCACGGGGGAGACACCAGTAATTTGCAAATCCAAACTCCAAAGAACGATCGACCTCCTCTTCGTATTGGGGTTCTCAATCAACAAGAAAAAATCAAGCCTGGTGCCAAGCACCTCCAAACAGTTTCTAGGAGCTATCTTAAACACTCAAGAGGGGTTGGCCTTTCCATCAGAGGAAAGGATTCAGAATCTACTACTGCAAATTCCTCAATATCAGTCCGGTCTCCAGATAAGGGTGCGCAAAGCGATGTGTTTGCTAGGCCTGATGGTGTCATGTATTTACTTGGTTCCCCACGCGCTCCTGCGTCTCATGCAGGAATGGTTGGCGAAAGTGGTCTCAGGCAATTGGTCAGTGGGATGATCTAGAGGTTGTTTCGTCAACACTGGTACAAAGTCTTCACTGGTGGACAGGAGAAAACCTGGCAAACGGGAAACGCTTTTATGATCCAGACATACAGGCGGTGGTCACTACGGACGCGTCCCTGTCATGGTGGGGAGCACACCTTCTTCACCACACAGCTCAGGGTCTCTGGTCTCACACAGTGGCCAAGAATCTCATCCATCTGCTAGAGCTTCTGGCAGTCTTCGGAGCGCTTCGAGCGTTCGAACCCCACCTGTCGAACCTGTCAGTGCAGATCCTAACAGACAGCACGACAGCAATGTTTTACATAAACAGGGGGCACTCGTTCGCCAAATCTGTCCAGACGCTTTGAGCAGAAAGCGATTTATGGTGAGTAATGTATCCCTTCTGAGGCTTATGGAATCTGCTTAGATCACATGCTGTGCAGAGATTAGCGAGCAGTTTTAGAAAGAGGTGGGATGTGAGAAGGGTCATGAGCAAATAAATGTCTTAGAACCACTTGTCCCACTTGAGTATCTATCTTGGAATGAGTGTCAATGCAGTAGTGCTGAGTAAAGGTGTGAATAGAGCTCAATGTAGCTGCTTTGCAAATGGTGTCAAGGGGTACATTTGCAATGAAAGCCAGAGTGGCCCCAGTGTCTCTTGTAGAGTGGGCCCCTGGCGTAAAAGGCAGAGTTTTATCTGAAAGGGAGGAACGCAGCTGGATACATTTGACTATCCATTTTGAGATGGCACCTTTAGAGACGCAATCTCCTTCTCTGCCTGTAGCTACGGAGATGAACAGTTGATCTGTCTTCCTTAGCGGTCTGGTCTTGTCTACTTAGTAGAGGACCGCTCTTCGCACATCTAGTATGAGTAGTTTCACCTCAGCAGAGCTTTTGGGTTCTTGGAAGAAGGCTGGTAGCTCAATGGACTGGTTAACTTGGAATTTAGAAATAAACTTAGGTGAGAACCTAGGGGGAGTTCGTAGAACCAGTTTATCCTTATGAACAGTAAGGAAAGGATCCTGCACTGACGGAGTCTGAATTTCACTGGCTACTAAGAAGGCAGTTGTATAGGTCAGGTGTTTGAGACTAGTTTTATGCTTGGGTTCAAAGGGGGGGGGGCATGAGTTTAGTAAGCACCACATTAAGGTCCCATCCTGGTGGTGGGTTCGAAATTGGAGGGTGGAGTCTCTTTACCCCTTCCATAAAAGCTTGAACCACTGGTACTTTCCACCATAACACCTTGTTATGTGAGGTGGTGTAGGCTGACAGCGCCACCAGGTGTACCTTGAGTGAATTAAATACCAACCCTGCATCCAGCAGGTGGAGCATGTAGGTGACAATATTGGAAGGAGTACAATCAACCGGGTTGATTTGTCTGTTCTGGCACCAAATAATGAATCTCTTCCATTTATCAAAGTAATAGTGTCTTGTGTTTTGTTTCCTTGATTCTTTTAGGATATCCATACATCTCTCTGGTAGATTGAGATGGCCGAACTCTGTGACTTCAGGAGCCATGCTGCCAAGTTCATCGAGCTGGGTTGAGGATGCACCGTTTGTCCTTCTTGCTGGGATAGTAGGTTGTGCCAGCACGGGAGTCTGATGGGTTTGCACGTTGCCATCTTGCGCAGGTGCGGGAACCATGGTTGTCTCGCCCACATGGGAGCAACTAGGATGAGCGTCACCGATTCCCTGTGCATCTTGTTGACTACCTTCCTCAACAGAGGGGTTGGTGGAAGAGCATAGGCAAACATCCCCGACAAGTTCATCCATAGAGCGTTCCCCATGGAGTCTGGCTGGGGGAACCTGGATGCGAATCCTGGGCATTCTGTTTTCGCTTGTGGCAAATAGGCCTATAGTGGGGAAACCCCACTGTGAGAAGAGGTCTCCTACGACTTCTTCGTGTAGACACCATTCGTGTTCATCTGGGAGGGGGTTTCTGCTCAAAGCAGGCTAACAGTACTCTACCAGAGTTATTGCTTGCTTGCTCCAGATTGGTGCAATTGCCTTTAAATGGGTCAGCCGGAGATATAGACTTATTGATATGTCCAGAGATGTTTGGGTTCTACATTTACCGCCTTTGGAGGCTAACTCTGAGTCTCACCTGTAGTAAAATAATCGCACAGAAATTAGTAGTGTGCAAAACAACCTGTGTTTAGGTCAGCTCTGCCTTTGTATCCTTGTGTTTGATGCCCTTTTTTGACCTTCCCAGTGTATAGGGATTTTCCTTTTGTTTACCTTTTTCCAAGGTGAACAGGGGAAGGTGAATGCGTTGCAATTACTTAACCCCCCATTCTTACCCAGATTGCTAAATAGGCTGACAGGGTTTCGCTGGAGGTTGGTATTCCCGCTGTTGGTTCCAGTGAGAGGTCCCAAGAAGCTGTAGATGCAAGGATTCGTCCGGTCTGTTTTAGGAGCAGAGTGAAACCCTTTGCGAAGAAAAAATACAGATTGCAGGATGCAGACCTCCTCTGGGACACTTCACAAGAAGGGTAAGACGAGTTCCAGCGATGGCTACCACACACTGGGGACAGCAGGCATCTTTACTGAAGAAGACCTTCCAGAGCAGGATCCCTTGATGCTGGAATTCGGCAGGAAGGTTACCTATCCCAAAAGCTGGTGACTAATGTTCTGGCGACCATTCTACCGAGGTAGCCCACTGGGGAGCTGGTCAGTCTACTGGGTGATCCAGGGACACTTCAGACAACGCAAGATGGCTGGATCCTTGAGAATACATTGACTGGGTGGCCCCACCAATCCTATGGCTGAAGCACCGCATAGAGCCTTCGCAGATCAGGTAGTCCAGCAGGGCTTCACTGGGCCAAATGCAGGAAGGGAATTCTGGGCTTCTTTGGTAGTTCGCAGATCTTCGGTAGGCTGCTTTTCTACACAGGATACTTGACTCCAACCCTGATCTGAAGAAATTGCTGCAGTAGTTCTGTTCTTATTCTAAATCCTGACTGGAAGCAAGTCCAAACCCACCAATGGGAAGTTATCTGCACCATTCAAACAGCCATCAGCGGTCCAATCAGGAGCCAGTGTGGGTTTCACTCATGCCACGCACAGACTCTGGCACCATAGATGTGGAGTGGAGCCAGACCGCCCCAACCACTTCCCTGGAAAATGTCAGGACAGGTTCAAAAGCAAAACGTTTGGGAGTCCATCGAATATGGAGGGAAAGTAACCTAAAGAGAAATCTTTCCCAACAAGTTGCAGTTTAGGAGAGCTACTGGAGCAGCCACAAAACTTCAAAAATCCCTGCAGGGCAGGGACCATCAACCGAAGGAATTGAAAACACCCAGAGCCTCCGTACTGCTACAGCAGTGGGAAAAACCAGAGCCAAGCAGTGTGACTGAGAAAGGGGGACAGAGAACTGCCAGAGAAAGATGTGGGCTGGTGCAGCAATCGGAGAGACATTTTGGTGCCCCTATGAAGCAGCAAAGGGAACCAGTGCATAAAAACCAACCCCTTGTCAGTGCCCCATTATGTGTCTTGTTTGCTGGCCCCACTAATCTCCCCAGAATCTAAACCGCGACTGCTTAATTTCTGAGTCGCATGCCAGACCCCTGGTAGGTGGAAGGGGATGTGGATAACATTTTTTTTTAAAACGGGCTCCTCCATTTTTCCTTTGTATCTTCTCTACTTCCTGGATGAGAACAGGATGAACCTAGAAAAACATAAAAACATTACTGTCTCCTAATGATTTTTTTCTGAACATTCTCCTCCCTCTCCTGCATACCTGTGTGCTTCTAGAGCAAGATAAGCTTACCCTTGCTACATAAAGTTTGCCTGGGAAGAGTTGTATTGCCTGGCCCTGTTAACTATTTACAACTGTCTTTTTTTTTTTTTGTATTGTCTTGAATTTTGATAGCATCAACTTGATAACAATTTCCTTTTTAGTGTCCCGTCACTTTAACTCTGAAGCGCAAGTGTAGTTTTCAGTTTCTGAGCAGGTTCATGTCCATAACACAATGCTTTTGCAGCACTGCACACCTTTGACTAAGGACTCTGTAGTAACAAGCCTTGACACAACCCTTCCTGTGGTTGACCGATGCCGCGCACTGAGGAGGCCCGATGTGCCATGCTTGAAGTCCTTTCCTTGAGCGCTGCATAATGATGGCTTGCAAAGCAGTCTTTACTTAGTTGTGCTCTTCTTGACTTGTGCACTCTTGTGGGAGACTAACGCCACACTCTTCTGCTTCCTCAACACATGAGGACTTGAGCGGTCTGCTGGATCCCTTGTGCTGCATCCTTGCACTTCTTCAAACATATGCACTCCAAGGATCGAACACACAGCCAGTCAATGCTCGACAAACTATTCCTGGATTAAAAGAACTGCGCAAAACAAACCACCCGCTTTCCTGGTAAATATTGTGATAATTCCTTAGAAAAAAGTGCTTCTTACAATATTGTTATGGTTATTAATATTGACTTTAAATAATATAACTTGCTGAAGAAATACTTAACAGAACAGTCAATTGTCTGTCAAATACCCAAAAGACGATGAATCTTTTATTCAGTCTGCGATTCCCTATCAAACAGAAAAAATCCAGCCAAGACCCCAGTCGGGTCAAGCAGTTCCTACGGGCTCTAATTCGAACAAAGGGCGGCCTCGTCTTCCCCTCCAATGAGAGGGTCAAAAACACGTTTCAAATCACTCAGTATGTAGCCAGTCGAGAGGTGACGGTACGCAAGGCTATGCGACTGCTAGGAATGATGGCGTTCTGTATCTACTTGGTTTATCACGCGCGCTTGTGCCCAATGCAGGAGTGGCTCAACAGCCAGTGGACAGTGGGATGATGTAGTGGTTGTCTCGCTGGCCCTCATCTCTCGCTGCAGTGGTGGTCAAGGGACAACCTCTTGAAGGGGAAATCCTTCATCACCCCCGCAGTGGAAGCCACTCTAACTACAGACGCGTCTCTCACAGGGTGGGGAGCTCACCTGCTTCAACAAACCGCACACAGTTTGTTCATCAGACATAGCATCCAACCACATAAACCTGTTGGAACTGTTGGCAGTGTTCAAAGCACTAAAAGCTTTCCCGACACAACTGCAGGGAAAGACGGTCCTGATCCTCACAGACAGCACCACGGCCATGTACTATCTGAACAAACAAGGGGCACTCACTCTCCAGGGCTGCCCAAACTGTCCCAGAACATTTAGAAGTGGGCTCTCAAACGCAACATGTTCCAGGAGAACTCAATCTTCTAGCAGATGTACTCAGCAGAGATTTCCCGTTGCCCATGGAGTACGAATGGCAATTATACAGAGACATTGTCTCCAACGTTTGCGCAGAATGGGGCTTCCCAGATATCGATTTGTTCGCAACTCTGGAGAATGCTCAATGCCAAGATTACACCTCCAGGTACCCCCAGATCTGTTCCAAGGGGAACGGACTCTGGATAACATGGTCAGGAAAATTGGTTTACGCCCAAGCTCCCCCCCGCCCCCCGACTCCCCTTCTCAACAAGATAGTGCACAAGATACACCAGGAACCAGTCACAATGATACTGGTGGCCCCACCAACCCTGGTTTGCTCATCTGATGGAGATCTCCCCATCTCCTCCAGTCAAACTGCCTTTCCTGTACAACATGTCGCAAGACAAAGGGGAGGCGCTTCACCCATGCCCGCAGACATTGAACTTAGCAGCCTGGCTCCTGAGGTCATAGAGTTTGGGCACCTGCAGCTCCTTCAGAGATGTATGGACATTCTCAGAGAGGCAAGAAAACCAAATGCTCAATATTGCGATTGCAGTAAGTGGAAGCGGTATGTCATCTGGTGCAACTCAAAGAGCATTAACCCAATTAACTGCTCTCCCACAAATAGTTTTGTACCTCGCTCATTTACTTGACTCAGGCCTGGTCTTTAACTCTCTAAAGGTTCACTTAGCTGCGCTTTCAGCCTACACTACGGCACAACAGAAAGTGTTGTGATGGAAGATACCATTTATTAAGGCTTTCATGGAAGGAGTGAAAATAAATACCTGAACGTGGTGTTGACTAGACTTATGGGGCCTCCCTTGGAGCCCATGCACAGAGCGAGTCTTAAAGAGCTCACCTATAAGACTGCTTTTTTAATAGCTATTACCTCCATTAGGGGAGTAAGTAAACTACACGCGCTCAGTCCTAGATCCCTTTGTAACAGTTCACAAGGATAAGGTGGTTCTATGCACTCAACCTAGGTTTGTGCCTAAATTCATTTCTAAGTTCCATGTGAATCAATATATAGAACTACCAACGTTCTTTCAAAACCCTTCGAGCATGGAAGAAAGAAGCCTGCACACACTTGATGTACACAGAGCAGTAATGTTCTACATGGAAAGAACTCGACGACTGAGAAAGACTAATCAGTTTTTCGTTTCACTGGCAGCAGGAAGAGAACGATATGCGGTCTCCAAATCCACTATCTCTAGGTGGATTGTCAAATGCATCACACTCTGCTACACTCTTGCTAAGAGAGAAGTGCCCTTCAAGCCTAAAGCACATTCTACTCTAGGCACTGGGGCTTCCATAGCATTCAGTGCAAATGTTCCCCTTGAGTCCATTTGCAAAGCGGCAACCTGGAGTTCTGTGTACACCTTTACAAAACACTATTGACTAGACACTCATTCTAGGTCTGATTCTTGGATGGGACAAGCAGTGCTAAGACATCTTTTCACTACTGTTCCTTCTCACAACCCAACTCCGGGTACTGCTCGCTAGTCTATGCACAGTATGTGATTCTAAGCAGATTAACAAGCATCAGAAGACTTGCATTACTTACTGTAAATGTATTTCTGATGATTGTATCTGCTTAGATTCACATGCGCCCACCCTTCCTCCCCTCTTGGTTGGAAGGAACATGGGCGTTTTACTACTTTCTCTTTTTTGTACTCACTCACGATAAATCTCACCACTCGCCATCGATGACTGCGACGAATGCCATTCTTTGACGTCGCAGGCCTTGCGGGAGCGGAAGAAGTTGTTGTCGGCAGGTAGGGTTTCCAAACCCCGTAATTCGAAGTCCGCTGGACTTTCGACCGACGATTCGAGGGGCGACTCTCTGCATCGGTGTAAATCGAGGGGGTCTCGGTCCAGGAGTCGTCCCACCATTCCTCTGCCTCTTCGAGGCATGCCCGAAAGTGCCGTCACCGGTCGCCTTCCCCGTCCTCTTCGGAGGGCTCCACCAGACGACGGGTGGCTTATCCCACGAAACACTCATCGCCGTCCGAATGGGACGAATTCCGCCAGCAGATGATGGCGATTTTCGAATCGCAGGGCACGTTCTGTCCGCGCCTCCGAGTGGAGCCACAAAGGAATGCGCTAGAGCCACCGCTTGCATGCCTTCGGGCTCGGGCGGTCGGTGTGATCATCGGGAACCGTCGCGGTCCCGATCGGACAAGGATGATCGCCACCGTGCCCGTTCCAAGTCCCAGTCCGCGACGCCGTCGAGACCGTTGGAGCCTGTGAGGCCTTCAAAGAAGGCATCGTAGCCATGTCCTTCGAGGGGCTTGCTCCGAGTAAGTCGTCGACGCCATCGGCGCTGAGACCGTCGAAGGACACGCTCGGGGCTCCAGCCTCGACGCCGTTGTTGAAGTCGTGGGCGCCTCGGTCGACGTCAACACCTTTTGTTGAGAACTTGACGGAGGTGCCCTGGAGAGCTGTGGAAGCTCTGAGAAAGGCGCCTGGCAAGTCTGTGTGGCCTGTGTTTGACCCATTATCTGTTCCTCCTCCCAGGGTGGATTTGTTCCAATCCTTGGAGTACATTTCAGAGGTTGAGGAAGGGTCTGAGGAAGAGGGGGTTGTGCCTCCTGAGGTTCCGGATGACCTGTTATCTGGTCATATTTGTATTTATTTTATTTATAAAGCGTGGCCAGGCCCGGGGGCATACGGGCGCGTAAGTTAGATCTGGTTACAGTTACATTTGAGTGCAGTAAGGAAAGGTTACGTTACGGTTACAGATGGGTACATACATTAGTATTACAGATACATACATACATGTTGCAATATTCATGTGGCAGGCAGTGGAGGCTGCCGATAAAATATAGTCTAAAATATAGTCTAAAGTAAATTATTTACAATATGTACAGTTGTGTGTGAGGGCCAAAGTTTTGAGGGATATTCTGTGCTCTACTGGGAGCCAGTGTAGATTACGTCTAGTCTCAGAAATATGCAACGTTTTTGGGATGTTGAGGGCTACCCTGATGGCATTATTTTGAATTACTTGTAGTTTGTTGATGTTTTTGTGGCTAGTGCCTAAATAAAGAGCATTACAATAGTCTATTTTGGACAAGACTAATGCTCTAGCAAGAGTAATGCAATGCAATTGGGTGTGGAGATGAACGGCCTTCATGCAGTGATCAATTGGCAGGTGTAAGCGGCTGATGATGCTACTGCATTGGTTTGTTTGGAGAGGGATAACGTGGCATCAATGTAGATGCCTAGGGTTTTTGTGGTGTTTGAAACAGGGATAAGATTACCATCTATAGTGAAAGATTTGAAAGCAGAGTTTAGATTTTTTAGTTTGGCGTGAGTACCAAGGATGATCAACTCTGTTTTTTCGCCGTTGAGACAAAGTCCATGATGTGCCATCCATGCTTGTATTACTGAGTATATTTCATTGAGGGTTTTGCTGTCTGTTTCGTAGTCACCCAAGATAGGAATGAGTATCTGGGTGTCGTCCGCATAATTGGTATACGTGACACCCAGATAGTCAAGGATATCGAAGAGGGGCTTTATAAATACATTATAGAGCATTGGGGACACACAAGAGCCTTGCGGGACTCCACAAGGTGTTCTGGTGAGGATTCAGCTGAATCAGTGGGAGAGAAGACTCTCATGGTTCTGTTCACCAAGAAGGAACTGATCCAGGCAGTGGCTGCGTCTGAAAAGTGTGCTGCAGTTTTCAAGTGGTGACAGTGTGTTTGGTGGTTGACCAAATCAAAAGCTGCTGACAGTAAGAGGAGTGCAAGTTTACCTTCGTCTTTTAGGATTTGGATCTGGGTAGTGAGATCTATTAATACAGTTTCCGTGCCGTGTCTGAGTCGGAAGCCGGATTGCCTTAGTCCCAGGAGATTGTTCGATTCTAGATAAGCTTGTATTTGCAGATAAGCTGCTCTATCCAGTATTTTTAATAAGAAAGGTACAGTTGTTATCAGCCTATAGTTAGACGGGTTGGCTGGGTCCAGAGTAGGTTTTTTGAGTAGAGGAATGACCCAAGCGTCTTTTAAGTTATCAAGCACTACTCCGGATTTGAAGGAGGCATTGATGAGGTTAGTAATAAATGGTGCCAGGTCATATGCTGCTGCTTTGATGATCGGGCCAGGGCAGGCATCACCTTGGCAATTTGATGGTTTAAGTTTCCTAATGATGATTTCTACTTCCCAAATTGAGAGGGGTGAGAAACTGAATGGCTTACAAGTTGACTTAAAGGTAGGTGACTTGTTAGGAGTAAGTTTGTAGTCGGGGTCAGCGAGTAGCAGGGATTTTTTCGCATTGATTTTAGATTGTAGGCGAGTTATTTTGTCTAATAGGGCCTTCTGAATGTTACTGCACCATAGTGCATCTGTGACACATTTGTCAATAGGGGATTCTAATTCTTTTAGAATCTTGAAAAGTTATTTTGTGTTGGATTCCGCTTGCGTAATCCTTTTGTTGTAGGTGTCTTTTTTAGCAAGTAGGATGGCTTCTTGGTAACTAGTGGATGCTAGGGTTAGCTCATTCCTATTGGTTACTGTAGGGCACTTTTTCCAGTGTGCTTCTGCAGTTCTCTTAGTTTTGCGTAGTTCTCTTAGCTGCGGCGTGAACCATGTATTCAGGTGACATTGTGGTTTAGATTTGCGCAATTTTAGGGGGGCGATTGTGTTCAGTGCTTTGAGAATTGCCTGATTGTAAATATCCACTAAGACTGTGGGGTCAGAGTCAGTCAATGTTGTTCAGAAGGGGAGAGTAATAATGGAAGGAGTTTATCAGGTGTAATGTCTTTTGTGTTTCTAGTGCTGGTAGCTGGAGCGATGATAGGGGCCAGGTGTTGTGTTTTGGCTTTGATGGAAAAGGTTATTTTATGATGATCCGACCAGATAAAGGATCTTTAGATAAGAGATCAATAGAGCAGTTGAGGTGAGTGAGCCAGTCCATTGTTCTTCCTTTGATATGTGTAGGCTCATGAATAATGTGGCTGTGACCCAAGTAGGATAATGTGTTCACTAGATCATGGGCGTTAAAACCAAGATTAAAATCCCTGAATAGGATAGTTTGTGCATTAGGTTTGGTGTCAGTGGTTGAGTGAAACAATATCCTCTATAAAAGAAGAAATGGGTCCTGGTGGTCGGTAGATGAGGTGCATTGTTGCTGTGTGGTTAGGTAATAGAGGTAGTTTGATGGACAGGGATTCAGCTGAGGGGATTTGAACGTCCTGAATGACTCTAACGTCAAAGGTATTTCTGAATATGAGGGCGAGTCCGCCTCCCTTCGTCTGATTGGTGTTTCTGTCGCATCTAATAATAGCATAATCATTTGGTATAGCAAGGGCCAGAGATGGGCCGGAGGCAGCATTAAGCTTGGTTTCTGTGACTGCTAGGAGATCAAGCTTTTCATGAGTTATGAAGCCAGCGATGTCCAAAGCATGGGCAGAGAGAGACCTAGCATTCACCAAGGCTGCTTTGATGAATGTGTCTTTTGCAGGGGTTTTTTGTGGTAGTATGGGTAGTATGGGTTGGTCATGCAAAAGGATGGGGGCTAGCTTACTGTCTGAATCAGTGGCCAGATTGGCTAAGAAGTTGTCCTTACGCAGATGTTCGTTGCTAATGTGGGCATACGGTTGGGGTTTTTTAGTCCACAATCAGGCTCTTAATCTAGAATTTCTGGTTAAAATGCTAGGGTGGTGAGAGCATGGTGAGGTAGGAGCGTAGTTATTTGTGGTAATGTTGCAAGATAGGGTTGAGCTATAATATAACTTCAGGTATGGGCGCTGTTTAAGAGGGGTGGTTCTGGAATTTAGTCTAAGGTTTCTATTAATAGTAGTACAAGGTTGGTTGGGTGATGGTCTGGTAGCAAAGTGGCGTACCCAGAGTGCTGGATCATCCAGGTAAGGGTTTGCAGATGCCATGGTACTAAGCCGCGAAGTGTGGGTAATAGTTACCTTGCGTGTGCTGGTATATGTGTCTTGGTTGGTATGTAGGTGGGGTTGACAAGTCCAGTGTCTAGTGTAAATGTACAGTAGATGGAGGAGAGTAGTTAGGTACCAATACATGGTGTAGGTACAGTGACAAGCGACCAAAGGGTCTAAATAGCTCGCAAGGTACAATGGCAAGCGACCAAAAGGGTCTCAGATAGGTCACAGGGTGCAGTAGCTAACGACCAAAGGGTCTAAATGGGTCACAGGGTACAATGGCAAGCGACCAAAAGGGTCTCAGATAGGTCACAGTGTGCAGTATCTGGCGACCAAAGGGTCTAAATAGGTCACAGGGTACAATGGCCTGTGTTCCTGACGAGCAGTATTCATCTCATTGTGTGCCCACTGCATGAGCAGCCTACGCTGACCCCGAGATGCAGAGGAAAAGAGGTGAGCTCCAGGCATATTACCTGCTGCCTCAGAGCCCCCTCCATCCTCACTGCTTTTAAAAGCTGCTCTCTGCTCCAAATACCATTTAAAACTATAGCATCTGCATGCTATATTCTGCAAGCCTATCCACCTCCGTTACCTGCGACCAGGCACACACGGCACGTGTGTTTTCTTAATCCGTGTGAGAATCGTCTAGAGAATTCTAAACCTTTCCGCCATCACCTCTTTGTTTTTGCTTTGTCACACCGAGTGGGACGGGTATGCCCAGACGTGGGTCCCGTGCCTGCTGGGCCTAGAGACCCAAGCTACTCCTCACTGATGAGCCCCAACAAGGGCGAAACATGTTTGGGGATGCTTGTGGTCTCGTGCAGAAGGGATGTGGCCTAGCAGTTCGGGCTGGACTGCCCCTTTTGGGGTGGGGCCAAGCCTGATTTGCATATGGTCTTTCCCCTTCTGTAATGGCTTGGCAGGTGAAGAGGGTTGCCCAGAGCATTGCCAGTGGTTAAGATTTATTCTAAACCTTCCCGCCATCACCTCTTTGTTTTTACACCTTGTTGTCCATGCGCCTGACCCTGTCTGCATTTCCTGACCGTCCTCCGACCCATGCTGCTGCCGGATTGGTGCAAATTGCCTTCTTTTTGCACCACAAATCACCAGCAGGCGAGAGCCGGCCAACGAGGCAAGGCCTAGAGAGAAGGCCATCCCCCTCACTGAGCTGACCGAGCGCAACCAGGCGCAAGGCGCCATTCCTATGCCCAAAATGTATACATCTCATCTGGCCTTTAGCGCCCATCCTGCTAACCCGACCACCTACAATGCAAGGTAAACCACGCTACTTGCACCACCCTTGATGTACTTTAATGACTTTGTGATACAGTGTCTTGCTTACCGTCTAAAGTGTCTGCCCTTTGTTTGCTAATAACGTGTTCATCTGCAGCACCGCTACTTAACACGCGCCATATTGCCTATGCTTTCCTGCTATGCTCCCTGACTGCATTTGCCCTTGACTAATATGCGTGCTTCTGAGTTAATCTGCCCACATCCTGTATTGTCTAAACTTGCTGCTCACATATTCTGATTTGCCCCACATGTTTGTTACATTGCTCTTCTGCCTGATAATGCTCGACGCACCATGCCTTTGTTGTACCACACTCTTGAATGGTGCCTTGTGTACTCTGCACTGCTCCTTACTTGCCCGCGTTTGATGTATTTGTAGTGTACTAGCATAACCTATTGACTGCCTCACTACTGTTGGCTACCCCTGCCATATACGTGGCATACCCAATTGGAAGACCTTTGTCAATGTTTACATGATGCCAGTGGTCTTGATACCTCCCCGGAGGTTGAGTTTGGCAGGCCTGAGCCTGGTACGCACCCTGACTCCTCGTCCAGGCACCTCATGTCGAGGGTGATGGAGTATATGGGATGGTCTGCTCCACCTGTGGATTTTGTGCAGGATGACCTGACAGATATCCTTGACCAAGGTCCACCCACTGACCCGGTGTTGCCATTCTATATGGCATTACAAAGAAGGGTGACGGGGGCTTGGACTGCTCCGGATAGTCTCCCGGCAGTGAATAAGTCGCTACCGAAAAAATACAGTCCAGCCAGTGGAGACCCTTGCTACTTGTCCACACACCCCACCCCGAAGAATTTGGTGGTGCAGGTGGCTACGACACCAGCTAAAGCAAGCAGCGTACCCTACAATCCCTCCTAATAGGGACGACAAACGCTTTGATGGCTGGACGAAGAAGGTATTTTCTTCTGGGGGTATGGCTTTAAAGGCAGCCAACTCAATTTGTGCCCTTGCAAGATTCACGCACACTCTGTGGAATTGTCGTTGGCGGCTGAACACATTCCCGAAGGGGAGGAAAAGGATGGTTTTCTTGCACTCCTTCGGGATGGCAAGGATGCCATGAGTGAGACCTTTCAGTCTGGTATGGATGTGGCAGACTGTGTCAGCCGGGCCATGGCGGCGAGCACCGTGATGCGCAGGTTTGCGTGGTTGCAGAAGACTGGGTTTGCTCCTGATGTAAAGTCCCGGCTTCTCAACATGCCCTTTAATGGAGACCATATTTTTGACAACAAGGCTGACGAGAGCCTTGAGAGGTTGCAGACCTCCAAAGCTGCAGCGAAGTCCTTGAGCGCTGCAGTGCATCAACCTCCGCCTTTTCGGCCTAAGGGACAGCAATGAAGGGGAAGTTTCTTTCAATACTACTCTTCCTTTAGTAGATCGAGGGGAACTGCCTGTCAAAGGGGCCACCGTAGGAGTACCAGAGGTGGAAAGCAAGGTACTCGAGGTGCCAAAGCCGCTCGGGCAGTTGCTTCCTTACCCTCTGGCACTGCCGCAGCCGCTTCCGCTCAGTCATGAGGCCATGTCCCATGGTTCGCTGGTTGGGGGAAGGCGGGCGCAGCATCTGGTAGAATGGCGTGCCATTACTTCAGATGTGTGGGTTCTGGAGATCATAGCCCATGGCTACTGTCTTCCTTTCCGGCAGAGGCCTCACAACAATCCACCGGGGAAGCTCTCTTTGAAGCATCTGGATCTGCCCCTTGCGCAGAGAAAGGTGCCATAAAACTGGTACCTGTAGTGGAGAGGAACAAGGGATGGTATTCCCCATATTTTTTGATCCCAAAAAAAGACTGAGGATTGAGACCCATCATGGACTTGCGTGGTTTGTGCAAGCTCCTCAGGAAAGACAAGTTCAAGATGGTTACTCTTTTTCAAGTCCCCCAGGCCCTTCAACTTCAGGATTGGTTGGTGTCTCTCGACCTCAAGGATGCTTACTTTCATGTGCCGATTCATCCCAAGCACAGGAAGTACCTGAGGTTCGCGGTTGGCGACTCGCACTTTCAGTTTCGGGTCCTGCCGTTCGGTTTGACCTCCGCCCCGAGGGTCTTCACCAAGCTGATGGTGGTGATGGCAGCGCAGCTCAGGAAAGGGGGGATTCACGTCTACCCCTACCTGGACAATTGGTTGATCAGGACGCGCTCTCTTGAGCAAGTCCTGGATCATCTGTACGTCACCTGCCACTCCCTTCACAAGCTGTGCTTCTCCCTCAACTTAAAGAAGTCTCATGTTACACCTACCCAGCGGCTCAAGTACATCAGGGCAGTGCTAGACACATCCCTGGGGCAGTGTTCACCTCCCCAGGTGAGGGCTCATCACATTCTGCAGATGGTGGACAAATTTCAACATGCCCAGAGTCTCCCCGCGTTAGAGTTTTTGAGATTGCTCGGCCTCATGGCATCCAGCATTTTACTGGTGCCAGATGCAGTGGTCAGTTCTCTGGCAGGATGTCAGACCCTGTTCAGATTCCGCCCTTGGTCGCCCAGGACCTTCTGTGGTGGGCCGTCGAAGGACATCTGTTCAAAGGGGCTCTGTTTTGGCAACCGTGGCCGGAGGTGACGATCGTGACGGACGCATCCCTCACGGGATGGGGAGCTCATGCCAACAAGCTGACAGCCAGCTGTCGTTGGTCTCCGTCGGAGTCCAGACTCCACATCAATCTGTTAGAGCTGTGGGCTGTCAAGCTAGCCCTGAAGGCTTTTCTGCCGTCTGTGCAGGGGAAGAATGTCCTGATTATGACGGACAACACAGTGGCCATGCACTACCTCAACAAAAAAAGGGGGGGGGCAGGGTCACTCCCACTGTGCAGGGAGGCGATGCAGCTCTGGTTCTGGGCCATCCAGCAGGAAATTTCGATCTCAGCAGTTCATCTGGCTGGAGGCGAAAATGCAGTGGTGGACGCTCTGAGCAGGCAGAGCATGGTCTCTCACGAGTGAGACCTCTTTTGGAGATCTTCGCCCTTTGGGGAACCCCACAAGTGGATCTCTTTGCCACCAGTGTCAACTGGAAGTGCGAGAGATTCTGCTCGCGGGAATTTCCTCCAAGAGGAGCCTTGGGGGTCCTTCCCACTGCTGTACGCGTTCCCTCCAGTCCCCGTCATTCCACAGGTGTTGCGGAGGTTCGGTTCCCGGATGATCCTCATTGCTCCGGCATGGGCCGGGAGAGAGTGGTACCCGGACCTTCTAGACATGTCCATCTGCCCTCCACTTTGTCTTCCCTACTGAGACAATCTGCTCTCACAGGAGGGGGGTCTAGTTCTCCATCCAGAGGTCAAGTCTCTCAGCATTCATGCTTGGTATCTGAAAGACTGAGATATATGGATTGGGACCTCCCTAAAGACGTGATGGAGGTGTTGCTTTCGGCCAGAAGGCCCGCAACGAAATCCCTGTACCATTGCCGTTGGAGGAAGTTCTGCGTCTGATTCAGGGTACAGAATGTGGATCCTTTCCAATGTTCTATTCCTGTGGTTTTGTCTTTCTTGCTTTCTTTAGCCCGTAAAGGCCTGCAAGTCAGTACCATTAAGGGGTACCTGGCGGTGCTGTCCATATTTAAGCGCTCGTCTGAGGAATATTCTTATTTTAAAATCCCTTTGATATCTGTTTCTAAAAGGGCTAAATCATGTGTTTCCAACGTCACCTTTCCGGGTGCAAGGATGGGATTTGAATTTGGTTTTGAAGTTCCTAATGGGAGCTTCGTTTGAGCCCTTACATTCTTGTCCATTGAGACTGTTATCCTTTAAAACTGTATTTTTAGTTGCGGTTACTTCTGCACGCAGAGTTAGTGAGTTGCAGACACTCTCCGCCAAACCACCCTTCACTGTGTTCCATAAGGACATGGTTGTCCTTAAGGTTCGCCCTTCCTTTCTTCCAAAGGTTGTGTCGGAATTCCATCTGAGCCAGAAGGTAATTCTTTCGGCATTGTATCCTCCACATCCTGGTAAGGAAGAGGAGAGGCTTTGAGTTTCTATCTCTCACGGATGTCCCGGGTCAGAGTGGACGATCAGCTCTTTATTGGTTATGTTGGAAGGCGTTTAGGTCCGGCTGTTTCCAAACAGACCTTGTCTAGATGGATAATTTTGACGATCTCTGAGTGTTATCGTTTGGTGGGAAAGGACCCTGCACTAGGCGTACGAGCTCATTCTACTAGGGGTATGGCTGCCTCCACGGCACTCCAGAGAGGGGTGTTCCGATTCGCAATATTTGCAAGCTGCCACATGGGCCTCTGTCCATACCCTTTGTGAAACATTATTCCCTGGACTCTATCCATGGGCAAGATTTGGCCTTTGGTAAGGCAGTCCTCTATTCTGCAATTTGATTGGGCATTCTAAAAAATTCTAAATTCTTTTCCCACCTCCTTACGTTGGTACTGCTTTTGGGTGTCTGTCAAAGATGTGGAATACGTCGGAGGACACAATCCCCTCGAAGAACAAGTTACTTTCAAACCTGGTAACGTTCTTTTGATGGGATGTTCCTCTGACGTATTCAACATCGTACCCTCCCTAGCCGCCGTTCTACAGAATTTGTTATGCGATTGCAGCTTCCATTTCCGCAAGGCTTTTTGTAGTAATACTGGCGGGAGATTGGTGCCACGCGTTCTGGGGGGAAAAAACTACAACTGAGGCTACGGGCATCGTGCGTCCTACATATAACATCTGGTGACGTCGACTGTCTGAGGAGGTCCTCGAGGGGAGCGTATCAACGTCATTGACGCAGGACGCCTACGCCGAAAAAGTTTTCTGAAGCAGCACAGCTGTGGTAATTACTGTCAAAGATGTGGAATACGTAGGAGGAACATCCCATCGAAAGAACGTTACCAGCTAATAAAGTAACTTGTTCCTCTGTGGTCCTACCGTAGGTGGACTGTAGTAAAACTCCCTAATAAATTCAACAAGTTTTCACCGGCCAACCCCTGATGGGGTGAACTTTGCTTCTGCCCTGTCCTGTGGGTCTTTTCTTGTCATGAGACCTGCTGTTCTGAAGTCTATGGGCCATCCTGAAAGATCATCGGAACTGTCCCGTCGGAGAACGGAACCGCTCTCTAGCCCAAACCAACCATATGCTGACTTCAGCCACTGCATCCACGAGATCTGCAAACTCTAACTGGATCACTGGCAGAAGTGGCCCTACCATTTTGAAGTATCCTAGAAGTGGGCACTCAGAAAATCTGGGTTTAGGGTGCAGGCTTGTGTTTCAGGCAGCGCGCTTAAAGGCACATTCCTTTTGCATGCCGAAAAACCTCAACGCATGGCCATGGTACCTCCAAACTTAAACATGTTTAAAACAAGTTTCGAAAACTATTTTAAAGCCTGCTCTTTCCATGCCTATTGACACCACTTTGAAAGACTCGCATACACCTTCCACGTCATCTGTATTGGGTTTTACACTCTGAGGGAAAAGATCCCACAGATTATTTTCACTTTCATAATGTTCCTAGCTCTAGCCATTGGACTAGGGAAAAGCTTGAGCAAACCATGACTTCATGCTTTTGATTTTACCTTGACCAGTTTACAGATCCACACTAGGGGTTGGGGGGATAACCACCTACTAAAACCCAGGTTAAATTCACTACATGCTCCCCCACCCCCCCTCGGGACTTCTACTCATTCTGCCCCTCCTGATGAACAAGGGGGTTCAGATCTACACTTCATTGGTGACCATCTACCGGGTGGCCAATATTCACATGACGATCAATTTACTCAGGATCAATATTATGATGACCCAGACATTTATGTCTTAACTTCACCCAAAGACCAATATCAGGCCATTGTTGATTTCCCCCATACATTATCAACTGCAATGTAATGGCTTACTCATTGGGGAGGGTGTGGCATTGGCCCTGGGCGAGATGACCCTCAGTAGCCATGGCCGGGGAAAGCAATGAGCTCCCCCATTTGTGGCAGGAGGCCCAGGAACCAACTAATTGCCGCCAGAAGCATCCTGTGGCCCCCTTGAGCCTAGGGGCGAGCCGCTGGGAGATTGCAGTAGGCTCCTGGGCATGCAGGCAGTGGTAGTGGTGTGGCAAGGCCATGCTGGGTTTGGCAAGCTACTGGCTGTGGAGGAGGAGGAGCGCAGCAGAGGAGGAGCTGTTTGAGGTATGCTGCTGGGGGGAGGTGATGGCTGCTATGTGCCCCAGGCCCTGAAGGGGCCATCGGCTTGGTGTGCCATAGCGAGAGGAGCTGCAGATGGGTCCCTGGTGAGCTGTGGTACACTGCTTGAAGGGAGCACCGGGAGTCGGCGTACTCGCAGTACTGGAGGGAATTGCATGCAGGTCATGCTGAGGCCCAGGAGAGCGGCGTGTGACCTCTGAAAGCCTGGTAGGAAGTGAGGACGAGGAGTGATCAGGACCAGCTCGTCCTGCTGTGGGGGTGAGCAGTTCCCCAACGCCCCAGGATCAGGTGGCTGAGCAGGGCTGGTAGCTGAGAGGCCCTCACCTACTTGAGGACTGTAATGCTTACTGCAACATCAAGGAAGAGAGGAGCAGGGTTCTGGGCTTGTAAAAGAGCTGTTGGTGGAACCTTGCTGCGCAGGCAACTGCTGGGGCTAGAGAGGATCCTGACCAGGTGTAACCCCATGATAGAGCTCCCACATGACCCGGGGGTGGGGAGTATTGCCTGCTGCGGAACGCTGCTTCATTGGCCTGGATGGAGGGTTAGGCTGTGAGTCAGGTACCACTAGAAGGAAAGGGACGCTCCTGCATGTCGCCTCGCAAGGTGCAGGCTAGGGCTCGCTATGTGACTTCACTCTGGACCCACACAGCGACACAATGAGGGGCTGACAGTGGGGTGTGGGGGGCACGAAGGGAGAGGCAATGGTGAGGAAGTCGTCGGGTGGAACATGTGACGCCCAGCTCACTAAGACTGACCTCCTGGAATGTATGGCCAGCCTAAAAAAGGATATATCCCTATCAATCAGGAAGAACGTTGCAGAGGCCCCAGAGAGGCTACATAAATCTCTGACAGACCTTGCTGCAAACATGAAACAAATAGGCTTCAGAGTAGGAGATATGGAGAAAGCGATACACTTGCTGCAGGAACATGATATACACTTACAGGGCAAGCTGGCTGGTGCCAGACAAGGCATGAAGAACTGGTTTCCACCTTTGAAGACCTTGAATAGACACAGAAGGGAGAACTTGTGGATCTAGGGCACCACAGTGATTATGTTAGCATTTTTGGGGACGTATCTCTGCCATAGCCCGGTCCTGAGTGGGCATGTGGGCGGCTTACTGGTGGGTGGCTGGTGGGCCCAGGGCTTAAAGCGGGCTTGCCGAACAGTGGGGTTCTCAACCCTCTGGGGGCATTACTGGTTGTCCACACCTATGCGAAAGTCGTTGTTCTTGTTGGTTACCGTTTCTGTTTTTATTTACAAAATGTTGAACGAAGCCAAAGAGGTTAGTAATATACATAGGTTAGAAGGGGAGGGAATCATTTGTACACGCTGGTCTTGGGAGGGCTGGAGCGAGCCACCTTTTTTGCTACACATTCACTAGTATTTCGGAACTGTGCTGCCTGCCCCCACAATGTAAGGATCTTGACATTTCCCAGGAAACGCAATATTTTGTTCTGTAGGCTCAGAAATCAGGTGGATGCAGTGTTTCTGCAAGAGATGCATTTGAACGGTGGATACTAGTAGACTTCACAGTGGTGGTTTCCCACAGCAGTTCCATTCCGTATATAGGCTGAAAAAATGGGTGCTGGGCATTCTTGTAAGTACGGTTGAATTCTTGCGCTCGCAGCTGGGTGGGGGGGGGGAACTATTAAGCTTTGCAGATGGACATATTCTTTTGGGAGGGGATTTTCTTTTACTGATGGACCCCAACTGGGATGAATCAAAAGAAGGCTATTGGTGGGCGGTGAAGCCATCTAGGATCTTACTTAATCAGATTGCTGACTCCCATCTGGTAGATGTATGGGGTCATTTGCATTGGGGGTTAGGGACTAACACCTACTGTTCCTACACTTGCTGCATGTATTTGAGGATCGACTACTTCTGGTTAGGGGAAGACTTAGTCCAAGGAGTGAGAGGGGTTGTGATGGGCATGATTAATTTTTCGGATCATGCCCTGATATAACTGACCATTTCACTCCCCAGGAGTGAGGGGGGACATGGATGCTAGACATTGAACCGTTTCTTACTGATTGATCCAATGGTACGGGAGGAGGTGGCAGACGCAATTCAGGAGTTATTGATCCTTAATCCAATTGATCAGGTCCCTGAGGTAGTGTGTTGGCATGCCTTCAAAGCCTCTATAAGGGGCACTCTGATTTCCAAAGCTGCAGCGGTTAATAAACTTAGGACTGAACAGACTGTGCTTCTTGCTCAGGAGCTTAAAAATAAGTTGAGTACAGGGACACATGATCACATATACCTTTTAGAGCTCTACAACAGGCAGGAATGGAGGTTAACCTGTTTGAATCATCTAGGGCAGAATTTAACTTGATCTGAGCGAAACAGCGTTACTGTGAGGGTAACTAGGCTTGGAAAATATTGGCCTGGAAGCTAAAGCAGAGACGGGCGGCAGGGAGAATAGCAGGCAATGCTGATGCCAAGGGGGACTTCGTCAGTAGTGTAAAGAAGGCATGGAATCAAAGTAAGACAGACACAAGTGACCACAGTTCAAGGGTGTTTATTGAACTTCAAAAAGGGTATGATGAACGCCTATCTAATCTTACATCTACAGAGCCGAGCAAGCTATGACCATCAAATAATAACGCAGTCCTAGTGGTGTCTTGTCAAAATAAAAGGCCTATACTAAAAAACCTATTGCCAATCCTTACCTCTAAATACAAATGGTGTGGGGAATAATTTTATGAAAAAGAAAAGTGTTCAAAATTATATGTCTGGATGTTCAGGCCGTTGACCTCACTTCCCCACATTTTTAGCACTGGCCAAGGCAGTTCACTCGAGCGTAGCACATTCTCTAGCTTCTTTAGCATGAGGATAGAGTTCGATCATTAGCATCAGGACCTTCTGTATGCAAGTCTCTTCATTCAGAGGGCCTGATGCAACAAAACAAAAAAATACAACGGTTCTTTTCCTCCTGGGATTTTCAAACGTATTCACTTTGGGTGAGTGACTATTCACTCGGATCCCCCTCAGTCGGGCTCAGATCTCTTTAGTACAATGTTCGTTCCCTTTGGGTCTCCCTCATTCGGGATCAGATCCCTTTACCACAATGTTTGCAGGATATTATTTTTGGGTAATTCACAGTCCACCCCGAATACTCCTCAGCCGAGCTTAGATCCCTTTTCCACACGATTAGTCTCCCTCAGCCGGGCCTGGACCAATTTCAATTGACATCCAGTATCGAAGACTTTCGAATGTGCACTGACCCGTCGCAGGACCACTTTGACTTCTCTTTAACCTTTATCACCTTTCGGTTGGATACCTAACCAATACTTTTGAATGAGCACCCATGTGGTGTTGGACCACTCTGTTTACAGTATCAAATCTTAGCTTCAAAGTATAGTCACTCATCTTCTGCTTGAATTATATTTAGATCACTTTCCACATACACTTCATGCACTGTTCACTTCAATTTCCTTTATGCAATGTTGCTGCTTGCAATCTTGTTTCCACGCAGCCCGGGCTGGCATCAGTCTCCCCAACTCACTGGCTGTGCTGACTTCACTGGTGTTACTTTGTTGTAGGAGCCAAGGACAGTACCACAACGGCAAAAGATTCTCCCCACCTTGACTATCGGCACGGGAGAGCCCCGGGTACCTCCGACACACAATGCAGGATTCTTCAGCTTTAATTCCAGGTCTTACGTTTCCTATTTTCGAAGTCTCATGAAAAATGAGTCTTTCGGTGAAAAGGTCAACGGGCGCTTCCTTCCTTAGAATCCTCTTCGGTCTTGCCGTCTTCCGCCTTGTATTAAACTGCCATCTTGGAACTGCTGCTTCCATGTGTTATTTGCCTCACTCAGAGTGTGCTTTTATGCTCTGCCTTTTATCCGTGTGGGGCAGTGTGATGGAAGTTAGGTGTGTGTAATTATAAGTAATTGCCAGACCTTTCCTGACCATTGTTTTGGGACACGTCAGGTATATGGCTCGGTGTTAGTCCGTTTTCCCTCACAATGAGTTGTCTGTGAGAACGTGTTTGTGTCTGGGGAAGAGGGGTCGGCGGGGGTTGAGTCCATAAGTATCCTACCTGGTACGATGGGGGTAAAGGTGTTACAGGGAAGGGGATATCGCATCGCACCATCCAGTGTCCCACTTCCACTCCCCCGAAGAACCCTCATCCAGGTGATCTTCCCGCACTGGTCCACACCCAGGAACTGGATCCAAAAGCGATGGCCGTGTCCTGGCCACCTGTTTGACAGATCCCCGGGGACTAGTGTGTGAGACACCTTCAGGTGTCTCGCAGTAAGGACAGATGTCCTGAGCGAATTTGATGATTTCTACAAATGCCTATGTTCATCTGCGCAGTCCAAACTGGACCAGATTCGCCCATTTTTGGAGGGATGTCCAATGCGCGGCTCTCAGTGAAGCAAAGGCAGCGGCTCAATGGGGAAATTAAAAAGAGGAATTCCTACGAGGCAATAGCCTCACTTAAAGCGGGGAAGGTACCATGTGTGGATGGCTTCTCAGCCACTTTTTACAAACAATATTCGGGGATCCTGCTGGGTGCGCTCCATCGGCTGTTCAAAAAGATGTTCACCTTGGAAGGGGGGCCGTTGGGGGCTCTCCACTCACTATGGGAAGGCCAAGATCTCGTTGATAGCTAAGCCAAGAAAGATCCCAAACTCTGTGCTTCATACCGGCCCATAGCTGTCCTGAATACTAATATCAAGCTTTATGCCAAACTGCTAGCAGCCAGGCTGGATAGTGTTTTACCAACTTTAATTGGGAAAGACCAAGCAGGGTTCCTGCAGGGCTGCAAGGGGCGGATAACACTAGGAAGATTATAAATCTCATCGATATTGCTCTAAGAGTGGGTTTCCCGGTGGTTGTATTGGGATTAGATGTGTAAGAGACATTTGGTACGGTGCAATGGCCGTGGGGAGGTTCTAGAGCATCGCAATCTAAGCAAGGTCTACATAAGAGGGGGTATTCTGTCTATTCTGTAAGAAACCAAAGAGTGTCTCACCTACTAGCCCCCGGGGAACTCTGTCAGGTGGCCAAGGTACAGCCATCGCCTTTGGATGCAGACCCAGTCGGTGGACCTATGCGCGAGGATCACCTGGGTGGGAGGTCTTCAGGGAGTGGGGGTGAGATGCAGTAGCCCCCCCCTCCCTCGTACACCTGACTAATCTCTGATGTCCCAACGCCCCTACCCCCCTTTCTACACAAACAGTGGACCAAGGAAGAGAGCGACTGAGAGTAAAGAGGCAATCCCTTGCATATCTCATTGTACATGTCCCGCTAATCGGGTTAGGCAAAGTCAGGCACTTGACTGATGCCAATTAGTTCTCCCCACACAGATAAAAGGTGGAACATAGACACTCTGAGCAAGGTGGAACACAAGCAAGAGCAGAACTTCTGGGGGAAAGGTGAACCTACTGGAGCAGAGTGATGGACCGAGGGATGAGAGTAAAGGGTAGAGAATCCCAGGAGGTCCCTTCAGGAGGTTGTTGCTGCCAAAAGGCAATAAAGACAAATTGAGAAGGCCAAGTCCCAGACAAGAAGACTGTATTTGTGTTTCAAGTACGCCAGCGACCCTTCCTGCAGACCTGTGATGAACTTTGAATTACTGATAGCTGTGAAACCAGCAATACTGAGTAGCTGAGTGGTTTGGTGAAAGGATGTAGCCCACTCCAAAGTCTCAGTGAAAGGTGAAATGTTTTTGTTTGATAAAGTGATTGAACTATAGAAGTTGAAGTGATCAAAATTAACCTTAGAAAAAGGGAGGGGGTGAAAAGGTGAACGTTGAATTTCTTTGTGCTTATTAAATCAAACTTCCCAGACCAAGAGACATTGGGGCCAATAACACGAGTGTGAACTGAAGGGAAAGTCGAAGTGGTCCTACGGTGGTCTATAGTAAAAGCTATGTACATTTGAAAGTTTTCGATGTCAGGAAAAGGTCTAAGCCCGTTTGAGGGAGACCAGAAGTGTGATAAGTTTGGGGAAGGGATCCCCCAAAAGGATGTGTATTAGGCTTGGGGAAGGGAACACCTTTCAGTGTTGTGCTTTGAAAGGTCCGACCCCGACTGAGGGAGACCCATGTGAACTTTTGCTTTGCAAGGTCCCAGCCCGACGGAGGGAAACGGGCGTAAACTTTTTGTTGAACTGCTATGAAAGCTGGACGCATTCGTTATATTCTAACACTGATTTTCTTTGCATACGTATTCTCCTTTACACACTTCTATAAGAAATAGGGCAGGTATTAGGTTTTGTTAGTGTGGGCTGTTTTGATTTGACTGACTCAACTAGGGTTGTTTTATTTATTTGATGGTAGAGATTACTCCCATCCTAGCTACAGGGCAAAGTACACGTTTTTCCAAATCCTGAAAATTGATTAAAGGTTTTACAAATTGTACCTTTTGTGCCAGTGTCATACCTTTGATACTATGCCTCCCTTACGTTTGGTGTCAGAGTGGGATACAACTCAATTGAGACAAATTGGAGGACCCTAACATTCCAGAAACGTAGTCACAGAGCCTCAGACCTCTCTACTGCCACAAAATAATCCATAGGCTTTGACATTTGTAGCAGCAGAGATGCCACTATCCCTCCTGGGAAAAGAGGAATGATTCCCACAGACTTAATTCTAATACCCCCTGCTGGTTGTTATATAACATTGGCCTCAAAATCTGGCCTGGTCTGGAAGTTTGGTCTAGATGTCCTAGCAAGCGTTATAGATCCAGACTTTCAGGGAGACAGAAGTTCTCCTACATAACCATGGCGAGACCCTGTTTGAAATGCACCCTGGGAACAGAATTGCCCAGGGAATTCTTGAAGGCTCGATTTTCCCCGTTTTGAGGAACAAATTGAACCGGAGGAAACCGAGAGTGGTATCACTGAAGCCAAATGGGAAGAGGCAGCTACTATCCTTCCCGATCTAGCCTTCACCCAGCAAAATTTTCCAGTACTCACTGAGGCTTTCTTAAACGTGATTCCAGAGGGAGAAGGACAAGAAAAGGAGCCCCTTTTTCTTCCTGAAGCAGGGATTACTAAATAGAAGGGGAAACCTCCAGGGAAGGCCTAAGTAAGACTCAGTAATACCCAAAACCCATCGCAAGATCGTGCTAGAGATTGCACACTCATTTGACAGGGCAACATTTGGGACAATCGAAAACCCAAGCTCACATCAGTGGGAAATTCTGGCCGGGTATCCATGCTGACATAAAGAACTTCATTCAGACATGGGAGATATGCCATAAAAACAAGCTTGCATATTACCGATAATAGAAGTCCCTTTTTCCAGAATCGCGATGGATTTAATTGGACCGTTGGAACTTCTAGACTGGGTAATAAATATATTGTTGATTACGCTACCCGGTGCCTAGAAGCCGTCCCCATGTGGAACACAATCCATCAATTTTTAAAACACTTGTTGCCTTTTTTTTCCTAGGGTTTTTTTACCCAAGGAAATTCTGATCATGGATCCAATTTCATGAGAAAGCTTATGGGTGTAGTTAAGTAACTACTACACATTACCACCTTACGAACCTCAGTTCCCATCCCCAAATGGACAGATTGGTAGAAAGATTTGATAAGACCGTCTAAATGATTCTGACAAAATTGGCAGACTAGGATAGGAAGGACTGGGATTGTATGATCCCGTGGGCCCCATTTCAAGTGAGAAAGACCCCTCGGGCAGCCACCGGTTTCTCCCCTTTTGAGTTACTCTACGGTAGAGAGCTAAGCAATGTCTTCAACATGCTCCTGGAGACTGGAAAGAAAGAGAAGAGGCGAACATTTCCCTTTCACAGACAGCTGCCCGATTGCGAGAGTACATGAAACTCGTCCGGAGTCTAGTCCACAATCACAGAAAGAAAGCTGAAGACCAACAAAAATCTACCTATGACAAGTATGTACATTTAAGATAATTTTCAGTAGGACAAAAAGTATCACTGCTCTTACCTACATCTAAAAAATAGTTGTTTCAAATAGGCATGGGCTCTATGAGGTGCTAGAGCAAACAGGAACCTGTACCTATAAAATGGCCCAACCTGATGGAAGGCAAAATACCCACCTCTACCACGTAAATCTCCTGAAAGAGAGGAACGAAAATGCTTCCACTACTACCTCCTCTATATTTTCTTGTTTGTTACCCGAGGAGATAAACCACTCTGAACGTATCCCCAAAGAAATATCTAAACAGAAGCAAGAGGATTTGAACGACATTGCTGCATTCCCTGAATGGAACTTACCATTATATCAGAACTCCAAAGGGGAAAGTGGTCCATTTGAAACCATGTAGACTCTAGAAGCACAAAAGCAGATGGTAATTGATGAAGTTAGAAAAATGTTGAAGACAAACCTCATCAAGCCCTCTTCGAGTCCATGGTCCGCCCCTATTGTGTTGATGGCTATACCCGATCATTCTTGGAGGTTTTGCATCAGGCAGGTCAACACCATTTCTGCCTTCAATGCCTATCCTATGCCACGCATCAGTGAGTTAATAGATAAACTATGAAATGTTACATTCCGGTCAACCCTAGATTTAACCAAAGGATATTGGAAGGGCCCTGTACATGGACCTGATAAGGAAAAGACAGCTTTTCTTAATGCCAATGGGACTATCAAAGTCAAATCCTCCCTTTTGGATTGCATGTGGCCACTGCCACTTTCCAACGACTCATGTACAGGATATTACAGCCTTACTCAGATTTCTGTGGAGCCTATATTGACAACAGTCATTTATAGTAAAACTTGGGAAGACAATCTATTTAATCTTTCTGCTATTATGAGAACCCTCTGAGAGGCTGGCTGAACTGCCACTCCATCAAAATGTAAGCTGGCTCAAAGTTGACAGTGAAATAGCTAGGCTTCTTTGTAGGGAATGACAGAGGCCAGCCCCAGCAAGAACAAGTGAAAGCCGCTCCCAGACCCAAGACCAAGAGTTCTCAGCACATTCCTAGGATTGATTGGTTATTACCGTAGGTTTATCCCAAATTTTTCCGATAGAACAGCCAGCCAGACTGACAAACTAAGAAATGCTGAACCACATACAATATTTTGGGCTGATGAGGACGATGCTTGTTAAAATAACATGAAACAAACCTTATGACAAAATCCGATACTAAAAGTACTAGACTTCTCAAAGGAATTCATATTACAGACCGATGTCTCCCTCATAGGGTTAGGAGCAGTATGATCGCAAATATACGATGGATTGTAACACCCCATCCTATTGTCTAGTCGTACATTCTTCTCACGTGAGAAGAACTACTGTGTTGGAACTGCTAGAAGCCCTTGCCATCAAATGGGCAATTATCCATCTGAGATACTACCTTCCAGGGAGAAAGTTCACACTTGTCACCGACCAATAAGTCAACGAAAGGACATCGAGTCATGCTTTGATAATACGTTTCCAGCTTGCTGGCCTCGGAAATTTTTTCTGTAGAGGGCGCTGCGCGTCGACTTCTGCCGAGTCGATGCCCTTCGATGGCCACCATATCGGCGCCGACATCACTATGCCCATAAATAGCCACGCGCTGCGTCTGTTGCTCAGTTCCGTTTTTTCGTGCTTCGTGGGGCCTCGGAACGTCGTTGCTCAGTTCAGTCAGGATAACTATCTATTTCTACTCGAATATACCTTATCGTTCTCGATGGCTTCTTCATCAGAACCGACGACGCCGCAATCCGGCATCAAGAAATGTCGAGACTGCGGTAAAAAAATGTCAATAATGGATCCACACAGGATCTGCTTATGGTGCTTGGGATCCGAGCACCATTGTTCGGAGTGTGAGGGCTGAATGTCCATGACGGCGAAAGCCTTGAAGGAGCACAAGGGGAAGCTCGAGAAAGTTTCGTCGGTTGAGTCGAGGCATTCGTCTCCTCGCCGTCAAACATTCCTATTCAAGATCTCGAAGCAGCTCCCACCATTCATCGAGATCAAGACAATCAAAAAAGAGACGCCGAAGGCCCCATCCCTCTTCTTCTGTGTCCCATTCCTCGTCTTCTGTGTCCCCAGAAAGTCTCTTGTCCCACTGAACACAGTTCTCAAGCTGAGTGGGAGGAATTCAGAAATGCGGCCTCGACCCCCTCGAAGACAGCTGAGGGTGATACCCCGGGTGAAAAACACAAAAAATCAAAACGCTGCGAGTCGCAGCACCCGGCGAAACATTCCACCCGAGAGCGCCATGAGCCATCGGGTAAGAAGGCACCGTCTTCGACGCCGTCGTCGAGGATTCCTTCGCCGAAGATTTCTTCGACGCACGGATCGGCGCCATCGACGCCGTTGTCGAAGGGTTCCTCGACGCATCGGTCGATCGACTTGACGCCGATGAAAGAGAGGAACAGGCCACCCCAGATCCAACGGTGATTTCAAGGGCCTCCGGCACGACGCCAAGACCGTCGTCGATGCCCTTGAGTAGGATCCCGATCCTCTCGAGTTCTTGGAGACCCCTTCCAGTTTTTTCGACGCCGTTTTCGGCGCCTTCGAAGCCTGTTACATCAGCGTCGACGACATCAACGTTTTCTCGTCCAATAACGACGAGTTTGGCTCCTTCTGCCTTACAGATGGGTTTTACTCCATTTCAGAGGTCAGAGTACCCTGGACTTACTTCAATTTATGAAGAAAGGGAAGATTCTGACCAGGAAACATTCGGGTTACAGAGGACCACACTGCCTATTGCAGAGGATTTCACCTCTGAGGAAAGAAGGCTGAAGGACCTACAGGAGTCACTACATGAGGCAAGTGGGCTGGACACTTCCCCAGAAGTGGAATTTGTTAAGCCAGACCCATGGGAACATGCTGAAACACCCTATAGAACCCTGATGGCAAGAATTATTGAGTTTATGGGTTGGTCTGCGCCTTCACCTGTTTTTCAACAGGATGACCTAACAGATATATTAGACAAAGGCCCACAGGAGGACCTGGTGGTCCCCTTCCATGCAGCCTTACAAAGGAAAATTGCATCTAATTGGGAAACTCCCGAAGTTATCCCTGCAGTCAATAAAAGATTGTCAACCAAGTATAGGGTAGCGGCTGCTGACCCTGAATACTTATCAAAACACCCGACTCCAGAGAGCCTGGTGGTTCAAGCGGCAACTTCATCTAGCAGTAGGACCGCTTACCCTACTGTCCCACAGGATAGAGATGACAAGAGGTACGATTCTATGGCAAAGAAAGTTTTCTCTGCCTGTAGTATGGCGTTGAAGTCCGTCAACGCCACCTGTACGCTCGCCACGTTCATTCACACACTATGGGAGTGTACTTCATCAGCGGAAGGACTGCATACCCGAAGGAGAGGAAAAGGAAGCCTTCCTTAACATTATTAAAGATGGCAAGGATGCCATGTGCGAATCACTTCAAACTGGCATCAATTCCGCTGACAGTATCAGCAGGGCCATGGCGGCAAGTACAACAATCCACAGGCATGCGTGGTTGCGAAAGTCGGGCTTTGCTCCAGATGTACAGGCCAGACTTTTGAATATGCCCTTTGACGGCTCTTCATTATTCGGGAAAAAGGCTGATGACAGTCTGGAAAAGTTACAGACTTCTAAAGCAGCAGCAAAATCTTTAGGAGCTGCTATCCGTCAATTTTCTTTTCGCCCCTCAGGGACCTCGGGAAGAGGAAAGTCCTTTCGCTATTATTCCGCATTCGGGAAAGGCAGAGGAGAGCCGGCTCAAAGAGGCCAAAGGAGATCCACCCGAGGTGGACGGGTCAAAAGTACTAAGGCCGCAGCAGCAGCAGGTGCCTCTTTACCCTCAGCATCTGCATCAGCCGCCCCCAAACCACTCTGAGGCCTTTCCACACAATACACCTGTAGGGGACAGGTTAACTCACCATCTGACGGAATGGCAGGCTATAACGTCAGATGCTTGGGCATTGGAAACAGTTGCCCAAGGTTACTGCCTACCCTTTCTACACATTCCTCAGTCATCCACCGGGGACCAGCTCTCTGAAAGTTTCAGATCCGCTCCTCTTGCAGGAAATTATAGACCTGCTAGAGAAAGCTGCCATAGAACAGGTACCTGTAGCGGAAAGGAACAAGGGCTGGTACTCCCCCCTACTTTCTCATACCAAAGAAGGACGGAGGACTGAGACCCATCCTGGACTTACGAGAATTGAACAAGTTCCTCAGAAAGGACAAGTTCAAGATGGTAACTCTCTCAGATCCTTCAGGCCCTCCAGCTCCAGGCAGTCCCATCCTGGACTTACGAGAATTGAACAAGTTCCTCAGAAAGGACAAGTTCAAGATGGTAACTCTCTCAGATCCTTCAGGCCCTCCAGCTCCAGGCAGGCCTGGCTGGTATCTCTGGACCTTCAGGATGCTTATTTCCATGTGCCAATCCATCTCAAACACAGGAAATACCTGAGGTTCGCAATTGGCGACTTTCATTATCAATTTCGAGTTCTGACATTTGGGCTGACCTCCACCCTGAGGGTCTTCACCAAGCTGATGTCGGCAGTGGCGGCGAGTCTAAGGAGGGAAGGGATCCACGTCTACCCGTACCTGGACGACTGGCTGATCAGGGCTGTATCTTGGTTACAGGCCCAGGCCCAGCTAGATTATATCTGCCACTTCCTTCACAGACTGGGCTTCTCCCTCCAATTTAAAGAAGTCACAGATGATACCATCACAGAGACTCCAGTTCATTGGAGCGGTCTTGGACACTTCCCTGGGAAAAGCCTTGCCACCAGAGGTGAGGGCTCAAGATATCCTACAGATGGTCACCAAGTTTCAAAATGCCCAACGTCTCCCAGCCTTCGACTTTTTGAGGTTGCTAGGCCTCATGGCATCCTGCATCTTCCTTGTGCCAGAGGCTCGCCTGAGAATGAGATCTCTTCAGTGGGCACTGAGAAGTCAGTGGTCGCAATTCTCAGGGAGAATGACAGATCTCCTCCGAATTCCAGACAAGGTAGCCCGCGACCTTCAATGGTGGGCCTATCCAGAGAACATCTTGAAAGGAGAACTGTTTTGGCAACCATGGCCGGAGATAACAGTAGTCACAGACGCCTCACTCACGGGGTGGGGAGCCCATGCCAACGACTTAACCATCAGCGGTCGTTGGTCTCCATCGGAGTCCAGACTACACATCAACCTATTAGAGCTGAGAGCAATCAGACTAGCGCTGAAAGCTTTCCTGCCATCAGTACAGGGGAGAAATGTCCTGATAATGACGGACAACACAGTGGCCATGCACTACCTCAACAAAAGAGGCGGCGTAGGATCACTGCCACTGTGCAGAGAGGCGATGCAGCAATGGTTTTGGGCAATCCAAGAAGGAATCTCTCTATCGGCTGTCCACCTAGCCGGAGAGAAAAACTTGACAGCGGACGCTCTGAGCAGGCAGAGCACAGTCTCCCACGAGTGCGAGCTAGCTCATGAAGTCCTTCAAGAGATCTTCACCCTTTGGGGAATCCCTCAGGTGGATCTGTTCGCCACAAGCAACAACAAGAAGTGCAATCTGTTCTGTTCAAGGGAACTTCCCCCGAGAGGAGCTCTAGGAGATGCGTTCGTAGTGGACTGGGAGTTTCCACTCCTTTACGTGTTCCCTCCAGTCCCTGTTATTCCTCAAATGATCAGGAGGTTGAGAAGATTCCGGAAAACCATGATCCTAATTGTCCCGGATTGGGCCAGGAGAACGTGGTACCCGGACCTTCTAGATATGTCCATCTGCCCTCCAATCCGTCTTCCACTCAAAGAGAATCTTCTCTCGCAGAAGGGAGGTCAGGTTCTCCATCCAGACACCAGAACCCTCAACTTTCACGCTTTGCTTCTGAAAGGTTGAGGTACAAGGACTGATGACGTCATGGAGGTGTTGCTTTCGGCCAGAAGACCGCCAACAAAGTCTTTATACCGCTGCCGTTGGAACAAATTTTGCAGCTGGTGTAGGGAAGGGAATATCGACCCTTTTTCATGTGGTACACCAACGGTGTTATCGTTTCTACTCTACTTGGCAAATTCAGGCCTTCAAGTGGGCACTGTAAAAGGCTATCTTGCAGCGCTTTCTATCTTCAAGCGCACTGCGGAGTAACCTTCGTATTTCAAAATTCCTTTAGTGGTACAATTTCTCAAGGGACTAAGTAATGTTTACCCTCCAAAACCATTCCAGGTTCCCTTATGGGACTTAAATTTAGTCTTAAACTTCTTAATGGGCACTCCATTTGAACCACTTCACTCTTGCGCGCTGAGATTTCTCACGCTTAAAACTGTCCTATTGGTAGCACTAACATCTGCTAGGAGGGTGAGCAAGCTACAAACTCTCTCCTGTAAACCCCCACATACAATCTTCCAGAAGTACAAAGTTGTCCTACAGGTGAAGCCTAATTTCCTCCCAAAGGTGGTTTCTGAATTTCATATTACTCAGAAAATTACCTTGCCTTCGTTCTACCCTCCTCCCCAGAGGAGGAAAGGCTACATAGGCTGGACCCTAGGCGAGCTCTCAGCTTTTACATCAGCAGAATGGCTAGGATCAGGCAAGCAGACCAACTGTTTGTAGGATACTCGGGTCACAAGGTGGGACTACCCATAACAAAACAAACCATCTCCAGGTGGATTATTTTGGCCATCCTGGAATGTTAGACTAGCAGGGAAAGTGCCACCCCAAAATCTCAGGGCTCATTCAACCAGTGGTATCGCAGCCTCTTTGGCTCTCCAAAGAGGGGTACCGGTCCGGGACCTATGTGCGGCTGCCACATGGTCGTCCGCACATACATTCACACCATTTTACAATCTGGATTCCTCCACTGCTCAAGAGACCAGATTTGGCAAGGCCGTATTACATTCGGTCCATCCCTAAAGGGATACATAACACTCTCACTCCCGCCTCCAAATACATGCCACTGCTATGGGAGTCTATCATAGATAAGGAATACGTCGGAGGACACAATCCCTTCGAAGAACAAGTTACTTCTTACCTGGTAACGTTCTTTCGACGGGATGTTCCTCCGACGTATTCCTCATTGCCCCTCCCAACCATCCCCGCAGTGATAACTTCCCTTGTGGTTGCAGCTTACGCTCCTTCAAGGTCAATAACCAATTCAGGCATGACTTTTCTTATGCTACAAAACGGAACTGAGCAACGGACGCAGCGCGTGGCTATTTATGGGCATGGTGATTTTGGCGCCGATACGGTGGCCGTCGAAGGACATCGACTTGGCGGACGTCGACGCGCAGCGCCCTCTACAGAAAAAATTTCCGAGGCCATCAAGCTGGAAACGTATTATCAAAGATAAGGAATACGTCGGAGGAACATCCCGTCGAAAGAACATTACCAGGTAAGAAGTAACTTGTTCTTCTCCTTTAAACCAATCACTGTCCTCTGTGTCATACTACCCCCATCCAATGACAGTCCTCTCCCTAAGTCCCTCCTCTGGCAGACATCTTCAGATTTTTACAGCACGCTTCAGTGTTGGGAGTCCTCGAGTTTGCTCTCTGAACTATTTGTACTTTTTCTGTAGTTTTCAACTGAAAAAATTTCTATTTTTGTTTCCAAGGAGCCTGTGTGCTCTCTTCTCCATATGCCGACATCAGGGATGTGTTGTACGGTAGCAGAGGACAGCGTCGCCATCGCCTGCGGGGCATGGCGCCAGTGCCGCAGCAAGCCTGAACCGACAGGGACGTCTGGCCCCCACCCGTGCACAGCGGTGGGAGGCCAGCTGGCGAGGTTAGTCAGCGAGTGGAGAAAGATCACTGACAGATGGGTGCTGGATGCTCTCGCCCAATGACATACCCTGGAGTTTCAACACAGGTGTCCGTGGATCCCTCCAGGTTGCCCGCCAAGAGCAGAACATCCCTCAGCTCCTGGAAGAGGTACAGGCCATCCTGTGAAAAGGGGCGATAGAGCTAGTTCCACAGCGACTCTGGGGCTCAGGAGTCTTCCAGATACTTTCTGGTCAGAAAGAAGACTGGGGACTGGAGGCCCATTCTAGACCTACGATGTCTGAACAAATACCTCAAGTCCCAAAAATGCAGGATGGTCGTGACACATGCTAGGCCAACTGGAGAGAGGAGACTTCTTGACGTTGCTGGACCTGGAGGACGCCTACTTCCATGTCCCCATTCACAAGAAACATCAAACATTTCTATGCTTCGTGGTGCAGGGACAGCAGTACCAGTTCAATGCCCTACCTTTCAGCTTGAAGTTGGCCCAGAGTGTTCACGAAATGCCTGGCGGCAGTGGCTGCCCATCTGTTACAGGGTATACAGGTATACCCAGACCTGGACGAGTGGCTGATTGGAGCCTGCTCGCGGGTGCTGGCCGAAGTACACATGGAGGCGACTGTCCGGCTGCTAACAGATCTGGGATTCTCCATCAACTATCCAAAGTCCTGCTTAACGACATCACAGAATGCGCTCTTCCTAGGCCCCAGACTCCATGCAGTGTATTGCCTGGCATCTCCCTTGGCGGAAAGGATGGCAGCCATTCTGGGGAAGGTGCAGCAGCTGGCGTCGACTAAGACTGCCACAGTGTGGGCCGTAAAGTTGTTGCTGGGCATGATGTCGTCCCGAATCTACCTCGTCTACCTCTGCAGGTCGCAGATGAGACCCCTCCAGGAATTCCTAGATGCCCGCTGGATACAGGTGTCCAGAAGCTTCATGAACAAGATATTGTTCAGCGACGAGCTACGGCAGGCGATAGTGTGGTGGGGTGTTCGCTCAAACATCGTCCAAGGCACAGAATTCCAAAACCCTGCTGTACCAGGAGTCACCACAGACGCCTCCCTAGAGGGATGGGGAGCACACGCCGGACGTTTTCACGGCAGAGGCCTGTGGTTGCCAGAGGAGAAGGATCTTCATATCAACATCCTGGAGCTACGGGCAGTGTTCTGGGTCCTCAAGTCGTTCCTCCCATCTCTGAAAGGCAAGTTGGTGAGGATCTTGAGGTGAACACCACCACCATGATTTACATCAGGAAGCAGGGGGCACTTGATCCCTGGCGCTCTCCAAGGAAGAACAGGACTTGTGGCTATGGGCCGTTGGAAGGCACATGTTCCTTGTCCCTCTTCACCTGCCGGGAGTTCAGAACACCATTGCAGACTCCGTAATCAACTGCACTCCTTCCACGAGTCGAAGCTACCTCAGGATCAGGTGGACTACCTGTTCGCTGAGTGGGCTTTCGTCCACTTTGAAGTGCTACGGTCACAAGTGGAAGCGATTTGCTACATGGTGCCGGTCGCAGAAGATTACCCCGCTGAGGGTCACGGCCCCACAAATTCTTCCATACTTGCTATCCTTGGCCAAGGCTGGAAGGTGCATCTGCCGGCTATTTCCTGCTACACCAGGTCTCCAGGAAGATCTTCACTTTTGTCTCACGACTCGTCAAGGAGTTCCTCAAAGGACTTTTTCAATATTTCCTTCGAGCCTATGCATCAGGCCCCTCTCAAGTTCCTCTTGTGGCTGCTTTCCTGGTGGCCATCACTTCTGCCAGGAGGGTAGGTGAGATCCAGGCTTTATCCTGCAAGCAGCGATACCTGACTTTCCACGATTCGAGGGTGGTGTTGCGGACGCACCCCTCTTTTATGCCAAAGGTTCTGCCAGAATTCCATCTCAACAAGCCTTTGGTGTTAAAGCCTTAGTCACCGGCTGAAAGGGCTTTGCGCTCACTGGATGTTGCTCGTGCCCTCAAGTTCTACGTGCCACGTACGAAGAGCGTTCAGAAGACTTCACAACTGTCCTTGAACTTTGGTCCTGTGAACCATGGGAAGGCCTTGTCCAAGGCTTCCATTTCATGGTGGCTCTCCGGCTGCATCATGCACTGTCATCAGTTGGCGAACCGACCACTGCCCGGCCGTCTGAGAGGCCACTCCACCAGAGCGATCTCTGCAATGACGGCGTTCCGTCTGGTGTGTTCCTGCTGGACATCTGCAGGGCTGCTACGTGGAGGTCCACGCACACCTTCACGAAGTTCTACTGCGTTGACAAAGATTCCAGGGAGGAGTCCAGAGTCAGCAAAGCAGTGCTATGCAACCTGTTTGCTTAAGGTGACTCCTTCCCAGAGGGAGGAGTTATTTTCTTCTGTTCAGCCTTGAAACCTCCCGTGGTTGTGTAATGTTGTACTGCTATGTATTCGTTATTCATGAGAACGTGAATTCATGTCAGACGCCATGCTGGAGAAGGAACAAGTTACGAACAAGTTACTTGCCTGTAACTATTGTTACAGAGGGGCCTTCAAGGAGTGGGGGTGAGGCGACCGATGGTAAGACGCGGTATTCTCCAGTATACACAATATCTTCAGTGTCATACTTGTGATGCCATGCCTCCCTTACAATTCACATCCTGCGGCAAAGGATGCTGCCAATGGGGTCCTATCTCAAGTGTTTACACTCTCCAAGGTCACAAGGCAGGCTTGTCCCCTCCCCTCTCCTTTTCCTGCCCTGGCAGTGGAACCCCTGGCAGCAACAATCAGGGCGAATGCAGGTATTCAGGGAACCACCTACCGGGGCACGGAGCATAAGTTAGCACTTTAAGCTGATGATGTGATCATGACATTGTCTAGCACTGAAGTCTCTGTTCCTAAGTTGCTGGCGGTCCTCCGAGATTTTCACGGGGTGTCAGCATTTAAAGTTAACCTGCAAAAAGAGCAAGGTGCTTAATATATCATGTCACGCAGGTGTTCTAGCTGCACTGCAGAAGTCGTGCCCCTTCCAATTGGCAAAGGGGAAGCTAAAGTACTTCTACCTCACCGCTACTGTAGTGGACCGATATCCGGTCCACTACCGGAAGCTAATTAAGGTCAGTAGGTTGGACCTACATTCATGGTGGATGCGAGCAATCTCGTGGCACGGAAGGGTATGTTAGGTTGAATTCTCATTCTATGGCTAATTTCCCTTACCTGTAGAGCCCCCCAGCTGCTTTGCTGGATTTGAAGGGTTTGTTTTTTTTCTCCTGCTAAGAGTGAGACTCTTTTTCCCACTCTTAGGCATTTTTTGCTATGTGTGTTCTAGGCTATTTTTGTGTTTAATGTCTATGGGGTTTTTCTCACCTCCATAGGAACCATCTTTATTCACATGTGTTACACAGCACCCTCCGTGCAGTGACACAGGGGTGTTGTAGCGACCCCCAAACAGCGACCCCATACCCTGGGACTGACTACTGTCTCCCAGAGCATGTAAAGTCCCAATTGACTTTACTAGTCAATTTTTATGAACTAAACCAGTACAACCCATCTTACCATGGAAGTACTGGAAAGGGTTAAGTTTTTCCCTTATGTTCATTTTCAAGAGGGTACCGTATAGTCCCTCTCAAGTTTCTGGCTGGTGGCAGTGGTTACTACTGTAAATATTCGACCGCAAATATTTTCCTATGGGATTTCCCCATTGTTCGAGGCTACCACATTTTCTGACAGCCTCTAACATACCGCTGGTGCATTTTTATATTAACTTTACTCCGGTAGGTTTTATTTGCCAGAACTTTAATATAACTTCTTTCTCAAGTCTTTCTCTAAACTCCTAACCCAGGTCGGGGATCCTTTGTTCGTCCTTTTGGCGGGCTTCTCCCAAGAAGCCCTCCTTTCGGTGCCACTGAGTCTGGGGTGGGTCCATTGTGTGGGAGGGGGAGTAGGATCCCTGGACAGGGTTGCCTCAGCAACCCATGTCACACTCTATCCTGATAGGCTGGAGGGTCTTCCGCCAAGATGACCACTCCACTGTGTGAGTGACAGCTAGGCTGTATGAATGGGGATCTTTTGCATAAAAGCAGGGTGCTGAGGACTGGAAGAGCAAGACGTTGCCACTGGAACTAAGAAGCCGAAGAGGAGAAAATCCAAAGACATCTGCAACAACTGAACCACCAGTGAAGCCCTGCTGCAGCGTCTCACCACTTTTCTTCACACAACGAGAGATGATCTTCATCTGAAAGAGCCTTCTTCCCTTGAGCTGGTGGGGCCAACCAGTTTGCCAATCGCCTTCCTGGACCTGCCTTGGTCGAATCGCCAGTACCCTGTACTCGGAGGCTGGATAGCCAGGCACCAGTCCACCCGGACCGTGATTTAAAGGAGCATACCTTTTATTCGTCGGGCAGCACCGCGGCTGGTTTCATCCCTGGGTAGTGCAGTAACTCGAACCTTCCTCCACGACGAGAGCCTCTCTTCCTCTGCTGATCCCCCGAACTGCAGGAACTACCAGGAACAACCGCCAACGCAGGAGCCACTTCTTCATTTTAAAGGTACATTGTTCCGCCAGGCCGCCCTTTCTGCGTGGTAGCACTAAAGGTGTTTTAAATCCTTTACCTACCTGTTGGGTTGGCCGCCCCTCTCTCTTAACATTGTCTTTCACCTTTTGCATCCACCTTTTCAAAATCGTTAACCAGAGACTTGAAGAACATTTTGCTCCTGGGCCGTTGCCCTGTACCACTGACTCTGGCACAGGACTACTGACTGTGGCAAAATTTGTTAGAACTGCCTTCTCTAGATAGCTTCTCAACTAGAGCTGTGTTTGTGCACCTACTTCTTATAACCACCCTTTCCTCCCCTCTTTTAAATCTTGTGAAATGCCATTTTGCTCAGCTTTCATTTAAGTATTTACTATACCGATCCACTGCCTTGCTTATACTGGTTCACAAACTGATGGGAAGTGTTGCTAGGGTGTGTAAGAAGATATTTCTGTATAACTTGTGCTTTCGCTCCCTTGTGAGAAATTGCTAGAGTGCCATTTGTGTTTGTATTTCACTGTGCCGTTTTGTTCAGTTTTCACTCTTGCTCAAACTTGTCTACACTTTAACTAGGGAGTTGTGTATACTTTCTTTGACCGAATTTAACTTGCTTAAGAACTGTGTAGATGTTTTTAACTAGAAGTGTATAAAATATATTTCTGATGTTTATTAATCTGCTTAGAATCACATGCTGTGCATAGTCCGACATCTAGTGGTCACTGCGGAGTATTACCATTTTGCTTTTTGTAGTCTAAAAGGGGACGTCGACAAGGCGTGTCTGTGACACTTTCCCTATAGTGACGTGCAGTGTACTCACAATCCCTCACGTATCGAGGTCCCTCAGATTGTTTTTTTCCGCTCAGATATTGGTCGCCTATACGCGGAGCTCCTCGAGAGACATTGCAAAAAACTTTATTGGACCTTTGGTCACCCTTAACTTATATTATTACTTACATCCCTCCTTCGGCATTGTAGCTGCAAAGCTATTCACCGTCGATCAAGATCTCCGACGGCGGTGCCTTCGACGGAGGAGGTTGTTCGGCGTTCGCCGAACACGTGGCCTGTCCCCGACGGCCAAATACAGTAGGGAGAGTGGGGTCGTGGGACATCTATTATTTCTCTTTGAGAATGCCTTTCCCTTTCCCCTCCCTTTCCTTCGGGGTTGTTGTCACATTCAATCTGTTCCTCAGCTATGGAGAGGACACCCTTTAGGTTTTGCCCGCGTTGCAAAGGCAAATTTACCTGTAAAGACCAGCATAAACGGTGTAACTGTTGCTTGCCCCTCGACCACAAAGAAGACTGCTGTGCGGTCTGTCAGCTCTTTAAGCCGAAGACTTTGAAAACCGTAGGGTCAAGAGGTAGGCAGCCTACGCCATGTCTAGGTCTGATTCATCACCCGCCGCTGCCGAAAGTGACGAGGAATGTGACAACCCGACGTCTGTTTCGGAAGTCTTAGACCTCTAAGGAGCGTTTACGCTCCTCCGTCCCCGGCTCCGACAAGCTCGGCTCACGCCCTGCTTATGGGGATGAACACCCCGGTGATGAGGACGCACACAGAAAACCCTCCCACAAACATACAACCCACGGCTCTTCCTCGTCGAAGACGAAGAGAGCATTAGCGCCAACGGAGATGCAGGTCCTACCGGCGGCCTCCTCAGACCGTAAGAGTCTGAAGCCTCCCTCGCAAACGCGACTAGCGCCCGGGCTACCCCCAGATAAGGGCGCTATCACTAAACCGCCAGATGCGCACCGACAAAGAGTGCCTGTCAGCGCAGAGCAAGCGACGCCTGTAACGTCGACGCCGGAGGTACCCTCGACAGACAGTTTAGTTGTCAAGAGCCTGGCGAGGATTATTTCCACCGATAGCCAGAGACGGACGGCAAAAGAGATGTCTGTTACTGCTCATAACACCCAGGAAACGCCGACAAGGTCAGAAGGAAGGCAGGAACCGCCCGCTGCGTCGAGAGGGACTCCTAGCCTACCAGAAGGCTTTTCAGAAGGCGAGGGGAACCTCTCTTCGACATTATGGGATAGGTCGAAGTGTTTTCTAACGGAAGGCCCTCCCTCTTCTCCCCCTGACTGCTCCGGAGTACCTCAAGAAACCCTAGAAAGACTCCAGTTCTGTATGGACAAAATGGAGAGGTTTATGGAGACTCAGAACCTTCCAACACCCAAGAGATCAAGAGAGGGACCTCAGGAAGAACCCAGGACCAAGTACCCCAGGCTATTTGATCCCCCACACAAGAGAATGTAGATCTATATGACCTCACTGGAGAGGACCCCCACTTTCAGGATGATGACGAATTCTTAGGCAATGAAGGGGAACAAAACATAGGAGGAAGGTTTTGAAGTCCACCCGGATATGGGTGAGGGGGGCTTCGGAGAATAACCAGAAGAAGGTGCTTCACAGCCCTGGCAGTCCCCATCAGCGTTTTCAGACCCTGAAGCCATAAACCTGTCCCCACCCAAAGACTCACCTATTAGGAATACATCTCGTATAGACGATCAACCTACCTTTAATGCACTCCTACGCAAGGCAGCAGCGCATTTCGAGATCGAGACTGGGGAAACTTCTCCTGACATCGACTTTGTAGAAAAGATCATTAAGGAGAAACCCCGTCAGCCAAACCATTCCCCTCCTTGCCTCAGTAAAGAGATGAATTATTCCATCACTATCCACTCCCACGTTGATCAGAGGGGTCAACCCGAGGATAGAAAAATGATTTAGTCCTTCTCCATTGGACCCGTCATACATCAGGGGCCACTCTGTACCAGACTCCTTAGTGGTGACAAATACCAGGAAGAGAGCAGGGGTCCCGCTGTCAACTAGCGAGGCACCACCAGATAAAGAGGGTAAAAAATGGTATGCCCTAGGAAAGAGGATTACAGCCTCAGCTGCCTTTTCCGCAAGAATTGCCAACAACAACTCTTTGCTGGCAAGTTACGCAGATGCACAATGGAGCAAACTACGTAAGGACATTGAGGAGGTACCGGAACCCCTACGTACTCGCCTTCGAGCCACGGTGACTGAAGGGACCTTAGTCAACCAAAGCATCATTAAAAATACTCTGGATGCTGCAGAGACGGCTGGGTGTTCCCTAGTCCAAGGAATACTACTCAAATGCCATGTATGGCTACGTAATTCAGGCTTTAAACCTGAAACACAAGCATCTCTTATTAACAAACCTATAGAAGATGCAAACCTCTTTGGTAAGGTGGCGGATGAGGCACTAGAGACCGCAAAGAAGGAATTTGACACAATCAAGACACTAGATCAAATTTCAAGGCCTCCCAACAAATGTGGTTATGGCAACAAACGTTCTTTTCGAGGCCAACGCCAGCAGCAACAACAGCAGCAGCAATACTCTGCAGGAACTGTTCCTCTAACCAAGGCACCAGTGGACAATATAACCAAAGAGGACAACGTTGTGGCAAGGGAAGAAGTCGGGGTCCCACCCCTAGAGGTTCCCAAACCACCAACACCAAATGACTCAAAGATTCGGGTCCCCTCCCATGCATTGCCGGTCGGGGGCCGGTTAACATCCTTTCTTCCAGCATGGGAGGTTATAACATCAGACCGCTGGGTACTATCAACCATAACCTGCGGCTACTGTATAGAATTCAACAGTTCCCCTACGTACAGACCCCCAAGGGGACGACGCATGTCGCCAGAACACCTCGCCATCCTTCTTCAAGAAATGGACCAACTACTAGAAAAAGGAGCTATAGCGGTCGTGCCTCTATCCCAGGTAACGGAAGGTATTTATTCAGTGTACTTCCTTGCACCAAAAAAGGACTTAAACATGCGCCCTGTATCAGATTTACGCCCGGCGAACAAATTTGTCAAACCTCGTATTGGTGACTCTACAGGAGGTAATCCCCCTGCTTTCACAGGGAGATTACATGACAACACTGAACATGAAAGATGCATACTTTCATATTTTAATGTTGCCAGCGCACAGGAAATACCTCAGGTTCATGATAAAGGGCAAACACTACCACTTCAGAGTGCTACCCTTCGGCATAGCATCAGCACCGAGAGTATTCACAAAGGTACTGGCAGTGGCAGCGGCCCACCTGCGCAGGTTGTCCATCCCAGTATACCCTTATCTCGACGATTGGCTCGTAACGGGGGATTCTTACGAGGCATGCTTCTCAAATGCCCAAAAGACTGTAGACCTTTTGTTTCAACTGGGCTTCTCCATCAATGAGAAGAAGTCCAGCTTGGACCCCAGCCAGATCAAACAATTCCTAGGGGCTCTAATTCGAACAAAGGACGGCCTCGTCTTCCCCTCCAACAAGAGGGTCCAAAACATGCTGTTTCAAATCCTTCAATATGTGGCCGGTCAAGAGGTGACGGTACGCAAAGCAATGCGCTTACTAGGAATGATGGCGTCATGTATTTATTTGGTACCTCACGCGCGCCTGCCCGTGCGCCCAGTACAAGAGTGGCTCAACAGCCAGTGGTGTCAGGCCAGCGGACAATGGGACGATCTAGTGGTGGTCTTGCAGCCCTTGGTTCTCTCGCCACGGTGGTGGTCGAAGGAAAACTTGGTAAGAGGGAAACCATTCGCCGCTCTAACCACAGACGCATCCCTCACAGGATGGGGGGTGCTCACCTATCCCATCGGACTGCTCAGAGAGTCTGGACTCCGAGCATAGCATCCAAGCACATAAACTTACTGGAGCTACTAGCTGTGTTCAAGGCACTGAAAGCCTTTCAGGCACACCTGCAAGGGAAGACAGTGATGGTCCTCACGGACGGCACCCCAGCCATGTACTACCTCAACAAGCAGGGGGGGCTCTCACTCTCCAGGACTGTCCAAGTTGTCCCAGAACATCTGGAAGTGGGCTCTCAAACACATGTGAAATGACAAGTTAATTGATGTGTTCTTGGCGCACCAAGCAGCTAATGTTAGTGTATGCTTGTGTTTCTGTTTTTTTGCGTAATGCAAGGATACCTACCAAAATAGAGAGGTGAAAAATAGGTTCTCCACCATTAACGCATGCATAAGAAAGATAATAGGCTCTTTCTATTGTTTGTGACTAATTATACATTGATAGAGTTTGCTCTGTTTTTTATAGATATGTTGAGACATTGCACATTCGAATGTGTGACATCCTACACTTGTGAATATTGTGTCCTGAAGAAAGCCTTACATACACGACCAACAAAAAATAAGGACAAGTCGGTATGGGATCAAAACATTAAGGCTGGAAACGGATCTGTGCACGTCGACACAAAGATATTGGGGATTGTTTAGCAAAATAACAGGCTAAATTAAAGTCACCCATGTGCTAACACCACTACCCTTATGATTATATAACACTATGTGAATGCAACACAAGTTTCAAATTGTAGATCAATTGTCTCTTTTTATTTGTGTTTATGTACAATGAGATTTTTGCAAAGGTGACCAAATGGTCTGTTTTATTAGAAAATAATAAATATATGAACAATTTTTTGCTAAACTTGAGCCTACCATCTCTTTATATCTGCTAAAAGACTGATGGTCTGTGAATACATGGTTTTGGTGTGAGACCCAGTTGTGTCACCTCCGGTGAGGATATTAAAAGGTAGTTTGTTGGTAATCTCCTTGTTTCTCTCTGTGTCAACCTCAGAACTTTTTGCTTGGACTTGGAGATTATTTTCCTTATCCCTAGGTAAAGGGGAATCTTATTCCGCTCTGACCTAGTCTTTTATTCTTTTTATGGGTGACCTTTTTATGTCTCTCCATAGTGTGTGATTGGAGTTATAGTTTTCTATAACATTTGGGTTTAGGCTGGGTTGCCCCTTATGGGCTCCCCTTTGTAATTTCTCTTAACTGTACTTGGGTGAACTGCTATTGCCAAGGGGTAGAGAGGGATTTTCATCCCCATTAAATGTTATATAGTGAGCCAGCACCCCCCACCTTATGTGGAGTGCTGGGGGGATACAATGTATCCCCTTTCTCACTTATCTGTAACATCTTTGTTACAGTTGCAAGTTTAATTGAATGGCTGACAGTGGTTTTACCTTAGTGACTTTTTAGTCTTCTTACTCGCAGGCTGTTTAATCAGCCTCAGTAATGCTCAGAAGGGCCACCAGTCTGCTCGCATGGTAGGTTCCTTCTTTTTTCAACATTTCTCGTTTGCTTGTTGTTTTAGATTTTCCCCTGCCATTCTAGACGGGAACGACCTTGGTTGAAGTTTTGTCTTCGGCAGGTATCCTTTGTATTCCTCGCCTAGGCTCAAGTGTCTGAGAAGGCAGGAAGTAAGGGAGTAGTCCAAAACTCTGCAACCCCGTTGCCTTTCGCCTTGCCTGAAAGGAACCAGTTCCCAATGGGGGAGGGGAGGCTGGCTGTCCTGATTGGGCAGCCAGAACGCCCCGTCTGTAAACCGCATGGAGAGTTTGCAGAAGTTGTGCTGTGGTCCCTGTAAAATACTCCAATCCTGGAAGCTGCTAACAAGAGCTGAATCCGAAGAGGAAGATGAAGAAAAGACGTCTGTAGCGATTTCAGCCACCAGAGAGCCTGCTGTGTAACCGGACCCCGATGCAACCCTTCCCTCCAATCAACTTGGGGGTCCCGAATGTGATGACTCCTACCCAGAGGATGGTGAGGTCCACCAGTCTCGAGAAGAACTGCATTTTAAGACCTCCCAAAACTTGCTGCGATCTTGCTGTGCTGTAAACCGCCAATACTCTAGGACCTCTCGTCCTTGTGCGGTGCATGGTCTTCCGAAGTCCGAATCCATCCGAAACTTAAATGGACTCTTGCTGGATCTCCAAAGACACGATTCAAATCCTTGAAGTCCCCTTACCAGAGTGCAGGATCAGTGTAGAGATAATAGTTATTCATCAGAATCAGTCAAGCCTTTGCTGGGAGCCTCCTCTGATGACAGCTGCTACAAGTTCCCATCCAGTGTCCAGTTCTTTCGTCTCCAGACCAAGAATCCAGGGACTGGGTCCTGTGCTGCTGCATCCTGAAGCCATCCACTCTGAAGCTCTTGTTTTCTGTGTGCGCTTGGGTATTACTTACCTTAAGTCTGGTGTGCATCCTGTGAGGCTGAGTGGACGATTTGTGTGGTTGGGAGTTGGCCCATATCACTTGCCCAGGCCTAATGCTGGAACGCATATAGGGAGCCTTCTCAGAAGTCCCTGAACACTTTTAAATAACTCTGAAGCTAACACTTCCTTGATAAAGAAGATATCCTCTTGAAGTCTGACTTTCCTGCATTTGAACCCTATCCTGACCTGCCATAGCAGGCTCTTAGACTGCTAGGATCCCTCTTCTGCCTCAGAGAAAACGCATGCTATAGATTAGGGAAGGACCTTGGATGATCCGGATTCTGTCTGGAAATCACAACAAGGGTAAAACTATTAAATAGATAATTTTACTTAAAAACCTCGAGTATAAGTGTTATTTGGATACTTGTATTTGTGAATCTGTTACCTCTACAGCTCACATTTACCCCTCTTGAGATAAGTCTGGCTGCTCAGTCACTCTACCAACTTGTGTAGTACAGACCTTTACCAATAGTTGTGATACCTATTGCCAAGAGGACGAGGCTGGTGTAGTCTCCCACAGGGTTACTACATAGAAACTTGCCTAACACATATGAATCTAAGCGGATACAAGCATCAGAAATACGGTACGGTAAGTAATGTATGCTATATGTATATGTTTTAGTGATATGTTTTAGTGAATTTTAGTGATGCCTATTTGACTTTTACTTTACCTGCTTAGATTTTAAAGCCCTAATGAACCAGTATATTTTTGTATTACTTTGGTACCTATTTTATTGGAGTGCGATGTGTGTTTTTAACCGAACTTTTACACTTCCCCCATATCTCCTGAGTTCTGCCTTACTGCTTAGTCTGTTACCTTGATCTAGTTGGGCTAGACCTACATGCCCCTTACCCTGTTTACCAACCAGGGTGGCTTCTTGCAACCCTCCCTCAGGGCTGGTTCTGAAATTCCAAATGATTTTGGGGTAGTGCAAGAGGATAGCTAAGAAACCAAGATTACAAATGTGGTGGGTGAGCCAGTAAACTCACCCAGGGCTTAACTGTAAGAGATCAGCCAAGTGATGCAAATGTTTTCACTTGAGAACTGGGATTATACATGTATTTTGTGAGTAGCACTCCCACTGACCTCTGCACACTTGTGACCTACCTCCGATTCCTCTCAGGACGATAAGCGATGTGAATGGATTTATCGGGGCTCCACCCGCCTGGAACCCATGTTCAGCATGAAGACCTCTACAGCCTCAAGCCAAGAGAAGAAGCAAGCTGGGCAGCTGAGAACCCGCCCCAATGTTGGTATGTGTAGTTTCTGGTGCTCCTTGCCAAAAACGTAACTCTGTCCCGTGGCCCACATGCTCAGTGTAGATTATATCTAGTGTTTGTTTGGGAAGCAATGTGTGTCCATACTATCTGGTTTTCACGCACAATTGCTAGCAATGCAGTAATACCATGTTTTTGCCTGGCAGCATTCTTTCTGATGCACCTTAAATGCATATCCAAAAACGTATTGCAAAAAAGTGCAAAAAAATAGACATTTATTTTCCATGCTTGGCAGTATGGATAATTCATGCAAACTGCATCTCCTGCCAACCTGATTGAGAAAGTATAGTTAGTCACCAGACATGCAGGACCCTGGAGTCCAGCATAATTTCTAAACTCTCACCTTCAATTTGGTTGAGGTAGCTCGTTGTTCTCCAAGAGAGGACAATGGCCAAAGGGGGTTCAAAGCACATCAAACCCTTGTGCAGGTACTTTAAGTACATCAAGAATGTTTCCGTAGACCTTGACCTGAGGCATCCTTGAATCTTAATTTGGTTTTGTTCCTTTATTACTGCTCCTTCTCTCTTGCTCCAGGTGCTGTGAGAAGCAGAGGACCTGTTGTGCAGTACACACAAGACCTAACTGGCACAGAAACACCGTTGAAACACTCTGATCAATTCCAGCTGCTACACCCCCCTTCAGCCGAGTCACCACAGCTGGTCGAGGTGGAGTAAGTTTGGGCACTCTTCATTTTGTTCATCCATTGCTCTGCAGTAAAGTATGTGCTTAAGACCTTGCTTGCTTTGGCGGCAGAGATTATGGATATAGGTAACGGGGATGAAAGGTAGGGGTTAATGTTTTAGGGTAGATAATGAGGGCTGGATATTACCAAGATGGACACCTTTGGATTATTATTTTAGGTAGCAAAACAGGCCTGTGTTAGAATGTAACACATTTCTTTTTTTCCCTCTTTGCCCATCAAGGAGCCCAGAAAGCCAACTTTCTCAATCTCGGAAGCAGCAAGTGGCAAAGAAAAGCACTTCATTTCGCCCAGGGTCTGTTGGGTCTGGACAATCCTCCCCAGCGTCTCCTGTTCTTAGCGAGGCTCCTCTTACACCGGCACCTGCCCTTACACCCACTCCAATGCCTCCAACTAGATCCATGGTCAGCCAGCAGTATCGGTGAGTTACATGATCTCCCAATAACTGATATTTAAACAGCTGTGATGCATGACTGTCTGTTCTTTTAGAACACTCCTCTTGAAAACCGAAGTGTAACCTTTCAAATGTGTGCCCTAGACATTGTTAGGGGGGACATCGGTAGCAAATTTAAAAGACCAGCTGGCTTTTTATTTTCAATCTTGGCCCAAGCACACACTTCACAGGTCTTCACAAAATTCAAAACATCTTCTCATTTCTTTCTACGAAAATCTCAAAGCAATTCTAGAGTCTTCCTATAACCTGGATGACCTGCAAGTACAGAATCGTGGCATTGTTTCAACGCCTCTTCTTGCAGATTCTCTAAGATCTCCTTGATCTGCCTCACTGAATCATCTCTGGCCCATTCTTGCAACTGTTCTGTAATCGTCAGACAACTAATTTGTTCACCGAAATCTGTGTCTTTTCAGACCTCCCCAACCGCAAAGTTCTTGTCTGCCAACAAGGGGAGTGGAGCTAAAGTATTTACATTTTCACTACCAGGCAGACATCTAGATAGGGCGTCTGCTTTGCAATTGTGGTGATCTGGCTTGAACGTGATGAGTCATACTCTTAAAAAAAAAAAAACAAGGAACAGAGTTGACGCAGTGCTAAGGTTTTGGCAGAACGCAGGAAGGTTACATTTCTGTGATTGGTTAACACTGTCACCCTATGTCGGGCTCCCAAAAGATTTCTTCAAATGTTGATTTGATAGCCAGTAATTCCTGATCTGAAATATTGTAGTTCCTTTCTGCAGGGGTACATTTCTTGGACAAAAAGGCCACAGGGTGGAACTGACCCGTAACAAAATGTAATTGCGAAAGCACTACTCCCCCACCCCTATAGCTGTAACTTAAGCATCTGCCTCGACAAAGAAAGGCTGGTCCACATTTGCATGCTACAAGATTAGCCTGGTAGTGAACTTCTCCGTAAGGTACTAAAAGGGATCCTGTGCTTTGATAACCCAGTCAAACTGCAACCCTTTTTTCAGCAATCTGGTAAGCAGCGTCGCTACTTGTGAAAAGTCTCTAATGAACCTACGATAAAAATGTGCAAATGTGATGAAACTGTGGATTCTGTTTACACAGGTAGGCGCTGGCCAAATTACCCTGCTTGAATCTTGCTCTTATCCATCTTTAGACCCTCTGGTGAAATTACAAACCCCATAATCTACATGCTGAGTTGAATACTTTGAGAAATTCAAGATGTCCTTGGAGCACTTCATTTATTTAAAAAAACTGCAAGGCAACTTGGGCATTACGAAGACAAAATGGCATCACTTGATACTCGAGACCAAACCTGGTTCTGAACGCTGTCTTCCATTCTTCTCCTTCCCGGATTCTCATTAAATGATAAGCTCCTCTGAGGTCCAACTTCGGGAAGATCTTTGCACCCTGAATTCTGTCTAACATTACTGATATCAAAGGGAAAGGATAGCGGTTCTTTATTGTGATCTTGTTGAAGGCTCTCTAGGCAATACAAGTTTGCATGGTTTTATCCTTTTTTGGCACAAAGAACAAGGGTGACGCTGTGGTAGACTGAGCATGTCTAATGAACCCTTTTGCTGTATGTCCAAGTAGTCCTTCCTATGTTTTCCTTCTGAGTGCATACATTCTGCTACATAGTATTGGGACTCCGTCTTCTAGATCTGCTTTGCAGTCATAAGAGCGATGGTGTGGCAATTTACTCACTTGCTGCGTATTGAAACCCCCTTAGAAATCTTGATGGCAATCAGACAGAATTCCTACTATTGCCCCTACTGAATCTTTATCTACAGCATTTCCTTCCAAACAGGCTCCTACCTCAGTTACTTCCATCTTTTCTCCGTGAGTACTTCCTAGCAAACATCGTTCCTGGCAAAATTGTGAGTCAAACTCCACTGTTCTTCTTCCCCAGTCTATTTTAGGATTGTGTAGTGTTACCCACGGCATACCTAGAATTATTTGCAATTGGGGAGCATCAATAAGCTCAAACACCATTTCCTCTCAGTGTTCACCTACCAACCTTACGTCCAACAATTCAGTTTCTTGAGTAATGGGTCCTGATGATAACTGTGTACCCTCTACTGCCCTGATCCGGAAGCTATTTCACCACTACGGACACCCTTAGACACCTAGCCAATTTCTTGTCCTTGAAGTTCCCTGTGGCACCCAAATCAATCACACATGGAGTGTCAGGTTCTGTTTCCCTAATCAGGAATGTGTGCTTTGAGGGTGTAGTAGTTTCTTATTATGTTGTTGGTTGGGCCTTAACTTTCTTTATATAGAGTGTGGAGAACTGCCCAAGCCAAGATGGAGGTTCTCAGCAAGCATCCTGATTGGCTGTATGTGATATAAGGGGTGCCAATGGGCATTGTAAACTGCCTTTCATCGTCTACAGCCCAGCTGAGAGGACATGATATTCAGGAGTTCCAGTAACTAGGCCACAGAGGGCCTTCAGGGGCTTTCATTAAGCTGAGGTGGGTTTTCAGGAGGCACAGGAGAAGTTCAGGAGGCAGCAGGAGTTGGCAGGAGGTTGATTAGAAGACCAGAAGCTAAGTGACTGTTTGCAAATTTTCTAAGCAAAGATTTAATGAAAAGTAATAAGTAGTTGAAAACGTCCATCTGTGTTGTTTTGGAGACACAAGTTAATGTTAGACTTTGTTTCTAGGTGTTTTAAAAACTCTTTAGTCACGAGCGTCTTGCTCGTAAAGCTTAGAGTGGGAAGAGACTTTTTTTCGAGCTACGTACCGTTGCTAGGTTACTTTCGCTTGTATGCCCTCATCTCCGCTCAGAAGTCCTGTTGGGATTGTGAAGGTTTCACTGCCGGCGCCACAAGGATGCCTGTTTGTGCTTCCACTGTATTAACACAGTGGAAGTCGGGTCGCGGAGCGCAATCAAAGAGGTTTTTAGAAACTAGCACGTAAAGCAATTGTTTAATTAGTATGCACGGGAGCGAGGACATGTTTAGCATACAAATCCTTCTTTTTCTCAGAAGCTTTCCTTAACGTTTATTTTTTCCCAATCACAAACGCAGATTTTCTATGAGGCTCCTAAGCGCACATGCGCGGTGACGGAGCTTAGTGAAGAAACAAGACCCATCAGAGTGTGTGCGATTCCCTTTGACAGCACATCTCTTGACAATTACAAGCTCAGTAGGAAAGGCCAAGGCTTGTTTAGATGACTGAACTCTTGTACACAGTTTAGGTTAATATTGGTGTCTCGTGGAACTCTGGTGAGAAGAGAAACTTTAAAAGAAAAACCTCAGAGGTATGAAGAAACAATAAAATTGGTTTTCCAAGTGTTACAAGTGCAGACACATATGCTGCAAAAGCTGAACAGAGTTCAATAACAAAGGAAAAAGTTATAAAGAGACACTTGGAATCCAGATGATGATTTCTGCAGTATTTCACAGCACTTATTCAGGGGCTACTTCATACTTGCAGAAGGAGTACTAATGGGAAGGTTATAAATAGTAGTCTAGAAGACTAAGAATGTATCTCCCGTGAGCAATCAGCGGTTAAGTACCAGGTATATATGCAGGGGAGAAGAGGTAGTGTTTTGAGAGTGTATTTGTCTAACTGAGTAATGTGAATTCTTCTTGTCCCTTCTGCAGGTTGCGACTGCATTAGATGAAACATGGTGTTTTCTTATTTTATCCACTTTTCACCAGAGGTGTACCATGCTCAGCTGGTTAAACTTGGCTTAGTGTGCTACATTTAGGGGGGGGGCTGTTGGGGTTCAACAGCTTCTGCAGACCAACGCTCCGAGTCTGTCTGACATGGACCACCACACCTCAACTTGCCTCCCCAATGCAAAGATACATTTAACGTGATATGTGGCACAGCCATCTGTATTGCATTTGCAACCTGCTGTTCCTTAGATGGTGAAAATCTTTCGGCGGGTTTGAGGTCATTTTCCCATAGTGACCACTATCTTCACAATACAAACATAGATTTTCCGTCCTACTCTATGCTTTTCCTCCTTGGTCAGGAGGGTTCTTAACTGACCTTCTTGCACTGGGCCACCCTAGACTTCCCTAACTGGGAACTCTTGCTTCAGTTTCTTCTCACCCAAGTCCTACTCTCTGGAACACTTCTCCTCCGCTCCAAACTGTGGGATATATTGACCCACTCAATGCATTGCCCCACATAACTGACCTGCATTTGCCCAAGAAACAGCAACCTGGCTTGGCTGGCTCCTGTGTGCATCAGGAACTGCGTTTTGGCAGCAGCAAAAAAATGGCTGCACCATCTTGACTCACACACACTTCAGGCAAAATGGAACAACGGTACACACACTGAAAAAGTATGCCAGTGTGTTCTGAGACATAACTGGAATTAAGTGAAACAGGCAGCACTGCATTGCTGCAAAAGCCAAATATTTCCTTTCAGAATGAAACATTTCCACCCTTTCAAAATGCTGTTTGGTGCCAATTCCACCTGTCATTCTGAAACCACTGTGAGTAAAAAGGCCCAGTCAAACCAACTCTCAGAGAAATCAAAAGCAACTTCATTTTTCCCTCGCACTGGAACACGCATTTATTTCTTGACAAAATGTATCCAGGCGGAGCAGTTCAGAGACTTTTTACTATCTGAGCCAGGTCAAGGATAAATGTAACTATAATTTAGCTTGAGCTGCAAACCGAATTAAAGGAAGAAATAATAGCAGTTTTTAACACATGTGGAATAATGGGCTGTGCTGACTGAAGAGAAAAAAATGTACCTGTTTAAAACTCAATTGTTAATGAAAGCCTGCTTACTTAGCAATGTAAAGGAATTATGTTAGTGGTGACAAAACACACATAGGATATCTTCTGTCATAGGTTGGTTCAATTCAAGACCCAAAGTAAGAAATTAAACAGTTTAAAACACATAGGCTGGAGTTGCAAGCTCTCAGAAAAACCTGTTATTCCAGTTGCCAGCCCTGAAACTCATCCAAGGGAGTAGGTGCAAAGTGCCAGCTTGAATAACTTTGAATGGGATAGGACAATAAAAGTTCACATCCTCATCAGACATTAGATATTGTTTGGTGGGGTCTTAGTTTATCAACTTAGGTTTCCCCGCACTATTGACAGTGTTGCATGCTAGTGAAGTTACAGAGAGTTACCCCTTGCTCCGTGAAACATGTACCAATAACGGGAGGAAGATCCTCCTTCACTTGTTGCAGCACCACAAAAATGTTTTTATTCAAGCAGTGATTGTAGTTATATTTAGTACATTCCAATATTTATTGGTTTAAGAAGTGGGTTGCCCTTTGTGACACACGTGTTTCGGCAAATTAATGCCTTTTTTAATCAGGGCCAGTCATACTTTCGAACACAATATTCTTGGTTTTAGTAAGCTTATTCACGCATGAATATAGGGGTTTTAATCCCACCAAAAGAATCCGCTGTCTCCTCGCGTCGGCTCTGAGGATCTTCCTACCGTTATTGGTACTCATCAGACATTAGTCTGTGCTCCAGGCTAGGACAATAGCAATCCTGGGATACTCAACTGCAAGTGTGAAGGGACCATGAAACCTCGAAGACTGGAAAGTCACTTGCCTGGGAGGAAATGACAGCTGCTTGCAGTTGAAGGAAGAAAAAAAAACAGTATCAAGTAACAAAGGGATTGCCTTTTGGTTACAGAGACTGTTACAAAGGAACTTTAAAGACTTTTATTTCTGTAGCAAGAATTAGCAAAAACTTTAAAAAGGTTGCAGTTTTAAACCTAATTCTGTGGGCTATCTGTTAAACCCTGGTATAACTCATTGCCGCATGGGGAACAGAAGTTATGAAATATGACCAATTCCAAGGAAAGTATTAATGTGGCAAACATAAGATTTTGTACATACATCTCTGGGGACAATTCACTTGTAGGCCAAATCTTTAATGTGTAAAACTACCAAAATGTATCAGAAAGGCAAAACAAGGTTGCACAGACTGGAGGATGGGACTAATCGGTGCTGCACATCATATGTAACCTGTGGGTATAATTTTCCAGTAGATTTCACATGTATAAATGTATGTTTTTGGCAAAATCGTATTTTAAGTAAAGTAAATATGGGAGTGTTGCGACATTGTAAACCTCACCTCATAAACCTGACATCATCCCCTTAGAAATCCAACCAACTGAGAGCGAGGCGGAGACTAGTTCCCCTGCCCAATCCAAGTAGTTTAGGGGCGAGCTTAGTTAACCTTGATGATGTCCTTTTGCATGATAAATAAGGGTCCCTGACGAGACACAGGAGACACCGATTCCTGATTTCTTACGCCAGCATCCTGTTCCTGTCTGCTCCTGTCTTCATCTTGCATTTATGCATCTAAACTCCAGATCCCAACCACAAGGCCAAGCATTGCTGATTCTGCTTCAGCTAGGCCTCCATTCTAAAATAATCCCAATAACTAATGGAAACGCTGTGGTGTTTTGGGAAGCATCCTGAATTAACCTGGCTTGTTGCCACTCACTGCATGCTGATGCCCTATCTTATCCAGTACCCAGAATTGCCAGTCCAGAAGAACTATCCTTTGGTATCCAGTCCCTGCCCAGCTGACCCTGTCCCGCTGATTTTGTCCGGCTGTCCTTTGTTAGACCAGATCTGTGTGGCGGCCAGAACCGCTGACTGTCCAAAATCCAAACTGAAAGTTGACGGAGTATCAATAGGAACCATAGAAAGCCATATCCTAACTTGCCTTTCCTTGTCCTTAGTTCCACTCTCTAAATCTTCCTATCCTTATCATTTTAATATTGTCAAAATCATTCTTGAAACCCTGCCTTTGATTCCTTGTGCTAGCGCCAACATCTTTAATAATTTTGTCTTGTAAAATCCTGAGCTATTCTGTTTGGAGTGATCGGACTGGATCCGTCAGGGCAGGCGCAGAGGGTTGAACTCGCGAGTCAACCCTGGGGCTTACTGTGTCTCAATCTGGTAGCCTAGCCTGAATGCCCTAGTGTAGAGTAAAACTGTCCTTGTCAAAATTGATTTCTTTTCCTTTTTCGCGCCTTCATTTTCTCAAACGCACCTCACTAGATCTCGCATTACTTACTCATTTTAACAACTAGAGACCTCATTTCACTTTCATATTGTAACTAGGATCCATAGCTACGACCCAACACAAAATCCGCACCAGACCAGATCCATGTGGCGACCAGAACCGCGGACTATCCAAAATCCAAACTAAAAGTGGACTGCGAGTATCAATAGGAATTTTAAAATCCTTTTTTCTCTTGTTTGGGAGGGAAAGTCAGATTTTAATTCTTTTTTCCAGTTGTCATTCCTGATTACGTGCTGATTCTGTTTATCCACTTAGAATTATTATTTTCTTTTTATTGTTTAGTTGAATTTAATCAAACTTTCAATATTATTACACAAGTTAACTTTCTTAGACATTTAAAATGATATACAATATTTTACAAACCAAGAATAAAATTAATCAACAGACACAAGGTTAATAACTCACATAAAACCAATTTCTCATAATGTCACAAATGAAACAAAATGAAGTACATTCCTGAATTATATCCCAACAGCGCATGACCCCAAACTGGCTATTTTCCACCTCTTCATGATTCTAGTTGCAGACAGTTCAAAAAATTAATGGTGGCCAGCTGAATTGGCAGATGTTCACCACTCAAAATAATTGCCCAACTGTCATTCCATTCCAAGTTGCCTAAATATTTGCAGTGTCTGGTATAGTGTATTTGTCTGAGATCTTGTAAAGCTAGACACTGTGTAATCAAATGTTCCAAGGTTTCCTTGACACCTATGTTGTTAGAGAACTGACAGATGTTCTCATGTGAATGCAACAAGTGTTGCCTTGTAAGAATGTCTTTTGTATGCCATAGGTTAAATCGCAGGCGTAAGATTGCTAGCCTGTACTTTAAAGTAGGTGCACTGACTAGATACTTCTTGGGAGGAAACCTATGAGAGTCACCATCCTTATATTGAGTGCATAACTCACAAGTTCGAATCATCCAGTCAACTTGATATAGTTTCCCTTTGGCCTTATCAGGATTAGTAATCAGCAACTCAATGGTGATATCGGAGAAAGCTAATATATGACACACATTATTTACCCTGGAGACCATCTAGGAATGTTTGGTAGAAAACATAAGCAGATGACAAGCTTAGGATGCTGTTGACGTTTGTAGAAATTAAACATTTCCTGAATAAGGCACATAGTCTCCAATTGTATAGCGCGTGGAGGGAAACCAGACCCAGTTCATACCTTAGCCACAAATGCGGCACACATGCCAGTAGATGCATTTTGCCTCTAAAATTGTGCTTCTCATTTATCAAATTGAAAGCCAGAGTTACTAGTAAGGGTCTCCAGGCCATACAGTCATGCTGGGACCGCCTTTTGATTCCAATAGAACCATGCTGGTTTGATGGAGAAGCAGAGTTTTCTGTGTTCAATCTCAATTCATTTTGTTGAATATAATCTTGAAATGCTGATAATAGGTTTTGAAGACCCAATTGGGTTTTAGAGATTAACACAAGGTCGTCTGCGTACAGCAAAGCCTTGATTGGGTAACCGGCCAATTTTGGGGAATCTGAGATTACTTTTGCAAATACATATCTGATATCATGCATGAAATAGTTGGACACCGATGATGCCAATAGGCACCCTTGTTTGAGGCCACGAGCTGTGTGGATGGGTGCAGAGAGGACGCCATCAAGTGAGAGACGGACGCGCATGGACGTCTCGGAGTGTAGAGCGTGGATAATTTCGTAAAGGGTCACCGGACAGTGATCTCTTGTTAATTTCTCCAACAGCATTACACGCAAGATGGAATCAAACGCAGAGTGCAAGTCTACGAAAGCAAAATATACAGCTTGTCTCATGGCCTGGGAATGTGCCTTGATTGCATTCAGGCATATTAAGTTGACATGTGTACCCATGCCAGGCACAAATCCTGTCTGATTCGGATCACGCAGATCGTTTGCAAGTGTCCATGTATTAAAATCCCGAAGAACTAGCTTAGTGAAAATCTTGCCTGGGGCATCGAACAATACAATAGGCCGATAGTTTTGTGGTAACATGTGATCCTCCTTTTTAAAAATAGGGATGATCACAGAAGTTTTCCAAGACTTTGGCACTACTCGCGTCTTGACTACGAGTTGAAAGATCTGATCCACAACTAGTGCCCCTTCAGAAATGTTTGCTTTGAATATACAATTAGTAAGTCCATCAGGCCCATTGGCCCTAGATGAACTGGCGTGTTGTATCAGATCTGCAATGATGGGTGGAGAGAAGAACAACTCGTTGTTGCTGACGGTGCACTGAGGAATTTGTCAAAGTGTGGATCAGCATAGAAGTTAGAATAATAATCAATCCACTTATCTTCGTTAACCGCAATTAATTGTGCATCTGCCTGCATGTGACACTATTGGTTGAGTAAATACTACATCTGGGCTGAATTTTTGTTTACCATAGCCTGACCCATCTGTTCGCTGTCGTGTTGAAACATAACATTTTTTTTTTACTTTACCCAGTTCTTATATTGGCATTTGACAGTGTTCAACTCCTGCCGACCTGTCATCGAACCAGCAGATAGTATAGCCCTTCTTTGCTTCCGATATACTGCTCTTTGTATTTGAAAATCGGAATCAAAGGCGTGCTTATACTTAAGCCATTCTTTCGAGAATATAGAGACTGTATTAATATAAGGCAGCAATAGCTCTGTGTAATGAACTGGACCAGAGGTCCTAGCATTTCTCTCCAAGGTGTGCCTATATGTTGACACTTTTGCATCCGTCCATTTTGGTCTATTCTTCGCGGTGTTAACCATCAAACAGTGATTTGCGATGTGCTTTCTCTGCTGCTGGTGATCTTTTGCAATCGACAAGGAAAGTAACTTGTGGTCACTGTGTGGTAATGTAAGGATCTCCAAACTATGAACTTGTTGGAATAAGATTTGATCTACATATATGTAGTCAATGATGCTGGTACTTTCTTATAAAAGCAAACACGCCAATTATGTTAACTAGGTGCTTTTATTAGGTAATGTGAAGCACAGTATCTTGAGACCCCCAACACATCCAAGATCTCAGGTTCAACTGTTATAACTCAAGCAACAACAAACTATCCAAGGTTGTGTTCCAATTAGAGCATCATGTTGCATGCTCATTCTAGAATGAACATGGCAAAGCATAAAACAAGAGTCATTTATAAAACATACTTGTGTTACGAAACCACGTGGACTGAGCGGGGATGTCACCTCGAACAGCCCCATTCACCATTTGAAACTTTCTACCATGAATGAAGTCCATGTATGTGCATCTTTCGTGTCACGCTCGATATTCCAACGATCTAAATTTAAGCCCCCCAAAATTAGTGTGTGAGATGTTCCTTCCGATGTTAGATATAAAATGCGACTCAAACCTGCATAAAAAGCCTCATCTGTCAACGCTGCCGGATTGCGATAAAGGTTTACTAAGGCCATGGTTTTGGAGCCACAGGTGATTTTTACCAGTAAGATATAGGCACTTTCGGCCTCCCACGCTGAGATAGACAAACCCATTTTTAATTTACTGCTACAAGTAGTCCTGATGACGGCCTCCCTCCTGTCACTAAGGCTGGTAATACTATAATATCGTATCCATCCCAAGTGGGTGAGGTGGTTAACCAGGGGTCTTGCAAGACAATTATATGAAACACTTGAAGGAGATTTCTGAAAGGAGGATTGCAAATGGGAATGCCCTCTTGAGTTCCAACTCGCAATTTGCAGGGCCCTTCGTGGCACCAACGGTGATGGTTACTTGACCGCTAAAGAGGGAAACCTAGAGTCTCTTGGCTCACATGTTTTTGAACTTTGATAGATGTTTGATTTGGGGGATAAGCTTTGTGGTTGGTTGATCATGATCTTCTGCCAGCAAAAAGCCCATATGAAACACTCATTTTTGCCTGCCAGATGATATTTGCCACCACTCGCGACGAAATCCATAATCTAATTATGGATTGTGAAGAATCTGCAATAAATTCAATTTTTTTCAATGTCTTGTGAGGAGACCTCTTTAGAGCACTCGCATCACTAAAGATATTGAGCACACTCCTTCTATTCAAAAAATAAGAGGGGAATTACCCTCTCTGCATTTCAATATGAACAAGTGGGCATTTCCAAATCTTTGATGTGCTGTTTTCGAGGACAAGGTAGAAAACTGATCAGAGTTGGAACTGTGGCCACGTGGTCTCTGCATCCGAGGATTGTAATTGTGGCTCGGGTGCTTAATCCAGCAGCGCCAGTGAGGTTTGGCATGTGGAGATGAGGAAAAGCGGCGTTCACTCCCTGATTTGTGGAGCCACTGATCGACGGTTGAGATGAACACCCTGAGAGCATTGACGCACGTTCGGACAGATTTGTTTTATTGAATCAACCGTCTCTCAAGCCTGCTCAGCATCGCTGGCCCAGAGCAGCTCATAAGGTGTTTGAAAGGTGACCACTTTTTTTATTGGACACACCAGCGTTGTGCTCCCTTTCAACGCCTCCACTTGTTTAATTCAGTCTACAAGTTGATTCAATGGCGAATAGGCAAGTGGCAACGAGGGCGTGACTGCAGAGTTGGCAGCACCCTGATGACTTTTCTATCAAAAAACTGCCGCAGTGTGTTGATTTTAAATTGGGGATCGTGCCACCAGGTTGGGTACCAGGCACCAAGTTGCGTTTGGTTGCCAGAGGGGCTGAGCCACCAATCGCTTGGAAGAAAGCATTAAGAGTATTCTTCGAACCTCTGTAGCCAGGCATGTTTTTGGATTTCTGAGCAATAGCACAAGGACCCTTGATCACCAGCAAGTCAGGGGGTGGTGGGGGGGGGGCGTAAGGGGGACAACTCCAAAGTGGCACACTGTTCACCAGTACAGCCTGGATCTGAAGAGATCAATGTATGAGGTGTCTTTCTCAATGACCTCTTGTGTCGGTTCTACACTTACAGGGCGAATAATGTCCACAAAGGCTGGCAAAACAGGCACCTGCATCGTCACAGGTGACTTACAGGGCAGTATGCATGGGCCAGACATCTATGTAACATTTGCATTTCCGAGTGTTAGGCAGAAACCTGTGCAGTTCCCTCTGGGACCACTGCAAAAGATGTAAGGCTACAGGTGGTTGGCAGTAAACCCAATTGGTAGCAGTCTGTACCACCCAGATTTACCTGGTAGCTGTGGCTGGGCAGTCGGACTTCTCTCAAGAAGAGTTAGGCAGTATACAGAGTATTCACAATAGGTCAATAGGACACAGTAGAACAAGCAAACACTGACCAGAGCTTGGTGTAAAAGAGATATACTTATTTATTTAAACACACATCTAGTTAAACAAATTGGCACTAATATCAAGCAGTTAAAAAAACACGGTCACTAAAAGATATACACTCCCTTCAACGATTATTAGACAAGTCTTAAGTAAAGCAACACTTATTTTCAGACAGCGGTGAGCGCTTAACGAAGATGGCACTCTAATCAATCGGTTTAAGAGGGAGAGAAATGCAGAGCAAAGATAGCAACAGATCCCAACACTTTCGGAGAACACAGTAGGAGAAGAAGGCAGGTTAAAACCATACAGTCAAAGTTAAAAAGGCCGGACCCACTTTAATAGGCGCCGGTCAAAATGTGTCCAAGGTCACACGGTTGAAAGTGCCAAAAAGTCTCGCAAAAGGTTCAGAAAGAGTTGGACCAATAGAAAGGGACCAGTTAGATGGTCAAGGCGGCCAGCCCAGTCCAGAAGGTTAAGGGGTTATTGTTACCTTGCAGCAATCTTTAGAAAGGGAGGCCTGGCGGACACGGTACCCTTAAATGGTGAGAACGCTCCAGCGGGGGCAGTTCCTGGCAGCGGGTGCAAGTCGGTGCTTCGTCTGGGGGAGGAGAGGATCTCGTCGGGGAGGAAAACAGGAGTCCGTTGCACTGCCAGGGAAGAAACCAGCCGCGGAGTTCTCAATTTAAAGGAGCGGTCCTTTTATTCGCGGCCCAGTGGTAAGTGGCTATCCGGTTGCCGGGCAATTCGACCACAAGACGTCCTGGGATGTGAGAAAAGAAGGTAAACTGGTTATGCCCACCAGTCAAGGGAAGAAGACTCTCCAGCAGGGAGATCTCCTCTGTCGTTGGGAAGTGGTGAGTCGGTTCAGCAGGGCTCCACCGGTGGTGTCGTCGTAGCAGGTCGGCTCAGCTTCTCCCTCGTCGGATTTTCAGGTCCAGTGGCGACTTCTGAAGTTCCAGTCCCCAAAGCCCTGCTTTTATGCAGAAAACCCCCATTCATTCAGCCCAGCTGTCAATCAAACATGTTAAGTGGTGAGCGTGGTGGCTCACCATTTGGGCCAATCACGTAAGAGTGCGACTTGGGTTGGCAAGGCAACTTAGTCCAAGGTGCCTAAACCCCCTCCCACACACCTTGTGGTACCCAGACAGAGTGGCACCACTTAGGAGGGCTTCTGTGAAGAAGCCCGCCAAAAGTGGAACAAAGGGCTCGACCTTGGGTTTGGAGTTACAGAGGCGAACACAAACACCATTTTAAAACCGAGTTTGGGCAGAAAATACCAACCGGTGAATTAATATTAAATAAACCGGCGGTATGTTAGAGGCTATGTAAAAAAGTATTAGCCTCGAACAATGGGAAAATCCCATAGAGATATATTCGCGGTTGAATATAAAAAGTAGTATCCACTGCGCCAGCCAAAACTCGACGAGGGGGGACGGGACAGTGCCCCCTCGAACAACAGACCCAGGGGCAATTGAATTGCCCCTACCAGTACGTCCACAATATGATGGTTTGTACTGGTTCTGTTAGTAATTTGGGACTAGTAAAGCCAATGGTGACTTTACATGACCTGGGAGACCGTAGTCAGTCCCAGGGTATGGAGTCTTGGTGGGGTGTCACTATGACACCCCGGTGTTACTGCACAGAGAGTGCTGTGTTACACATATAGGAAAAACACATGAGACCCTATGGAGTAAAGGACCCCATAGTAGGGGTGTCACGGTATTAGTTTTATGACGGTACGATAACCTTCTTGCCAAATGATGGTATATCATGGTTATCGCGGTATAGCAGGTGAAGTTAACCAATCTTAACAAATATGTTCTAAAAAGGTCATAAATTGTCAGATTTATCATCACAAACAAAACCAGGCACCCAGGGCCAGAATTGGGCTTTTCAACATACTTTCCACTGAAATGCCACCCCTTGCTTCCACCAAACACACACACATGTGGAGAGGAGATGGGGGGAGGAGGGGAGGCCTGCTGCGCTGGCAAAGCAAACTGAATAGCTTTTCTTAAGTTGTCATTTAGGCTTTTAGCTCCCTCACTAGCTAATGCTGAAGATGAACATGTTGCCATCTTTATAACCTGCATGCCACAGATCAATGGAGGCTGATGGTAGTATACGCTTGTGCGCACACACGCACGCTCTATTTACGATCCAGCCTTTAGTTTACTTGAGGGCCAAAAGGTGTTCAGTAATCACGGCCATCTTTGGTATGGCAGCAGAGAACACCCACAGATGAGTGAATTTCGCAGTGTGACTTACTATATGTAAATTCAATGATAGAACCACGGAAATCCCCCATTGCCATATGTTTAGCAAACATTACCCATTATAAATATTTAAACCCCAAAGCCGCCAACCCAAAGTAAACCCTTTTCCCTCTTGGCACTGTATTTATTCTTACTATTGCTAACATACTGATTTTGTGTCAGGCACTTGTGGTTTATGGAATGGCATTAAAAACTGCTCCAACTGATACTGCTTGTAAGATGGCACATCCAAGACTGCGCAGCACTTGCTTACTGCAGCCTTTCCAAATCAGATTGAAAAGCACACTTAACGGTATAAACGGTATACCGGTATAAACAATGTGACGGTTATTATTGTTCAGTTAAGTGGTTCACGGTATCTTTAACGGTATACCGTTACATCCCTACCCCATAGCCCATGAAACACATTAACATTCAAAGGAACACCACAAATCATGTCCAAGAGTGGGAGAAAGAGTCTCCCTCTTGGCAGGAGAAAAATAAAAACTCCAGAAATCCAGCAAAGCTGCTGGGGGACTCACTAGGTTAGGAAATTCAGCCTAAACAGAGAATTCTCCCTAACACCGAGTTGCACTGGCATGGCAAAATGTGCGTTAACTCCCAAGCACTTGCGCTTTACAAATAAAATAAACTTCACATTATGTTCAGAAATAAGTTCACGATTGACATTGATTCCACATGCTATTTCTTTTATGAGATCAGCTTGTTTTGATAATCTGTCATCTAAAGCTTCAAATAACTTAACAAGAATTAACACTAACGTGTTAATTGCTGTTAAAGCCAGTTCTACAAGTGGGGGATGAGGTGGTATTAGTGCCTGTGGGGCGGGTGTCTGTGATGTTTTGTTAGGGACCCGGGGGTGGGGAGGGGTTGGATGTACAAAAGAAGGCAAAGTGGAACGAGAGAGGGAAAGAGTGGAAGCCAACATCTCAGATGACTCTTTGAGGGAGTTGATGTTGTCCACCATGGAGAACGGTGACTCGCACTGACTGGCATAAATAGAAATGCCCGTGCTGTCTTAGCTGTTTATTGAAAAGGGGATTGGTGACAGCGAGGCCAGGTTGCAATTGCTGAGGGTGGCCCCGTTAGCTTTTACTGAATCACAAATAGTTTTGTGTAAGAGGTGGCAGCGATTACAGGGCACAGTTGTAAAATCGCCCAAATGAGGTGTAGTTGCATGGCAAAACATGTTGGCTAGAGGCGGCCGAGCATCCTCTAAACCAGGCGCTGATGGTAAACAACACTCTGGAAGACCATCAGAAGTAGAAGGCACCGGGGTACAAGCCCTAAAAGTAGATAGATAAATGATGGTAGGCTGTCACGATCCCTACCGCCAACCCTCATAGGCAAGTCAGCCTACCCTTTGAACCCAGCTTGGGGTCTCCTATTGTGGCCCCAAAGGCCTTGCCATCTTACCAGAGACTCTCCTGGGGTCAGTCCTGGCACCAGAGGTGCCAGGCTCATACTCAGTGTGAAGGTAACATGGGGGCCTGGACTTTGTAATGAGCTTGGCCCAACATGGAGGCTCCCACGTAGCTCTTTTCCAAGAACTGAGCTATGCGATAGTGTTTTGGTGTGGTCGGGCATTGGGATACCTGAGGCTATATAAGCCACGCCCGAACAGAGGAACACGCTTTGCGTTACTCTGCGGTTAGCAGCGTGACGCTCACCATGTTCAGCTTGATCTCCTGAGTTCCTTACCTGCCTTCCTGGAGCTGCGTACCTGAAAGAACAACAAGAACATCTTTAGTACGACACTTACCTGTGAGTAGTATCCTTTTCGCAATCCATCGCTTACCCGGTCCAGTGAATACAGCATCTCGGCACCGCATCCATCTCCCGAACACCGCAACCTGGAAAGAAGGGAACGAAAACATTAGTACGCGTTTCCATATTTCAATTCGGAAAGCAGCAGGAACCATCAGACGCTTACCTGAATTTGAGCCGCTCTTGGTCAGCACCCGTTCCGGAACCTCACAACGAACTACAAAAGAGAGGAAACACAGGTTAGTACATGAAAAGTCAGGAAGGCGCTGCGCATCGCGCATTCACTCACAGCTTAGTGCTTTCTGTCAGCCTCCATTCTGGGACATTACAGCGGCCTACAAGAAAGAGGGCAAACGCAGGTCAGTGCAAGAAAAGACGAATAGCCCCGCGCATTCACTCACCGCCTAGTGTTCAATCCCAATCAGCACGACAATAACCCCTTCCTGCACCTAGGAGAAGAAACCGAGATTATCAAGGGACAGGAGAAAGAGAGAAGGAGAGATTATAAAGACTGTAAGAACAGCGCACTTGCCTTAACGAACTGGAGACACAGCAGGTCTGGACTTGAACAGGGTCCGCAGCAGTGAAGCAACTATGTCGCGACGCATCCACACGAGCAATGCGCCCCTGCACCAAGAAGCAGGACGGAGAGCGCATCATACAAAAAAACAAGGTGAGGAGAAGGCTTAAGGGGAAGGTTTGATTCTCAAGGGAGGTGGGAGCCAAGCAACAAGAGACAATAGGGTTTTAAATCCGATATTCCTGTATTACAGGCCCAATCCTTGGCTGAACAAATTCCAAGGGAGGGGTTCAAAAGTGCGAGTGGTCCAACCAGGGCTGAGTGGCGTCCTTGTGGATATCAGGTGAGCGTTACAGTGCGAAGAGTGGGCCAATTTAGGGTGTACCGGCAATGACGAGGGCTTTGCTAGAAAGCCCGGCATGTAAGTTTTCAGAGTATACACGGAGAAAGCCATGCGAGACAAACACAACCAGTAACGTGTTCAACAATAACAGGTTTAAACCACCACCATCGCCAGCAAACAAACCCTACGTTTCAGGGCAGGTCGCTGGACCACAGGAGCCACCCGCCGCACCACCACCGCGGCGAAGCAGAAAACAGTACTTAACAAGTGTCAATCAGCATTCACTTTTCAAAACTGGAAACCAGGATACAGAGCTCCAAAACACAACACGAGTACTTGCCCGTGTGCAATTGATTTGTGGGTTGAGGGAACCTTGCAGTGGGAAATTCTAACTCCAGTGCTATCTTACCTAAAATCAAAAAGTGCTCCTATGCCATGGTGCTTTGTAGTTGTGTCAATAGAAGGTTAAACTAAGTGCTTGCTTACATTCATATTGTTACCATCACCCCATTGGTGATTGCTTGCCCCCATATTAAAAATTGTATGATTTCTTTTGAATTTTAAAATAAATATATTCGATCAACCAGCCTGGTTCATGTTCCATTGTGACCCGGGGTATTTGAAAAGGGGGTGTGATATGAGTGGTGTATCATTTCAATATTGAATCTAATCTAACATAAGCATTTCAGTTGCGTGCTGCATGCTGGGCTGAGACTAAGGTGTGTCGCCTGATTGAAATCCTTAACAAATTTGGGGGCTCTTCCAGGATTGAGTTTGGTTACCACCCGTGACAGTCTAACACAGCAGACTAACCTGCAGAGTAGTAATGAGCCGGGAGCCATGGGGCTGGCAGAATTCAATAGGTTTGGTAAGATGAGACTGACAGATCAGCGCCCCCAAAAATTGACATACGGGCGTCCCTGTACAGGTACCCCAATGTTAGGGCTGATCTCTCTGACAAGGAAGATTCCTATGAGGTGAAGGTCGGGGAATCAGATCCACTGACATACCGCCTTGCAAGGGACCAGTTGGTTAAATTTGATGGGGAACTAAATGAAATAAGGCCCAAAAAGAGCAGGCAGTGGGGGGGGGGGGATACTCTACCAACCCTGGGAGCAGGGAAGAGTCAGAAGACTTTTCTGAGCACCACAGGAGCAGAGAAACTAGGCCTAAACATTCTGCGAGCCCTTTCAAGCTCACAGAATCCGGGAGTGCCTAGAGGATCAAGAAGGGACCTCCAGTAGCAGCGCCTCTGAGTCTGAGGGCGAGTGGACTCGGGTGATTAAAACAAAGAAGGCAAACCAACTTTAGAGAGCGATGAACAAAGATCCCATTAGGCAGTTTAAGGCCATTGGCAGTGTTATATAACTCAATATCATAAAAATGCGAAGTATTTTTTTTGGGAACACTTAGAACTATATGAGCAAATGATGGATACCTTTCATACGAAGGACAGCCAGAATGGCATAGAGTATGTAAAATGGACCTTCTCCCCTGAATACTGCAGTTTCTTTGCGGGACGGGAGGATCAGAACCACTCCAGATGGTTCACCTATAGGGCGGCCGTCTTGAAACATTTTTCTGCTCACAGAAACCCCCAAGAGGCCCGCAGGGCGGCCTACAATCTGCAGTGTGAGGAAGGTTAGGCCCCACAATAATGTGCAGGGGCTCAAACGTGCCTTTGCACAGACAACCAGGAGAGTGCAAACAGATAGTCGGGAGTTCATCACCACCTTCTTTCATGCCCTCCCAAAATATATAATGACCCAGCTGGTGAGGGATTTTCATGAGGAAAGATCACTGGACTGGGTCATAGAACAGGCGACCCACATTTATGGTCCAAAAACCTGCAGATAACAAAAATCCAAATAAAAAGCCCCAAGACAGCCAATACCTCTGCTGCTTCTAAGGTGGCTGTTGAATGGGGGGTGAAGGTTGCCCCCATTTTAGATCTGGAGATGGGGGGCCTAAAAATATACCTGTACCAAATCAACCCAATCAAAGACCCAGAAGGCTCTCAGGCCAATCCCAGACAGGTGGTAGTCAGGGAGGTAATCCCACAAATGGGACCCCTATGTCCCCTGATTACATCAGCCCCCGATAAAAGGGTAACAAACCCATCCTGGGGTATGTATGGACTCCCCGAGCCCAAGGGGGGGGGCCCAATCAGGTAGGTACCGCCCCAGGAAACTTCCCTCCTAACTTTCCTCGGGTGGGCAGTAATCCCCCAACTGCCGGGTTGAGTTTCTTTCCCCGGTACTCACAAAACCCAACCTGCAGGACAACCTTACTTTCTTTCCCTGCTTTCAGGAGCCCAGACAGCCCAATCCGGGAGAGGGAAGGCCAAGGGTGGAGGGTTACCAAAATTCTCAATACCCAGGGTACTATGGGAGAAAGGATAGTTACCCTTCTCGTGACTCACCTAGGGTTGACCAGAGACTCCCGTACCAGGCGGAGTGGGTGCCACAACTGGAAAGCCAGGTCCAGAACCTATACCAGGATCTGGGTCGAATGTTGAGGGCTCAACAGAACCCTCAGATGAACATGGCGGCTTAGAACCCCACCAACTAAGGGTCTGGTACTCCAGAACAATGACTGGGAGAGCACCCCAAAAACTTGCCGGTTCCAGAGGAGGCGGCACGGGGGCGAAGGGAGGTGTAAAGCCCTAGAGGAAGCTTGCTTCCTCACACATGAAAAGCCCTTGGACACCCTGGAACCGGAACCAAAATCTCCTGCCCCCAAAAACCTGCCACCCAAAGAACAGATGGCAGGTAGGAGAAATAAAGAACCCAAAAAGACCCATTTTGTGGAGGAGGTTAGTGTCCTCCAAATTGAAGGAGAGGAATCCTCAGAGGATTCTGGCAAACAAAAATCTTCTCCTTCAGGGACGGGGGAGGGGGGACTCCTCCCAAAGAAAATGGGTCCCAAGAGATCCAAATGAAGACTGGGTGAATGTGGGGACTTAGTCAGAATCGCCCATCATTGAGCCCCAGAATGGGCATCAAGGAAACCAAACTGTCCAAACCAAGTCTGGGGACTGCCTCCAAAATGAGAGGGGCGGCCCGGAATCAGAAGGAGAGCCCAAAACTCCCCACATATCCCAATGTCAAATTCTCCTTTCAGATCCCCAATCTCCAACACAGAATCATGACCAAACTACCCCTGTGTCAGAGTCAAAAATAAGAAAATTGACCACCAAACTTGCTTAGAATGCCTATTACCTTTGCCCATTGGAGGAGAGGATAGATGTTATGCCCCAGTCCAAGTGCAAGGGCAATGTACATTTTCAGCACTGGTGAACACTGGATCCCAAGCCACTCTTCTGTCAGAGGGCCTTTGATCAGCTGAATTCAGGAAGGGGGGGGGCATATACCAGATCCCTCTCACCCCTCTTCCTGGACAACTTCAGAACTTCGATGGGAATGAAATTCTTGTTGAGGGGACTGTGGATTTGGAAATAAAAATTGGCCGACATAAGGTGAAACACCCTGTCATAGTCGTACCTCCAGAGAGCACACCCTGTCTACTAGGGAATTACATCCTGCAAAGATTGTCCCCCTTAATAGATTGTGTGAACAAGGTCCTCTGGACCCTGATTAACAGGCCAATACAATTAAAACAGTGTGTCAAAAAACCTGATCATATTGAGTTCCATTTTCAGAACAACCAAATACCTGACGTGACAGAAATTGCTGTAGTACAACAAACTGGTGATGGGAACTCCTCTCCATTTCTGACAATCAACCTTCCTTCCAGTTTCAAGTGGCATTCTAAACTGGAAGGAAATACTTTGAAATTCTATACCAATTCACAATCTGAAAATCCCAATTCCATAGTCAAGAGTGATGAGAAACCAGCTCAAAGTTTAGCTGACATTCAGAAAATGAGATCAGTTATTCATCCCTATTCAGTTAAATGAGGGGAAGGAATCTGTTCTCGCCCGAGTGTGCGTGAACAACGGTAAGAGCTTCATCAGCAAAGCCATGTTCCGACAGCTCCCTAAAGATACAGCCATTCCCACATTTAAATTGATCAATAAGTGGGAAATGGGCCAGAAACTCCCAACTCCAAACATCTCCTGGCTAGCAGGTGTATGCTCAAAATCTCTATCGGAAAGAAAAGCATAGTGCTTAATTGTTGGGTCGTGCGAGATGTCCCTGCTGCATTATATTTAGGCAGTGACATTCTCAATCGTTTTGCCATTAATTTGGACCTGATCAATTACAAAGCCTGGTCCCGACTAGGGGTTAATCCCATGGACTTTGATGATTCAGAAAAAGCATTTCGGTCAACCCAGTTGCTGCCGTATGCAGTTGAAGTTCAAATTGTAGAGGAGGTCACCATCCCAGCACGGACACGACTATTCCCACTTCAATTACAAAGTAAAAGAGGACAAACTGCCAAATCCTGACGCCGATGTTCAACGCCCATCTTCAATAGCAAGGGTTAGGGTTAAATCCAACACCATTAGTCAATGTAGAACACAACAGCATTCCAATATTGATGGATAACAGCGACCTTACGAGTATCACTCTGGGCGCAGGCACCATTATTGGAATGGCGTTTGATGACCGACATTTTACCATGGATCAAGGTTATGAACTGATAGGACCAATCCCCAATGACTGGTTTGACAGTGATGGTGACAATGACATACCACCAGACAGGATCTTCACCCGGCACAGGGGTAATTTCCTGGTGTACCCTTCCTGCCCTTATGGGGAGGGAGAGGTGACTTGTGACATCAGGCAGGAAGAGGTGATCCTCCAGGTCCCCCTTGACAGCCTCGCCTACCTGAAACCCTCTGTCCAGGTCAATACTTTAACCAGGGACCTCTCCACCCAGCTGGAGGAGGCCACTGAAATGGCCAAACCGGAGGTCTTTGCAGGCTTCAGGCAAATGGTTGAAGAGAGAGTCAACCTAGTTCATTCCTGTGAGACTCTGGAGAAAAAGTTGAAGCAGGTGTTCTTAGATTTTCCGGATCTCTTTGCGGTGGACTCGTATGACTTCGTCGCACCAAAATCATTACAACAATTCCCACGGACCCTGGCATGACTCCAGTGTTTCTGAAGCAATACCGCTTGCCTCTCGCATCCATGGAGTCCCTGACAGAAATTATCAAAAACCTTAAGTCTGTGGGATAATGCGTCCAGTCCACAGCACCTTTTAATAATCCGGTGCTGGGGATTCTAAAACCCAACGGCCAGTGGAGACTCTGTGCTGACCTGAGGGAGCTGAATAAACGGGTCCACATGTCCCGATGGCCTCGCCCCCTACATTGACCAGGGGCTGGCCCAGTTCCAGGGGTCCAAGGTATACACTGCCATTGACCTGACCAATGGGTACTGGACCGTGCCTTTCAGTAGGGAGGACCAATACAAGCTGGCCTTTACCTTTGGGGGGCAGCAGTGCACATGGACCCGGACTCCCTTCGGATACATAAACTCCAGCAACAAATTTAACATCTTCTTGCATAAGGCCATGCCCGATTTGGGTAAAAGGGGTAACCTGGCCTATGTAGATGATGTCCTGATCAAAAGCTCAACTGTGGAGGAACACATAGCGGAAATCCGTTATGTTCTGACACAGTTGAGGGTTGCCGGAGCAAAACTCTCCTTTCAAAAGGCACAGTGGTGCAGGACCTGTGTCAATTTCCTGGGGCATGAGGTAACTCCTGAGGGTCTCTGTCCCCAGGAAAAGAAAGTGGAAGCACTCCTAAAACTCAAAGACCCCACATCTCTGCGTGAGCTAAGGGGCCTCCTTGGACTGACTAATTACAGTAGGAAGCTCATTGAGGATTACGCAAAGATCACAAGACCCCTGGTCCATCTGTTGAAGGGGGGTGGTCATGTGGGAGTGGGGTCCGGAACAAGCCGAGGCAGTAAAGCAACTCAAAAGAAGCCTCTCACAAGCGCCTTGTCTAGCTTACCCTGTCAATGACAATGAGTTCTTCTTGGAGACGGGGTTCTCAAATACATGCTTGACAGCATTATTATATCAAAAGCATGACAAGGTCAATAAAGTAATCTCCTATGCAAGCAAGACTTTATCCTTGGTGGAGGAAAAATGTAACGATTGTGAGAAGGCACTCCTGGCAGCGGTGTGGGCATTGAAAAATTACCGCCCGTTCACCCAGGTGGAACACATTATAGTGGAGACTCCACACCAGCCTTTGCAATATCTCCAAAGTGCCAGAATCCGGGCCGGAAATGTGAATAATTCCAGAATTACTTCCTGGATTCTGTCAATGTAAGACTTTCCTGTGGAGGTCAGATATGGCCAAAACAAGAAGAGTCCCCTCGCGCAAGGGCTGGCTGACTTGCATGATTGTGCCAGAGAAAACTGTTTCAAGGATGAGAGTCTTAAAACCCAGGACAACATGGAGGTGTACCTGAACTCCCTGCACAAAGTCTATGAAGAAGACAAGTGCGAGGGAATGCCCACATTCTGTGGACAGGTGTTCCTACCATGTTGACAACAGGGAAAAGGAACTGGTGGCCGGTGTTGGGAATGCTTGGGTGAATGATGCCCGCAACCTTCCGCTGGGTAAAAAATTGCTCCCCGTACTAGTCAGGTGGCAGAGTTGATGGCAGTTCGTCAAGCCATCCTCGCTGCTGTCCAACACCAACTCCACGAACTAGTCATATTCACCGATTCAGATTATGTCCTGAACAGGTTTGTGGAGCACCTGGTAAATTGGAAAACCAGAGGCATGCTATGTGCTAACAACAAACCGCTCAAACATGGCAAACTCATCCAAAATATGGATGATCTGGTCACCTCTAGTGGGATGACCATCTATTGGAAGTAGATCAAGGGTCATTCCAGAATAGAGGGGCCAGACAAAATTGGAAATGACGTAGCTGATCAGCTGGCCAAAACCATAGCCATCCAGGGGTAGCTCCTCGAGATGGAGTCCCTGTTGGGAGACATCCAGGTCACTGCTATCACTAGGTCCCAGACAAATGCTCACAATGAACTCTCAACTGCCCAATGGAGTAAGGAGACCCCAGATGCTGATTTAATCACGGCACAAAAAGGGGATCCGATTATTGGTAAATTTTATCAACACACTGAGGACCCTGAGAACTTTCCCCTGACTGATACCGATTACATTGGGAAAGAGGACCTCGCGTTGTTGATGAAATGTCCAAATATGTTCTGAATTCTAGACGATTTGTTGGTAAGGAGGTCCATATCTGGCTGTGACCAGCGGGTGGTCCCTACCTCATTCCGAGGGCTGATGCTAAGTCAAGCCCATGATGTGGCCACAGCCGGTCATCAGGGGTTTCACACTACTTTAGAAATCTTGAGAGAGGTTGCATACTGGCCACACATGGGGCAGAACCTCGACCAATACTTGAAGGGGTGTTTTGTGTGTGCACAATTTCAGCCAACTTCACTCACACACCAAGCTCCCCTCCAGAAGAGGGATGACACTGCCTTGGTCAGATTTACAAGTAGATTTCATCGGGCCCATGATTCGCTCCAAAAGGGGGAACAAGTACATGTTAACCGTAACATGCTCGTTTACCAAATGGGTGGAATGTCTCCCGGCCCCAAATTGCAAGGCAGAAACAGCAGCTGCCCTGATGATCAATCGCATCTTCTTGCGTTTTGGACTACCCAAAGGATTGAGTCAGACCGAGGTAGTCACTTCACCAGCGAGGTGATGACAAAGATGTGGGAGATACTTGGGGTGAAAATGAAACTTCACATTGCATACCGGCTGTCCTCTAGTGTTTGAGTTGAGAGGTACAATAAAACCATTGTGAGCATTTAAAAAATGTTTGTGGCAGATTCTGGGCCAAGTTGGGACATCCGATTACCGCTTGTCCTGATCGCCATCAGAACTACACCTTCTTCTGCAACTAAGGTGTCTCCATTTGAGCTCATGACTGGACAAAGGATGGTGCTACCTCAGCATCTGCTCTATAGAACACAGGAGCAGACACCGATTAACGCCTCCACAACTCATGTGTATGTTGAGAACCTAAGAAAACACCTTCAACATGCTTCTGCGTATGCTCAGCGGAATCTAGAAAGATCTGCTGAGGGCATGAAGACTGTATGTATGATCTAGAAACCACCAAAAAGGAATACCAAGTAGGAGTTTGGGTCTACTTGTACAATTTCCAAAGGAACCAGACTAAAGAGCGCAGATTTTTGCCTAGCTGGCGAGGACCGTTTGAAATTGTAGACAAAATCTCACCTGTCGGTTACAGAATCCTAATCCCCAAAGGGGACTTGACAGACGAGAAATGGGTCCATATTAATCAACTAAAGAGCTGCCACCCTAGGTACACTTTGCAACAAATTGAAGAGCCCAGAGAGAATCAAACGGAGGAGACATCGGAAACATGAAAATGAGGAAAAGAACCACCAGAAGAGAGCCGATAGGATTTATAGATCTGATTATGAAACAGGGAGTATTTTCTCCATCAATTATTATTAAATGCTTGTGTGTCCCACTGCTGTCAACCCAATTGGTGGGCAGTTAGTGGGAAGTTGTCGTAACCGGTTTGTGTTCTGTCATAGATTCGTACTGGTTGCCCCTATCTAACAACCAAGGAGGACCGCCCCGGCAGCCTGGAAGGGAGAAACCAAAGTAGATCTGGGAGTGTCGCTCCACGCCATGAAAGGAAGATCCCAGGGAAAGCAGGAAATGTCGTTCCACGTTCCATCCAGAGATAACAAGAGGAGCAGGACACACCGTTCTCAGATGGAAGAGGGACTTCTACCTGCCGGACCCTGCTGTAATCCATGGAGAAATCCCATTTGCCCGACTCCTCCTCGACTTGGGAAGCCCTGGAGAAGTCTGGAGAAGTCTGGGGAGGAGGGGGGGGGATGTGTGGGATATATTGACCCACTCAACGCATTGTCCCACATCATTGAGCTGCATTTGCGCAAGAAACCGCAACCTGGCAGTGCTGGCTCCTGTGCGTACCAGGACCTCAAAACTGCGTTTTGGCAGCAACCGAAAAATGGCTGCACCATCTTGCCTCACACACTTCAGGCAAAATGGAACAAGGCGGACACGCTGAAAAAGTATGCCAGTGTGTTCTGAGACATGACTGGAATTAAGTGAAACAGGCAGCACTGCATTGCTGCAAAAGTCAAAAATTCCCCTTCAGAATGAAACATTTTCACCCTTTCAAAATGCTGCTTTGGAGCCAATTCCACCTGTCATTCTGAAACCACTGTGAGTAAAAAGGCCCAGTCAAACCAACTCTCAGAAATCAAAAGCAACTTCATTTTTCCCTTGAACGGGAACACACATTCATTTCTTGACAAAATGTATCCAGGCGCAGCAGTTCAGAGACTTTTTACTCTCTGAGCCAGGTCAAGGATAAATGTATCTATACTTTAAAGAGTCCTGCTGCAAGGAAAATTACTACAGCTGCCAAGACAGTGGCAATCTGAGGAGCTGCAAACTGAATTAAAGAAAGAAATAGCAGTTTTTAACACATGTGGAAAAATGGGCTGTGCTGACTGAAGAGAACAAAATTGACCTATTTAAAACTCAATTGTTAATGAAAGCCTGCTTACTTAGAAATGTAAAGCAAGTATGTTAGTGGTGACAATACCCACATAGGATATCTTCTGTCATATGTTGGTTTAATTCAGGACCCAAAGTAAGAAATTAAACAGTTTAAAACACATAGGCTCGAGTTGCAAGCTCTCAGAAAACCTGTCATTCCAGTTGCCAGCTCTGAAACTCCTCCAAGGAAGGGAGATGCACCCTAAATCCAGGACACATAAGTGCAAAGTGCCAGCTTGAAAAACTTTGAATGGGATAGGACAATGAAAGTTCACATGCTCATCAGACATTAGTCTGTGCTCCAGGCTGGGACAATAGCAGTCCTGGGACACTCACCTGCAAGTGTGAAGGGACCATAACACCTACAATTAAGACTGGAAACCCCCTTGCCTGGGAAGAAATGACAGCTGCTTGCAGTTGTAGGAAGAAAATAAACACAGGATCAAGTAACAAAGGGGCTGCCTTTTGGTTACAGAGACTGTTAGAAAGAAACTTTACAGACTTTTATTTCAGTAGCATGAATTAGCAAACACTTTAAAAAGGTTGCAGTTTTAAACCTAATTCTGTGGGCTATTTGTTAAAACTTGGTAGAACTCATTGCAGCATGGGGAACAGAAGTTAGGAAATATGACCAATTCCAAGGAAACTATCAATGTGCAAACATAAGATTTTGTACATACATCCCGGGGGACAATTCACATTTGTGTATAAAATTGTGGAATTTTAGGCCAAATCTTTAATGTGTAAAACTACCAAAATATATCAGAAAGGCGAAACAAGGTTGCACAGACTGGAGGATGGGACTAATCTGTGCTGCACATCATATGTAACCTGTGGGTATAATTTGCCAAAAGATTGCAAGTGTACAAATCTACGTTTTTGGCAAAATCGGATTTTAAGTAAAGTAAATGTGAGAGTGTTGGGACATTGTAAAGCTCACCTCATAAACCTGACATCCCCTTAGAAATCCAACCAACTGAGAGCGAGGCGGAGACTAGCTCCCCTGCCCTGCGTAGTTCACCCTGCCCAGCCTCTTCCTTGATGTCAGTTTGCATGATAAATAAGGGTCCCTGAAAAGACACAGGAGACACTGATTCCTGATTTCCTACGCCAGGGTCCTGTTCCTGTCTGTCCCTGTCTTCATGTTGCATTTTTCCATCTAAACTCCACATCCCAACCACAAGGCCAAGCATTGCTGATTCTGCTTCAGCTACGCCTCCATTCTAAAATAATCCCAATAACCAAGGGAAACGCTGTGGTGTTTTGGGAAGCATCCTAAATAAACGTGGCTTGCTGCCACTCCAGCCCAGGGTATACTGGAGTCTCGGCAGTGCAGCTCCGAGCTTCGATGCATAGCGTACGCATGATAGCGGTTTTCATCATGCACGGACCATTATTGTAAATGGTTTCATTTCGGCGAGCTGTGATGTGCTCAGAATTCTCCAGTGAGATTGCACTAGGCACTCCCATTGCATTCATTTTCCTGTGCATTGACCAGAGCTGTGCCTCCCACAGAAGCGGAAACCACATGTGCCGTACGCTTTATTTTGTGAAGCCGCATTCGTATTGATTGTGATCTACTTCCTCATTTTGGTATTCTACCTCTTCGTGGGAAGCCTCGCTACATGTTCAAAAATTGTTCACGCTTCCAAGCTCAAGGGTGATCTTATTTAGCACCCTCAGCACATGGTAATCCATGGTGAAACTTGCAGCCAGATTATGGACTCATTACCAATCCGATATTTAGCATCTGGAGGCTTGCGGATTGTGTTCTCAGTAACATTCTTATGAGTGTTGACAATATACTAATATTATTGGTATAGAGATAAACTTTTATGTTGTCTTGTATTAGCTGTATTTGCACAACAGTGGTCTGTGTTTGACAGTCCCCGATGAATTTCCTTGCACAAACTTGTGCACCCGTTACATTTTTGGAAATAAACTTATTGGTATGAATTGTATGTAAGTGGATGTATGAGCAATCGCAAGTTTGAATGGAGTGTTAGATTAAGTTTCTCAGCACATGACACTTTAATTTATACCACTGACCTTTTTAGGACATTGTGACTTAATACCTTGTCCTTTTGTTTTACTGTCTTAACACCCTTTGCACTGTTTATTACTGATTTGAGTAAGCATTATTGTATATTGGTATATTGTGTTGAATTATTTTATGGTGACATTTGGAACCGTTGAAAACTTTTATCTTTTATATGTTAATAAAATTGTCTAATTTTTAAAGTTTAACCGGTTGTGTGCTTCTGAATTTAATATAACGGCAGCACTACCCAGTATTGTTGGTTTCTGGTGTTATCTATGGTTTATTACTGTGAAAACAGTTTTCAATAGCTCAACTATCCTTAATGTTTGTTGAAAAAGGTGCAGGACCTTAATGAGGGCTGGTTAGTAGTGGGCAGTGCCACTCCCTCCGCTTCCTTTTTGTGTGTAAAGATTGCTGCCACTCATTGCATGCTGCTGCCTTCCTGCTCTCCTGATGGCCTATCTTATCCAGTAACCAGAATTGCCAGTGCAGAAGAACGATCGTTTGGTATCCAGTTGCTGTCCAGCTAACCCTGTCCCGCTGATTTTTTCCGATGTCCTGTGTTAGCCCAGATCCGTGTGGCGACCAGAACCGCTGACTGTCCAAAATCCAAACTAAAAGTGGACTGCGAGTATCAATAGGAACCATAGAAAACCATAGCCTAACTTGACTTGTCCTTAGTTCCACTCTCTAAGTCCTCCTATTGCCATATTTCACCCGTTTTTATTAAAAGCCGTTTTGGTAAATTCAGGCGAGAATTGCAAAAGTTCGATCGTTTTACAACATGTCGTTTTGATTATAAACTGTTTTCAACCTTCCATTCCATTTCACATAGTATGCTTTTGCTCAATCCATTGCTTGTGATTGCTAGTATCTTTTTCAGTGTTGCTCCAGTAAAAGTTTTTTTGTTTCAAGAGTTATACACATTCATTCATTTATTCATCCATTTCCGAATGTCATTTTAGCATTGCCAGGGTTTCAATATCAGTTTTTCTCTCTTGTTTGGGGAGGCAAAGTCGGATTTTAATTCTGTTTTCCAGTTGTCATTCCTGATTACCTACTGATTCTGTTTACCCACTTACAATTGATTATTTGTGGGTTGTGGGAACCTTGCAGGGGGAAATTCTAACTCAAGTGCTATCTTTCCTAAAATCAAAAAGTGCTCCTATTCCCTAGTATATTGTAGTTGTGTCAATAGAAGGTTAAACTAAGTCCATTGCTTACATTCATATTGTTCTCATCACCCCATTGGTGATTGCTGACCCATATCAAAAATTGTATGATTTCTTTTGAATTTTAAAATATAATATTTATTTTATCAACCAACCTGGTTCATGGTCCATTGTGACCCGGGGTATTTGAAAAGGGTGTGTGATATGAGTGGTGTATCATCTCAATATTGAATCTAATCTAACAAGCATTTCAATAGCGTGCTGCATACTGATCCGAGATTAAGGTGTGTCGCCTGATTGACACCCTTAACAAATTGTCTCTCATTTAATCCAGCTTCAAGCTGCATTACAAGATTTTCTAGTTCCTCACAGGACCTTGGTCTCTCTATGACAGCTAGGGTATCTTTCAACTCCTCCCGTAACCCCCTGTAAAACAGAGAAGACCTCTTCTTCAACCAGCCACTCTCCAGAGCCCGCAAATGAGTAATATAGGTGACTAGATCCCTGCTCCCATGTCACACCTCTAACAACTCCCCGTTCACACATTGAGACAGTGTGCGCCAATCGAACATCTTACTGAACTCTGCCTTAAATAGTCTCCAGTCTTGTAGCTCCACAGCTCCCCTACCCACGTAGGGAACCGACTATGCTGCTGCTTCACGGGACAAATACCAAATTATAAATGCCAACCTCGTAGCCTCTGTCGGGAATGATTCTGGCTGACATAAATAATGTAGCTCGCACTGCATGAGGAATGTCTTAAACTTTCTCTGCTCGCCGTAACATTTTTCTGGGGGAGCTAAAGACGTAGCAAGAAATTTACCCCTCCTCCCCCACCAGGCCTATAGCTAACTTCCTGTCTGTTGTCTTATCCTGTTTTAACGACCCAGCTCCTACCTCAGGATACAACTCTGTGCTGTTCTATGCCTCTGTCTACCTAAAGTAGACAGCCCTGTCAATTCAGGTGCCATAACAACTTGTGAACTCAAGTCCTCCATCTTGACATTTAAACCCTGTGCTTCCCTCCTCGATTCTCAACTATTCCCTCATCTCTGCCATCATCTTCCCCAAAGAGCCTAAGGTTAACTCTACACTGGGATCCATCTTCAGCTGGGCAAGAAAATCCTTGTGGGCCTTTCATTCTGTCAGGTCCCTGCTTCTGATCCTGCAGAGGCTGAAGAAGAACCCCACTAACCCCTATGAAGTTGTGGACCCCACGTCTTAGTAACTAATGCTGACTCGACAGCCCCGGAGGTAAGTGGAAGTGGATCAAATAAAAAATGACAGGACACTGCTTGTGACTTTCTCTGTTCACCAGTTGAAAGCCTTGGACCTAGAAACCAAATGCAAGAGGTTATTAGCTTCTTACCTCCTAGCTCTCCCTTATCCTCTAGTAGTAAACGTCCCTCCAGATTACCTATCTGCCTCTAAGCTCGAAGGCACCCCTGAATCCTATAATCTTCTCTGTACTGTTTAGGTACTGTTCACTTGTACAAGAGTGATTCAATGGATGTCTCAATTGAGTATACTCTTGTCTTTCAATTATAAGCTTTTGTCTTTGCCTGAACTCTGACTGTTCCTGTATGTTTAAATCTTCTGCCCTTTTCAGTTTAGTCATCTTCTCCCTGTGCAGTTTCTCTTGACTCAGCTGTTATCCAAGTCTTTTTCTGTGTTTACATCTTGTCTTTTCTTTAAAAAAAAAAGTAATCTCCTGCGTAATCTCTTCATAGCTCTGCCTCGCCTCAGTCTACCTTTACTCTAGTTGCCTACAGTTACTTGACACACTCACGCTCTGCTTTCCATTGCTTTTAAATTGCTTTTTTGTCACCGCGCAGCCACGCTCTGCTTTCACTTCGCCTCTATCGTGATTAACTTCGCTTCTAGGAAACAAGTTGCGCAATGTCATCACACCTCCACGTCCATAGAGGCTCTTTCCTCTAAACTTCTCGGCACCGCCGCTCACGTGATTCAGTAACCCGGCTGAGAAAACTGATAACGAGCAGCAGCACTCTTTAATCTTCCGAGTTACCTACATTCCTGGCCTACTATTTACAATTACTTAGCTAGACTTCATTTACACTTAGACAGCATTTGCTTAGTGGAAACCGAAACTAAATACATTTAGCTTTGTGGTTCTCGAAGGCCGTACTTGTCCCTATAGTTTCTCCCTGTAATTCTGCTTAGTCTGTTTTGTCAGGAGCACAGGATTGAAAAGCCGTTCAGAATTCCACTGAATAGTCTAAGCTGCCTTTTTTTAGCCTCCAACCAATCAGAGTCCAGAGAAGTTCCCACCATCTTGGAAAGGATCGATTCCAGTCTCCTGATGAAACTTCCGCTATGGAAACTGTTTTTTCATGAAAACACTCATACTCCAATAACGTTCTCCCTACTTCCAATAGGCAAAACATTAGCCAACCTTGTGAACCACTTTCCCCTTCCTATAGTATCTTGCCTGCAGGACCCCGACAGTTAGTGGAATTGTTCAGTGTGAGTGAGTTACTAGTTCTAAGACCCTTCTAGAAAAGGGAGCCTCCTATAGAATTGCTGCCTTTTGCATCACAGGAACACAGAGAATCTTGCCAATGTTACTTCTGCTGTAACAGAATGAGCCACTGGATTATTTCACTGAGTGCAGGGAGAGCAATGACGCAAGCTGTGTTAGTTTGGTCTAGTTTTTACTTCCCTCTCGTTCCTTGAGAGATTCTATGCTGACACTATTGTCTTCATCCGAATGGCTGCCTGTTAACAGGCAGAGTGGTTCATGGGCATGTTATAGGGATGTTGGTTATCTGTAAGGGTGCAAGGACAGGTTGTTCTTACGATGCCTTTCTCTGGCAGCTAGATTACCTACCAGCATTTCTTTGTTTTATATTCAGCCCAGATCTATGATGACATAATTACCATTGATTGATAGTGTAACATTAGTGTGTGACCTTGGGGTCAGACACTGGTAATCCAGTCTGTTCTTGATGTGGAAAACACCATCATGATTGCACTAACATGGGCAAAATTGTCCATATTACCCTCCAAATCAGTGTTAAATCGAATGGATTGTGTCCTCCCATGTATTCCTCATCTTTGGTATTCTCCGATATACTGTTTGCAGTTTCTGAAAACTTTTCACAGCAGAGGGCACTGTACATCACCGATCTCATGTCCCTAGGCGGCCTCAGTCTTCTCTTGACTATGACGTTGCCATCCGTATAAATGGCACGCACTGTGCCCGTTGTTAGTTAAGATTTTCATATAGATGATAAATCTTCCTCACCTGTGTCAACCCCAGAACTTGTTTGCTTTGACTAGGTAGCTATCCCTAGGTGAAGGGGAATCTTTTTCCCCTTTCACCTAGTCTTTTACTCTTTTTATGGGTGACCTTTTTATGTTGCTCCATAGTGTATGGTTGGAGTTAGTTTCCTACAACTAATGGGCTTAGGCTGGGTTGCCCCTTTGGGCTCTGTAAGGAAGGCATGGTATCAACAGTAAAACAGACACAAGTGACCACAGTTCAAGGGGATTTATTGAACTTCAACAATGGTGTGATAAATGCCTATCTAATCCTAACCCTACAGATGGGAGCAAGCTGCGACCATCAAATAATAATAATGCAGTCCTAGTGGAGTCTCAAAATGAAAGGGCCTATGTGTAAAAAAAAAAAAAAAAAAAAAAAAACCATTGCCAATCCTTACTGCTAGATACAAATAGTGTAGGGTAGCTTTCATGAAAAAGAAAAGTGTCACAAAAGGATATGTCGGGATGTTCAGGCCGTTGGCCTCCCTTCCCCACGTTTTCAGCACGGGACAAGGCGGTTCACTCGAACATAGAACACTCTGGCTTCTTCGGCACGAGAACACAGTTCAATTTACCAGCATCATGACCTTCTGTGCCCAAGTCTCTTTAATTATCAAAGTCTCTTGATTCAAAGGGCTTGATGTACAAAACAGTTATTTTCCTCTCACAAGTATACAATTCAGGTGATACTCTTCATCCTGGATCCCCCTCTGCCGGGATCAGATCCTTCCTCTTACACAAGAAGTCTCCCTCACTCGGGCTCTGACCAATTTAAGTTTGTATTAACTGTCGAAGACTTTCGAATGTGGACAGGGTTTAGCTTGACCAGTTGCAGGACCACTTCGATCTCACCATTCCTTTTCACATTTGCCAACCAGTTGGATACCTAAGAGACCTTCCAATGAGCACCCACATGGCGCCGGACCACTCTGTTTACAGTATCTTTATTGGCTTCAAAAGTTCAGTCACTCCTCTGTTGTTCAATTATATTTGCGCTGCTCGTCACATGATTCACACACTATTCTCTTTAGATTTTTTCATAAAATTTTGCCGCTTGCAACCTTGGTTCTACCACAGGCCGGTCTGGTATCAGTTTCCCCGACTCACCGGCTGTGCTGTCTTTACTGGCGCTGCTTTGTTGTGTGAGCCAAGGAAGTACTACAGCGGCAAACGCTCCTCCCCGCCTTGGCTATCGACGTGGGAGAGCCCCAGGTACCTCGACACACAATGCAGGTTTCTTCAGCTTTAACTCCAGGTTTTAGGTTTATTTTCCAAGGCTCACAAAAGTAACGGTCTGAAAAGGTCAAGGGCACTTTCGCTGCTTGCAACCCTCTCTGGTTTCCTCGTTTTTCTCCTCGTATTAAAATGCCATCTTGGAACTGCTGCTTGCTTGTGTGCTTTGCCTTGCTGAATGTTCCTTCTTGCTCCACCTTTATCTGTGTGGGGAAGTGTGATGGAAGTCAGGTGTGTAATGATCAGAGATTGCCTGACCCCGCATGACCATTCTATTGGGACATGTCAGGTATACGGCTCTGGTGTTAGTCAGTTTTCACTCACGGTGAGAAAGTGTTTGTGCCTGGAAGGGGGTGGGGGGGTTGAGTTCCCAAGTATCCTACCTGGTAGGATGGGGAAAAGGTGTTACAGGGAAGGGGATACAGTGTCTCGCCATCTGGTGCCCCACTTCCACTTCCCGAAGACCCACTTCCCGAAGACCCCTCATCCAGGGGATCTTCCCGCACTGGTCCACCCTCAGGAACTGGATCCAAAAGTGATGACCGTGTCCTGGCCACCTGGATGATAGATCCCTGTAGACTAGCGGGTGAGACACCTTCTGGTTTCTCACAACTCCCATGTTAATTTCTCTTTCGTGTACTTGGGTGAGCTACTGTCCCTAAGTAGTAAATAAGGATTTTCATTTCCTTTACATATTATATAAGTGAGCCAGCACACCCCACCTTAGGTGACGTGCTGGGGGGAGGAGGGTGATGCAATGTGTTCCCTTTCTTACTTACCTGGTAACATTTTGTTACACTTGCAAGTATACATGATTGGCTGCTGGCAGTGATTTTACCTTTAGGACTATTAGTCTTTATTACTCGCAGGCGGTTAATTCGGCATTGGTAATGCACAGAAGGGCTACCATTTTTCTCAAATGGTAGGCTCCTTCTTTTTTTTACCATTTCCTTTGAGCATGCTGTTTCTGAGGTCTTCCCCTGCCATTCTAGGTGGGAACGACCTCAGTGGAAGTTTTGTCCAAGGCTCCAGAATGTCTGAGAAGGCAGGAAGCGAAGGAGGAGTACATAACTCTGCAGCCCTTTGTCTTTCACCTTGGCTGAAAGGAGCCCAGTCTCAATGGGAAGGCTGGCTGTCCTGATTGGACAGCCAAACCGTCCCTTTCTGTAAAATACAGGGCGAGATTTCAGAAGTTGGCTGTAGTTCCTGTTAAATACTCAGAGCCTGGAAGCTGCTGACAAGTCGAGCACTGGAGCTGAAGATTAAGAAAAAACAGCTGTAGCGATTTCCCGCAACCAGAGCGCCTGCTGTGTAACCGGAGCGTGCTGTTACCCTCCCTTTCCATCGACGTGGCGGAGTCCCGAAAACGGCGACCGCGCCCCTGAGCCTGGTGAGATCCACTGGACTCAAGACCACCTGCATTTTAGTCATCCCACAGCATGCTGCGACCTTGTGGGCTGCAATACCCCAATACCCTGGGACCTCGAGCCATCGTGCAATGCATGGTCTTCCAAATTCTGAATCGCGACGAAAATTTGGTGGCCTCATCCTAGCTCTCCAGAGACACGATTTAAGTCCTTTAAGTACCTTCACCAGAGTGCCGGACCAGATTAGAGACTAGAATCCGACTGGCGATATTCAAAATTCTCTTGGCTCCTAAAGAGGGTGCCAAAACCAGTGCTGCATCCAGCTGCGAGGGAAGGAGGCTTCTCCTGTTGATCCCTGCTGCAAAATACCTTCCAGTGTCCTGTCTCCATGACAAGGAGTCCATAAATGGGTTTTTGGCTGCAGATCCTGAAGTCTCCCCCGCTGCAAACTCTTCTTCGGTGCTGAGGTACTGTGTTACTTGGTGTATTTACTTACCTTAAGCCTGTGTGATTTCTGTAGAGCTTGGGGGTGTTGTGATTGGGAGTCCTCTCATCCAGTTCACCCAGTCCCACTGCTGGAATCCTCCTAGGGTGTCTTCACAGAAGTCACTGGACCCTAACTAACTCTAAAGTGAAATACTTGTTTTTATAGACTTCCTCAGAAACTGACTTTTCCTGCAACTGAACCCTATTTCGCCCTGCCTGCAGCTGGCACCTAGACTATTAGGGGCCCTCTTCTGCCTCCGAGAGAACTGCTGCAATAGACGAGTAAAGGACTAGATAAGAAAATGATTCTGCCTTGAAAAGAGTATCAAGTTTTTAAAAGTTACTTATGAAAGAGTTGGTTGGTAACTGCCCCTCTGAGAGTGAGCAGTTACAAAAGTTGTTTCTTGCCTTGCATGTGTTCTACCATTCTGAAAAGTATATGTATGGTGATTTCAAAAAAGGTAGTAGGCGCTCCTCTCCAGAAAGAACATGGCCTAACCTGTTCTGAGATAATTTTGCAGCACACGCTTTTTGCTCACTGTACCTTTCACAGATGGGGAAATATCCATTTGCATATCAGTCTTTGTCCCGCCCACATGGGCAGTCCAGCACCGAAATGCTATGGCAATTCCTCTCTGAACAAGAGTACCAACAGCAAACCCATGAGCGTGTTTCAGCCTTGTTGGGCCTCATCAGTGAGGTGAAGCTGTGCCTCTCTGGGTACAGTGAGCAGGAGTGAGAGAGTGAGCAGTTACAAAAGTTATTACTTGCCTTGCATGTTTTCTGCCATTCTGAAAAGTATATGTATGGTTACTCCTGTGACTTGGTTATGCCTTTTTCCCAAAAGTAATGCTGTTGGCTTCACTTGACTATTTCTTTCAGAATGTTAGTGTATAGGTTTACCAACTGGGTCTCGTTTCCCCTGACCTGCTGCATAGTCTGCCTAGAATAAGTCTGCCTTGGGTTTTACTTATCTTGAATAGCTGTGTGCCATCTTAAAATAAGTTGGTTATTGCTTACCTTAGTCCAGCTGTATTCAAACTGCGGAGTGCGCCCCCGCAGGAGTCTGCGGCTGCATCCCTAGGGGGTGTGGGGGGGTCCGTGAGAGCCCAGAAGGAAATGTAAAAAAATATATATTTTATTATAATATATAATATATTTTTTTTAGATTGAAATAAATGGGGCAGGGGCAGCTCACATGGTAGACCTGAAGCATGAAACTGTCTCAGGCAGCAATGAAAAAGTGACCTGCAGTTGTATATGGATATTCATTCCTTTAGTCACAGACTGTTTGAATAGTACCCAAGGGGGTGCTTTGTGTTAAAATGTAAGTAAATTGTGATATTTTAAGAATATTTAATCAACAGTGGTCAAAATTACTAACTGCATAGTGAAGTAACTCATCAAACTGGCCCACACTAGCATTTTGCATTTTTGGTACAGGCATTGCCCTGTTGCCCTATATGCCAGTCCAAGCCTGATGGCTCATCCATAATGGCAAGGGGGTGTCCACCCAGTGGCCCCCTCCCCCATTATGGAGGAGCTAAGGAGCCAGCCCAGTGAAACAATGATCGTCCCTCAACTGCTTTTTCCAGCTGAGGGAGTGCTCCTGGGCTGGCTGAACTGTCAAAGGGAAACACAATCATAGACAATGTGGCCTACTTACAAATTCAGCATTATCTTGAAAAGAACCAACTCCTAGGATCCTGCCAATCTGGTTTTAGACCACAACACCTTTGACTTGGTGGACCATACAGTTTTGTGTGGACACTTGGCATCAGCCGCACACTTTTCAGAAGAGGCTATGGCCTGCGTCCAGTCATTTCTAGACAATAGAACCATGAGTGTTCTCATCAGCATCAGTGGACCCCATTAAAACAACCTGTAGGTTCCCCCAGGGTTCGTGTGTCTCACCAACTATGTATAATATATTTACCAAGCCTTTATTTGACAAATTGGACAGACTGGGTATCACCTACACGAATTACGCAGACGACACCCAGATCCTCATTCCCCTTTCGGGCAATTCTGTCGCTGGTACAGCCTTGGTAAATCGGATCTACATCATCATTCAGGCATGTATGGCAGCCCATGGTCTCTGCCTGAATGATGATAAAACTGAGATCTTGGCACCGCATGTCTCTATGTGCGAGGGGGAGCTCCTTCGCCGCCTCGTACATACGGACAGAGCAGCCTGGAGCAGGGCTTTTCAGCCCCACACACAGGCCAATGCAGAAGGTACGTTTATGTAATTATTTTTAAAATTTAAACATGTGTATGGATGCGTGTATGCTTGTGCAATGTATGGTGATGGATGCTCGTGTGAATGATAATGATTGCTGTATGAATGTGTGTGTGTGTTCGTTTGTTTTGGTCCATTGAGCTGATATCGGCAAGTGGTGGATAGAAGGGGTAAGGAGAGCTGTATGGGGGTATGGAGGGCTGTACAACAAAGGCATTTTAAAAATGCCTAAATGCCTTTGTTGCAGAATCCCCCTACCCACCTGCCAAAATCAACTCTCCTCCTGAGGCGCTGTGGGGGACAGGGATGGTATTTTTTTACTGGTTTTCTATCATAGATGTGCAGTCAAAAATACCATGCTTTCCCCCTTGGCAACCCAGCGCCTTGCATACATACATAATCATGTTGATTGTGTTCGGCCCAGTAAGGGACAGGAATGGTATCTACAATGCAGCGTTTTAACTTATTATTTGAAAATAAAATAATGCCCAAATTTTACTCAGGGGGACCCTGGGCAAAAAATTTTGAAGACCACTGCCTTAGTCTGTGTTCCACTAATCTGAAAAGCAACTGTAATAGTATATTTCACCCTTAGTTTTAACCTGCCTAGAATAGCTGTGTGCCTTTCTTAAAAAGTTTCCTATAGGTGTAGCTGAACTTGGTCTGCCTGGTGCAATCCTAAATTAGCGTAGAAAGTTATTCCTTACCTTAATCTGTGTTCCACTGATCTGAAAGGCAACTGTAATTGTTTATTACACCAGTGTCTCGCTCACCTAGTATAACTGTTATTCTGAGTGTATTTATCGGTTTCTATTGTTCCTTGAATTTGTGTTCCACTATTCAGAAAAGTATCCTGGTAACAGGCTTGGTTTACTAAGTTTTTCCTTAACTGAGTGTCACTGCATGAATGACAGGGGGCCTCATTACGGGGCTTGCGGTAACCCTGCCGGTGCTACTGGCTGGTTGCTGCAAGACCCGTAAATAATTATTGGCGTCCGACTTCCCGGGAAGTCATGCACCGGTAAATTTGTTAATCCCCATGGGGATATTGAAGCACCGGCACCGTTGCTAACAGTGCCGGTGCTTTCGTGATGGCTTTGCCTACTGTGACCGCTGTGCCCGGCAAGGTCAGGCCTGTCGGACACAGCAGCTCTGGCAGGCAAACCCGTAGTTTGGCCATCTGAAAACAAGGGTGCCGGTGAGTTTACCGGCACCCTTATTTCCAGACCGGCAAACTCGGCATGAGGCCCATTGACTTACTGTAAAGTAATCTAAAAGTAACTGATGGTTTGTTTTCCGCCCCATGAATACATGTGTCCTATACTAAATGTGTTTGATACAGTTGGACTTCCCTGGATATACTGTTTGTTTTCTGAACAGGGTTGATGCTTTGGTCTGTGTACTTTGAAGCATTGTGTTGTGTTTTTATAATTGTGTTTGAGGCTTGTGGAATTTGCTTAGATCACATGCTATGTATTGGCCGACATCTAGTGGAAGCTGCAGAGTATTAGTCGTTTTCGAAACTCAAAGGGATGTCAACAGGCCGTGCCAGTAATACTATCCCTAGTGTGACGTCCACTGTTCCCATGGTCCTTCATGCGTCGAGGTTCCTAAAATTCCCCCCCTCCCGCCCCCCCCTTATCATTGTCGGACGCTAAACGCGGTTCCTTTTCTGATAACGCCATTTATTTACAAAGAAATGAGAGCTGGTTCTCTCTGTGGCCTTTTTGAAGCCGCTCCTGAGACAACTTCAACAAAGGTTTTCAAGGACAAATATCGTCAGACGAAGAACTTGCCTCGACGATCCTACCGCCTGGGAAGGCTGCTCGGGCCTCTTCCCAGACATTAGGGAGAGTGGGGGAAGGTAATCATCTTAGACTACTAAGACAATGCATTTTTACCCTTCACCCTTTTATAATCGCCAGGCTGCCCTTCCAATTATTCATGGAGCCATACACCCTTTAAATTCTGTCCCAGTTGCAACAGAATATTTCCCTGGTTGTGCAGCCTCTGCCTTATGAGGGATCACAACGAGGGTCATTGTAAAGCTTGTAAGCTTTTTAAATCCAAGACCCTAAAGGATCGAAAAACAAAGTGCTGGGCCCACCGCGCCATGCAGGCCGACGTAGACGTGGAGGGTGCTTCTAGTGACGGCGGGATCGACGTCTTTTCAGACGGCGAAGGCTATAGGGAACCTTTCGATTCCCATGTGCAAGCCCCCGACCCCAACAGACAGGCCGGTGGCACTGTTACGGGGATGACACCCGGCGGCATTAGCACAGACCAGTCATCCCACGCAAAACCCACAACCCAAGGCCAGAAGCTGACCACCACGTCTTCACGGCCACACACAGCATTGAGGGGAAGGTCCACTAGCTTCATGTCCTCTGGGCATTCGGATCATGCCTGCCGCATGAGAGGCCGCCAAGGTCGAGAGATAAATGCGACTCGGATGCCGAAGGCCAAGCACTGAGAGACGCGGCTCCGCTCGCCCATCTGCCGAAAAACAACAATCTTCTATAACGTCAAACAGCAAAACATCGCAGACATCAAAATTGTCGCACTTGGTCAAGAAACATGTCCCTGGAACACTGCTTCAAGGGCAGCTTCGAATGACCATACTTCGAAGACCCACAAATCCCATAGGGAGAAAGAGAGTGCATCCCATAGGGAGAAAGACAGTGTTTCCCAGGGGGGGAGGGTACTGTGTAACCAAATATGAAACACAAGAAGCAGCCTACACCAGAACTACCCCCTACTACAGTCACTATCCCAAGTTCCTCACAGTGGTCTGCTGAGGATATAGAGAGTGATGAGACGTATGTCCTTTATGGGCGATTTTCTTTTTTTTTTTTTCTTGAGTCAAACCTTCAGTCTATAGGTAATCTTCAGAACACACCATCAGCTACCGGGGCGACAATGTCTCAACCCCCAGCAAAAAGAGCCCGGCCAGACACTTTTCAAGACACTCCTCAGCAGGACCCAAACCAATTTGATCTCTGACCCCAATACAGATTCTGAGGATCAAGAGAACTTAGGGGAGGTAGATCATTATTTTGATGACGATGAAGAAGACATCTACGTCTTACTCTCTCCAGTGGACAACCAACTTCATTTAACTTCATTTAATGACATGCCGCTTAAAGACAGCAGAGCATTTTCAAATTCAAACACAGGAAACCGAGGTTGACAAAGACTTTGTTGAGGACATATTGGGCGACAAAAAAGCAGTAACCCAATTTATCCCATTATTAAAATCCTTTCAAAGAAGGATTCTACCCTCTCTAGAAACCCCTAACCTCACACGGGCAGTAAATCCCAGAATTGAGAAGATGTTCCGCCCAGCCCCATCAGACCCCCTCTACATAAGGGGTCAATTAGAACCAGATTCACTGGTAGTTACCACGACAAGGAAAATGGCAAGAAAACCACTTGCTTAATCGATGCAGGATTGGTTGGCGAAACAGTGGTCTCAAGCAAGTGGTCAGTGGGACGATCTAGTGGTTGTTTTGCCTAGTACAAGCCTTACGCTGGTGGACAAAGGAGAACCTGTTGAAGGGAAAACCCTACCACGACCCGGCGGTGCAAGCAGTATTTACAACAGACGCACATCTCCGGGTGGGGGGGCCCGTTATCTTCATCTCACAGCACATGGTCTGTGGACTTGCATCACAGCACAGAACCATATCAACGTGCTGGAACTTCTAGCAATATTCAAAGCGCTCCAAGCCTTCGAAACTCACCAAACAAATCAGTCAGTACAGGTTCTCACAGACAGCACCATTGCAATGTTCTGTATCAACAATCAGGGGGGCACACATTCTCCAAATGTGTCCAAGCTAGCACACAACATATGGAAATGGGCACTCAAACCGGGGATGCTCCTGACTTCCCAGCATGTTCCAGGGGAACTCAACACCCTAGCGGACTCATTAAGCAGAGATCCTCTACCAGAAGACCACGAGTGGCGACTCGACAGAGGTCGTAAATCATATTTTCTCAGTGGGGTTTCCCTATGCTAGACTTGTTCGCTACAAAAGAAAACAAGCAATTCCCAATTTCGCGTCCAGGTTTCCCCAACCAGACTCCAAGGGGAACGCCCTATGGATGAGTTGGTCAGGGAAATTGACTTGCTTTTCCCCCCCCAACTCCACTTATGAACTATTTAACTCAATAAAGGTTCACCTGGTAAATTATCCTCCTGGTGGAAGGTACCTGTCATTAAGGGATTCATGGAGGGAGTAAAGAGACTCCACCTTCCTATATCAAACCTACCGCAGGCTGGGACCTCAATGTAGTACTTGCAAAACTAATGGGAGCCCGCTTTGAGCCTATGCAAGTCAAGCCTTAAACATCTCACCTATAAAACGGCTTTGATGGCAATCGCCTCCATAAGGAGAGTCAGCGAACTTCAAGCATGGTCAGTGCAAGACCCTTTCTTTGCTATCAACAAAGATGAATTGGTTTTAAGAACACACCCTAGGTTGTCACCCAAGTTAATTTAAAAATTCCACGTGAACCAATCCATCGAGCTACCGGCCTTCTTTCAGAACCCAACAAGCTGAGCTGAGAAAATAATCCATACGCTAGATGTTAGGAGAACGGTCCTTTACTATGTAAACATGACCAGACCATTCAGGAAAACAGACATCTGTGTGTCTCCGTAGCACCAGGCGGAGAAGGAGATCACATCTCCAAGAATGCCTTCTCCAGATTGATAGTCAGATGCATGCACCTCTGCTACTCTTTATCAAGAAAAACACTGCCTTTCACACAGAGAGCTCACTCCACATGGGGTACAGGAGCTACTCTGGCCTTTATCGCAAACGTCCCGCTGGACGCCATTTGCAAAGTAGCTACTTGGAGCTCAGTACACACTTTCACTCAGCACTATTGCATTGACACACACTCTAAAGCAGATACTCAGGTTGGACAAGCGGTTCTAAAACATGTATTCGCCGCTGGACCTTCTCACAACCCACCACCTTCTCCTAACAGTGCTCGCTAATCTATGCATAGCAAGTGATCTAAGCAGATTCCCCAAGCCTAAGAAGGGATACATTACTCACAGTAATCGTATTTCTGATGTTTGCATCTGCTTAGATTCACATGTGCCCACCTTTCCTCCCCTTGGAGTAGAAGGTGCTTAGATGTTTTCTGAGCATCATTGGCCTTTATCTGATACATATCTGCTTTAACCTGTACTTAAGCTACACTTTATGCAACCTCATCTCAGAAACAAAACAATCTCAGGGACCTCGACGCGTGAAGGGCCATGGGTACAGTGGAAGTCACACTACGGATAGTATTACTGGCACACCCTGTCGACGTCCCTTTTCGAGTTTCAAAAACAACTGTAATACTCTGCAGCACCCCAGCGCTATGCTCTATCGACATGCTGGCTTTAGCAGAAACATTTACCCAAGAAGCCCAGTATCCTTCACCATTCACTATAAGCAATCCCTCCTGAATTTGTGCCTGGGGCTGTAGCGTGACTCAGTTGGTGACGGAAAGGTATGGAATGAAGGTGGGCTGGACTTTGGGAACATTATTGAATCGAATCTCTGCTTGTTTGGACTTTTGCAGGTTAGCCTCAACCACAGACTACTTTGAAACTTACAGTAATGAGTGTTGCACTAACGAAAGGCATTATCTTTTGCAAAAGAAATGGAGAGGGACAATTTCCATAAGGTTGATCCACTTCACTCACTCTGTATTATTATTGCAGAAGAACGTGATTTGAAATGTATCCTGGCAAGAGTTATTGATTCACTCTTGTATGGTCGAAATATCTCCACCTGTATAATATCAGGCTGAGCCCCGTCTGTTCGAAGGAGTGAGTGGGAGTTGAGACTGTTTTACTGTTAGTGCTTACCATCATGATTGATAATAATGTTGCGTCTGAACGGCCCATTACCACCGCCTCTCTGGTAGATGAAGTGCAACTCCAGGGGGTGGTCGCTTCACCTCAGGAGGTGGGGGTACCCTGCATGGAAATTGAAGAGGAGGAATCGTCTGAATAAGGCCACGACTCACTTTGGGGAACAGTCAGGGGTGGAACTTGGTGTTACCTGTCTTTACTACCATGGCTCGGGCTGTCCAGACTGGTACTAATGCCAGGCTGATTCCTCTTTATCAGCTCAAATGTCTATTCATTATGGCTGTCGAGAACGTTTACTGGTTGGGAAATGAGTTAAATTGTTGGAAATTAATCCAGCGTTGGATAGCCCGTTTCTAAACCACTAAAATCTAATGATCTTATGGTCTCTAATTCTTAAGCTCTCTGACTTGAAGTACAGAGGACATGATTCTCATTGAATGCATGTAGTAGGAGACTGTTATAATTGGTCATTGATTGAGTTTGTATCCCCGGCGGTGGTGGCGTTATCCTCGTGTATTGCTGCACGCCATGCCATGGGCTTTCAACTCACTGTTTGTAGGAAATGTGACTAGTGTGGATGATGAGACGGAACATAATGTTATGGCTACAAAGAGATCTCCGGAAATGTTTTCCGGTGCCTCTGGTACTAAAAGAGCTAGTCTCAGAGCCTCATTAATCCAACAGAAACCCTGTTTTATGGTGCGTGTAGGGTCCATTGGCTCACTGAAACGTTGAAAGTGGGCAGCAATTGACCAAATATTGACCATTAAGAAATTGTCGGTTGTGTTGGAACACTAGAGGCTATAGTTCTTTTCTAAAGCATTGTGCGGGGATAGCTCATATGAACAATTGTGACATGTTTATATTACAGGAGACCTGGCTCACCAGCCCCCTCTCCATCTGGATGGGTTTCGGACTTTGAGCCGATTTGCCACTCAGTCCGGTAGAGATAGACTGAAGTGTGGTTTAGCGACAGGGTCCAGGTCCCATATAGACATTCAGCCCTTCCCCCATGATCCTAAAAGCCTGTATGTCTTACCAGCAGTTATTAAACTTCCCGAAGATATAACTCAACCCATATTAGTTCTAAACTTATATATGCCCACTGCTGACAATGTTTTGGCATTTACCCCTATCTTTCATGTTATGGAACAAATGATCCTTGAATGGGAGGAGATGTGCCCTATAGGTCTATTGATTATTTCTGTGGATTTTAATATGTCCACCATACAGCATCATCCTGCCATCAGGGCTATGTAAGACTGTCCTATGACGGAGTGAATAACTTTGGGCACTTACTCCCCTCAGCGTATGAAATGGGGTAGCTTTGGGCAAACCCATGATCAGGTCTGTTTAAATGTCAAGGAACTAAGTGGTTCGACTATGCAGTATACATGAACTAATAATGTTTCCTGTTCTTGTCTGGATTATGTGCTTTTGGATAGTCTGTTCTGGAATCATTGTCTGGCCCTCAACATGTGTTTCAACTTATTGAGTGATCATGGGAGTCTAACATGGAGCACTCACCTAGTCAAGCCAATTACATTAACTTATTTAGGCGCTAAGCTTACCATAAACAATCAACATAACAGTATTATTTGGTCTGAATCCAATGTTAGCTGGCTTTCTAGCTTTTTCTACTAGCCATTGTATTGCTAGCTTGAATTGGCTAAGAATTGAGTGGAACTTTCAAGCTTTGATGAATCTTTTGGCGAATCACCTAAGCTTGTATCGGCATGTTATATCTTGCTCGAACACTCGCAATGCACAATTTTACGTGGCAATTCAGGAAAGGAAAAGAGTATAGATGTACCAGAGCTGTGATCAAGAATGATCCTGGTTTGGCTGACTTGGATGAGAACAGTCAATTTGGCAGTCAAATACAATAACTGGGTAAGTATGCACAAGGGTACGCTGTCAAATGCTAACTGGATGTTTTTGTTTGATCTCCTTAGGACCAATGATAAAAAAAACAGTTTTGATCCCTTATTAGGCAATTGTCGGTTGGAAGCTCCAAATGTGATGAGGTAACTGTCGCTGAACTGGACTGGGTGACATTCTTCACAGCACTTTACTGTAATGTTACTGCATCTATTAGCAATTTGATAAAGGCATACAAAGTTAATGGAGTGCATGATTTTGATCGGCTGGACATTCTTCTGATTGTAAAAGCCCTTAGAAAATTCTAGAGCTCCTGGCCCATAAGGTCTGGCCAATGTAGTGATTAGGTCCAACCCCGACATGTGGTTGTGTGTTCTGTATGATTTGTTTGTTAATTGGAAGTCCAGCATCATTCCACCTAGTTGGCAGACCTCCATTGTGATTGCAGTATTTAAAAAGGGTATGAAGGACAATCCATCCAACTATCGGCTCTTGGTCATGTTGGATAGCAGTTCAAAAATGTTTGCCTCATTGCTTCTAAAAAAGTTAAATGTTTAGGTAGAAAACAACTATTGCATAAATGCCAAGCAGGTTTCCACAAGAATCATGCTACATCGCATAATATTAATGCACTGTTAAGCATGATATTGAATGCTGTATGTAAGGAGTCTAAGCCATTCTGTTTGTTTTATTGACTTTTCGAAGGCTTTCGTTACTGTTAATCGCTCCCTGCTCTTCTTGGAATTTGCAGAAATGCAATATTGACCCTCAATTAATACATTTTATTATATCCCTATATACAGATAACACTGATAAAATGTGCACCAAACGTGAGGGGCATCAGACCCAGCCTATTGAGACTAATGGTGGTTTAAAACAGGACTGTGCGCTTGTACCTATCCTGTATAATCTATACACCTCAGACATGGTGCAGGCTGTTAGGCATGATTGTATGTAGTAACCCTGTGGGAGACTACACCAGCCTTATCCTCTTGGCAATAGAAAACCCATCTATTAGTATAGGTCTGTACTACACAAGTTGGTAGAGTGACTGAGCAGCCAGACTTACCTCAAGAGGGGTAAATGTGAGCTGTAGAGATGTAGGAACAAGTGACTTACCGGTAACTGTTGTTCTCCAGCATGGGTCTGGCATGGATTCACATGCTCATGAATATTCCCCGTCGTCGGGCTGGGAATCCTCGGTAAAGAAAAATCAGTATCAGTTTCGTTTCTGATCTGTCTTTCGTAGTAGTAACCAATCACTGATCTCTGCGTCATACTGACCACAGCCAATGACTGCCATCTCCCTAAGCCCCGCCTCTGGCAGCCATCTTCAGATTTGGTAGCACGTGAAGTGGCAGTATGACCAAGTGAAGTGCCGCAGAGGGGTAGGAGGGAGGGTTTGCATGTGAATCCATGCCAGACCCATGCTGGAGAACAACAGTTACAGGTAAGTAACTTGTTCCTTCTCCAGCATGGGGTCTGGCATGGATTCACATGCTCATGAATAAAAGAATACATAGCAGTACACACATGCACAACCACGGGAGGTGGCAAAGGCTCAACATTAAGCATTGCATCCAAAACTCAACATTAAGCAATTCTTACCTCCTCACCAGGCTCACCTTAGGCGAACAGGTTGCGCAGCACTGCTTGGCCGACCGTGGACTCCTCCCTGGAATCCCGGTCGACGCAGTAGAATTTCGTGAAGGTGTGCGTCGACTTCCACGTAGCAGCCCTGCAGATGTCCAACAAGGGCACACCAGATAGGAACGCCGTGTAAGCTGCGATCGCTCTGGTGGAATGGGCTCTCGGACAGCCAGGCAGCGGTCGGTTTGCCAACCGATGACAATACATGATACAGCAGGAGAGCCATCTGGAAATGGAAGCCTTCGAGATATCCTTCCACTGATTGACAGGTCCAAAGTTCACAAAAAGTTGTGACGTCTTCCGAAAACTCTTCGTGGGGTCCACGTAGAACTTCAGCGCTCTAGCCACATCCAGCGAGTGCAAAGTCCTTTCAGCCGGCGACAAAGGCGACGGGAAGAAAACAGGCAACACCAAGGGTTCGTTGAGGTGGAAGTCCGACGGCACCTTGGGCATGAAGGAGGGGTGCATCCTGAGCACTACCCTTGTGTCGTGAAAAGTCAAGTACGGGGGCTTGCAGGAAAGGGCCTGGATCTCTCCCACCCTTCGTGCGGAGGTGATGGCCACAAGAAACGCTGTTTTCCACGACAAGAACTTCAACGGAGCTGAGGTCAGAGGCTCGAACGGATGTCCCATGAGCTTGGTCAGCACCACGTTGAGCTCCCGGGCCGGAGCCTTCACCGGCGGGAACGATCTGAACAGTCCCTTCATGAATTCTTTCACCAGACGATGAGACCACAAAGACGTCCGTCCCGTGGTTCTGGTGCATCGGGAGATCGCAGCAAGATGAATCTTGATGGAAGCATGCGCCAGTCCAGCCTTGGCCAGCAGGTACGGCAGTACTTGATGAGCCGTAATCCGTAGAGGGTTAATCTTCTGTGCGTGGCACCAGACAGAGAACCTCTTCCACTTGTGTCCGTAGCATTTAAGAGTTGAGGACGCCCTGGCCTTTGCAAGAACCTCTGCAGTCGGCCGGTATTTCGTAACCTCCAAACTCTAACGCTGCAGGAGCCAGGCCTGCAAGTTCAGCGACTTCGGGTCGTGATGGAGGATGGCGCCTCCTTCCCTGGAGAGAAGATCCGCGTCCACTGGCAGCTTGATTGACGGGGACGCTGACAAGTCCAGAAGGTCCGGGTACCATATCTGCCTCGGCCACGCAGGTGCGACGAGGATCATCCTGCACCGTGACCTCTTGAGCTGGTTGATGAGCCGGATCAGCAGCGGCAATGGAGGGAACGCATATAGGAACAGGCTCTCCCGGGAGAACGGGAAAGCATCGCCCATGCTCCTCGGCTGGGGAACCCTGCTGGCGAACCTCCGGCACTTGGAGTTCGTCGCCATCGCGAACAGATCGATCTGGGGTGTGCCCCACCGTCGGAAGAGGCGGTCCACTAGATCCTGTCGTAGATCCCACTCGTGGCACGAGCGCAGCTCTCTGTTGAGCGAGTCGGCGATGGTGTTTTTCCTGCCAGATGAAACGGCACCAGAAATATCCCTTGGGGACGGCCCAATGCCACAGATCCTGCGCCTCCTTGGTCAGGGCTGGGGATCTGGTACCGCCTTGCTTCCTGATGTAGAACATGGTGGTGGTATTGTCGGTGAAGATCCTCACCACCTTGCCCTTGAGGGACGGAAGAAAGGACCTGAGGGCCCAAAACACTGCACGGAGTTCCAGGACGTTGATATGGAGGGACTTCTCCGTCGGCAGCCAAAGGCCCCTGCGTGCAGATTTTCGGTGTGCGCTCCCCACCCTTCCAGGGAGGCATCCGTGGTCACTGTCTTCTGGTGGCCTGGGGTCTGGAAGTCCATGCCCGCCGTCAGATGCACGTGGGTGCCCCACCACCGGATCGCTCCTCGGAAGCTCTCGTCGAGTGTGATCCTGTCCTCGAAGCTGCCCGTCGTCTGGATCCAGCGAGCATCCAGGAACTCCTGTAACGGGCGCATCTGAAGCCTGCACAGGCGGATGAGATAAATGCAGGAAGACATCATTCCGAGGAGGGATTTGATGGACTTCACCCTGGCCGCGTCCGCAACCAGCATCCGCTGCACCTTGCCCAAGATGGCCCTCGTCCTTTCCTCCGACAGAGAGGCCAGAAGCGCCACTGTGTCGAATTTCGCTCCCCGAAACAGTGCGTCTTGCGCGTGCACCAGGTGGGACTTGGCGTAGTTTATGGAGAATCCCAGGTCCGTGAGTAGTTGTACGGTCCTCGCCGTGTGCTCCGCGGCGAGCTCCTTTGTCTTTGCTCGGATGAGCCAGTCGTCCAGGTAGGGGTAGACGTGGATCCCCTCCAGGCGCAGCCGTGCCGCCACCGGTGCAAGGCACTTGGTGAACACCCTGGGTGCCGACCTCAATCCGAAGGGAAGGGCTCTGAACTGGTAGTGACGCCCTTGGACCACGAATCTGAGAAACTTTCGGTGTCCCTTTAAGATGGGGATATGGAAAGGCATCCTCCAAATCCAACGACGACAGGAAATCGCCCTCCTCCAGCTGACCCAGGACATGCTAGAGGGTGACCATCCCGAACTTCTGTGCCTTGATGAATTTGTTCAGTCGTCGTAGGTCCAGGATGGGACGCCATCCTCCTGTCTTCTTCTTCACGAGGAAGTATCTTGAGTAAACTCCGGAGCCCCGAAGCGTCTTTGGGACGAGCTCGATGGCGCCCTTCTTGAGCATCACCTTTACCTCCAAGAGAGGTTGAGGGACGTGATGTTCCTTCCTGGCCACGGGGGGGGGGGGGGAGACGCGCGTACACTTCTTTAGAAACTCGAGCGCGTGACCCTGGGCCAGGGCGTCCAGCGCCGAACGGTCGGTGGAGATGGACTCCCACACGCTGACGAAGTTCGCCAGCCGGCCTCCTACCGGGATGCTTCGGTGGGGGCCCGACCCCACGGCCGGTTCAGTCCTGCTTCAACGAGGCTTTGCCGCCTTGTCCTCCCTGGCGACGACAGCGGGGTCCGCCCGACTTGCCTCGTCCCCTGTAGGCTTCCTGTGACGACGAACGGGCCGCTTGACGGTAGGTGGAATATCCGCCGCCGGAACCTTTGGAGGCACCCTGCTTGCCTCCGGCGCTCCGAAAGGGCGTCCGACGTTGCTGGAGAACACCAAGAGCCCGGGCCGTCTCCGTGTCCGTCTTGATGGCTTGTAGGGAATCATCCACTGTTTTCCCAAACAGGTTGCTCCCGTCGAATGGCATGTCAAAAACTCTGGTCTGCACGTCCTGCCGGAAGTCCGTTGCCTTGAGCCATCCACGCTGTCTAAGGCACACGCCGTTGCCCAACTGGCTAAAACCAGTGTCAGCGATGTCCGTCGCTATCGTAATGGCGTGGTCCGACGCCACTTCTCCTTCCTGCAAGATCTCTAGGGCCTCCGCCCTCTTGTCATCCGGTAGGAAGTACAGCAGTGGGGCGATCTTGTACCACAACTCCCTGTCGTAGCGTGCTACGATGGCTAAGGCGTTGGCAGCCTTAATCATCGTCGCTGCCGATGAGATGACTCTGCGTCCCATCGTGTCCAATTTCTTTCCCTCGCCGTCCGGTGGGGAGGTTGACATAGAGGCCGAAGTCCCCCCCCGCACCCCCCCACTGCTTTCTTCCTGGCTGCCGCGGAGACGACCGAGTCCGGGGTCGGCTGTGCCCGATGTCACAAGGGGGCCGCGTCCGGGACCCGGTACTTCTTCTGGTACCGATCCCTTCTCGCAGGCGTTGTGGATGGGTTCTTGAGGAGGGCGAGACCCTCATCCCAGATATCGTCCAGTAGAGGTACAGCGAGGACCGCCTTCCTCTTGGTCTCGCGCCGTTGATAAAGGAAACCTTCCTTCTTCTCTTCTGGGCAGAGCTGGAAAAGCTCAGATGCCCTGGCGATCATGGCATGAACCGATCCAATCTCGTCGGACGGGGAAGCCCGGGGAGGAGGTGACGATGGAAGATCCTCGTCGTAAACCTGGTCTGTACCCGTCGCGCCCGTGTCCGTCCCCGTATCATCCCCACGGGTCGTGGATGGGCAGGAGGGCTGAGCAGGGCGCGATGGTTGAAAAGATAGTGGAGGATGAATCCTTCTTCTCTTAGGAGGAGGGCTCCCAGAAGGGCATGGCTCCGGGTCCCCCGTCAGGAGCGGTTCCTCTGTTGGTGGTAACGGCAATCTTGTCCTTATCTCCGAGCATAAGGGCTGTATAGCCAACAAAATGGCCGCCGAGTTGTCTTGTGGCACTGGTTGAGGGGATTCTGACGGGCGGTCAGGAGCCTTGTCGGCACCCTCGACATTCTTGTCGGCTCCTACGTCGGGATCCCTCCCGACGGGCTGGTCGTCTTCCACGCCAATGCTGTGGCTTAAGACTTCGATCAGCTCTTCTTCAGAGGTTGAGGCCGAATCCACGACGACCTCCTGCCCCCCCTTTTTCTTCTCCGTCGGAGGTTTCTCGGGGGTCCTGTCGATGGGCTTGAAAGAGGACTCCCTCCGCGGTGGCAGGGAGACTCTGAGCCCCAAAGTCGCCTCCACTGGTGTAGCCTCCACAGGCTGAGCCAGGGCCGCCGCGACTGTCTCGATAGAGGCCTTGGCAGGGTGAATCAAGGCTTTCACCACCTTAGGTGCGCTCACCGCCTTCTCCTTGGGGGGAGGGTCACCGCCTCGCTCCCCCTCCGATGGGGCCTTCGAGCTCGACCGGGGTCTCTCCAGGAGCTTCGCCGGGTGCTCGGCCTTCCTCTTACCCGAGCCAGAGCGTTGGCTCGTGGTTGATGGCACCGGGGAGGATGCGCCCTGCCTGGCAACCGTAGAGCCCGACCGTTCGGCGCTCCCGGTGCCAGCGGACTCGCAGTGCTTGGCCTTCTGTTGGGCCCCCGTCGCCGGGGCACCCTCAAAGGTCTTAGAAGACCGCTCGGACTTCTTCTTCTCGCCTGACGGGCTCTTCCCTTCCAGCCAGTTGGCGAGACGCAGATGGCGGTCCTTCATGGTCCGCTCCGACATATTGCTGCAAAACGCACAGTCCTTCTCCACGTGCGTCTTGTCCTCATGCAGGCAGTAGAGGCAAAGGGAGTGTTCAACCTCCTTAAATACATTCTGAAGCTGGCATCCAGGGCAGACCCTGAACAGCTTTCCGGGCGTCGAGCTTCCCTTCTCCTGGGCCATGTCCGAGATGGGCCTGAGAAACTTTTGGAGTCCTCCAAAAGTGTGGCTCGACGAAATCTTCACCCTTGAGGGGCGTAGAGGAATCCGACACGGGTCCCCGTTGATCGGATAAAGAAACGGTGGAGCTTGAGGCTCTTTTGACCGAAAAAAGAGAGAATTTTCCTATGAAAAAGCGCGAAAACGCACTACAGCTCGAGAGCAATAGCACAAGGTTCCCAACACATGAACGTGCGGTAAAAATCTGAAGATGGCTGCCAGAGGCGGGGCTTAGGGAGATGGCAGTCATTGGCTGTGGTCAGTATGACGCAGAGATCAGTGATTGGTTACTACTACGAAAGACAGATCAGAAACGAAACTGATACTGATTTTTCTTTACCGAGGATTCCCAGCCGGACGACGGGGAATATTCATGAGCATGTGAATCCATGCCAGACCCCATGCTGGAGAAACATAGTTTCACAATGACAAGTATTCAAATAACTTATCAAGGTTTTCTAGTAAAATAATTATTTAACAGTCAGTCTTAAAATAAGCCTTCTTTAGAAAGGGCAATATGTAACAATAAAATGCACTTCAAATACACTTCCTCAGATTTAAGTTAAGCAAGTAGATACCTTTTTGAGATGTCGCACACACTTCCTATACACTGAGGTGACCTATATTGCTAGGACACTGTGCACATTGATATATCACTTTGAACACTTAATGCAATCCTGAGGTTTGTGGCAAAAGGAAAAGGTTAGGGAAGGAAACAAAGGTTAACAAGTTCTCTGAACAGGTGAGTACTTTACAATCCCCCAATGAAGTATAGGTTAACCCTTTCCCAGCAATACAATAACTTATGTACCACTTATTAGGGACAGATAAAAGCAAAGTTAAAGGGTCAGAAGTGTCTGCGGGGAGCCAGGTCAGCCAATGTCAATTGAACAAAATCTAGGGGAGCTGAGGTACTTCTGGCAGATAGCACAAAAGTCTTGCACAATGTTATAGAGAGTTTGTAGAAAAAGAATGATTGTTGGGTGTTAGGGAGAATTCTCTCTTTAGACTGAATTTCCTAACCTATTGAGTCCCCCAGCAGCTTTGCTGGATTTCTGGAGTTTGTTTTTTTCTCCTGCCAAGAGTGAGACTCTTTTTCTCCTACTCTTGGACATGATTTGTGGTGTTCCTTTGACTGTTAATGTGTTTCATGGGCTATGGGGTCCTTTACTCCATAGAGTCTCATGGTTTTTACTATGTGTGTTACACAGCACCCTCCGTGCAGTAACATAGGGGTGTCATAGTGACCCCCCACCATAGACTCCATACCCTGGGACTGACTACTGTCTCCCAGGGCATGTAAAGTCACCCTTGGCTTTACTAGTCCCAAATTATTAACAGAAACCAGTACAAACCATCATATTGTAGACATATTGGTCGGGGCATTTCGATTGTCCCGAAGTCTGTTAGTCGAGGGGACACCTCTCCGTCCCCCCTGATCGAGTTTTGGCTGGTGGCAGTGGATACTACTTTTTATATTCGACCGCAAATATTTCCCTATGGATTTTCCCATTGTTCGAGGCTACCAACTTTATTTAATTCTCATAGCCTCGAACATACCGCCGGTTTATTTAATTAATATTAATTCGCTGGTTGGTATTTTTTGCCAGGACTCGATTCTAAAATGGCGTTTGTGTTCGCTTCTGTAACTCCAACCCAAGTCGAGCCCTTTGTTCCACATTTTGGCGGGCTTCTCCACAGAAGCCTCCAAAAGTGGTGCCACTCAGTCTGGGTAACACAGGGGGTGTGGGAGGGGGTTTAGGCACCCTGGACTGAGTTAACTTGGTAACTCAAATCGCACTCTTGTGTGATTGGCCCAAGTGGTGAGCCGGCCGGCTCACCACTTAGCATGTTTGATTGACAGCTAGGCTGAGTGAATGGGGGTATGCTGCATAAAAGCAGGGCTTTGGGGACTGGAACTTCAGAAGTCGCCACAGGACCTGAGAATCTGACGAGGGAGAAGCTGAGCCGACCTACCATGACGACACCACCGGTGGAGCCCTGCGGAACCGACTCACCACTTCCCGACGACAGAGAAGATCTCCCGGCTGGAGAGGCTTCTTCCCCTGACTGGTTGGCACAAGCAGTTTACCTTCTTCTCTTCGCAACCCAGACCGGTCTGTGGTCGAATTGCCTGTGCCAAGCACCCGGCAGCTGGATAGCCACTTACCACTGGACCGCAAACCAACGGACCGCTCCTTGTACCTGAGATAATCCGCGGCTGGTTTCTTCCCTGGCAGTGCAACGGACACCTGTCTTCCTCCCCGACTAGATCCTCTCTTCCCCTAGACGAAGCACCGACTTGCATCCGCTGACAGGAACAACTGCCCCCGTTGGAGTATTCTCACCACTTTAAGGTACTGTGTCCGCCAGGCCTCCCTTTCTAAAGATTGCTACAAGGTAATAATAACCCCTTAACCTTCTGGACTGGGCTGGCCGCCTTGACCCTCTAACTGGTCCCTTTCTTTGGTCCAACTCCTTTTTGAACCGTTACAAGACTTTTGTGCACTGCAACCGTGTGACCTTGGACACATTTCTTTTTGATCCTCTTAAAGCGGGTCCGGCCTACTGACTCTGAAGTCACGGTGTTACTTTGCCTTCCTCTCTTGTTGTGTTCGTGAAAAAGTGTTGGGATCTGTTTCAATTGATTCTCTGCTTTTCTCTCCCTTTTTAAAACAAATTATTAGAGTGCCATCTACGTTAAGCGCTCACCGCTGTCTGAAAATAAGTGGGGCTTTACTTAAGACTTGTCTAATATTATTTTAAGGTAGTGTATATCTTTTAGTGACCGTGTTTTTGAATTGCTTACTATTAGTGCCTCTGTGTTTTTCTAGATGTGGTTTTAAATAAATAATGATATCTCTTTTACACCAAGCTCTGGTCAGTGTTTACTTGTTCTACTGTGTTCTTTTGACCTATTGTGAATACTCTGTATACTGCCTAACTCTTCTTGAGGGAAGTCTGACTGCTCAGCCACAGCTACCAAGTGAATCTGTGTGGTACAGACTGCTACCAAGTGGGTTTACTGCCAAACACCTGTAGTCCTAAATCTTTTGCAGTGGTCCCAGAGGGAACTGCACAGATTTCTGCCTAACATTGGGCCACACGCTCTAAGGCTTGTGAAGAGCAAAGATGCAAGCACTCTGCAGGAAAAGCAGCTACTGTAAGTCTTCAGTGAGACAGACCAGCTACAGACCAAAAAAGGTAAGTACCTCTTTAGTCAAGACCGTACCTTAGCTTGGAAGAAGAGGATCCAGCTGGCTTCTGTTCAGGCTGCAGTCTTGCAGTTCCTGGGTTCCTGGGACTCAGTCGTGGCGACAAGAGGGAGGACTCCTGCACTGCATGTGGGTGGTGGCAATTTGCGCTTTCCAAATCAGCAGCACTTCACGATTTCAGCTACCGGCAAATAGCACCACTGCAGTTCTTGGACACCTTGTGGGCTTCCCTTACTTCTGGGGCCCAGCGCTCTGTTGAGGTGGCTCAGGCTTGGGTCGTCCTGCTTCGGAAGGGTCCTCAGGATTTTCCTGGAGCTCGGGTCCGGCTTTAAGACGATGCACTTGTTTTTGGTGTTCCTGACCCCTGGCTCTCTGTTCCAGCAGCAGCAAGGAAGTACAGCAAGCAGGCAGAGGGGTTCCATTAAAGTTCGTCTTGGGGTGAGTTGTTCCTACCAACCCAAGGGAAGAAGTTGTCCATTCCGGGCTTCTCTAGTCGATACAAAATTCAGAGCGTCAGCACTGCAGCAGGGCTTCACCTGGCAAATCAACGTTCCAGGAGGGTGCAGCAAGCTTCTCTTCCAGTTAATTTCCTCAGTTCCTTCGTCCAGTGGTCAACTCTGGCTTCTGTTCTAGAGACCTCCCCTTTTATGTAGGTTTCTCCCATTCTGGCACAGCCTAGCTGTCACTCACAGCAGGGTGACTGTCCTCCAAGGACAGCTAACATACCAATCACCTTTGGGTGCATTCAGGTAACCAAGGAGACTAAGGACGGGGAATTTCGGGCACCTCCCTCGCTTACTGCCCTGCAGACTCACTGGGCCGGAGGCGGGCTTCAGCAGTGAAGCCCGCCAAAGGCAAAACTAACATTGGGGTTAAACCTGGTTTGGGGCGCAGAGTAAAGCCCAAGAAAGACCTTGGAAGCAAGAAATGGCGATAAAAAGAACGGGCCACTTTGCCAGAATGGGCACTTATGCGTGCAGTAGTGCAGCTGAGGATTCAGCCTGCGGTAAAACCACACAATGGTTGGAAAATTAAACTCCTCCACATATATACACAGAAAGCAGACTGCAGGAAACAAGTGTCCCACCGGTAACCACTTCACCACTTCTAGACCATCTCTGCCAAATGTCATGGTGTCTGTAGCTAGGGAACCCGAGATAAGAGGCAAAGTCCTAACGTGACGGCTGTGCCCCCACAGCTTCGCGTGCATCAGTGGCCATCGTCCAAAACCGCTTTCCTGCATCCAGTCCTGTGCCGAGAAGGGGCCCTGCATGGAGTTCTTTTGCATTCTCCATTCTGAAGATCTTGCACAAGCACGTTTTGCTGAACATCTGGTCATTTTACTTGTTCCCCTGAATGAGGGGGTGCCTTTTCCCCTCATTCATTCTTTTTGCCCTGACGATTGGAACCCTGTTCATTGCGTTTTTACTTTGCTTTCCTCCATACTTTTTAAAGGCATCTGTGTTTCACTTTTGCAGCACACAGCACCTTTTGTGCTGTGTTGCTGGGAGCCCTGTGGGCTCTCCTTTTCATATTTGTTTGTTGTCCTTAAGAACTATTGTTCGAAAGGTTAGGGGGAAACTTTGTATCCTTATCTTTTCCTTTTGTGAGATCAGCACGCTGTCATGATCCCAGGAAATGAGCACAGTTCCGATTCAGGCATACAGGAGACGTAAGGGACATCACATTAGCCAGCAGGTCAACAGTGGGTACAAGCCTGGCACAAATGGCATTTGTACCATTCTTAGTATATGCACCCATAGGCTTATAGTGCTTACAATACACTAAACATGGCCGCCGCTAGGTCCATTGATAATTTACAGCACACTCTATATCTATTGCAGAGGGAGCTACTTAAGCCCCGCCTCCGCTGGAGCGCTCGCCTCGCATCTGCTCTGCTGACAGCAGACAACGCTTCTGGCATCTCCCCACAGAACCTGTCAAAGGAGAACAACAGAGACATTCGTTTTCACAGAAGATAGTATTTGAAACTAACAAACCGAATTATTTCCGAAGTGTTTCTTCAGTCAGCTGTTTTTGTTGCAGCATCTTCTGCCCAAAGTTCCCTCCCAGCCGCAGCATCTTCTTCACAGCAGTCTTCGTTCGCGGTCGCTTTACCTTCATTCAAAAGTTTCCTCAGCAGGCTCTGCATCTTCCGAAGGTATTTCTTCCTCAGCTTTTCCGAAAACCTGCAAACAAAAGGTGTTTCATTAACGAACAAACTTAATAGAAATAAGAAAGAAGTTTAACTAAGTTACGTACCTGAAGTTTATTCAAGTTTTCACCGCTTAGTTTTTACTGCGCTCTTCCCTGAAGGCTGTACTTACTCTGCATCGACGAACTTACATTTGTTAAAAGTTTTTTCATCCCAAGTAATTTCAGTCATTCCGCAGCCACTACCTTTCCGAAATCCAAGAACCTGCAAGATTAAGGGAAAAATATTAGAGAGATCTATCCAACGTAGGGACAATTCAGAATCTAACGAACTATCATTTTCACCAAATACCTACCCAAGACAACTCTAGAAAAGCAAGGACATTAAGAGTGCATTGAACATTGCAGCCTTGCAAGTTCAAAGTTCGTCATTCCAACGCGCCCCTGTAGAATACAGGATGTAGAGCTCCACAAAACAAACGCAGAAAAGGAATCCTAAAAGTGCCCAACTAACAGAGCCACTAACTGAGAAGGCATTACGCTCCCGAGGAGTCTAGGTAAGATACAGACAGACAACCCCCCCCAACACATGTGGAGTGCTGCGGGGTTACCTTGTATCCCCTTTTTCACTGCTGCTGTAACATTTCTGTTAGTGACAGGCATACATTTATGGCTGGTGGCAGTGGATGTGTTCTGCCGACTTTTGTGCAATTTTTAACCGCAGCGTGTCCCCACAGCTGCGGCTATGCACAGGAGGGTCACCTTTGTTCCACCATGTTGGCTTCTTTCTTTTTTCCCCCATTTCCTGTATTGTTCTTTCTTGGTCCTTCTTCTGCCATCCTGGTAGGGAGGGGTGGGTCCTGATTTGAATTTGGTCTACAGCTGGAACCCTTTGTGTAACCCGCCAAGGCTCCAGCGTGTCTGCAAGGATAGGAAGCATGGTTGGATTCAGAAACTCTGCTATACTTTGCTGATGTGCTGGAAAGGAACCAGTTCCCACTTAGGGCTGGCTGTCCTGGCCATCCGCCCTTTTCTGTAAACTGCAGGGAGAGTTTGCAGAGGATGACTGTGAAATCCTGATAAAAGGGGAGGTTCCTGAGGCAGAAGGAAAAAGTAGACCACTGGAACAGACATAAGATTTGAAGAAGACGCCCAGAGACGCCTGCAGCTCGTTTCAGTACCTGCGAAGAGACCTGCTGTCCTAACCCCGTTTATGAATCGACAGAGGAGCTCCGAAGAGGACTCCTCCTTCCCTTTGGCTGGTAGGACCAATTAGCCCTAAGACGACCTGCAGAACGAGCCATCCCCTGACGTGCTGTGAGCTTCCAGGGCTGCAAACCGCCAATACCAGCGGACCTCTGATCCAATTGCACTACATCGACTTCCCTTGAACGTATCCTCCCAGATCTTTGGTGAGCTCCAGTTGGACTGCCAGAGACATGATCCCACTTCTCAAAGTCCCCTCAAAAGAGTGCAGGACCGAAGAATTGATGCAGATTGACAGGGTGGTAAACGTTCATCCTTGGAGAACCAAAACTGCAGAACGATGTGGAAATATAAAGAATTCCTTGCTAAGAGCCCTTTCTCTTGACTGCTGCTGCGACATCCCTTTCTAGAGTCCCTTTCTTCGTCACTGCGACCAAGGAGCAGGAAACCGGGTCACCGCAGCTGCACTGTGAAAGAATCCAGCTGCATTTTCGTCAACACTCATAAGGTGCTGTTGGGCTTGGGGTAGAACTCATCTCAAGCCATTTTTTCGCTCCTGTGTTACCGGAGTGCTGAATCGTGTGTTTGGGTGTTAACCCATACCATTCGCCCAGGTCTAATGCTTGTGTGCCTATAGGGAGGCCTTTGGAAGGTCCTTGATAACTTTGTGACCAACAAAAGCATTCTGTTGACTAATAATCAAAGTATGCACTTTACGTACTCTGCCTAATCTGTATTCCCTCCAAACTTACTCTGAAGAATCCACAACTAGTTAAGGATTGACTGCTAAAGCCTTGTGGCCTATGAAAAGTATTCTACGCCTATGGAATTATTGAATTGCTATTGCTGGTGCTAAATAACCCTTTTGATTCCTACAACAGGACATTGTCTGAGTGACTATTGGTTTACTCAACTGAAATATTGCTGAAGTTTTCCATTGTGGTGATGAAGTTAAATACTACTACATATCTGAATATAACTTTGCCTTCTGTATGTAAAATAAACGTCTATTTTACTAGAGCTGCAAGTGTGTGAGAGTTTATTTGGGCCTATGTATTGAGTTCATTGTACTTTACTAAAGCTCACATCCTGTTAAAATAAGCTTGGCTGCTCTGCCAATCTACCAAACCTTTGGGTAGTACAGACTCGTAGAGTTGGGGGCCTATATACCAAAGGGATAGTTTTATAAAGTCTCACCGGCTGTAGAATTTAGGAAAACTCTTCTAACACCCCAGACACTTTTCAACCTTTTCGGGGATCATCAGTGAGGTGCAGCTTGGCGAAGAACGATGGTCTGGAATGTTGCCCAGATTGATGCCAGATGTTGAGATTAATTCTAAACTTTCCATCTATCTTCTTTTTTTTTTTGCTTTAGTCACCCCATGTGGCATGGGTAACCCTGACATGGGTCCCGTGCTTGCTGGGCCTGGAGACCCAATTTACTCTTCACTGATGCCTGATGAGGCTGAACCATGTCTCTGGATTTTTTTGGTCTCGTGCAGAAGGGATGTGACCTAGCAGTTACGGCTGGACAGCCCCTTTTGGGGTGGGACCAAGTCTGATTTGCATATGGTCTTCTCCGTTCCGTAATGGCTTGGCAGTTGAACGATGGTGTTGGAGGGTTGCCCATTGCAACCTAAAACTGTACCAATATTTGTATATATCAAAAAAGTGATCAGGGCAACATATCCAGACGCACCCCTAAATCTCTACTTTATATTTCACACCATATATTAATAAAAAAATCACATTTAATTAAGACAAACCACATAAAACCAATAACCGCATTGCTCAATCACAAATGTATTGCACCTTGTTAGAATACAACTACAACAGATAAATTAATTACAAATCACAAGCAACAAATTACACAGGATTTCAAAGTTATTCTGTTGTCGGATATCTAAAGCATGTAGGATTTTCATTTTATATCATAGACCCTGTAACAAATCTGGGTACTGTTTACAATCTTCCTAACATTTTATCTTTGTCTGACAACATACATCCATGATAATTATTTCAGAATAGAAAGTCGACACACCTGCGTTTAGGCCTCTACGAGTTTATTCAAAACTTTACAGTTCTATGGCCTTGACCAGGACTGTGAATGCAAGTATCTGTACCACCTGTAAGTGGATTCCTGTGTTCCAAAACAATCTACAGAAAAGACAACATATTTAAAAACAAGTTTTCGGAGGTTTTGGGAAGGGTCCATCTGAATTAATTTATAGAAGAAAGACTGTTCCACATTACAATTTCAAACACATATAATGTAAAATTACCTTGGGCGAGAATCTCCGCAGATGGGTCCTCATTACTCCATACGTTTTGATTTATGTCCTCAACAATTTTTCTGCGTTCTTTCTATGCAGCAAAAATAGTGTTCTCTTTATATGTACAGACAAGTATATGAATGCCAAAAATATTACACTGTTAAGGATAGCTGTGCATTTTCACAGGCAAAATAGGAACTGTGCATACAGGAAATAATCCCAATCCTGTGTTGATATGTGGAGCTAAATCTTTCACCACGTCTTCCTCGCAAATTAATCTGCCTTTTGTTTAAGCACAATCCCTATAGTTTATCTTTGCACAGGGCACTTTAAAAACACACACTATGCTGGGGGATGTCCCACATCTTTTAGTTATCACATCCCAGTCAAACATTTAATAGTTCTATACTTCTCATAGAAGCGACGGGTGAATCGACATAATCAACCCAATGCTTCTGCGTTCATTAAACCAACCGTGTGAAGTCACACCTTTGCACGGAGTTGCCACATTAGAGTTTTCTATTCTAGACTGCATAGCGGAACAGGCAAAGTCCCTGACCGAATGAAAGCCTACTAGGTTGCTTTCACCGCCTTGGTCCTGACGCTCATTGCATCTTACACTGTGTAGGTACCAAATTTCTGAGAAGGCTACCGTCTTGATTTAAAACCACAGATGGTGTTGGCAGACATGGAAAGGGGAATCATATGAATCAGATACCTAATCTATGTGATCATTATGGTGGCCATTTCTAATCATATTTCTTGTGAAATGCTACACTATCTATGCAATATGTGCTCCACTCACTCAATGCATACAGCACCTGCCTCCACAGAATATTGGTTTTGAAACGTCTCTTGTGACATGTCTGATCAGTGTCCTTGTAATCTCTCTTTTGTAAATATGGGTAACCATGGTAAGGTACAAAAACACTCTACAAACAATTACCCTGTGTGGTGTTTCAAAAAAGCAAACCTGCTTCATATGTACATTGCCTACTTAGATGGATATACTTGGTAAGTGCATTGGAGGAATGGTGACAGCCAACCTGATTAGATGTCAAAAACATAGAGTACTCGTAGTCCTTAGTTCCTTTTCCTCCATCCTTGTGGGTGATTCCACTGAACAAGAACATAGGGTGGGGCTGTGAGAACCTGCCTCATATCTAGGACAAAGCAAAAAGTTTCTTCAGAACTGCCTGACAAGATTCAGCAATTTGCCTGGAGCTAGTGAGTAGTGCTTACAGAAGGCCGACGGAGAAGCCCAAGTCACCAACTTGCTGATTACATCCACCGCCTTGCTGATTACATCCCAAAAAGCATGTCTCTGAAACGGTGTCTGCTCATTTGGTCAAAAAAAAAATCGAATGACCATTTCGAAATAAAAGTTGAAATAATTTATTTATTTATATATATATTTTTCGTTTTGTTTGGTTAAAAAAAAATAATATATAAAAAGGGTGGTTGGGGGGGGGACCCCCCCCCAAAAAAAAAGTGTGAAAAAAAAAAAAATTCGACCATTTGGATTTCCACCATTTGGTGTCCACCAAATGGTCATTCGACCATGTGGTTGTCGACCAAATGACTGGCAACCCTCTGAAACGCACTGCCTGTGGCCTTGGCTCTGACCACATGGGCATGAATCCCCTCAGGAACAAGTCTGCCCATGGCCGTGTACGCCTCTGAAATGGCCAGGGCCATCAAACTGGCAATGGAAACTTTGGAAGCCTGGGAGCCGGGGTAGGAGCTCCCAGAAGTCTCAAAAAATGCCTCGGACTTCCTGAAATATTTGATCTGAAACAAATTAAACTTGAGGACCCTCTTGAGGTCCAAGGAATGCATAGCCCTCTCTGCCTCTGACTGTGGGTTCGGGAAGAACACCGGCAGGCAGATCTACTGATTCAGATGAAATGGAGAGACCACTTTGGACAAGAGGTTTGGGTGAGTGCGCAAGATCACCTTGTGAAACATGGTAAAGGGCTTGCACGAGGTCAACGCCTGCAGCTCACTAACCCTGCGCGCAGAGGTGAGAGCTACCAGTAACAGTCTTTTGTGTCACCAAGCGGATGTCCAGAGGCCACCGGCTCAAAAAGCTTGAGGTGCAAAGCTCTCAGAACCACCTTGAGATCTCAGATAGGGTGCGGCTTATGCACTGGTGGAAAAAGCCTAGACAACCCCTAACGGATGCCAAAGGTTCATCCTCCTGAGCGCCATAGCCCTCGCCCCCCGTCCCACAGGTGGCCCTGGGACACAGGTTACAACGCTTTACCGCCTTAGTCTGGCGCTGAAGTCTGGTCCATTGGCTGTTGAGGGGCAGGTGTTGGTGGTACAGGAGGAGGTGGAGGGGTCTGAACAACCGTTAGGTGCTGGACCGGAGGAGGGACTGGTACTGGAACCGGCAGTGCCGGAGGAACGGGAGTACCACCCAGAGAAGGGGGCTGGGGCGGCGCCACCTGCGGGATGACCTCCTTCACTATCGTTCAGGAGCCCCTTCATCTGAGGGAAATGCATGAGGAAGAGGAAGCGCTTGAAGAAGCAGTCCTCGCAAGCCGCCAGTTCCCTAGGTGCTGGGCCTCCGCTCCTGGTCAAAGCGCAGAGGCGCCTGGGGCCTTTAGCTGTAAGGCTGTGATGGGTTGATGTATCCCTGAGGTGATCAGATGCCTGTACCGTACAATCCGCTGCAGCTTCCAGAGGGAAGGGGACTGGGATCATCTTGCAAAGCCCATTCAATGGCCACAGACAGGGGAGGATACAGCTTGGGTCTTGAACCTGAAGCAGAAGCGTCGACCTCGGATCACTCTGGTAGGCACTGAGCCCTCGGCCGGCTGGTGGTAGTTATGCCCTGACTTACGACTTCGAGTGAGCTCCGGTAGGCTGGATGCCCTCGGCACCTGTGCCGGTAGTTGTGCTGGATCCTGCCGAGGACTGACTCTTGGAGGTGGCGGGACGAACATGATCGCCCTTCCGAGGGCAGCCAGGTTAGGGCCCCTGAGCCCCCTCAGCTTGGGAGCCGGTAGCCAGGATGGCCTTGGGCCTGCTAGAACCTGAATCCGAGGAATCCCGATACGTCGAACCCCTGGGGAAGGTGTTGCCGAGCTGTTGAGCCATGCTGAACAGAGGGCCTACCTTTTCTTGACGAGAGGTCCTGGAGATGAAGTCCTTAAGGTGGGGCGGAGGAGAAGTGTGGAACTCCCTCCACCACGACAACAGATTCTTCAATGCCCTGTGTCCGAGAGTGCTGCAAGCTGAACATGCGTCCCAGCTGTGGTCGGGCCTCAAACACTTAAGACAGAGTTCATGGGGGTCCGAGGCTGGGAACGAGCAGTCGCATGAGGCACATCCCGTGAATCTTACTGCGGCCGACAAAACGGTGAGCAAGCGGAAAGCTAAAACAAATCTCTGTGCTAGCTACCAGGTCTGACACCGTCCATGTGGAAAAGGGGACAGGGGTGAGGCGCTGGAGGGCATGGCCTTGGTGGGGCATGCCCACGCCCGGAGCTGTGGCCCAGTGCGATATACTAAATTAAAATGGGAATCTCAATTTGTCGCTGCCAAAGGGTCTGGTACCATCCCATGTTGGGGACGCCCACAAGGATGTAGGAAAGGGGACGGGGCGTATAAGTAGATGTTGTTCCATCGAACACAAATGTTGAGCCTGCATTTGGCGGTATTGAGCATGTAAATCCATCCTTGTTCAAGTTTACATAGTAGATTGTCAATATTGCTACCACACTTCAGATCCTTATCACTATGGCCTTTTTTCTTATAATGCTCCACCAATGGTTTATCTGCCAAAACATTCTGGATACAGGATCTGTGTTACGAAATACATTGTCTTATTCAGCCGATAGTCTTGCCTACATACAGAAGACTATATGGGCACTCAAAAAATATAGATGCAAATTCACCTTGGTGTGCTCGACTAGGAGAACCAACACTTCACTTTTAAACATGCAAAGGCTTTATAATGTGTAGTAAAGCAAGTGAATTAAGAAAAGAAGTTACCAAACACTATAGAAAACCTTAGAACTAAGGTTCTAAACTAAAGCAGGTGCCTAGTACCTAGTAAAAAGATATTTTTGCTCATCCTCTGTACTCTAATACGGGGATCATCGTGACAGTTCTGATGGATTTCTGAACTCTGACCTGGTGGGCAGAGGTTCAGAAGGCCAGCCTAGTTTCTTGGAATAGGATAACCTTCTGGACAAGCCAGACCAATCAAGGTAGCATTGGCAGCGTTCAAGACTAGGTCCCAGGAGGGGTGAGGGTGATCGAAAGCCCATAATGAGCACACACAATCAAGGACACTACTAATTACTCTGTCAGATGTGTTCAAAAAATACATAGACATTTATTAAAGGCCTTTTAAATCAAACCCAAGCAAAGATCAGCAGTAATACTTAAACCAATAACATACTACTATAAAACTTATATACAGATACAATGGCTTAGGAATGGCACACAGTAAGGATCCACAACTTGGAAACAGAAAGGTGCATACAGTGCGAATGTGCTTTCGGCAGTCATTCACTTATCAAACCCTAACTAAGAGGCAGTCCAATCCCTAAGAAGAGCAGAGTCTAGTGCTCAAAAGTACTTTTGGTGCAGACACGCGCTTGTGCGGTGGAGCAAACACAGGGTCACTTGCAGGGGCTTTAACGACTCAAGAAGGTGGGTTAGGCAGTGAAGAATAAGGTCCCACTATTCGAGGACGGTCTCCCCAAGAGGGCAGAACAGGTTCCAAGAGTTGGGAATAGGACGGTAGCACAGGCTACCTCAAGAAAGGTGAGTGGCCCTCAGGGGACATTCGTGCGTAAAAACGGATGGATGTGCCAGGGGCCACCGGTAAGGTTTGCAAGTACTCACTGACCAAAGGCGCACTCTGGACCAAACTTCGGCAGTCAAGTCCACTTCGGTTGCAGGTTCAAATGCTGCAATTGTGCGGCTCTGCAGCTTTTAGCGGCTGAGTTCCAGGGATGATTCTGTGGCGGGACAGTGACAATGTCTCCTCTCCTGGTGAGGGGATCAACTCAATTTCACTGCAGCATGTCTCAGGGCAAGGGGGGGGGGGGTACAGCAGCAGGGACCGTATGCACTCGGGTTCAGGCGTACTCTCCTAATTCCAGACCTAGAGCACCTAGGTGTACGAAGGGGAGTGCCTTCTACCCAGTGCTTATGATCTCCAAAGCCTTGGGTGTCAACTCGCGATGGTGACGGTTCCAGAGCAAAGGTCCCATGCAAGCTGGTTAATTCATTGTTTGGCTCAGGAACACTTCCGCGAAGGCTTGCTTTCAGGTTTAGGTGGAGGTGCCGTGAATAGGGGGTCCCACTATTCAAATGTGTCGAAGCGTCTTTGCAGACCTAAGTTCGATCAGAGGCAGAGGGGTCCTGCGGGACAACAGCGGCCTCAGGGTGCCAAACCTTCCAGCGGGTCACCAGCGGTTCCTCGACTCAGCTTCTTGTTTCAGGATGCTTGTATTCTATCCTAGGTTCAGTGTGAACTTAAGAGATTGACCTGGTATGGGTGTTTGGGCCCTTTCCTTACCCAGAATCTCCTTTGCGCCAAAACGGAGAAGACCCAATGAGAGACCTGCTCACATACAGCCATGCCAGACGTGGACCAATCGCACACCACTGTGGTCCCAGTCATTCCCGGCACACCAGACTCTCTGGCACCCAGGATGTGTTTTGGAACTAGACAGTCCAGCCCACATCCTGGAGGCACACAAACGAGGCATGCAGAAGCCCACGAAAGCTTGCTGTTTCACGGGAGAATGCATGACCAAATAAGGACTGTCCCCTTGTACTCGACCTGGGGAAGGCAAAGGGACAAGATGGCCAAATTACAGCACAAAGGACCTCATGGAATGGCCATTTTGGGGCCAAGCCACTGTCCCAGGCCAAACGCAGTAAATGCAATACACACGAAAGGGTTAAAAATATCAGCTGCCACCAGCTCTGTCCAAGGCACATTTGTAGCTCTACCAAAAAATCCTTTGAGGGTGGTGTCTAGGGCCTTAAGAAACGAAAGGAAGACCCCAGCCTGCACTGTACTATAAGGTACTTTGTACTTGTTGCAGTAAATTTCAACAATGGAAAGGACCAAGGGAAACAAAGTCTCCCAGTGCTGACTGCCTTTAAGGGCATGTCAGTTTACACATAACAAAGTGAGCGAACACCAAGCGGAGTGCAGCAGAAGGCTGTGCTCCACTGGCAAAACTCTGGTTAGGATAGTCCGACAACAGCAAAAAGTTGGGGGTTCACAACTGGAGGGAAAATTACACAAATGGAAATCTTTCCTAACAGGCTAGCCCTTCTGTATTCGTGCCTTGGTGCTGTTGGAGGAAGCCCTGCAGTTGTGGGTGCAGAGGTCACTTCAGGAATATGGTTCTTGCGTCTGAGTAGTTTGTGATCCATGCTCCGATGCACCGGATTCTGGACAATTGGACACTCGGAATACACTGACTTCAGGACCACCACTCCAGCGATGAACTCGGAAGACTCCCATGAGGCGGTGCGAGCAGCGATGACCACCTGAAGAAAATGGCAAAGACTTTCCTCGTGCCAAGAACAAAGCAATTGGTCCTGCAAGGCCCCTCATCATGGTGAAGAGCTGCAACTTAAGGAAAATGCTTCTTGTTTTGTAAGCTGAGGATCTGCTGAGTCCCAAGGCTTAACTTTGAATGGTGACCATTGCAATGAAATATCTCAGGAGGACAGCTGGCTAGCCCACAGGATGGTTCTAGAACTGTTCCAAGCACTTCCATTGGCTGGATCTTCAAGCAGAGGTTGGGACTGTTTGTTCCTACCTCTTCAGGTGTCAAAGCACCAACGGTGGTGGTCTTGATATCTGCAGTGTGACGGGGCTTCCCCAGACAAGTGAAGGAAGGGTTACTGGTGATCCTCCAATGACAGGTTCCAGGTTTTCAGCATTTTCTCTCCTTCTGAGGGGTCTTGGCCCCAACGATCTGAAGTGTGGCTACAAGAGTCCTACTTTTATCCAGGATACAGGCTGGAGTTGCCCCAGCCTACCAATGGCAAGGTTTGCAGAGAGTAGCAAGGGCAGCAGTCCCTGCAGCTACTGTGTAATCCGCCACTGAAGGAAATGCTACCTGAAATCGTGTCCAGAACCCCCAACGGTAACAGCGGGACAGAGGTGTGGGGAGAAACTAAAGGGGATCCGACAAATTTGGGACGAACCACTAAGAATTCACAAGACCCACTCAAATCTGAAGATCAGGAGTGTCCCTGCGGCCGATGAGAGAAATAAAAAAAGTACCATCATTCGAAGGACCAATCCAGAGTGTAGACCGACTCCTGTGAGGAAACGTCTCCCATTGACAATCCTGATGAACTGGAGTTAGTCTTCCAGACAGAGATTACCCCACTGACGAGCACAAATTATTTGCTGTGTTCGAAAAACCATCACAGGGAGTTCAAGTGAAACAAAGCGTTGTCTTGCCAACAAAAAAGTCCAAAAACCAGCATCCCCTTAAAATAAAAGGCCATCCTTGCAGTTCTTGAGCTTTTCTGAGGATTCTTTCGCTCCAAAACACAGATTGGTGAAAGATCAGATGGGACTTCGTCAGGCTCCGGTCATTAGAAGAGGAATGGAAGCAGACTTTAAGACACATCAAGACGTACCAGAAGAAAATATACTTCTGATACTGCATCTTTCCACCTACTCTGATGAGATTCCAATGGAGGGGGGTGTTCACAACCAAGGTAAGAGGTGAAGAAGATTGCCTCACCCCCCCCCCCCCCCCCCGAATCATAAGGAACACAGTGATGCTCAGGGAAGCAACAATTTAAATGTTCAACGGGATGCCAAGAACTTGCATTTTACAATTGAACAAGCGATAACTGAAAGAGATGGCCTGATTATGAACTGAAAACATGTTCTAAAACTTCTCCACTGCTTCCCTAGACTTGGGTGTTTTGTCCAGGAAGATATTAGGATTGTAGAGTTAGTGGAAGAAGGCCGTCTGAACTGGGTGACCCTCCACTTGCACTCATTACTGGTGAAGGACTGTCTAATGGAAGCAGCTATGGATCTTCTCCCCTTGGGTTTTGAGTTGAGAGGAAGATGTCACCAGCCCCAAGGTAGGCGCAATACAGAAATCAAACAACCAAGCCCTTCCAAGGAGCCGATCTAATTCATCATTGGAGAAGGTCGTCTTTACTAACGAGCCAATAGTGCTCGTGGGGAGGGGGCACCGGTTGAAAGCTGTATTTGGATGGGTGAGGAAGGTGAAGATCCCCCTTATGAATGTGAAACTAGTAGATTCTGAGGCTGATTGGGGATGGCTGGCAGGGTCATTAGCTTTGGGGTCTGATTTATAACACCAGGACCCTCAGAGTTTCTCTGCGTATGGCCTCATGGAATACCAGGAGCTTTACGCACCTATTTAGTGATGAGGGCTTGGATTTAGCGCTGTTTGATGTATTTTGTATACAGGAAACATGGATAGTGTCCAAGCCTATCTGTGAGGAATTCAACATCTGTTTCACCCCGGCACTGGTACAAAAGCTGGGGAGACCCTCAGTGGGCCTTATGACATTAGTGAAGCGTGGGGTCCCTGTAAGATCCTAGACTTTAAAAACCTGAATACCTTTATCCAACTAGTGACGCTGTCCTGGCTAAGTGAGGAGGGTCGGGCTCCATTGATGGAGTCTGTTTTTAATTAGTACTGAAATCTGACAGGAATTGGGGGAAGGAGAGTTCGTGGAGACTGCAATTAAAGCAATTGACTAAGTAAATTTAGAAAGGCACGACTCTCATATATTGATATGTGGAGACTTGAACATCAAGTGCTTAGATGAAAAGGGGGTAAAATTATCAAAGACCAAGCTATCCAAGAAAGCAGCTCTATGGGCATTGCAGCTAAAAGAACAGGATATTAGCATGTTGAATGGTAATATAAGAGGTGACATCCCCGGAAAAGCGACTTGTTTAAGGGGCCTGCAAACTGCAGATCTAGTTTTTGTCTCCAAGGATTTGTATGAATGGTTAAGTTCTCTGGAAGTTACTTACCCCTACAGATAATAGTGACCATTGCATCCTGACCCTTACTTTTTTTAGGACGGGTGCATGCAATTGTGAATGCAACTAGGGAGCCACTACAGGTTAACCAGGGGGTTAACCGAATAAGAATCCTGCCTAAGGATGTGGGGGATGTGAGACCTACATTTCAAAGGATCCTGAAGACTGATACCAGAGTGTTGACTACTCTAGTGTATTCCTGGACTTCTAGCGGAAACCAAACTCGGGGGTAAAGCAAGATTTCAAGAGGCTACACTTTTCAAATCGGGTAACGAGAGAGATGAAAATATTAAGATCGGACCTGCAATGTATAGATCGCCAGCAAAATGGGGACGAACAGATGCTAAAAAAGAAAAGGAAACAACGCTACAGAAACTGGCTTTTAGCCTCTAAATAAAGCTCAGCGCTTTCAGGAGGACGCTGAAACTATAATGAAGGCTCTTGCCAAAAAGAATACTCGAGATCTGTGGAAATTACTGAACAATAATGCCACATTCGAACTGGCTTCCCTTTCATCAGCTGTCCCTGAGAAGGTTTGGATCTGATATTTCACTAATCTCTTTGCCAGATCGGATCAGATTGCCTCTATGAATTCAGGTAGAGACTCCATCCCATGGTCAATTGAGTTTCACAGAGAGGACATAGTGCAACTAATAACGAAATTGAATCCTTAAAGAGCGGTAGGGCCAGATGGCCTAAATAACAATGTTCTCAAACGAAATCTGGAAGAATGGCCTGGCATGATTTTATTCAGGCAAGTTCTCTCATTCAGACAGACTCCTCCCTCATGGAGGGCAGCACTGATTGTTCCTGTATATAAAAAAGGCGAAAGGGACAATCCGAGGAACTATAGACCTATTGCCCTGCTAGATACCTGGGGAAAAATCTTTTCTTCAATTCTATTAAAACACCAGAATACATGGTTGCGTGAATCGGGACATAGTGACATACGACAAGCAGGATTTGTCCCAGGTGGGGGGAACTAGTTTGAATCTTTTTCTGCTAAATGTCCTTAAAGTAAGAGCACTTAAGACCAAACAGAAGGTTGATCTGGCGCAAGCCTTCGATAGTATCAATAGAGATACTGTGGGGAAAGCGATCAGCGTGGTCATGTCCTCCAGATCTTTTGGAAGCCATCAGGAGCCTCTAGTCAGGTACTTCCATTCAAGTAAGAATGACTGCTAAATGTCCTTCAGGTGCAATTCCAACGTATAGGGGATGGGAATTGAAGCAGGGATGTCTTCTGGCGCCAAACATTTTCAACTTCTTTCTCTCAGACATAGCGCCCAGCCGGGAAGGGGGTCATAGCATTTCCTCCTCAACTATATAAACAAATCATCCCATGGGTCATGTACGCAGACGATTTGACCGTTATCGATCAAACGCCAATAGGCCTACAAAGGAGGCTTGCAAATTTGAACAGCTACTTTGAGACCAATGAGTTGGGAATACATGTACCTAAAACCAAGATCCTGGTACTTAAAACAGATAAGGGGGGAAATGAAACCCAAATTGACCTGGTTCATAGGCGCTCAGAAGATCAAATGCTTAGTCAATAACCTATCTGGGAGTATTAATCAACAACAATGTAAATGAAAAGTTATGGACTGACGAGCTCAGACGGAAGTGCATCAGATTGGCAACCCAGACCAAGATGATGCAGAAAAGATTTGGAAAATTCACTCTTGTGCCTATAATAATCTTTTATAAGCAAAAGGTTACTCCAATCTTATTATATGGTGCTGAAACAGCTTTAAACATTGCGTTAAATTTCTGGGATATGCTGGAGGGCCTTTTTTGGAGGCAAGTGTTTGATCTCCCGAATTCTCTGCGTTAATCAGGTATGAATTGGGACTCCGATCCCTTCACTCTATGGTTAGATGGAAGTCCATGAGTTTGTACAGGAAATGCACAATGGTGGATAATCGCCACCTTTGGATATACTAAGGAGTGATAAGATCGGACCTGAAGAGCTACAGGATGGGACGGTAGGTCCTTGGAAAAGCAGGTTCAGGGAGGATCTCGAAGCACTGGATCTAAACTAAATTCTGTTAAATTACCCAGACAAGGTTAAGACCCAGTTGCGGAGACTCAATTGGATTAATAACATTGAAAAAAGATCATTGTATAAATTATCTCTTATTCTGAAGTTTGAGCAGAGGTGGATTAATCAATTGCCAAAATATCTTGTGAAATGTCATAGTTGTAGACAAAGGAATGTATTCATGAGACTGAGATTAAACATTCTCCCCACGAAAGCGGTCAATTGGACAATGAAGCAGATTGAGGCACTAACCCCTTCCTGTAGATTCTGCATGACACAGGATTCTGCAGAAACAGCAAAACATCTCCTGTTGGACTTTGTAGGCCTAACCGAGATCAGTAAGAAGTACATGAGTGAGACGGTGTCCCAATGCAGGACGCTAATGGAGGAGGAATGGTGGGAAATACTTATTTTAGGGGGAAATGTAGCACTAGTCTTGCAACATTTCTGATGGAAGTTTTAGATATATATGGGACTCTAGGGCTCTTGTGCAGATGTACCATGATAAATCTAATGACAGAATAAATGGGGAGGATGATCTGACAATATGAAAAGGTTTTAGGACTAATGATTTGTGTGGGGATTGATATGTATGTGAAATTATTTATTTCCTTTTAACGGGGAGGAATGTTTTCTTTATTTCTATTAAATGGGGGAACGTTCTTTGTGAAAGGAAGGGTTATCACGAAAGATTTGCAATAAAGCATAAGATTTGTAAAATACAAAATATAAAAACGATTGCTCCATTCAAATTAGCAGGAGCTGTCCAATCCTGTACAGCCTCTGGCCACTGCATCTGCATAGGTTGCTATCTGGGATCAACAAATAAAAATAAATAAATCTGGGATGGATGTGGACAGACAGACCCAGCCCCAAACAAACACGCCACAACTTTATCCACGAAAGCTGACGCTGTCCCTGGTAAAGGGCTTTCCATGTATGGAAAATCTGTCCACTCCAGGGCAAGAAGGACAAGAGTGCCAAAGGACAGGCGAGAATCTTGTGGCACGGCCATATGGTCCTCTATATGGCATAAAGCAGTCGGTGGAAAAGTGCACAAGGCTGCAAGAAAACACTGTAAAAGTATCCTCTGCCACCCTCCCATCCTGCAAGTAACCACAAAGTAACTAAGAACAAGGTTACAGGGCACATGGTTACAGGGGCACTTCACTGAAGGCGATGTGTGCAGGAATAATAAGTAAAGAACTTTACAATGGAGAACGGAGGTCTCCTGCACCGATAGCCATAGAGACGGATCAGTGCCTCCGAAAAGATAAGCAAGGTAAGGAGGCAAAAAAGCTTCACTTGCCTACAAAAGTTAGGGAAGGTTCAAAACTATAGCAAAGAAAAAGAAGAAAATCCCTGATGTCTTTAGGAGGCAAAGCAGTATAATGTAAATTCTATTCTAACACCTGTCCCCAACTTTCTTTCTGATGCTCACCACTCTCGTCTATACTCGTCCCTTTGAATCTCTCTGCCACGTTAGACCCTGTCAACCATTCCTCTTTCCCCCTTACTTTCGAGGACTTTGGGTTTCACAAATTTGCTGAAGCTAGATTGCATAGGTCCCTCCTTTAAAATCCCCAATTACAATAAAAGCTAGCCTGACTGTCTTCAATGTTTTGCTTAAACTTCACCTGCTTGCCAAAGGTGTGCTCCCATCCCCCACCCTCACCGCTCCCTCCAGTGCTGCTTACAGGTAGGTTAGGGATAGGGTTACAGGAGCGCCCTTGTCGACACGCTTTTCGAAAACTACAACCCAATGTAATACTCTATGCCAACCATTGGATGCCGGCCTATGCATAGCATGGGATTCTAAGCAGATACATGCCACAGAACAAAGATTACAGAGTAATGTTTGTCATTTTTGTTCAGTACCCCTCTTTGGTTTGCATCACTTGCCCTACTAGGTTAATGCTATCTTTTTGTAAGGCATCTGTTTTAAGCATTGTCCCTTGTCAATGCCCCACTTTGTTCACGTCCTCATGAACAGTCTCGCCACTTGTTCTCATCTTTGTGCTATTTTACAGGCACCCTCACTGGGAATGCCTCCACTATCTGTAAATATGCTGTTGTAATACATTTCTGATTGAAATTGAGTTCTGTCCTTCAAATAAATATAAATACAACATACAAGTACAGTTAACCCTCACTGTTACCCTCCCACCCCCCAAATATTGTACTACACTGGTTTAGTGGAAAATGAACACTTTGTTATAAAATCGACAAATCTCTTAAGTGAGTATTGTTGATTAAACCTATCCTATTGTAAGACCACTGTGAATGTGACTAACTGGTGGCAGGTACAATACAGGGCTAAAGGGTAGGAGGAAAATGGAACTGTAGGCACAGCAGAACAATACACCCAATAGTCCTATTCAGCACCCAAAATGCCAACACAGAAAATAGTCCCAATAATTCCTCGACCTCTAGCACATAATGGCATAAATGTTACAAATGCTCACATTTATGGAGCACCTTGAGGGAGAAAAAGGGGTAACAAACTTTTGAAAGCTGAGGCCAAAAGTACAAACCAGTTCAGACCTTTAGTACTGGACCCCACAGGATCGTATTGCTCTTATAAAATAGAAATCGTAATAATCATTAGTCAGACAATGAATCTTGGAGCATATTTAGTAATAGGAGTGTAATTGGTATAGTATAAAAATACAATTAAAATCAAGGGCACATCCTAAAATTCCAGTCTTTTGTAGGAAACCCCAGAGGTCCTCGGGAGACAGCGGAAAATGCCATACAATGTTACTTTTGTGAGTTTTCCAAGTTGGTAAAAGATCCCCATTGGCGCTAGGAGTGAAAACAATGAAGAAAGCTCCAGAAAGATGAAAGAACATGACCAAGCAGATTCTGATGGGAAGCCATCCAGCAGAAAACGGTTCCACTGAGGAAAGGATGGTGTAGGCAGTCTAGGATGTCCCAAACAAACAGCAGAGGTGGGGTAGTGGTGTCCTACACCCTTCTGCACGACCTCAGTTCCCTTCTGCAAGGTGCATGACCAAGGTGATCATTTGGGAAGACTGCGATAAAACGGCCTACTAGAAACAGTCCAAGCAAGCGAATCCCATCCAGTGTGGAGGTCCAGGGGAAGGATGAGGGCATCTCAGGAAGCACCTCAGCAGTCAGTAATGAAAACCATAGCTAAACGTAAGGACACAGGGCCCAGCCACTATGGACATACTTGGGCCTAAAATTGCAGAAGCATCTGTGTCAGAAATCCTCTAGCAAGGAGGTAAGCAACCTACCAATTCCAGTAGAATTGAGCAGGGCTAGTTTCCCCTAGATATAGACGAACACTCATGGGCTTTCTTAAGCCAGCCCTCATCACACACAGGTTGCGCAAAGATTTTGGCAGCCATCCAGTCAGGCTGGCTTTAAAAAACCACCGAACAAATGCTCCCAACCTCAGTATTATGTTTTGGCTTGTCTACGGCAGCAGGACTGATTTAAGTTCATTCAAACCACTTTAGAGGGCAGAAGAGTAGGCTCATAGTGAACTCCTGTTTGCACATCAGCCATTTAGTCCTGCCTAGTGGTTTGCCCAAACAAAGGAAAGGCCCGGAGCAGAACATATTAAAAATACAATAGTACTCCAATGGCTACTATTGCAGTTAATAGACTGGCACCCCTGACGGTGCCAAAATTACATTACAATTTCCACCATCGTACTTTCTAAAAACAATGTATGTTGACGATCACCCCTACTAGGGGCCAAAATGGGGTGCTTAAAAAGCCACCTTTCCTTAGGAGCCACATGGTTTACCATAAGATTTTATTCTAAAAATGGGTTGCCATGGTGGGGGAATTCAGTGGAAGTCTCACTGACCACAAAAAGAAGCCAAGAATCACAAAAACTAAAGGGGGGTGAAAGGTTTGGGTGTTTTATTGAAGGAACAGCAAATCACCCAAAAATTGAATTGAATGTCTTTCTTTACCCTGTAACTGCGTCTTGATATATGGAAAGCTATGCATTATTTCCTATGGTGAACGTGCAAGCAAATATTGAAACTCCCAAGTTGCCAAAAAGGTTACTTTGTGTGTCCTTTTTGGGGGCTTGGAGTTTTGCACTTAAGACTGGATTTTTAGCGGGTTCCTGTCATTTATTTTCCACTTTAAATCACTGTGTTGCACTCCTATCCACAGAAATATATTGGTGTTACAGTAGCTAACATTGGTTATTTTGCTTCTGCCTATTTGTAGTGCATTCAGACCATGTTTTCTTTTGTGGACCTCCGGTATGCACTGCTTATAACACCTTAACTACCTCTAGATACTACACTTATGTATATGATTTATATGTTGGATTTAAGTTTTACTGTGTACTAGAGGTTGTGGGAACACTGCCAGTTCATGTACTCCCATTATGGATTTTGAAAACGACTTTCACTCATATTACTGGTATCCAGGGATCCTTTTTTTCTCCCCACTCGTTACCATCATAATGTACTGAATTTACCAAGACGTATAGGGCCTACATTAGCTATAGGAGTGGGTCGGATCTGTGCGAAGGCCATCTACTGTTTTACTGTAATTATTTGAAATTTTAATTACTCAATAAGGAACCATATCATAAAGGATATATATTTTCAATATGCCTTTGTATTGTCATTTGAGTTCTCTATTGAGACGAACTGCACCTACCCAACAACCCTCTTTCTTCGCCTAAGTGAAGTCTAATAATTTCTGTCGTTGAAACCCCCCATAGGGATGTTGGTCTATTTTGTGGCTATTACCTTGTGTACCTTTGGGATAGGTGATTTCACACCACCCCTCTTCTACCCCATCCCCAGATGACTGTGACAAATTTTCCCAAACGCACTGTTGACGTATTTGCCAACATTGCCCGAGAGCCTAACTCTGGGGTTTAATTTGCTACAATCTTTAATCTATGCAGCATAATGCTGGAAAAGAGCAGTTACATGTGATCAGCTTTCTTGCAGTTCCGCTCAAGTTCACATTCTGAGTTCCCATTTTCTGTTTGCGCCCTAATTCTTGTTTCTTTCTCAGCTATTCAACAGTTCCTGGCAACACGCCGCAGTTTCCAGGAATGACTGATCGAGTGCCCGTGGACGTGTCCTATCGTGCACCGACAGAAAAGCTTGTTTATTTCCCCCATGTGTGCAACTATGCCTGTCTGTCGCAAGTGCGACCCCGGAAAAAGGACCAGCATCGGGGCAAAAACCCACTTCTCGTACCTCTCCTCTACGACTTCCGACGCATGACTGCACGCCGGCGTGTCAATCGCAAGATGGGTTTCCATGTCATTTACAAAACGCCGTGTGGCCTGAGCATGCGTACAATGCTGGAGATAGAGCGCTACCTCTTTGAGACTGACTGCGACTTCCTCTTCCTTGAGATGTTCTGTTTGGACCCGTACGTGCTTGTGGATCGCAAGTTCCAGCCCCAGAAACCGTACTACTACATCCCAGACATTACTTATGGTCGGGAAGATGTTCAATTGTCCTGTGTAAATGAGATCGACACTACGCCTCCCCCACAGGTGGCATACAGTAAGGAGAGGATACCAGGCAAGGGCGTCTACATCAACACCAGCTGGGAATTTCTGGTTGGCTGTGACTGCACAGATGGCTGCAGAGACAAGTAAGTGACAATTCACAATTGTGTTCTTTTGGTACCGAACTGTACACTGCAGTTAATCTGCAGGTTTCTGAAAGATTTCATTATTAAGTCAAGATTTTATTGCATACTTTTAAAATGAATTCTAAATTTGAAAGATTGACACATTTTCTATGAAGATAACTAACTCCTAAATTGTTTTCGGAAGAGCTGCATCTGCATGCAATGCAAAACACTAAAATGATCAGGGTTTGCTGCTTTTCTGGGTTTGTGTATGTGTACAGATTCTCTTTGCAAGTGTACTTCGATATCACATTCTTGTGAGCCAGTAGCTATATTTTAGTACAGCCCCATTAAGACTCCATCCTTCTTTGCTGCCATTATTTATTGGTTTCTGTTTCTTCACCCCTTCTAGTGCCAAGGATGTGTATGCCACAACCTTAACACTGAGTGCTAAGGGTGTGACATACACGTCTGCTTTTTTTATGAAATGGTTTTAGTGCTTTCCAATTCCTGCTGCAGCTAAGACACACAAATTGCTCTGAAAGGGCTGCAAAGGCATGTTTTAGTGTTCAACAAAACAATATTGCCACTGTTTTGTAGGTGTACAGTCTGCTCTACAGATAAGTGGTGTATCAGCCACTTTTACTCCCTAAAAATTGGCAAATACTCCCCAAAAATAACAATGGGGAGTAAAAATACTCCCAACAAAAAATAGGCAAAAAGACATGTAGAACCTTGCGCCCCTGCTTTCACCCTCACCTCCATGGATATGTTTGGACCAGTAGTACACTGAGTGCCACAGGAAGACCCTACTATTTTAACTGCCTGATTGGGAGAAGTAAACCTGCGTCTTTTAATGTGCATGAATAACTAGATGCAAAGAAACGAATATTATAAAAGCATTTCAGTTTTTCAGTTAAAACATTTTTACTCGCATGTAAATTCTCTTTGGGAATTGGATTCACATTTTTACTCCCTAAAATATCGTTTTACTCCCAACTTCGAAAAATAGGGAGTAACATACTCCCATTTACAAATCTCTGTAGCATTGTGTATAGTGAAAGCCTAAAAATAAGTAGGCATTTTGACACCATCCGTTTTTCTAGTTTGATTTGTTCATTGAATTATCTTGCTAATTTATCCCTTTTAAATGGTTTTATCTATTATTAATAGTGCTGCATTTTAGTAAATTGCCTCTGCCTTACTTGATTATTTTAATTTGGAGTTTTGTGTTGATAAACGTCAGGACTGTTTTACTTTTTAAACAGTTCTCTTATAATGAGGTTTGCACTGTCTGGACCTTCTGAGAAAACTATTCTGCTTCAGTTCATCTACTTCCTGATGTAGATGGTGAAAACAGCAAGCTTGCTAAATGGCTCCTTGTTACCAGAGATATAGCCCAGTCAGTGAGGCTCCTTCCAACTGACCCAAGTGCAATCTGAACTTCCATACCACCAGGCTCCAGGTTCCAGACTCGCACTGCACCTTGGAGCCTGGTAACTATTTACATCAGAACCTAGTAACCATGTTGATGAGTAACTATGTACCAAGATCAACATGCATCTACAAACACTCCTAACATGCGTATGCCAGCAACGCCTAACACCTCCCCTCCCTCTTTCCCTCCCTTCCTTCCTCCTAATTCCCAACACACCCTTCATTCCTCCGCAACACAAACACCCTTTCCTCGTTCCAAGACCCACCCACCCCCACCCTCTTTGACCAGAGCCGAGGAACCCAAATCGTTAAGCACCTCTTTGGGTTCAGAAAACAAGGAATTGCCTTTCCTCACCTTCGTCTGCAATTTCACTTTGACCCATTCACCTGGCCTAACCACAAATTCTCTGCAACAATTCTTCTCATCATATCTCAGTTTGGACCTATGCCCAATGGACAATATCTTCTCCCTCACCTCATCCACTTTCACACCCAGACACCTTGACCTACGCATCCATCCAGGGCATAAATGAGAATTGGACTTTCTACCACGCAACACCAAAGGGGGGCACTCCCGTGACCGCATGTGGAGCTAATCTGTATTGAAACTTCCTCTCCATGATGGTTTGCCCCAGTCTCCACCCGTGGCCACCGCAATCCTAATGGCATCCATCAAGGTGCGGTTGAATCTCTCCACACACCCAATGCCTTGTAGATGATAGAGTGAAGTCGTGACTTGTTCTACACTGTTTTTCTCTAAATTTTCCTTGAAACTGTGTCCCGTTATCTGACAACTGCGAGGAAAACCCACTTTCCAAAATGTCATCGTCGTAGAAATATAAAAATCACTTTGAAATAAATATCTTCAAACAAAATAAGTTACACAATCAGAAACGCTACTTGAGCACAAACGATGGAAAAAATAAAAAACTGAATCCAAAATATGAACAGTCTGGTCTAGATACTGTACTTAATAGCAAGAACAATGCCCACGAGCATGGTCTTGCACAGATTTCCTTGGCCGAGGACGTCCGTGTTTGCTGCTTATGTCCAAGAGAATCTTTTGGATATGCACTTTGATGGGATGAACTTATTCAACCCCAAGACCGATGAGTCCTTACAGACATTCCAAACCTCTAAGGCTACCGTTAAGTCGCTGGGGTTGACAGTCCGGCAGCTGCGATCAGTGAGCCGCGCGGGAGAGATTTTCACCCCTTCTCCACTTATGCCGAAGATGTAAAGGCCAAGCACTGTCAGGCCAGCAACGGCAGCGCCGTCCCTACTGGGGTAGAGTCGGGAGTATTTCCACCTTCACTCTACCTCCGCAGCCTCTGACATAAAGCCTCTCTGAAGTGGACCTCTGCCATCAGTCACCTTTGGGAGGCAGAATTTCCCTGTTTGGAGAGGAATGGAAAGTTACCACCTCCGATGCCTGAGCCTTACAGGTCATACAGCAGGGTTAATGTCTCCCTTTTGCCCTTTCTTCTCCAGACCATCTCGCAAACCACAAGACCAACTGGAAGAGGGCTGTTTGCTTCCAACAAAAGGGGCTACAGAAATGGTAGCCTGGTTGGAGCGAGGATGGGGTGGGTACTCCACCTATTTTCTGGTGCCGAAGGAGGACAGTGGTCTGAGACCCATCCTGGATCTGCTGCTTCTGAACTTTTACTTACGAAAAGACAAGTTGAAGATGGTCACTCTGGCCCAGAAGCTCCAGGATGCTTAATTCCATGTGGCCATTCACAAGAAACACAGGACGTACCTGAGATTCAAAGTATGGAACTGTCGCTACAAATTCATGGTCCTACAATTCCGAATTTCTTCCGCACCCAGGGTTTTACAGCAAGCTGCTAGCTGTGGTGTCTGCTCTCCTCAGAAGGCAAGGCATTCCCGTTTTCCCCTATCTTGACAGCTGGCTCGTCTGAGCCCGCTCCCCGGTACGAATGTCTGCAACCCTGTAGTGGAAGTGCGGCCTGTTGCACAGCTTGTGCTTCTCCTGAATTTCATTGTCTCTGGTTTCGCCGCACCAGTCCCTCCAGTTAATTGAAGCCGTTTTACACACAGGATTCCTGCCAATGGACACAGTGGCAAGCAACTACAAAATGGTCAGTTTTTCAGCCACAGATAAAGGTTGCAGCCTCAGGTTTTCTTAGTTTGCTAGGTCTTATGGCCTGCATCCTTGTGGTGCCAGAGGCCTGACTATGCATGTGGGTGCTGCGGTGGCTTGTGAGGTCACAGTGGTGGCAGTTTTAGGGGCAAACATCAGACCTTCTACTCGTAACAGAGAGACTTTCCGAGACCTGCAATGGTGGTCTGTGAAGGACAATCTCTTAAAAGGTTAATTATTTCGTCAACCTTGGCCATAGGTGACCAGTCACTGATGCATGCCTGAAAGGCTGGGGCACTCCCCACCAAGATCATACTGTGAGCAGACTGTGGTCGCCATCAAAGTGCCAGGAGCACCTCAATCTGGTGGAACTCGGGAGCAATCAAGCTGGCCAACACTGTGGCCCAGAAGTACATCAACAAGTAGGGTGGTGTGGGCTCCTTCCTTCTGTGCAGATAAACAATGTGATTGTGGTTCTGGGCTCTGGATAACAGTGAGTTTCTTACTGCGGACCACCTGACTGGCAAGGAGAATGTGCTGGAGAGATATTCTTCAACCTCCCATGAGTGGGAGCTATTTCAGTAAGTTCTGAGGGAGATTTTCTCCTGTTGGGGTACTTCTCCAGTGGTCCTCTTCACTTCAGTGTGGTTTTGCTCCGGACAGTCAAGTGGGTCTTGGACCTGCTCTATACGTTCCCGCTGATCCCGGTCCTGCCGCTGGTTTCTTAGGAGAATGCGCATGTCTGAGTTCACGGTGATCCTGATGGCTCTGGACTGGGCCCAGAGGACGTTGTTCCCAGAGCTGCTGAACATTGTCATCTGCCCTCACTGGAGTCTACCGCTGAGGACGGACCTACTCTTCCATTTGGGCAGTGGCATGGAAGGGGTGTCCTGCACCCAAACCCTCTGCAACCTGAATCTGAATGCATGGCTGCAAGGTTAAGCTATAGGGAATCGGATCTGTCGGAGGATGTTCTGGGCGTCCTCCCCTCTGCTAGTCGACCAGCCACCAAGAAGTCAATCTATGCCTGCAGATGGCATATGTTTTCAACTGGGCGCCGGATGAGGGACGTGGACCCTTTTACTTGCTCCACATACTGTCTTGGGATTTCTTCTGTCTTTGTACCGGACCGGCCTGCAGATTGGTAAAGTCAAGTAGTATCTTGCTGCCATTTCGGTCTTCAAGAAGACGTCGGATCAAGGCCTCTTTTTCACAATCCGCATGGTCATTCAATTTCTGAGGGGTCTTTCTAACATGTTTTCCACCTGAGCCAGTTTGTTTTCCATGCTTGGGATTTAAGTTTAGTCTTAACGTTGTTAATAGGTCTCCTTTGAGCCCCTTCACTCATGTTTAACATTGCTCACCCATGAGGTGATTTTCCTGTTCGCCATCGCTTACGCTAGGTGGTGAGTGAGCACCATGTGTTGTCAGTTTAACTTCCCTACTTGGTCTTTTCCAAGGAAAAGGCTACTTTGAGAGTGAGGTCCTCCTTTCTTCCAAAGGTGGTCTTCAACTTCCATCGCTCGCCAAAGATCCATCTGTGATGCTGGTCAGATAGCACAGTGAGTAGAGCGCTCGCTTTGACATCTGTACAGAGCCTGCCGACACAGGTTCGAATCCCAGCAGGGCCAAACTCGGCCTTTCATCCTTCGGAGGTCGATTTAGTACCACACACTGTGGGTAATAATAAGTAGCGCTCAGATCCCTGAGGGTTTGTAGCGCTATATAAATGCTAAATTATTATCTTTCCTCTGCCTCATCCTTCCAAGGCAGAGGAGCATTTCCATTGGCTGGATCCGGTACAGGCCCTCCAATTCTCTGTCTCTTGGACAAGGGAGTCCCGAACCGATGACCAGCTTTTTGTTGCTTACACTGATGTCTACTGATGGAGGGCTGTGACAAAACACTCTCTTGAACGATCATTCTCTGCATCTCGGAATGCTATGATCTGGCTGGCAAGGAGGCACCTGAAAGTCTCGGGGCTCACTCCACTAAAAGTCCGGCTGTCACCTCACCTCTGCAACATGGGGTTCCTGTTCTGGATGTTTGCCAAGAGACTATGTGGTATTATTTTGCACAAGTTTGCTAAGCATCACTTCTTGGCTCCTGTGTCTGGTCATACCGCTAGTGTTGGCATGGCTGTCCTTCATAGTTTTCTGGTTTAGGTGGTGTCCTTGTTACCCTCTCTCCTCCTGAAAATAGTACAACGTTGGGAGCCTATCAAAGATGAGGTCTATGTGAGAGAAGGGAGTCCATTAATTAAAAGAACAAATTACATACTTCTCAGTAATGTTGTTTTTGATGGACTACCTCTCATGGATTCCTCATTGCCCTCCCTACGTGACCTGCAACTTGGTTTTGCAGTCCTTCAGCATCCGAGTGATAGGGGAAAAGGGTGGAACTGAGGTCACAGGGCGGGGTGCCTCTAGTCATACTGTCCTGATGTCATGGCTGTCGCGAAGAGCGAAGCCAATGCAGGGGGTACGCTGTGCCTCCTGGCAGTGGAAAAGATTCTGAAGAGCAGCTTCGCTGGTAGGTAGATATCAAAGATAAGGAATGTGTGGGGGGAAACATCATCATAAAGAACATTACCTATAAGCCAGTAACTTGTTCATCTGCACGATACCTTTGTCATTTGCTGGGATGCAAATGAAAGAAGGATTTCCCCAAGAAAGATGACTATTTTGCACTCAACTACTTGAATGTGCATGTACTGGTGGATGCCACGCGCTCCAGTCCCTCACTGTGACCAGGGGAAATCGCACCATTGCTCCCTTCTTTGAGCGGGCATAGTTGAGCCCCATACCTTCAGTACTCATGGTTATCGTTGTTCAATCCAGTAATTTTGCCCAGGATCCCTCTGCTGACTCATTGGTTGATAACCACACCCTGCACATATTGCACCTTCCAGCTGGACAACAACCTTGACAACTCCTTTACACACTAGAAGCTTTTCCGGACGACTTTGTCACATTGAACAACATTGTACACAGTCTAAGGACAACTGACTTTTCACAATAAGCTTTCTTTTCTGGTTTAATTCCATTGACTAACATTGAGCTTTGCTTTGGCTAAAAAACCTCCCCTGAAACACTAATTCCTTTTCTGCTAAAGTAATTGTACCAGGGGATCTCCTCCAAAAGTGACTCCAGGGAATAAAAGTAATCCAAAACACAAAGCGTACACCGAGCAAGAAGTAACATAAGTTATTACACCCAAACAGCTCTGAAGCATGGTTCAGACAGCCCAGTGGGACTGAACTGTCAACGCTATCCACTGCGGCTGAACATTTTATACATAATTTTCCAAATTACAATAAAATGTTTTAGTCACATTTTTAAGCCGGGTCACAGGAGCGGATTGGTGGGACTGTCAGTCCTCTGTCCAAATATATGTTGAGTGATCCTACTTGTGTAATACTATTTGACTACACTTACATTAACACCCCATGTGACATTACAAACCTTCCCACACTGCCCATAAATTGTGCTGATCAATCAAAAACACTTGTTTGCTATTGGTTGGCAATGTACAAAATAGCTTGAGATGGCACGGGCGATACATTCACACTGAGTCGGACCGGGGTTGTGCCCTGCGGGCATCAGCGATTACACTGTACATATGTTTCGCCCTAGGGACACTGACACCTCTCCCTGCGGATTGGCTCCTTGTCCTGTGCCCTATAGACTCAACCCAAATGCACTGACCCGCCTGCTCCCTTCTTACAACCTTGCTAACAATTGCCGTCTGAATAAACGATACCAAACAGTGGCTGGAGTTTAATTAATGTCATTTAATTTCTATTTCTCTGCCAATTCTCCTTGTGCACGGAGGTGCCTAGCTCATTGGCCTCGAAAGGATCTCTAAATCGGCTTCGCCATCGCTGTGTTCTCCTGGGAACCCTCAGCCGTGTAACATCTCAGCACGCTGTTTCTGCTGAATGTTCAAGTAATGCTTGTGACACAAAGGCTAGCAGCTCTTTTCTTTTTCTTTTTTATTTTTTAAACCAACAACAAACCAACAAGAAGACGGGTACAGTTGTGACATTGCACAGAAAGGTTCAATTGTATCGTTACGTTTCTGGTGGCGTATGCCAGATGCAGAAATTATGAGCATTGTTTATTTGTATGGCGCCCCCAACCCGGGGGTATCTGGGCGCCTTTCACACAAAAGGTTACAAGTATACTTTCAGTTAAGTGTCGTTCTTCATGGTCTCGTTTCCCTCATCCTTTTCAGTTCAGCTGCTCCTTGCTACCCGCAGCCCTCACATGTGCAACCAAATATCTCGTGCCCAAAGGTACAGTCACACTGTATATTCCCTATTTGGCTGTATTCCTTCCCGCAGTGTACGCCCTCTTCAGGAGCAAACATGCCTTGTATCAATGCATTCCATGCTGGACCCTTGCACTTCCCTCATGTGTTTCTCTCCAGAGGGCCTTGTGCCATATTGCAGTTTCTGCCAGTGACCATCTTTGCAGGTCCGCCTACTAGGCCTCGACCCTTGGACCCTGTGCCGGTTTCAGGGCCATTGCTATCCTGCGTTTCGCGAGTATGCAAATCAAGTCTTTCATTTTGGCAGCATGCACATTTTGCCCCCGGCCTCTTGGAAACAACCCTAGTAGGCAATATTCTGAGGACCACAAGTGCATTTGGATGCCTCCCTTCTCTCTCCATCACTGCCCCTCAGAATTTCCGGATATGCGGGCACCTCCAGAACATGTGCGTCATGTCTGCTCCCTCCCGTGAACATCTCAGGCAGACCTTGCCACCTTCCCCCGTTGTGTGATAGCCGGTGTGGGGTCATGTTCGCCCAGTGTGTTGCATACAATTGGGTCGTTTTGAATATTTCATTCCTGGAGATATATTTGGTGTATGTCAGCACCCTTTCCCATTCTGCATTTTTGAACGTTCTTCCTGTGTCAGTTTCCCTTTAACTTCACACTTTCAGTCCTGTTGCGCCTAAGCTTCCCAGGAACACGTCATGGCAGGGTGCTCAAGGCAATCCTGTTCCTTCCCCCACCCACAGAAATGATTTGGTGATCGTGTCCACTTGTTGGGAGAATGCTTTGGATATATTGTAAGGGATGTTGGTGAAGTGATATAAGAGGCGGGGGAGCACCACCACCACCATCTTCAGAAGTGCGTCCCTGCCCGGCATCCCTAAGGGTAGTCTTTCCCAGAACGTCATAGATTTCTGCACCCCTTCCGGGGCCCTCATTGTGTTATCATTGTGCAGTCTTCGGGGCAATGCCACACATTGATGCCGAGATATCGGAAGGTGTCAATCTCTGTATGCCTAAGTGCGGTAATTGTCCCTCACGGAGTCCCTTGAGGCCCGCTAGCTGGAAGAAACAAGACTTCCTGCAGTGTATCAGTCATCAATAATATCTAGAAAGTGCGGCAGGTTATCTTCAGGTCGACTTATATATAATAGCATGTTGTCTGAGTACAGTGAGCTCAGCTGCACTGCCCCATCTATCACTATCCCAGCTTTTTTGTACTGGCCCTTGAGAAACGCAGCCAATGGCTCCAGCGCTAGAATGAACAGCATCAGCAACAATGGGCAGCCCTGCTTTGTGCTCTTTTAAACCTCCCAGTTCTCTGAGACCGGTCTGCCTGTTTTAACTCTTGTCAAAGGATGCAAATAAACTAATTTTACCCATCTCAGGTAGGCTCCCCTGACCCCGAAACTTTCCAGGGCCGCCAGTACCAGCGGAACCAGTTGAAGGCTTTCACCATGTCCAGTGAGGCTATTGCGTAGTCTCCCTTCCTGTGGGTTGTGCTGTCTATGATGTGGTGTAGCCTCTGCAGGTTCCACAAGGTATTGCGCCCAGGGACATTTCCAGTTTGATCAGCATGGATGAAATATCCGATCACTTTCTTGAGCCTATTTGCCAGCACTGCCATTAGAATTTTGCAATCCTAGTTCACCATTGACGGCGGTCTGTGTGATCCGCAACTCAGAGGCTTTTTCCCTGGCTTCAGGATTGGTGCCAATATTGATTCTTTCAGACTGTCTGGCAGCACTCCTCGGTTACGTGCTTCCTTGTAGACTTCCAGCAGTCTAGGGGCTAGTGTTTCGAGGTATGCTTTGTGAAATTCCCCTGGGAGTCCTTCTTGTCTCGAGGTTATAGCTGTCAGGAGTTCCCTGATTACGTGCTTGATTTCATGTACCGTCATCGGGCTGTCCAATTCGTCCGCCTGTGCCATTGTTCGTTTTGGCAAATGCAGTTGGGCTAGTGCGTCAACCACATTTCGGTCCGCTTTGATTGTGTCAGCTGAGTATAAGGATTTATAAAATCTGCTGAACACCTCATTGATCCCTTCTTGTGTCCCTACTATGTGCCCACTCATCTGTTATGTCGCTTCTCGTGTCTCTTGGTTCCTCCCGTTTACTTAACCAAGCCAGCAGTCTCACTAGTTTCTCACCCTGTAGTCTCTGTGTGTATCTCGCAGTCGCCTGCCCAGTCGTCCCCATCCGCCAATATACTTTTGCCTCACTCTAATCTTCTCCTCTGGCTCTCCCCCTGCTACTTTCCCGATGCTTTCCTTCAGCACCATCGTCCTCGGTCGCTTCCAGGCTATTTAGTATTTCTTTCCTAAGGCCACCTGTCTTCCCTATCGCCGCCCCCGTATCACTACCTTAAATGGGTCCCATAAGGCCTTGCCTGTGCCACACTGCCCGTATTGGAGGCGAAGTAGTCTGCAACCTGCTTGCCCAAGTAGTCATTGAAGGTGTCGTCTAATAGCGCCTCTGCCCTCAGCCGCTAGGTGGGTATTCCTGGTCTCTGCTGTGTGCTCTGCCATGTTGCTATTCTTGGTGCATGATCAGAGAGCACCCTGGCCATATACTGTTTGGACAAACTGTGCGAAATGCTCTCTCCCCGTGAAAATCTAATTGATTTGCGTGTGGAGCCGAAAAGTGCGAGTATCCCTGTGTTTCTCCATGTGTTTCTCTCCAGACATCTACCAGTCTGAGGTTTTGCAGGAGTGCACAACGAATGTAGCGAGCGGTGCAGGCTTCTTGTGTTTCCTATCTGACCTGTCTAAGGTAGGATCTAGAGTACAGTTGAAGTCTCCACCCCACACCCATGCGGATCCCCTGTTCGTGGGGAGCTTGGTATATAGTGACTTGAAGAATGCTCTGGTATCATGGTTCAGGCATACGTGTTACTGAGGCAGACAACCCTGTTTTCCATTAGCCCATGTACTTAAACTAGTCTCCTCTTATCAACTTTTTTGTGTTCTAGTTGATGAAAGGGGACAGTAGGCACCACCCAAATAAGGACTCCCCCAGCATATGCCGAGTAGGGCGAGCTGAACATTTTGCCTCCCTATTTCTTAGCCAGTACGGCTTGTCTGTTCCTGGTGAGGTGTGTTTCCTGCAGCATTGCCATTGAATTCCTTTCCTGATCAGGTAGGCGTGCACCCTCAGTCTCTTGACGTAGTTGTTGGACCCCTTACTTTCCAAGTGATTATGCACAGCCTGCTAGTTGCCAGTACAGGCCTCAAAACCAAGTCCGCCCGTTTTCCACTACCCTGCATCTATGAAGGGGGGGGTGGAGGTGAGGGGTTCAGACCCACTGACAGTGCCCACAACTGCGTAGTGTCTGCTCCATTGTGATCGTCATATTGCAACCTGTCACATAACCCAACATTTCCCCCCTTCTTGCCAGCGGTGTGCTCCACCTTTCCACCCCCCAGCCTCTGCCCTCAACTCTTGGCGCTGGTCCAAGACCTCCTTCTCTCAGGTCCCTGACAGTGTCTATAATGACCCAACAGTAACTTTAAACAATAGCCCAGCATCGATTCACCCGCTCAGGCTCAGCTGCTTCTCCTGCACCCGCCACCCTCCTCTCAGATAGCGTGCATCAGTTCAATGCCTAAAACACAGCATCTTAAGTTGCGTCCCGGGGGCGTGGCAGTCTATGCCAGCAGCAGTCACTCTGGCACCTTTGGCTGTCCCTGCGCCCTGGTTCTGCCTGCCCCCGAATTTCGCTTCCAGTATCTCGTGCCCTCCTTCCTCTAACCATGCTGGGGGAAAAGGATCTAGAAGTGTAGTCGTCTATCTTCTCCTGTGGTACCTTGCTAAGGGCCAGCGTGGCCGTTGGCCGGGAGCTGTGGTATCCCCTGCATGTCCATCCAGGATTGCACCGCTCCAGTGTTGTCAAAAAAAGCAACCTTCCATTGTGCTGTACTTTAAATTTGGCTGGGTAAATCCGCATATATCACATGTTTGCACAGCGTAAACGTTCCTTGGTTGGGCCAGACATTGCTCTGCGCCGTTGGACCAATGCTGTGTAATCGGGGTAGATTGCATGTTTTGAAGATCCTCCTGGTAATTGTGCCCCCTTCCCTAGAGAAGGCAAGGATCCTTTCCCGATCTTTGTAGGTCATGATCCTCGCTTTTATCAGTCTCGGGAGTGCGCCCGGCGGTGGTCTTTTTGTGAGCTCTTTCCACAGTGAATCCTTGCATGAGGGTGCTCGGCCAACTTCTTACAGGTGCATATATTCTACGCAGGATGTGGGGTCTGTGCCCTCTTCTCCTTCTGGGAGGCCAAGTATCCTCACGTTCCTTCGGGCCCTTCCCTCTGCGTCCTCCGCTCTGTTTCAAGATTTTCACTTGTGCGAGCACATCAGCTACCTGGACGTGGGTGGTAGTGATATTGGCAGTGTTGTCCTGCACTCTTATTTCAGCTGTGCCCAAACGGTCCACCAGTGTGCACACATCCTGGCTTAGGCAGACGTCCACCATGACTGCGTCGATTTCGTGCTCCAGTGTCATCTGCAGAGCTGCTATTGCTGCCAGGATAGGCCCCTTTTCCTGCCGCGTTACCAGTGGCATTGCAGCCATGTCTACTGGGATTCCAGGCTGTCTATTATCGTCTCCTCCCTTGCTCGCATAGACTCCCATCACGGTTTGCCTGGCCTTCATTTTGCGGCTGTTGCAAGGCATCAGGGGTCTATGTTGCGCTTGGTTGGCGTTGATATCACTGTTGGCCTGTGCGGTTCTGCCCCTGGTCTCGGGTGTTAAATAGGGGGCCTCTACTTCCGCTTGGCGGTGTAGGTGGTTTTTGCGTTTGGTGGGATGTCCTCCCAGGTCCAACTGAGGTGGCATGAGCAGGCTCTGCTTCCCAGCGCACCCCCGGGTTTTCGCCATCTCATCAGAATAAGATTTTATCAGCAAAATTATCAAAAGAAACATCCATGTGTCCAATATTAACGGCTGACTCGTTTCGAGGCTTTATCCTCTTCTTCTTGAGCCTAATTGGACTGTATACAAACATCATATAAGTGAATGCTATAAGCTTATTTATCAATACCACTAATCTTTTTACCGTATATCAACCTAAGTCTCTCACGAGTAACATTATTAGATAAAAGAATGTATAACCAAGAAACTTATCACATTAAATGGCCTGCGGTAGCGGCCATGTATTTATGGTTAAGTTGCTAAACCCATAGGAAGAACACTTTTTGGGTGGCTTATAACTTAGCTCTTCCTGGACGAATCCTCCCCAAACTTTGCGGAACAAGTATATGGCCCACTCTGAACTTCCATGTTTGGTGAGGTTTGGTCAAGGGGGGACAAAGTTATAGGAGGGGGTCTCAACATTTCTTTTTTTCCCATAGACATAATGGGAAAGAATTTCTGTTGCGCCTACAGTCGAAACCGCTAGACCGATTTTCACCATATTTGCGACAGGAGCGGCGGCTTGGTGCAGAAAACGTGCTTTTGTTAATTTAGTTTAAATCGGTCCAGGTCCAGTCGTTTTTTTTTTTTTTTTTTAAACGACCAAAACATAAGGCAGAATAAAATTGTTATCTATGTCCGCTCTGCGGACACACTTCCCTGTTTGCTCCGCGGACAGGACACTGATTGGATAATTGGCTTGCGTCATGTCCGCGGACACGGGACGTGTTGGCTGATTGGCTGGGATGAGGCGTGGTGCGTCGAATTATTTTGATGCTCCCACCATATTGAATGTGCGGACATGCGCTGGAAGTGAGCATAAATCCAATTTTGGGGATGTGTTGGTGAGTATGAGTGCTTGGAGAGGGTGGGGGAGTAAGAGATGGGTCAAATGCTGTATTTGTTTATGTGGGAGAAGGCCGTAATGTGTTTGCGATGTCCGCGGTCACCGGGGTTGTCTCCGGATATACTAACTGGGCGCACTACTGGCTATTTTACTTTAGTATGATGTTGGTTTTGGGTCGTTAGAAGAGCATTGGGTGAAGAGGATATGTATTGAAGAGTTTGTACGTTGGCTGTAATTATTTTTTAGAATGTTAATTGAAGTGGATAGTTTTGAGGTGGATGTATTATGTTATTGGGTTGTGGTAATTTGGTAGGTGTTTGTTTCTATGGGTGTGTTATGCTACGGTGGTTGTGGCCAGGGCCTAGAGTCTTGGGTGCATGGCCGAAGGCCATAGGCCATGCACCCAAGACTCCAGGCCCTGACCACAACCACCGCAGCATAACTCTACAATGCTACCAAACATTTTGATTGTGGTATGTGGGCTGCTTAGGGGATATGTTTTAAAAAATGTGAGTACTGATTGGTAGTAGTGTTAATAGGATAGTGAGATGTGTGTTTGTTGGATTGTGTTCAGATTGTTGGTATTGAAGACTCTAGGCATTTTGGGTTGTATTTTGTTGGTGAGGTGTTCGTTTGTATGGCTGTGTTATGGTGCAGTGTTTGAGTTTAATTATTATATACTTACTGTTTCTTTTGTTGAGGCTGTATGAAGAATTTTGGCCAGGCCATGCAGTCAAGATTGTAGTGTTTGGCAACAGGCGCTGTAGCATAAGATACCCATGGAAGCAAACATTTTGGATTGTGGTTTATGGTCAGGTGTTTGCTTGAATGGGTGTGTTATGCTGTGGTGTTTGTGAGCCCAATTATTATATACTTCCTGTTTGACTTTTTGTGGTTGTATGCAGTTTTTTCATGACATGGGTAGTTGGAGCACACGTTCTTTTTCAATCCCTGTGATAAAAGAAAAAATCACATGTTAGTGTAGGTATTTTATAATGAATATTGCGTTGCATAGTAGACATTTCTGTATTTTGTCAACCCTCATAGTTAGTACTTTAGAAGTACAATAGTTGAGACCAATGTACTGTGCAATTTGCTCAGTTCATGTGTTTGTTGATTAAATCATTGGGTCTGTGGGGAAAAAAAAACATGCTAAATTTAAAAAAAGCTGTATACGTTGTGGTACAATATATTTCTTTCATTAATTTAAATAGGAGGAATTGAATAGGTGTATGGTTTTTCATTTGGAAGTGGTGGTAGTATTGTTGCAATTAGATAGCAGTTGGTGTATTCTATTTGTTTATTTATTTTTCCATTTTAGTGGTATTCATATATCTGTTGGATTGTTGCAGATTCTTGGGGCAGTTAGATACCTGTTGGTATATTCTAACTGGTCATAGTTTTGAAGTTCAGGTTTTGTTTGTTTATACACAGATTAGTTATTAAATTTTGGTTTTAAGAATGTTAAGTAAGCGTTTACAAGATTTGCTGGTAATCTCTGCTTTAGAGTAATGGTACTAGCATTACATTCGAACCATCCACAATTCTTTTTTATATGTGTAGTGTAGTGACCTGCATTGGTTGTGGCTCCTGCGTGGTAGATTATACCTATTGTTGTGAAGGTTTTCTTACCAAGTGATACTTGACCATATGTGAATCCAGTCAGTTTGCAGTTGTTTTTGGTACCATCTGCATTATAACATAAAAGCATTAGTATTACATATTTACTATGTGTCTGTATTTTGTAAGGTGGAACGATTATCGGAATTGCAGGTAGTACATAATTTGCCATGGTTTGCATTTTGTACAAGTTACTGAATTTGCGTAGCAATTTACACCAGTTGTATTGAGTTACATTGAGCAGTAGATTCTTCTTTGGTTGTGGTCCTTGATGAAGTATTACCTTATTTTACTTTCTTCGGAGGAATTGCTGTGAGATCCTGCAGAGATTGAGTATGATGTAGTTTTCTTTTACGTTTTGCTTTTTGCGGAACAGAATAGGTTCTTAGATGGGGGGTGTAGCGTGAACGCAGTCTATTGTATTCTAGAATGCAAGAAATATCAGCATTTACTTTACTTGCATCAAAGTTGATTAGAAATAGTCAGTCAAGTGTGCGTAAACGTGATAGTGCTACATATCTCATGCCTTCTTTAAAGACTGTGCTACCAATATCTATCAATGCTTTATCTAGGGTATGACCTTGTGAATGGTGACTGCGTATTCTAGAGTTAGAGAAAATTGTTCTCTGCATACATGCATGTATTTGAAAAGAAGGAAGTGGGCAGATTAGCATCCTATCCTTGTAACTTTGGATAGTTTGTCAAAAAAAATATTGACAAATTGAATATTGTCACGTGGGTATGTTTGAAAGCCAACAACTGTTCCAAGTGCTCCATTAACTAGTCCTTGGTCCACGTTTAATCATTACTTTACAGTTTAAAGATAATTTTAATATTTTCAAACCAGCTGTGTTAGAGATAGTTTTCCAAGGTGTTTAGCCTTGTTGACACATGGGTAGTGTCATACCATATACGTCCAGTTTGTCTGTGGAGGCAATTTGAACTATTGGTTGCATTTCTTTTTTTAACATTGTTTCATTAAATTTTGAGCAGCTTGCAAGAGTTGGCATCAAGGACATACGATTGACATTTATGTGTGCTAATTGTTCCATGGCATCAGTAGCACATGAGTTATGGCCATAGGGTGCATGGATGTGACTGGTTTTTAATAGTTTGTGCTTCTTGAGATAGTACACCAACTCTAATACTTTTTAAAATGTTGGCGTATGTCAGGTCTGCAGACTGCTGCATATTTTCAGTTAATTCTCTGTATTGGAAATGTTGCCAAAGGTTGACATTTCCTATGCTCCCTAGAGTTTTACGGCACAGTTTGTGCCCTAAGGTTTTAAAAATAGGTTCCGCTTTAATAATGTGTTTTCATCCAAAGAGCTCTTCGTAGTCTTATTTGAGGACTTCCTGTAGTCTGAGGTGAATTGAAGCCAACATTAGGTTGGAGACCATGCTCACCTCATCTATTAGCATCATTTTCATTTGTTTGAAAACTCTGCGTAGTTCCATTGAAGCTTCTGTAGAAAGTTTGTAATAGTCTAATTTGTTTTGGTGTTCTACTGGAAGGAGTAGTAATCGCTGTAAAGTGACACTGCCTATGTTGTAGGCAGCTAAACCTGTGTGGGGCAGTTACAACAGCTGACAGTTTGTTCTTTGTCAATTGTTGGAGGAACTTGCTGATGATTTTGATTAAGAATGTTTTGCCGGAACCAGCTTGACCACTCACGTATAGCAGTATAGGTTTGTAATCTTGGCAGGTACAGTTTTTCTTGTCATGTTGCACACCATGTTCAATTTGTTTTTTTTGTTACTTCTTGGAAAATGGTACGCTGCTCAGAGTTTAGTTGTTATTTCAAGTCATCTGTAGATTGCTCATACTGACACATGGTGTTTTCTACTTCTGCCATGTCTAATTCAGCCTCATTTGCTATGAGTGGTTGTCCAAGTGGTTCTTGGCTTCCTGTTACAAAAGGTTGACTACTATCAGAAGTTTCCACATTTAGTTGGGCCTGGGGTGGTTCTTCGGGTTGCTGTTCATTGTGCAACATTGTTTGGTACGGTGTAAAGTTTGTCTGTTATAGTGCTTTAATTTGCTTTGAAAGCGTCTTCATAGGAGTCATACGTATCCAGTAAGTCTTCTTCTTTTCTCCATCGTTTAAAGAGTTGTAGCAGGGACATGTAATGCAGGTCTTTATGTTGAGGAGTTTTTAATGACAATCTAATATGATTGATTAAGCTGCGTTTGGTAAGTTTCACTAAGCTGCCTTCACAATTTGCTATTCTGTATCTACCTTTCTTTTCATCTGGTTTAATATTATTTTTGTATGTGAAGTTTTGGGCTAGGTGGTTTAGACACATGGTTTCCAAAGTGGTACTCCTGTTTGGTTAGTATGTGTCTAGTAAATTGTTTTTCAAAGTGTCTTGGCTGTTAGGGTCATTTTTGGGTATTGTTTCTATGTCCTCATATGATTTGAGAAAGCTTTTTCTAGATTTAGCAGGACCAAGACTTAGTCATACTATATTGTCAGATTTTCCATACAAGGCAGTACCAGTTCAACGGTATGCAGCTTCATAGAAGCCACATTCTCTATGGGAGAGCAATTTTATGCCTAAGCTGTCAAATTTCTGTCAGTGTTTTGTCTGATATGTCATCCCAGAGGTTCTGAAGCTCTGTTTTCTCTGCTTTGGTTACGTGGGCTGTGACATATCATGCAACTGCAGTGGAATTGTCTGCAATGTACTGCACATCTGTGTTTGCATTCCATAGGAGGGCAATGATTGCATTGTAATCATTGAGGTATTTTGATTCTTCTGTTCATTTTATGTAATGTGTTCTTAGGTGATTTACCTTTGACACTGTTTAACTGAAGACATGAAGTTGTTTACTTGACCTGTTGAAACTGGTCTAGGGAAACCAAAGCAGCATTTGGTGTAGTATTTCCCTTTGTTTTTATATTTGCGACGACAATATTTCCCACATTTGTGTCTTTGAAAATGTAAAATTTGTGCATGAAGGTCACTATGTGGTGTTTGTGACGGGATTTTACAAGTGACATATTTCTGGATGAACTGCAAAACAGTGGCATCCCTATCCTGAGCAAATTTAGGAGCATCTGTAATCCGCAAAAGCATGTGGATGTGTGGTGCTGCTCTGGCTTGGTATTCCTTTCTCCAAAAGAAGTGCTGCACTTCTCTGAGGGGAGGAACACATTTATTACAAATGAAGTGTAGCATAGCAATGAAGCGGTGATTGAAATACCGTGATACATTCACAGGATCTAGAGAGCAGAGTTCTCCTGGTGTTTTTATATCGGTTTGTTTTTGTTTGCTATGCGTAGGAAATCGTGTAAATCTTCCCATGCATATTCTGCACAACTTAATGTCACAAACCAAGTGGGTCGGCCGAGGTTTCTCATCATACAGCTTGCATCTCTGTGACGTCGGAACCAATATTCCTTTGTACCACGCATGTTTGCTAAAAGATTTGTAATGCTTGACTGTAAAATCTCATCTTTTTCTTGCACTTTTTGTAGTAATTCCGTGGCTGACATATTTTGAAAATGGGTACCTGATTTCAATGTGTGTGCAACTCTGCAGCATAGAGTTGCTAGTTCAATTTGAAAGAGAAAGTGGATATGTATTCCGCGTTTTGTTGGAATCTGGGCTCTTCAGAATACATTCGTAAGCAGCGTTATTCTGATGATATTTGTGTGGGTCTAGCATCGTACCTTCCTCCTTTTCCTGTAGGAAAGACTAGAGGAAAGGCACGTGCTTCTATACTTTTTTTCCCATATGCTGATTGGAGATCCTTTGGCTTGTTGCATTTGGTAAGTTTCCAGTGCATCAACTATGGTGTCTTTAGAGTGTAATGGATGAATTGTATAATGGTCTAAAATATTGGATTCTGTAGCAGGATCTAGAAGTTGAAATTGACCAGTTTCTGATGACTCTTGAATTATTTCAGTGGTTTGCCTCAGGTTTTCTTCAATATTAATTTCTCTATAGTATTCACTGTTGTCTTTTAGATATTGGGTACTTGTCTAACTTGGTGTAAGTCCACGAGTTGTTGCCAAATTATTTTGTCTTTTGTAGGTACACCATTTACGAAGATAATTAAAGATTGATCTATTGGACGTTGCACTCCCAGAGTGTGTACATTTTCTTTGAGATCTAATGGCAAATGAACTACTTTGCCACAAATGCCTTTCACTAATTCAGAGGGAGGTAGTTTTGCTGTTTTTGGTTGGAGGCATATTATTGCTTGAAATGGGTGCACGGTTTGAATTATGATGCTCTCATATAAGTTGAGTTGTTGCAGGGGTTTTGGTAATGGGAATAATTCCAAGTTATTTGTGATAGCAAGTGAAGGAGTTTGGTTGTTGTCAAGTTTCGCAGTGCAGTAATTACAAAGTATTAAGGGGTCAGTAATTTCGTATTTGTTTTCTGCTATAAGATAGAGAGCTAATTGGAACCATTTGGAATCTTCATTGTATTCTATTTTGTAATTTATGTCTACAGTTTTTGTGCTGTTTTTATTAAAAAGTCCTGCAGCAACACACACACAAAGGGTTTGGTACTTCAGCAGATGTACTTTTAAACTTTAGTATTTCTTTTTTGGATGTGTGTAATAGAAGGTTGCCATATGTACAGTTGTTGGTAGTCTGTTGTAATTCTATTGCTTTTTGTAAGTGGCTTTCATTTCCAAAATATTTTCTCTGGATATGCTCTATTTCTTCGAGTAGTTGTTTGGCTGTACCATGTACAAGATTCTTATTTAAGTTGGCTAGTGCTAAAGCAGGACTTTTGGCATAGTACAGTTTATGGACCAGATTTCTTATAGTTGAATGATGGGTTGATGATATTTTGATATGATGGAAGGTGCTTTTGCAAATAGGTCCAGAAATGCAGTCTAATGAATGTCCTTGTCCTGTGTATTTGCGCACTGGACAGCGGTCCATATTTTGTAATAGTTTAATTTTGAATTAGTCCTTGCCTTTCACATACTGATTGCGGAAGTGGCATAAAGATTTGAAAGATTTTTTGGCAGTGTTACACATTGATGTGCATGGCCATTTGTAGACTGGACATATTGGTTCAGTAGAATGAACAGGTGATACTGAGTTTTCTGGGGGATATTTTTGTGAGGAGCGTTTCTTGATCCATAATGGTATTACGTTTTTCATACCCTCTTCCACTGGTATGAATGGCAGTTGGGTTTATTTGCTTTTCTTTGTATGCTTCTTCATTGAAATATGGTTCTGTGCTTGTGGTGCGACTACATTCACCTCCACAGATGTTTGTGAAATTATCTTTGTTGATATTTCATTTATTGAGAAGTCTTGTTTGAAGTTTAGCACTTAGTTTTGTTAGTGGTTTCATTCTGTTTAAAACTAAAATAATTTCCTTTTGAGAAGGATTGCACTGTCTATTAGAGCTTGTAGGATTAATTTGCTACGCTAGGTTTTAAGGGTTGTCTGCGAGTTCTCTCCTGTTTTTACAAGGTTCTGAAGGACTCTGTGGTGGACCATTTTTTGTAAAAGAATGTTTTTGGTAAGCTTACTTGCTGCTACATCAATATTTATAGGGGCAGTGTTAGCATTAGTGATAGCTGTAGTCTTGTTAATTACTTTGTTTCGTTTTACATTTTGAAAGAGGAGGCAACGTTTCTATACTGGAAGATTTTTTGTTTTGCTTAATGACTGTATTAGCTGTTTTGTTTGAACTTTTTGTACAAATTCTACTAGAGGTGGATGCTTATTTCGGAGAGTTTTAGTTTGATTTTGTTTACTTTTGCGTTGCTTTATACAGAGTTGCTTTTTAGTAGGCATTCTTTGGGGTCTGTTGGATAAAAAAAAGTGTGGGTTGGGATCTTGTTGCAGTGTATGTGTGCTTTGTGCATGAGCGTTTGAGTATGATGGTAATGATGTATGTAGAGGTGTGTGATTGATTGTGCAATGAGGTGCTACATCAGGTTGGGAAGGCTATTGTTGTATTTGTGTTACTATACTGGTGTTCTAGATTGCAATACAAAGTATGGAGCTGGTGAGGGGAAGCACTAATACTGAATCTAATGTTGCAGGGTAAATACAATTGTTTGTTCTAGAATACTAGAATTATACAGTGTTTGAGTAACATTTATAAAATTATGGCAGTATTGAACTTACTTTTTTGGATGGAAAGAGTAGGTTTCTTCTGAGTTCTTGTACGTACTCCAGACGCTGCTTTTCAGGAGAGTGGTCTTCACTGCAATTGTGAAAGAAAGAAGTTAGTAAATATGTGTTAATAGCCGTGTTAATTTAGACATGGATTTGTTTGTTTTTGCAGTAGTAGTGCTTTCTGATAACTGTGTATAGCATGTACATGCACTTTTATTTGTCTTATTTGTCTGTGCATTCTGTAAATTTGTTTAGAATCTGTTAGTTGAATGTGCTTTAGAAAGGAGTATAATAAATGCACAGAGCACACTTGGCTTCGTAAGGCGGTGTTATTGGATGTTAGGCGATAGAAGAAATAATGGTATGCTTTGTTAGCTATTTTTACAGGGTAAATGGCAGGAACTGTGTGGAAAAGTATGCAATGTATGTGTTTGTGAAGGTGTGGGAAATAAATCAGGAGGGTTTGATGGGATCAGCAGGTTATTCAGTAGGTGATTAGTAAAGTACTGGGTGATTCTGTGGTGCTTGGAGATGGGAGAGTCTGAAATAAAGTAAGGGTTGCAAGGAAGGATCTGGTGCTTGCCTTGCAGACAGAAGGGAAGGGGGGAGATGTTGTATTTCTTGCTTTACAACACTGTACATAGTTGTAGTTGTAGATGATGTGATGGATATGACTGCACCTGTGCATAGTTGAATGCTTTTGTGAAATCTAGAACGGAATGGGCAACCAGCTGGAATGAGAGAGCTGTCTAGATTGGAAGAACAGTTGTCGAGGCAGTGGTGGTGTTTCAGCTGGGAGCCATTCAAATGATATTGGCTATCTGTGTGCATAAATAAAGATGCATATTTTCACCCTGGCTGCGTGTAATTTTATAACACACTAGAAAGCCTTTTTCCATAATTATACTGTTATTTCTCCCATCTTTTAACATGAAATGACACTTTTAGATAGCTGTGTGCGTTGTGTCTGATTACTAATAGTCATTTTTAAAGGAAGTTGAAATGATAGAATGTATGTGAAATATACAGAATGTATAGAAAGGAAATTGTATGTACATCTTATGAACCATAATGCATTAAATGCTATCATGGTTGAAATGTGGTTAAATGCGTGGCAGTGGTTACTTCAATGATAGAATGAATGAAGAAAATAACAGTTTGCACATTGCAGTTAATAATATGGGTAAATAAAACTTTTGGAGAGCAGACAATTTTGCAAGTGACAATTAATAGCAGATGGGAGACAGTAAGCTTGTTTTACAGGTTGTACAGGTTAAGTGGCAGTTACTCTGTTTATATGCATTTATACAAGCGATGTAAATGTACCATACATGCCAATCCTCCTGATTTCTGTGAACAAAACTTTTTTTTTCACGTTCCCCCGTCAAATACTGTAACGCTCACCTGATTCCCACGGAGGCGCTGACCCAAACTGGACTGCTACAGTTGCTTCTATGACTATGATGAGGCGTAGAACTCGGAAGACGCTCTGGGCAGGACCTCCGAATATTGACTGTCTGGCTTGTAAGGTGAGTTTTCTGTAGGTGGAAGAAAAAGGGGTAATTACAAGCTGGTTGGATAAGTTCTCCCAACAATCTTCTGCTTTTCCCACTTCTTGGTTCTCGACTGGTCTCCACGAACTCTCACCTTTGGTTTAGTAAAGCCGAGCTCTCCATCCTGCTTCTGATGCAGGGGCGCGTGGAATCCAGTTACGTCACTGGATGATTTCAGTGTTTAGGCTCAGTGTCCTTTTGTGGCTTGTAATAGTCTTTCAGGTGCCGGGGAGCTGTTGGCGACACCACCACTGCTGTGCAAGCAGAGGCTCGTGAGTATAGAAGATCTGAGGCCGCTTCTGAAGGAGCACCCTTTTATAATGTCCTTTTCTGTCTTTCAGGTGCCGAGTTGCTGTGGGCGATGCCGTCGCTGTTGCACGTGCGGTGGCTTGTAAGTATAACTGAATTGTGGCTGTTTCCAAATGGGCGCATCTGATAATGTCTTTTCCTTTCTTTCAGATGCCGAAATGCTGAGGGCGATGCTGCCGCTGCTGCGCGTGAAGAAGCGCGCAAGTATAACTGAGTTGCGAACCCTTCGGCTCGGACACCACTAACTATGTCTTTTGTCTTCCAGGTGCTGGGATGCTGCCGAAGCGAAGGCCGCAGTGAACTCCGGTGTGATCACGGATGGATAAGGTAAGCGAGCGCAGCTGCGAGCGTGTTGCCTGTTTTCTAACCTTATGTCTCTATTTGCAGGTTGTCGGAGACTGGACTCTTGTGGCTGAATTCTGGTGAGTAGATGTTCCTGTTCCTTTTCTTCATCCACAGGTTGCTGCTCGAGAAGCTGAGGGTGTGTCTGGACCTGGAATGCAGGAGCCGACTCGGTGAGCGTCCTGCTGCTGTTGCAGAATAACACGACGCACGTGAATTCTATAGGGCGTGGTTTAAATAGTGGAGAAGTGCTTTGGTACGTATTCTTCCTCCAGCCTCACCCAGGTAAGAAAAGAGTTCCAGTGTCAGAGGATTAGCATCAGCCCCACCCAGGTAAGAAAAGAGTTCCTGTAACAGAGGATTGGTCCCTCCCAGCCAGTGGCTGGGACTTCACCCAGCTTGGATTGTTCTAGGTGAGTATGCAGCATGGTCTGCCACAGGTAAGTCCACCCAATCACTACTGCACACTTAAGAATGAGCCCGGCACCCATGGCGCTGGGACTGTGGTTCCTTATGAGCCTGGCGCCAGAGGCGCCAGGACATGGTCCAAAGGGCCCCTGTAGGGGTCTGTGGAACCGGGAGTGTGGATGATGAGCCTGCTTCCGGGGACGCTGGGCCAGTCTTGGCTCCTCGGGAGTAGCGCTCATGACAAATACAGCTTTCCCCAATTGGTATGTATGATGTACTGTGCAAAAAATATTCATACCTGTACTTTGTGTTCGTGGATGTGCATGAATCTGCAAGTAGAAATGTTGGATAGCTTACTAGTAGTTGCTGTAGGTGCTTTGCAGTCACAGCGAAATTGTACTCTGAGTGATCAACAGTACATCTAAAGTGTAGTGATGTGGAAACAGAAATATACCCTGGGTGGGTATGCGCACACCAAAAAGGAGGTACGTTAAGTGCGCATGGTAAGCAAAGTTGGCTGCAGCCGTATGGTCAGTAAGGCGATTTTCCACTATTGCCTAAATTATAAGCAAATCAATGAAAATTCTAATCACACAGACTGCCCATGGTGGCCTGAAAATCACGATTCGAGACTTCATCAATTGTCGATCTAAATATGTTATTTATGGCATCCAGTGTGTGTGTAAGAGACTGTACATTGGTAGTACAATCAGCGAGGTACGTTTCCGGATACGTGAACATTTGACCAACCTCAACAGTCAAGATACCCGATTGACGCTTGCCTCCCACTGGCAAAAGTATCACCAACTGGACAACGTCAAAGATATCAAATTTATTGGATTTAAACAGATTAAACCACATCAGAGAGGTGGTGACAGAGAGCTGATGCTTAGGCAACAGGAAGCTAGGCTAATATGTAAATTACGTTGCCTTTCACTTGGCTTAAATCAAGAACTTAATGTATTTCTATGACTAGAATATTTTTCTGTATGTAGAAATATGGACACCAGTTGTACGTATAAATGTATTTATGGCAATCTCGGACACACATATTGTTTATTGAGGATGACAATGTAATTACTTTTGCAGTCTAACCCTTACATGATTTACATGTGGTAAACAATGGTGTTCAAATCATTCAGGAAAATGACAATAATTGGGGGTATGAAACCTGTGATATGGAGACAGCAGTTTTGTGTTTCTGGTAGGCATCTCCCCTTTTGATTTTAGCTATGACATAAATAGCTCATGTCCAAACAGGAATGTTTTCACAATTCCTTCCTTCCAAATGTATGCACACTCAGCCCATGGGAAGTACAGAGCCTATTCTAATTGAATGGATCATGTTTTCTTAACACCGTTCATTCTCGTATAAATCAAGCATGCTTCAAACTTTCTATATCATATTTTTCAGAATGAGTTAACCTTATGCTTTTCCCCTCGGTTTCACCAAAATAGATCGTATTCATTTAATATGTGGCCGGTCCTGGCTAAATTCAAGTGTGTCTCATAATAATCTTTCACCTCGTCCCTTTCCGAACGGGCAGAATTTGTTTACAACCTCGTCTGGTGCCGAGCTACGCATTTCCGCAAAACTAATAGGTTGCCTAGTAACGCCAGTCACGTGAGAGTAGCATTTGTTGCCTGGCGACGGCCATTGCCTCCTGATGCAGACTTGCTGCCTGAAGGCGCCCGCCACTGAGCCTTTTACTTTTGCAAATCAGCCGGTAAGCTCTTAATATATAACGGTACGCTTACACCGCAAGCCTGATTTGAGTATATGACTACTTGATCATAGGAACGCTAAAACACATTTCGGGGTGTTTATATCTACCTTTTTAGATCACGGCCAATTATTTCAGAAGGGAAACCTGCTTCGATACTGACCTACTACTGAATTGGAATGTAGAATACGGTACAGGTAAAGCCCATAATCATGTACTTTTTTACCAAGTACCTGAGGGAGGTTTTTCTCTTATTTTGCAAATCAGGTTGAAATCTAAGGCTTGTTGCCTTTTCTTTTTGCTTATACTTTTAGCCACAGTCAAATCATATGTGCAATCTGAGCGCGTAAGAAAATAGACGTACAGCACTTCGTGCAACCAGAAAAACTAAAATTTTATAGCGTCATAGGTAACTGAATACCTTACTTTACTTTCCTACTGCAACCAAGAATTGCTGTCTTCCAAATGACATATAAAATAATTGCAATAGTAAATATTTGTTCCTTGTTGGGTTTAAGTTAATTATAAACTAGTGCCAATTCGGGGTATGCAATGTTGCTGAAATTATATTTGGAGTCACACTACATTTGACTTAATAATTTTTATTTCTTTGTCTTTTTCTGTTTCCCTTCCCCCTCCCCACCTGCCTTTTTTCTCCCAAATCCTCCACTTTAGGCAAAAGAAACATTTACTTGTACATCACTAAGCAAATAATAACTCTTGGTTATGTAAATTAGTGTTTATGTCACTTGGTTCTACGGCCTGGAGACGACCTTTGTTTGAGTCGAAACACGTGTTGGCAGGTCGTTGTGTTAACCTACACTGGCACATTATTGTGCACTTTATCTTGGGCAGGTTGTTGTGTTATCCTACACTGGCATATTATTGTGCACCGTACCCTGACCAAATGTGAATGTTGTACACCTGTATGAATCGCAATACAGGAATCAGTATAGTAACCAGTTGAATGAAATAATACGGCAGGTTGTTATTTTACACTGGCATATTACTGTGCACTTTATCCTGACCAAAATGTGAATGTTGTACAGCTGTATGAATCTCAATACAGGAATGAGTAGAGTACTTAGTTGAATGAAATAATACCACAACAAGTATTTATACACTTACCTTGACTCCTGTCTGAATTATTTTTAGACAACTTATTATGAATATTTTCAGAAAGTTACAAAGATGAAAGGATGATAAAGCGCAGTCTGTGTGATTAGAATTGTCATTGTTTTAGTACTTCTAAAGTGCTGAATTGTGATGATGGCGTTAGATGTAGAGGTCTTGCATGTGATTAGTGGATGGTTGTGTGACTGCTTAACAGTATCCAGTGAGGGAATGGTGCAGAGAGTGAAGTGGAAAGGGTAGAAGGGCTGCCTCAGTGTTACTTCCGCGGACAGCGCAGCTCTTCGCAGACAGGATATGCCACATCCGGGGCTTCCGAGCATGAAATGGGAGTGTATTTTGAGGATTAGCCAATCAGGTGTTGATGTTCTGCTTCGTATTGAGAGAGGCTGTGTGTAGTGAAGATGGCAGAGGTGGAGAAAGTCAGGGTGGTGGTGCTTGGAGATATGTTTGTGAATGGTTTGGAGCAGTATGCCGGATGTGGGAAAGGATTTTGATGTGAAAGGAGTGGAGGTGGTGTGGAGCACTGTGCCTGGTTTCAATTTGCAGGCAATGGTAGAAGTTTGCTAAGATAGGGCTAGGGTAACAGTCCACATGTGGTTGTCCCGCACTGTGGTGCTTTGCATCTGGGCTATTTCAGTGCCCCTACTTTGTTAAAAGATCTAGAAAACTTGGTTCAGGCAGTAATGAAACTACTTCCAAATGCCAAGGAAATTTTTTTCTGGTTTGGTACCTAGGGCAATATGGGACAATAGTTTTGTTTTTTTGTCCGCCGCAAAATATTGCTAGGTGTTTAATCAACCGAGGCATATGTTTTATGTTAGAGCTGGCATGTTCTTTTGCAACAATGACAACATTGCCTCTGGTAATGTTCATTACTTTAAAGAAGATGGCATGTCTTTATCTTTTATGGGAAATGCCATTCTGTTTTGGAACATAAGGGTTGCTTTGGAGAAGCTAATGTGAAGATTTTTGGAGGAAAATACGAAGAAAAAAATATACAAAATAAAAGGTGTTTCTGAGGCATCTGCAAAAAACAAAACAATAAGAAAAGGCTCTTTTCAGAGCCAACCTCAAAGGGGAAATGGGGCACACCATTTCAATTTGAATTCCCTACGCTCAGATTTTACGATATGTCCGCAGACAACACAGTTGTCCGCGGACTTCTAAGAATGCACAGGGCCCTGTGCATTTCATTGACATTTCTGTTTTTCAACTGTGAAATGTGGGTTTTTTGGTTTTTATTGTTTTTAAATTTTGTTTTTTAAACACGACACACAAGGAAAGGAATGGAAAAGAGGGTAAGGAAGGGACACCAACCATGGGGATAAGAAAGGGCAGGTGGAGAGAGGAAGCTGTAGGGGTGGGCCTTATTCAGGTAGGTAGCAGTTCTTCTCATGCTCCTTGACCACAGTCTCGAAAGCACTTCAAAGGTTCTCCCCTCTCGCAGTACATGCACAATACTGTGACCCTAGAAAGGTAAGGATCAACAGCATCATGTATGGCCTGCAAGGCAGCTGGAGGGATGAGCTGCCCCACAGGAGTGTCTCTTGTGGTGGCAGGAGCGGAAGTGGAGGATGCTCCAGTGGAACGCGACCTACTACGTTTATCGCAAGGTACAACCTTACGAATAGCCCCACCGTGGAACGATTTTAGGTGTTGCTTCATTGAGGTAGTACCATAGCTGTAGAAACCCGGTTCACTAGGACTCGGCACCATCTTGCACTGTTAGCAGGTCACCTTGTGTGCAAGTGCTTTTGGTACTCCATCAAAGGTGGTAAATAACTTCCACATTCAAGATTCATGGTGAGAATTAGTAGTAGGGACTTCCACTACCTCATCCTCTTCATCACTCTCCTCTGTATCCTGACGCCTGTTCCCCTCTGCAGGCCCTCAGGGAAGTGTTGGTGGTGGAGAGGAATGGGGGTGCTGCTGAGACAGCAGTAGCACCAGCAGCAGCCATGGATGCCATCAGGAAAACTGTTTAAAAGAGCAAGAGCAAGCCAATGCAGTCTCTGTCCTGAAAGCCCAAAAACAGAATAAGGAGCAGCTCTGGGGTGTGGCCTTTTATAGGGTTGCTGGGGTGCGCTTTGCGGACACCCGTGCTGTTGTCGAACATTTCGAACACCAAGAAAGGGCTCAAAAAATTCTAAAAAGTATGTAGATCGCCTGGGACATGTGCAAGGGTGCACTTTCCCAGGAAAATAGCTTGGATTGCTGAATAAAACACTTTTTAGGTGTCCGGGGACCCGGACAGTGTTCGTTACGCTTAGCGCAGGTGCGGTCACATGATGACGTCGAGGACATGTTGCCGAATGGGACAGTTGTCAGTAGGACACCAAATACGCAGCGTCGGGTCTACGCATGCGTGCAGTTCTTCTATGGACCGTGTTCCAGTCCCCGAAAAAACAAATGTGCGTCACAACTTTGCGGACAGGGGGGCGGGCTATGTGTTCTACGGAGATGATCATTCTTGTTACTGACAATGCGAACAGGGGCAATGTTCTTGGGACACTTTATTTTGCATAGCTGCGAACATGCAGACGTCTTTGGTGTTCTGCGGACACCCGCATTTTGACTACGGCCAATTCAAGCAGGTATACTTTCCTTAGGACACCCCCATTTTGGTTAATTGCGGAAAGGCGGACATCTTGTGTGTCCTAAGGACACCTCCATTTTTATTGCCAATAATACGAACAGGCTTAGTGTCCTTAGGACACCCCCGTTTTGGTTAATTGAGGACATCCTCGGACAGCCGCGCTGTCCGCAGACACCCTAACTGCCTTTTTAAAAAAAATAAGACACAGAGGAATATATTAACACACTTAATATTTTATGATTCTATAACAGTATAATTACGAAAGAGAGGGGGAGGCAGAAACTGAAACAAATACAGGGGAATTAGGGGTTTGGACATGATGGATGGGATGGGAGGAAGGGATGGAAGTCTTATTGTAACGTTTTTCTTGCTGGCGAGGGTTTGGGGATTGTTGGCTGGGACATGGAGAGGGGGAACAGGTACATGTGGGACAGTGATATTTCTTTTATATGGTCCTCCACAAAGTGTTTTAAAAGAACGTCTCTCTTGGTATATTATTTTTAATGGCTGTATGGTCTGTTAAAGCCTGAAAAAGAATTTAAGTACACATAGTTATGGTTATTAATTGGCTTATATAGAAAAGTGTAGTGTCTACCATTAGTATCACTGTCTTCACTCCTTTCATCCCGAGGAAAATTTTCTTCCAGCCATTCCAAAATATTGGACATTTCTGTGTAAAACACAAAAAAAACAAAAAAATGAAATATTAGTTTTAGTGTACCTAATACAGAAAGTTTATAGATACAGAAGCGAGATGTACAATGAGGAAGGGGAGAGCCGTCGAGGGAGATTTCAATCGAAATATTATCCAACAAATGAGAACGCAAACTACAAGAACCCAAAATATACAGAAAACATAAGAAAAAGTTAGACTGGAGAATCGCAGGCACGGTTCTTCGACCGACCAAAGCTCTGAGTGGTCCCACAACAAAAAAACATGAGCCTTCAGGTCCATAGAGATGGTTGAAAAGGGTGATAAATCCAAATCCTTAAAAATAACAACGAAATGGCTCGGCGATGCCGACCAGCAACACAATTCCTGAACTTCTCCCAGAGGTCCAACCTAAGGTAACATCTATGTGCTCGTGGAATACGAGAGGCCACGAACATCTGACTAAATCAGATGCATTTGACTTGGCCCAATTTGACATCATTTGCCTTCAGGAGACCTGGCTGATGGAACAACCAACGACAGACGGATATGAAACTCCTATTTCTCCAGCGAGCAAGGGCATGTTCGGCAGACCATCGTCAGGCCTCTTAACTGCAGTCAAACTTGGGTTAGGCATCTCTATTAAAAAGAAAGTAACAGAAACCTACGACATTTTGGCTCTACAAACTGAGTGGCTTCACCCAGAAAAGGCATTAGGGGGGAAAAACAAAATCCAATCTAGCAATCATAAACGTCAATTGGAATCCGCAAAGATCAAATAACATCGATTTCTGTAGTGCCGCTGCGGACACCCTAGACAAATTTCCTGCTGAATTGGCCACTGACCACATCGTCATCTGCGGAGACTTGAACGCTAGGTGTGAGCAACCCCCAACAAGCACCCATCCTTCGCCATCTCTTGAACGAGGTGCGCTATGGTCAGACTTCATGGACTCCAGAAATGTTCATAATGTGGCAATGCTTCGAGGCCACCTTCCAGCGATTCCAACCTGGGAACGAGCTGACACCTCAGCGACGCTGGATCATATATTTCACATTCTCTTCTGCCTTCTGTAGATTTTTCCGAAGTCTTCAGAACTAAAGCCAGCGACCACAACTTGCTAACAATGACTTTCGAATCAGTGAGCATTCCAAAAGAAACCTATCCATTTGATGTGGAGTTATCACGTAAGTCTTTGCGAATCCAATTTACAGCGATAAACATCAAGGAGATTACTCAAAAAATTGATGAGGAAAATATAAGCTCCATGTGCACGCAAACCAGACCAAATTATCTCCCATTCTTCGTGATGTACTGAAAAAAACAAAGAAATCAAACTCCATCAAATGGAAATATGATCCATGAATATGATACTCAACTGGTTTTGAAAAGAAAAAAAATGTGCAAACTGAGGCGGTTGGCCAGAGTCTCTGACAATATTGAGCAAAAAGAAATTGCCATAGCTGCCACAAAATCATACATGGTATGGTTGAAACATCACAAAGGTGCTATGTATCAGAACGACGCAGAACAAATGCTGAAAACCCTGACGTCAAAAAACTTGTGAGATTTCTGGGCTCTAATTAAAAACAAAAGCAGTGAGACAAATAATCAACTGTCAAATGTAATATCGGAATCGACTTGGACAACCTTTTTCACAGCCCAATTTGCATCTTTGCCCGAAACTACAGGAAACTATACATCTCCCATGGTGACAACATGGGTTTACCTTGCAGTCCAAGATGAGATTCTGACAACAATACTGAAATTGAAAACGTCAAGAGCACCGGGACCGAATGGTCTAACCAACATGGACCTAAAACAACATCCCCAGGAATGGTCCGCTCTAATAACAAACATCTTTAATCAATGCCAGGTCAAGAAACCAATTCCCAAAACATGGACGGAAGTAATAGTTCCTATCTTCAAAAAGGGAAACGGAGACAATCCAGCAAATTACCGTCCCATAGCCTGCCTAGACATCATGGGCAAGATTTTTGCAACTCTTCTTCTTAGCAGATTCCACAGATGGGCAAGAACATCTCCATGTTTGGACCAATTACAAAAGGGCTTTGTCAAGAATGCAAGCAAAGGCATTAACATCATGATACAAAACATCATAAAAGAAAAGGTGAAGAATGGTGCACCAAAAGTATACATAGCTTTCATAGACTTGACGCAAGCTTTTGATAAAATCAGTCGGCTGAAACTATGGTCCAAACTATCAAACTGGAATTGCCCGGGGAAAATCCTAGAACCGATGATTGCACTTCATACAGACACGAAGTTGAGAGTTTGTCTAAAAAGACAAGGCATGATGTCAGACCAATTTTCATCAGAATGCAGGGTGAAGCAGGGATGCCTGCTCGCCCCAGCCCTTTTTATTGCATTTCTGGGTGATTTTCAATACACCCAACCGGCGGTAAGAGCTTTCCCACCAAAAGTGGGAAATACTTCAATATCTAGACTACTCTACGCGGACGACCTGATACTCATGGATCAGACCCAAATAAGGCTTCAGCGCCAACTCGCCAATCTGGCCAAATATATAGACGAAAATGACTGGAAATAAACATCGCCAAAACCAAAATTCTGATCATGGGGAAAAATCGATCAACTACAAATAACGGACGCTGGTTTTTAAACAACACGAAGATAGAAACTGTCACCAGCATAAAATACTTGGGAATAATGTTGATGCAACACGTTCGGAAAAAGCTATTCACTTGGCCCTGTGGGCAAAAATCTAAACATTAACCACCCAATCCAAACTAGTAGACCGGAAATACGGAAAATTTTCCTTACTACCAGCAATACAATTTTACAAGCAAAAGGTGGTTCCATCGGTAATCTAAGCTATGGCCGCGGCCTTGAACATCCAAGACACAATATGGCCAAAACTGGAAAGCTTTTTGGTGGAAAGCAGTAATGGGCCTTCCCAAATCAACGTCAATTTCAGTCATCAGACGTGAATTGGGCCTATTATCGCTGAAAGCTTCAGTCGAACAAAGTCAAATAAGACTTCTGCGAACAATTATTTCCGCAGATGCCCTTCCAATATTTAAATTGATTCAGAAGGAACTTATCCATGGACACTGCATCGCCCTGAACAAATGGGAGCAAAAACTGCAAAAAAGCTGGCAGATCTAGCCTGCACGTCTGAGGACTTAATGCAAAACCCTGACAAGATGAAGAGAAAAAAAGCCCAAGAGGACTGGATCCAAACATGTTAGACAACTATGGCAAACAAGTTACTTGCCCACCTACCGCCTACAACAAATAAGCTGAGTTTACCTCTGAACTACTGCATAAAATTCCCTGATAAAAGACTACAGAAAATATTCATGAAAATGAGATTCAACTTAATGCCAACCCAAGAAATGAAAGCTATCCGGACAAAATCGCTATCAAAAACATGTAGACTATGCCCAGAGACACAAGCGGTGGAAACCGTAAAACACTTACTCCTGAACTGTGCCAAAACAGCACACCTGCGTGTAGCTTTTCTGTTACCCTTAATGTATGATGTAACACTTCGAGAGGAGGACACATGGTGGTGTCGTCTGGTCGCAGATGAAAAAACGAAATGGTCCACAGCGGCAATTAAGATGTTGGAGGCTGCACTTAAACTAACGATAGAGACTGACAGTCTACTCAGTATCATTTAACAAAGTTCTATCTTTTTGTGGGGCTTCTTTCTTTCTATCCTGGGCGATTTACTATGTTTTCTTCGTCTTTACGCTTTCCCTGCACTACTTTTTACTATGTGTGCTATGAGATATGACTCCTTGTAAAAATCTAATTTTGTTTTGATTACAGACAAGTAAATAAAAAAAAAGTTTATAAATATATACAATAAATGTAGTGTACTCAAGTTTCTTGCTAAGGTTTGCTGTTACTGCTGCATAGGTGTCCTGTTGTTTTTTGCTGTGGAATTTCTGTGAGGTAATTCTGTTGGAGGCATATTTATTGTGTTTTGGTATATTCCACTATGTTGCATATGCTATGTAATTGGACTTAGTGTCTTACATACATATTTTCACTTCTTATTTATTATTGAATGTAATTTAATTATGTGCTGCTTTTTGAACATGTTTAGTGTTTTTTTTGGATGATATAAAAATTTAAGATACCCCCTGATTATTTGGATAGTGTTGATATTGTCAGTCCGTCCGCGAACAGGCGCATGGTTCGCGGATATCAGACGCACTACCGCAGGTAGGGGGTCCAATATGTTATATGTATATAAACTAAGGGCATCCTAGTAAACGTTTATCAAATGTACATTATTTATATATGTAGATTCAGTGAAAAACCTTTGTTACAGGTACCTTATGGTTAAGTCGCGTTACTAAAAACCTATGAAATTCAGTAAAAAAGCTTTGTTAAAGGGACGTTATGGTTACATGTAAAACCGAAAAAAACCCTGAAATTCAACAGTTATGGTAAACTAAGCAACCATAACTCTCACCACCAGTGTGCACTGCTAAGACTAACACCCAGGACATCAAAGATGACATCACACATGTCATTGATGACATCACATGTCTGGTTCCCTCTTTTTTCCTTTACTGACATATCTAGCCCACATGGTTTTCTTAAGTAACAGTCAGGAACTAAAAATGCAAAAGGTACTATATGTGTAGACGTATCCTTCAAATATGTTCTTACAGTCATTCTTTTAGGGTCCACTCACATTATCTGAAACATATGCATAGGTGAAGACACAGGCTTGTCTGTGCATGAAGATAATCAGTAAGGTTATCAACACTTTCTGATAGTTCTGCTGTTTTTTTATTACTGTAATTTCCCTGGATATGCTCATATTTGTATACATATTACTTGCACTACTTTCCTTAGGGTCCAGTCACCTCGTGGGATACTTATACATGGGGGAAGTAGCAGCTTTTAAGCAGAGCAATCATTTCTGTGCATGAAGATAATAATCAGTTATGGTTAAGTCGCGTTACTAAAAACCTATGAAAGTCAGTCAAAAAACGTTGTAATCCAAACCACTGCAAAGAGAACCGAGTTCGATCAGCTAAGAAGGAATGTCGATAACCACCTAGTTCAATATCAATAAGAAAATCACTCACCCATCGGGGTAGAAGAATATGGCGATATAATCTTCCTAGTGATGACGTTGTGGTCTGTAGATCGTCAACGTGTTCCCAGTGTAATATTAGCGTGGCACTATAACAAACACAAATCAATATGCTTAATCGAAAACTGTTGCATGCGGACCTATAGTGTTACGTGAAGGACCTGTGCGCGGGTGGGCTTCAGTAGTCGTATGGTGGCATTCTGATGCTTTTGGCGGTTGCCATGGTAATGGCTCCCGACGCTGGAAAAGAGTAGGAGCCCTCTTTGCAAGTAAATAGAAAAAGCCAAGAAGCTACTTTCATCAAGAAAGGACAACGATGTTGGGGTGCATAACTTGGCATCCATCTTGGAATGGAGCCAGTATAAGCGGCTGAGTAGAACTCGCGTAATCTCTCCTGATTATATTGGGGTTAGCCCTACTGAAGGTGCCTTGATGTAGAACCAACCACTAATGATAGGTGAAGAGTACTAGCAACACAAACCAGAGCAGAACAGTGGTTCAATAAATTGCATTTCAAACTCAGTTGAATAATTCATTCGAGAGTGTCCATATTGGAATAAACAAGGTAAATGCAGAGAAATCGTATTTGTATATACATGCACATCACCAAGGACACGGCAAAGGGAAAATCCCCAATGAGCCAAATACTAATTAATGGAGTTAGAGTGCCGTGCACCCACATCCCTTCTGGTCCATCATGCTGACAGTCAGATACATTGATAAACTACAGTTGTACATATTTGTGTAGAATGCTCATTGTTACAGAATTCATAGGCTAGATATATATCTAGGCCCTTTGAGTCACCATGTATCATCTTAACAGCTGGTAATGTCCTAAACAGTATAACACTGAGAGATCAATGTTGACCTTCACAGTTGACTTGAATTTATTACAAGTGTACAATCTCCTTTGTGTCGTGGTATCCACTAGCGGTATGTCCATGGTGCTTCATCATTGGGGCAGAAAACTTGACAGTATTAGTTATGTACACATTCTAAGTGTCTTCTCTGTTAATCCCTTCAATGCTACAGTAATCTTGTAGTGATGGACACATTTTATGCATTATATCGTGGCAAAGCAAATAGCAACTTCACCCTGTACCTTTAATTAATTCAAAAGTATTTAAACCCATTACAGACATCAGATGAAACACCTGAGTGGAAACGTTATTACCGCTCTCCCAGTCTTAGTGGCACCCCTTTCAGGTTGCAAGCCGAATGCTGCCTTGTTGTATGGTGGTAGTGGTGTTGCAGCTGTTTGGTTGCACCCTCTCACCCTCCACAGGTCCCATGTCTTGTCTTCTCGGGACTTCTCGCGCTGCACCTTCTTTGGTGTTACTTTATGCAAGCAGCGCTGTGCTCAATGACGTCCCCATCCCTGATGTCACCCACTGCGTCACTCTAGACATTGCCATGTTAATTTATTTAATGTATTTATTGGGTATTTACAATGCGCCTATGAAGCCAAATAGTGTCTCAAGAGGGGTGGTCGGGGGGGTACAGGGAAGAAAAAATTAAAAATAACGTTCCTACTGGGTCTTGAGACATTCCGATCATGCAAGTGCCATACAAGAATGCAGGGGGTCAGGAGTGGGGGGTGGGGAGAGGGGGGGTGTAGGTAGGGATGAAAAGGAAGAAGACAAACAACGTTCCTACTAGGTCGTGAGACAATTCAGAGAGTGCAAGTGCAATAACGGCTGCACTGCAAGCTCCACCGGCAAACAGTCTGGAGCTGCTACTGAAGGAGTTGCCCTTTGCCTCAGTGCCCTTAGCTGGCGGGGTGCACGGGCAGTGGGACTGCCCTGGCTGGCTGTACTAATGAGGACGACGGCAGCCTACAGGGGTGTGGGGAGGGTTCGGGGGGGTGGGGAAATGGGGCACAAGAAAGTGGGTAGAGGAGGGTAGACGGTGCTACGAGCACAATAAAAGAAGCAGTTACAGGCAAGGGAAGAGAACAAACGAGGGAGTTGGGGGGGCACAAGGGACAAAGGGGAGAAGGGATACAACTCTCCTGCACCTGATCAAAAATGGTACTTCCGCAACTGGTACATTCGACGCCCACACCACCCCACCCCTCTGCAAGCAGCATTGAACCTGGACCTTTTACAACATTCCTCCTTTCATCGATCTATCGAATGACAGATTTTGGGCCAGTAGCTCTTTCTCTTTTCTTTTGGTATCCATACCATACGCAAACTCTCCCCTTGAGCCTCATATTCGTCTGGCGAACAGCCCATTATCATGCATGCTTCCCTATCCGATGAACAATCTACCCAAAAGGCCTCATACTTGTCTATTTCCAGGGTGGCATTGTGAGCATTCCTGGTGGACCATATTCAGGCATTTCTGTGTGTGTCGTACCCGTGGTGTGTTTTTCCTGGCCTGTCCACATTCAGGGCCATCATATATTTCCCCCTTCCGCGGTTTCCCTTACAAATCCGTAATTCATATTGACATGCACAAAAGGTGATGAGTTTCAAAACGAGTATTGGGATGGTGATCTTAAAAATGTTCGTCGACCACATGGGCAGGCAAATAAACTATTGAGCAAGTTTTTTCGATGTTAGTGTGCTAGGTTCCCTTGTCCTAGTCTCATGCAGCATGTGCAGTTCCTCCATCACCTCTGTCAGAGTTCTGTTTGCTGCACCATTTGCAGGCACGAAAATACAGCAGCTGCTGCTTATCTTTGTACAACACACTCCACCCTCCATTCCAAAATGTACCTATACTGGTGGGAAACTAATGAAACTGCTTTCATTACCCACACACCCAACATTGAGCCATAATACCTGCAGTTCTACTCCTCAGCGGTGGGTTACTCGTTGCCTTGGTGCAGCCATTATTTGTTCCCAAATATATCGAGCCAGTGGATCTCAATCACAAAGAAAAGTGTGAGTGAGAGTTCCTTTATGGGCAAATGTTTTATTTTCTCATCTATCCACATTAGAGCATGAACATATTTATTCCAAAGTATAAGGCAGCTGGTATTCATTTTTCTCACTACATCTTCTTCGAACCATACCAGCCCTTTGTCCCTACATTGCACAATTCCCCCCTCCCATGCCTTGTCATGGAAGACAGACCCCTCTTTGCATGGGTTGTGAACAGTTGCTCCTCCTTCTCGCCCCTTCTGTCACATTGGTAGTCATTCTCATGAGTTTCATGTAATTGTCTGCATATACTTCCTCTCGCTCATCTATCCACTGGACAACAACCAAGTGTCCCTGAAACGAGCCCCATGTGTTAGACAAGTGTGGCAAATGCCCCCTGACACTTCATGAGGGAGAAAGAACTTTGGTGTCCCTGTGACGTGTAGAATGAGGGCCACATATCTTTGGTTAAACTGTACCCTTTCAGCTAAAAAACCAAATGAACAGAAAAACAACACGACTACACAACAACTTATTTTATGCAATGTCTGTCCCTCTGCTACTATTTCCACTTGCCGCAACTCCATCGGCTCATTCACAAGTTTTCTTTACAGACTATAGGAAGAAAAGAAGTCATGAACAGTTGTAGAGTACTTCCCATTAGTTGCCCCCCCCCTCTCCTTTCCTGCGAGGGGAACACCAGTCTTGTCCCGCCAGATGTTTGAAAGATGGATCCATGGGTGCCTCTCTGCTATCTTCACCGTTGTTGGGGTGCAGTAAGTCACAGTGAAGGGTCTGGTGAAATGCGTTTCTTTCCAAGATCTTGTAAAATTCTGAGGATCTTCTTGGCAGGATAAAAGGGAGGCTGTACTGTGAATGTCTCTTCTTGTGCAATTGATGTCTGTAATTGATGTTGTATCGGTAGGTTTGCCTTGACGTGGTCACACCTGGCGTGAGATGTAGGTGAAAGATGGTGTGAGCTCACCCAAATATATTTTAAGTTCATCTCCAAGTAGTTGGATAGAGCTGTTAGCGTCCGAAATTGTACATGCAGGAGTGAGGGTTGCATTAATTCTCCTGCCAGTGACAATTTTGTGCGGAGTCAAATGACGATCCGTGCCAGGGGAATTGTGTAGTGCAAATAAAGCAAGTGGAAGACAATCGAGCCAATTCTTGCCAAGTATCGCTAACCGCTTGCCAAGGTGCTCTTTCTGCAGGCCATTGAGGTGCTCAACAGGTCAGTTGGCTTGAGGATGGTGCTCAGAACACAGGTTGTGCTTGATTCCGAGTAAGTATGTTACCTCCTTTAAAAAGATAATTTGTAAAGTGTTGTCCGTTGTCGGACCTCAACACATCACATAACCTGCACCTCGGGAAAACTTCACGGACCAAAAATGTGGCGACAGATTTTGCATCATTATGAGCACATGGGTTAGCCTCAAGCCAATGTGTGAAAAGACATGCCGTGACATTCATGTACCTATAAGAGCTACATCGATCCTGCATATCGACATAGTATTTATTTTACATTAATGTAAGCACATCTAACCCTGAGGTATCTGGGCGCTAGTTAAAAAAAGGTGCAAGTCAATATGCAAATGCCAGTAGTGCCCTTCCGGGCATGATGATGTTGCCTTAACAGTTTGAAATGTGAGCACTGGTGTAAATTTGTGGCATGTAATGCACTTATTTACAAACTAGTTACCAGTTCTTGTAGGTTGGGCACAAACCATTGTTTGTTAATCTCTGCAGCTACATGCTCTTTTGACTCATGTGCTGAGTAATGCAGCTGATGCCTCTGGGGCATTACCGGCTTGCCTGTACTGTTCTGTCTCCACACCAGGTGATAGTGAGCAACCCCTCTTTTTCCATAACTCTTGTGCTTGTTGGGGTGCTCCCCCCACCCTCCGTAACTCAATCATTTGGACAATGGGCAATAATCACTTGGACAACGGGCAATGCGTTAAATGGCTTTGAAGTGTGGTGTGCTGCCTTCAAATGTACTTGATCCTTTTTAGAAGGCACAAACTGTGTTTGTAGTGGAAAATATGCTGCTGCTTTTTCTGTGGATTCAGCCCTATTGTTGCCTTGTGAAATTAAATGTGTCCCTGGGGTGGTGTATTTTACTATAGCCAGTTGCTGCCTGCAGGGTCAGTACCTCTATTAACTGGGACAATAACGCTGCATGTTGGATGGGGAGCCATCGCTCCTCTGGAATCCTCTCCTTTCCCAGCGGGCCAATCCTGAATGCAGCGTGGAAGTGACGTAGGTTGAATTTGAAATAATTTTGACTGCGTGCCCCTCTGACATTTGCACACCCATTATCGGGGCTGTCAATTTAGCTGCGTGTGCTGAATAGTGTAGAGGCAACCCCTGTCCCTTCCTGAAATTATCCTTCTACATAACAAACCACTGCCACACCAGTTTAACTGGGTGCTTGAATCTATCGTTCAGGACCCATCAACAAAGATCATTTCGAGGGGATTGGGTCCTCCGACGTATTCCATATCTATGACAGGTAATGTCCACAGCTGTGCTGCTTCGGAAAATCTTTGGCGTCTGCGTCCTGCGTCGATGACGTCAATGCGCCGTCCCCGAGGACCTCCTCCGACGGCCGACGTCACCCGATGTGATAAGTAGGACGCACGACGCCCATAGCCTCATTTCCGTTTTTTCAGCGAACGTGTTCGCTTCGTGAATCTCGGTACGCCTCGACTCGTTGGAGTTTGCTGTTTTCTATTCTCTGTTCGTTGAACCTGTTCGGTTGGTTGTGAAGACCTGTTCGTGGCGATGTCTTTCTCATCTTCGACCCCGCGTCCGGGCTTCAAGAACTGCGGGGACTGTGGGTCCAAGATGTCGGTCACGGACTCGCACAACGCCTGCCTCTGGTGCCTCGGGGAGGCCCACGATACGGACGACTGTGTCGACTGCCAGTCGCTCACTGCAAAGGCCTTGCGGGAACGCAACAAGAAGCTGTCGGTAGGCCGGGTGTCTAAGCCCCGGAAGTCGAGGTCTGCGGGGCTTTCGACCGATGACTCGAGGGGTGACTCAGCTGTCCTCAACGCAGATTCGCTCGACTTCGACGCATTTTCTGTCGACGCCGGCGCCTTTCGAGGCGGTGGTGTCGGAGGGTCCCCATGGCATCGGGTTTGCCCCTAGAAAGGCTATGGCTAAGGTCCGGCACTGCTTTGGTCCGCAGAGGGCTTCCTCTCCCCGCCTGGAGTACATTTCAGAGGGTGAGGAAGGCTCTGATGGCTGCCTGGTTCCGGTTCCAGATAACCTTATCTCGGGCCATAGCCAGTTTGATGACCTGAGGCAGTCGCTGCATGATGCCAGTGGACTGGACACCTCTCCGGAGGTGGAGTTTTGTCGGCCGGAGCCTGGCACTCATGCTGATTCTTCATATCGGCGCCTTATGTCTTGGGTTACCGAGTACTTGGGTTGGTCAGCTCACCCAGGGGAGTTCGTTCAGGATGATCTCAGACATCCTTGATCTCGGTCCACCCACTGACCCGGTTTTGCCTTTTCATATGGCTCTGCAGAGAAGGGTGACGGCGGCTTGGACTGCTCAGGAGAGTCTCCCGGCAGTGGGCAAGTCTTTGACGCAAAAATACCATCCAGCCAGTAGCGACCCCTGCTACTTGTCTATGCACCCCACCCCGGATAGTTTGATGGTACAGGCGGCTACGGCCCCGGCAAAGCAGGCATCGTATCCTACCATCCCTCCGGATAGGGACGACAAACGTTTTGACGGTTGGGCGAAGAAAGTGTTTTCTTCCGGGGGTATGGCACTTCAGGTGACCAACTCCATATGTGCCTTGTCTCGTTTCACACATACTCTGTGGAACTGTGTTGCTTTAGCGGCTGATCATATTCCCGAAGGGGATGAACGGGATGGTTTCCTTGCTGTGGTTCAGGATGGCAAGGATGCTATGTGTGAGGCCGTTCAGTCGGGTTTGGACTTGGCGGATTGTGTCAGCCGGTCCATGGCGGCGAGCACCGTAATGCGCAGGTTTGCGTGGTTGCGGAAGTCTGGGTTCGCTCCTGATGTGCAGTCCCGGCTCCTCAACATGCCTTTTGACGGTGAACACCTTTTTGACAGCAAGGCTGATGAGAGCCTTGAGAGGTTGCCGACCTCCAAAGCTGCAGCGAAATCGTTGGGTGCTGCAGTTCGATGGTATTCCCCTTATTTTTTGATTTCGAAGAAAGACGGGGGATAGAGACCCATCATGGACTTGCGCGGTTTGAACAAGCTCCTCAGGAAGGATAAGTTCAAGATGGTAACTCTTTCTCAAGTCCTCCAGGCCCTTCAACTTCAGGACTGGTTGGTGTCTCTCGACCTCAAGGATGCTTACTTCCATGTGCCGATCCATCCCAAGCACAAGAAGTACCTGAGGTTCGCGGTTGGCGACTTGCACTTTCAGCTTCAGGTCCTGCCATTCGGATTGACCTCCGCCCCGAGGGTTTTCACCAAGCTCATGGTGGTGGTGGCAGCGCCTCTCAGGAAAGGGGGGATTCATGTCTACCCCTACCTGGACGATTGGTTGATCAGGGGGAGCTCTCCCGAGCAAGTCCTGGATCATCTGTCCGTCACCTGCCACTCCCTTCACAGGCTGGGCTTCTCCCTCAATTTAAAGAAGTCCCATTTGACACCAATGCAGCGGCTCCAGTACATCGGAGCAGTGCTCGACACGTCCCTGGGGCATTGTTTTCCTCCTCAGGTGAGGGCTCTTCACGTTCAGCAGATGGTGCACAAGTTTCAGCTTGCCCAGAATCTCCCAGCGTCCGAATTCTTGAGACTGCTCAGCCTCATGGCATCCTGCATTCTTCTGGTGCCAGAGGCTCGTCTGCGGATGAGATCTTTGCAGTGGGCACTCAAGCTCCAGTGGTCTCAGTCCTCCGGCAGGCTGTTGGACCCTGTTCAGGTGTCGCCCTCGATAGCCCGGGACCTTCTGTGGTGGGCCGTCGAGGGCAATCTGATGAAGGGGCCCCATTTTGGCTGCCCTGGCCAGAGGTGACGATTGTGACGGACGCATCCCTCGCGGGATGGGGAGCTCATGCCAACGAGTTGACAGTCAGCGGTCGTTGGTCTCCGTCGGAGTCCAGACTCCATATCAATCAGTTGGATCTGAGGGCCGTCAGGCTAGCCCTGAAGGCTTTTCTGCCGACTGTGCGCGGAAAGAGTGTCCTGATTCTAACGGACAACACGGTGGTCATGCACTACCTCAACAAAAAGGGGGGGCAGGGTCACTTCCGCTGTGCAGGGAGGCGATGCAGCTCGAGTTCTGGGCCATCCAGCAGGAAGTTTCGATCTCAACGGTTCATCTGGCCGGAGACGACAACGAGACGGCAGACGCTCTGATCAGGCAGAGCATGATCTCTCACGAGTGGGAGCTGGCTCGGGAGATTCTCCTGAAGATCTTCACCCTTTGGGGGACCCCTCAAGTAGATCTCTTCGCCTCCAGTGTCAACCGGAAGTGCGAAAGGTTTTGCTCGCGGGAATTTCCTCCAAAAGGAGCCTTAGGATACGCGTTTGTGGTGGAGTGGTCATTCCCACTGCTGTATGCATTTCCTCCAGTCCCCGTCATCCCGCAAATGCTGCGGAGGTTACAGAGGTTCGGTTCCCGGATGATCCTCATTGCTCCGGCGTGGGCCCGGAGGACGTGGTACCCGGACCTTCTAGACTTGTCCATCTGCCCTCCACGTCATCTTCCCTACCAAGACGATCTGCTCTCACGGGAGGGGGGTCAGGTTCTCCATCCAGAGGTCAGATCCCTCAATCTTCACGCTTGGCTTCTGAAAGATTGAGGTATAAGGATTGGGACCTCCCTGAAGACGTGATGGAGGTGTTGCTCTCGGCCAAGCGGCCGGCAACAAAGTCTCTGTACCGTTGCCGTTGTAGAAAGTTCTGCGACTGGTGCAGAGTTCAGAATGTGGATCCTTTTGAATGTGACATTCCCATGGTTCTGTCTTTTTTGCCTTCTTTGGCCCACACGGGCTTGCAAGTGGGGACCATTAAAGGTTACCTGGCGGCGCTGTCCATATTTAAGCGCTCGTCTGAAGAGTGTTCCTATTTCAAAATTCCTTTAATTTCGCAGTTTCTGAAAGGGCTCACTAATGTGTTCCATCCGTCACCTTTTCTGGTGCCAGGCTGGGATTTGAACCTTGTTCTTAAGTTTCTTATGGGTGCTCCGTTTGAGCCTTTACATTCTTGCCCTTTGAGGCTGTTGACTCTGAAAACTGTGTTTTTGGTTGCGGTTTCTTCCGCTCGCAGAGTGAGTGAGTTACAGGCACTTTCAGTTAAGCCACCCTTCACTGTGTTTCACAAGGATAGGGATTTCCTTAGAGTTCGTCCTTCTTTTCTTCCGAAGGTGGTTTCGGAATTTCATTTGAGCCAGAAGGTTGTTCTTCCGGCGTTCTATCCTCCTCCACATCCTGGTAAGGAAGAGGAGAGGCTCCATAGGCTTGATCCTCGGAGAGCGTTGAGCTTTTATATTTTGCGCATGTCCCGGGTTAGAGTGGACAATCAACTTTTCATTGGTTACGCTGGAAAGCGTTTGGGACAAGCTGTGACGAAACAGACTTTGTCTCGTTGGATTATTTTAGTTATCTCCGAGTGTCAACGCTTGGCGGGTAAGGACCCTCCGGCTGGCTTGCGGGCCCATTCTACCATGGGAGTGGCTGCGTCTACTGCTCTGCAGAGGGGAGTTCCTATTCGTCACATCTGGGATGCAGCCACCTGGGCTTCAGTACATACGTTTGTACGTCACTACTCCCTTGATTCCATCAGAGGGCAAGGTCTGGCCTTTGGCAAGGCAGTTCTCTATTCTGAAATTTGATTGGGCATGCAAAATTTGTATTCTAAATTCTTTCCCACCTCCTTGCTTGGTACTGCTTTGGGAGTCTGTCATAGATATGGAATACGTCAGAGGACCCAATCCCCTCGAAGAACAAGTTACTTTGTTACCTGGTAACGTTCTTTCGATGGGATGGTCCGACGACGTATTCCATATCGCTCCCTCCCTGCCTTCCCCGCTGCAAAATTTCTTTTGCGATTGCAGCGTGTGTTCCGCAAGGCCTTGTGTGTCTGACTGGCAGAGAACTGGTGGCACATGTTATGAGAAAAAACTATAACTGAGGCTATGGGCGTCGTGCGTCCTACTTATCACATCGGGTGCCGTCGGAGGAGGTCCTCGGGGACGGCGCATCGACGTCATTGACGCAGGACGCAGACGCCAAAGATTTTCCGAAGCAGCACAGCTGTAGACATTACCTGTCATAGATATGGAATACGTCGTCGGACCATCCCATCGAAAGAACGTTACCAGGTAAGAAAGTAACTTGTTCTTCTCCTTCTATGGGCTCTTTGTGTACCATGGAGTCACACCCCCATCCTGTCCCTGTATGCCCTACCCTTGACCACCTATCCTGACACTCTTGAGTTATCAATGTGGACTTTGAGTTTTCTAGTATTGTAAAAAGTGAAAGCTTCACATAGAGCGTGACTGTGACTGTGCAGCCTATCTTTATTGTTGCTGATTTCTCGATGGCAAATGCTGCTGTGGCGGGTGTCTGTTTGCATGGAAAGTAGCCTCGCATTACTGGGTCTAGGAGACAACGCTGGCTCCTTTTGAGCGAGGACAGCTGTATACACTGTGCCATCAGAATCTGAGAACAAATAGAATTTTTCTTTATAATTTGGGGTTTCTAAAAGTGGTGCATGTGCTAACGCTTGCTTCAATTTGGTAGAGGTCCATTTTATGGGGCCTTTTACCTTCTGTGCTTCTTTTAATCCCTGAAGGAGGGGCTTCGTAAATGTGGAATAATCGAAGACCCAGGCCCTGCAATAATTGAACATGCCAAAGTACTGCTGCATCTGCTTGACTGTGAATGGCTGTAGTGTGCTGTCCCTTTTGCTCTCTGGAGTGATCTTACTTTTGTCTAGAGATATTCACTGTCATAGGTACTCGACTCCCTTTTGGCAGTACTGCAATTTCTCCTTGTTTACCTTGTACCCCTTCTATGCTAGTAATGTCAGAAGTGTAACTGAATCTTTCATACACTGGTCCTCCTTTGTGTGCTGCACACCAGGAGGTATTCCACACACTGGATTGCTGTGCCTTTGCTTAGGTCCATGTGGATCACCCTATTGAACACACTAGGTGACTCGCAATACCCTTGTGGTAAATGAGTATGCTGTAACCTTGTTCTGCGTTAAGTGAACGAAGTGAGTTCTCCAGCATGGGGTCTGGCACGGATACACATGCTCATGAATATTTTCTGTCGTCAGGCTGGGAATCCTCGGTAAAAGAAAAAGTTTCACTTTCACTTAAACTGTATTTCTCCTCTAAACCAATCACTGTCCTCTGGGACATAGTGTGCCATCCAATGAGTCCTCTACCTAAGCTTCTCCTCTGGCAGCCATCCTCAGATTTTTACCTCACGTTTCAGCGTTGGGAGTCCTCTTCTTGCTCTCCAAGCTATTTGTACGTTTTTTCATGTTTGAAGCAAAAACAGAACTTTTTCTGTTAAAGAAACCTGTGTGCTCTATTTTGTTTTTTTTTTCATCTGCCGACAGCGGTGAACCGTTGTCGGTGATGTTCCGTGCCCCTCAAGGGCGAAGATCCATTGACGATTCTACAAGGGCTCTTAGGCCTACTTTGCTCCCTGTAACCATAACTGAGGAGAGAGAAGGGGAGGAGGGTCCCTCTTCAGGCCCTGCACCAAACGCAGGCTACGGAATATGTTTGTGGAGGACAAGCACATGCAATTCCTCTACTGCTTGCACCCGGACCACAAGGAAGTGGTACGAGATATGCATCGATTCTCCAAGAAAACAATGTAGGACCGGCATAGTAGGCCGGCTGCGTGGCTTGACGCCAAGGCCTCTGATCCGTGCTCCAAGCAGGGTCATGCCTCAGCCAGGAGCAGTCTTCTAAGTCCTCTGAGGGTGCCTCATCAGTGGGGGCCCAAGACATGGCCAAGAGCAGCAAGCCCAAGTCCACCGGGTTCGCTGCGGAAGCGAATCCCAAAATAGAGCGTGATCAGCATCGCCTAACGCCTCCATTGCCTGCCTACCATCAAGCTCCTCTTCAAAGAGGAAATCTTCTACCCCGGCTAACCTACGTGAGAAATCTGAGAAGCCGCGGACAAGAAAGGATGCTACGCAGCCCAAGCAGGCTCAACTGACACAGCCAAAGACCTAGTCGGCGGCTCCGACTTCTACTACTACCACAACTACTACGGGCGCTGATCCTTCGAGGGGTTGCTCCCACGGCTCAGGTCCCTGCCCCCAAGGCGTGACACCGCCGCAGTGACTTTGGCAAAGTCTGCAGGCATGTCAGAAGGGGTGAAACCGGCCCAGGCCCCGGTTCAAGACTCTCAGGGGGGTAAAATGTGGGGTGGTGGTAAGGAGGCCCCAAAACAGCCCTCCCAGGTGGCACCCAAACCATGGAGGTCTCGTCCACATACGACAAAGATCAAGAGTCCTTCCATACAGTCCACGAGGACATGGAAGAAGAGGGCGATGACGGCGCAGGGCCTAGTTTTCCTGTTCTACCTTCTCAGCCGATGGACATTTCCTTGGAAATGTTGTCGACTCTACACACCTTGGTGTCAGAGATCCAGATGAGAAGGACTCTGGTTCCGGTACCTGTGGTCCCCGATCAGCCTCCAGCAAAGAAGAGGAAGCATCATCCGACACCCCCATTTCAACCTCCTCCACCGCATTGGGGCCCTTCTCCCCCAGCAGACCCATACACTGGTACGGATACGGCCACAACGGATACTGATGAAGATGTTGTTGCAGCGGATGGTGGATAGCCACATTTGGATGCTCCACATATGGTGTTCCCACTGGATGGGGTGGGATCGTTCCACTCCATGATTTCCAGGGTATCCGAGCTATTCCAGCTGGTGCCTGAGGAAACCAAGAAGGCATGCTTCTTGTATCAAAGGCGCAAGGCCAAGAGGAATACGATCATGGTGGTGCCTTTTCTGGACGATTTTTAGAATTTCAACCCTGGAGAGAGTGGGCCTTTTTCTCAGTGTCACATAGAAATCTTTTAGATTTCTCCTAAGGTTTAAATACCTTTTTTTTGGGTGAACTGCAGTTCCCAAATATAGTAAAGTGAAATTGACTTTACTTGCCTTTTCTTGTATGTCCAGCACACCCCACTTTATGGGGAGTGCTGGGGCCGCTTTTCCTATTTACTCATGTAAAAATGTTTGTTACCCTCACTACTTTAAAAGGCTGGTGGCAGTGGTTTAATTTATCTACCATTGTTCTTTTCTACCGCAGGCTGAATGCTCAGTGCAGGATAGCACCCATGGGTGACTATTGTGTCAAAATGGTCCTGGTCTTCTTTTTGCGCCATTTCTTGTTTGTGAAGTCGGTCTTGGGTTTTTCCTCTGCGTGCCAAACCAGGTTTAACCACTTTGTTTGTTTTGCCTTTGGCAGGCTTGAGTACTGAAACCCGCCTCTGGCTTCAGTGTGTCTGGCAGGGCAGGAAGTGATGGAGGGGCACGAAACCTCCCTGTCCTTAGTCTCTAGGGCAACCTGAATGCACCCAGTCCTGATTGGCTGGCTGGTTGTCCTTGCAGGACAGTCACCCTGCTGTGTGAGTGACAGCTGGGCTGTGCACGAATGGGAGAAATCTGCATAAAAGGCGAGGGTTCTTGGACCGAAGACAGTCGACAACTGGGAAGAACACCCCGATGAAGAAAACGTGAACGAAGCTTGCTGCATCCTCCTGGACTGTTTAAATGCCCAGTGAAGCCCTGCTGAAACTCTTTGCTTAACTAAAAGAGAAGTTCCGGAAGGGATGACTTGCTCCATTTGGGTTAGTGGAACCAACTAACCCAGAGACGAACTTTGCTGTAAGACCTTCCCCAAATGGGCTGTACTTCTTTGCTGCTGCTGGAAGGAACCGAGTGCCAGGGGTCGGGAAATCCGTAGTCTGTTGCAATGTCTGTAAGCTGGACAAAAGCTCCAGTAGTCTCCTGAGGACCCTCCCGAAGCAGGACAACCCAAGCTCTAGTCCCCTCACCAGAGTGCAGGACTCGAGGAGTGAAGGAAGCCCACCCTCCAAGATCCTCGTGGTGCTGTTTACCGCACGCTGAAACCACGAAGTGCCACTGAATTGAAAAGACCCTCTAGCTGCCGCCGACCCCATAACTGCTGCACATGAGTCCTCCAGACATCCTACCTCATGTCCCCACTACTGAGGCCCAGGAACACAGGATCTGCAACACTGCAACCAAGACAGAAGCCAGCTGGATCCTCTTCTAACCTAAGGTACTGTTCTGACTAAGGGGTACTTACCTCTTTGTAGCTTGTTTTTCTAGAATTGATTCCAGCTCTAACTTTAACAAGTGCAACAGTTTGTGGCCCAACAGTGATTTTCTATAGCAAACTCTCTAACTTTGTGCAAGACTTTTTACTATCTACGAAGTGCCTCGGCTCCATAGACGTTGCTCCAATTGACTTTGGCTGTCCTAGCTCCTTGCAGGCTCTTCTGGTCCATTGACTTTGATTCTTACCGTCCCTCATAGGTGATACATTGGTTTTTAACTAATATTACTGGGAAAGGTTTTTATCTAGACTTCATTGGGAGATTTAAAAGTGCTCACGTGCTCTCAGAACCTGTTAACATTTCCCCTTCCTTTTAACCTTCCCTTTCTACAAACCTCAGAATTTGCAAAAGTGATATATAATAATGTCCTAGTTAGTGAAGTCACCTCAGGGTGTGTAGGAAGCTTGGATGAAGCATCTCTAAAGAGTATCTACTTGCTTTGCCTTCCTTCTGAGAAAGTAATTTGAAGTGTATTTTCATTGTTGCACATTGCCCTTTTTAAAGAATGCTTATTTAAAACTGACCGTTAAATGATTATTTTACTAGAAAACCTTGGGTGGTGTTTGAATACTTGTATTGGTGGATTTCAATGCTACAGCTCACATTTACCCCTCTTGAGAGCAGAACTGGCTGCTCAGTCACACTACCAACTTGTAGTACAGACCTATACCCAATACCAAGAGGACAATACTGGTGTAGTCTCCACCAGTGTTAATACATCGATACTTGCCTAACGTTTGCTGACACAGGATTCTGCCAAATGGGGAACAGTGTCTGCCTTCATTGACCAGGTTGGATGAAAGGCATGAATTTCCGTCAGGAGGCCCAAGCGAACATGCTGGACATGCCCTTCAACAGAGAGAATCTGTTTGGGAAGGCCGTCGATGAGTCCCTGAAGCCCATCAAGACTGATGCAGAGACGGGCCGTTCCCTGGGCACTCCGCAGCAGCACCACTCGTCTTGACGCTCCTCCAGTGGCAGTCTAGCAGGTCTTCAAAAGGGTTCTCCACGTCGTACCGACAGCCATCCAGATCCTCAACACAAGCCTACAGAGACCATTCCCAGGCCTACGGTAGCAGAGCACAGCGGAGCCATCGCCTGCAGGTCAGGACGCTGGCTCTGAGCCAAGCTTGAACCGAACAGGACGTCCGGCCTCCACTCGTGCACCCGGGTGGGAGGCCGACTGACCACGTTCGTCAGCGAGTGGAGAAAGATCACTGACCGTTTGGTGCTGGACGCTTTCACCCAAGGACACAGCCTGGAGTTCCAACACAGGTGTCCGCGGAGCACTGCGGTTCCCCGTCAGGAGCAGCACATCCCTCAGCTTCTGGAAGAGGTACGAGCCATGCTGCAAAATAGGGCAATAGAGCTGGTACCCCAACGGCTCTGGGGCTCTGCAGTCAATTCCAGATACTTTTTAGTCGGAAAGAAGACAGGGGGCTGGTGGCCCATCCTAGACCTACGACGTCTGAACAAATACCTCAAGTCCCAAAAGTTCAGGATTGTCATGTTGCAACACATGCTCTGCCAACTGGAAAAAGGCACCCATCTTTCATGCTGAAGGTTCTATTGGAATTCCACCTCAACGAGCCTTTGATGTTACATGTTTTTTTCCTAAAACCTTTGTCTCTGGCAGAAAGGGCCTTCCACTCGCTGGACTTTGCTCGTTCCCTGAAATTCTACGTGACACACCCAGAGTTTTCGCAAGACTTCAAAACTGTTTTTGAACTCTTTGGTCCTGTGAACCATGGGAAGGCCTTGTCCAAGGCTTCCATTTCAAGGTGGCTCTCCGGCTGCATCACATACTGTCAGTGGTTGGTTAACTGACCGCTGCCCGCCGTCCGGAAGCCCACTCCACCAGAGCAATCGCTGCAACAACTGCGTTCCTGTCTAGTGTGCCCCTACTGGACGTCTGCAGGGCTGCTACGTGGAGGTCCATGCACACCTTCATGAAGTTCTACTGCGTCAACAGGGATTTCAGGGAGGAGTCCAGAGTCGGCCAGGTCGTGCTACGCAACCTGTTCTCGTGAGGTGAGCCTGTTTGAGGTAAGAGTTAATTGTTTTTGTTGAGCCTATCCACCTCCCATGGTTGTGTAATGTTGTACTGCTATGTATTCATTATCATGAGCATGTGAATCTATACCAGACCCCCTGCTGGAGAAGGTTTAAGTTACTTACCTTTAACTATTGTTCTCCAGCAGGGTCTGGCATGGATTCACACGTGAACCCCATCTCACCTCTCTGCGGCTCTTCTTGGTCATACTGCCACTTTATGTGGTACCAAATCTGAAGATGGCTGCCAGAGGAGGGGCTTAGGGAGAGGACTGTCTTTGGATGTTGGCAGTATGACCCAGAGGCTAGGGATTGGTTTAGAGGAGAAATACAGTATTTAAGTGAAAGTGGAACTGCTTTTACTTTTACTGAGGATTCCCAGCCTGACGGGGGAAATATTCATGAGCATGTGAATCCATGCCAGACCCATGCTGTAGAACAATAATTACAGGTAAGTGACTTAAACTGGCCCCTCATTTTCATCTTCTGAGAACAGCTGTTCATCAGTCAAGTCTGTTAGTTTTAATGACTGATCAATACAGATAACCGTACCCCACTCGTACCGTCTTCATCTGTCCTACACAATATGACCATGTCCTACCTTGTGAGTGCTACTTCTAAATAGTGCTATTTCTAAATGTATGGCGAGTGAATTTTCTTGATACTATTTCTTTGCGTACTGCTGGTCTGAACAAAAAATAGATTGGTAATGGAAAAACCTTGTCTTTCAGTCTGGGTACGTACCCTAACAATACTTGTACCCCATAAAGGAATACCCCTGGGTGGCGTGGTGACCTGCATTAAATGCTATGCGTGCAAAATGCTTGTACGATGGCTGCAAATCGCTCATAAAGGATACCGGTTGTCTAGCATACTATGCCCTTCTCTGAAAATGAAATTGTCATGTTTATCTCGGCCTGATTTCTTAATGGAAGTGATTTTCGAATACAATAGGGGTTGCTACTATTTGCTCTGTGCCTATTGTGAGTGGTACATTTTCTGTGATAGAAACAGTTAAAATGGCCCCAGAAAATCCCTGTGTCCATTACTTTGTCCCACAGGAGAAAGACACCCTCCTTAATACAGGATTTGGTGGCTCTTGTGTCGACCAAAAATACATTGTTTTGTTCAATCTTAACTGCTAGCTCAGGTTTCTCATCAGGGTCTTCAGTTACTGAAAGGAATGGGCACACAGGTGTTCTATTTGGGCTGTCCAATTCAGCATTTGGGCTTTCTCATAAAAATGGAAATGTGTTGTGTCCGAGAACTGCCGTTCCTGTACCAAGTGGTACTGTATTCTGGGCTAGAAATCTGCAGTCCCCCTGCGTGTATATTTATTCTTGAGCCTGTAAGGCATTCTGTGTTACTGTGGTTGTCTGCTGCTGTGTTTACCTGTGGCATCAGGGTAACTTGCTGGCCCTACAGTTTCCATTCTCTGTGCGAAGGGCGTCTGCACCTGCAGTGGTGACATTTGTGCTGGCTGTGGCTGCATCTGTGATTGTATCGGCTGCCTCTGTATGGGTTGAACATATACTTGTGCCCCCACTAGGCCCATGTTAACATGTTTGTGCGAAGTGTCCCCTCTGACCACTTATAAAACCTGGTCTGCCAAATCTGGGCCCCACTCCACCATATCCAAACCCCCTCCCTCCCTGGGAGTATCCTCTGCACTGTTGGTAATATCACGTTCTGTGGGTAATACCCCCTTGCTGATGGAGACCCTGTTGCTGATACACTCCTGGTTAGCAATACCATCCATGCTCCTGTAACCCCCACCCTTCCCTTGCTGTGGATACTCCTCCCTGTGACCCACCCCACTCCCTTTGCTGACCATGGGCATCTTTGAGCTGTCCTGGGACAATGTTGGTAAGTACAGCCCCTTCTATGGATAATTTTCATCGTTCTTTTGCACCAACTTTGCCTTGACCTTAATTATGTTGTCTGCTGTGTCCTTCTCTCTTGCCCGTTTCCTCTTACAAAAGTGTACTATGGTGGTCTATATTTCTGGTCATCACCTCGCCTCCATCCTAACCACCTTTTTTAGGGATGTCTGCACATATGAGGGGAATCCTCCGACCAGTATGTGATCAAATATTGGTATGTTCACGTCCCATGATTGTAGCGTCTCTAGTGTCCACATCTCCTGTATCTGTTGAATTTATTCTGCTGGGTCCTTGTCTGGTTTTATTTTATGTGCCGCAATGGCCCCGTTGTCTGATGTATCTGGGTACATAGTCCTTTCCACACGTGTGTGGCAGTTGTTAAAAGGTGCCTCGTTGTGTATGTTGCTACTCAATTTTATATATATCCTGCCTGCTCCCATATTTTGACCCTGTTATCCCTTTCTTGATAGTATATATCCACGTGGCTGCTCCTGCTGCTAGGGATGGCAAGCTATACATTAAATTCTCGGTCTAAACTCTGCCATGGTACATACTGCGCTCCTCCCCTACCTTTCTGCAAGTGGGCAACAGTGTTCGTGGCACAGGGGCAGCCCCACCATTTGGAGCACAAGCTACCGCCATCCTACCTTTCCTGTTTCAGAGGGTCTGGGACAATCCCTACTGCTACCCCAATCTATCTACCTTTCTATCGCCCTCTCTTGTTCTTTCTTCTGTCTTCTCCTCTCTTCCCTTTCATTCGGTCTTCCTCCCATTCCTTGTCACCCCTTGTTTTCCCCCCTGCCAGGTCCTGCTCCTCTGTTCTCATCAGTGTCCTCGGGGTCTGCTTTGTACCCAACAGAGATTTCATCCTATTCTTCCGGGATAACTATCTAATTGAAACCATTTTCTTGGACGTCAGGTGACCTGCGGTTCCTGCTGCACCTTGCTCCTCTTCTTTTTTTCCAGACCTCCTCTTCCGTCACACTTTTCGGCTGCTTCGAACACAGTTTCTAATTGCCCTCGCACACTTTTTTCTATGTCTGCCAAATACTTTGTTACTGGCTTGCGCAACTGGTATGTGTGCCCTCTACACCCACTTGGCAGCGGTGAACCTGTACCTTTACAACACCATACAAAAAGTATATTTCTTTTATCACTGGGAGAATTTGGCATTTAAAGAAAAGCCCTACACGTAAGGTGTGGATTGATTTTCCTGAACCCCCAAATATAGGGTCTGGAAAAACCCTTCTTTTGGAAGAAAAATTCTTATTTGTATTGCTCAATGTTTTGTGTTCTGAAGAGCAATGTGTATTGAGAAATTAAACAGAGAGCCAAGAAAGGGGTGGAATCTGGCTAGTTTTAAAGACTTTGATTGGGCATGCAAGTCTAGCGGGGAACAAGTTGTGGCATGAAAAGTATCCAAAGCTGAATTGACAGCTACAAAAGAGAAGACTATTACAAAATAGTAACAATGGTATTTGGAGAAATATGTAGGACACGGCACCTAATTGTGCAGGCCAATAGGGTACCTACCCGCTTGTTAGGATTTATGGTTTCCTGGTTATTCCACACTCCCCTGTTATTGTAGGTTTGTACTCATCTCTGGTAAAGAGGCCCTCATATAGGCATTGAGATTAAGCACACCCTGCATAAGCTTCAGTGTTTTTATAGTATAATATCTTTTTGATACTGTTTATTAGTAGCCAATGTGCCTATTTGAACTGATAGTTTGATGTGTTACTTGAAGACTGTTGTTTAGTATACAAGAGTATTTTTTCTAGAGTTCTGTGTGGACTAATTGCCCTCTGTGTCAACTAAGTATCCCTTCCTGAGAGTAGAGCCATGTCACTCTGACAATGTTAACTACGCTCAGAGGTTTGGTTCCCTTTCTTGTCAGGTGTGTTAACCTTCCCCCTAGGGTTAGTGGTTGTAGCATCCTCATCAGTGTGTGGTTCAAAAACGGCCTTAACACTTAAAATCCTCCTTGCTGGCTGGACTGGTTGTCTCATGCAGGGGCTGTTGCTTGTTGCTGTAATGTTGCTTTCACTCTAAATCCTCTTGTGTCAATCCCCTTGAGGTGGGGCGATTCCTTGGCCCAGAAGAATGGTGTTTTGCCATTACTGTACTGTAGCTCCTCCTTTGCTTGTTTTTGTGCCGCCCCAACCATTGCCCCCATCGTAGGACCATTCTTTATCTGGCTCCTCTGATTTTCTCTGAAGCTGGCTAGATCTCCTTGGTCAGGTTCCTACGTTCCTCTGGTGCCTTCCATTTCATTGCTTTGACTTCTGGTTGGTGGATAGTCATCCTGAGTATGTAGACTATTCTTCTTTTCTTCTTCCGGTGTCATCGCTGGGCTGAGATTCAAGGCCCTGAGTACCATATCCTGTCTGTAAACCAAGCCCTATACTAACCAAATTGTGATTGGCAGACACTGTGAATACATGTCCCCGGGTCCGGAGTTATTCTTAGAAATCTTCTTCGGGGTTCCCTTGGGTCCTGTATTAGTGGGACTTTGCATGCCTGCTCTACTAAGGCACGCCATTGACTTCCACTGGCCCAAATCCTACTCTACTTCCTTCACTTGTCTGCTGGGGCTTCCATCTGGGACTGGAGTTCTTCAAGAGGGTCTCCTGGTGTCCTATGTGGTTGGTAGCTGTTTTGTCTCTACCTGTGGGGTAGATCAAGTACTAGCCTACCTTAATTCTATAGTGGCTCTGCCAAAGTATTTTTTCCTGATTATTTGTATAGAGGCCTTTCTACAACATTGAAACTCCTCCATAAGTGAGTTCCTTTGTGTGCCTGTAGTTTTCCTACAAAAGACTTGCATTTGAGAAACTCCCCCGATTTACTGCAGAGTTAAATTTATAACATCTCTGCGCATCATTTCTGCTATAGACATGTAATGGGATTCTGTGTCTAACACTTGTTAAATTATATCTATTCGTTTTGAGTTTTATCATTATTGTTAGTCAAGCCCTTTTCTGATATTTTCAGGCTCCTGAGCATTGGCACAAATTGATTACCCCCTTACGCTTACGTCCCGTCCCCTTTACTCCATACTGTATGGGCATCCCTGCCAAGGGACGGGAGATGGAACCCTTTTCACCAGAAAAAACCTTCTTCCCCTTCAATTTCAGAGGCGCGTCCCAGGGAGAATTTGCTGCCCTGACTCCGCTCTCCGGCGCCACACCCCAGTCCCATTTTCCACGGGAACGGGCCGAATTCACCAGCGCTCCTGGGTTTGGCTTCGGCCATGTAATTTCACGCGTGGATACTTCTTCTTTGTCTCATCTTTCATTCAGGTACTCGGTCCTCAAGCGTCAAGCTCCTCCACGGCGCATGTCTACTTCTACAGGGTTCAGCAGGTTTCCATCCTGCAAAAGGCTTTTCCCAACTTCAGACCCCCACGCCATCTGCCTACGTTGCCTTGGCCGACCCCACGGTTGGCAATCATGTTCGGCGTGTGACTCGCTGTCCTCGAAGGCTCTGAAGAACAGGCTAGACAGGCGGATGGAGCTCTTCCAGAGGTCGCCTCCAGAGGATCTCAAGAACTTCGTGAAGCATTGAACCAGGCCCAAGGTAGGGCGAATATTTTCTAGCGCACCCCGCAAGGGAGACTCCTTCCCTGGGACGTTCCCTCGCAGATGGGACCGGCCAGATCCTTCTACCAGCACGTGCCCAGAGGCTGCTACAGCTACTGGCCTTCGAGTCGAGTGGTCCTCGGATCCTCCCAGGCACAGTGGCGAGGGACCGGAAGGTTCTTGTACCGGGTCTACACCCGAGGGGTTATGCCCTTTTACCGGCACAATGGCCAAGGGGCTACACCCTAATACCGGCAATATGTCCGGAGGGGGCGCCTAAACTCAGCTCTACCGACCCCTGGGTCGAGGCTCTTGCACCTACTGGGCCGAGACCCAAGGTGCAGGGTAGGCCTCGTGATCCACACTCGTGTCTTGGACGAGGTTGGGCCGAGCAACACGTCGCAGGCACGTGGCAGGCAGCTTGACAAAATGGCCCCCGTTCCAGAAAGGGGCACCCGTCCGACGCCATTCCACGAATTTGGCGAAGAACGAGTGTCTAGGTGGGACTGGCCTCAACCAGGTACGTGGCCTACAGTCTACCCTTCATTTGCGCAGGGCAACTTTCCTTTGCGTCCATATGGACAGGGTATACAGCGGCTCCGGCAGCCCCCCACTACCCTGTCGGTACCTCCTGCCACCTCTTTGGCCAGTGAAGAGAAGCTCTTTGTGAAGTTTCTCAGCCTCATGAGGTCTCCTCAGATGGGGGTTATCATCAAAGACGCAGTCAGGGAAGTCCTCCCCGCCATGCTAGAGGCACCACAGACTCCATCGGTCCCCTGTCCCCGGTGCAGCCGCCTCCTCCGGCTCCACAGCTAACTCTGCCACCTCCTCAGCCTCCGTCTGCGGTCCCTGTACCCCAGCCTCCGGCGCCATCTACCCCTCCTCCTCCACAAGATCCTCCAAATCCACAGGATACCGACGAGGAGGAGGACGACGACGATCCGGACACGCCATTCTCAGCCAGGGCCTTCCATGAAGGTCTTGCTGGCCTGGCTGAGAATGGCGTGTCCGGATCATCCTCCTCCTCCTCCTCGTCCGTATCCTGACGAGGATACCTGGGCCTCCCGCAACCCGAGGTCGAACAGACGGCAGAGGGGGTTCTAGCTGACGTCCTCACAAGACGCCCCTCTGCCAACACGGGGATTCCACTGCAAACCGATGTAGTCTCCCTGGCCAAGAAGGGTTGGCTCAAGCTCCACTCAGTCCAGCCGGTCAACCGATGCCTGGATGCCAAGTACAAGCAGATGGAGGGGGATACACTCTTACTCTCGACCCATTCTCAGCCACACTCCCCATTGATCGCTGCAGCATCGCTATACTCCAAGCCTCAGTCGTCGTCAGCCGCCTCCTCTGCGGCACTGCTAGGCAAGGAGGAGATGATCTTGGAGGGGTACGGCAAGAAGATATACTCAACACCTCCTTGCACCTGCGTCAGACCAACGCAGATGCCATGCTGGCTGCCGCCAACCAACGGTTATGGCGGGAAATTGCGACTTCCTCCCGGAACTCCCCACCCAATGCCAATCACGCTTTAAGGTGGGGCTAGCGAAAGCCAAGCTCATGGTGCATGACCTCATTGAATCCACAGTGGCTCATATCGATACCTCAGGCCGTGCCATCTGCAATGGCATGCGAACAGCCCGGCTCCGGGCAACCAAATTCAACCCTGATGTCCAGGAGCACATTCTAGATCTACCGTTCGAGGGGGTTCTGGGGGAACCTCTTCCACTCATCTACGGGCGAAGAGCTGGACAAAAAGAGGAACAGCTCACAAACGGCAAAGTCTTTATCCATTTTTACAAGGACGACGCTCAAATCGTACACTCAATCTCAGCAGCGCTCGGAAAAGGGTTGTACATATGGAGGGTTCCACGGCTTTCAGGAACGCAGAGCCAGGCAGCCGGACCGCTCGCCGTCTCAGAACCGGCGCAAACAACAAAATGGGAGGGTGGGGGGGAGGGCTTTTCCCAGTCCTCCGCCTCAGCCTACGAGGGAAAGAAGGCATGGCACGCCCCTTCGGGTCAACGTGTCTCCGGTGGGTGGCAGGCTTGCTCTGCATGCACAATTCTGGCGCCAGAATTTGGCGGACCCCTGGATCCTCTCCGTTGTATCCACGGGGTACCGCCTTCCTATCCCAGCCTCTCCTCCCTCCTCCCCTCCACTCCCACAGGTTGGGACAGCAACTCTTTTGGTGGAGATCCGGTCACTCGTAGAGAGCGAGGCAGTGGAGGAAGTTCCAGCCTCCCAGCGAGGCTTTGGCTTTTACTCCAGGATTTTCGCCATTCACAAAAAGAACCAGGCTGGTCTGAGAGTTGTGCTGGACCTTTCCACCCTCAACCCCTCCTTTCCCCTGCAAAAATTCAAGATGGTTACTCCAGCTTTTATAGCGGATACATTGGACAAGGGAGACTGCATGTGCTCACTGGACCTGAAGAATGCGTACCTACAGGGCCCGATTTGGCAGCCCCATCATTCTTTCCTAGGGTTCAGGATCATGGGCTACCATTTCCAATACAAAGTCCTTCCATTTGGCCTCAACTCGGCCCCCAGGGTCTTTACCAGACTCGAATGCTGTAGCGGCCCTCCTCAGAGCGCAGGGCCTCCACATCTACCCATACCTCGACGACTGGCTCCTCAGGCTACATCTCCGGAAGCGGTTCACCAATCTTCCCATGCCCTTATGAATACACTGCCCGACTTGGGCTTCTCGCTCAACCTCAAGTACTCACAGCTGCTCCCTACGCAGACTCTGACATTCCTGGGACTCATTTGGGACACCTGCTCCGAGAGGGTTTTCCCGTTGGAAGACAACATCTCAGCCATCAAGAGGGCCACCGCCCACTTCCTCAACAGGGATGGGACCTCAGCTGTGTGGTACCAATATCTCCTGGGTCTACAGGCGGCGGTCCTATTAGCCGTGCTGCACACAAGACTAAGGATGAGAAGGATTCAGCTGCACTTCGCGGCTTCATGCAATCAGGAACGGGACTCGCAATCCGAGATGATCAACATTCCTCTCTCTCTCCACCCGGACCTAACTTGGTGGTCCATGGACTGCAACCTACGGACGGGCAAGCCCTTTCGGTGCCCTCTCCGCAGGTCACCATCACCACAGACTCCTCGCTCGACGGCTGGTGCGCCACCCTGGACGATCTCTCGCTCCACGGCACCTGGACTCGACAGGAGCAGGAATACCACATCAATTGGCTGGAGCTGAACGCCATCTGGCTAGCGCTCAGAGCATTCCTACCACTTCTCAAGGGAAAGGTTGTCCTCATCCAGACAGACAACTCGACCAGCATGTACTACGTCAACAAGCAGGGAGGCACCAGATCCCCTCCTTCGTGCAGGCTGGCGATCAGCATGTGGGAATGGGCCCTGGAAAACAACATTTACCTCTCGGCAGTCCACCTCCCGGGGGAATCCAACCTGGAGACGGACAGGCTCAGCAGGCTGGGATCGGACAATTAAGAGTGGCAGCTAAACAACCTCGTTATTCAGGATTTCATCAACAAGTGGTGTCATCCCCAAGTGGATATCTTTGCCACCTGGCACAACAAGAGGTGCCCCCAGTTCACATCCTGGCAGGGTCAGGGCCCCGGCTCTCTGGGCGACGCATTTCACCTCCAGTAGACCGGCATAAAAGCCTCCGCCTTTCCACCTACCCCCCTTATCCACAGGGTAATTTGCAATATCACAGAGTCTCACCGACTCTGCATCATTCTAATAGCTCCATGGTGGTCGGCCAGGCCGTAGTTTTCGGAACTACTCAGCCTCTCGGAGGTGCCCCTGATACACCTTCTGACAGGCATAGCACATCTTCTGGCACAGCAGGGGGGCAGGGTCATCCACCCCGTGCCAGCGAAACTAGCCCTCACAGCGTGGTACCTGAGCAGGTAACGCTGCAGCACATTAGCCTTTCACATGCCAATCTGGATATCATACAGGGCACCAGGAGCAAGGCCACCAGGGCCCAGTACAAAAGCAAATGGACCAGATTCTGCCACTGGGCAGACTCCAGGGGAATCAACCCCTTGGCCTGTAATTTGCTCGATGTGCTCTCCTTTTCAGCACACTTCGCTCATTCGGGCAAACAGGTGGACACCTGCCGCACATACCTTGCAGCCATTGGGGCTTATAGGAACTCGGAGGAGGGCATCTTTTCCTCCTCCAACCCTATAGCCAAGAAACATCTGACTGGTCTCACTAGGCTCTACCCGCCCGTCAAGAGTCCCCTTTCCTACATACATCCCATCAACCTCCCCCTAATTATACCAGTGTCATTAGGCAATGTTAAATCTTTTGTCGACAAGTCAATGGGGACTGAGGTGTGGTGGCAGCACATGCTCCCTTGGCCACGCCCCCGCGTGCCTCTGATATTGAAGGGGAAAGAGGTTTTTTCTGGTGAAAAGGTTCCGTCTCCCGCCCCTTGGAAGGGACGCCCATACAGTATGGAGGAAAGGGGACTATGGACTAAGAGTATGTTAGTCACTACGGTGAGTAACTTATAATTTCCGCCTCTAGGTGTTCCATTGGGTATATGGTCTGCCTTGGTGGAACCCGTTTTACTTTGTACTAGGGATTGTGAGTGTGGAAGAAACAATAAAATCCACGTGTCAAATGTGGAAAGAGCAGCAAGAGACAGTTTATTATTGGCATTGTAATACTGTCAAAACTACAGTCACTTTTGCAAATACTCCCAATCATACATTGTTATTCAAAGAAACATATCCACCACACCAACACTTAGTGAAATAGAGAATCTATTTTCATGCATAATCACAAACTGTCCCCAAGGACAAACTAAGAAGGTCTGTGACACGTAATACCCTAGATATATGAAACCATGTACAAACACTTTGATATACAAAACTGAACACATCTGCCAACATATAAATTTCATGGCCAAGCAAAATGGAATAACTTAACAATGATTATACTGATTGTTGTAAGGTACCCTTTTGACTAGTATTCAATCCATTTGCTAATGATGGATGATCAATCCATTTAAATGTTTATTCTATCAGCATTTGTTAAGAAGGCTACCATGTTTAATTCCTCTCTGGCATTGGCGGAAATTCAAGAGGCGGGCAGACATGGTAGACAAGGAACTAAGAAATAACAAAACAGGGTGTGCTTAAGGTTAACTCAAGTGAATATAAGGATGTCAAAATAGCTACAAACAATCGTATGGGCCAAACATAAGTAGGCATGTATTTATCCTACATGGTCAGATTAAATCTGTACCCCTATGTTCAACAAAGACAATCCAGCATTTATACTTTTTGAATGGTGGCTGAAACAGCAAATAATATCATGCCCTGATATTATTTCAGGTTTAGCGAATAGCTTGTGTAAATCTCAAAGTATGCCGTGGAATTAATAGGAATACTCTATCTAGGGAATGGATTGGCATTTAATCTGTGTATTACAAAAATAAATGGGCACCTATTCTAATGTGAAGGTGGTTACCTTGTCTAATTGCTGTTAGGGAAAGGTTTGGATATAATTTGGATGTAACCAGAATGGATGCACAAATGTGTTACAGATCGAGAAAGAGGGCAGCGGTGTTGACCGGGGCAGTGAAATCTATTTGTGCCTGCCATTATTGAAATAGTTACCACGTGAGAATTCCGGTGCATATGACGTCCTCGCGCAGGCACAGTCATTGTGATTGATGTACACCTATTGTTGTAAAGGAATAGAACATTTTTAAATTAACTTTAATTTTATTTTTGCTGTGGCTGATTAAATCACCCTATATTGATTTAAGAGAGTAGTTTTAGCTTCACCAGTTGTGCAAGCCGATTTACTGCCGTTATGTTCTCACAGAAATGAGAGGCGGACACAAAGTTGTAATATTTTCATTGCGCATCTTTATTAAAATGTCCCTATCCGAAAGCGTTTCCCTACCTATGAAACTAAAACTAAAGATTAGTCTGTGTCAGGTTCTCAAAATGATATAAACTGTTGTTGTGTCCAAAAATACCAATCTGCCTCTCACACTGAAAAGGAACAACTAAGAGTGTAAGGAAATCTTTGACTTATATGTGCGAAAAGTATTCACAATTAAAGCAAGTAGATAGATCAAACAGAAATTGTCTTTTCCAAGGAGAAACCCTTGGATCCAGAGGGGTGTTCCCTTCTCCTGGATATTTCAGGTAGGATCGCAAAAAGTCTTTTTCAAAGAGTTGCCTTAAGGATGGCAAAAGTGTCTCTTTGTTTCCAACAGTTACTTTAGTGGACTGCCTGGTATATTCGCCTGTCAGGAATCCTTAGGTTTTTTGATCCCCTTGTATACTCTCCTGCCAGGTATCCTACAATTTTAAAGTTCTTAATGATCTTCAAAGTGGCTGGTGTTCTGCTTGTCAGGGCTTCCTTTCATCAACTTTCAACGGCCCAAGTGCTCCAGCACAGCCCTTTCCCATACTGCTGCTGCTTTCCTCTTTGGCTCTCCTGCTTTCTTGAGCGCGGACACCATTTGAAACACTTGTGTATAGGCGCGTTACAAATACCATATCATATCATATCCTGCACACTCGTGCTGCATTGTAAAAACTAGTCCGGACGTTGAACTTGGTGTTGCTTTCAGTCTGCATGAACTCCTCCTTCCTGCTCCTCATCTCAGTACATGAGGCTTTATGGGAGTTTGGAGTTCTAGGATTTCCAAAATGTTATTGGTTAGGGTTCTTATGAACCCTAACCAATAGGACCTAACCAACAGAAGTGTAGGTGTCATAGGTTTTTCCTAAAAAGGGGGGGGGGGGGGATACTGCATCTCTCCTAATGGAGTCATCACCTCCTCCCGGCAGTCATCTCCTCCCATATGATCCTCCCTCATAGTACCACCCACAAGGTGGTCAGGATCATGTAGCAGCTTCTCTCCCCTGTCCATGTGGGAGATAATCACTGGGAATCAGTGATGACAGGATTCATCAGTTAGCAGTCCGATGTACCTTAACAGTAGCTATTGGGGTGTGCGATAGTCCTCCAGATGACGTTGCTTCTTCCCAGATGGGAGCCCCTTTCCCTGCAGCTAGGGAGGTGAGGTTGCTAACCGATAGTCCCCGTAGGGATGGTGATAATGTGGGAGCAGGTTAAGGGGAGGGACTTCCCTCCTGGGATAAGGATGCGCATCTGGACACGGCCCCTTTAACTCCCAAACCCACAGCATAAAAACAACCAACCCTTCCTTACCTATGGTAAAGTCTGAGATGATATGTTAGTATGTGTCGGACAATCTGTCTGTGATAGGTACTGGGACGATGAAACACCCAAAAACGCTACCGTCCAGCATGAACTTTGTTAGGCCAGATATTGTCAATCAAACTGACATTACGCTGGGGCAGTCCCAGCTACTTAAACTAAACAGTAAAGAAGGACAAGGAGAGCGACACTCGGAAGGAGTAGTTGCTGAGCTAGCAAGCTGCCAAAAAATCCTGCAAAACGGGGCGATCGAAGACTGTATCAAAGCAACAGTGTAGAGTGACGAAAACAAACTGGGGGACACCAGGAAGGCCTCCCTCCCCAGTCGGCTGAGAGTTGACAAACTTGAAGCTGAGAGTCAATGTGGTGGTGGAGTGTCCTATGGTGGGTTAACTGTGCGGTCCAAGAACTAGGCAGAGACCGCCGACACTAGCCTACTTCAGAGCACCGTAGGTGATTGCATGGGAAGTAAGAGGAACCGTGGTGGTTGCCTGACCTGTAAAGGGTGGACTGTCTGGTCTGAAACTTGAGCCCTGACCGCCAACGGTAATGGACTGCAAACTCAACTGGACCGAACCAGAGCAGAAGAATTGACAATGAACCTGCGAAAATTGGCGACTAGTTTCCTGAGAGAAGGTAACTGGGACAACAAGAAGTCCGGGAGGGTGCTAGGAATACTTAAGAAGGTGAAACAAGAAGACGAGAGAAGGATATCATTTTGTGCTGTAGCTACCTGGTCAGTTTCAGAAGACTGGGGTATTGAAGAGTCAAGAAGGACTCTTGGAGACCCCTCCTTGTCCCGATGGGGACAGTTTGAAGAAAATTGCTAACATTTTGAAGAGTCAAGGGGAGATCGGGGGACTCTCTGCCTCATCCCACTTGGCGCAAGTTGAAGGACAGTGAGCAACTGGCGATACAAATTCTGTAAAGAGAATAGATGAATCTAAGTTAGAAGTAACTGGAGCAAACCTGTTGAAAACTGGGTGTAAACTAGCAGAAGGGGGCCATTGTGCTAGGTCATTCTCGTCAGTTGAAATAATTTGGGGAAACTGATTTCGAAGAAGCCCAGTAAGCAGAAACCTGCATCCTTTGGAAGTTGTCTCCGACAGCCCAGAGACATCCCTTTCTCATGCGGCAAAGGTCCACAAACACCAAAGTTCCCGTGTTGCACTGGGAACTTCAGAACCGTGGAAGATCACTCTCGTTTAGGGGTGGATTTTTTGTCCAATTCGATCTTCCTTTTCCTGTTGTCAACACTGGATCACCCCAAAATGTCAGCTCTTCTTTCCCCCCTCCCCTCTCTTTTCAACAAAAAGGTGCACAATCCTTATTACCCTTCAAGAAGGGACCGTACAACAAAAAAACGAGGTGGATAGAAAACTGAATAAGAGATGTCAAGTCAAGGTCCAACTCACAAGCTAGGATAAGGGAGGCATTCTCCTGGGGTTATGCACACATGCCCTCACTCCGAGCCCAGTCGTGGTGTAGACCAGTCCCTAGCCATAAACAAGCCATTATACATCCTGTGTGAATGAACCTGAATGTTTGGCTTGTTTTGTGGCCAACCTGGTTGGCTCGCCTCTAAAACCTTTGATTAGGTATGCAATTGGATGGCTGCGTTAGCCAGCCCATGAGTGTAATGGTATTCCTAGGGGAGTCCTAAGCATTGCCTGAGTTCTGCTGGATGTTTGCTAGAGTTCAGATGAACTCTGAATGTTTCCTTACCTGCTGAAAGATTGGTGCCAAAAGCTGCTCCTGCAATTGGGAGACAGTTTGGCCGCACTGGCTGGGTCTGTGGTTAATTACCTTGGCCACCTTTTAGAATTGTGGATGCTGGGTGTCCTTCCTCCACTGTCCCTTCCTCCATCTGTTACTCGATGTTCGCTGGTACCACATCTGGGCAATGTCAGGAAAGTTTTCTCTTTTATGCTACTTTTCCTCCATATTCTATGGACCCCCCCCGACGTTTTGCTTTTGTGTCCCTCCTTGACCTGACTTTATACATAGAAGTAAAGCCTTCAGCTTCACTTCACTGGCCGTTTTGCTCTTTTATTATGGGGAATCTAGTCCTTCCGACTTTCAGTACTATAACGGTTTCCATTTTGTATTTTTTACTTCTCTATGGTTAATATTTTCATATTGCGCAAAGCATCTTCCAATGCAGTGCAATGGGGATAGTTTTGTATCACTCTAGGCTTACACCAAAGGGATTTTTGGTTACTTTTAAATGTGCCTAAAGACATGCTGGTGGCACCAGTCACATTTTTTGCTATATTTTTAGTTGGCTCATTTATGTTTACCGCTTTTGGCTACTAATTGTGGCTAGTGTCCCAAGAGGGCCGCGCCACAAGATTTTACACTTGGTTCGTTGGCCATTTTGTTCTTTGCCCTTCTCGGGTCAGGAATTCCCTTTTATGGTAACGCATTTGCCTGGGAAAGCAGTGGTTTTCGAGGGCTAGTTCATGCCAATGTGTGTTTGGACTCAAGAAGTGGGCGGAACTGTCTGGCCCCCATCCACATACTTGCGCCAGTATGTCTAATGTGTGTTCATGAGTGATGCAGATCCTTGTGATTGGAGGGTTGAGTTTGATCACTCACCTGAACTTAGAATAAGAGGACTCCTGCAGCCATTCCATGCATCCTGTGTTGCTGTGCAGACAAGACAAGAGGACATATCCTGAAAAGCCTATCAACCATTCTTGATTTTGTCTAGCTGAAGCCATGCATGACTACCTGATCTCAAAAGACACTTGCTGGTGCTTCTACCCTTTGGACTGGTGAGACCAACCAGTTTTGATGCCTTCTCACAAGCCTGCAACCTTCGGAAGTGTCCTTGGACCACACAGTGAACTGAACAGCTCAGATTTGGCCTACCGTACTAGAAGCGTTGCTGTTCTGCATTTTGGCCTGGAATTTATGTGGTCTCCAGCTAGTCCTACAAGTCGCCTTCCGGCCAGGTTTCTGTGTCCCACCATCGACTGGTCCTGTTACGGAGGGCTTCCTTTGTCCACGACTGGTGAGCCGCCTGCTGCCCGTTTGTGGTTACTGTCGCTGGAACAGTCTGCCTTTCCCCGATCTGGTCGAGTGTCCTGACGAGTCCGGCATCCGTGCATGCTGCACTTCTTCACTGGAAAGAGTAGCACTCGGCTTCTGGACCTGTCCCGGAACTTTAACACCAGGGCCGTATACCCTACATGTCCCAATACAATGCTAACACGCACACACATGAAAGCAACCACGCGCACACTCACACAAGCACACGCATGCACACACAAGCATGCACGCACACACGGACACGAAAGCCCGCACACGAAAGCACACACGCACGCACACGAAAGCACACACACTGAGCAAGGCAAAGCACACAAGGAAGCAGCAATTCCAAGATGGCTCTTTAATACTAGGAGAAGGATGGCGAGACCAGAGATGGTTGCAAGGAGGGAAGTGCCCTTGTCCTTTTCAGACTGTTACTTTCGTGAACCTTGCAAAGTAAGAAACCTAAGCCTAAAGCTGGACAAATCTGCATTGTGTGTTGGAGGTACCAGGGGCTCTCCCGCGTTGATAACCAAGGCAGAGAGGAGGGTTTTCTGCCGTGATACTGCCTTAGGCTCCTACAACAAAGCAGCGCCAGTAAAGACAGCACAGCCGGTGAGTCGGAGAGACTGATACCAGACCAGCCTGTGTTACAACCAAGGATGCAAACGGCAACATTGTATGAAGAAATCTAAAGAGAAAAGCGTGTGAAACGTGTGTTGCGAGCGACACAAAATCTAATTGGAAACCAAAGGAGTGGCTGAACTTGATACCATAGACCGTGGCCCAGAGCCACGTGGGCGCTCATTCAAAGGTCTCTGTTAGTTGGAGCCAGCTATCCAACTGATTGGCAACTGTGAGAAGGGAATTTTGAGATTGAAGTGGTCTTGCAACGGGTCAAGCTAAACCCAGTGCACATTCGAAAGTCTTCAATACTTTAATGTGAATCTTTGTATTTTTGTTTTTGTACATCAGCCCCTCTGAATCAAGAGACTTTTGAGAAGTAAAGAGACTTGGGCACAGAAGGTCCTGATACTGGTAATGGGACTGTATCCTCGTGCCGAAGAAGCCAGAGTGTGTGCTTTGCTCGAGTGAACCGCCGTCACGTGCTGAAAACGTGAGGAAGGGCCTGAACATCCTGACATATAATTTTGTGAACACTTCTTTCCTTTTGATGAATACTACCCCACACTGTTGATATTTAGTGGTAAGGTTTGGCAATAGTTGTTTTTTTTTTTAGTATAGGCACTTTTATTTTGACGAGACTCCACTAGGACTGCATTATTTTTTGATGGTCGTAGATTGCTCCCACCTGTAGATTTAGGATTAGATGGGTGTTTATCAAACCATTGTTGAAGTTCAATAAACACCCTTAAACTGTGGTCACCTGTGTCTGTTTTACTGTTGATACCATGCATTCCTTGCACTCCCCATTTGTCTTAACCATTGACCCAGTTTCTACTAGCCGCTCCCTTTGTCCATGGAGCTGTCGTAATTTGCTTTACAAGGTTCTTTTAATTTCCAGGAGCCATCTTTGCTTTCACTTCTGGCTGGTGGATCCCACTCCTGGAAAGACCGATTCTTTCTTTTTGGCTGTCTGGGTCATTGTGTGTCTGGAATTCTTGTGCCTGGGTGACTAGATCCTGTAAACAGCACCTGTAAAAGAAGATATGTACTCACTGGCTCGTTTCAGAGATCCTGCGTTAACTTTTCTTGAACCACAATGAGTATTTACCTCTAGGCCCTGGGTTGGTAAGTTAATTGTGATACTTTCCCTCAGATATCCCCTTGGTCAGTTGGTGAAGGTTTCTGCAGGTCCCCTTCAACTGTGTTTTTCTATAGACTTCTATTGGCCTGAATGCTGCTGTGCTGCATCTCTTCCTTGGCTGCTTGGTCTGGAACCTGGCAATGCAGCTCTCAAAGAATCAACGAGTTGGTGGTAGATCTTTCTTTTGCTGGTGCCTCCCTCTGGAACAGTCTCCCTGCCTCTCTCAAACTTGAGAACCATCTCTGGTTCCGGAAGCACCTCACGATCTTACTCTTTGCTTCTGCCTTCTCTCTTCCTCTCCCCTGCTGATTTCCTTTCTGATACTGCACTGGTCACCTGGCTACCCTCTGATTTCAGGTCCAGGTCCCTGCCCAGTTGCGTACTTGCACTACCTCCCGGCAACCCTTGCACTTGGGTCTGTATCTGTAACCCTACAGTCCCACTACCTGCAGGTTTGGACACAGGCTGTCTATACTTATCCTGGCATCTTGCACCTGCTGGCCGCACTTTTTGTTATTGTTTTTATCCCATGTACAGCTCTGCACCCTCTCCTTTCTCCTGGCACTTTTCCACTCCCCGCCTCCCCTGCACTTGCACGATCTCAATGTCACTGGGCCTAGTAAGATCATCGTCTCTGTCCTCCCTCTGTTCCCCCTGCGTTGCCTTGTCGCGCCTTGAAAAACTTGTGTATAGGCGTGTTACAAATGTCATATCATATATCTGTGGTTGGTTGCGGTCTTCTCTGTAGTAGTGTAGTAGAACTTCAACGTATCCATTTTCCCCATAAGCAAAGCTGTGCCTACTGATTTTGTCCTGTTTATTTCTATGGGGATTTTTCAGCTTGCCTTTAACGTGTCATGGTGCCTACCCCCGGGCATCCAGACCAAGTCTGTCAGCCCCGGGAGCAGGCATCCAGGTGCTTACTAAAAGCCCAGCAGCCCCGGCTAGGGGCTGTCTGGGTACAGTCCTGGCGCCATTGGCGCCAGGCTCATAGAGGAAATCAGTCCTGGCGCCATAGGCGCCAGGCTCATGTACATTACTTGCCTCATGCAGACCATGCTGCAATGGAGTCAAGCTAATGTGAGGCCTGAATGGGACTATTTTACTTCAGGGACTATTTTTTACTCGGGTGTGGTCCTGGGGGAACTTCTTACCTGGGACTACTTTGGAGGCTATTCAAACCACGTCCGAACAGCAGCACATGCTTCGCGTTATTCTGCATCCTGTAGCGTAACGCTCACAGTGCCTGCAGTCGGCATCCAGTCTTCTGCCACGCCCGCCTCATATCCAGAGCTGTTAGAAAAAGAGGAAAGGAGGAGGAAAGGTTAGAACACAGACATTATTTTAATTCCTTACCTGATTCCGGATCCATCACGTCTTTGAACTTGGAAAGGACATTATTTCTGGTTGCATCGCTAGCTGCAGCGCCGCGCCATACTCGCCAGTCCTCACAGCATTTTTCGATTCGGCGCTGCCTCCATCATTTTCTTCGTCGAACTCCAGGATTTAGGGGACAAAAGAAATATAAGGTGAGCCGAGAGAGCCATCAAATACAATCTCTTTTTACCACCATAGACTTACCTGATTTACCACCGGCGGCATTATTCTTTAACATCCCGCAACTTCTTGTGCCGCACCTGTAAGGAGAGAGAAAACAACAAGTTAAATACACACATCTTTTACCGGACAGTGTTGGGTAATGCAGACTCTTACCTGAACGCCATCAGCTGCCACGAGACAATCTTCTCTTGGACCCAGCTGCAACACAAGAAGGGAGTGGGACAAGAGTGAATATCGGACATATTGAACTCTTTGGACTTTATACTTACGGGTTCTCTCCAGGAACCTCGGAGTCAATATTCATCTGGAACTCTTCCAACGCCTTTGAACCAGTGAAGTAACTGTTATCTACGCACCCCTGCATTTCACACAGGATGGAGACCTCATCATTCAAAAACATAAGGTGAGATTACTGAAAGTGAATATCGAAGGTGATTAGTGGGGGAGAACAGTGGGGTGCCATTACTAGAATCCACGGGTGGTTAAATCCCTTTCTCCACTTGCAGGAGAATATTTGTATGGGTCAAGCAGACGAGATTAAGCAGGCCAGTCCAGTCTGTCATCTCTGCACTACGCTTCACGTTGTGGGTGCCAGGTGAGCATAACATACGCTCATAAAGTGACTGTGTTTTCCTGCCTCTGAGCTTTTTTCCTGGGCACCCCATAGGTCCATGGTGTTTTAGGCCAAAGACTAGAATTCTGGCAAGTATCCCTGCATTTTATATGTATTTGTAAAGTCTTGTATTCCAAATCTGTGTATAATAAATCCCTGATTACAACGAAGAACTCCAAAGTATCTATCTATTTTCCTAAGAATTAGTTGTTGCTATATGACTTGGCGCATTCTGACTTTCGGTGGCCTCTAGCTTGTTTTCTTAAGTGTCCTCCTCTCTAGGTTCTACTTATACTTTTAAGTGTGCCACATATCCTATCTTTCGCCAGATTACATTTTAGTGTTGGGAGTGGGTTGGATGCTGTGTCTCTATTACAATTTTTATGCAGGCATTGTGTTTTTACAATGTTATGTTTAACCCATAGTACTTATTCTAATAAAATCCTTCCTCCCATGGATTCCTCATCTATGATATCCTATCCAGAGCACAGCTGTTCTTTGGAACCATTTCCGCTGCACGGCCCCATGTCTGCTCCGTCGAACACCTCTTACGTACCATGCACCAGGCATAGCTTCAGCGCTAATATCTATTGAGGTGTTGAACCTCGTGATCTCGGTTCCTTTTTTCCTTGCGCTCTGTTCTCTTCAGGAAGACTGTCTGCTAACTTTTTCTTATTACTTTGACGCCATGTGCAACTCTGTGAAGACCCTTGGTTTCAAACCATGTAGGGATAGCACCCGGCAAATGTCTATCGATTCTGCACCAGATTTTCTCTCTATTGCCAATGCCAAATCTGGATCCAGAGAAATCTTTGCAATCTTCAGAGAACTGGAGTCCCCTAGCCCCCGTTCTAACCCCTTGAACAAGGACATAGAATGGTGCAACAACATTCAAGAAGCCATGCTCAATAAATAGAACACCCTACAAGAAAAAATCATCAGCCACCAAAAAGCCTCAACTCTACAACTAAATTCCAGCCTTTTCATTCCAGGAGATGATGGAAGATGAAGTCCTTACCATACTCAACTCGATCAAGCCCTCCAATTGTAAGGGTGACTCATGCCTGGCCCAGCTCATCAAGGACAGTGCCCCCACACTGGTACCATACTTCACTGCCTTCATCAATGCTTCTTTCAAATCAAACCAAGTGCCCTCCTGCCTCAAAGAAACATGGGTGCGGTGCACTCATTGCTGAAGAAACCTACACTAGATCCAAAGTCACAGGGAACTACAGGCCCATCACGGTTCCCTTCCTTCTGAAGATTCTGGACAAAGCAGCATACCTCAAAGTCCAGAAATACCTAGAAGCTCATCATTGGCTGGGTCTCAGACAGTCTGGCGTTCACCCCAACCATGATACCAAAACCGCACTATTGGATCTCAAGAACCAAATTGATGACCTCAGAGACGTAGGCAAACCAGCCCTCCTATTACTCCTTAACCTCCCAGCGGCTTTCGACCTGGTTGACCAAGACACCCTTTGCCACCACCTTTCAACAGCTGGCAACTTCTCATCGGATGCCACTGCATGGATCGCTTCCTTCCTCAGAGGTTGAGGTATGAAAGTCTTTTCAGACCAAGCATGCGCCCAACCTCATCTAATTAAGTGTGGGGGTCCCACAAGGGTCCTGCATCTCACCCACCCTGTACAACTTATTCACAAGGTCACTATTCAAATACCTCGATTCGATGGGCATCACATACACCAATTACGCGGACGATACCCGGTTCCTCATCCCTCTTATGGGCGATTGCGAGGCCGACCAAAAAACTACATTCCATCTACACCACCATCCAGACATGGATGGCTGAAAACTGTCTCTGCCTTAGCAGTAAAAAGACAGAACTCCTTATCAAATGGGATCCCAATATGACTCCTTTCCTATTGACAACACCCGCATCCCAGTATCCCAGTCAGTCAAAACGCTGTGGGTATACCTGGACTCAAACCTCACCATGACTAGAAAGGTGAATGCAATCTCATCAGCAGAAGCCTACCACTAGAAACTTATCACTGCAGCCAGGCCCTTCCTAACACAGCAAAACTCCCTCACCATCGCCAGAGCAATCATAGGGTCTCGCTTAGACTACTGCAACGCACTCCTACTAGGCACCTCAGCAAGGAACATCACAAAACTTCAAACGGTGCAGAACAATGCCCTCAGAGCTGCCACCGGGGTCTCACAAAGAGACCACATCTCGGCCACCAGGAAATCCTTCCACTGGCTACCCGTCAAGGAACCTATTATATTTAAGTCACTGGCACCCACAAATGTCGCTATGACACAGCGCCACTCTACCTCGCGCAAAGATTCTCTGCGCCCCCCTCAATCAGACCCGCCAGATCCAGCCACACCAACCGACTAACCATTCCTAAAGCCTCAGGATTAGAGCAGGTCGGCTCGAGCTTCCCAGTTCTAGCAGCTACCAACTGGAACCTGCTACCCCCTCTATCAGAGGCATCGAGTCTCACAGGGTCTTCAGAAAAGCAATAAAAACCATGCTGTTCGTGTTACCGCGACAATGGACTTTACCACCTATATGTATTCCTTTTATTTTATTATTGTGTTCCACAGTACTAAGGTACTTTTAACACATATACATACAATCCACAAATACACAATCCAACATACAAATATCCAACGTTTATAAAATTATTGCAGCTTTCCTTAAAAATTCTAAAACATGTATGGTCAAACTTAATTCATTACAATTCATTATCCTCCACCATAGTTCATTCTCGGAGGAGTAAATCAAGCCTACTAGGAAGCAAGACCGCAAATCAATCAGTTTGGGACAAGTCACACACAAGTGCTTTAAAGTCTCAATGTTTGTGTTACAGTGCCGACATAGTCTCTGTTCTTGTGGAATGTTCGCCCGACGGCCCAGTACTTCTTTTGTTAATAACAAGTTCAACCTGAGCCTTAGCACTTGAGACCTGAAGGATCTCGATGGATGTTTTTTAAGGTAAGGTGCTGGTGTATTGAAACTTTTACATGACCAGAGAAAATGATCCCCAAAGCATTTATACTCCATTATCTCAGATCTCAAGTTAGACCATACATGTCTACACCATCTTAGTTTTGCAACCTTTGGTGTCAACTCCAGTTCCTCCATTGGAATATTTGCCTGCTGAAGCATTAATTGACAATTCAGAACCCAGTCCCTGAGAACCCTGCAGCCGCCCTGAAGTCTTACCAGATTTAATTGTTCGTATATTGACGCCCCTGGTGGGTTCAGTATATTTACCAACAACTGAAACTTGCCCCAGTCTACCAAAGTCTGTATTGGTAACACACCTAATTCAAACAGAATCCCTGCTAAAGGGACTGACTGCGGAAGTTGGAGCAAACCTTTCCATAATGCCCCCTCTAATAATGACCAATTAATCGTCTGACTCCGAGTTTGAGCTCCGTAAATTAATTTTGGGGTTAATTGTTGTTTGTATAATTTTAGGACTGGTAAAAAAAGAATATCTACTGAATTTTCCATCGAAAATTCTAAATTGTACCCCAGCCCCTACAAATTTTGCCCGTAAATCTTCCTGTAGTTCGGGACCAGAGAACTTGTCATAAATTGCCAGCCCTAGGTACACAAATTTATTTACAACTTATATTTTGCCGTTTTTCAAATACCAGGGCAATACTTTACAACTTTTCCTACCCCCCCCTTAAACACCAGAACCTTTGATTTTACAGTGTTTAGTGCTAAGTCTAGTTTTTCCAGGTACCCCTCCACGGCTAATAAAGCTCTTTGGAGCCCGATAGCTGTGAGGTCACATAAAACAATGTTGTCTGCATAAATTAAGTATTGAACAACCATAGCACCCAATGTTGGAGGGAAAGTTTTTACGGATTTCATACAGCCTCCCAATCCCAGTAGATACAAGCAAAAGAGAAAGGGTGCCAAGACACACCCCTGTCTTAAGCCCCCGTTTGTCTGTATCCAAGGGGAATAGTTACCTAATTCATCCAACCTTACCCTAACCCTTGTGTTTGTGTGGAGGGCCACCAAAATACTAGCACCATACAATTAGTAGATGTACTCAGCCCTTGCCGAAAACCTGACTGAAAAACATCTAAGGAATCAGATTCCACTGCCCATTTTTGTAGAGCTTTCAGCAGTATTTTCGCAAATATTTTGTTCGAAGCATCTAGTAAGGATATAGGTCTAAAATAATTTGGAGAGGACCTATCCCCACCTTTAAAAACAAGGATTAGGGTTGCTGCTGACCAGGTAGAAGGAACCGAATTACTAGCCAAAATATCTACGAACAAAGCAGACAACACCTGAGACCAAACGGCTAGATTACCTTTATAGGTCAGGTTAGAGAGACCATCTGGGCCTGGTGCGTTCGAGGACTTGCTTTTCTTTATCAAGTTCTTTAGATCCTCCAGGTCCCATTCTATAGCACCCCTCCAGTCTGCCTCTGGCCATGTGACTGACTGGTCTAAACCTTCCACCCTGTACAAATCTGTGCAATGTTTCACCCAACCAATGTCATTAACCGCCTGTGCCTGAAGATAATCTTGTATACCTTTTGGTTTAATTAGGTCCCAAAATATACCAGGCCTATTCCCTGACATACAAGCCAGCATTCTCTTGGCATCTTTAATGTATAATATATACTTTCTACCTTTTGCCCAATTCCTATATGTTTGTTTTAATTTTCTCACCTATTCCATATGACCCGGAAGTGCAGATTTCTTAAGATGCCTCACTTCTCGATGTAGTTCCTTGTTATGTACCTGAACTTCTACATCAAAGAAGTGAGAACCCTTCCTACTTGCCACTATCTGGGTTAAGCCCCTGTCTGTTGTTAACCTACCTAACAACTCCCTTACCATGGTAGGGAATCCTTCTGCTGTAGATAGGCGGGCCATCTTGTTTGCTGGCAAGTTTACGATTCCAGACAAAAATACAGATGCAATTCTAGGAACCCACTTAACCTCATTCTTTCCTGAGTTTATTTCCACTCCCACAGTGTCTGTTTCATCATATTTTGCCACACCAAGCAGTTTAAATTCCAAAAGGGAGTGGTCGCTCCATTTCAGGGATTTTATTTCCAGGGAAACTCCTTTTATGGTTAGATCATGCGAAATGAAGATGTAATCTATTGTTGATTTCCATAACCCATTCTGCCATGTAAAAGCTGGCGGAATGTCCATCTGTATGTTACCGTTGATTATACTCCAGTTCCATGCCTCGAATTCCTGAATGATCCTCTTCCCTCTCTCCCGGGATTCCTTGCAGACAGACTTTCTATCGTTCTCTAGATACCACTTTTCGTCTATGCATTCTGCGTTAAAATCTCCAACAATTATCACTGAGGCCCCCTCATCTGGAAATTCTCCCAATAGTGTGAAAGAGATTGCCATCAAGGCTTCTTCCAACTTATCCTTTAAGGGACTAAAGTAAACGTTTACCAAGAAGCATTTGCTTATGGGATTCTCATCATCTTCTTGCCATTCTAAGAGTACAACCAGGATATCTGACCTGTCTACATCAATTACCTGCATTGAAAGTCCCAAAGAACGTTTAACTGCTATTAAAAGTCCCCCAAACGGCCTACCCTTCGCTCCCCGTTGGGCCCTGACATAGACTGTGTTAAATCCATCTATCATGGATGTATCTAACAGAAAAGTTTCCTGCAAACAAATAATATCAAAATTTAAGAAGAGTTTGTGATTGTTCATAATGTTCTTATACCCTCTTGAATTCCATGTAATTAATGACCAGTTAGACCATCATGTATGTTGGAATCGATTTTCCTCCCTTTCCTGATTTACCCCTCTACCAAAAGGAACTTGCGTATAACACCTGGAACTATAAATCTCCTTATTATATCTTTCTCTCATCTTGTATCTTGCCTTTCTTTACTTGGTAGATGGGTACCAAACTTGATAAAATTGAGGGCCCTGTACCTGTAACTTCAAAACCAAGGGCTAGGAAGCGTTCTCTCTCCCCCAATATTATTTCCTTTGTTAAGTATGACCTTAGATGAAGTCTTACAATGTCTATCGAATTCTACCGTCTTAATGTCCCCTGAGGATATCAATTTCAGATTTTGGATTTCCTGCATTAAAGCCAGGATATAATGTCTATTTAGAGGGTATCTATTTGAACTTTCAAACAAACGATTCATAAAGATGGTTAGCTCACCATTAACTGGCATCTTTTTTTGAGAATTTGACTCTTGCCTTAAATTCCATTTTTTTGGCGTTCTTAATTGCCCCATGCTCTCCCCCACTCCCTTCGATAGATCCAGAAACTTACACTTTGGAGTCCCCAGACCCACTTCCTCCACTGATCTTGGGGTCGGAAAAGGCACTATTTGAGGAACCCTTAGCGGAGGCAACTTCCCCAGGTCCGTCTTCTCCTCCCCGGGTTTCGAGAAAATTGCATACAACTTAGGAGCCGATAGATTTCCTGTTTCTGTAGCTTCTACCAAAGGATTCACCAGTCCCCTTCCTACTGTTGTGTGCGGTGGGACCAACAATCCTTCCACCAGAGTACAACTCTTTCCAACTCCCTTCCCAATTCCAGGTTCAATGTTTTTTATGACCTCTAGTCCCTTAGTCCTTTCAGTCTCTACCTCTTCCATGTCTACTGGATAAACGGATATATTACTTGGATCGAAAGAAGGACTATCCCCCTCCTGCGCAATATCCAACACAGATGAAACCTCATCAGCTTCCTTAACCCTTACTGATTCCTTGTTTGGGCCCCTTTTCCTGTTTATAAAGAAGTCCTTCTTTCTCTGATCTAATATATCTCTATCAATTTGCATATGTTTGGCCACTGCCAACCTTAGGTTACGCAGGAATTTCCGTGACCCTTTATTCTGTTGTGAAGGTGGGAGCTTACAGTTTTTGTTTTTTTTTTTTGCTGAGAAAACTGCTTGTTAATATTACTAAGTTTTCTCGCCTTTGGGCTACTACTCAGCAGCTTAATTTCCTGTACCTGTTCCTTCCCCAACATTGATACCGACGGGAGGGCTATTCCTGATACCTCCGGTACTACCAAAAAACATTCTCCCTTTAACTCAGCCTTCTCCCCCTGTGTTTTCATACTTTTAGGTTCCATACTGTTACCTTGTGCCACCCCAGCCCCGTCACTGTCCACCTTTTTTGGACTTAGTGTTTACTGAGACTGCCATTATGTAACCTTCCAAAAAATGCACTTTACTCAGTACTTCCTTCATTGATTGTCTAAGCTCCCGAATTTCATAATTCAATGTGTCGTAACCTCTATCCATAGAGTCCATGATTCTAGAGAGAACGGGGAATGATAGCTCATCTACTGGGGGTAGCTGATCCTGTTGGGAGACTTCTTTTATTTCAACAGCCTCGAATTCTTCAACCTCAGTCTCTGGGTTCTCCACTAAGGAGTCATCGTCCCCTGATTTAACACTTTCACTGTCCCGAAATATTAATGGGGAAGTCTCGTCCCCTCGACCAATTTCCCTCTCATGCTTATGACTAAACTGGTACTGTGACAATTTCTCCTTATAGCCCCATTGTTTAGGTGAGAAGACTGTGGTTACTGGATCTTTCCATTTAGGGTCTCTTGGGCCTAGACAACTTTCCTAGAAAGCTCATGGGACAACAGTGGAGCCAATATGGAAGTGTCTGATACTAAATCTCGCTCCACCACCATTGGTTCATGAGCCAAAAAATTCATCTTTGACTCAATGTTTAACAAAGCCCGGTTTATAACTCCCACCACCTCTACCATAGAGTCAGTTTGATTGGTTTACTCTGGACCAAAATCCGTGGGGACCTCTTTACCTAGAGAAGTAGAACTTCCCTGAGGGGCTACCAGAGTCTCTTCTCCCGTGGAAGGAGCTGAACCCACTTTAACTGCTTGAAACGCTTGTGAAAAATGTGGTAGAGAGATTACCACCTGTGGTGGGACTCTACCCCCCTGTACTATGGTTTCCTCTGGGATACTTCCCATACTTCTGAGTGTGACTCCCATTATATAGACCCAGAAGAGTCACCACTCTTTATGAAGCTAGGAAATAAAATATAAATATGAATTGAGTAAAATAAATGTTACAAAAATGTTAAAGGCTGTCCTGCCCAATCATTTGTTTGACCATACAAGAATAAAAAATAAAATATCACAACACGCTGCAGTACTAAAAGTGAATGCAAGTAAATAGTTCGAGCAATCCCGTGCAAGTATATAAACAATAAATTTCGACTATAGTTTTAAAATACTGTACAAGTTATTCGTTTATAAAGTACCCCGAAGGAGTAACGTCGAACTCTGTGCCCTTACTTGACCACTGCACAGTGTTTTCACCACTTCAGCCCCACCAGCTCCCCAACAGGCTTGACCCCGCCGGGCTTAAAGCCGCAAGGGCGGCAGCCCCCAGGCTTTGAAGGGAAGCCAAGTCACGTGATATGGTCACGTGCAATGCACACCACGCCTCCTCCAGGAAGCGCTCTTCCAATTCAATGCGGCAAGAGCCTCGCGCTCGCAGTGCCGAGTGAAAGTCTCACTAAAACTGATGACTGCTCCAACGCGCCTCCCAGGAGCACACAGGGAATCCAAACAACTTGCTCACCTATTCCTCTTATGTAAAGCACTCAACTACTGTAACCTTGTACGGACTAATGTAAGGCAATCGACTACTGTAACCCTGTCCTGACCAATGTAACCCTTGCATTAACCCCACCCCTGTAACTAAGACACATTCTTTAAACAGCGCCTCGATGCCTCCGGGCTGCCAGGCGCTTTACAAATACAAAAATAAATAAAATTGCTTGTATGATAGTGCAATAAACTTGTTTTATGCCCAAAAGTGCACTCGCGTTTTAAGTGGTGGGCCTGCTTTGGCTTAAGGTGATTAAAGACCCATCTGCACAGTAGTGATGCGCTACCTCAATAAAGGTGTTGGTATCTGGTCCTTGCCGCAGTGCAGAGAATCAATGAGACTGGTTCTGGACTCTGGAGAACAGCATTTGATGGGTGCCCGTCTGGCAGTAAGAGAATGTCAGAGCGGATGCCTTGAGCAGACAGACTTTGTCCTACAGGAATTGGAGATAGGCCCTCTATCCCCTACCCAGCCGTCTTGCTGGTGGCCTTGAAATGCATTTCCAACTGAATGGCCCCGGGTGGGGAAGGGGAATTAGATAACAAAACAAACGGGCATATGTCTGCCTTCTACTCATTCTCCCGTCTTCAGGGAATCGCTCTCGTTCTCTCTCGATCACTCGTGCTCTTGCGCTCGCGCGCTCTCTCATTCATTAAACACTGTCTGAAATTGGTACCGTTGAATTCTCTGGCTTTTATCTTTATTTTAAAACTTTTTCAAGGTTTCCACAAACTTTTCATTTAGCTTTCTTCTGTAAACTGGATTTCTTCTTTTGACACTGGAACTCTGGTTACTAGTTTCATCTACTCTGCTGATGGAAGGCAGTTTTGAACCTTGATGAATGTTTTAAATAGTCACTACTGCCCTTCCACCAATCAATCTTTGATTGCTGCTTCACCATCTTGGAATGGGACAATCACATTCCCCTAAAATGTCAGTTAAGGAAATGTACAAGTGATTAAATAAGATACCCCAGTCTACCTTTGCCTCTTTTGCCCTCCCAGAACTTTGCCTTTCGAGGGGATTGGGTCCTCCGAAGTATTCCATATCTATGACAGGTAATTTCCACAGCTGTGCTGCTTTGGAAAATCTTTGGCGTCTGCATCCTGCGTCGATGACGTTGATGCGCCGTCCCCGAGGTCGTCCTACTCCGACGGCCGACGTCACCCGATGTGATAAGTAGGACGCACGACGCCCATAGCCTCAGTTCCGTTTTTTCTGTGAACGTGTTCGCTTCGTGAATCTTGGTATGCCTCGACTCTTTGGAGTTTGCTGTTTTCAATTCTCGGTTCGTTGAACCTGTTCGGTTTGTTGTGAAGACTTGTTCGTGGCGATGTCTTCTTCGTCTTCAAACCCACGTCCGGGCTTCAAGAAATGCGGGGACTGTGGGTCCAAGATGTCGGTCACGGACTCGCATGATGCCTGCCTCTGGTGCCTCGGGGAGGCCCACTATACGGACGACTGTGTCGACTGCCAGTCGCTCACGGCAAAGGTCTTGCGGGGAGCGCAAGAAGAAGCTGTCGGTAGGCCGGGTGTCTAAGCCCCGGAAGTCGAGGTGTGCGGGGCTTTCGACGGATGGCTCGAGGGGCGACTCTCCGCGTCATTGTCAGAAGTCCAGTGGGTCTCCTTCCAGGAGTCGGTCTCGCCACTCCTCCGCCTCTTCGAGGCATTCCCGGAAGCGCCGGCATAGGTCGCCTTCCCCGTCCTCTTCCGAGGACTCCGCCCGTCGGTGGGTCGCTTATCCCTCCATGCAAGCGACACCGGAGGAATGGGCTTCTTTCGGGAAGCAGATGCTAGCGATTCTTGAATCGCAGGGCACCGGTCCGTCCGCGCCCCCGAGTGGGGTCGGTTGGCACCGGTTGACAGACACCGCTCGTACGCCTTCGGGCTCGGGTGGTCGGCACAGCTCGCGGGAGAGGTCCCGCTCGGACAAGGGTAGCCGTTCTCGCCATGCCTGTTCCCGGTCCTGGTCCTTGACGAGCTCGAGACCGCGTGACCCTGTACCATCTTTGAAGAAGACGTCGACGCCTGTGGTGCCGAGGTCGTCGACTATTTTTCTCGAGGCTCTGCCTCAGAGGGGGTCGTCGGCGCCTAGGTCGTCGAGCGACACGCTCGGAGCTCCGGCTTCGAGGCCTGTGTTGACGCCGCCGATGCTGTCGGCGGTGCAGCTGACGTCGTGCCGATTCGCTCGACGCCGGCGCCGACTCGTTCGGCGCCCTCGACGCCTTTCGAGGCGGTGGTGTCGGAGGGGCCCCGTGGCACGGGGTTTGCCCCTAGAAGGGCTCTGGCTAAGGTCAGGAACTGCTTTGGTGCCCAGAGGTCTTCCTATCCCCGCCTGGAGTACATTTCAGAGGGTGATGAAGGCTCTGATGGCGGCTTGGTTCCGGTTACGGTTCCAGATGAACTTATCTCGGGCCATAGCCAGTTTGATGACCTGCGGCAGTCGCTGCATGATGCCAGTGGACTGGACACCTCTCCGGAGGTGGAGTTTTGTAGGCCGGAGCCTGCCACTCATGCCGATTCTTCATATCGGCGCCTTATGCCTCAGGTCACCGAGTACTTGGGTTGGTCAGCTCCCCCAGGGGAGTTCGTTCAGGATGATCTCACGGACATCCTTGATCTCGGTCCCCCCACTGACCTGGTTTTGCCTTTTCATATGACTCTGCAGAGAAGGGTGGCGGCAGCTTGGACTGCTCCGGAGAGTCTCCCGGCAGTGGGCAAGTTTTTGTCGCGAAAATACCATCCAGCCACTAGCGACCCCTGCTACTTGTCTAGGCACCCCACTACGGAGAGTTTGGTGGTGCAGGCGGCTACGGCCCCGGCAAAGCAGGCCTTGTATCCTACCATCCCTCTGGATAGGGATGACAAACGTTTTGACGGCTGGGCGAAGAAAGTGTTTTCTTCGGGGGGGTATGGCACTTCAGGCGGCCAACTCCATATGTGCTTTGTCTCGTTTCACACACACTCTGTGGAACTGTGTTGCATTAGCGGCTGAACATATTCCCGAAGGGGACGAACGGGATGGTTTCCTTGCTATGATTCAGGATGGCAAGGATGCCATGTGTGTGGCCGTTCAGTCGGGTTTGGACTTGGCGGATTGTGTCAGCCGGTCCATGGCGGCGAGCACCGTAATGCGCAGGTTTGCGTGGTTGTGGAAGTCTGGGTTCGCTCCTGATGTGCAGTCCCGGCTCCTCAACATGCCCTTTGACGGTGAACACCTTTTTGGCAGCAAGGCTGACGAGAGCCTTGAGAGGTTGCAGACCTCCAAAGCTGCAGCGAAGTCGTTGGGCGCTGCAGTTCGCCAACCTCCGCCTTTTCGTCCTAGGTGACAGCAATGGAGGGAAGGTTCCTTTCGCTATTACTCGTCCTTCAGTAAAGCGAGGGGAGCTAGCAGTCAAAGAGGCCATCGTAAGAGTGCCAGAGGTGGAAATAAAGGTACTCGAGGTGCCAAGGCCGCTCGGGCAGTTGCCTCTTTGCCCTCGGGCAACGCCGCAGCCGCTACCACTCAGTCATGAGGCCAGGTCCCATGGTTCGCCGGTTGGGGGAAGGCTGGCGCAGCATCTTGTAGAGTGGCAAGCCATTACTACGGATGTGTGGGTTCTGGAGATCATTACCCACTGCTACTGTCTTCCTTTTCGGCAGAGGCCTCACAACAATCCACCAGGGAGCCTCTCTTTGAAGTCCGGATCTGCTCCTTGCGCAGGAAAAATTCAAGCCCTGCTGGAGAAAGGCGCCATGGAACTGGTGCCTGTAGCGGAAAGGAACAAGGGATGGTATTCCCCTTATTTTTTTATCTCAAAGAAAGACGGGGGATTGAGACCCATCATGGACTTGCGCGGTTTGAACAAACTCCTCAGGAAGGACAAGTTCAAGATGGTGACTCTTTCTCAAGTCCTCCAGGCCCTTCAACTTCAGGACTGGTTGGTGTCTCTCGACCTCAAGGATGCTTACTTCCATGTGCCGATCCTTCCCAAGCACAAGAAGTACCTGAGGTTCGCACTTTCAGTTTTGTGTCCTGCCGTTCGGATTGACCTCCGCCCCGAGGGTTTAAACCAAGCTCATGGTGGTGGTGGCAGCACATCTCAGGAAAGGGGGGGATTCATGTCTACCCCTACCTGGACGATTGGTTGATCAGGGGGAGCTCTCCCGAGCAAGTCCTGGATCATCTGTCCGTCACCTGCCACTCCCTTCACAGGCTGGGCTTCTCCCTCAATTTAAAGAAGTCCCATTTGACACCAACACAGCGGCTCCAGTACATCGGAGCAGTGCTCGACACGTCTCTGGGGCAGTGTTTTCCTCCTCTGATGAGGGCTCTTCACATTCAGCAGATGGTGCACAAGTTTCATTTTGCCCAGGATCTCCCAGCGTCCGAGTTCTTGAGACTGCTCGGCCTCATGGCATCCTGCATTCTTCTGGTGCCAGAGGCTCGTCGGCGGATGAGATCTTTGCAGTGGGCACTCAAGCTCCAGTGGACCTTATGTGGTGGGCCGTCAAGGGCAATCTGATGAAGGGGGCCCCATTTTGGCTGCCCTGGCCGGAGGTGACGATCGTGACGGACGCATCCCTCACGGGATGGGGAGCTCATGCCAACGAGTTGACAGTCAGCAGTCGTTGGTCTCCGTCGGAGTCCAGACTCCATATCAATCTGTTGGAGCTGAGGGCCGTCAGGCTAGCCCTGAAGGCTTTTCTGCCAACTGTGCGCGGAAAGAGTGTCCTGATTCTAACGGACAACACGGTGGCCATGCACTACCTCAACAAAAAGGGGGGGCAGGGTCACTTCCGCTGTGCAGGGAGGCAATGCAGCTCGAATACTGGGCCATCCAGCAGGAAGTTTCGATCTCGGCTGTTCATCTGGCCGGAGACGACAACGAGACGGCGGACGCTCTGAGCAGGCAGAGCTCGAGCTCTCACGAGTGGGAGCTGGCTCAGGAGATTCTCCTGGAGATCTTCGCCCTTTGGGGGACCCCTCAAATGGATCTCTTCGCCTCCAGTGTCAACCGGAAGTATGAAAGGTTTTTTTGCTTGCGGGCATTTCCTCCAAAAGGAGCCTTAAGCTGGCTTGCCTTTGTCCATAATTGCAGTTATTTGATTTTTAAGATCTAGGAGGGCAGTTTCAGTGCTATGTCCTTTACAGAACCTGGATTGTCTCTTGCTGAAGATGGCGTTGGTTCCAAGGAATAATTGGATTTGGTTGTGAGCAGCTTTATCCAGGATTTTTAAAAGGAACGGGACAGTGGTAATGGGTCGGTAGTTATTAGGCGAGGTAGGATCCAAGGATGTTTTTTTTAATAGAGGGCGTACCCAAGCCTCTTTAAGGCTGGTTGGGACGAGTCCTGAGGTAAATGATGCATTAATGAATGCTGTTAGGAGAGGAGCAAGGGATTTGGCGCATTTTTTGACAATGTTAGGATGTTAGATATCTCCTTTGCACATGGAAGGTTTAAGATGTTTGAGGAGGTCGAGGACTTCTAATTCAGTGACATCATGGAAGGAGAATAGCTGGTTGGAGGAATCATGGGAGGTGGAGTTGTGCAGAGGGGGCTGATCTTGCTTAGGCAAGTCTCTGAATTGAGCTTGAATTTTGTCTTGAAGTAGTTCTATTTTTTTTTTTAGCATAGCTGCTTGTATGCTAGAGCACCAAGCTTCATCTTTAACAATCTCGTTGGGGCTGGTGGAGGGATTAATGAGGTCTCGGAAGATGGAGAACATTTCTTTAGGTTGAGAGTTGGCCTTAGAGATACGCGTGTTGAGGGAGAGAGATTTGGCTTGAGTGACCGCATCTTTGTATTGAGCGGATATTCTTTTAAATTCTATTTTGTTGGCGTCGCTCGGCTTGGCTGGCCAGTTGAATAGAGCATTGCGTTTATTTTTGCAAAGGGCTTTTAGTTCATCTGTGAACCAGGCCTTGACGTGCATGGATTTCTTCTCCTTTTTTGTTTTCTAGGGGAGCTATAGCCTCGATTGCTTTACTAAGAGTGTCGGAGTAGATGTTTGCGAGGCTGGCAGGGTCCCTGGAGAAGGGAGGGGGGGGCTTAAGTTCTGGGACTGCCAGAAAAGGGCGAGGTTGTCCTTGGTTAATTTTTGGAGCTTCTTACCTGGGTTGGTGGGGCATAAGTGAGAGATTTAGAGGGTAGGGTAGGGTGGGATGGAGAAATTAATACAGTTGTGATCCGTCCGGGGGGAGTGCAGTGATGGCGTTGATAGTGGTGGGGCAGTTGTGATCGGCAACCCAATCGGGGTTATGACCTTTGCAGGTAGTTGGGCTGGTGTCATTTTGTTTGAATCCCATGTTTTTGTGCTCTTTCATGAGGGCTGCAGCTGATTTATCTTTAGCTCATGGAGGCCTAAATTGTGGTCTCCAAGTAGAATTGTTTGGATTCTTTTTAGGTTGTCTCCTAGTAGATGTCCTTGGAAGTCAGGGGCAGGGCCAGGATGCTGACACATGGTGTGTAAATGTATGGTACAGCTGGGGGATGGGGACAGTTTAGCTGAGATTACATCAGCATTGCCTTCCCACAGGAGGATGCACTGTCTAATTGAGAGTGAGTCTTTTGTTCTCCAGCATGGGGTCTGGTATGGATTCACATGCTCATGAATATTCCCCGTCGTCAGGCTGGGAATCCTCGGTAAAGAAAAAATCAGTATCAGTTTCGTTTCTGATCTGTCTTTCGTAGTAGTAACCAATCACTGATCTCTGCGTCATACTGACCACAGCCAATGACTGCCCTCTACCTAAGCCCCGCCTCTGGCAGCCATCTTCAGATTTTTACCGCACATTCAAGTGTTGGGAGTCCTCGTGCTTAGCTTTTGAGCTTTTACTGCGTGTTTCGTGCTTATTCGGTGAATTTTCACATTTTTTCGGTTAATCGAGCCTCAAGCTCCACAGTTTCTACTCCCGTTAACGGCAACCCGTTATGGGATTTTCCTACGCCCCTCAAGGGTGAAGATTTCGTTGAATCAACTTCTTGGAGGATTCCAGAAGATTTGCGGCCTACTTCGAGATGGCCCAGGACGCGAGTTCGTCACCCGGACCCAAGCTGTTTGGCAGCTGCCCTGGATGCGGGCTGCAGAATGTGTTTAAGGAAGACGAACATTTGCGATGCCTCTGTCTTCATGGGGACAAGACTCATGTAGAGAAGGACTGCCAGTTCTGCAAGAACTGGTCGGAGCGGACCATGACGGACCGTCGATCCCGTCTCGCCAGCTGGTTGGAGAAGGGCTCAACGGGTGAGAAGAAGACGGGGTCCGAGCGGGCTTCTAAGTCCTGTGCGGGCACCCCGGCGACGGGGGCCCAACACCAGGCCAAACGCCGCGAGTCCGCTGGCTCCGGGAGCGCCGAAAGGTCGGGCTCTTTGGTCGCCAGGCAGGGCGCACCTTCCCCGGCACCGTCAACCACGAGCCAACGCTCCGGTTCGGGGAAGAGGAAGTCCGAGACCCCGGGTAAGCTTCGGGAGAAGCCCCGTTCGATCTCGGAAGAGGGGGAGCGAGGCGTCGCCCTTCCCCCGAAGGAGAAGGCCCGGAACGCACCTAAGGTGGTGAAGGCCCCTACCCAGCCAAGCCGGCAGAGACCCCGCCAGCGGAGACTGCCTCCGGGACTAGAGTTTCCCTGCCGCCAAGGAGGGAATCCTCTTTTCAACCCATCGTCGTGGCCACCATGATGGAAGAAGCGAGGGGGGGGCTCGGTAGCCTCCTCGAGCTCGGAGTCAGCCTCGGAGGAGGAACTAACCGAGACCGTGAGGAACCTTGAAGTCCAATTCGAGAAGGTTCGATCCCGTAAGGAAGATCCTCGGGAGATAACAGAGGAAGACGACGATGGCGAGCAAGAGCAGCCTTCCCTTCCGGCGCAGCCGGAACCTAGGCCTCAGGATGGCTCGGCGGCCATTTTGTCTGCGATCCAGTCCTTATGCTCTGAGATAAGGATGAGATTCCCACGGCCCAGGCCGGAGGACCCACAACCTGGCCCGTCGGGAAGTCCTCAGAACAAACGACGGAGGACCCAAACCTCTCCTCCGGTCGCCCCGTAAGGCCTACAGTTCCCTCCTCATCCTCCCACGAATCAGGAGATGACGGTGCGATGGGCTCGACGACGGGTTCTGAGGGCGACGACGACGGAACGGGTCTCCCGTCTCCCGTCGCACGGGCCTCGCCGCCCGACGAGATTGGCTCATTCCACGCCATGATCGCCAGGGCGTCCGAATTGTTCCAGCTTTGCCCGGAGGAGCAGAAAAAGGGAGGTTTCCTCTATCAGCGCCGGGAGGCCAAGAGGAAGACTGTCATCGCGGTGCCTCTAATTGATGACATCTAGGAGGAGGGCCTGCCGGTTCTCAAGAACCCCTCCACGGCACCAGCCAAACGGGACCGGTACGAGAAGAAGTACCGGGTCCCCAAAACCGCTCCCCTGTGTCGGTCGTCTCGGCGGCGGCGAAGAAGAAAGCGGCGGGGTCAGGAGCCTCGACGTTGAATTCCCCACCGGACGGCGAGGGAAAGAAGTTGGTCGCCATGGGGCGGCGGGTCATTTCGTCGGCGGCAACGACGATCAAAGCGGCCAACGCCCTGACGATCGTGGCCCGTTATGACAGGGAGCTCTGGTTTAAGCTGGCCCCCATATTGGACTTCCTACCGGACGACAAGAGGTCCGAGGCCTTGGAAATTCTTCAAGGAGGCGAGGTGGCGTCGGACCACGCCATAACGGTGGCAACCGATATTGCCGATACCGGGTTCCGCCAGCTGGGCAACGGTGTTTGCCTACGACGACGGGGTTGGCTCCGGGCAACCGACTTCCGTCAGGACGTCCAGACCAGGGTGTTGGACATGCCGTTCGACGGCAGCAACTTGTTCGGGAAGGCGGTGGACGAATCCCTCCAAGCCATAAAAACGGACACGGAGACGGCTCGCGCCCTAGGAGCCCTTTAGCAATGACGGCCCTTTCGGAGCTCTGGAGGCAGACAGGGTGCCTCCAAGGGATCCAGCGGTGGCTCGTCGTCTTACCGCCAGGCGGCAAGGCCACCACCTCCAAGCAGGACTGCGAGGACCGTCCAGCTACTCACAGACCTGGGATTCGCCATAAACTACCAAATTTCCACCTGGTGCCGTCGCAGGTGGCCCTGTTTCTGGGAGCGAAGCTCGATACAGTAAGGCGCCTGGCAGGCCCCATCAGAAGAACGGACGAAGACCATTCTAGGCAAAGTGCAGCGCCTGCTAGCCACGGACGTGGCCAGGGTGAGGTCCATCAAGTCCCTCCTGGGGATGATGTCCTCTTGCATCCACCTGGTGCGCCTCTGCAGACTACGGATGCGCCCTCTTCAAGAATTTCTCGATGCCCGTTGGATGCAGGCGACGGGCACCTTCAAAGACAGGGTCCCCCTCAACGAGGTGTTCCGGCGGGCGGTTCCGTGGTGGGGCGTTCGAGCGCACCTCACGGCGGGCAAGGACTTTCAGACGCCAGCGTACCAGGAGACGGTGACGACGGACGCCTCCCTGGAAGGTTGGGGCGCCCACACCGGAGATCTCCACGCAAGAGGCCTCTGGCTCCCGGAGGAGAGGCTCCTGCACATCAACGTCCTGGAACTCCGAGCCGTGTTCTGGGCTCTCAAATCGTTCCTCCCGTCGCTCAAGGACAAGGTGGTGCGGATCTTCACGGACAACACCACGACAATGTTTTACATACGGAAGCAGGGAGGCACCAGATCCTCAGCCCTATCTAAGGAGGCACAGGATCTGTGGCACTGGGCCATCGCCCAGGGGTTGTTCCTGGTTCCCTTCCACCTGGCAGGAGAAAGAAACACCATCGCCGACTCGCTCAGCAGGGAGCTGCGCGCGTGTCACGAGTGGGAACTGCGCCAGGATCAGGTGGATCAACTCTTCCGACGATGGGGCAAACCCCAAATCGACCTGTTCGCAACAGCGACAAACTCGAAGTGCCGACTCGCTCAGCAGGGAGCTGCGCGCGTGTCACGAGTGGGAACTGCGCCAGGATCAGGTGGATCAACTCTTCCGACGATGGGGCAAACCCCAAATCGACCTGTTCGCAACAGCGACGAACTCGAAGTGCAAGAGGTTCACCAGCAGGTTTCCCCAGCCGAGAAGCATGGGCGATGCGTTCTCGTTCCCCTGGGACAGCCTATACCTGTATGCGTTCGCTCCGTTGCTGCTTCGACTCATCAGCCAGCTCAAGAGGTCCCGGTGCAGGATGATCCTCGTCACACCGGCGTGGCCGAGGCAGATCTGGTTCCCGGACCTTCTGGACTTGTCAACGTCCCCTCCCATCAAGCTGTCGGCAGACGCGGACCTTCTCTCCAGAGAAGGAGGCGCCATCTTCCACCACGACCCGGCGTCGGTGAACCTGCAGGCTTGGCTCCTGCAGCGCTAGAGTTTGGAGGCTACGATATACCGGCCGATTGCAGAGAGGTTCTTGCAAAGGCCAGGGCGTCCTCGACTCTCAAATGCTACGGTCATAAGTGGAAGAGGTTCTCTATCTGGTGCCAAGCACAGAAGATCAACCCCCTACGGATTACGCCCCTCAAGTGCTGCCGTACCTGCTATCGCTGGCAAAGGCTGGGCTAGCCCATGCCTCCATTAAGATTCATCTGGCGGCGATCTCCAGATATACCAGAACCACAGGACGGACGTCCCTGTGGTCCCATCGACTGGTAAAAGAGTTTATGAAAGGACTGTTCCGGTCGTTCCCTCCGGTGAAGGCCCCGGCGTGGGAACTTAACGTGGTGCTGACCAGGCTCATGGGGCCCCCATTCGAGCTGATGCACTCCGCACCGATGAAGTTTGTGTTGTGGAAGACTGCATTCCTGGTGGCCATTACCTCCGCACGACGAGTGGGAGAGATCCAGGCCCTATCCTGCAAAGCACCGTACTTGACTTTCCATGCCTCGAAGATGGTGCTTAGGACGCACCCCTCCTTTATGCCCAGGGTGCCGTCGGACTTCCATCTTAACAAGCCCTTGGTGTTACCTGTTTTCTTCCCGTCTCCTTCGTCGCCGGCCGAGAGGACTTTGCACTCGCTGGATGTGGCTAGAGCGCTGAAGTTCTACGTGGACCGTACAAAGAGTTTCCGGAGGACATCACAGCTGTTCGTGAACTTTGGACCTGTGAATCAAGGGAAGGCTCTCTTGAAGTCTTCTATTTCCAGATGGCTCTCCGGCTGCATCATGCACTGTGACCGGTTGGCTAACCGACCGCTGCCAGGCCGTCCGAGAGCCCATTCGACCAGAGTGATCGCTGCTACTACGGCGTTCTTATCTGGTGTGCCCCTGCTGGACATCTGCAGGGCTGCTACGTGGAGGTCGACGCACACCTTCACGAGATTCTATTGCGTCGATCGGGATTCCAGGGAGGAGTCCAGGGTCGGCCAAGCAGTGCTGTGCAACCTGTTCGCTTAAGGTGAGCCTGGTGAGGAGGTAAGAGATGCTTAATTTTGAGTTTTTTGTATTGCTTAATGTTGAGCCTTTTGCCACCCCCCGTGGTTGTGCATGTGTGTACTGCTATGTATTCTTATATTCATGAGCATGTGAATCCATGCCAGACCCCATGCTGGAGAAGGAACAAGTTACTTACCTCCAACTGTTCGTTCTCCAGCATGGGTCTGGCATGGATTCACATGCAAACCCCTCCCGCCTACCCCTCTGCGGCTCTTCACTTGGTCATACTGCCACTTCACGTGCTACCAAATCTGAAGATGGCTGCCAGAGGCGGGGCTTAGGTAGAGGGCAGTCATTGGCTGTGGTCAGTATGACGCAGAGATCAGTGATTGGTTACTACTACGAAAGACAGATCAGAAACGAAACTGATACTGATTTTTTTCTTTACCGAGGATTCCCAGCCTGACGACGGAGAATATTCATGAGCATGTGAATCCATGCCAGACCCATGCTGGAAAACAACAGTTACAGGTAAGTAACTTGTTCCTTATGAGGGCTGCTACTCCTCCTTTCTGCAGCTGTCTGTTTGACAGAGGATGACATAACCTGGAGGGAGGGCTAGAGAGATGGCTGGGCCGAAAGCTTCATGGAGCCAAGTCTCTGTGATAGCTAAGTCATGGATGGCAAGGTGGTCATGGATCTCAAGGGCATGGGCATGGGGGGAACGTGCATTGATGAGAGCGCATTTGAGGTCAGGTGGGAGTGTCCTCTTCTTATGATTTAATTTGGGTGGCAGTCGAATGGGCTGGGGCTGCGTTGGTTGGCCTTGTGGCTTGAAGTGTATGTGCGGGCTTGGGAAGTGTGATGGGAGAGTGTGGCACAGGAGACTTGGGTGAGGTAGCAGTAGAGGTTTTCGAGTTTTTGGCTGTGGTGTGCTTAGTAGCATAGATGCAGTGCCTGCGACTGCCCAGGGTGTGATTCCTGGTCGCAATAGTTTTGATGAGGCTCTGGTGTAGTGGAGGTATGCGGGATCTGAGCCTAGAGAGTCTGGATGCCGAGTCTGCTGAAAAGTATGTTGTGGCAGAGTGGTAGTTGTAGGTGGTTAGGTGTGGAGAGGAATGGTGATGAAAGTGGGAGAAGGTGGTGGAGCCATCTTCACCTAGGTAAGTATTGGCGGTGGAGGTGTCACTAGGGTTTGTCATGATGGGTGGCGCAAAAAGGAGGCGAGTAATGACTAATGCTGTAGCAAGCACTATGAGACGGATGGGTGTCGATGTGAGTGATGTGGTGTGTGACTCCATACCCTGGGACTGACTACTGTCTCCCAGGGCATGTAAAGTCACCATTGACTTTACTATTCTTAAATTGTGAACAGAACCAGTACAAACCATCATATTGTGGAAGTACTGGTAGGGGTAATTAGATTGCCCCTGGGTCTGTTTTTCGAAGGGGCACTGTGCAGTCCCCCCTCATCGAGTTTCTGGCTGCTGGCAGTGGTTACCACGTGAAATATTCAACCAGAATATTTCCTATGGGATTGTATTGCTCTCCCCAAAGTGCACGGAAACTCATAAATCACCAATGCAATTATAGAGCCAATACTTTGAACGCAGAAAGACGCAATAACTCGCAACCACACACTCTTAGAAGATAATCAGCACTTATACGGCTATTTATTCAAAAGGTTATAACTCACAGAAGTAATATAGACATAAATCACAGACGAAGCAAAGAATTCAAAAGGAAATGCATCACTGTGAGCGCAACTGAATTCCTCATCTCGCCCAGAAGCGGCTGGAAGACTCTGGGAACAGCCAGGCTGAGAGCACTACAGCTCACAGGAATGCCGGACGTAAGCCTCCTCCTCAGGCTGAAGTCTCACCTGACCACCCCCAGGGCCCCGCATATATGCACACTCCGAAAAGGGGTGGCGATTCTTGAACATTCTGGAAATGGCACTTGCGCATTGATGATCAGCCGTTGATTGCCAGCTGTGTCAATCAACAGCCACCCTCAAGTAGCAGAGTGCCTCCCTCCTCTAAAAAACACGCTCATAACAAACCATAACAAAGTTAGCTTTCCCAGCAGAAATGTCCTTGACCGCATACCAGGTTTGGAAAGCATGTTTTCCTCAGCAGATGAATCTAACACTCGGTAAAATGTGTGCAGCTTTTCACTGCGGCATGAAGTAAATATCCATCTTGGCTCCGAACACTCCCAGAATGCACTGCGCGCCAGCGCCATTTTAGTTCAAGCATACCAATTCCACCCTTGGATATTTACCTTCCATAGCCCAGTGGCAGAGGAGTCGGTCTCTGAAACCGATGAAACATTAAAACTAAATTGGGAATACATTGAATACAACAACAAGCTATTATGATAGCTAATATAATGCAAATGCAAGCAAAAGCGTAACGTAGTGTATCCCCAATATCAGGTATCCATGAGAATAACCAATCCCACCAATGAAATGAGATCCCTCAAACCTCGAATATGACTTTCAATGGATCGTGAATGGTCACTTAGATTAAAACAACACATACCTTCAAATGCGTTACACCCTAAATGATGCTTTAGCAATAGATAATCAACAGCAGCTCTGTTCTGCAAAGTTGCTTTTCTAATAACTTGACTATCAAGGAGTAATTCTTCTAATGCCTGAGAAGTATGATTAAGGTTTTGACTACTAAACGTGCTAATTTCTTCAAAGATTTATAACCCCCAGCAGCTAAACACCAAACTCCTACTAATGAAAGGGTTAATGCTAGGACCTCAGCTTCTGATAACAAGTGTACATGTGAATCACAATCAGGAGATAGACCCACAGATTCGAACGTTGACCTTTTATCTCGAGTTATCGCTGGGTGTAAAGGAAACATCATTAGTCCTAATCGAGTTAAAGCACATGGACCTCCGGAAATGTTAGCTGGAATATAAGTGTATGTGATGTTGCCACATGAAAAGAGCCATCCTGTTGGAAGTTTCACATGATTCAAATGACTAGCAGCTATCACTGTATGATTACAAGACATTGTATTATTTACACTGGTGCACATGCGTGACACTCGCAAACACAGTCGCTGCTCAAACCTTGTATGATTGTGCTGTTTGGTTAAATCGATCTGTTGGCATTAGCCAATTTCTTGTGCATTGCATGTCATGAAATAGCATACATCACCTTGGGTTATATTATAAGTAATAACACGTGTCAAATTTCTCCATTTGCGATCGGTTTCTTGGCAAAACCTACAGTACTCGTAAACGGAAAAAGATTGCCTAATATCTGAATCTTGAACCAAAGAATCATTGTGTGTGATACCGAAGATATATCTTAAAACCGAAACAGACGTCGGCACTGCTACTAAACACGTAGTCAGTAAATCTTCAGCATTGGGCACATCAGTAAGACAGAAGTGCGATATGTTGAGCACCTGCTGTGCCAGATATATCCACATATTCTCCGTCTGAGTGATCATAGGAGAATGTTTTCGCCGTCCTGAAAATGCTTCTCGCATGACTGGCATCAAGGTTGTTTTCACTTGCTCCCGTCTTATTTGCCGCATTTCACAAATCCATGTCTTCGGTCTGGCTGGCTTTTCGGCATCGCCATGAGGCTGCTTTGAGACAACACTATTCATCACTATCCCCTTGATCACTGGCACAGATGTGACATTTTTCGTTGGTAGCAGCAGGCTGTTTAACTCTCCCAAAATGAGTCCATTTAGTACCACAATTACACCAGCCAGACACAGGATCTACAAGGCAAACCCAGAAAAGAGATATCACTGTTGTACATCACTCTCTCAGGTAACATTTCGTCTGCGGGCACATATTGCCATTTCTTTCTACCAGGCTCCATGACTAAAACTACTTGATCTTTGCCTGATGCAATGGCATCTGCGGATACCGGTGGGCCACTTGGCTTTTCCACCCACACCTTTGCACCCGGTACCATATTGTCTGAAGAGCCAAAACCGCGATCCCCACGGGTAGTTAACACTGTAGGAGGCTCCCCCTTCTTAATCATGGATAACTTAACAGGAATAATGATCAATTGGGGCCACTCGATCACCCTTGTGGATCGATAACAATTGGTCCCCACTATTCATTAGGATGACTTTAATCTCGCCTTGGTAATCCGCATTAATTACCCCTCCCAACACTTGAACTCCCTTCAATGCTAGGCCAGATCTAGGGGCAATCCATCCCATATGCTGGGGGGGAATTTGTACTCCAATCCCTGTTTCAATTACAACCATCCCTCTCGGGTCTAATCTGATTTCTTCATGGGAATGCAAGTCTACCCCTGCTGACTCTGGAGTTGCTCGATTGGGAGCTAAAGAACCCGGAGTAATTTCCCAGTACAATAGTGTTTCCCTGACTGAGTTGGGTAGAACCTGTAAAGTAGGAGTCATTAGTCGCATTAAAGGAGTTTCACGCTCATTCACAGGTCTATTGTTTAATACTTACACCGCATCAAACACACAATCACCCCAGCCTGCCAGATTGCCATCTCCAGATCTGTGCAACTGCTCTTTCAATAACCCATTCATTCATTCAATTAACCCTGAAGCAGCTGGGTAATAAGGTACATGATACAACCACTCCATGCTCTTTTCCTGACAGTACTCCTGAATTAATTTGCCTTTGAAATGTGACCCATTGTCACTTTGAATCTGCAAAAGCACTCCATAATGTAGTATGATCTGATCTAACAACCTGATGGTGTTCAATTGTGTTGCACGCTTGCACGGCAAAACCATCAAATATCCTGAGTATGAATCCACAATAGTGCATGCATACTGACAACCTCTACTGATTGGCATGGGACCGATATAATCAATCTGCCAAATTTGACCTGGTAATTTTCCTCTTCGCAATGTACCTCGAACAATCTGAGGGATAGGTCTATGCAGTTGGTGTTGGCACACTGGACATTGCAAAATGATCGTTTTAACTACTTCTAAAGGAAAACTGATTCCTCGAGCTTGTGCCCACCTGATAGTAGCCTTTTCTCCAAGGTGCCCACATTTCTGATAAGCCCATTTGGCCAAACCCTCCACATCGTCTTCCTGAGCCTCTGCATCCACAGATGAAATCTTGGTGTGTTCGTCTGCAACAGAATTAAACCAACGTTCTAATGTCTGTAGCAGAATGCGCATCCACATGATATACAGTGACTTCACTTTGTGATAACATTTCTGCAATATCTTGCCACAGTTCTTTTCCCCACAACTCTTTTGAATGAATCTTCCACCCATTCTTTTGCCAGGTTGGCAACCACACTGCCAATCCATTTGCCACTGACCATGAATCTGTGTACACATAACATTGACCCAGGGGTCTCTTGTTTCAATGCTTGGTAAACTGCGTAAAGCTCTGCAAACTGACTGCTCTTTCCTTTCCCTGACATTGTCAACATCTTTTTTGTCTTGGGATTATACGACACTGCTTTCCAGTACCGCTCAGTTCCCACATATCAAGCTGAGCCATCCGTGAACCAAGCATGCTCGGTTTGCTCCACGGTCAAATCGCTGTAAGGTACTCCCCATTTCACAGGAGACTCACATTTTTCAAGCACTTCCGATGGTATGTAATCTGAGGGCGGTATGTTGGCTACTTGCTCATGTAATTTTGCAACTCCACCCTTCCCTGATTTGGCTCTGTCTTGAATATACCATTTCGATTTAATTATGCTGGCTTCTTGAGCATGTCCTACTCTATGCGTTTTAGGAGAGCTCAGTACCCATTGCATGATTGGTATTTCTGGTCTCATTAATACATCATAGCCCAACGTCATTTGCTCGGAATCAACAAGGGCCCAATAACACGCCAAAAATTGCTTCTCAAACGGAGTGTATGAGTTACCAGCATAGGGCAATTTACGACTCCAAAACCCCAATGGCACACGTTTCCTGTCTTGTTTCTGCCACACACTCCAGTTAGCATAATTGTTTTGTACAGACGCATTTAATTCCACCTCGCCTTCCTTCAATGGCCATAAATCAAGCACCTGCTGCACGGTGTCTTTCGCCAGCTCAAAGGCTTTCTGCTGCTACTCCCCCCACTGAAACTCATATTTCCTTCGTGTCACTTTGTAAAGTGGGGGGCAATATCTGCCCTAAATGGGGAATGTGCTGTCTCCAAAACCCAAACAGCCCTATAAACTGCTGAGCTTGCTTTTTGTTCATTGGAGTGGTGAATTCAAGTATTTTCTGTTGGGCTTTTGGCACCATTTCTCAATGCCCATGATGCCACTGAATCCCTAGGAATATCACTGTTTCAGCTGGACCTTGAATTTTACTCGGGTTAATCTCCCACCCTTCCTTCTTCAATCCTTCCATTATGATATCTAACTGACTTTGCACACTGTGCTCATCCTTGCCCTGAATCAAAAATATCATCAATGTAATGAGAAATTTGTATGTCGCTAAGCATTACTGCTTGGATTCCCTTTCAGGCCAGGACGCCTGCTTTTATAGGGCAGTCCTACAGAGTTTTCTATTGTAGGTGGTGTCCTTGCTCTACTCGCCGCTCCAGATTTTCATACTGCTTTGAGAGTCTCATAGATGAGGAATTTGTGGGAGCAAGGAATCCATTAGAAGAACAAATGACATACCTCTCAGTAATATTCTTTCTGATGGATGTTCCTCATCGCCCTCTTAGCCTGCCCTTCTTGGTGGATAGTCTGTATACCCATGGTTTTGCGGTCCCTCTGCTTCTGAGTGTGATGGAAATAGGGTGTAACTGAGGTAATGGGGAGCGATGCCTCAATACATACTGGCTCGACGCCCTGTCGACATGGAGGCGTTGGACGAAGCTGTCACAAAGACGTGCTGCGCCCCCCTCGTGGCAGATACATGATGAGGAATCCGTGGAAGGAACATCCATCAGAAAGATCATTACCGATAGGTAAGTAATTTGTTCTTTTACGTGATGGATGCCATCTCATTGTTTTCTTTAACTGTGTGGGCTAACTGTACTTGACTATTAGCTGTCCTCCCTTCATTAAGTTAGGACTTGCTACTCAGCTACAGCTACCTCCATAAGGAGTCTGATCTTTACTTTTGGAGATCATCGATTTCACTTTTAGGTTAGATGTTTACGCAACTTTCACCAGAGGGATGTTCAAAAATCAATTTAATAGCTATACATGAAGAGTTTGGTCTCTTTTGTTTGGAACCCTGCTTCTCCTTAGGGTGGTTGTTTTGTACCTCCCACTTTTACACACTTTGCCAGAGGGCTGTACAAAACGCTTCCTCACCAGTGGTTTTCAGCCTGTTTACTACTAAAGATTGCAGAAGAAACACTTATCAGGCATTGGTGGGGGAAACTTAATTGATCCAGGTTTACACTCTACTTTGGTAAAGACTGGTTCACTAAATCCGTATCTGCCATCTACCTTAGTGTAAGCCTTCTGTTCGTTGTCACTTCTGTTTTCCACAAACGTTCAAATCTTTTTTTATTTTCCTAATCTAGATCACGGTGCTCTTGCCACCAGTTGACCCTGCAGGCAACAACCTGCCAGCCTGGTGGACAGGCGACTGGAACAGTGGGCTTTGATCACAAAAGACTGGAGGAATGTCTTCCTACAGGGTGAGCTTGAGCATTCCTGAAAGGCATTGTTTATTTGCGTTGTATCTTTTTGCTTGTAACAGTGATCCTGCCACAAATTACTTGCTTCTGCCTGGTGCTTAGATCTTTGATTTCCTGAATGGCCTATTGTTTTCACCTTTAGTCCATTTCCTGTAAGCTTCATATTGACAGGGATTCTTCCATTAGAAAGAGAGAAGGGTGTATTGCATTCGGTTTCACCTTCACTGTAATAATACTCTCCTATCTGCAATACACCTTTCCTTTTTTCGCTGTGCATAATACAGATGGTCTCTTCCTGAAAGAAATGCCTTTTATGGACATCTGTATGCTGGTGCTCATTCTCTGTGTAGTACTCTAGTTTCTCATATTTGTCAGAAATCATCTTTGTCATTAAGGTGAGGATTCAGAAAAACAAAGCTGTTTTGTAGTCTGTTGACATTGGTGGAAATCATTCAGATGAAATCCCAGATCTGACTTTGTGGACCCTAAATGCTGGTCTATTGGTACCCATTTTTTTGTAATGAAATGTCCTCATAGGACTCAAAAAACGAAGCATTCAAATGAATAGGTCCAAGGACACTATGCTCATAACAAACTCCCAAGGGATTGGGGACCTCTGCATTTATAAAGAAGGAATCGCTCTTCAGTATTGTATTGTAGAGAAAAATCTCTACCCTGCACGTACACCACTGCAGACAGGCTGCTTACTCTGCAGCCTACACAGCCGTGCAATCCGTGGTTGTCCTTACTGACACCAATCTGGATCAGACTCTTCGACCCAGATACCTCCAGCGAGAGGATTACTCAGAGACCAGCCCATGCGGCTAGCAGATCTCTATTACAGTGCCTGTGAAATTGTTTAACCCATAGCACAGACGTCATTCTGCACAGAACTCTGTGTCCTGATGAAGGCCGTGTTAAAGATGAGGCACACCTAGCCCACCTCAAAACGGCTGAAACATCTGGTGTAGACTCACTACTCCCCTGAAACCACAGCACATGAATGCTGTTCACACAAGCTAAACGATTTTGTGTCTCTATAATGGTCTGTGTTTTTTTACAATGTTGTTTCGAATTTGTACACTGTATTATGTGAATTTTGACAAATCCTAATAGATGTTAGGTTTGTTATATACACACTATTTGGATATTGTCCCAAAAATGTTTTGGTACTGTGTGTTGTAAACATATATTGTTCTGTCTGTTCTGTTTTGGTTCAGCAAACCATTCTGATGTCTTAATTTATCTTGAATTGTGCATTTATATCTTGATTCACACAACTCTAATATATAAAAAAAAATGAGATTTTTCTCTACAATACAATACTGAAGAGTGATACCTTCTTTATAAATGCAGAGACCCACAGTCCCTTGGGAGTTTTTGTTATGAGCATAGTGTGCTTGGACCTATTCATTTGTATGTTTTGTTTTCTGGTTAACCCTCCTGGGTAGAATCGGTTCCATACCAGGAGCCCAACCTTTTGATTCTCATAGGACTCAGACTTTCTCTGTTCATTGTGCATGTTGTATACTGTCTTAGCGATTTCTTGATTTCAGCATCTAACTATTTTACCTCACTATTTTGAATTTCACTCAGACAGCAGGTGCTTTTCCTTACAATCGAATTTGTTCTAAAATGTTTTTTTGGTAACTGTAACCAATGTAAAGTGTTCAACTGCATACCATCTGAGTAAATCAAGAGTAATCAAAAAAGTTAAGTATGCAATTTTATGAAACTCTTCGGTGTGAGGTGGTACATTACATTAACACCTGGGAAGAAACAATAATTGTTTAAAAAAAAAAAAAAACCTGCATCTAAAGTAGTTTGGAGTCCCGCTGCACACCTTTAGACTGGAAAGTCAGTCAAACGTTTATTGTAAATTAAAACATTTGGGATGTATACATTAGAAATGTCCTAATCTTTGATGAAAATATGTTCTGTAGCACTTCAAAGACTCCAGGCATGACACATTTTTCCTTTAGTAGATTTGTTCCAATGAAAATTCTCAACCCATTTCGGGAATACAGGAGACAATCTTATTAATCTGCTGATTAAATCAGAACAAAAGTGTCACTAAGTTAATTGCCAATAATTTGATGCAAAAAATGCATACCATTCCACTAATCAATATTAGTGCATCCACAAGAGAATAGTTTATAGCAGCTACCTTCTAATGACAGATTAAGTATGCAATAGTACTAGGTAAGCATATCTAGATAATTCTAAAGTTTGTGTTAACATCCCTCATGTTAGATAAGATTATACAATTCCAAAATTGTATCAGTTGAGGTTGTCAATATCTGTTGACTAAAATGAATTATGTAACGGCATCAAGTATTACCAAACAAAATATTTTTTTATTGCAAATTAATATTACCTTGTGTTGCACATACAGGTTCTTAGCCAAAATGAGGGTGTAAGTAATATCAATACCTGTAAATGAGCTTTGAACAAGTGCATATCTAAAACAACCAATTCATATAGCCTCTCTCAAAAGTATAAAGAGTGAGTAAAAATATCCTGATGGCAAAGAGAGAAGCATGCAGTATCTGTATCATTCAAAGATTGGATCTTGAAGATATCAACGCGCAACCAAGCCACATTCACCTAAAATATAAATCATGGAAGATCTTATTACCTGTACACTTTGTGCAAAAAAGACTCAGATGTCTAAATAAAAACCGATCATGATGTATGTTACGAATGAGTACAAAGCCACAGGTGATGTCCATCCAACTGCAATGCAAGAAGAGTGCCCACTACCATGTGACGTAATGACATCAAGTAAAACCGTGGTGACATCATGATAGCGAAACGAAACCTGTGAATAAGAGTAGATGCTAGACGTACGTAGTGTTGTTGTAACAACGTTTCGTGCAAACTTGGGGTCGTTAACTAAAGTGCTGCACAATTGTAAAGAACGTTTATTTTAAAAGAAATATAGGTTAAAAAATGATAGTCTTAATACACAAAATTGCGTGGGATAAAGTATAGGAAAATATAGAAAAGAATAAATAAATAAATACAATTGAAAACTACTATGTGCTTCTTTGACATTCTCATATGACCAATATGTGCATATTTAATTGTATACAATGCATTTACTAATTGTGAAATCGAATTGTAACATTCTAAGTAATTCAGATGGATATTTTTAAATCAATCCATTATAGCCAATGTCAGTGAAAATATACCGTTATAGGCAACCATTGTCTGTTATACACATTAGATCAGTATTGGTTGTGTGAACATTTTTTGTCATGAGGTGCTAAAAGAATATCTGGATATGTTTGTAGGAGTGTACATCGATGACATTTTGATTTCCCTCCCCGATGCCCCCGAGACATGTAAAGAAGGTACTGAAGAAACTGAAACAGTCATTTATTCGTCAAATTAAAAAAAGTCAATGTCACATGCACGTCATAGAATTTCTAGGATTTGTAACTTCCCCTGAAGGGTTAGAATGGATTCCAAAAAGGTAAAGGTACAAGCAGTGCGAGATTGGCCCACCCCAACTGGAATGTAAGATGTACAGTGTTATTTGGGGTTCTCCAATTTTTACAGCTGTTTTATTTCAGATTTTCCTCATTGGGAACCCCGATAAGTCAATGACCCAAAGAGGCAGAAGAGGCTTTTCAGTCCCTAAAGAATCGTTTTACCGTTAGACCTTGACTACTACACCCTTATGTGAAGCAAACATTCTTTGTAGAACCAGATACTATTCAGCTTTGCGGAAAGTGTTAGCTCATATACAACAGGACAATTGCACCCAGTTGCTTTCTTTTTTCTTTTTTTTTTATCCGCTGCAGCGGACGTCAATTATAAAATTATGGATACAGAACTGTCGGAGATCAATTTGGACTTTCAGGAGTGGAGGCATTATCTATTGGGTGCCAAGTTTCCTGTGAGTCATCAGTGAGCACTGAAATGTGGTGTTACTAAGATTAGCCAGAACTTTGATGCCAAGACAGTTCCGCTGGTCCTTGTTTTGCGGAATACAAATTTGTGATCACATTTAAACCAGTGCGGCAAAATGGAAAGGCAGATGTTTTATCGAGATGTCAACCAGAAAGTGATAAGCAATCTCTTAAGGAATCAAGGGTTCCCTACTGTTAGAAAGGAGCTTCATTCTTGGAGGGACTAAATGCAGAAAGGAAATTGGTACAGAAGTCCAACAGGTAATGAGACACAAACAAATGCAAGATCGAGTCTCCAAGGATCCACTTGAGAAAATTAAGGAATAATAATAATAATAATAATGAGCATTTATATAGCGCTACGAACCCTCAGGTATCTGAGCGCTGCTTATTACCTACCCACGGTGTGTGGTGCTCATTTATCGACCTCGGAAGGATGAAAGGCCGAATTTGGCCCTGCTGGGATTCAAACCTTCATCCGCAGGCTCTGCACAGATGTCAAAGCAAGCCCCCTACTCGCTGTGCTATCGGACCGGAATGTCTTCATTATATGGATTCAACATTCTACTTACCAACGGAAGAATTAAGAGAGAGGGTATTAAAACAATGTCACAAATCCCCATCCTGGATACAGAAAAACATTGTAATTAAGAAGAAACATTTGGTGGGAAGGATTACAAATTGACACTTTGAACTTTGTCAAAACATGTTAGGTTTGTGCATGTGTGAAATCAGAATTGAAGAAACCAGCAGGATTGTTGGTTCCTCTACCAATTCCACTGCATCCCTGGCATACCATCTCTATGGACTTCACTGTGGATGTGCCATCTGATAAGGGTTGTTTAGCAATTCTAGTGATTGTGGACGTGCCAACTAAAGTAGGGCACTTTATACCCATAAACTGTACCTTAACAGGGGCTAGGTTAGGTTATGCCTTTTTACAAAATGTGGTTCGAGGGGATTGTGTCCTCCGACGTATTCCACATCTTTTACAGTAATTACCACAGCTGTGCTGCTTCGGAAACTTTTTCGGCGTAGGCGTCGATGTCGATACACTCCCTCGAGGACCTCTGGTGACATTGACCATCGAAGGATGTTATATCTAGGGCGCACAACGCCTGTAGCCTCAGTTCCGTTTTTTCCGCGAACGTGTTCGCTTCGGAATCTCGGCGCGCCTCGGTTCTTCTACTTAGTTTGCTAAAATTGAGAATGTCTTCGTCTTCTACCCCGAAGCCGGCTTCAAAAAGTGTCGGGACTGCTGTTCCAAAATGTCCATTATGGACCTGCACGATGTTTCTGTGGTGCCTCAGTGAAAGCAACGCCACGGACAATTGTGATGAATGCCGGTCTCTAACTTCTAAGGCCTTGCGGGAGCGGAAGTTGTCCGTAGGTAGGGTTGCTAAACCCATAAGTCAAAATCTACTGGTCTTTCGACCGACGATTCGAGGGGCGACTCTCTGCTTCGGCGTAAGTCCAGGCGATCTCGTTCTAGGAGTGGGTCCCGCCATTCTTCTGCCTCTTCGAGGCATTCACGGAAGCGCCATCACCAGTCGCCTTCCCCATCCTCGTTGAAGGACTCTGCCAGGCGGTGGGTGGCTTGTCCCACGAAACACTCGTCACCGGCTGAATGGGATGAATTCCACCGGCAGATGATGGCGATTTTCGAATCATAGGGCACCGTTCCGTCCGTGCCTTCAAGGGAATCTGGCAAGGAACGTGCTAGAGCCACCGCTGCACGCCTTCGGGCTCGGGCGGTCGCAGTGATAATCTGGTACCGTCGCAGTCCCGATCGGACAAGGATAATCACCGTTCCAGGTCCCGGTCTTCGATGCCGTTGAGACAGTTAGAGCCTGTGAGGCCTTCTAAGAAGGCATCGACGCCTTCGGCGCCATGTCCGTCGAGGGACACTCTCGAGGCTCCGGCTCCTCAGTCAACGCCACTTCCATCGGCTCCCTCAACGCCTTTTGAGGAGAATATACCGGAGGTGCCCCGGAGAGCTGTGGAAGCTCTGAAAAAGGCTCTCAGCAAGTCTGTGCGGCCTATGTTTGACCCATACTCTGTTCCTCCTCCCAGGGTGGACTTGTTCCAACCCTTGGAGTACATTTCAGAGGTGGAGGAAGGGTATGATGAGGAGGGGGTTGTGCCTCCTGTGGTTCCTGATGACCTGTTGTCTGGTCATAGCCAACTGGAAGAGCTTCGTCAATCTTTACATGACACCAGTGGTCTTGATACCTCTCCGGAGGTTGTTTGGCAGGCCTGAGCCTGGTACACTTGCTGACTCCTCGTATAGGCGCCTCATGTCTAGGGTGACTTGAGTATTTGGGATGGTCTGCTCCACCTGTGGATTTTCTGGAGGATGACCTGACACATATATTGGACCAAGGTCCACCCACTGACCCGGTGTTGCAATTTCATATGGCTTTACAAAGAAGGGCGGCGGCTTGGACTGCTCCGGAGAGTCTCCCGGCAGTGAATAAGTCGCTTCTGAAAAAATACAGTCCAGCTAGTGGTGACCCCTGCTACTTGTCTACGCACCCAACTCTGGAGAGTTTGGTGGTGCAGGCGGCTACGACCCCAGCGAAGCAGGCTGCGTACCCTACCATCCCTCCTGATGGGGATGACAAGCGCTTTGATGGTTGGGCGAAGAAAGTATTTTCATCTGGGGGTTTGGCTTTAAAGACAGCCAACTCTGTTTGTGCCTTGGCAAGATTCACACACACTCTGTGGAATTGTGTATCTTTGGCGGCTGAACATATTCCCAAAGGGGAGGAAGGGGATGGTTTTCTAGCCCTCATTCAGAATGGCAAGGATGCCATGTGTGAATCCGTTCAGTCGGGTCTGGACGTGACAGACTTGTGTCAGCCAGTCCATGGTGGCGAGCACCGTGATGCGCAGGTTTGCGTGCTTGCGGAAGTCTGGGTTTGCTCCTGATGTACAGTCCCGGCTGCTCAACATGCCCTTTGATGGTGTCCATCTTTTTGGCAGCAAGGCTGACGAGAGCCTTGAGAGGTTGCAGACCTCCAAAGCTGCAGCGAAGACCTTGAGCGCTGCAGTACGTCATCCTCTGCCTTTTTGTCCTAGGGGACAGCAATGGAGGGGAGGTTCCTTTCAATACTACTCTTCCTTTGGTAGATCGAGGGGAGCTACCAGTCAAAGGGGCCAATGTAGGAGTACCAGAGGTGGAAAACAAGGTACTCGATGTGCCAAAGCCGCTCAGGCTGTTGCCTCTTTGCCCTCAGGCACTGCCGCAGCCTCGTCAGCTCAGTCATGAGGCCATGTCCCATGGTTCGCCGGTTTGGGGAAGACTGACGCAGCATCTTGTAGAATGGCGTGCCATTACTTCAGATGTGTGGGTTCTGGAGATCATGGCCCACGGCTACTGTCTTCCTGTCCGTATCCGCTCGTTGCGCAGGAAATCCTATCCCTGCTGGAGAAAGGTGCCATAGAACTGGTGCCTGTAGCGGAGAGGAACAAGGGATGGTATTCCCCATATTTTTTGATCCCGAAAAAAGATGGAGGATTGAGACCCATCATGGACTTGCATGGTTTGAACAAGCTCATCAAGATGGTTACTCTTTCTCAAGTCCTCCAGGCCCTTCAACTTCAGGAATGGTTGGTGTCTCTCGACCTCAAGGATGCTTACTTTCATGTGCCGGTTCATCCCAAGTACAGGAAGTACCTGAGGTTTGCGGTTGGCAACTTGCATTTTCAGTTTCGGGTCCTGCCGTTCGGATTGACCTCCGGCCCGAGGTTCTTCACCAAGCTGATGGCGTTGGTGGCAGCATATCTCAGGAAAGGGGGGGATTCACGTCTACCCCTACCTGGACGATTGGTTAATCAGGGCACGCTCTCCCGAGCAAGTACTGGATTATCTGTACGTCACCTGCCACTCACTTCACAAGCTGGGCTTCTCCCTCAACTTAAAGAAGTCTCATGTGCGTGACACCGACCGAGCGGCTCCAGTACATAGGAGCAGTGCTCGATACATCCCTGGGGCAGCGTTCGCCTGACCAGGTGAGGGCTCATCACATTCTGCAGATGGTGGACAAGTTTCAACGTGCCCAGAGACTCCCAGCGTTCGAGTTCTTGAGATTGCTCGGCCTCATGGCATCCTGCATTTTACTGTTGCCAGAGGCCAGGATGTGGATGAGAACTCTGCAGTGGGCGCTCAAGATGCAGTGGTCACAGTTCTCCGGCAGGATGTCGGATCCCGTTCAGATTCTGCCCTCAGTCGCCCAGGCCCTTCTGTGGTGGGCCGTTGAAGGAAATCTGTTGAAAGGGGCTCTGTTTTGGCAACCGTGGCCGGAGGTGATGATCGTTGCGTACGCATGCCTCACGGGTTGGGGAGCTCATGCCAACGAGCTGACAGCCAGCGGTCGTTGGTCTCTGTCGGAGTCCAGACTCCACATCAATCTGTTAGAGCTGCGGGCTGTCAGGCTAGCCATGAAGGCTTTTCTGACGTCTGTGCGGGGGAAGAATGTCCTGATTATTATGACAATACAGTGGCCATGCACTACCACAACAAAAATGGGGGGGGGCAGGGTCACTTCCACTGTGCAGCTCTGGTTCTGGGCCATCCAGCAGGAAATTTCGATCTCGGCAGTTCATCTGGCCGGAGACGAAAACGTGGGGGCGGACGCTCTGAGCAGGCAGAGCACGGTCTCATGAGCGGGAGCTGGCTCAGGAAGTTCTTTTGGAGATCTTCGCCCTTTGGGGAACCCCACAAGTGGATCTCTTCAACACCAGTGTCAACCTGAAGTACAAGAGATTCTGCTCGCGGGAATTTCCTCCAAGAGGAGCCTTAGGGGGCGCTTTCGTAGTGGAGTGTTCCTTCCCACTGCTGTACGCGTTCCCTCCAGTCCCCGTCATTCCGCAGGTGTTGCAGAGGATCGGTTCTCGGATGATCCTCATTGCTCCGGCATGGTCCAGGAGAGCGTGGTACCTGGACCTTCTAGACATGTCCGTCTGCCCTCCACGTCGTCTTCCCTACCAAGACGATCTGCTCTCACGGGGGGGAGGGGAGCGCGAGTTTTCCATCCAGAGGTTAAGTCTCTCAGCCTTCATGCTTGGTATCTGAAAGGCTGAGATATAAGGATTGGGACCTCCCTGAAGACGTGATGGAGGTGTTGATTTCGGCCAGAAGGCCCGCAACGGAATCCCTATACCGTTGCCGTTGGAGGAAGTTCTGCGACTGGTGCAGGGTACAGAATGTGGATCCTTTCCAATGTTCCATTCCTTTGGTTTTGTCTTTTTTGCTTTCTTTAGCCCATAAGGGTCTGCATGTGGGTACCATAAAGCATTAACTGGCGGCGCTGTCCATATTTAAGCGCTCGTCTGAGGAATGTTCCTATTTTAAGATCCCTTTGATTTCACAGTTTCTAAAAGGGCTAACTAATGTGTTTCCACCGTCGCCTTTCCACGTGCCGGGATGGGATTTGAATTTGGTTTTAAAGTTCCTAATGGGAGCTCCGTTTCAGCCCTTACATTCTTGTCCATTGCAAGTGTTGTCCTTTAAGACTGTATTTTTAGTTGCGGTTACTTCCGCACGCAGAGTGAGTGAGTTGCAGGCACTCTTCGCCAAGCCACCTTTCACAGTGTTCCATAAGGACAGGGTTGTCCTTAGGGTTCGTCCTTCTTTTCTTCCGAAAGTTGTGTCGGAATTTCATTTAAGCCAGAAGGTGATTCTTCCGGCCTTCTATTCTCCTCCGCATCCTGGTAAGGACGAGGAGAGGCCCCATGGGCTGGATCCTAGGAGAGCTTTGAGTTTCTATCTCTCACGGATGTCCCGGGTCAGAGTGGACGATCAGCTTTGTTGGTTACGCTGGAAGGCGTTTAGGCCAGGCTGTTTCCAAGCAGACCTTGTCCAGATGGATCATCTTGAGGCTCTCTGAATGTTACCGGTTGGCGGGTAAGGACCCTCCAGTAGGCTTACGGGCTCACTCTACTAGGGGTGTGGCTGCCTCCACTGCTCTGCAGAGGGGTGTTCCCATTCGTAATATTTGTGAAGCAGCCACATGGGCATCGGTCCATACTTTCTTAAGACACTATTCCCTGGACTCTATCCATGGGCAAGATTTGGCCTTTGGTAAGGCAGTCGTATATTCAGCAATTTGATTGGGTATTCTAAATTCTAAATTATTTTCCCATTATTTTCCCACCTCCGTACGTTGGCACTGCATTGGGAGTCTGTCAAAGATGTGGAATACGTCGGAGGACACAATCCCCTCAAAGAACAAGTTACTTTCTTACCTGGTAACATTCTTTCGATGGGATGTTCCTCCGACGTATTCCACATCGTACCCTCCCAGCATGCCCCTCTACAGAATTTCTGATGTGATTGCAGCTTAAGTTTCCGCAAGGCTTTCTACAGTCATACTGGCAAGTGGTTGGTGCCACACGTTCTGGGGGGAAAAAACTACAACTGAGGCTACGGGCGTCGTAGTTATAACATCCGGTGACGTTGACCGTCTGAGGTCCTCGAGGGAGCGTATCGACGTCATCAATGCAGGACGCCAATGCCGAAAAAGTTTCCGAAGCAACACAGCTGTAGTAATTACTGTCACAAATATGTGGAATATGTCGGAGGAACATCCCATCGAAAGAACGTTACCAGGTAAGAAAGTAACTTGTTCTTTGCCTTCATGGGTTACCAAGTCACGTCATTTCATATCGAGGCCCACAGTTTGTTTCCAAGTTTTGGCATGCTTTTTGTAAGGTATTTGGAATAGAAGTTACTTTTACTACAGGTTATCATCCACAGGCCAACGGACGTAAATCAAGAGTTATAGCAGTATTTGAGGTGCTCACTAAAGAATGATGATGGTTGGGTGTATTTACTTTGGATTGCAGATTTTTTTTTTAACAATAAATGTTAAAGATATTTATATCACGCATCGTCACCAATGAAGGTGGTCCCCAGGTGCTCTTGCGGATCTGTAAACAAGAAGGGGCTGGGTTGGGTTAGTCGGGAGAAGAGGGAGTAGGAGAGTGAAAGAGGTGGTGTGCTGTTGGCGGCTTAAGCTCGGTATACACTGTGCTTTGGTGCAAGTATTGGACCGCGGCGAGACTACGTGTGCAGTTGGTGCTGTTTGTGTTAGTTTGCTCTTAATACAGTGTGGTGAAGTCGAGGATTTAGCTATGTCCCTGCGGCTTCCCTTCAGATTTCAACGTCTTACAAACTGTTGGTATTGTCTTCGAGTTCTCTCCGGAGATTTTGTTTTTTGTGCTTTCATCTGCGAAGTATGTTTCCAGGCCCTGTTATGTCATCTTCAGGGATGAAGAAATCCTTATTTCGGCCGTATGAAACCTGCGGCCTCAATGTGTTAGAGGGCGATGGCCATGCAGAGTGCCTGTACCCCAATCACTCGAGAACTGCAACATCTGTTAGGAGTTTTTCCAAAAAACCCTCAAGGATAGGAACAGGCGCTTGATTTGCTGTCTGAACGAGGGCTCCTATCCGGCTTTGGAGGTCGGATCTTCCCTCGGGGCAGGTCCTCAATTCCCTCAGCCAAGAGGTCCCAGTTGTGGCAGAGGGCAATGTCAGAGGAGCCGCTGCCTAAGTAACAGTGCGCCGGTGAGCCCCGGCCTCCGTCTGCTTTGTAAAAAGCCAAGACATCTTCTGCAAGACCTTTCTCGAAGGATGGGAGAGTCACATGTTCCTCCTTCTCGAGGTGTGTCCTTAGCATGCCCTGAAAAATCGAAGGAGATGGGCTCACGCCTGGTGAAATCTGCGATTCCGGTCTGCATGGCTTCGTCATCAGATAAGAAGTCAAGGCCTCACTCTTCCTCCTCATCGACGAAAAGGTCTTCGTCCAAGGACAAACAGCGTTCCTCATCGACTTCACATAAGTCATCTTCGGGGCATGACTCGTCGAAGCACATGTCTAAGTCGTCCTCCAGGAGATCATCTCATCTATGGTGATTTCGGCCTTGTCCACCATTACACCGGCGCTGACCGGTGCATCGACGACTCTACCATTGACAGCCCTGCCATCGGCTGTTCTGTCGATGACCATACTGGGAAACATTGCTCCATCGAGGAGGAAAGGGAATATGTTGCTGGTGACGCAGCCTACCTCGGCTGGACTTGCTCGGCCCGAGTTGGTGTCTGGACTCCTGTCTCCCAGGGTAGAGCTTCATATGGAAGGGTTCAAGCCCTGTTACCTGAAGACATCCTTGAGCATGACTTGAGGCACTGATCTAAAGCGGCCATGCCACTTTTGAGTCTGATCCTGACAAAGGGGGTTCTGATCAGCCTTTTCTGGATTCGTCTGTTCTGGGTCTTCAGTCTGCCTTTCCCGTCCACGTCTACGGGTCTGGGTGCAGTGCCGCCTCAGTATCCTCTTGTCAACCCGCACCCATTACTCTTGATGCAGGTTCTTTCTTCGTTGCAGGTGCTCCTGGGGCAATTGGACGCCAGACTCCCTGCTTCTTAGGTTCCGTCAGATGCGTTGCAGCTCGGTCCTTCTCCCGTGCCTTGTGAGAAGGAGGCATCCACTGCCATTAGTAGCCTAGGGCCTCGCCCCAGGGAGCACTCCCTACCAAGACCGCCAGTGCCTTCTCCTAGGGGTTTTGGTCCTCCTTGAAGGGAACAGGAGGGGGAATTGGATGGTTCCTAACATGACATGGGTCCGCAGGACACTCTCTCTCTACGGCTTCTTCTTCGCCCAGGAGGTCAGACACCTAGGATATAGACCAGGATGCTCTGAGGAGTCCGGCCTAGCCGTCTCCGCCAGATGACATTGGGGCCTTCCATGCAATGATGGTTAAGGCCTGTCATGAGTTTGGTCTCGTTCAGGAGGAAGAGAAAAGGACAATTTATTAATTGACCATATTGGGAAGAGGAGGAAAGCAGTTTTCTCAATCCCGATATTGGATCACGTATGGCAGGAGGGGCTCCGTACGATGAGGCACCAGATTATGTCAAGGGCCACTTGGAGAAAAAGTTCAAGGCTCATAAATCCACCCCAGGGTACCTTGCGTTGCAACCTATGCCAGAATCAGTGGTTTCTGCAGTGGCTAGTAGAAAGGCTCGCACCCAGCACAAGTGCGCCACTCCCCCCGAGAATGAGAACCATAAGTTGGATGTTTTCGGGACGAAGGTCCCTACTGTCGGGGCCACTACGGTTAAGGCTGCCAACTCGTTGACCCTCGTGGCGAGGTGCGCCCTGGAGATGTGGCATCGCCTGGCATCTCTGTTGGAGCACCTGCCAGAGCAGCAGAGGAAGGAAGCTATGCTTTTGGTGCGAGAGAGGGAGGAGGCTTCGAACCACAGTATACATATTGCGGTTGACATGGCAGAGACTGGCTTTGGCCATGTAATTCCACGTGCAGATTCTTCCTCTATATCTTCTTTCGTCTTTTATCTATTAGGTACTGGGTCCTCAGACGCCACAACTCCTCCCCGGCGCATGTCAACCTCGACCGGGTTCAGCAGGTGCCCATACTGCAATGGGCTCTTCCCGACTTCAGTCCCCCACACCCTCTCCCTACGTTGCCTTGGCCCAGACCACGGTTGGCATGCCTGTTCGGCGTGCGGCTTGCTGTCCTCGAAAGGGCTGAACAGACTAGCCAGGTGGAGGGAGCTCTTCCAGAGGTCGCCTCCAGAGGATCTCAAGAACTTCGTAAAGCATCGAACCAGGCCCAAGGTAGGGCCAATATTTTCCAGCACACCTCGCAACGGAGACTTCTTCCCAGGCACTCCCTCACGCAGGTGAAACCGGCCAGGTCCTTCTACCAGCACGTGCCCCGAGGCTGCCAAAGCTACCGGCCTTCGGGTCGAGGGGTCCTCGTATCCTCCCGGGGCCAGTGTTGAGGGGCCGCTAGGCTCTGTTACAAGGTTTGCGCGCGAGGGGCTCTGCCCTTGTACCGGCACATGGTACGTCCGAGGGGGCACCTGAATTCAGCTCTAACGACCCCTGGGTCGAGGTGGTATACCTACCGTGCCCGAGGAGAGGGGCAAGTCGCGTGCCTCACACATAAGAGACTTGGCAGAGGCCGGCCCCAGCGAGCCGAGCAACACATCGCAGCCACATGGTAGGCAGCTCAACAAAATGTCTGACGTGCCGCAGAAAAGGACACCCATTCAACGCCTCTGCATGACTTCGGCGAAGAACGAGTATCAAGGTGGGACTGGCATCAATCAAGTGCGTGGCCTAAGGCTTACCCTTCTTATGCACACGGCTGTCTTCCTTTGCGTCCTTATGTACAGGGTCAGCAGCGGCCTCAGCTGCTTCTAGCTACCCCGTCCGTGCCCTTCTACTCCTCTTCGGCCAGCGAGGACCAGATCTTCAAGAGGTTCCTCGGCCTCATGAAGTCTCCACAGATGGGGGCTTTCATCAAGGACGCAGTCAGGGAAATCCTTCCCACTATGCTAGCAGCACCACAGACGCCTCCGCTGACACATCAGGCCCTGGCGCAGCCGCCTCCTCCGGCTCCCCAGCCTACTCCACAGGCGGTTCCATACCAGCCTCCTCCTCAGCCTCCGGCCGTGGTTCCATTGCCCCAGCCTCTAGCTCTGGATACTCCTCCTCAGGATCCCCCAGACCCTCCGGATACTGATGAGGACGAGGATCCTAGCACACCAACCGCCAGGGCCTTCCACGAGCTTGTCTCGGCCCTGGCGGAATACCTGGGCCTCCCCCAGCCCCAGGTAGAACAGCCGGCAGAGGGCATCCTCGCTGCAGTCTTCCTGAGGCGCCTTTCTGCCAGAACGGGAATTCTACTACAGACCGGCGTGGTGTCCCTCGCCAAGAAGGGTTGGCTCAAACTCCACTTTGTCCAGCCAGTCAACCACCGTTTGGACGCCAAGTACAGGCAGATGGAAAGGGATACACTCTTAATCTCCTCCCACCCTACGCCACACTCCTCGGTGATCGCTGCGGCATAACTGTACTCCAAGTGGGACAGGCAGTATTGAAACATTTGTCTCAATTCCTTCTATCAACCACCTGTCTAGTACGGCTTGCTAGTCTATGCAAAGTATTTTATTCTAAGCAGATCCACAAGCCTCAGAAGACAAACATTACATGCCTGTAATTGTCTTATGATGCTTGTTTCTGCTTAAATTCACATGTGCCCACCCATTCTCCCCTCGGGATTGCAAGGAAAATAAATCTAATTTCAGTGTTTTTCAAGACAGTTCATATCATTCAGCTTTTCACTATACACTTCATGCTACCTCCGGTCAGTGAAAAAATGACAATATGGTGACCGCTATGTGTGAATGATCATGGATACAGTACATGTAATGATAGGGATAGTAATACAGAAACGCCAGCAACATATTTTTTCTAAATCAAAAACTAATGTAATTCTCCACACCAACCACTCGGTGGCCTATGCAAAGCATGTCAATCTAAGCAGTTATAAGCATCAGAAAGACGATTACAGGTATGTAATATGTGTGGGTGGGTGGGTGTGTGTGTGTACACACACACACACACACACACACACACACACACACCCTTCCCCGTTGTGTATTGGGACAAGGAGGAGGCTAGCAAGACTAATACAGCACTCCCGTTTCAACTGTCAGAGGTCTAGTCCTTTTTGGAGCAATCATGGTGGCGAGGACTTTAAAAGCTGGAAGTATTGTGCAAATGGAGTTGGCTGTGAAAGAAGGGTTGCAGACTGCTTGGTGAAAGCAGGACCCTCCGGGAAAGCAGCAGCATGGCTAGCGGCATGCTCAAGACCCTTTGAATGATGCATAGTGTATGCAGCGAGAAGGAAAGCTAAAGGACGCTGGAGGCCTGTGGGAGACCACGAGAGGAGAACCGACGTGACCAGGCAAAGCGGTCGCATGAGGTCTGAGTTGCAGGAGGATCATCGCTGGTTGTGCGAAGCCAAGGAGAGCTGGTAGTAGGCTGCACGAGAGAGAGGTGGTTTAGGGCGGCAGGAGGCCTTGTTAAGACACTGTAAGCTTCGACCAGTGAGTTACCCAAGCAGGGGGGACACACCGGTTTGGAAGACGAGCATGCAACGAACACCGAGTTGAATGAAAGCAAGTACTTTGAATACTGAACCAAATAGAAAATGAGAGTGTGCACTTTTGAATACCAATCTGGGTGAAAGAAAGTTTGTGAAACTTATTGATACAAGGAATTGTATGATATGACAACACAATTATTGGCAAGAACCACGAAAGCATTGGTGAACAATAATTGACAAGAACCAGTTAAGAAACTGTATGATCTGAGAAACGAGCATTGACAGGAGCCTGGAAAATATAAGAATGTGCAACCAGTGCATGGTTGCAAACCAAGCCACGTTACATCATCAATAGGATGTAATGTGTGAGTGAAGTAAGCACCATTGCCAAACAGACAGTGGCAACGTACTGGTGAAAAGGAAGCAAGCCAGGTGTACCGTGTGGTCTGACAACTGCGCCTAGACTGGGCACACCCCTCTATGAAAAAGCCAATGAAAGCACCCAGAAAGAAGCTTGTGTTTGACTAGCTTGTGTGACCTGAAATTAAGGGACTGAACTGAATGTATGAACTGGTGAAAGGTAGCGAAATCAGAAGCGCTGGGATGTGTCCCAAGAATTGTGGTGTTTTGAATAACAAAGTCTTGAACTCCTGGAGAACTGAACCCCTGTATCTTGTGAACTGTCTTTGAACTTGGGGAAGGGAACCTGGTTATAAGCCAAGAGCTGGAAGAAGCTCTGAACTCTTATTTGAACACTACTTATTTTGATGCTGACATCCCATTATATACATTTGTTTTAGCTTCCGTTTACAGACTATCCTTAGTTTCCTTTAGGTAGTGAAATTCCACCTTTAGCATGGGGCTGGTTAAGCCTTTTTCCATCCTGCATTTTTAGTTAATCAAAGTTTAAAGGCTGACATTTAATCTGTTGTCTGTGTCTGCTTCATGATGCCTTAATAGTGCACTCTCACCTTAAGGTTATTGGTTATAGGAGTATAAACCATTCCTAGGACACTATGGGTCACCTTTGTGGTACTCCTGCTTGACGGGTTTTAGTAAGAAAATAGAGAGAGATCCCAATTAGGGAACCCACATCCTCTCACACTGTAAAATGGCAAATGGCCTATGGGTATTCAAAGAAAGCCTCTTGCCTACCCTCAAATGTTTGGGGTGGTAGTCAAGGCTCTTGGATATATAAGTTGTTTACTAAGTATTTACTACTAGTCAAAACTTTAGACCTCTAAATGACAGTAACCATTCAAATGACAATTGAATTTAAGGTAAACATTATGTATTTGTACAATGATATAAGGTGCCCAACGCGTTTCGAGTTGTTCCACTCTTCACCAGGGACAAAAATTGATTTCAACAAATTCTACAAGGAAGAATATTATAAAGAAATATGTAGTGTATAAGGTACAGCAATTTCGTTTGAACACATCAGTCACATTTCATTACTTTTCCGAGTATAAATCTCCAAGAATAAACAATATTCTGTTTATATATAATGTACATTCAAAAATCAAAGACCGGAAATTAAACGTCTCAACTCTAATACATTGTAACATCTTTGGTTCTTTAATTCTGTTCTGTGTTTAATCGGAGAACTATAGAGTACGTTTATCGGTCAAGATAGACCTGATATATCGTGATAGCCCAACATTGTACAGTGGAGAACAAGTTTAGAGGAATACTAAATCAAGAAAATCTGGGGGTCTAGGAATAGTCTAGTAATGATGTCCTGTGAACCTATGCAAGACTAGTTGCCTGAACCATTTGTTATGTTGAATCATTGTGAACATTCCTCAATAAATATCTTAATAAGATGTAGTCTGTGTCAAGAAGGAAGTACATGAGTTATCGCTTTAAGTATAGTATCCCAATGTCTAACATCTTACCAGAGTAAATGTTGGTAATTGAATAGCAAAAAGGAGACATCCACCACTGAGAACTTGTCCAATTGTGTGTCTACTGGTGAGGCACCTCTTACGTATGTGGATCCTGATGTAAGCGAAGTATTATGACCACGATGTCAGAATCTTCCACCCCTTTTGTGATAAAAAAAATCACTTGGTAATATTTCCTACAATATAGGTAGGCTGAATATACAAAAGGGGAAAGGGTCTTGCATAAAACCACTAGGAACTTATCAGATGTGGTTCAGTGTCCTGCAGACCCCCCTTGTGGTAGAGCAAAGTACCAAGGTGTTGATATGTTCATAAGGTTCAGACGATGACCCCAGTAGCTTTCACGAGGTTCAATGTTAGCAGGGATATACAAACTATCCAATCTGCAAAGGATAACAGTAAAAGGTTGCTAAAAAAAAGGACTAATGGGTCCCTTTTTAAATGAAAGTTTAGCGTTGGCCTAGTTAGACTTCTAGTCCAACCAAGGGTGCTTTCACCTGTCGGGAACATGTCCAAGATGCTTGGTGTGCTGTGCTTCAAACGGCAGCGACTGCCATTTTGAGCACAAGCTGCAAATTTATACAAAAAAAAACTTGACATCCCATCGCTCATGCGCAAGTGACGTCACTGTGGTGTTTTTTTTCTTCTTTTTAAATTGAATAGTCTCTGCTCCTATTTACCTAGTTGTGCATATTTGTACACATGGTAGAAGGGTATGCGACATCACTTCACGCATGCACGAGTGACGTCACTGTGATTGTGACATGCAAAGAAGTCACGGTCGCCATTTTGGGTGCATCTTGAATGGAAGTCCCAAAAGGGAAAGTGACGTCACTTTGCGCGTGCGTGGGTGACGTCACCATAGTTGATTGAAAAGATAATCACAGGTCTATCTTGACCGATAAACGTACTCTATAGTTCTCTGATTAAACACAGAACAGAATTAAAGAACAGAAGACGTTACAATGTATTAGAGTTCAGATATGTTTTATTTCCTTTCTTTGGTTTTTGAATGTACTTTATATGTTAACAGAATATTGTTTATTCCTGGAGATTTATACTCTGTGAAAAGTAATGAAATGTGACTGAGGTGTTCAAACAAAATTGCTGAAACTTATACACTAAATATTTCTTTATATTATTCTTCCTTGTAGAATTAGTTTAAATCAATTTTTGCCTCTGATGAAGAGTGGAACAACTAGAAAAGCGTTGTGCACCTTATATCATTGTATAAATAAATTATCAAGGTTGTATTGCATGTCATTTTCTCCTGTAAATATGATCCTGTACACAGGGCGACTTTAGCCACCTTGCACTGTTTGTTTTCTGTAACCATGTACACTTAAGAAAATGCGCCCAGATGCCTTTGGGCCGGTGCGCAATACAAATAAACCAAACTATGTTTACCTTAAATTCAATTGTCATTTGAATGTTTACTGTCATTTAGAGGTCTAAAATGTTGACTAGTAGTAAATACTTAGTAAACATCTTATATATCCAAGAGCCTTGACTACCAACCCCAACATTTGAGGGTAGGTAAGAGGCTTTCTTTGAATACCCATAGGCTATTTGCCATTTTACAGTGTGCAGGGGACGTGGGTTCCCTAATTGGGAATCTTTTTCTATTTTTACTTTCCCCCCAGTCTAGATACCAATACTGCGTTTTTCTCCCCCGCACCTTAAATCCGTTTTTTTTTTTTAAACACAACCTCAAGTTATTTCACCTACAAAGTGGATATTTAAAAACAATCAATAATTAGGTGCACTCAGTGTGTACCAGAGTTTTAGTACAGAGACAAATTAATCCTGGCTGGCTGGATATGGTAGTCGAAAAACCAAAGAATCCAGCAATGGGTATAGTGGGCTACCAGATCTTGTATAAAATGTGGACTTTTCACCTAACGTGCCATGTCGTAGCAGAAGTCACTACTTCTTGCTTTTTCAATCCTACAACCCAAACCACTGACTCTGCTGGTCTTCTTTCTTATGTTCGTTTCCAGTACTGACAATAGAAAGTCATTAGGTTTCATGGGCTCCTCAATCCACAAAGGAAGTGGTTATAGCTGTGCAAGTATCTGCATGATGCCCTATTCCACATTTTGTGTCGGTCGCAGGAGAAAGTTGATTGGCCAAACAGGACTGCATGTACTTCACAGGATTTGAGATTTGTGATGACCCCCCAGCCCTGCAAATCTGTAGATCTGGTGGGGATTGGATGTCATTAGTTTGTTGACCACTGGATTTGATCTTGAGGAAATCGAGAGGACTGCCAGTGTTGAGGAGGACTTTATTTGAAGCTGTGGTGCTGATGTCATGTCCTCCTTAAGGTGAATTCCTGCTTTCTTCAGCCAGGGCAATGGGAAGCTTGCTGATGGCGAATCTGTCTTTGAACCAGGGCACATCTGGTTCACCGTCCTCCAGATTGCTGAGGGTCCTCTGTATCTCCAGGAACTGAGCACATCACATCCCGATATATGGCTGCTGCTGTGTTGCCTGGGTGTGTGCTGGTGTTGCGTCCTGCGAAAATGCCAATGAGCTCTCCATGTCGGGTCCAGACTTGCCTGTTCCGTGGGAACTGCTGAACCCCACAGACCCACAAGAGCGTCTAAACCTCAGCTGGCTATTACTACAGCTAAGCCTGATACACCTCGAGAGAAAGGAGAATTGGATAAGATAACAGACTTCTGATCTTTCTAGCTGCGTGGAGATCTGCAGGGGCGAGAAAGCAGAACAAGGTAAACATGTTAGGCTCATAGCAGTCTTCCCAACCACCACTCCCCAAGAACCCCTATGTGCCTGTGCTCCTTTACCAAATGCCAAGAGGAGTGGTTTAAAAGTCTACATTGAGTTTTTCCATTTGTTGTGATCATTGAATTTTCTAGAATAGCTTCAGTCTATCCTGTAGAAATCTCTCAGATGATAGATGAACCTCCTCAACACCTATGCCATCATGTCGACCCCTACCTCACCCCCGCTCCACCGGACTCATTAGACGCTGTCCGCTCCTCTCCGCCACCCTGTACAGCTGTACCCCTCCTCTCTGCTACTCTGTATTCTACCCCAAGCTGTAGATCTGTTTTGTTACCTCTAAAAAGTGCTCTGTTATGCATCTGTACTGCTGTATACCTCTGTGTAGCACTCTGTTGCGTCTTAAAGCTATGTCCGCGCTCCATAAATACCATAATGATATTGTATTGGTGCATTACAATAACCAAATCTACTTTATTATTCACTTGAAATACTAACTGTCCCTAATTTAAACACTATCTAAACTAAAAACAAATAATCTGAGTAACCATAGCAATAGGAATTTTTTGTAGTAGTGCATTTTCCTTTGATTTTAGTTCTATTACGTATTCACTCAGTAGTGTAAGCCTGGAGATTAAAGGCCTGCGCAGAGATGCTGCTCTCCTTATGAGAGAAACCTTTCCTTTGTTCGCACGTAGGTGGTTGGGAGATGCTATTCTCTTCTTGGAAACATGACTGCATAAAGTCTTGCTTGCACTGTGCGTGCAGTGGAGACACTACTCCATGCGTGCTGTGATGAAACACTCCTTGCACTGTGCGCATGCTCCTCTCTGTGCCGATAGTTTTTCTAATGTAACAAATTATTGTATTTGAAGAGCGGAGAAAGAACGATACTCGCCAACAAATGTTTTCTTTTGTGCACAAACTCCATCGATAACAAGCAGTCTTAGAACTGCGCAGGCTTAAAAACTGAGCACTTGAAAATACAGCCAGTGTGGTCAATCACTTTGCTCAACGAGCACTGCAGGAACTACGATGTACTGTACCAGAAGGAAATGCGTGTGTCGTAGTAATGAAGTAAATCTTGAAACCTAAGTCTTTAAATAACTACATTTCTGGAGCTTGTGGATCTGCTTAGATCACATGCTCTGCATAGTCCGACATCTAGTGGAAGTCGTGGAGTATTACAAGATTGGTTTTCCAAACTCAAGCGGACGTCGACAGGGTGTGTTTAGCAATAGTATCCCTAGTGTGACGTGTATTGTACCTATGGTCCTTCACGCGTCAAGGTCCTCAGATTAGTTTTTCCGCCATCGAAGTCTTTTGCAAATGCGGAGTTCTCTTCCACGCTGATGCCTTTTATTAGCTAAAGTTGTACTTATACACTTTCTTTCCTTTGTAGGCCTTGCCGCACTCCCACTTGACTACTCGACTGTTCCCGACGAGCACTCTCATCGTCAATGACTGACTGATTGACAACCAGACACAGCCTTCACGGGCCTCAGCCCATTACAGTAGGGAGAGAGGGGGAGGAAATTCTTCATACTGACTGCTTTAGATCCGCCCTTTTAAAATATAATGACAAAACCCCATTTAAATTTTGCCCCTCCTGCAACCGAAAATTCCTGTGGAAGGACACGTACTGAGTGTGCAATCACTGTCTTCCGAGGGATCACTCCGAAAAGGGTTGTAAATCCTGTAAACTTTTTCGGCCTAAGACACTAAAGAAGACACTAAAGGATTGGAGCACCAAAGGCTGGCCCGCTCACGCCATGCAGGCTGAGGCCTCCATCGACGTGACTGAAGACTCCAGTGAGGGCAGTATTGAGGTCATGAGTGACGCAGAGGGCAAGCAGGGTTTGTCGGAACCCTAGGTGTGGGCCCCCGGACTCCATGAAGCAGGCCGGTGGTTCTGTGATGGAGAAGACACCCGACAGGCAAGGCACACACGAGCACACTAAAAACATACCCCATGGCCGACTCTCGACAGTACCATTGTGCGTCAAGGCCCATGTGGTGTTCAGGGATAAAGCTCAGGATCTTTGCTGTCATCTGGGCCATCATGCACGCTTTCGCCTCATGACAGTTCCCGAAAACCGAAAGCAAAAGTCTGTTCAGACACAGCACATTAAAAGGCCCTCCTTTCGCACGCCGAAACACAGGTGGCGAAAGGCGTTTTGGCGTCCCACAAGAAAAAAACGGAAATGCAGGAACTAATTACGAAACACATCAGTGCTTCTCTGCTTAAGGCCCCAAAAGACACACAGCAGCAGGGGTTTCCACTCCCTTAGATACTCTCTCAGGGGCCTTGCACCACAAGGATGTCCTCCCCCACCCACTAGGCCCCCTCTCTTGTCAGGTTTCCGCCTCCATGTGACTATACACCTGAACAGTTCAATAAGATTATAAGGAGGATGCCTTGTTTTGTAGACTTCATGGACAGACACCCTGACCAATTAATAATTCTTAAAGATGCCTCACAGTTGGGGGCATCAGCACAGCCACCCCTTCCAAGAGGTCTCGTCTTGAGCCACATCCTAGCACCTCTACTCCAGGCACTCCGACCTCAACATACCAAGACCTCTCCCTGGACTCGAATTGTGATGACCAAACAGACCCAGGTTCTATGGGGAACCTCTATAGTTGAGACCAATTTTATGATGACAATGACATTTACATGATCATTTGCCAGACCACCAGGACCAGCCGGTATCAGATTCGCCAGTTGACAATCCACTTTCGTACAATGAACTGCTACTTAAGGCGGCACCGCATTTTAATATCGACTCTCAGGAAATACAGGTTGACAGGGACTTTGTGGAAGACATTCTGGGGGACAAGAATCTGCCACCCAGTTTATACCACTTCTGCAGTCTGTCCTAAGACGTATCCAGCCATCCCCACTAACGCTAGAAGAGAAGCTATTCAGACCCGTGCCCGCTGGCACCCTGTGTATTAGGGGTCAGCTCAAACAGGATTCCCTAGTGGTCACCACCCCCAGGAAGAGGGCAGGCACTCCCCAGGCGTCGGCGGGAGCCCCGCCAGACAAGGAGGGAAAAAAGATATATACTTTCGGTAGAAAGGTCACCTCCTCTGCAGCAAAACTGACCACAATCGCTAACAACACTACGCTGTTAGCCAGTTATGGCTGCCACAAATGGGATGATCTGGAACGCCAAATCAAAGCCATCCCAGAACCACTAAAGGCTCAATTACTGAAGACCATCTCAGAAGGCAACCAGACCTCAAACTGCATCCTAAAAAATGACCTTGATGCAGCAGATAATGCAGGACGCATCATAGCAGAGGGAACGCTCATCAAGGGCCATGCCTGGCTTAGACAGTCAGGGTTCAAGCTAGAGACACGGGCAACTCTCTTAAATATGCCAGTGGAGCCAAAAATGTTATTTGTGCAGGCCGTAGAAGACGCCCTTAAGAGTGCCAAGGAGGAGTACTACACTCTTCAATCCCTTGGACAATTGACAAACCCTCTTCTCAAGGGGGCTCCCCAAACACTAGGAGATTTCGGGGCAGGGTGCGCAACGTTCCTCAGGCTACACTCAGGGCAGACACTCCTCGTCTTGGGGCCAGTTGCAAGGCCAAGGTTCCTCATCCAATTTTTATAAAGAGGTAATAAAAGGGGCAGAACCTCACCTGGGAGCGGCTCAACCCCTCCCACACAATGACAAACGTTTCAGGTCACTTCCCATGCCACTCCAGGCCAAATTTCTCACTTCACCCACGCATGGAAGGGGATATAGTCGGATAAGTGGGTGTTGTCCACTGTGGCAGGTGTTGTATGGAGTTGATACAAAAACCACCCTACCGCCTGCTCGAGAACGACCCCATAGAGATCGTCCCGGCAAATGAGGTAAACAAGGGTATTTATTCAACGTACCTCCTTGTGCCAAAGAAAGACCTTACCATGCGCCCAGTGCTAGATTTGCGCCCTGCGAACAAATATGTCAAATCCCAAATGTTTTGTATGACCACCCCTTAGTTAATTCCACTCCTAAAACAGGGAGACTACATGGCAAAGTTGGATATGAAAGATGCATACTTTCATATTTCAAGGCACCCTGCACACACAAAATATCTGCATTTCAGGATGGTGGGAGTATACTACCAGCTCAAAGTACTCCCATTCGGCATTGTCTCGTCACCAAGAGTGCTCGCAGTATTGGCAGCACACCTGCGCAGAAAGTCCATCCCAGTATACCCTTATCTGGACGACTGGTTAGTCACCAGGGAATCTCCTCAAATTTGCAAACTAAATACGCAAAAGACAGTAATCCTTCTCTTCATTCGGGGTTGTTCAACCAACGAGAAGACATCAAGTCTAGTCTCTAGCCAAAAAAGTATATATTCTAGGGGCTATCCCAAATAAAAAAACAGGAGCTGGTTGCTGTTGCAGGACCTCAACAAGGTTGGTCGCCAGATAACTGTACGCAAAGCAATGTGCTTGCTTGAGATGATGGCCTCGTGCATTCACTTGGTTCCACACGCGCACGCGTCCAGTGCAAGTATGATTAGCGAAACAGTGGTCTCAGAAAGCGGACAGTGGGACGATCTAGTGGTTGTTTCGCTAACCCAGGCTCTTTGTTGGTGGTCAAAGAACAACCTGTAAAATGGAAAACCTTTTCGTGCTCCACCAGCGCTCCTAACTAAACACGCCTCACTCGCCGGATTGGGGCGAGGGCCCACTTCCCCCACCACACAGCTCACTGCCAGTAGACACGCGCTACTGCCCAAAGACATATCAACTTCCTAGAACTCTTGGCAGTGCTCTTCAGGCCTTTCAGCAACATCTCAAGGATCAAACGGTGCAGGTCCTCACAGACAGCACCACGGGCATGTTCTATCTGAACAAGTAAGGAGGCACACACTCTCAGTCTGGCCAAGCTATCCCAAAGAATATGGAAGTGGGCACTCAAGCGGAACATGTTCCTAACATCTCAACATGTTGAGCTGCTGTGCGCTTTATAAATGTTAATAAACATGTTGCGGGAGAGCTCAGTTCTCTGGCAGATACTCTTAGCATGATGAGAAACCATGGGGGCGAAACCCTCTTTTTTTGTGAGGGTTAGACAGGAATAACAGAGGAGAGTTAGAGTAAAAGGAGGTCACCTATGTGGTGGCAGTGGAGCTAGATATTTGCCAGCTCAAGGGAGATCACCGGGAGCCAAAGAATATAATTCAATTTGTCATACAGAAAAATGATTAATTCAACATAACACGAGAGACATATTTAACATAAATAGGCATGTGCCTCAAGTGGCATGTTTGGTATGCATAGAAGAATACATTGTAATATGCATACGAGTGGGTTAGTAACATAAGTGACAATCATTTCCTGTATTGCTAAATCAAATCGGGTAGCAATACGCTAACATTGTCGCCACACGGGTTGGTGGTGTTTCTGGTTCGGTGCGTGCTAGAACAAGGCAGTGGCTGTTTAGATTGAGCAGCGCTGCTATGGGGCACCGAACTGTCTTCAGGACATTGATTGTGGTCAAGACTCTGTTGCATGGGGTAGGCGTGCACCTAGTGGTTAAAAAGCTGGAAGTCAATTTTATGGTGATCGGGTGGTACCAGCCAATGGAAAAACACGGCAAGAAGGTGGACCTACCAGGGTTACTCTGTGAACGCCATGGCGAAAGGCTTAGTTTAAGCCAGCTGCGGGTAGTTGGGGCAGCTGGAGGCCAGTCTTCAACGTCAGACAGCAAAATCTAGATTTTAGAGAAAATGTCCATTGGGTTATTTTAGAGAAGGAATAAATCTTGATAGATGCAGTTATTTGTGAAAGGAGGAGGGTGACCAGAATAACTGAAAACATGAAAACAATCGATCTGACAGGCATCCTTTGGACTTTTAACTCTTTTACAAATTACAAAACCAAATTGTCCATCTACATTATAAGAGGCCCTTGCAATCTTATATATGTGGGTAAATGCAAAAGAGAGATAAGACAACGCATTTGCGAACACCGATCATGCGTGAAAAACCAGATAGAAGACAAACCTTTAGTGGCCCATTTCAAGGCAAAGAATCACACCCATAATGACATTTTCTGGGCTGAACTACAAACAGCAAGAAATCCCTTTCGTGGGGGTTACAGAGATTTGGCTCTAGGCAAACTAGAGCAGAGATGGATTTATCACCTAGATTCCGTAAAACAGGGCCTGAACATTTCCATTGAGTGCAACCTTTTTTCACCCAGTAATGATTATGCATTATTTGCCTTGTTCTACATTGCTCGTATGATTTTTCCCACTACTGTGCCCTGAGTCATTTCCGATATGTTATGTCTTTTCTCAGTGGTATATTACCGAAATGTCCAAAAATGAATCTCTTCTTTACCCAGTAAGGATTATGCATCATCTTCCTTGTTTTGCATTGCTCGTAGGTCTTTCCTCACCACTGTGCCCATAGTAAATTCCACTATGTAATGGCATACTACTGACTGCAACATTGAATGCCCACAAATACACACTTGCAACTACATCAAATGGGACGTACTATAAAACGTGATTCAACTGTACCATACCTATGATTAGACTTTTACTGTACACAATTACGTTTGCTTGTGACTTGGGACTCTCATCTAGTATGATGCATATACAGGCACTTGCCCTCTCTGAATTCACCTCATTTTGTAAGCCTGTGGTTTTAATTTTGCTTTCGTATTTACAATGTTTCCAATGTCCATCTTTAAACACCACCCAGCATCCGACACGTGACAGCGGCTTCTACTTTCACATTTATTCCTCCATCAATGTGGGTCCGCTGCCTGGCAAGTAGAGACACTACCCGCTCACAATACATGCGCATGAGTTGTCGACTTGTTTAATAAAGTTTTGCCAATCTGAATAAATAAGTGGTCACTAAGCACGCATGCGTGCAGCCGTATCAAGCGACCACTCAGCAGACACAGCTCTTCTGATGAGGTAAGCCACTCGCTGTCTCCGCACAGCACACTGTAATAATTTGTATCTGAAACTCTTTCAGATCTCGCCATGCGTAATGAGGCACACTCCACCGCGACAAAGGCGTGAGTTTCCTACGTATGTCGTGCCATGCTTTGCTTTGACATACGTCACTGTGCTGGTTTTAAGTCACTTTACAGGCACGGCTCACAGCACTCTCCTACCTTTCTCAAGAGATGAAGAGGTAAGTGACTCGCTGTCTCCGCACAGCACCCCGTAATAATTGGTATCTCTTTATGATCTCGTCACTCATATGGAGGCAGATTGCACCATGACAAAGACGGACGTTTCCCACCTAAGTCCAGTCACGCTGCACATAAGCAGCTCTAATTCGGATCTGACATATGTTACTGTGCTGTTTTTAAGTCACTTCATAGGCACGACTCGCAGCACTTGCCTACCTCACTCAAGATACCACAGACAGAAAAGTACTTATTTCTTCACGGTGCACCCCACCTCACGTGCTGTGTTTTTTCGTATGCCCTCACAAGGGATCTTGCCCACCACGTCATTAGTCCGAATGTGGTGCACGTTACCAAGCAGTTATTTACTGGGAGGGTCTTCTGGTCACCCGCCACCTCTCACAAAGAACTGCATCTATCGAGATTTATTCCTTATCCAAAATTACCCAATGAGCATTTTATCTAAAATCTAGATTTTGCTGTCTGACGTTGCAGACTGGCCTCCAGCTGCCCCAATGACCCGCAGCTGGCTTACACTAAGCATTTCGCCATGGCATTCACAGAGTAACCCTGGTAGGTCCACCTTCTTGCAGTGTTTTTCCATTGGCTGGTACCACCCGATGACCATAAAATGAACTTCCAGCTTTTTAACCGCTAGGTGCACGCCCACCCCATGCAACAGCGTCTTGACCACAATCAATGTCCTGAAGACAGCTTGGTGCCCCATAGCAGCGCTGCTCAATCTAAACAGTCACTGCCCTGTTCTACCACGCACCGAACCAGAAACACCACCAACCAGTGGGTTGACAATGTTCGCATATTGCTACCTAATTTGATTTAGCAATACAGGAAATAATTGTCACTTATGTTACTAACCCACTCGTATGCATATTACAATGTACTCTATGCATACCAAACGTGCCACCTGAGGCACATGCCTATTTATTTTAAATATGTCTCTCGTGTTATGTTGAATTAAACATTTTTCTGTATGACAAATTGAATTATATTCTTTGGCTCCCGGTGACCTCCCTTGAGCTGGCAAATATCTAGCTCCACTGCTACCACATAGGTGACCTCCCCTTTACGTCCATGACTAGGGTAGCCTTCGACTCTAACTCTCCTCTGTTATTCCAGACACTCTAAGCAGGCAACCTCTACCAGAAGAACACGAGTGGCAACTCGACAGATCTCCTAGACAGAATATTCTCACTATGGTGTCAACATCCACTAGACATGTTCGCCACAAACCTAAACGCACAATGCCCATTCTACGCGTCTAGGTTTCCCCAACCAAGGTCCAAGGGGAATGCACTGTGGATGAACTGGTCATGGACATTTTCTTTTGCTTTTTCCCCCTGACACCACTCCTAAGTAGAATAATGCACAAAATTCACCAGGAACAAGTAACTCTGATCCTGGTTGCTCCTATGTGGGCGAGACAGCCTTGATTTCCACATCTGCACAAACTGGTGTTGTGCGGCCCAATCAAACTCCCACACTCAATGAACTTGGCAGCTTGGCTCCTGAAGTCATAGAGTTTGGCAACTTAAATCTTTCACAGAGGTGTATCGATATCCTTAAAGAGGCACGGAAAACCAACACCAGGCACTGCTATTTTAATAAGTGGTTGAGATTTGTGATATGGTGCACAATCACTAAACTCAATAGAATGTTCTCCAGCCAACATTCTACACTACATGCTTTACCTACTAGTCTCCGGCCTAGTATTTAATGCCATAAAGGTGCATCTGGCAGCCCTGTCTGCTAACACCACTTCACAGAACACAGTGTCCTGGTGGGAAGTCCCTGTCAATTAGGCTTTCATGGAAGGGGTAAAGAGGCTATACCCCCCAATTTCCAATCCTCCTCTGGGTTGGGATCTCAATGTTGTGCTCTCCAAGCTCATGGGTCCACCCTTTTAGCCTATGCACAAGGCCAGCCTAAAACATCTTACTTGGAATACTGTGTTCCTAGTAGCCATCACCTCCATAAAATGAGTTAGCGAGCTACAGGCTTTGTCCGTACAAGACCCCTTTTCCATAATACACAAGCACAAGGTTGTCCTCCGAACACATCATAGGTTCTCTCCTAAATTCATTTCAAAGTTCCATCTAAACCAATCTATAGAACTTCCTACCTTCTTTCAAAATCCATCAAATTCAGCAGAAAGAAGCCTCCATACACTTGATGTACGGATGGTGCTCTTGTTCTGTGAACAAAACGAAACCCCTAAGGAAAACAGACCAACTCTTTGTTTCCACAGCTCCTGGTAGAGAGGGCGATCGCATATCAAAGAACGCCATCTCCAGATGGATAGTCAAGTGCATACAGCTCTACTCTTCCCTATCCAAGAAAGTCTTACCTTTCATCCCAAGGGCACACTCTACCAGAGGTACAGGAGCTACTTTACCTTTCATTGCAAACGTCCCTCTAGACCAGTGGTCTTCAAACTTTTTTGGCCAGGGCCCCCCTGAGCAAAATTTGGGCAGGTCGGGACCCCCCAGAAATGCCAAATGGACAGTATATATTGCGCGCCGTCACCTGCTCCCATCAAAGTCGCTGGGCTCCCTCATCCCACTCCTACCCAGTCGCTGGTCTCTCCCCACCCCATCACACACCCAGGGCTCTCCCCACTCTGCTCCCATCACTATCCCATGGTTCCCGCCCATTGTGCTCCCACCATAGTCCCTCGGTTCCCCCATCCCGTTCCCAACACAGTCTGAGGGCCAGTGGCGGCTGGTTAATCTTTTTTAAGTGGAGGGGCATTATGGGGAGGTTCGGGGGGGTTTCCCCCTGTGAATTTTTTTTTAAATAATAGGTTAAAATGTTGCATTGTAGAGCATACTTTTAACAAAAAATGGGTAAATAGCCAAACAGTTTGCAATTGTTGCTGGGAGTCCAGGGGGCAGGCATTGATATTTTATTTCTATCGCGCTCGTACACAAGTGTTTCAGAGCGTGACAAGGCAAGGGAGGGGAACAGAGGAGAATAAAACAGCGATCTTACTAGGCCCAGTGACATTGAGAACGCGCAAGTGTGAGGGGAAAAGTGCATGGAAGGGGGGAGAAGTGGAAAGTGCGAAGCAGAGGAGAAACAGATAAATAACAATAAATAAATAATAAAGGCAACAAACAGTGGTAGTGCAGCCAGCAATTTGCAAGTGCTACGTTTAAGGCAGCAGACAGGGTAGGTCTGATAAGTGCAGGAAGAAAGATGGTTCTCCTCAAGTTTTAGAGTGGCAGGGCGCTGTTCCAGAGGGAGGCCCCAGCCGAAGACGGAGATCTACCCCCAGCTCGTTTCTTTGATAAACGACTGACCCTGAGGGAGTTGGAGGTAGAGGAGTGAAGAGCTCGAGAGGGGAGGTATTTGCGGAGGAATAGCTGAAGGTATTTTGGACCCAGGCCCCAGAAAGCCTTGTGGACAAGGCAGAGGGTTTTGAATGATAGATGTCCGGTAAAAAGATACCATCCCTGTCCCCTGGGCCCCACTGGTCCTAACACAATGAACATGATTATGTGTATATGCAAGGCGCTGCACATTCATACAGCAATCACTCGATCATTCACATGAGCATCCATCACCATACACTCACTCATAACGCATCCATACACATGTTTAAATTAAAACAATGAACATAAACGTACCTTCTGCATTGGCCTGTGTGTGGGTGCTGAAACGGCCTGCTCCAGCTGCTCTGTCCGTATGTGCGAGGAGGCGCAGGAGCTCCCCCTCGGACATACAGACATGCAGTGCCCCAGCCAGCATTTCCAATGAGCTATGCAATGCTGGCAAAGCAAAACGCCCCAGCACTTGCATGGCTCAGTGAGCATGTGCGGCTGGGGAACTAAACTGAACTGTCAAAGGGAAACATTGTTTCCCTTTGACAGTTCAGCCAGCCCAGGAGCACTCCATTAGCTGGATAAAGCAGCTGAGGGAGTGCTCACTGTTTCACTGGGCTGGCTCCTTAGCTCCTCCATAATGGGTGAGGGGCCACTGGGTGGGCGCCTCTTGCCATTATGGATGAGCCGCCAGGCTCGGACAGGCCTATAGGGCAATGCCTGTACCAAAAATGTAAAATGCTAGTTTGGGCCAATCAAAATGGGCCACCATTTTGGCCAATGTGGACCATTTTGATGAGTTACTTAACTATGCAGTTAGTAATGTTGACCATTGTTGCTGAATATATCACAATTTACTTACATTTTAACACAAAGCACCCCTTTGGGTACTATTGAAACAGTGGGCTTCATAACTACTCTGGCGGTAGCTGTGCCGGTAAAACCGGCACGGCTGCCACTGGAGTTGCATCCGGGTCTGGCACCCGCGAATGGGCAATTACTAGGTCATGCCGAGTTAGGCGGACATGATAATTGCCCTTTCGAAGGTGCCGGTGGATCCCCATATGGCTCAAATGGGAATGGGGAGCTCGTTAATAACGGTGCTGGTGCATCCGACGAGCTGAGGTCAGACCTGGCGGGGGCTGTCAAGCACCCACGAGCACAACTCTTACTATGGCGGAACGGTAGCAACGGTGCCGGTAGCTTACCAGCACCGTTGTTACTGGTCCGCCATAGTAGTAATGAGGCCCAGTCTGTGACTAAAGGAATGAATATCCATTTACAACTGTGGGCCACTTTTTCATTGTTGCCTGAGACAGTTTCATGCTTCAGCCCGCCCATGTGGGCCACCCCTGCCCATTTCTTCCAAAAAAAAAAAAAAAAATCTTTTTTCATGCTGAGCTCTCAGGGCCCCCCTGGGATGCACCCGCGGACCCCTAGGGGGTCGCGACCCACAGTTTGAATACCACTGCTCTAGACGCCATCTGCAAAGCTGCTACATGGAGTACCATCCATACGGTCAAACAGCATTATTACATTGACACACACTGAAAAGCAGATTCACAGGTGGGACAAGCGGCCTTAAAACACCGTTGCTGCTGTACCTGCTAACTTCCTTCTCCAGATACTGCTCGCTAATCTATGCAGAACATGTGATCTAAGCAGATCCACAAGCTCCAGTTGTGATGCATTACTCACCGTAATCGCGTTTCTGGTGCTTGTATCTGTTTGGATTCCCATGCGCCCACCCTTCCTTCCCTACTGGAGTATAAGGCGCATAGATGTTTTCTGCGTTATCACTGTTTCTGCTTTCACATCTGTACTGACGCTATCCTTCATGCAACCTCATGTCGGAAGCAAACAATCTGTGTGACCTCGACGTGTTAAGGACCATGGGTACAGTACACATCACACTAGGGATAGTATTGCCAAACCTGCCTTGTCGACGTCCATTTTCGAGTTTCAAGAACAAATCTGGTAATACTCTGACTTCCATTAGATGTCGTGCTATGCAGAGCATGTGAATTTAAGCAGATGGAAGCACCAGAAATACGATAACAGTGAGTAATGTATCCCATATTTGTAAATCCTAGTAGCTACTGAAGTGCTGCGCCCCCCCAGCCTTTCAGCACTGTCCCACAGAAAGTCATGAAACTGACTTCACAAATCCTGCTTTGATTTCAACCAAAAGACGTTGTCTTGGCTTTGAAATTAGCGAGCTGCTTCAAAACTGCACCTTCGTGCTAGACATATATAATAAAAGGCAGTGTTGAATGTTGTCCATTCCTCTTTTGTTCTGACCTCTGCATAGCAGCAGTCTAACTGTACACCAATATACGGTAGAGATTCAAAACAAAATGCTACCCATTATTGCAGGTCAGAAGGAGGCGACAGACTAGAAGATGTCATTTCCAAGATGTTTAATTTTAAAATGAGAAAAGGTCCCACTTTCCCTATGTTATAGGTTTCCTTACATAACCAAACTAATTAGGGTACTTGTCAGTCCATGAAGTCCAAAAGTAGTCTGTCCTCGGTCCAAAACTAAAAATACCACAAAGACAAAACAACTAAAGTACAGGAGAATTTCCCCCTTCTCCTGCATGAACTTTCTCAGCTCAGTTCCTTTTTAATAACTAATTCTTAGATAGTTATTAGCTATCTTTTGCACAGTTCAGTTTATAAAGGGAATTTTCCCAGTCCTGGGGTTGCCCCTTCCCCTGGTGTTGACAGAATCCTTTGATCAAAGTTCTTCATTTTTGTCTTTAATTTTCTTGGTCTTTCTTAGATGTAGATAATCTCTGCATGACTCTCTCTCTTGTTCACTCAATTTCTTACTAAGGTAACAATGGTAAATCCAGTATTGGTTCTCCCTCGCTTGGTTATTGGTTTCGCACCCTATTGGTGATTCACCTTCTCACTGGCACGAGTATGATGCACCCAATGGTGTTTGTCACTCTTTTGATTATTAACCTTTTCACTAGGATAAGTATGATGACACCAGTGAAGGTACTCGCTCTCTTGATTCGTGGTCCACTCACTGGGACGAGCATGAGGCCCACAGCAATGAGTCTCGTGATTAAGGGTCCTCTCACTGGGACGAGTATGATGGGTGACTGAATTGTTATATTTGTTGTTCTTGGCTAAATAATTGCAACCATGTCATTCATTATCTTCGCCCCGTTTACTGGGAATAGGATGGTTTTTACAATCTCTATATTTTTCTTTCTCCTATAGATTAATGTCTCTGCGTGATATTATTAAAAAAAAAACTGTCCCTCGGGTCTTCCTCTTTCCCCTTTACTTACTTTGTAATAGGGTAGTGTCACCTGGTTGGCGTTCTCCTCCTTTGCTATTTGCTAACTCTCGCACTCTTCTTCTGACAAGTTTTGCCATGTTACCTCGTCAGTGGTATCGGTGCTGAGGGGGGTTTTCCTCTCTCTCCCAGTCTCGTCACCCCTTCACGGATCCCTCCTTGGCCCCCTGACATTCGGGAAGACTCTCTTTGGTCTATCCCACAAACAGTGCAGCTCAAGCGCCTGTCCTCGTAGCACCTCGCCAGGCTTCTCCAGTGTAACAGATTCTCTCCAGTCTGTCCCACGAAAAGTGCTGCTTGGGCATTTGATGCCTCCTGCTTCTCGCTGGTTTGGGACAGTGTCCTCTTGAGTTTCCCAGCTTCCCTGACACAGTTGGTTTGAAACTCCCAGGCCTCTCACAAATTCTCTCTTCTTCCGGTCTCTTCCCCAGTCTCTCATGGAAGTCTGTTTGTTTTTGAGTTGTATTCATTATAACATGGGTTTTCCTCAACTCAGTACCAGGCATGTACTGGTCTTTACTCTAATCACAATAAAAGATATGCAGGGATTCTTCCTGGTTTCTTCCAACAGGATTGACATAGATATAGAGTTGTTGAAGGGGTTGGGAAGGGAGTTCCTCATCGGAACAGGAGTCCTTATCCCCATGGTGAGGGAGGATCTCTACCGGTGTGGTCCCGCTTGTCTCTTCCGCTATGGGGGGTATTGCGTAGCGGGCTCAACTCCCTAGACTCAGAAGGAAAGGATTGAATCCCTCAATTTGTCACATTATGTAAACCCTCTTAATAACCACCTCCTGTAAGAGAAGCAACCGCACACCCTGGAGCCCACCGTAGCCAAGCAACATGACCTGACGGTACCCCCTCTCCTAAGCCCTGTCTCAGACCAGGTCTCTCTTGTAAAATGTGGCTACTATTTGTGGAGCATGTACGTCATGACCGGTTTCCCAAAATCGCTCTTCAGGACTATAACCCTCCCAATCAATTAAGTATTGTAGCTTCCCTTTTGCTTTCCTGGAATCCACTATTGCCTTTACTTTGTATTATTCAGAGTTATCGTCTGAATAAATAGGAGGAGGGGGTACCTAGCCTAGTTCCCTCTTGCATAGGTTTCAGTAAACTCACATTGAATGTAGGTTTAAGTTTCATACTGGTGGACAGTTTCTATCTAACCGCTACTGGGTTGATAATTCATCCATTCTCAAAAGGACCTATAAAGGACCACATTTATTCCTTTCTTTAATCCCTAAATATTTTGTGGATAATCAATCCCAATCCCCTGTTGCATATATTGGACCTGTCATACACTTACAATCTGCCAGCCTTTTATAGGCAGACTTGCTACTCTTAAGTACTCCTGACATGTTCTAGTCCTAACTTCATAGGTTCTAATCTTTCCTCCACAGCTGGATTTTCAGACTCCTCAAACTGATCGTGCAAAAAAGGGAGGTGAAAAGCATGACTAAAGAATGGGGTCATAGCAGTAGAATCCTTGACAGTTGTAGGCATTTTCTGCTAGCCAAATCTACCCAGCTACTTCCAGCTTGCAGATAACACCTAAGATACTTTTCCAACTCTTGATTACACATTCAACTTGACCATTAGTCTCAGGATGATAACCTGATGACAATTGCACTTCAACCCCCAGTTCCTTGCAAAATGCCCTCCAAAATGTAGATATAAACTGTGATCCCCTTGCTGAATTCACCGGACTAGGTAAACCATGTAATCTAACCACTCCCTGTAAAATTCTGACTGGCCGTCACCTCTCCCTTGGTTGGAATGGAATGTCTCTCTTTGGTCAAAACATCTACCACCACTAAAACAGCGGAACATTGCTGATCTTTCAGCTACTCTACAGTCCATAGAGATGGTGTGCCAGGGATGTTGTAGAATGGGTAAAGACTCCAACAATCCTACCGGTTTTCCCAATTCATTCTGCGACCAAGCACAAACTTCACAAGTCTTAATAAATTTGAGAGCATCTTCTCCTATGGAATCCCACTAGAATTCTCTTAAGACTAACTCCAGAGTCTTCCGAAATCCAGGATTTCACATCAAAGCAGACTCCTGGCAATCTTTCAGAACCTTCTCGCGAAGCTCTTCCAACTCAAGGTATTTGTGTCCATGTAAGGCAGCCCCTCCTTAATAACTTGAGCTTAATCTTGACAAACCCACTTCTCCATTTGTTCTTCAGATATTCTCCGCTGAGCTTTGTGCAGCAGGCAGCCCCTCTTTCCAATGGGTACTTGTTGAGACAGAGCGTTCCTCCGCAATCAAGGGTTTTGGATTCAGTTCGGCGTCTTTTTTGCTTCCAGGAAATTGATGCAACAAGGCATCTGCTTTACCATTTAATCTGCATGGTTTGAAGGTCACTGCAAAATCATAATCTGCGAAAAACAGAGACCAGCTCAACTATCTTGGTGCAAGGGTCTGAGAATAAGTAGATTGCGGTGGTCAGTCAACACATTACCAATGTCTCGCTCCCTTCAGATACTGTCACCATTCCTCAAAAGCAAGTTTGATTGCATAAGTTCTTGGTCCGTGATTGTAAGACTACTTTCTGCCAAGCAACAATCCACAAAAAGGTTTTGAAGCATCATGGTGAAGCAAAATCTGTCCTGAAGTGATCTTTAAGCTATTTAAAAGCCTTCTCAGCTTCAGGACTCCAAATAAACCTGACCCCTTTCTTAAGAAGCCTTGTGATGGGGTGATTATTTGTGAAAATCCTTCAATTAATATTCGATAAAAATTGGCAAAACCAATTAAACTGTACTACTTTCACTCTGGTTGGCCAATTTCTGAATGCTTGGACATTCCTAGAATCCATCTGCAAACTTCTGGGAGAAATCAACCAAGGAATGCAACAGTTTCTGTGTGAAACTGACTCTTGTCAACCTTTGCAAAATGTGATGTTCCCTGAGCCTATTCTTGAATCAAAGAAAAAATAAGTCATCAATATAAACAATCTAAAAGCTTTATAGACATCGCGTGAGAACATCTTCATTAATAAAAAACTGGAAGGTCGCGGGTGCGTTAAAGACAAAAAGGCATGACCAGGTATTCAAATAACCTACATTTTTTCTTAAAAGCAGTCGTCCACTCATCTCATCGCATTCTATCCAGATGATTAGCTCACTGTAATGTGAAGATTTCTGCTTTCTGAATATGATCCAGCATAATGGAAATCAGCAGAAGAGGATAACTATTTTTGATTGTGACCTTGTTAACTGCACAGTAATCAATACATTTTCAGAGTGCCATCACTTTGAGGAACAAAAAAACGCAGTGATGTTGTTGGGGACTGAGGATGTCTGGTAAAACGTTTAGCCACATTTTCTGCAAGATATTCTTTTGAATAATGGTTATCTTTTTCTGTTAGAGCGTAGACTTTACTATACAGCAAGGAGGCCCCAGCCTCTGGAACAATTTTAGAATCATAGGGTCTATGTTGTCATTTAACTTTTATATTGCGCTCCTCACTGCCGTAGTGGTCTTAGAGTGTCATGACCTTGTCCGTGTGAGTAAACTGCGACCCCACCCAGGGTGCAAAGCAGACCGCAGTCTGGGGTGAGAAGGAAATGAGGGCAAAGGTAAGAGAATTGGCAACAGCCAGGGAGAAAAGTGGATAAGAGATCAGATGGCAAAGGTGACAAGGAGAGGGGAAGTTAATATGAGGATTGTGTGTTTGAGTAAGTTGAGATGCATGTACAGTAGTTTAGGTTTAGACCGTGCAGTCCTGAAAAGCGTCAGGGGCTGTCTGTAAATGGGCAAATCCATTATCGTTTTAGTTAAGGAGTGCAATTTGTTGTAGGTTTAATTTTAAGTAGGTTATGGATGTCAGATTGCCTTGAGATGGGCTCAAGAGTTCTTGGAGTTCATGGGGTTGTGAAGGCTTAGGGCCTAGATATTCCTATCGTATCCCTCAGGAGGAGTCTTCGAGATACCTGGTACTATTGAGCCAGCCGAGAGGGGTGTCGGCGCAAAGCGTTGGCTGTTTGCTGAAAAGAAAAGTTGGCAGACACAAAAGGGCGAAATAAAAAATGTATCTCCCCCACATGGAGCCATCTCTGATAGCATTCTGTGGCAGGGAGGGAATGAGTTTACACCATTATGTAACAGAAAGGCCTGAACTTCTTCTATACGTGGGGATAGCCTGTGCTTCTTCTGGATGCGGGAGCTAAAACGCTGGAGTGCCATAGTCCAATAGCGATATATAGTGAGACAAAACATCAGTTGAAGTGAGGTAACTGGTTAAGCATCTCATGCCTGACATGTCCTTGTTTGAGATCTTCAATCTTGCCACTGGGTTATGCATGTTGATGGCCATCTGCTCTGTCATTGGTTGATGAAGGCCACCCAGACCTCTGCAAATCTATGAATGCCACAGCACCGGTTGACAGTCAAGGCTGATAATGACCATAAACACTAGCACTTCATTAGATCATTGCACCAGACCATTCCCTTAATTTCCGTAACCTTGCCATAATTAACACCCGCTTAGCTGCAAAGGCAGCTACTTAAATCCACACCCTCCTGAAAACCACATTCCTGTCATCATAGAAACCTAGTTATCTGGTAACTTTCCTTCACATCTAGACACCCTTCCACCCACTCACTTTAAAACTCTGATAGAGGCTGTCAAACAGGTGGAGGAGAAAACCTAAAATATTTGTTAATTCAAATGTGTGTCCTTAGGGAGGCATGCAAAGAGAGGCATTTGCCCCCCCTAATTGTTTCTTTGTCTACCCGACCTCCAATGGTGTGCTGCCCACTCTAGAAAATAACACTTTTCATGGGTATTAAAGATGCTCCTACGGCCAGCAGTCAATCGTGTGTTTACAGCTCTTCATCTGTTTAGGTTGTTCTTTCTCCTGGGCTTAAGCAGACACTACTTTTTGGAATGCTGTGTGGAGGAAGTTCACCCTGCTTCACCGTCATAGAAAACATCCCAGAAAACATGTTCTGCTAAGACCTCCCCCCCCAATCCCCACTCCCACCCAAAATTATGCTCCGATTAAATGACTGTGCACCCACTTCTGCCAGAATCCTTACACAATTACTGAAAATTCAAACAATGCTACTTACAGAATTCAGACTTCAACTGTACCACCTGCCCACTCTGGTCTATTCCAGAGTTATGATACGTTAGCCAAAGCATTCCAAGAATATTTTGTAGCTAAGGGGCATCAATTAGTTTGAAAGATAACTCCTCCCCATGATTCCCTACAATAACCACTGTAAGGCTGGAGGTTGCATATGTAATGGAACCAGAGGTTAGAAGAGATCCATCTACAGCCCTCACCTGCCCAGCCACCTCCCAATCCATAAACTTCCCTGTTGCCCCAAAATCTATCACCAGTGGACCACACCACTTCAATGTGCTCTCAAAAAACAAGTATACATTTATGGTGATGTGTGGAACTGTAGACCGAAGAGTGTTGGTGGCTTGCTGCGCTTTAGTAGCTAAAGACGGGAATATTTTTGTTGTAATCTGGCAATTTTCCAGAAAGTGACCACTCTCTCCAGAATACAAAAATAAATTATTCAAGCAGCATCTCTTTCCCCTCTTTAGAGAGAGTGTCTCGTATCTTCCCAACCTGTTCTGGGCCCTTAAATCTAAAATCCTGGCTAACAGCTTCAAATCTGGGCCGATCTCTTTCTAGGATTAGAAGATCTCTACTTTCTCCAATCATTTCCAGTGTTAAGTAGACGATGCACAGCTCTTTGAAGCTACCATCCTCAACCACCTCCTCCCTCATACCCGACTGCCTGACTGCTATTCAGGCATGGTGCTCTGCAAATAATCTCTGCCTTAATGGCAGTAAGACTGAAATCCTTCTCATTGGGACGTCAGCTCCTTGTTTCTCCCACCCCTCCCACCCACCCCACTCACTCTCTGGCCAAACTCCTTGGGTCCTCTCCCCTCCTCTCACCCACCTGTGAGGAAAAAAACCTTAGGATCATCTCTGACTCCTCTTTCTCTCCACACATCACAGACCTTGCCAAGAAGTCACACTTCGAGGGAATTGTTTCCTCTGACGTTTCCACATCTTTGACAGGTAATTACCACAGCTGTGGTGCTTCTAAACCATTTCCGGCGTAGGCGTCCTGCGTCGATGACGTCGATACGCTCCCTCGAGGACCTCCTCCGTCAGTCGACGTCACTGGATGTTATAAGTAGGACGCACGAAACCCCGTAGCCTCAGTCCAGTTTTTTCTGCGAAGGTGTTAGCTCCGAAATCTCAGCACGCCTCGGTTCTCTCTTGTGAATCGGTTCTTCGGATATCATTGTGTTAGTACGAGAATGTCTTTGTCTTCTGCTACCCCAAAGTCAGGCTTCAAGAAGTGTCGGGATTGCGGTGCTAAGATGTCTCTGACGGACCCTCATGGCGTCTGCCTTTGGTGACTCGGTGAGAGCCAGGCCATGGATGACTGCGACGAATGCCAGTCTTTGACGTCGAAGTTTCCACTCCTGTAAGTCTAAGTCCGCTGGACTTTCGACCGACGATTCGAGGGGCGACTCTCTGCGTCGGCGTAAGTCCCGGGGATCTCGTTCCAGGAGTAGGTCCCACCATTCTTCGGCCTCTTCGAGGAATGCACGGAAGCACCGTCATCTGTCACCTTCCCCGTCCTCATCTGAGGACTCCACCAGACAGCGGTTGCTTGTCCCACAAAGCATTCATCTCTGGCGGAATGGGACGCCTTCCGTAAAGAGATGTCAATTTTTGAGTCGCAGGGCACTGTTCTGACCGCACCTTCGAGAGAAGCCATCAAGGAACGCTCTAGGGCCACCGCTCGCACGCCTTCGGGCTCGGGCGGTCGGCGTGATCACCGGGAACCTTCGAGGTCCCGGTTGGACAAGGAGGATCACCTTCGTGCACGCTCCAGGTTCCGGTCCTCGACGCCATCAAGACCGTTGGAGCCTGTGAGGCCTTCGAAGAAGCCATCAATGCCATGTCCGTCGAGGGACTCGCTCGAGGCTCCGGCTCCGAGGAAGCCATCGGCGCCAAGGCCGTCGAAGGACACGCTCGGGGCTCCTGCTCGAAGCCGCTGTCGAAGTTGTCAGCGCCTCGGTCGATACCACTCCCATCGACGCCTTGAGAGGAATTTTTGCTGGAGGTACCCCGAAGAGCTGTAGAAGCTCCTAGGAAGGCGCTCAGCAAGTCTGTGCGGCCTATTCTCGACCCATACTCTGTTCCTCCTCCCAGGGTGGACTTGTTCCAACCCTTGGAGTACATTTCAGAGGTTGAGGAAGGGTCTGAGGATGAGGTGCCTCCTGAGGTTCCTGATAACTTGTTGTCTGGACATAGCCAGCTGGAAGACTTGTGTCAGTCTTTGCACAACGCCAGTGGTCTTGATACCTCCCCGGAGGTTGAGTTTGGCAGGCCTGAGCCTGGTACGCATGCTGAATCTTCATACAGGCGCCTCATTTTGAGGGTGACAAAGTATCTGGGGTGGTCTGCTCCACCTGTGGATTTTCTGCAGGATGACCTGACAGATATCCTTGACCAAGGTCCACCCACTGACCCGGTGTTGCCATTTCACATGGCCTTACAAAGGGTGGCATAGGCTTGGACTTGCCGAAAAAATACCGTCCAGCCAGTGGTGACCCCTGCTACTTGTCCACGCACCCTACTCTGGAGAGTTGGGTGGTGCAGGCGGCTACAGCCCCAGCAAAGCAGGCGGTGTACCCTACGATCCCTCCCGATAGGGATGACAAACGCTTTGCTGGTTGGACGAAGAAGGTATTTTCTTCTGGGGGTATGGCTTTAAAGACAGCCCGGTTGGGAGAAGGCTGGCGCAGCATCTTGTACAATGGCGTGCCATTACTACAGATGTGTGGGTTCTGAAGATCATAGCCCACGGCTACTGTCTTCCTTTCCGGCAGAGGCCTCACGCCAATCCACCGGGGAAGCTCTCTTTGAAGAGTCTGGATCCGCTCCTTGCGCAGGAAATCAAATCCCTGCTGGAGAAAGGCGCCATAGAACTGGTGCCTGTAGCGGAGAGGAACAAGGGATGGTATTCCCCATATTTTTTGATCCCGAAAAAAGTCGGAGGATTGAGACCCATCATGGATTTGCGTGGTTTGAACAAGCTCCTCAGGAAGGACAAGTTCAAGATGGTTACTCTTTCTCAAGTCCTCCAGGCACTTCAACTTCAGGATTGGTTGGTGTCTCTCGACCTCAAGGATGCGTACTTTCATTTGCCGATTCATCCCAAGCACAGAAAGTACCTGAGGTTTGCGGTTGGCGACTTGCATTTTCAGTTTCGGGTGCTGCCGTTCGGATTGACCTCCGCCCTGAGGGTCTTCACCAAGCTGATGGTGGCAGTGTATCTCAGGAAAGGGGGGATTCATGTCTACCCCTACATGGACGATTGGTTGATCTGGGCGCGCTCTCCTGAGCAAACCCTGGATCATTTGTCCGTCACCTGCCACTCCCTTCACAGGCTGGCTTCTCCCTCAATTTGAAGACGTCCCATTTGACACCTTCTCAGCAGCTCCAGTACATCGGAGCAAAGCTCGATAATCCCGGGGTCAGTGTTTGCCTCCCCAGGTGAGGGCTCATCACATTCTGCAGATGGTGGACAAATTTCAACGTGCCCAGAGTCTCAGTTCTTGAGGTTGCTCGGCCTCATGGCATCCTGCTTTTTACTGGTGCCAGAGGCCAGGCTGCGTTTGAGATCTCTGCAGTGGGCACCCAAGATGCTGTGGTCGGAGTTCTCCGGCAGGTTGTCGGACCCCGTTCAGATTCCGTCCTCGGTCGCCCAGGACCTTCTGTGGTGGGCCGTGGAAGGAAATCTGTTCAAGGGGGTTCCGTTTTGGCAACTGTGGCCAGAGGTGACGATTGTGACGGACGCATCCCTCACGGGTTGGGGAGCTCATGCCAACGAGCTGACAGCGGTCGTTGGTCTCAGTCGGCGTCCAGACTCCACATCAATCTGTTAGAGCTGCGGGCTGTCAGGCTATCCCTGAAGGCTTTTCTGCCGTCTGTACGGGGGAAGAATGTCTTGATTATGACGGACAATACAGTGGCCATCCACTACCTCAACAAAAAGGGGGGGCAGGGTCACTCCCACTGGGCAGGGAGACGATGCAGCTTTGGTTCTGGGCCATCCAGCAGGAAATTTCGATCTCAGCAGTTCATCTGGCCAGAGACGAAAACGCGGCGGTGGATGCTCTGAGCAGGCAGAGCACGGTCTATCACGAGTGGGAGCTGGCTCAGGAAGGTCTTTTGGAGATCTTCGCCCTTTGGAGAACCCCACAAGTGGATCTCTTCGCCACCATTGTCAACCGGAAGTGCAAAAGGTTCTGCTTGCAGGAATTTCCTCCAAGAGGAGCCTTAGGGGACGCGTTCGTAGTGGAGTGGTCCTTCCCACTGCAGTCCCCGTCATTCCGCAGGTGTTGCAGAGGTTCGGTTCCCAGATTATCCTCATTGCTCTGGCATGGGCCAGGATCATTGTGGTACCCGGACCATCTAGACATGGCCATCTGCTCTCCACGTCGTCTTCCCTACCGAGACGATCTGCTCTCATGGGAGGGGGTAGAGTTCTCCATCCAGAGGTCAAGTCTCTCAGCCTTCATGCTTGTTATCTGAAAAGCTGAGATATAAGGATTGGGACCTCCCTGAAGATGTGATGGAGGTGTTGCTTTCGGCTAGAAGGCCCTCAACGAAATCCCTGTACCATTGCCGTTGGAAGAAGTTCTACGACTGGTGCAGGGTACAGAATGTGGATCCTTTCCAATGTTCCATTCCTTTGGTTTTGTCTTTTTTGCTTTCTTTAGCCCACAAGGGCCTGCAAGTAGGTACCATTAAGGGTTACCTGGCGGCGCTGTCCATATTTAAGCGCTCGTCTGAAGAATGTTCCTATTTTAAAATCCCTTTGATATCTCAGTTTCTAAAAGGGATCATGTGTTTCCACCATCACCTTTCCAGGTGCTGGGATGGGATTTGAATTTGGTTCTAAAGTTCCCAATGGGAGCTCTGTTTGAGCCCTTACATTCTTGTCTGTTGAGGCTGTTGTCCTTTAAGACTGTATTTTTAGTTGCGGTTACTTCCGCACGCAGAGTGAGTGAGTTGCAGGCACTTTCCGCCAAACCACCCTTCACTGTGTTACATAAGGACACATCCTGGTAAGGAAGAGGAGAGCCTCCATAGGTTGGATCCTAGGAGAGCTTTGAGTTTCTATCTCTCACGGATGTCCCGGATCAGAGTGGACGATCAGCTATTTATTGGTTACTCTGGAAGGTGTTTAGGTCAGGGTGTTTCTAAGCAGACCGTGTCTAGATGGATCATTTTGACGATCTCGGAATGTTATCGTTTGGAGGGGAAGGACCCTCCTATAGGTTTACGGGCCCATTCTACTAGGAGTATGGTTGCCTCCACTGCACTACCGAGGGGTGTTCCGATTCGCAATATTTGTGAAGCGGCCGCATGGGCCTCTGTCCATACTGTTGTAAAACATTATGCCTTGGGCTCTATTCATGGGCAAGATTTGGCCTTTGGCAAGGCAGTCCTCTATTCTGCAATTTGATTGAGCATTCTAAAACATTTATAAATTCTTTTCCCACCTCCTTGCGTTGGTACTGCTTTGGGAGTCTGTCAAAGATGTGGAATACGTCGGAGGACACAATCCCCTCGAAGAACAAGTTACTTTCTTACCTGGTAACGTTCTTTCGATGGGATGTTCCTTCGACGTATTCCACATCGTACCCTCCCTACCTTCCCCTCTACAGAATTTCTTATGCGATTGCAACTTCCGTTTCCACAAGGCTTTCTGTAGTCATTCTGTCAGAAGATTGGTGCCACACGTTCTGGGGGAAAAACTACAACTGAGGCTACGGGCGTCGTGCGTCCTACTTCTAACATCTGGTGACGTCGACCATCGGCAGAGGTCCTCGAGGGAGCGTATTGACGCAGGACGCCTACGCTGAAAAACTTCCTGAAGCAGCACAGCTGTGGTAATTACCTGTCAAAGATGTGGAATACGTCTGAGGAACATCCATCGAAAGAACGTTACCAGGTAAGAAAGTAACTTGTTCTTTCAGCTCCACCATCTCACAGGCATTCTACCTTTCCTCAACTTCCCCCAGATGCTCAACATCTGGAGCCCTGGTTCTTTCTAGACTACTGCAACAGCCTCTTCCTCAATCTGCCTCTTTCCTTCCTTCGCCCCCTTCAACGAATCCAGAATAGGATTGTGCGACTTATCCTTGGCCTCGAGCCTAGGGACCGCATCTCTCAGACCCAAAATCTCTCCAATGGCTTCCGATGACCGCAAGGATCAAATTCAAGACCCTTTGCATCATCCACAAGGCTGTCTGGGGCATGGGACCTCTTTACATCCAGCCTTCCCTCCCTAAATACCTCCCGGCCAGAGTCCTTCGGTCCTCTGGTACAAACTCTGCAGGTCAAACGTTTCTGAAAGCAGAGAGTGGGAGGTAGATACCTTTCCTCGGCTGGCTCCTCCCTCTGGAATAGCCTCCCTCCCCCTCTTTGACTTGAGCCGGATCTTCTTAAGTTCTGGGAACTTCCCAAGACTTTCCTTTTCTCCTCTCCCTTCCCTCTCCCCTCCCGTGCCAACTCTCCCTCTACTGCTTCGACTGGGGCTTGGTCCCTACAGAGTCATACAGGGGCCAGACCCCCCACCCCCCTGTACAAGTACCCCCAGCATGCTTTGCCAACACTTGCCCTTGGGCGCCCTTTCCTGGACTATACCAACTTGGTCCTCCCTGTCCTTCGCACTTATTCTCCCTTTTCCCTGGCAATTGCCACCTTGACCCGCCCAGCAATCACCTTGCCCCCCCCTCTCCCCAACCTCCACCTTCCCGGGGGAACCCCACTGCACTTCTCCCTCTACCTCCTCCCCATTGCATTTACCACCTTGTCAAGCACTAGAACATTAGAATTGCCACAAGGCGAGTGCAACTGTTGTTGTTGTACTTTTGTGATTCCCATTCCCCCTCAGCCCCATCTTGTCTTGTGGTGCCTGGAAACACTTGTGTATAGGTGCCTTACAAATGTCTAATAAATTAGGTCTCCCTTCTCCATTACCCCTTCTCCGCTCTGTCTTCCTTTCTCGCAGACGATAATCCACTTACATCACCAAATCAATCAGAGCCTCGGAAGAGATGGGACGATCCACAATCACAGACAATGCATCGTTCAACTCTTCTCTCAATCCACTGTAAAACAAGGATGCAAGCTTTTCTTCTAGCTGCTGACTTTGTAACACTAGAGCTTTAAATTGGGTTGTATAACTTACTAAGTCCCTGTTTCCTTGTTAATGTTCCAACAATTCCCCATCAACCGCCAATGAAATCTGTCTATCAAACATCTATTGAAACTCTCATTTAGAGCAAATAAAGTCCTTCAAGACGGTTCTCCAGGCAGCTGCTTCCCCAGACAAATAGGAAATAAACAAAGTGACCCTAGCAGCATCAGTAGTGAATACCTCTGGTTTGCAAAGAAAGTGTAGCTCGCACTGAGTCCTAAATGTTTGAAATCTTTTTGATTCCCCCTATGTCGTTGATGTTGTGCCAACGAACTAGGCATAACTAAGGGTCTCTGCCCAACTACTGCCCCTTTGTCATCCCTCATATTCAAATTTTCATTCTTCTTACAAGCTGCCTTCAATTCTTAACTCTTTGATCATTTTGCCAAGAGCATCCATTGTGATCTTTGCGGGATCCATACAACTCAATTTAATAATTTAATAACATGGGCCATTCATTCGGTCAGCTCCTGAATCCTACATAGACACACAAGCATATCAGTCTCAGCTGTCTATTACTACAGCTGAGCCTGAAATCCCCCCACCCCCTGTTCCGCGACCCCCTGGGTAAACAGGAAGTGGATAAAATAACAGACTGCTGGTCTTTTTTTATCTTCGTGGAGATGTGCAGGGGCAAGAAAGAACAAGGTAAAACAAGTTATGCTCCTAGCTTTCCTCCCACCAAGAACACCTATGTACCTGTGCTTCTCTACCAAAGGCCAAGTGGAAAGTTTTAAAAGTCCACACTGAGTTTCTTTCCTGTTGTTGTGATCATGGAATTTTCTAGAATATCTTCAGTCTTTCTTGTAGAAATCTTCAGATGATGGTATTGTCTAGGTGCATTAAAATAACAATCTACTTTATTAACTTGAAATGCTAACTGTCCCTATTGAAAACACTAAATAACGAATAATCTTAGTAACCATAGCTAGAGGATATATGAATAAATGCTTTAAACTTCTTGTAACTTTTTTCTTGTCTAAATGAAGTCTTCTGATTTTTTATTTTTGGGGTAGTGTATTTTCCTTTTTGTTTTTACTTCTATTACGTATTCACTCAATAGTGTAACCCTGGAGGTTTTTAGGGCCTGTATGAAGACGCTGCTCTCCTTATGAGAGAGACCTTTCCTTTCTTTCTTTGCACATAGTGTGCTGGGATACGCTAGTCTTTTTCTGGAGACTTGATTGCGTTAAGGCTCTGCCTGCGCTATACTTTGAGCTGAGATACTACTCCCCGCGTGCTGCCATTATCCATATCTCTCCATGCACATTTGCCTCACTATGCTGATAGTCTTTTAATGTAACAAATTATTGTATTTGAAGAGCAAATCAAGAACACTACTCCTCGCCATTGAATGCTTTCTTTTGTGCGCAAACTCCGTCAATAACAAGAAGTGTCTTAAAACGGGGCAGACTTAGAAACTGAGCACTTGAAAATGCAGCCGAAGTGGTGAATCTCTTTTCTCGGCATGTGCCGCACCAAAAGGAAATCCTTGTTTCGCAATAATGAAGTAAATCTGGAAACTTAAGTCTTTAAATAACAAGTAAATATATTTCTAAATCCTAGTAGCTTCTGAAGCACTGCGCCCCACCGTCCTTTCACCTCTGTCCCATGGAGAGTCACGAAACTGACTTCACAGATCCTGACTTTGATTTCAACCAAAAGACCCCGTCTTGGGCCTTGAAAATAGGAAGCTTTTTCAAAACTGGACCTTCCTGCTTGACATATCTATTTAAAGAGAGTTTAGAATATTGATCATTCCTCCTTTGTTCTGACCTCTGCCAATCAGCAATTAGACTCTCCACCTCCAGGTTTCTAGTTTCTGCCTAGGACAGGTTAAGGCCTATACTAATCTAAGGTAGAGATTCAAAACAAAATGTTACCTATGCAAACCCACAAAATCACCACCTGTGAGAGAAGCGACCACCCACCCTGTGCACCACCTTAGCCAAGTGACGTGACCTGGCATCGGGTGGGGACCGTCTCAGCCTGTGGTGGGAGGTGTACCAAGGTTAATGGCAGATCCAGTCCCCCCAACCCCCAGCAGCAGGGTGTGGCAGTTAGGAGGGCACCCAGTTCCTACCTCCACTGCATGTTGCCTGGTTGCATGTGACCAGTACCATGGTCTATCATCCCGTGCCTGCACAGCCCCATTCTAGCAAGTTTCTTTCTCTTTGTCTCTAAGAACCTACAAGCTCATCAGCTTTGACTGCAACACCACCAGGCTGCCTAACAACCAATAGCCGGAGGAAGCGGAGAACTGGCCTGAGCCATTCCCTGCTATGTGACATAACACATCAAATGGTCAGTGAGGAGAGAGGCAGCCGAGTTCGACCAAGCTAAGAGTATGTCTGACCCACACCAAATCTTTGCGAGCCACATTGCATAGCTCCAAGTGAGGTCTGCCTGCTTCTGGACATCCACTCACATAAGTGGGAGCTGCTTCACCGCACCCACAGTGAACTAGTGTTTCCCAGCCAGGAGGCCATAGCACAAACCCAGACATTGACTTTGTCTGGCTTTCGTTGTGGAAGACCAGCGGACCCTCATACGAGAAAGGGGCAGGACTAAAGCCCCCTTTTGAATGCTCCGATGTCTGTAACACTCCCTGTGCTGAAGGGCAGTCAGTGGTTGGCCCAGGGGAACCAGAGAAGGAAATAAGTCAATGAAGAGGGAAAGGGAAGGATAAAAGGGAGGGCTGGAAACAGGACGCAATGGGTAGTTCGGTTGATGCCCACTACTGCACTTAGAAGTATTGAGAACCATGTTTTGTTCGTCTGAGTCTTAGCACCAAGATGCCCCTCAGGGTGAACGTGCGCCGTGTGCGGTACAAATGTTGCTAACATAACCAGGTAGTAGCTGGCGGACCAAGAGACCCGGTGGAAGAAGGATTTAGCAGAGGAGTGTGGGGAAGATATGTTAAAGGCGTGTGCAAGTTGAGGTATTGGTCGGTGGGCGAGAGTGGCACTGGAGTTTGAGGAGTGGTGTGAATGGTGTGCGGGTTAGAATATTAGGTAGAGAGGAGTGCCTTGGGATGTGAAAGGAGGGTATTTGAAGGAGAGTGTGTGGATGGAGAAGTGGCATGGAGGAGGGGTCGGTAGTGGCATGGAGACGGGGTCGGTAGTGGCGTGGAGACGGGGTCGGTAGAGCCATGGAGGATGGGTCGGTAGTGGTGTGGAGGAGGGGGGAGCAGTGGATTGGAGGAGGGGGGGGATTGTAAGGAGTACGATCAAAGGGTTGAGATGGGCATATGAGACAGGAGCATCAGATGGACAGAAGAAAGTCAGGGAGAGACGTAAGGTGGTGAATGGAGTAGGAGGAAGGATAGTAGGAGGAGACAAGGCAGGGGAACAGTGAGATCAATAAATGGGCGTGTGCATATAAGACCCAAGTGGAGCCTTTGTGTTTGAAAGGCACCCCAAATCTTGGGGAATTTTGCATAGGGTCTGTCTTGATTGTTCCCTGAGAGAGACTTGGATAATAATTAGGCCCTCACCCTTGGATAAGACTGATCTTAATATGGGAATACGGGTTACCAATTTCTAGTGATGGCCCCAGGGTTGAGGGACATCTGGGTTCAGGAGGGAACGCCAGTCTGTAGACGAGAGGGACAGCCTGTAGAGAGGCCCTTGACCACAAAACAAATAAAAACCCTTTTACTCTCTGAGAGTTGGTGTGTTCTTGAGGCCATATGTTACATTACCTTTTCCGATGGACCCTTCAAGAGATTTCTTGCCTCCTGGCCCTGCTGATGCTCTTCGTTGTTGTACCATGCTTGCTGACTGTGTTGAGGCCTTTGACCACATTGTCACCTGTTGCAAGGTTACCTCCATGACCACTACTCTACTATTCTGTGCTCTCTCCCCTTTGGGTTGCTTGAAGGTAATCCGCCAGCCTGTCGTAGCCCTGTCACAGTTTGGAACTCCGATTTTGCAAATCGGGCTTAACACCGTATTTGAACTCTGCACCTGCAACCTTGGCCTTCTCCACAGCGTTGTGAATCTTTAGTCTTCCCTGGGTTCTTGAATCGCAAACTTGCTCTTGGCCTTCTGGATCTGGGCTCCTGAGCTACGCTTTCATACCTCTTTTGGAGTGCACATTAACCTCAACAATTTCTTAATAGAAACGGTGTCCCTTATCGGCAGCCATCACTCCTCTGGCCTTAGGTGGTGGAACCTGGGCAGAGACCTATTTGGGCTGCTCCTGACACTCCGGCTGGCTGGTTGCTTTCCCCTTGACTCCTGTAAGACAAACCTAGATGGCCACTAAACCACAAATTTCCTATGAAAGAAAGTTTCGGACTCTTATCTACCTAGAAATAACTGAAAACATAACTTTTTCTGTCTTTGTCTGTGATCTGTAGCTTGCAACCGTTCCCTCTCCTCCTAAGAATAAAGCCAGACTGCAGTCACGTTTACCAGTCAGTTTGGACTGATTTGGTGAAAATCCCTGCACCTGTGCCCACACACTACAGGTTGGCCTCTCTGAATCCCTTCTCAAAGGGTTTCAGATAAACCTAACAGAGAGTGATTTCTTGCATGGTTCACTAGAACCTGAACGAGTGTCTCCCATCCATACTGACAAAGTAAATCAAGATTTTGATCTCTGTGTTTATGACTAGTAATGATTTTTCATAGTGGAGAGGGCGGGAAGAAGAGTTGCTAAACGGCTAAGAGGACAAGCGGTTTAGACTATACATCATTCAGCCGCCTACTGTGGTGAATCGAGGGAATTCATCCCTTCTCCCCAATAGAGAGCCCCTCTCCGTGGGGCTAGAGAGATGAGCACGCTCCTCAATACCCTCCCTAGAGGTAGAGTGAAGTGTGACCTCACTAGGAGAGACTCCACCTTTTGGGAACAAGGCAAAATAAGAATTTGAAAGCTTTCTGACAACAATATCTGTGAGGAGAAGTTCAATGTGTTATTGCCAACATAAAATGGAAAACCTCTTTATAAAGCCCTATTCCACTGAGACGAGGACGTATGGCGAAGAGAATCTGCAATATAAAAGGAACAGAGAATTTCGCAGGGGAAGCCCCACAGCTATGTCAATCTAAAAGGGGAAGAGACGTGGGGAGACTAAGGAAGAGCCAGCAAGTTTCAAAAGGCATAGACACTGACTCCAGAGCAAAGCAGCGGCGAGGCGCACATGATTCTGGCGATGCCGGGAGAACAGAAGCTTGACACGTGGCATCCCAAGGCAGGGATCCTGGCACAGTTGACTCTGGAGATGCCAATATCCGAGATACCGACCTGCCATCTAAAACTGATGGAGGAAAGAGAAGCTGGGGAAAAGAACTGAAATGCCAGATTAGGAGTTATCAATGTATGAACACCCTCGTGGCGTTAACCCTGAGGTAAGGGGGCTAACGGGAGACACTGGGGAGTCAATGAGGACAATCATTATTGGAATGCTCATACTAGTCAGTCAAGAGCGAGAAAACATGAGTGAATAAGAATCACTGTTGGAATATACATACTCCTCTCAGCCTAGAAGAAAGTGTTGTACAGCTAGTAGACAGCGAAGTGGAACAGATATATTGTGGGAATTACACAATTCCTAATATTTCATAGCAAGAAGCCTTAAGTGAAATAAAAGAACAGGTTATTAAAGAGAAACCAGAGAACACGCTGGACTTTGTAAAAATATGTCTGAACAAAGTGAAAAGAGAAATTGGAGGCTATGAACGATTTAGGGACATAAGAAATAGCCCAGAAGGAACTGATAATTGTGGGATAAACTCACAAGGGGAGGAGAGAAGGATTCTCTATTATAGAAGAAAACGGATAAGAAACAAAAGTACACACCAATAATGAAGGAACTGTACAAACTGATCACTAGAGATTATATGATGATCTATTGAAAACTGGCTGACCGATAAGTCAACAAACCTCAGGAGAATCGAGACATTCCCATGACTTTAAGATGTTAGAAATAGTGGTAGGGTCAGATGGTAGTCGGATGGTGGACGGTTTAATTTGTAGACAATCACTGACGAGCACCTTAGCTAATTTTGTTTGTGACGCCTTGTAGAGTAGGGTAAGACGGGCTTTACTCATAATCCTTAATAAATACACCAGTGAAATGTCTAGAATCAGTATCCTCCTTCTGACCTACAACATTACATGCAGGGATGAAAGTACTACAGACAGCATAGTGTCATCAACACATGGAAAAAAGCAAAACACGTGGGTGCCTTTATTTGCATATGTTTTGTTGCTGAGGCCAGTCATTAGAAGTTGCCCACATCGGCTACATTAGCATGCCTCCCAGGACCAAAAACTACCACCTTATCCTTTTATCCACAAAGAACACCGCTTGTATGCGTGTCTTTGTCCCATTGACTTCCACTGAACTGTCTTTTCCCTCTTTCTGTAAGAGATTGAAGAAGCATTACTTACCTTTTCAAACGTTCTCTACATCCTCTCAAAGGCTTTCTAGAACTGACTTTTAACTATTATTCCTTTTTTTGCACATTTATTGAACAAAATACTAACCTGTAACTGTAGGGATTTTTCCCTTTTTCTCATCTATACAAAGATTGTATATCCTAATATCTTTTATTGTGCATTTATTGAGGGCTTACTGTACCTCCTTGATCATGCTGCTCATCTGCTGAGATAGGCGTAGGTTGCTCTTCCACCCTACCCCTTGAGGAGCCTGATGTAGTCAAAAGTAAACCCTGTGAACCAAGTGTACTTGCACCCTAGAAGCAGTGTCGAAGGAAAATCCTTCTAGCATAGTTCATTAATCCCTTTTAAACGTGTATTTTGTCTGGGCATGGCATCTCCAAGTTTATAACCTTGTATAACAAATTGTTACTGAAATACAGATGGCCCTGTTCGAAGCAATCCAGCTGCTCACCGCAGGACTACCAATTTTGGATTTCAACACTTTTGCTAAGTCTTACACTGCTGGGAAATGTTCCCATACCTTCACGCATGGTTTCTGAAAGGTTGAGATACAAGAATTGGGACCTGCTGGATGACGTAATGGAGGTGTTGCTTTCAGCCAAGCAGCCGGCAACAGTCTGTGCCGTTGGAATATGTTCTGCGACTGGTGCAGAGGAAAGAATGTTACTCCTTTTCAATGTTCAACTCCCGATGTTCTATCCTTTTTGCTTTCTTTAGCACACAAGGGTCTTCAGGTGGGGGACCATTAAGGGTTACCTAGCAGCGCTCTCAATCTTTAAGCGCTGATCCGAAGAATGCTCTTATTTTAATATTCCACTGATTACTCTTTTTCTAAAAGGACTCACAAATGTGTTCCCACCATCACTGTTTCAGGTTCCGGTTCGGGACCTTAACTTGGTCTTGAAGTTTCTGATGGGTGCTCCATTTGAACCATTGCACTCCTGTCCGTTGAGGTTGTTGACCTTTAAGGCTATTCTATTGGTGGCTATTACATCTGCATGTAGAGTGAGCGAGTTGCAGGTACTTTCTTCCAAGCCACCCTTTACTGTATTCCACAAGGACAGGGTTGTGTTGAGTCAGACCTTCCGTCCTACCTAAGGTAGTTTCAGACTTTTGCTTAAGTCAGAAAATTGTGCTACCTGCCTTCTATCCTCCTCCGCATCCTAGTAAGGATGAGGAAAGGCTTCATAGGTTGGACCCTAGGACAGCATTAAGCTTTTATATTTTCAGAATGTTCAAGTTGATAGAGGGTGACCAGCTTTTTGTGGGTTATACAGGGCACAAACTAGGCCAGGCTGTTTCTAAGCAGACCTTGTCTAGGTGGATCATCCTCACTATTTCTGAATGCTATAGATTGGCGGACAAGGACCCTCCTGAGGGCATGCGTGCTCATTCCTCCAGAGGCATGGCTACGTCAACAGCCCTACAAAGGGGTGTCCCTATAAAAAACATTTGTGATGCTGCAACCTGGTCTTTGATACACATGTTAACTAAGCATTATTATCTGGATACTTCCCATGCTCAGGAGGTGGCGTTTGGTAAGGCAGTGCTTTACTCTGCCATTTAAATTCAAATGTACAAAAAATTCTTCACCTTCCTCCAAACATGGATACTGCTTTGGGAGTCTGTCAAAGATGAGGAATACGTTGGAGGACACAATCCATTCGAAGAACAAGTTACTTACCCTGGTAACTTTCTTTCGACTGGATGTTCCTCCAACGTATTACTCATCGCCCTCCCAACCTGTCTCTCTGTAGAATTTCCCATGCTATTACAGCTTTCGTTCCAACAAGACTTAGTACGGTCAGGCCTGATTTTTGGGCACATCTGCTACATGAGGAGGGGGGAAAACAGAACTGAGGCAACAGGCGCTGTGCGTGCTACCTATAACATCTGATGTCACCCTCGACTGAGGCCTTCAAGGGACATCGACGTGACACAGGGCGCCCTCTGCCGAACAATTTCCCAAGCAGCCGAAGCTGGTGGTATCTAAAGGGGTTGGGATTTTCCTGTGAGACCTTTGCAACTCAAATTCCTTCCAACTGACTAGGGTTAGGGGGATGCAAACAGGGTGCAGGGTGAGGTTGGGGAGATATTCTAATTATAATTAACTTCTTACATAGGCATACTCTGGAGAATGTGTTCCAAGTAAGAAATTTGTTCTTCTTCCTGCAAGTCATCATGACAGCAACCTTCCTTCTCATTCCCCTTTTCAGAGTGTACGAGTGCAACAAGAGATGCAAATGCAACATGAACATGTGCACCAACCGTCTGGTGCAGCACGGACTGCAAGTGAGGCTTCAGCTCTTCAAAACGCAGAACAAAGGCTGGGGCATCCGATGCCTGGACGACATTGCCAAAGGCTCGTTTGTTTGCATCTATGCAGGTAATTCTCGTAGTAATATCTCCTGGTGGAATCAATGGCCCCTGCAAGAACTGCATAGAAGTGAGATGTTCTATGATTAAGAGATGGGTGCCAGAAAGTGCTTAGTGGTAAGAGGAAGACTAATGTATTTCCATCCCTGGAATGCTCTTTGTCTTATAGCTTTAGGAGATGAAGAAAACTGGCCCTGAAACGTGCAGAAATATTAGGCAGTTGCCACTTTGGTGCCTTTGCAGAGAATTTATCATACCTTTCATGTTGTATTTTTTTTCTTGTCATGTGACCTCATTATTTTAGGGTCAGAGAGCCTGCATTTACTACTGTGAATACAAATATAAACACATGTTTTAAAAGAAAAGGTGATATTCATAAAATGTTTGTAGATATTGCAGAAATTGATAAACCATGGTTCAGCCATGAGGCTTTTAAAGGGACGTAAACATTCAGGCTATCTTCTTTTTCTGAACAAAAATTAACCAAGACTGAAAGGGGTGCTCAATGATGCCACAACGCCATGTTTTGAGCTGCTCCTGCATTTATGCCCAGTGTTCAAATGTTTCTTAGGCCCAATGAAAGGTTCAGGAAGCTCAATCCACACCTTTTGTTGCAGCGCTTGTCTGTATGTACCTGACAACGCTATGATCTCAAGAGGGGAGTAGGGTGTAGAATAGGGTAGCATTCAGCAAGACGCAATAAGGGAATGTCCAAAAAGTATGCGTTAAAGTGTGCTCTTTTTAATAGCTTTTGCAGAAAAAGAAATGCAGTATGTTACAGGTTTACAGCTCTTTAGGTTAGAGGTTTGGAGGGTAGTGACTTTCATAGTGATTAAATGTTGTTGAAACTGTTCAGGATTCACATCTGCACCATTTTCTGACTGGGCTTTTAGACCATAGCCACGCCCAATGTTAGTCAATGGGATAAACAATTTTGTGGTTATAGGTAAACCTATCTATCAAACAGTAGGCAGAGTGAGCACAAGTCGCAGTTGTGCTTAGCTTGTGTCCAATGTTTTTGTATTGGTCCAACTATGGGACAAAGTCCAGCGCCAAGCCTCCCTTTAGAGGTAAAAGATGCATTCAAATATCGCTCACTAGCAGGACCTAAGAAAGATAAACCAGGTTCAAATCTAAATCTAGGTTGCAGCTTCAGAAAATATAATTGCATTGGCGTCTGCCCCTGGGTCCTGAAGAAAGTAAGATGATTCCTAGCATTTGTACGTCATAGGTGCTACCCACTGGTCTCCAGGAACCCAGGTTCAAGGTAAGCCTATTAAGTGGCTTTAAGTGCTATTCCAATGATGGCTGGGGGTGTGATGTGAGTAACTAGACTGTGCCTGTGCAGTCAAGGGAAGGGAGCACCATTTTAGTTCCCCCTGGTCCTAGAGTTGAGGCCTGGAGCATGTAGGTTCCAGCAGTTCTTAGACCTTGAATTCTAGGTTGCAGGAGCACAGCCTTTGTCCTTTTTATGTGCGGCGTCCTTACAGCTGCTGCAGGATGAGTCCAAGTGATTGAAATATGTGGCACTTAAACCCCTGTTCTTATGCAAATCTTTGGTGCTGGAAGCGCATTCATCCTTCAGTCAGCTACACTGCATCATTGACATGTTTTGTGGTTGCCAAATTCAAACTTTCCTGGGCTTCTTAACAGCCTTACACACAGGATGCGGTTTCCAGAGCGTATCAGGAAGGCCATGGCCATATGCGGCACACACCAATTTCAATGCTTAACAGGTGAACACTGCTTCATGGAAAAAGCATTTGTTCCCTGATCACAAAATGGCTATAGCTTTCTGAAACCACAAATGAGCTGTCACCAGCCAGTAACATAACACAAGGAGCTGAGCGTGGTGACCTGCTCAGGGAAATTGGGTAGCTTAGGGGAAGCTTGATCTGGGAGCCTTAGGGACACACTAAGGTACATCACCAGTGATTCCCTGGACTGTAACTGGGGCCGGGGAGAGGGGATTGAGGACAATGAAAAATGTCACTGAATTGGAGGACCTAAGGTTGCAGGGTAAGATTTACTATCTACCAGGCCCCCTCTTGCTCCCTCCTCCACCCCGGCATGAGAACAACAAATCTAGTAGTTTTCAACCCCCTCTAAATCTCCCAACGGTATGGTCCTCTTGTACATAAAGTTGAACTTTTCAGAAAGTCCATTCTTACCTAGCCCTGTAAATGGTGAAGTCAGGCTCATGAATGCTGCTGGACCACCTGAGCCATTTGGGATAATCTCCTGTCCTCTCCATAAGCCTCCTTAAGAGGTTAGGACCAGAGGGGAAAAGGAGGATTAGGCAAGGAGGGAGAGATGGTGAGAGAGAGTGCAGTGGACAGAGTGGACCAGGTTTAGGGCTACTTTGGGTAGGGGGCCTGAAGGCAAGTGCTGGCGAAGTATGCTGGGGGGACTCGTAGGGGGGTGGTCTGGTCCCTGTCTGACTGTGAAGGGACCAGACTGCAGTGGCAGTGGGAAAGATGAGCACAGAGAGAGAAGGAAGAGGCGAAAAGGGAAGTCTTGAGAAGTGTCCGGAACTTAAGAGCCAGCCCAAGTCTGGGGGGTGGAGGAGGGGGGAGCTGGGAGGCCGTTCCAGGTGGAGGAACCCGCAGAGGGATCTACCGCCCACACTCTGCTTTGAGAAATGTTGGAGCCAGAGGACCAAAGGTATTTAGCAAGTGAAAGTTGGATGTAGGGAGGTCCCAGGCAGCCTTGTGGATGATGCAAAGGGTCTTGAATTTGATCCCTGAGTTCACCGGGAGCCAGTAGAGATTTTAGATCTGGGGAGATGCAGTCTCTGGGCTTTGAGGTCAAGGATAAGTTTTACAGTCCTATTCTGGATTAGTTGAAGGGGCGAAGGGAGGAAAGAGCTAGATTAAGGAAGAGGTTGTTGCAGTAGTCCAGCCTAGAGAAACAGGGCTCTGGAGACGTTGAGCTTCTGGGGGAAGATGAGGAAAGATAGAATGCACTGAGGAGGTGGAGCTGAAAGTTGGACTTCTTGGCAAGGTCTGTGATGTGTGGGGAGAAAGAGGGAGCAGAGTCAAAGATGATTCCATGGCTTTTTTCCTCACAAGTGGGTGAAAGGACCCAAGGGGCTGGCCAGAGAGTGGGGGGGTAAGAAGGAGCAGGCATCCCAATAAGAAAGATCTCCGTCTTACTGGCATTAGGGCAGAGATCATTGGCAGAGCACCATGTCTGAATAGCAGTCAGTCGGATATGAGAGAGGAGGTGGTAGAGGATGGCCGCTTGAAGGAGAGCTGTGGGTCGTCGGCATAACACTGGAAATGAGGAGAGAAGGTGGGTGATCCGGTTGGCGAAAGGGGACAGGTAGATGTTGAAGAGCTATGGCGATAGGATAGAGTCATGAGGGATGCCCCAGGTAGAGAGTGAGGAGGAGGATGAGAGAAAAGGACCTATTTGCGCTTGGGAAGGTCTGTTTGTAAGGAAGGTTGTCTGCCACGACAGTGCCCGCTCAGTGATGCCTAGGGTATCATGGAGACGGTTTGAGGATGGTGTGGTTGAATGTGTCAAAGGTGGAAGAAAGATCGAGGAGGATCAGAACAGTCGGAGTGTTTGTACTTCTGTCCTTTGTATGGTTGGAACAAAGGCACAGAGCACCCCAGCCAAGGTTCTTTATATGGTAGTTTAGACGCGCAACCAAGACTTAATGAGGTGATGCAGGCAGGTTGTTAAGTAAAGTGAATCTCCAAGCCCCACAAAGGAATGTCTGCACAATGTTATGTAATAACACAGCTTTTTTTTATATATATAAAATAAGGTTCTCCAGCATGGATTCACATGCTCATGAATATTCCCCATCATGCTGGGAATCCTCAGTAAAAGAAAAAACTGTTTCACTTTCACTTTAAAACTGTATTTCTCCTCTGAACCAATCACTGACCTCTGGGTCATGCTGCCCCATCCAATACAGTCCTCTCCCTAAGCCCTTCTTCAGATTTTTGTGCACACTTTGGTGTTGGGAGTCCTCGAATAGCTCTCCAATCTAGTTTGTACCTTTTTTCCATGTTTTTTTTTTTTTTTGGCAGAAAGTCACTTTTTTTTGTTCCAGCAGAGCCTGTGTGCTCCTCTTAATCGGCTGGCAACAGGGGTCAGTTGTCGGTAAAGTTGCGTGCCCCTCAAAGGCTATTATTTGTCAAAGTTTCTGGAAGTCTGTCTTGGGCCTACTTCGCGCCCTCCGACCATGACTGGGGAGAAGGAGGGAAGGACCCTCTTCAGGCCCTGCAACCAATGTGGGCTACGGACCATCTTCGTGGAGGACAAACATCTAGAATGTCTATACTGCCTGCACCTGGACCACAACGAGGATGGGTGCAAGATATGCCTGGGCTTCTCGAAGAAGAAAAAGAAAGTCGGGTATAGCAGGCTGGTGGCATAGCTCAACTCAAGCAAGGCCTCTGACCCGTGCTCTGAGCAGGGTCATGCCTCACCCAGGATCGGTCGAAGAGCGGTCTCCATCCGGGATGAAGTCAAAGTCCTTTGAGTGTGCCCCATCAGTGGGGTCCAAGATGAAGCCTAGAACCGCAAGTCAAATTACACCAGGTTCGCAGCTGATGCGGGTTCCAGGTTGGATAGGCCGCCATCACCATCGCCGTCCGCCTACATAGCCAACCTGCCATCGAGCTCCTCCTCAAAGAGGAAGTCATCTACCCCGGCAAAGTTATGGAACAAATCCGAAAAGCCAAGGCCGGAGGAAGAGAAGGACGTGCAGCCAAAGCAGGCTACCGGCGCAGCCAAAGACCTCGTCGACCATTTCGACATCTTCTGTGACAACAGCTGCAGCGGGAGGTGTCAACCTGATGAGGGTGGTCCTACGGCACAGAGAGTATCGCTGCCTCTGAGGCGCGACACGGCTACTGAGGCAGCAGCAAAGGCTGTGGCAACCGTGGGGGTGGAAGGGGAGTTCCAGTCCAGATCCTGGTTAAAAACCCTCAGGAAGGAAAAAGGGGGGGCGCGGCCCAAAGCAGCCCTCTAAGGCTTACGTTCAGCCAATGGACATCTCATCCATGGATAACGACGACCAAGCATCTGTCCATACAGTCCATGCCAACGGCGCAGGGCCTATCACTCTATTGTTACGGCCACAGCTGAGGGACATATCCATGGACATCCTATCAACTCTCCACACCCTAGTGACGGAGATCTAGCAGAGGTAGCCCAGAGCACCGGCACCTGTTGTACTGCAGGCCCCTGACCAGCCTCCGCGTAAGAAGAGGAACCTCCATCCGACACCGCTGCATCAGCCGCCTCCACGACGTCGGGACCCGACTCCACCAGCAGACCCGGATACACACACCGACAATGGTACGGAAACCTACAAGGATGAGGACTTTGTCCCGGCAGACAACAAATCACTGCTTATCTCCGGGGCCTCCGAGCTGTTCCAGCTTGTGCCCGAGGAAATCGAGAAGGAGTGCGTCCTATATCAGCGACAAGAGTCCAAGATGAAGACTATCATGGTGGTACCCTTTTTGGATGACATTTGGGAAGAAGGCCTAGCCCTCATCAAGAATCCATGCATGGCTCCAATCAACCGAGACAGGTTGGAGAAGAAATACAGGGTGCCGGACTCCAGTGCTTCAGGTCACAACCGTCGCCGGACTCCGTAATGTCAGCTACTGCAACTGAACTTTTTTTTTGCCTTTGTCGGCAGCGATGGATGAAGGCCCCAAACTTTCACCAGGATGTTCATGCGAAGGTGCTGGACATGCCCTTCGACAAAAATCTTTTCGGGAAGGTGCTTGTCGAATCACTTCAAGCCATAAAATCTGACAAGGAGACGGCACATTCCCTTGGCACTCTGCAGCATCGCTAGTAGTCTTTTCGCTCCTCCAGGGGGAATTCTAGCAGATCATGCAAGGGACACTCCACATCATACAGGCAACCTCCCCGATCCTCCACTCAGGAAGCCTGCAGGGTTCACTCCCAGGCCTACGGTAGTGAGGTCAGCGTCGCCATCGCATTCAGGGCAGGGTGCCAGCGCCCAAGCAAGCCTGAACCGGCCAAGGCATCGGCCCCCACTCGTGCACCCCGGTGGGAGGTAGCCTAACTAGGTTTGTCAGTGAATAAGAACTCACCATCGACAGATGGGTGCTGAATGCTCTCGCCCAGGGACACACTTTGGAGTTCCAACTCGGGTGCCCTCGTATTCCACTGGTACCCCGTCAGGAGCAACACATCCCTCGGCTCCTAAAAGAAGTGTGAGCTGTGTTACGGAAAAGGGCTATAGAACTAGTTTCCCCAACGGCTCTATTTCAGATACTTTGTGGTCAAAAAGAAGACAGTGGCTTGGAGAACCAACGCAGGTACTTGAAATCCCCAAAATTCAGGATAGTGCCGTTGCAACATGTGCTTGGCCAACTGGAGGAAGGGGATTTCTTGACGGTGTTGGACCTAGACGATGCATACTTCCATGTCCCCATCCACAGGAAACATCAGAGGTTACTATGGTTCGTGGTACAGGGCCAACACTACCAGTTCATGGCCTTCACCAAATGCCTGGCCCCAGTGGTGGCCCGCCTGTGCCTGCAGGGTGTACACATATAGCCGTACCGGGACGATTGGCTGATACGAGCCCGCTCCCGGGAACTGCCCGACGAGCACAAGAGAGAGACTGTCCGGCCACTGACTGAGCTGGGGTTCTCCGTGAACTATCCCAAGTCCTGCTTTACGCCATTGCAGAATGCGCTTTTCCTCTGTGCCAGATTCAACACAGTGGCTTACCCAGTCTCCCCCAATTCAGAGGAGAGGCTAGCAGCCATTCAAGGGAAGGTACAACCGCTGTCATTGGCGAAGACTGCTGCGGTTTGGGCCATCAAGTCTTTGCAGGGCATGATATCCTGCGTCTACCTCGTCCGTCTTTGCAGGCTGCAGATGCGACCCTTGCAGGAATTCTTCGATGCACGTTGGATACAAGTGTCTGGGAATTTGGCAGACAAGATCCCCCTCAACAAGGAGTTCCGTCAGGTGATACGGTTGTGTGGGGTAAGCTCCCACATCGGCCAGAGGCGGGATTTCAAACCCTGCCATACCACGAGACTGTCACCACGGATGGCTCTTTCGATGGTTGGGGAGCTCACCCTGGACGTCTACATGCCAGAGGTCTGTGGCTCGCTGAGGAGAAGGATCTGCACATCACATCCTGGAGTTACGGGAAGTGTTCTGGGCCCTCAAGTCTTTCCTACCGTCTGAGAGGCAAGGTGGTGAGGATCTTCACGGACAACACCACCACCATGTTCTACATCAGGAAACATGGGAGCACTCGATACCCGGTGCTCTCCAATGAAGCTCAGGACTTTTGGCATTGGACCATCTGACAGGGGCTGTTCCTCGTTCCGTTCCACCTGGCAGGCGTCAAGAAAACCATTGCAGACTCCCTCAGAAGGGAGCTGCGCTCCTGCCACGAGTGGGACCTTGGTCAGGAACCATCTGTTCGTAAATGGGGCAGACCTCTGATTCTTTATTTTTTTTTTCCCATGGCGACTAGCTCAATATGCCAGAGGTTCGACAGCCGGTTCCACCACCTAAGGAGCATGCGGGGTGTGTTCTCCTTCCTGTGGCAAGGTCTGTTTCTGTACGCCTTTCCCATTTCCTCTCCTGCTATATGTGATCAAAGCAGACGGCGTCTATGCAAGATGGTCATCGCCACGGCGTGGGCGAGACCGATTCGTTATCCGGATCTACCCAGCCTGTTGGTGTCACATCCAGTCAAGTTGCCAGTACTTCCGGATCTGCTCACCAAGAAGGGAGGCGCAATCCTTCATCACAACCCAGTATCTCTGAACCTGAAGGCATGGCTCCTGCAGCCTCAGAGTTTGGAGATTGAGTTGCCAGCCGACTGCAGGGAGGTCCTCGCCAAAACCAGGGCGTTGTCAACTCTAAAGTGCTATGGCCATAAGTGGAAGCATTTTGCAACGTGGTGCCGGTTGCAGAAGATTACCCCTCTGAGGGTCATGGCTCCACAGATTCTTCCCTACTTAATGTCCTTTACAAAAGCTGAGCTGGCTCACGCATTCCATCAAGGTACACCTATGCGTCAAGCCCCACTCAAGTTTCTATCGTGCAAGATTGCATTCGTTGTGGCCTTCACCACAGCCAGACGTGTGGGTGAGATCCAGGCCTTATCCTGCAAGCAGCCGTACCTGGCTTTCCACAAATCAATGGTGGTACTGTGTACGCACCCAAATTTCACGCCAGCGGTTCTGTTGGAATTCCACCTCAACGAGCCTTTGGTGTTTCCTGTTTTATTCCCGAATCCTTCAATGACAGAGAGGGCTTTGCATTTGTTGGACATTGCTTGTGCCTTGAAGTTCTACGTGACACCCACAAAGAGTTTTCGGAAGACTTCTCAGTTGTTTGTCAAATTTGGACATGTGACCCGTGGGAAGGTGATGTCCAAGGCTTCATCTCAAGATGGCTCTCCGGCGGCATCATGCACTGTCTTCGGCTGACGAACCAGCCTCTGCCGGACCGTCCGAGGGCCCACTCCACCAGAGCAATCGCCGCGACGACAGCGTTCCTTTCTGGTGTGCCCCGGCTCAACGTCTGCAGGGCTGCAACGTGGAGGTCTACGCATACCTTAACGAAGTTCTACTGCGTTGACAGATTCCAGGGAGGAGTCCAGAGTCTGGCAGTCAGTGCTACGCAGTCTGTTCGCTTGAAGGGAGTCTGTTCCAGGGGTAAGTGTTAATTGCTTCTGTTGAGCCTTGCCACCTCCTGTGGTTGTGTAATGTGTACTGCTGTGTATTTGTTATTCATGAGCATGGCAAGTGAATCCATGCCAGACCCCATGCTGGAGAAGGTTTGTTACTTACCTGTAACTATTGTTCTCCAGCATGGGTCTGGCATGGATTCACATGTGTACCCTCCCTCCGCCCCCTCTGCGGCTCTTCTTGGTCATACTGCCATTTTACATGCTTACTTTGGTTTATGGCTGCCAGAGGTGGGGCTTAGGGAGAGTACTGTCATTGGATGGGGGCAGTATGACCCAGATGTAAGTGATTGGTTTAGAGGAGAAATATAGTTTTAAATTGCAAATGATGTTTTTTTCTTTTACTGAGGATTCCCAGCCGGACGGGGAATAATCATGAGCATGTGAATCCATGCCAGACCCGTTCTGTAGAACAATTGTTACAGGATATATATATATATATATATATATATATATCTAGAGAGATCTCGATATCTAGATATATATAGATCTGTATATCTAGAGGCTTGTGGAATCTGCTTAGATCACATGCTGTGCATAGGCCAACATCTACTTGAAGCTGCAGAGTACACAGTTGTTGTTTTCGTAACTCAAAAAGGGACGTCGACAGGGGCGTGCCAGTAATACTATCCCTACTGCGACATCCACTGTACCCATGATCCCTCACGCGTCGAGGTCCCTCAGATTGTTTTTTTCTGCCATGCTAGACGGACATGTATAGCAGAGTTCTTTTCGGCGATAAGCCATTAACTTTTCATAATTGCGATAGTATTTCTTTCTATCCTTTAATCAACCTCTGAAACACCATGCCGGTGTAGAAAGAAAACTGGCCGTCGGAGACCATCGCGATGGACCGTTCCGCCTTGGAAGGTCGCCCCGGGCCTCGGCCCAGACAGTAGGGAGAGAGGGGGAGGACCTTTTACAATGCATATTCTCCCCTTCCTACACTTTGTTCGCCCAGCTGCCATTTCCAAAACCCATAATTATGGAAAATACACCATTTAAAGTGCAACCGAAAATTCCTCTGGGTGGACAAACACTTAGTTTGTAATTTGTGTCTCCCGAGAGACCACGTCGAAGCGTCTTGTCAAGCGTGCAGGCTCTTCAAGCCTAAGACATTAAAGGACCACTCCACGAAACGCTGGGCCCACTACGCCAGGCAACTTGAGGCCATGGAGATAGAGGGAACCTTTAGCAATGGTAGAAACGCTGTACTTTCGAACGACGAGGGCAACGGAGTAGCTTCAGCTACTCAAGCGCAGACCCTCGACCCGTAGGACAGGCTGGCGGCCATGTTGTGGGGACTACACCCGGGGCAGCAGCGCTACAAAAGCAAACACCACCAAGCACATAAGTCCCAGTCGAGATTCGACAAAGGTGTCGAATACTCGACAACGTTCCACACCCCGAGAAAGGTCCACAGAGTCCCGGTCCTCTGGCCAATCTCCATCAAGATCGCCACACGGCGGGGGTTCAACCGTTGAAAGACGGCAAGGGTGTCGCTCGAAAAACTCCTTACGAAGGCCGATCCTCCGCGGACGTAGCCTCGGCTCACACACCCGAAATTTGACGCTTGCCGTCGGATAAGGCGGCAGGCCCCAACAAGTCTGTGAAACACTCCTCTGCACCCCAGGGTGGGGAAAAACATCATAAAAAGTCCTCTAAAACTCCTCGTAGCGACAAGAGCCATCCTAGGGAGAAAACGCCACAAAAGGGTATATTATCCAAGGCCAAAGAGAAACCTCGAGACTCTAAACCAAAAATTATACCTCCCACTGATGGGAGGTATCCCACTGATTCCCCTCAACTTATTGTGATACCAAGTTTAAAGGAATGGTCTTCCCAAGATATTGATGGGGTAATGCAAAGAATGACCTTCATGGTCAATTTTTATGAGAAAAACCCGGATTATTTTCAAGGTTTCCACTCCACTCCTCCCACCTCAGCCCCTTCGGCTCTCAAGCCTCTGCCTTACCCACTCAACCCCCTTCTAAGAGGTCTCGCTCTAATGTCCCCTTTCAAAGTACGTTTATAGATCTATATGACCCCGAAGTAGAGCAGGGAGACCAGAAAGTTATCTCCTATGTGGAAACATCTGACCCTCTACTTAATGAAGAAGATGCAGATGACATTATGGGGATGACGAGGACCCAGAGGCAGACCAAGAGGCTAACATGTACTTCGTAGATGCCTCTCTTAATTCGGGACACTCCAGTGGTCGATTCCCCTGTAAATAATCAACCTCTCCTCAACAAAGTCTTAGCCAAAGCGGTAGAACACTTCCAGGTTGACACACAGAACGTACAGGAGGATAGAGACTTCGCTGAACAAATCCTGAGGGATAAAAAGAGAGTAGGTCAGTTTATCCTGCTTCTAAAATCAGTCCAACGCAGGATACAACCTTCCTTAAACACCCAATCTCACATGGGCCGTTAACCCGCGTGTGGAAAAACTATTCATACCTGCACCATCAGACCCTTTATATATGAGGCCAATTGAGACCAGACTCACTGGTTGTTACTACAACTAGAAAAAGGGCAGGCACACCCCTTGCTTTCTCCGAGGCCCCACCTGATAAGGAAAGCAAAAATATATATGCCATGGGCTTCATCTGCGGCCTATCAAACTAGAATAGCCAACAACGCAACCCTTTTGGGCAGTTATGATTGCCATAAATGGGCGGACATTTCTGCGTTACTTTCGTCCGCCACAGAGCCACTCAAATCACAACTAGCTCAGGTGGCAGCAGACGGAAGGGCTGTATCTACCTGTCTCCTCAAATCAAATTTCGATGCTGCAGACAATGCTGGAAGAGTCATTGCAGAGGGGACTGTTATAAAGAGGCATGCAAGGCTTCGCCAGTCAGGCTTTAGGCCAGAAACACAAGCCACTCTAATAAACATGCCAGTGGAACCTAACATGCTCTTCGGTAAGGCCGTGGAAGACGCAATTAAGACAGCAAAGGACGAGTATGGCACTCTAAAATCTTTAGGTCCGCTCACAAACAAGCCTACTGGTCAAAGGCGTAACAGTAATTTTCGACGTTTTCAAGGCCAAAATTCACAGAGGATCTGGCTACAATCAAGGCCAAGGTTCCTATGGGAATAATCAAGGACAAGCCTTCCAAGGCTATCCCCGAGAACAACGCAGAGGTTGTGGTGGTCGGGTTAGAGGCCCAGCTCGAGGTGGCACCCCACCTCGGAGCAAGTGACTTTCCGCTCCATGTACCCGCCCATGCATCTCCAGTAGGACGCATTTCCAACTTCACCCACGCATGGGAGTGTATCACCTCGGACAGATGGGTGCTGTCCACGGTAGCAGCGGGCTACTGCATAGAACTACTTCAACGTCCTCACGACCACCCCCCATGACAGAAAATCCACTCAGAAGAACATCAGCGGATCCTTCCAGAAGAAATAACTATGCTTCTATTAAAGGACACCATAGAAGTGGTTCCAGCCAACCAGGTGCACAAGGGTAGCTATTCAACTTACTTCCTTGTGCCAAAGAAAGATCTAACAATGTGCCGTGTATTAGATTTACACCCTGCAAACAAGTATATCAAGCCACAAAAGTTCTGCATGACTACGCTACGAGAGGTAATCCTGCTACTAAAAAAGGGGGATTACATGGCAACACTGGATATGAAAGATGCCTATTTTCATTTCAAGATAGCGAACAAGCACTACCAATTCAAAGTACTGCACTTTGGAATAGCCTCGGCTCCAATGGTATTCACAAAGGTACTGGCAGTTGGGGCAGCGCACCTGCGCAGGGGAGCAGTCCCAGTGTACCCTTACCTGGACGACTGGCTCATAACAAGGGAATCGCCTCTGATTTGCAGACAAAACATCCAAATAATCAACCTCCTCTTTCAATTGGGCTTCTCCATCAACGAGAAAAAATCCAGCCTACTGCCAAGCACTTCAAAACAGTTCCTAGGAGCTGTCTTAAACACACAGGAAGGATTGGTCTTTCCTTCATAGGAAAGAGTGAAAAATGTGTTACTGCAAACACCACGTTATAAGGCCACCCAACAGATATGGGTGCGCAAAGCAATGAGTTTAATGGGCATGATGGCATCTTGCATTCCTCACGCGCGCCTGTGCATGTGTCTCATGCAGGAGTGGTTGGCGAAACAGTGGTCTCGGGCAAGCGGTAAGTGGGACGATCTAGTGGTCGTTTCGCCAACACTTGTTCAAAATCTTCACTGGTGGACGAGACAAAACCTAAGGAGAGGGAAACCCTTCACCGACCCACAGATACAGGCAGTAGTCACAACGGACACCTCACTGGAAGGGTGGGGGGGCACTCACTACTTTCGCCACACAGCTCAGGGTCTGTGTTCTCAGACTGCAGCTCAGAACCACATCAATGTGCTGGAACTTCTGGCAGTATTCAAAGCCCTTCAAGCATTCGAACCCCATTTAACAAACCTGTCTGTGCAGATCCTAACAGACAGCACTACAGCAATGTTTTATATCAACAAACAGGGGGGTGTGTGCACTTTCTCCAAATCTATCCAGACCTGCACAGAAAATCTGGAAATGGGCACTCAAACAGAAAATGTTCCTGTCATCACATGTTCCAGGGGAACTCCACGCTCTAGCAGACTCATTGAGCAGAGATCCCCTATCAGAGGAACACGAGTGGAATCTACACAAAGAAGTCGTAGAACACCTCTTCTCTCAATGGAGTTGCCCAACTTTAGACTTATTTGTCACAAGTGAATATCGTCAATGCCCAGATTTCGTGTCCAGGTTCCCCCAGCCAGACTCCAAAGGGAACGCCCTTTGGATGAACTGGTCAGGGAAATTTGCTTACGCTCCCCTCCCCCCTCCAACTCCTCTCATGAGGAAGGTGGTGAACAAGTTACACAAGGAACCGATGACGCGTATCCTAGTTTCTCCTATGTGGGCAAGACAACTGTGGTATCCACATGGCAATGTGCGATCCCATCAAACTCCTGTGACAGTACAACCTACTCATCCAGCACGAGGGACTAACCGTGCACCCGCAACCACATTCAATGAACTTGGCAGCATGGCTCCTGAAGTCATAGCGTTTGGGCACCTCTACCGCAAAGATACATGGATATCTTGAAAGAATCAAGAAAGCCAAACACTAGGCACTGTTATTTTGACAAATGGAGACGATTCGTAATTTGGTGCCAGACTAAGCAGATCAACCCCATAGCTTGTACTCATCTAACATTCTAACCTATATGCTCTACTTGCTAGATGCAGGGTTAGTGTTCAACTCCCTACAAGTCCACCTGGCGGCCTTGTCAGCCTACACCACTTCCCATAATAAGGACTCATGGTGGAAGGTACCAGTCATCAAAGCATTTATGGAAGGGATAAAAAGACTCCACCCTTCAGTTTCTAACCCACCAGCAGGTTGGGACCTCGGTGTGGTACTTGCTAAGCTCATGGGACCCCCATTTGAGACTATGCACAAGTCTAGTCCCAAACACCTGACTTATAAAACTGCCTAGTAGCTATCTCTTCCATAAAATGGGTTAGTGAAATCCAAGCATTGTCAGTGCAGGATCCTTTCTTTACTATACATAAGGACAAGCTGGTTTTACATACTCACCCTAGGTTCTCACCTAAATTCATCCCAAAATTTCATGTAAACCAGTCTATTGAGCTACCGGCTTCCTTCCAGGAGCCCAGGAGCTCTGTGGGGGTAAAACTCCATACACTAGATGTGAGGAGAGCGGTCCTCTACTAAGTAGTCAAGACCAGACCGCTAAGAAAAAGAGATCAACTATTTGTCTCCATAGCGCATAGGTGTATAGTCAGATGTATCCAACTGTGCTATTCCCTATCATATAAAACACTGCCTTTTTACTCCAAGAGCCCACTCCACAAGAGGTACTGGAGCCACTCTGGCTTTCATTGCAAATGTCCCTTTAGACAGTATTTGCAAAGCAGCCACATGGAGCTCAATACATACTTTCACTCAGCACTACTGCATTGACACTCATTCCAAGACCGATACACAAGTGGGACAAGTGGTTCTAAGACATTTATTCGCTCATGAACCTTCTCACATCTCATCTCCTTTTTCCACTGCTCGCTAATCTATGTACAGCATGTGATCTAAGCATGTTCCACAAGCCTCAGAAGGGATACATTACTATTCACATGCGACCCACCCTTCCTCCCCTCAGAGAGAAGGCGCATGGATGCTTATGAGCTTGTCTGATACGTATTTGCTTGGATACAACTGTACTCGTGCTACACCTCATGCTACCTCATGTCAGAAAAATAACAATCTGAGGGACCTCGACGCGTGAGGGATCATGGGTACAGTGGACGTTACACTAGGGATTGTATTACTGGCACGCCCTGTCGACGTCCCTTTTCGAGTTTAGAAAACAACTGTAATACTCCGCAGCTTCCACTAGATGTCGGCCTATGCACAGCATGTGAATCTAAGCAGATACAAGCATCAGAAATACGATTACGGTGAGTAATGTATCCCATATAACACTTTGCAATCAGGCGGTTCTATTCAAAGAATTGCATATGTATATCCTCTGTGGTACCACACAATACTCAAATTCAGTTATCAATGCACCAACTGCTGACAGTTTCAAATAGCCATGTGAATTCTTAAGTGAGGTGTAACAGCATAGATTGGAGAAGAAATTCTGGTTAGCTATGAACAGTGGCAGAATGCTTTCTTTAGACTAGCTAAATAATTCTGTGTGACGATCCCCCCCCCACCTGGGCAACCTGTAATGGAAAAGTTAAGGAGTAACTTATCTTGTCTTTTACAGCCCGTCCATACATGTTCAATAAACCTCTACTTTCTTCTTAAAGGTGCCATCACCCCCAGAATACATGCGAGGCCACAGGAGAATAGGATTCAGGACTAATCTGGGACCCCTGGACGATTCCTGAGGCTAAGAGATGCTGCTCCTCGTCACAGTACCTTTTGTGCCTTGGCAGGCGAAGTGCCAGAGTTTCTCAGTTTCACTCGACTCTTCCCTTCGAGGATGGACCTCCGCGCCCCCCTTGGAAGAATGAGCCATTGGGATTTTGAGTCTGTGATGCTGGAAATGCATTGAAGGGACAGAGCCTCCATGTCCTTGTCCTGTACTGTGTTAGTCCAGTTAGAATTCCTGGCCGTGCAGCTCTTTCTCTTTTTGATTGTGGTGAACAGAGACCCTTGGGACCCTTATGGCACCTATGGGTGGGGGGTACAACCCTGTACCCCTAGTGTGTGTTTGGGCACCTGTGTGGCCCAGAGAGGAGCAGGGTATGGGCTGGTGGCAGCTCCATGCTGAATTTGACAGTTGCCCTGAGTATCCGACATTTTGGGATACCCAGGCCCTGCCATAGGAATCGGTGGATTCCTGATAGAAGGCAAGATGGCCCCTGTGGCCTCTTGGTTTCTATTGACTGTTACTTTGTTTTCCCAAAGTCCTGAGAAGCCGTGACTCTGTCCCTTCCCCTGGCTGGCTGTTGGGTGGAAGAACCATATATGGTATTGTGGGGAAGTCCAGGTCAGACTGGCTGGAGCCTTCCCAGTGACTATGTTGTGGGTACAGCCTTGGGGTGGGACCTGTGTGAAGTGTGTGACCAATATGCATTTTATTTATTTGTGTGACACAAAGAATGAGACAGCCCTGCCTGAAACTGACATGAATACAGTGTGGTGTGCTGAAAGGCTGGGTCCTTGCCCCAATCAACATTCCTTGTTATGGGTGTGTGGGTGGAAGTGAATAGCCTGAATACATGTGAGCCCGATTGCCTGCCTGCATGTATGCCCTTCTGTCTGATTGGCTGACAGGGTTTGGCTCAGCAGTGAATATGAGGGACAGATGTGTATATCTGGGGATCTCGCACTTCCTAATTTGTTCAGAAGCTGAAATTCAAACTTGAAGTTGCTTATCCTTGAAGCCCAGGCGGAAGAAGAATTGCTGCTGCTTTCCTTCGACCAAATCTAAAAGCTGTCAAGGACTGATACAAGAGAGGACCTGGCTAGGAAACCTCTCAACGAGCTGCAAGGCAACATTGTGCAGATGCTGATCTTCATCGAGCTATACTGGAAACCAGCCCCGAAAGGCTTTCGACCGGAAAAGTGTCCACCGAGAATCTTTTAAGTAAAGCAACCAGGCATCGAAGCCATTGAAGTAAATTGCTGTCGACCAGGGTTCAGAGGATTTCCATAACCACTGGAAGCCAGTTGAGTCGTGTTCCCCAGAAGCGGGGACAGCTTGACGCTGTGCTGCTCGACAACCGTAGCTGCAATTTTCCACCTTGCCTAAGAACATTGAAAGAAGGGCTCCCTTACCATCAACGTAGACTGCTTTGTCTCACCGGCGAAAGTCAAGGTCGTAAACGACCGAGTAAAGTCCGCTGGTGGTTTTTCCACCACCGGAAGTCCACAAAGACGCAGACAAGTGAAGATCCGAAGTCCAACCCGTGTTCGAGTCCCAATCGCCAAAGCTATCCCGACGGCTTCTGCTAGTCCAACGTTAATCACTGAGCTTTTTGGCAACCAACTCTTTGCACCGAGTTGCACAGCACACCTCATCTTCACAGGACTTACACGATAGATCGCCGAAGAGCACCACGAAAGTCAAAGCTGCTGTCTCGATGCAAGTGTTCACCTTTCTTCGATGGATCTCGACGCCCTGTGGCTCATGCTTTTTAAGGGAGTACACTCTTGAGGGATCCGTCGACGAACCGTCAAAGAAACTCTACTAACTCAAGTACATTGGGGTAGTTTAACATTTAAATAGTCTTGTTTCGTGGTTAAAATGTTTATGGACCTGGCTTGTTGATAGACTTTATTTACAGGTTGCCCGGGTGGGGGGAATCCTCATTCAGAACTGCCTCTAGGTAGTGGGGACAGCATTCTGCCATTGTTTAACCTAACTTGCATTCCTTCCTATGATCTATGCTGATACCCATTGCTGTATGATTTGTATGCCAATGTAACTGTCAGTTTTAAACTTTTTAAAGGAGTCAATAGCGAAGAGTGGACCACATAGACATTGTATAAATTTGCCATATTATAATTGCCATATTATAATTGCCAGAGTACAAAGTGTGTTATTGATTGATGGTATATATCTTGAACCTTATTTTGGTATAAAGAACTGTTAGCACATAACATAGTGTGTGGACATTCTTTTGTGTTGGCCTCGGGGACTACACTGTAGTTAAGAACCAGCCCACATCACCTCCTGAGAGTTTAAGCCTTGGTTACTCGTCCATTGCTACCACAATGGAGAACCTTGGCTGGGGTGATCTGTGCTTCTACTCTGCCATATAGCGGGCAGGAGTACAGATAACCCCACTCAGTCTTTACAGAGTCCAAAACGAAAAATGGATTCAAAGTCATTAAGAAGTGCAGCAGTTTGGCTCTTCACAGTGCTCTCTGTTGGTCGATGGTTTCTCCAACTGTAGACATCCTGGGAAGATAAAACATGCTTTGGGCTTCTTAAAGGCTTGGCAGATGAGAGTAAGACCCCTGGGGACCTTCGATGATTTCTTGCGGCGACAGGTGCAGAGGTCACTTTTGGTGTCGGTTTTTTGGATTACACAGTTTTCTGACTTTCGATTCTTCGGTGTTGCAGCCCCCTCTTCTGGGTGGTAGATAGACCGCAACGGTCTTCCAGCGGTCACAAAGCCTCCTCCGGACCCTGGATGACACCAGTGGACTTCTTCGACTTGAGATGTCCAGGCACTCCTCTTCTGGGTTCACGAAGACCCGTTCTCCGGACGACGGGTACATAGGTCTGGCTTTCAGAGTACTACAGAGGAAGAGTAGCTCAGTGAGAAGTCTCCTTTGCGGGTCCTCTTGGATCAGTCCGTGGAGTGGCACAGCAGCTTTTGGATTTCGATGAAAAGTAGCAGCCGTGGTCTTCTTCCTGCAGCTGTACTCCAGGGATTTGCTTCAGTTCAGACTTCAGTTTCTGAACAAATTGGTGAGTTATGGGTCCCCTGTTATACACATTGATTCCCATTCACTATGGCTGAGTCAGGCTCAGTCAACCAACCACGCAGAAGGACATTCATGCAGACAGGGAGGCATTCAGGCCATTCACTCCACCCAGACACCTGAAAGCAAGGAATGTGAATTGGGGTAAGCACCCAACCTTTCAGCGCACTACACTACCCTGCATTCAGGGCTGTCTCGGGCATTGTCACCCACAGAAACCAGACGCCCATGACACAGAATGTGAGTTGGCTTCCAACTCCATTCACACAGGTCCCATCCCTAGGGTGTACCCACAACCCACAGCCCCTGGGAAGGCTCCAGTCAGTCTGACAGAAGGCAGCCCCAGAGCCATATGATATTTCCACCCAAAAGCCAGTGAGGGGGAAAATGACAGAGGCAGGGCTTCTCAGGACTTTGTGAAACAAGGTAAAAGGCCATAGAGCCAAGAGGCCACAGTGGCCATCTTGCCTTCCTTCAGGAATCCATTGATTATTTTGGCAGGGCTTGGATATCCCAAAAATGGAGGACACTTGGAGCCACTAACAACTCAGCATGTAGCTGCCACCAGCCCACACCCTGTTCTGTGGGCAACACAAGTGCCCAAAAACACACGCAAGGGATACAAGGGTGTACTCTCACTCCTGGGAGCCCTAAGGGTATCCCATGGGGGGTGTTCACCAAAAGAAAAGCATGAAGAGCTGCACTGCCAGTGGTCCAGGCTGGACCTCAGTGGCAGAAAACCTAGAGAAAACACACACAGAGAAGTGGTCGGACAAGGACTAGGATGCCCTGTCCCTCCATAAGTTTCCAGTATCACATGAACCTTATCTTGACAACTGGCTAATTACAGAAAACAAAGATGTCGGCAAAACACCCAAGAGACTATCAACCTACTTTTCAGACCAGGCTGAAAAGTGGGAGAAAAGATGTTGTCCGTGTCATGTGGGGGGGATGTGCCACGTGCCCTGGTCATCCACAGGGTTCCAGTCTTGGTCCTGGTAATTGGAATTATGTTCGTCCTGGTCATGGCCCTGGGCATAGGCAGCATCCAGCATTCTCAAGTGGAGCAAGCATTGCTAAGACATCTCTTTGCTACTGTTCCTTCACACGTTCCACCACCGTCTATGGGTAATGCTCGCTTGCCTATGCACCGCATGTGATTCTAAGCAGATGCACAAGCATCAGAAGACATACATTACAAACCGTAATCGTATTTCTGATGGTTGTATCTGCTTAGATTCACATGCGCCCACACTATCTCCCCTGTTGGAGTAGAAGGAACATACACATCTTACACCTTTTCTCTTCTGTACTCACTTGCGCGTTCTGCAAGACTTCCTCATGGTAGAAGAAAAACAACCGGTGGGACCTCAACGCGCTAGGGATTTTGGGTACAGTTCACGTCACGTTAAAGATAGTGTTAGTCAAGCCCATGTTGATGTACCTTTTTCGTTCCTCAAGAAAAAGATGCAATACTCTGCGATTAGCACTAGATGTTGGACTATATTCACAGCATGTGAATCTAAGCAGATACAACCTTCAGAAAAATGATTTATTTTATTTCGGTGAGAAATGTATGTCATATATTTTTCAGTATTTTCGATGTAGTGTACTCTTGTGCATTCTATTGGGACTAACTGTACCTATCCACCAGCCTTTCTTCCTCATTTGCATGAAGCGTGCCTGCTGTGCCAATAACGACCTATAAGAGTTTTGTCAATTTTTCCCTTCGGTAGAAAGTTCATGTCCCTCAATTTATACTGTGTTTTTCCCTTGGTAAACGCACAGAATGTGGATTCAGCAGTGAATTTCAGACAGTTACACATCCAGCCGGATCCGGTTATGGCAACACAACCTGGAGTCTCAGGAAGTCTGATCTTATATGGTCTTGCAGCAGTACTTTCCATGCTTACCGGGTAAACCGATCCTTGATGTCTCACCTGATTTCTAAAACCCGGTTACCATCTTGAAGTCATCTGCAGGGAACATGCCTTTTGTTAGGTAGATTATTATTGAGCCTTATTTCTCGAACCAGCTCCATCAACCTACTTTTGAATTTCTTGCTCTGAAAGTGATAGAATGGCCAGAGTATTCAAGGAGACCCTCCAGAAGATACAAACTAATTTAAGGGTACAGTAAATATGTTTAACACACTTCAAGAATAGGTTTGCACCATATATCTATAAAAATGCATTCTATGTAAGAATGTTGTGCACAGGAAATAACCACTAAATATTGAAGCCACCCATTTTTGGCTTTTTCTTTCTGGTCAGGCCACCTTTCCCAAACAGAGGCCTGTCAGAAGTAGTGCATGGCATGTGTTTTTCACACATGTTGGAGGTGGGACCAAAATTGGAATGGTAAGAAGGGGTGCAGCGGGTAGGGCGCATGTTTTGTGTGGGATGTGAGGGGAGGTGATGGAGCCACTGGAGGGATTGAAGCAGGGCCTCGAGGGAGGCATGGAGTTGCAGGGCTGCCCCCCCCCCCCCCACAGAGGACAAAGGAGCTGTGGGTGCAGCAGTTGGGAGTGGGGGATTGCTGGGATGTTCCCCCATCAGCTAGGGGACTAGAGGAAAAGTGGGTACCATCCGATGCCACGTCGCAGTGGGAAAGCCAGTCCGGGAAAAAAGGCTTCTGCAAACCCAGACTGCAACGAGACATCATAGAACCCAAGATATTTACAAGTAAGTGACAACTTTCCACAAAATGGCAAAAAATAATCTTACAGATCATGAATTGTAATTGTGTCCCTGAAGTACAATTGGCTGTTTAGTGGGACGCCCAGGCCTCTTCAAGAACCTAACCACCAAACTGTGTTCGCCTATGGCCCACAATAGAAGTAAATGGCCAAATGTTATTCAATGGAGGTAATCTGGAAGGCTTCTCCTAGGGTTCCACAGACAAGGAGTCCAAAGGTAAACCTTCAGAGGGACAAGGGCACGTTTAAGGTTAGGTCCGCTACAAGGTTTCACTTTCCCCTCTGCAGGACTTGAGTTTGCAGAGTTGCGTAATTTCACCAGCAGGGAAGCTGTTTTAGTTCTGAATGGACTAGCTCAGCATGATAACCCTACAGCCATGGAAGGAGAGAACATACCCACCAAGGTGAAAGGGGAGCCCAAACATGAGATGCCAACAAAGAAGTCTGCTCGGATCAGCTCATGTTTGCACCCTACAGAGGTACCCCCAACAGCAGCGGTTGCAGCTGTCTACCTGATGGGCAGGGTTCAGCACTGGAATGCTGCAGCACCAGAGGAGTTGAACCACCATTTCCATTATCATTGAAGGACCTCTGTGAGGTTCTGGTGAATAAAGCTATTTGAACCCACACCGTTGAGCCTGCATAATGGAGTCCTTAGAGTAGCAGCTGGATGGGCATGGTCAACATAAGAAGACCCTGACCCCAAGAGAATAGACCACCCAGCTCAGTTGAGGTCAGAGGGACCCCGGTAAATGTGCAGACAAAGAAATGGAGAATCTGCTGCTTGAGATCAATTTTTCAGCAATAGTCAACCTAGCTAGTCGTCACAGGGCGTGGTTCTAAGAGTGCAGCTAAATAACATGGGAGTTGGTCACCTAGGAGAAGAGTACTGTAATCCTGATGGTGTGTAACAGTGTCCAGCAGAGGAAACAGGATCCCTGGACATCATGAGGATACTTTGCTCGGTTTCATAGGTCACTTATGGTCATGCCCAGTGAATGTGATTATTTCACTAGGTAATATGTTCTCCTGAGGTGTAAAGGGCTATTTTGGCCAAAGTCCCGAGGTATCCGGATCTGGCTGATCAGCTTTGTCCCTAAAGAAGGCTTTGAGTCTTACTTTCGATAGGAATTGTCTAACTTCAGTGTCAATAGTGAACCAATCAATTGGATTGGTAGGTACTGTGAAAACAAAATCAAAATATCGAGGCTGAGTACCCCAAAAGGAAATACACCGAACACAGGCTACAAAGGAACATACAATGATCTTTATTTTATACTGAACAGTTTTCAGAAAAGTAACAGATAGCTATCGGTCCTCAGTACAACACAACGAACTCAAGCGTGGTTCAGTGTGCTTAGTGAGAGACGCTGTACATTAGAATTCATTGCTCTTTTATACCATTTGCGAACATGATGTCCAACCCTACTTCGGGTTAATATTCCTCTAATACATTACTGATCTAGGGTTCATGCCAAGTTCGCACCACTATATGCATAGATTGCCTTTAATACATTCGCCAACAAGCCTACATAGTAACAGTGTATTTCAGGAATTCTTATAAAGGACTTCTCAAACATTAATACAATGTATTTAAACAAGTGTTCTTAGTTCAGTATTTGGATACATTGTTCTTAACATATGCTCGCGGATTAGTTTAATTGGCGTGAGTAATCCTTTACACACAGGTCAGCGAAGGATGAGGTCTCAGTTCATGACCCCAACAAGTGGCCTGCAGGCAAGTTACATATTAGTTAAACACAGAGGTCAAGACGGCCATGTTGTATTTCGGAATGACATTGTCCACCATTTTCACTCACAGGGTGACTTTACAGAGCGAACCTAAAATGGCGGATTGACCTAAAATGGCAGCTTACATTGATTCTAAGGTCAGGACCTTGCAACACGGATTTCTTCGCAAGTGGCTTATAAGCAGCTTGGCGTAGGCAATATACATATATTCGTTGCAATAGGAGGTACGATATAATTTCTCATTTGACAGTACGAATGATAAACCTTTCTGTGGATGGATAATTTAGTGGGAGTGAGGAGTCGGAGCCTATTGAGGAAGTTCTCAAAAATTAAATACAGCCTCTTCTTGTTGACATCGATGGCATGTTTGTCGACACGTTTCGAAGATGCCTGGTGATCCTTGGTTTGCAAATTGTGCATATGAGGAGTGTCTGCGTTGACCTCTCCGACTCCCCCTGTCTAAAAAAAGTCTTGGTTGGGAAGCTCCTCTGGTGTTTGGAAAATCGAGTCGCTGCTGGATGTGTTGGAAAATGTTACACATTTCCGGGGGTATCCATGTCCTCTGGTGTTGGAATAGAGAAGCACGCTATAATAATTGCGGTTGTCCAACTAATTGTCAGGTAGTGATAAATGATTTCAGCCTTAAAATCTCAAATGTCTTTGGCCAATGTGTTGCTTTTCTTGTTTATAGTAAAAGCTCTGAAATCCACAAATTGTTGCTCATCTAGTTTTTGACATGCGTTTGTTATAGCTGCGTTGTCCAAAAATGCGTTTTCAGATTCATCTAACTCCAGTTGGAGTTTAAGGATTGAACATTGGGCAGTAGTAATAGTTAAAACCATCAAGTCACAGCTACATTTAGTAGCAATGTCACTGAAATTGTTTTTGTATTCTTGATCTTCCAAGAATATACTCGGTTTGTTACGTACTACTAGACCAGTGGGGATTATATTTGCTTTTTAGTATTCTCTAAGAAAATGTCTGAGTTCAGTACGGAAATACTTTTTTTGAATACATGTTTTAGCCGGTGCTCCCGTGAGAGTTGCGAACTGATGTTTTGGCCACCACCAGTTGGATTAAAGAGTGATGCACCCCTAATGATTTCAGATAAGTTCTTCACTATAGCTAAGTGTAGAATGCTCTGCCATATCTTAGTGGGAATGGTTGTTTCAAAAGAGACGTAAGTGTAGGCAAGCGCTTTGTAGAGTGAAGAAGAAAACGCATGGATCAAAAATCGTAGTACAAAAAAGTCAAAGCAGCAGCAGATTCTGCTTTTAAATGAATGCTACAGAAGGGCAGAGCACCCCAACACTACAGGAACTAGGGAAAATAACACATTGAGATTAGCAAAAGATGTTCCTGCAGGATAATATCCTAAGTGACTATGGGTTGGTACTTTATAACACAATGAGCAAAGATGAATGAAAAACACACTGAACAACATTGTTGTTTTCAAAAGGAAATGGTTTGCTACAAATCAGTTTAATAATGGAATCTATTCAATTAGTGAACAGAAGGAAAGCAAATTATAAAAACCAAAGAAAATACAACAGGTGCAGGGTGCATGTATGTGCCAAATGTGGATATTAAAAAAAAAAAAAAGCAAGAAAGGTTCCCATGGATGGGGAACTCCCGTCCCCTGCACACTGTCATGGGCCAGAAACAGCCAAATATTGAATTGATGTTTTATAAAAATGTATGACCTTTTACAATGGTGAATCAGGTATAAGATGGGAACCACTATGTACTGTGAGTTAGTCCCATAGGAGGTGTAGATCTAATCCATTCATATCAATTTTAAACATTCTGCATCTTTTCAAAGAAATGTACACACATAATTCTGAAGATAAAAATATATTTTTAGTAGTGAGTTGACCCAACGCGTTTCGAGAATAAATCCCTTCATCTGGGGTCTTGATCAGTAGGTATTTCTACAATCCGAGAAAAACATTTTTCATTCAATAGATTCCATAGGTTTGTTCGCATGTACAGCCCTAAGCATGTAAATTCATGATAGGACTTGGTAAGCCAGAAGTACCTCATCATTTCCAAAATCACCAATCTTCAAGGGCAAAAAGCTGTGTTGATAATTCAAAGCATGACGTCCCTGCTGACAAAAATTAGCAAATATTCAAATCCAACATATCTCATGTCTTAGATAATGGTAAAAGTTATTCATAGATCAGGAACAAGAAAACTTGGATATAAAGAGAACTAAGGTATGCAGTGAGGGTGTGTACCTTAATCTCACTTTCCCTGATCTGTAGGCTGTGCGCCAAATCTTTTGTCACTCTGGGTGATAATTTTGATCCACGTCCAATATCAGGACTGCAACATAGTTTCTAAATGGTAAAGGTACAAACATTCATCAGGCTATGCGCTCTGTAGATAATGGATCTTCTGGTAAATAAGACGAGAAAGAATGTGACACTCACCCTCTCTGGATGGGCAGTGTGTCATAATTTGTGTATTCCCCTTAAGCAGGACCCTGAAGTTTAGTGTCCCTTTTGGGGTGAAAATAGAGTAAAAAGGATGTAGTATAAGATATCATCCTAATGTACTGGAATCTATATGGCCATCTGATAAAAAGAAAAAGAAAGCCTCCACTCACCCTCTTTGGGAGTAGACCGGCTACACAGAATGCAGCGTCTTGAACTTGCGGCAAGAAATGTCATTAACAAAATGGCTGCTTAATAACGGCGTTTAGAATTTGTTGTGATGGCATCACGTTGTGACGGCGATGACATCACAAATGTAAACCGTCTCGTTCCTTCATGTGAAACAGTCTAGTGGTCTGCTGGGCGTCCTGATGTCATAAAAAAAGGCCTGTTTAGGTTTCATAGCTAGTTTAAACTATATGGGGCATACCATGCCCTAGAATGTACATAAGCATATTACTGCTTAATCTGATTAGGCAGTCTTCACCCAAATAGCCTTACCTAAATGTGTGTGAACATTATTCCATTTGTTGGCTCATCCCGCATAGGGGGCTTACAATCTGTTTTTTCAAAAAAATATATAGAGTAATTATGAAATACTGCAGTGAAATAATTAAAGTTGAATAGAGTGGATATTAATAGTATGTCAGGAATCTGTTAGGGAGAATTCTCTGTTAAGGCTAATTTCCCAAACCTAGTGAGTCCCCCAGCAGCTTTGCTGGATTTTTGGGGTTTAATTTTTTCTCCTGCTAAGAGTGAGACTCTCTTTCTCCCACTCTTAGGCATGATTTGAGTATGTCCTTTGACTGAATGTGTTTTATGGGCTATGGGGTCTTTTACTCCATAGGGCTTCATGTGTTTTTGGTATGTGTGTTACATAGCACCCTCAGTGCAGTAACACAGGGGTGTCATAGTGACCCCCAAACATAGACTCCATACCTTGGGACTGACTACTGTCTCCCAGGGCATGTAAAGTCACCATTGGCTTTACTAGTCTCAAATTGTGAACAGAACCAGTACAAACCATCATATTGTGGAAGTACTGGTAGGGGTAATTCGATTGCCCCTGGGTCTGTTTTCCAAGGGGGCACTGTCCAGTCCCCCCTTGTCGAGTTTCTGGCTGGTGGCAGTGGATACCACGCAAAATATTCCACTGGAATATTTCCTATGGGATTTTCCCATTGATTTTAAACGCACCACTTTTTGGTGCAATGTTAAAGATACCACTGGGTTATTTATTTAATTTTTATTACCCGGTTGGATCTTTTTGCCAGGACTCGGTTTTAAAATGGCGTTTGTGTTCGCCTCTGAAACTCTAACCCAAGTCGAGCCCTTTGTTCCACTTTTTGGCGGGCACAGAAGCCCTCCAAATGGTGCCGCTCTGTCTGGGGTCTACAGGATGTGTAGGATTAGGCACCCTAGACTGAGTTGCCTTGGCAACTCAAGTCGCACTCTTGTGTGATTGGCCCAGTGGTGAGAATCCGAAGAGGGGAGAAGCTGAGCCATCTACAACGACGACACCACCGGTGGAGCCCTGCTGTATGAACTCACCACTTCCCCGACGACGGAGATCATCTTCCAGGAGAGTCTTCTTCCCTTTGAGCTGGTGGGACCAACCAGTTCGCCTTTTTCGCCTTCCTGGACGTCTCGCGGTCAAATCGCCCGTGCCAAGAACCCCGGTGGCCGGATAGCCACGCTTCACCACTACCGCGAATAAAAGGGTCGTAACTTTTAATCGGGAACTCTGCGGATGGTTTCTTCCCTGGCAGTGCAACGACCTCCAGCTTTCTTCCTCGTTGAGATCATCTCTTCCCCTGGTCGAAGCCACGACTTGCACCCGCTGCCAGGAACAACTGCCACCGCTGGAGCTTTGTCACCATTTCAGGTACTGTGTCCCGCCTAGTCTCCCTTGCAACAGATTGTCCAAGATGTCCAGTAAATCCTTGACTTTCTAACTGGGTAACCTCAGACCTGCTAACTTTGCCTTTGTGAACTGATCCAACCTCTTTTTGACTTTCGTGCAAAGACTTTTAGTGCATTTCCACTGTGTGATCTTGGGCACATTCCGCTTTGCTCTCCAAGAGTGGGCCTGGCCTATGAACTTTTTGCTCTACAATAGACCCTGCCTTTCTTGACTTTCTGTGGGTTCTTAAAAGTGTTGGTACTGTGTTATTTTCCTACTCTGCCTTTGCTCTCCCTTTTTAAACGAAATATTGGAGTGCCATCTACGGTTACGCGCTCACCTCTGTTTTGCTAAATAAGTGGTGTCTTAACCTAGGCTTGTCGAATAATTAACTAGGGAGGTGTATATACTTATAGTGACTGTTTGAACTTGCTTGTAGATTAGTGCGAGTGTATTTTCATAAGTGTGCTTTTAAATAAATAATTATATACTTTTATATCAAAGCTCTGGTCAGTGTTTGCTTGTTCTACTGTATTTTTAGCCCTATTGTGTATACTCTATGTACTGCCTAACTCTTCTTGAGAGAAGTCTGACTGCTCAGCCACAGCTGGCAGGTAAATCTGGGTGGTGCAGACTGCTACCAATTGGGTTTACTGCCTACTCCTTTCTCCTGTGGTCTTAAACATTTTGCAGTGGTCCCTAAGGGAACTGCACAGGTTTCTGCCTAACAGAATCATGATAGAAATAATATATGGAGAACATGTTCATCCACTACATGTTCTGGATGTCCCCCCTTCTTGTGAGTCAATGCTCTCGCAAGAGGCACAGGGGGGTACAAGGAGAGTAAGTCTTATCTGTTGTCTGCCCGCATCTCAAAGATAAAATAGACCTAAAAGAGTCCAAAATCTTTGTAATGTCAAATTGTGTACACTGATATACCATGTAAAATGATAATGCTGTTGTAATGGCCGTATATCTGGTAAACACCTTCCTAGGGTGACCGTGTCAATGTGTTTAAAGGAAGGGGTCCCAAGTAAAATTCCTCATTTATTCCCAATGGGGTGATGGCATCCAGATGGTAAATCCAATGGTGTTCTCGTTATGCTAGTCTCTTCTTCAAATCACTCTCCCAGCCCCCTTGGGAGGGGATATATTATCTCTAGTATTATCCATCTCAGCTGTGCTATCGTGTGATGGTTATCCCACCAAAGGTGGTTATTAACATGAATGAGATTTAGATCTTGCTGGCACTCATGGTAAGATACATTTCATATTTGCAAAACGCATTGGGAGAGAGCATTGTACCCTCAGGACAATTGATACATTAATACATCAACAAAGACAGCAAAACTACACATGAGTACTAATTCCATGTGAAACGGACAGGAATGTCCTCCAACAACCAAAACTCTGAAGAGCAATGGTAAGCTACATTATTCGATGATGGCTAGCACCAAGGAAAACATTCTCCTCTAAAATAAATAGGAGAGATTTAGTTTCTGATCAAGATTGCATAAGTACATTTAGTATTTTGTTATTTTGCCATTTCAAGAGGATAAATATTATCCTCTGGTTACAATTATAATGTACACATGTGGCCGACACATGTTTCACGCTGCATGTTTTCTTATAACACAGGAAATGTGCATCTTCAGGAACGTATAACCTTTAAAATATTTTTTACAATAAAATTAACACAAATAGCAGACACAAAATAAATAAGAGAAAAGATTGGCTATACATATTTGTAATCAATGAATGTAAAGTTTATTAATATTATGAATTGGAAATATTTATCTAGCAGATTCTTTACTTGCTGCTTCGAAAATCCCCAGATTATTCTAGGAAAGCCTAACGTGGCGGAGTGTTATGACCTCTGTGTTATGTGATTGAGGGGAGGAATGCTGACTCAAGGCACACTTCTGAAGGGATGCTAGGTTGATGTGGCCGAAGAAGTGAAACCTTGCAGGCCAGTGTGGTACAATGCACATGAGCATGCAGTTGTTCGATGTTGAGCAGCAGAGAAAAAAAGGCATAAGCCAACTAAGTATTCCAGATGAGTTTCACTAATTCCCTTAGCGAATGTAGGCCGTGCCTATCCAGGATATGTAAAGGGGACATTGTGTTGGCCTGTGTTTCAGAGATATTTAATTGTATTATCTCTCATTCCTAGAATGTGGAGGTCAGAACCCATTGACGAAGCTCTCAATCCTGGTTTTCATATGTCGGCCTACTCAGTGTCTGTCTGTAAATGTTGTTATTCTTTTTGAAACTGTACTCTGTTGATGTTAGTGCAGTGCTCTGCATATCGGCTAATAGTCTGGATGCTGGCTGTTTTTGAGGGAGGAGGGGGCAGCAGGGTGTATACCCTTTTCGCCCTGCTCAATTCCATTTGTGTGGAGAACTCTAATTGACCCCTATGGTTATCAGTGCAGGGAGATCCTCTCCCGTTTTAGCCACCTTAAGTGCAATTCTGCCGGGATACACGCTGTCCCCTTTTCATTCTGTTACTTTTTGTTACTGTTGTATGCATTGAGCAGGCTGGTGGCAGGAACTTTTTTTTTTTTTTAACATGTTTTAATTATGCCCTGCACTATTCTTGTTACCGTTTTAGTACCTTTCTAAGTAAGATATGCACAAAATGGCTGTTCCTAGTGGTTTAAGCTGCATTCTTTGTGCCTTTTGTTCTTTGTTCCTCCTTCCCTCTCAGGGCAGGCCCTTCAATGGCAGGGATGAGGTTTCCCTCAGCATGAATTTAGGATATAAGGAAAGACTCTGATGCAATTCCTCATGTGAACCAATAGAGCCAAATAACCTGTTTTGAAGGGCAACAAGAGGGGACGCTGGAGGACTGCTGCTGCTGCTGTAATGAGCATTGGCTCAACCAACCACCCAATAGCCAACCGCTTTTTTTTCTCAACTGAGGAGGACTGCAAGAAGTGGCTCCAACCCTTTCACTGATGGGAACAACCAGTCGGAAGTACTGCTTTCTTTTCTCGCTGTCCTGGAGCTCAGCAGAATAAGTGTTGTATTTCACCTGCATAGCTTTTGCCTCATTGCATGGGCGCCTTATAAACCTGGGGCTGGATATTTTCATTAGCACGTTGCCTGAACTGCATAGACTTCACCTTACTGCTTCAGTTTTCACTGTAGCAACTGGTTTGACCGGAACTGAAATCCGACCACTGTGCCGTTTGGTGCCTGTGACCATTGTTCGAGGCTGGATTGGCTGTTACTCCCATCTTCTGCTCACGAGGGGTCATCCTTCCTTGCAGAATTTAAAATGCAGCAATCTTCTCCCATTCCAGGGTTATCACTGGTGCCTGACTAGACCATCCTACAAAGCCCCAAACCCACGACCAGGAAATGCTGCTGCAGAGCCCACCAGTGATCCTCGTCCCAAACGATCCTCTATTGTGTTCGTTTCTATTAGGACAATATTCAATTTCTAGGGATTCCACTGTCCCATTTTATGTGGCACCTGTATTTTTGTATTTGTTTTTTACAGTGAAACTAACTTTGGAGCAACAGAGCACTGTACGTGTGTTAGAGAGAAGAAGAGGGGTACATTTACAAGACAATCCCAGAGTGGTGGTAATCTGGGGATGATGAATCCTAAATCAGACGTAGGAATTCCTTTAAAATGCGGTCTTATGTTCTTAACAGTTGCAGCACCATGTCTTAATTACTTGAATAATCATGCTGCTGCCAAAATAAATATACATCTCAGAACTGTTATTTGATTAATAGAAACCTTCAAAGGTTTCCAAACTTCAATCCGTACCTTAATAATGGCTTTCTGTGTTGGCACAGACTGTTCAAACGCTTCTCAGCCTGTGTTCTTCAAATATGGGCGTGTCCAAAAGAATTGGGGAAATCTCTTCTAGGGAGACTGGGAATTATAGTCTAGCATCCCTGTTGATCCTGCAAAACTGCTCTCAAGCTCCACCCACAAAGCGACCTCCTAGGTGTGGCTAGAATTGTAGTTGCACGTCTATTGTACACAAAACTGCTCTCAAGCTCACCCACAAAGCGACCTCCTAGGTGTGGCTAGAATTGTAGTTGCACGTCTATTGTACACAAAAACAAGGTATTTGGCTATTTGAGAGGATTTATTATTAGCTTTACTATTAGCTGAGCCTAACTTAAGGTGTGTATATTTGGTGTAACTGAAGGTAAAATGAGAATTGAGATGAATTCTGCCTACCAGAAAGTAGAGCTCCCTGAAAGGATGTGAAGCATTTTCTGCATAGAGGAGCTTATTGGGCTTTGGATATGTGGGTATTTTACCTCAACCTTTGTGTTAAGATATTAAATTAAGTATGATTGATTGATATAGTTAATAAAAGTTAATATAAAAATAACGTTCATACATCTGATCCACTCCAACAGCTTTTGCACACGTTGAAGTATACAATACTTCTAAGATGCAAGAATTAACTTTTCCACAAATGTCAGTGATAAAAAAAACTACCCCTAATGAATGTACAAGCATCGTTCGCAAGAAAGGACCAAACCTGGTCATGTAAGGCTTACAGACAGATGGAAGTTGAACTATCTGAGATGACATTGGAAAGATGTATATTAATCAGCAATACTGATTTGCTGTCCGATGAGACGTCTCATGTTGCCACCGTGTTGTTTCACAAAAATCTTCTTTGTTCAAATGATTACTCAATGTGTATTTCATAGCATTTTATATTTATTTAAATAGTTTGATGAATGTGGGCGCAATGATGTTATAGCAGCCATAATATGTATAGGTTTCGATCCCCTCCGGATCGTCCTCGGGTGGGTGAGGGTCTGGAGAGCTTACTTCATAACATTGGAAACCAACTGGGCTTTTCTGCAACCAAGGCAAAGGACCCAGAATGAACGATTAGATTAGAGAAACTGTAACAAATTAAACTTTCAAGCGCAACAATTTTGGTCTATGTAATTTTCAAAAGCTGTATATAGGTTTTGATTTATTCATAGAATATTGTCGAGTAACATTTGTTGTGTGATATATTGTTTGCAACACAGATCACATTGAGTTTTGGTGTAGGGAATTAAATTAATTCTAATGAATTGTGTTGAAAGGTTTTGGAGTTTGAAACCCAAAATCATATCTTTAAAATAATTAGTCAAGCTTTTTAATCGAATTTGTATTTTATGGATTACCATTACCTATTGATTAAAAATATTTTTTATATTTGTGATTTCCTGTTTTGTAAATTGTCGATATTGAAAAAAAGTTTAAGCTGATGTAGAAGATGTGATAAGATGGTGTATTGTTAATAACTGGTTTTAAACTGGCATCCCTGATTGTACCAATAGTAGTAAAGCAGGTAAAACAAGATAACGTTCTAGACAGTTGAAAATTGTGATAAGAAATAGTTGTGTATATACTGTTATCTTTTCTTACAGAAATGAGGTGCCTAACTCTTCAAATGTCCTTCCCTGATAAAAATGAGTGGGCCTAGTATCCTAAAGAGTCACTAGTCCCATGGAGGAATCTTTACAGAGGCAAGAGTCTTTTGGAGATGTGAAACAATTTTTGGCAAAGCCACCAGGTTGGTATAAATATGCCACAGATGCAGAAACAAAGGGTAAGTACCAGGGTTTAGGGGTCCTCTCCCAATCCTACCAGACTAGGGGAAACCGAAGCAGATCTTTTGCCAGAGCTCCACCCATCACACCCAGGAACGGGACCGCTGGTATTAGGACTTTGTGTCCACAAAACCATATGGCGCCGAGGAGGGGACAGATATGTAGGTTTGAACCCCTTACTCTGAACCAACCCTAGTTTCCTAATTTCAGTTTGGTCCATTTCTGTTGAAGGTCATGATGCAGGGGCCGCAGATGCAAGGTCACTTTCAGTATATACGAGTTGAGTCTGGCTAAGCGTAATTTCGAATGGATTGTGTCCTCCAACGTATTCCACATCTTTAACATGTAATGTCCACAGCTGTACTGTTTCAGAATTAATTTCAGCAGAGGGCGTCCTGCGTCGATGGCGTCAGGTCGGTGTCCCTCGAAGGCCTCAGTCGAGGGTGACATCACCGGATGTTATAAATAGGATGTATGGCGCCCGTAGCCTCAGTTCGTTGTTTTTCCGGAAACGTGTCTTCGAGAAAATGTCTTCATCCTCTACCCCTCCGACTCCGCGGTCTGGCTTTAAGACTTGCCGGGACTGTAAGTCCAAGATGTCGATTACGGACCCGCACCGCTTGTGGTGTCTGGGCGAAAGTCATGATACCAATGACTGCTCGAAATGCCAGTCTTTGACTGCTAAGGCCTTGCGGGAGCGTAATGGGAAGTTGCAGGTAGGTCTGGTTTCTAAACCTACTAAGTCCTGAAAAGCTGTGGGTATTTCCACTGACCATTTGAGAGGTGACTCTCCTCGCCGAGACGTGCTAGATCCAGGTCTTTGTGTTCGTCCCCGACGAAACCGCAGAAGTCTGGTAAGGGCTCAAGGTCGACGAAGTAGACGCCGACCTCGAGCCCTTACCAGACTGTGTCCGTCAAGTACGGCTGTCGGTGCTTTGCCTTCGCTCCATTTGGCCGGAATTTGCCAGTGGAGGTCCCTGGAACTCTGGATCCTCCGGGAGAGGCTAAATCCAAGACTGTGAAGCCTCTTGTAGATTCCAGGCCTACTCCTGTCCCTAGGCAGGAGTTCTTTCATTCTCTGCATGATATCTGAGGATGAGAAGTCAGATTTGGAGTTTGAGCTTGTTGAGTCTCCTGTCTTTTCCGGAGACAGTCAATTGGAGGAGTTACGTCAGTCATTGCATGATGCCAGTGGCAATAACACATCTCAGGAGGCTGAATCCTCCTATAGGAGATTGATGTCTAGGATGACTGAGTATCTCAGTTGGTCCAGTCCTGCGGTTACATTTGATCAGGATGACCTGACTGATATTTTGGATCGGGGTCTGTCCACTGACCCAGTGTTGCCTTTTCATTTGGCTTTGCAGAAAAGGGTGGCGGCTACTTGGCAGACCCCGGAGACTCTTCTGGTGGTTAACAAGTTGTTAACTAAAAAATACCCCCCTTCTAGTAGCGACCCCAGTTACCTATCCACGCACCCCACTCCCGAGAGTTTGGTGGTTCAGGCGGCTACGGCCACCTCGAGGCAGGTGGCTTACCCTACCATCTCTCTTGATAAGGACAAGTGCTTCGATGGTTGGGCACACAGTTTTCTACAGGCAGTATGGCGCTGAAGTCCGCCAACTCCACCTGTGCCTTGGCAAGATTTTCACACACATTGTGGAATTCTCTCTAGCAGCTGAGCATATTCTCGAGGGGGAAGAAGGGGATGGGTTCCTTGCTCTCGTGCAGGATGGCAAAGATGCCATGTGTGAACCCCTTCAGTCTGTGTTGGACACGGCCGATAGTGTTAGCCAGTCCATAGCTGCAAGCAGAGTTTATATGCAGGTTTGCGTGGTTGCGGAAGTCTGGTTTTGCTCCGGATGTACAGGCCCGTCTTCTGAACAGGCTCTAATTTGTTTGGCAGCAAGGCTGACGAGAGCATTGAGAGGTTGCAAACCTCCAAAACTGCTGCTAAATCTTTGGACGCAGCTGTGCGTCAACCTCCGCCTTTTCGTCCTAGGGGACAACAGTGGAGGTGGGGTTCCTTTCGTTACTACTCTTCTTTTGGTAGAATGAGAGGTGCCGCCAATCAAAGGGGTCAACGTAAAAGTACCTGTGGTGGTCGGGGAACTAGAGGTGCCAAAGCCGATCAAGCAGCTGCCTCTTTGCCTTCAGGCGCTGCCACAGCCGCTCCAAAGCAGCTATGAGGCCATGTTCCATTGTTCGCCAGTCGGGGGCAGGGTATCTCAGCATCTCGAAGAATGGCAAGCTATTACTTCGGATGCCTGGGTTCTGGATACAATGGCCCACGGATACTGCCTTCTTGTCCTAAAGCGGCCTCATGACAATCCACCGGGGGACTCTTTCTTTGAAGCTTCCGGATCCGCTCCTTGTGCAGGAAATCTTGAGCCTGCTGGAGAAAGGCACCATAGAACTGGTGCCTGTGGCGGAGAGGAACAAGGGATGGTATTCCCCATATGTTTTGATTCCAAAGAAAGACTGGGGACTGAGACCCATCTTGGACTTGCATTTGGTTGAACAAACTCCTCAGGAAGTACAAGTTCAAGATGGTCACTCTATCTCAGGTCCTTCGACTTCAGGATTGGTTGGTGTCTCTGGACCTACAGGATGCTTACTTTCATGTGCCGATTCATCCAAAGCACAGAGTACCGAAGATTTGCGGCTGGCAACTCTCACTTTCAGTTACGGGTCCTGCCATTCGGATTGACCTCCGCCCGAGGATCTTCACCAAGCTAATGGTGGTGGTAGCAGCGTATCTCAGGCGAAGGGGGTGGATTTACGTCTACCCCTACCTGGACGACTGGCTGATATGAGCGCGTTCTCCCGAACAAGCTATGGATTATCTCAGCCTGGCCTGCCGCTCCCTTCACAAGCTGGGCTTCTCCCTCAATTTCAAGAAGTCGCATCTGACACCTTCCCAACAGCCCCAGTACATTGGGGCTGTGTTGGACACATCCTTGGGACAATGCACGCCTCCCAAGGTGAGGGCTTATCACATTGTACAGATGGTGAAAAAATGTCAACATGCTCAGCGTCTTCCGGCTTTCGAATTCCTAACATTTCTCGGCCTCATGGCATCCTGCATATTTCTGGTGCCACAGGCCAGACAGAGAATGAGATCCCTTTAATGGGTTCTCAAGGTGCAGTGGTCTCAGGCAAGATGTCAGATCCCGTTCATATTCCACTTTCGGTCTTGCAGGATCTTCTGTGGTGAGCCAGCAAAGGGAATCTGATGAAGTCCAAACTCCACATCAACCTGTTGGAGCTGAGGGCCATCAGGCTGGCCCTGAAGGCTTTTCTGCCGTCTGTGCGGGGGAATTGTGTCCTGATCATGACGGACAACACAGTGGCCATGCATTAACTCAACAAAAAAGGGTGGCAGGGTCACTCCTGTTGTGCAGAGAGGCGATGCAGCTCTGGTTCTGGGCAATCCAGCAAGGAATATCACTCTAGGCAGTCTGTCTGGCCGGAAAGGAGAATGCGGTGGTGGCGGAAGCTCTGAGCAGGCAGAGCAAGGTCTCGCATGAGTGGGAGTTGGCTCAGGAAGTCCTTCTGGAGATATTCGCTCTTTGGGGAACCCCACAAGTGGATCTGTTCACGACCGGTGCCAACCGGAAGTGCGAGAGATTTTGCTCAAGGGAATTTCCTCAGAGAGGAGCCTTAGGAGACGCATTCGTTGTGGATTGGCCATGTACGCTTTTCCTCCGGTCCACGTCATTCCTCAGGTGCTAAGGAGGTTGTGGAGGTTTTGGATCCCACATGATACTCATTGCTCTGGATTGGGCCAGGAGAGCTGGTACCCGGAACTTCTAGAAATGTCCATCTGCCCTCCACTCTGTCTTCCCTACTGAGAGGATCTTCTCTCGTAAGAGGGGGGGGGCATAAGAGGGGAGTTGGGTTCTCCATCCAGAGGTCAAGACTCTCAACCTTCACGCTTGGCTTCTGAAAGGTTGAGATATGAGGGTTGGGACCTCCCGGATGACGTGATAGGTGTTGCTTTCGGCAAGGCGGCCGGCAACCAAATCCCTGTACCGTTGCTGTTGACTTAAAGGCATGGTCTAGTAAAAATTGTTATTGTCCCTACGGGTCGGCCATGTTTTTTTAAGCCTAAGTGGCTCGATTTTAGAAAACTTTCCTATGGACCTTACCCGAGTTTTCATCCATTAAACGCATGCGAAAACAGGCACCAGGGAACCGCCATTTTGTGATAATCCTATCACTTGCCGCATCGCCCTGGCTGACCTTCTGTGGCACTAAATCGATTCCCCCGCCCCTGAGCCTGACATTATCCAAACATTCATATTCCCCGCCTCTCTCTGTGACGTTACTGTGCTGCGTAGACAAACGCGCCCAGTCGTCTTCTACGCGACTCCACACAGAACCCGGAAACCAACGCAGACCATCTCACAACACAGCATGCCATATTTCGGAATATGAAACTGTTCTTTAAAATCAAACAGCAACACGGTACATTTTGGTAAAGTACATTTATTTGACATTAAATGTTTAGAGAATATTCAGCAATTGCCATATGAACTCCGAAAGCCATTTATTTTCTTTTATCTGTATCCGCAATGGTACACAGGGTGTTGCTTTTCGTTAAAAGAAGCACTTTGGAAGCACGGTGAACCACAAGGCTGTTCCATCAACTAGCCACTAGCACAGCGTAAGGGCATGTGGGCCCTTGGCGATCGTCCCATAAAATTGTCAGTGTGCTCCAGTTGTTCACACGAAGCTGCAGGTGTCTCACGAAGAAACCGTCTGCTGGTGTCTCAAACCGATGGCAGTAGCAGAAGGGGAGCAAATACCTATTATGAAAACAAAAAATTATAATTAGTCTCGCAAGCCGATCTTCATTAATATTACTCATTTTATTTATTACAGCCGATCAGAAACTATTTGCTTGCAAGGATAGTTCAATGGAGTATGTTCGGCTCTAAAATCAATCCGAAAAGTAACAAAATAAATCGAGGCCAACACACAATGATAAACGACAGTCTACATGCGTGAGGAATGATATGATATGGCATTTGTAACGCGCCTATACTCAAGTGTTTCAAGGCGCGATGAGGCAGGTGGGGAACAAGGGCAGACAGACAACGATCCTACTAGGCCAGGTGTCTTTCTGATCGCGCATGGGGAAGGTGGGGGGGTGTAAAAGTGTTGTACATGGTTAGTTGAATACAAATTAAATGATAGGGCCAGCTGGTGGCAAGTGCAAGGTAAATGCCGGGAGAAGGGGCTGAAGGATACAGAGACAGTCCTGTAGTGCAGATGGGCAGTGCAGGGAAAAGTGGCTGGGCCAAGTACCGAGATCGGTGAGACCAGTGGACCTGCATGCCCATGTGCCCACTACGAACACGTTTTCCTTGCTTTCCCTAGCTCTTCATTCATTCATTTATTCATGCATCCATTCATTAAATCTTCATTCCGGTATAAAAGCGTGTAAAGATTTACTTACATTATATTTGAAATTTCCATTGTGTCTCTTCGTAATGCAGTCTGTAAAACGGACCGTGCTCTTGACAACGATTATTCGTATACTGAACTAAAATGAAACTCGGTCTAGTTTCTGAATTTTCTGCCTTATCGTCTTACGTTATTGCGCACCCCCTTCAAATGTAGTTCTTTCGGCATGGTCCCCGTCTCGGTCAAAAAACAATAGACCCTTATACTTCCAGTGCGACTTGTGGGCCACATCTGGGCGCGAGCTGAAAATCAAAGCCACTGTCCTTCGCATTCTTTATTTGCAACATCACGTAGTATAGGCATCTGTGAGAACTTGAAGTTTAGAATCCCTCTATGTAGTGCGCCTCAATGTGCAAATGCGAACTGGCTTCTCTCCCAAATGCCACGGCCCGCTTGGCGCGTTCTAAGTGCCCCAATTTTGTCCCCGTTGTCTGCGAGCTTTGCAGCCCAAATTGAGACATTTAATTTTTGGCGGAAGGTCAGGGAAAGTATAAAGTACCACAGGAGTTGAGTTAAAAGTGAGATTTATTGTTTGTTTGTTTGTTTTATTATTTGCAATACACAAGCCTCCCCTCCGTTAACAGTGCGCAACAGTGCGCAGCATTTACATTTACATGAGATAAGACATGAGAAAAATATATGCATACACATATATGAGGTGAATAGAGAGAATTCAAAGACGACACCCAGCTTGTTCGCCACCCATGATGTTGAAGGTAGGGGTTAGGGTTACAGGTACACTGTACAATAACATTTATTTACAAAAAGACAATCGTATTGCAATTATTTAAACCGGGATTTGTACTTCACAACCAGCTGTGCTTCGGGTGGGCATGGCACAGTCGCAATGTTCGGTGGCAATGGATCACTGCTCTGCACAGAAACGTCCAAAATTCCATATCTGTGCTTCTCTAAAACAGCAACAATAAGGCCTTTCACAAAGTCGAACTGCATTTCATCATAGACTGGTTTGATCACCCATTGCTTACTTTGTTTTGAAAACACCTTAGTGTAGCGAGGCATCCTTACTTTACACCTAGTCCTAGATTGTTCACGTCCGACATTGCTGTTATGGGCCAAGACCGCTAGTAGAGTGCGATGTTTCATGCCCCGAAAGCTAAAAATCCAAGCGCTTTGGCCTGTACTTTAGGCACATATTGTGGAACACCTCCAAATCTCCTGTGTGATAGAATTCAGTCAGTCCTTTCAAATCTCTTGATAGAGTTTTGTCGAAAACAATCTTATCAATGGCTTTGTGTGTCGGTGAAGATGGAATCAACCACTTCTTCTTCCGTGCCTCGTCTGGGGACAAAGGGCCATGTTCACATTGGTAGAAATGTTGATTTGCTGTCCAGCGGTGAACGTTGGTACAGTGGTGCATTAGTGACCGCCATTTTTCAAGTAGTATTTCCACTGACCCTTTTTGAGCTCCACCAAAGATGGTTGGTGATAGATTGGGACCACTGCAAAATACTTTCAAAACCTTTTTTTTCTTCCTGCAGCCGAGATTTTCTTACTGATTGATTTAGCAAGATGCCATACGTCAAATTGATGATTAATATGTGGGAACTGCTCTCTCATTGTCTTGGCAATTGAAACTTGTCTTCCCGTGGCTATGAGGTCGATGTGCATTCCCCTTGATTGTAGATATTCCACTGATTTTATAAATCCTAGTTTCTCCATGGCCACTGACGATGTACATTGTGTTACCTGCACGACCACCGAACTCACAATTTTCTTACTATCCATGTCCTGAAAGTGGTAGGTGCAGTACTTGGCAGAAAATCCAGGGCTGTCGCACTGTCCATCGCTGGCTAGCCTGAATCGTTTGCCTTCGAATGTACTTGCTAAAGACAATTGTTCAATTTTCTAAGCATCACTAATGGCCGGAAACACATAATCACGTTGGTATATGTAGTACAGTGCTTTAGAAATGAAATGGAGTCCCACAAACTGAAAGAAAGCCTCTAACTTTCTAAAACTGGAGCCATTAAAAAGTGATGCAGCTGCACACAGTAGATTGCCTGCTGGCAGTTTCCCCAGCATCGGTTGTGCAGACCATGAGAACCTATGATTTAATCTACAGGCGGCATTTATTTTGACGTTATTTGACGAGTCACATTAATCAATGGCTTCCCACATACTTTCCCTCTAATGGAATGCACACATTTCAGCATACTTATAATTTACATCAAACAACTGTTGAATACAATGTATTTGCTCTCTTTCATTAGACTGTCATCCTGCGTCAACGTTGTTTCGGCCTGTGATGTTGTGGAGATTTCAACACATTGGAAAGTAATATCGCTGATATCAAGTTCTGATGCGTCTATGGATGCTGCGGCTGGTTCATTCTCTGTCATTTCGACATCTATTACTTCAACATTGATGGGAGAACACAACAATGTCGACAGGTTTTTGGGTGGCAAATTTTTGGCGGGTGTAGATTGTGTGAATTGATCTGCAACTACTTCAGAGCTATCTTCAATACATTCAATAACATCTTCTTGTGGTGGTGGTGGTGCGGTCGCACAGTAGCAATCGTCCAGTGCAACTTTGCTGTAGTCTCCAAACACAGTTAATTCATATTCTGGCCATTGGGCATGAGCATCTCGAGCCTGAACACGCCACGCCTCAATTAATAGTTCCTCAATAGTGTACATGGTCTGGCAAGCAACATCTCTCATTCTCTTCACTGTCTGTATATGTATAGTTCTGACACCCACGGGTAACTGGAGGAGAGATTGGAAAAGGGATGTTCAGTTTAAACAGAAGATAAAGTGTAGTCCAATTGACTGGAAAAAAACATAAAATAGTCCCCAGCACAAACATTTTTTTAAAATTATGAACTGTTTGTAACTAACCTTTTTTTGTTTTTTTTCTTTGCAACTTTTTTGACTCGACCTTCAACATCTGCACGCTGTAGCTCCGATTAGTTTCCGCCTGTCCTCCCTTCCTCTTGCGCTGCAACGACTATATTTTCTGTATCTGCATAGACAGCATGGAATGAGGCTCCATCGTCTCCCTGAAACATAGTACTTTCATTACTATGTATAAAAATATTGTTAGCATAAAACACACGTGAGGACGAACACACAGGTACATCTCAATAGCCAAACACGATTTAAACATTGTGTGCAACAATCAAACGACAAGTATTCGACCAGTGATGATCTATTTCGATGGAGCTGTCAGTATCATACCTCTGGCTCTGCATGGACTGCCATGAATGGTTGTTTTGGAGAGGAGGCATCCGCATCTCCCTGAAACACAGTACTTGCATTAGTATGGTTTTCAATATTGGAAACATAACACACACTTGCGGTCGAACGCACAGGTACATATAAAGAGATAACCGCAAATGATGCATTGTCTAAAAGAATCAAGGAAAATCTAAATATGATCACATTTCATTGACTTATTTCTCCAATTTATTTACATCTGCATCATCTAAATGGATGTTGTGATTGTAGTGGAAGCTTCGTCGTCTCCCTGAAACACAGCACTTGCGTTAATAGGGAAGAAAGTATAGCAAATGGAATCACGTTATATGATCACCATGATGGAGCTGTCAGTATCCATACCTCGTGCTATTGAAGAATATCTATGGATGTTGCAAATGTAGTGCGCACTTCCGAAAGCTGTTGCGCCGATTCGTATACGCATGGTCCCGCTTCCACTTCCCCTGGAATTGCTTGAATGTCAGGCTCTGCATCAAGTGCAGGGGTTGACTCTCCATCAACTGCCTGAAACATAGTACTTGCATTAGTGAGGATTACAATAGTGAAAACATAACACATACCTGGGGTCGACAGCACAGGTACATATCAACGGCTAACCACGAATGAAACATTGTGTAGAACAATCAAACGACAAGAATTCCAGCTCTGATGATGACGCTGTCAGTATCCATACCTCCTGCTGGTGAAGAACATCTAGAAATGTTGTAGATGTGGCGGACGCTTCAGCATCTCCCTGAAAGACAGTACTTGCATTAGTATGGATAACACTAATTATAACTGAAAACAAACACCAGTGGACGATAACTAAGGTGTATATCAATTGGAAAGCACTAACTAAACATTCGGTAAAATAATTACACGATAGAATAAAACTATTACTTGACATGCATAAAACAAGTCTGTAGCGGATTAGCCTAGTAAGCTTACCTGATACGCGCTAGAAGTGGTTGATAACTGCGACCACATCAAGGATGTAGAATGTTCTTGCTTCAGATTCAAGGGATAGTCAAGAAGTTGTAAAGGTAAATTAATGATTGATAATGAAATGCCAATATTAAAAATAGCCATGTAAGGCGACAGAATACTTGAAAAATGCTCAATACAGCACAGTTCCCTGTTCCCATATATATATACATTGCGTTTGTGGGTTATGAAATCGAAAAAGAATATATTGATGAATGTCATTATTCAAAAAACTATACACTCATATCAATATCGAAATTATTACAAGGGATAGAACACTTACAATATCAATTAATCCATTTGGCTACCTACAGACTACCGCAAGGCCTAAAGCTAAATCCGGACACTTGACTCACCAGAGGCGGAATGTGGACGAATAGAGTGGGAATAGCGTTTTCGAGCAATTTCCGTGTCGTTCGCCGTTTATTCTTCTTTGTTACCCAAGATGTTGTGTACATGTCCAAGGAAAAGTGCTGGCTGCAGATGCAGTATCGATCACCCCTCTTGTATTGTAAGACTTGTTGGACTCTACTTTCCAGCTCATCCAGTGGATATCCGCAATGTCTGACCCATTCTCTTATTCGAGTTTTCGGGAATACATGCATTGTAGTGCCTTCAGATTTTGCATGGGTCTTCGAAAGGGCAACCGCTAATCGAACAGGCAGGCATTGTTGATAAATCTGAAGTAAATATCGACATTATTATACAATCTTCAAGAATAAAGATTTGATACAAAAGTAAATGAATCATACAATGATCAATGCAAGGTTTGTTTTGGTCGCAGGAACTATACCAGTTCATTATGTGCGGCTTAGTATTTGCATAACTTGCAGAAATGTATAAATGATGTGACTAAAATCTGAACATGTGACTCGTCCCTTGGATGTTCTGTCTTGCACGAGAAGGAAACATGCTTACATTATAGACTGGGCCGCCTAAGGATGCAATTCGATGACAATAGACACAGATGAAAATAAATAGATCTATTGATAGCATAGCAGTGGAAACTCAAGTCAATAGCAATGAGACCAATGAACATAGCACTATTGTGTACTCTACTCGCAAATAGATAGAAATTTAAAAATCTGCGAAATATGACTAGGATACATGGCCTTACCTTGACCAACAAACAGTTGGATTCAGCAAGCAGAGCAGTATGTTGCAGGAGAATAGGTGGATGGCCACAGGTAGCACACTGATGGGTTTGCTCCAAGCGGTCACAGAAGTTCACGGATAGCACGACGACGAGCAGATTAGCGTAGATCTCAGTGGTTGCCAGGTAGCACGTTCAGGAGTTGACTTGCAAAGCACAAAGATGTTCTCATGAGACATATCAAGTGGTTTATAAAGTATTAGAAACAGGGGTGTGTTTGTGAATGAATGACGTATGTATGTCGTGGTCTTAGGGGGGGGGGGCGGCCTGCTTGAAGGGGAGGCCTGGCTGGAGACACGGGGTCTGAGGAGGCCATGTGAGCGATGGCCCCTGGGTGTGGGATACATTTTGAAGTGTACATGATGTTTGGCACCTTGGCCGTTTGCGCCCGTGACAGCCCCCCATGCCAGCGCTCATCCCCGGGTGTGAACCGCCTTTGATAGAGGGGGTGGGATGGATGGGCCTGGGGCGTGCAGATAAGGCACAGGAAGACTGCTGAGTGGAGACACACTTATGTGGATTGCAGGGGGGCGGCCTGCTTCAAGGGGAGGCCTGGCTGGAGACACGGGGTCTGAGGAGGCCAAGTGAGCAATGGCCCCTTGTCGTGGGATACCTTTTGAAGTGTACATGCAGTTTGGCACCTTGGCCTTTCGCGCCCCTGACAGCCCCCCCATGCCAGCGCTCATCCACTGGCGCAAACCGCCTTTGATAGTATATCGTTGCTTATCAATAACAAATGCCACATACCGGAGATTCTTGTGAGCACAGACCCACACTTCAACCGGTGTATTATAGTGGTCAAGACCCTAAGGCCTGTATAATCCACTGGTAATTGTTAGTATAGATATATGTGTGACTTTTATAGAGACATAACCTACTGAACGACTTTGAACAAGTGTTATTTAGTGCATGCATTATCGAGAATATGTTATGTTAGCTTAGATAGATAGTGACCACCCTGCTTCACAGCGACCAGACCTTCACCCATTCGGAGCACAGATGTCTGACGTCCATCCTTGAATGGAGACGCACTTGATTCATTTAAAAAATTGAAACAACCGTTATTAAAATATATGTGGTGTTTATATTATTATACAGGTCAGGTTGCAGCACAGCGAGAGAAAATCCCCTGTACTGACCGCTGTCACTCGGGAACGTTTCTCTAATGGCACGAACGGCACAGGCGGGTATCACTCTTCGAACGTGGTGTCCAAGCCTCCCGTGGAGCCACCATGTAAAGGAACGATAGGCCACCAGCCTGTACCACCTGTGAAAAGGAATGAAACAAACTGTTTTTAAATGACCAAGATAAGTTTAATAAACGTTTGTTGTCAGTGACAATTCTTGTAACTAACAGCATTCTGCACGGACAAATGCTATCTAGACAATGCACACTATTGAACGACTTACATGCGTTACAATGATATGTAGATGTCATTTTGGATATAGTATAAGAACATGAAATAGGAGTGGCATGACAAGCAGAGTATACTTACTCGTTACTCCGATTACGAGGACGAACAGTTGCGCGAAGTTCGTTCATAAGCACCATCGTTATTCTCAACACGGGCCGTGTGAGGCAGGCTGCCCTGAAGTCTGGCAGCTCGATGATGCATTGCGGTCGTGGCTCGCCTTCCGAAATGTAGGCCAGGCATCCCGAGTTTTCTCGGCAGCAGCAGTTCTCCTCCTCGGTTGGCATTAGCTCGCACCGATTGCATGTGCCCAGGTGGAGACGCCGTCCATGCGACTAGGCCCAGGCTCTTCATCTGTTCATTCGTCCTGCCAACTGCCGTCCGAATCCCCATCGTTTTCGCGTGCTTCCCTCGGTATACTCGGGCTCGTACATGTAGGGCATTATTGTAGCCATTGTGTGGTAAACAAAGTAAAATAATTTACCGAGATGGTACAGGTGTTCACACGGGCTACAAGCGGCGAAGGTAGCTGATCAGAGCACAGAAACGAGTCACAAAATACTCAAAGTAACACAGAGAGAGGAATGGAATCGAAGATCTGCTGCTGTGTGTTGTGCAACGGTCTGTTTATACTTATTGAGGCAAGAGGCGTCCTGCCATTTCCATGGCGACACGTCATTAGCTGAAGCGCAGCGAATGTTGACACGAGACGTGCTTTGGCGTTGGGAAATAGGCGGTACGAGTCTGCTGATGACAGGCTCAGGGGTGGGGGAATTGAATTAGTGCTGCAGAAGCAGGTCAGCCAGGGCGATGCGGCAAGTAATAGGATTATCACAAAATGGCGGCTCCCTGGTGCCTGTTTTCACGTGCGTTTAATGGACGAAAACTCGGGTAAGGTCCATAGGAAAGTTTTCTAAAATCGAGCCACTTAGGCTTAAAAAAACATGGCCGACCCGTAGGGACAATAAAAAATTTTCCTAGACCATGCCTTTAAGTTTTGCAACTGGTGCAGAGGACACAATGTCAATCATTTTCAGTGTTCCATTCCAATGGTTCTTTCTTGCTTTCTTTGGCCCACAGGGGCCTTCTTGTGGGTACCATTAAAGATTACCTGGCGGTGCGGTCTATTTTCAAGCGCTCATCTGAAGAATGTTCTTATTTTAAGATTCCTTTTGATTTCCCAATTTCTAAAAGGGCTCACGAATGTGTTCCCGCCGTCCGTGTTCCAGGTGCCGGTTTGGGATCGGAATTTGGTCTTGAAATTGCTGATGGGTGCTCAGTTTGAACCTCTGCACTCTTGTCCTTTGAGACTTTTGACCTTCAAGACCGTTTTCTTGGTTTCAGTTATGTCTGCTCGCAGAGTGAGTGAATTGCAGGCACTTTCATCTAAGCCACCCTTTACTGTGTTCCACAAGGATAGGTTTGTACTGAGGGTATGGCCATCCTTTCTACCTAAGGTAGTGTCTGAGTTTCATTTGAGCCAGAAAGTGGTACTGTCTGCTCTCTATCCTCGTCCTGGAAAGGAAGAGGAGCGACTCAATAGATTGGACCCTAGGAGAGCTTTGAGCTTTTATGTTTCTAGGATGTCCAGGGTCAGAGTGGACGACCAACTCTTTGTGGGGTACACTGGACACTGATTGGGCCAAGCTGTTACCAAACAGACCTTGTCCAGGTGGATTATCCTCACCATTACTGAATGTTAGATTGGTGGGCAAGGACCCTCCTGAGGGGTTGCAAGCTTATTCCACTAGGGGCGTGGCTAGATTCACAGCCCTATAGCGTGGAGTTCCTATTAGGAATATTTGTGATGCAGCGACGTGGGCTTCCATCCACACCTTTTTTCAAACATTACTCCCTGGATACGCTCCATGGTCAGGATGTGACCTTTGCTAAAGCAGTGCTTTATTCTGCCATCTGATTGGGTATTCTAAATTCTTCTCCCTCCTCCATTCACCGATAGTGCTTTGGGAGTCTGTCAAAGATGTGGAATACGTTGGAGGACACAATCCATTCGAAGAACAAGTTACTTACCAACTGGTAATGTTCTTTCGACTGGATGTTCTTCCAACGTATTCCACATCACCCTCCCAGCCTGCCCATCTGGAGAATTTCCTATGCTATTGCAGCTTGCGTTCACTCAAGGCTGTGGACAGTCATGCAGGCATTGTGGAGGAGCATGTCACACGTTCTGGATAAAAAAAATATAAACTAATACTATGGGCGCTGTGCGTCCTATTTATAAGATACAGACGGAGGCCTTCGAGGGACATCGACCCAACGGCATCGACGCAGGACGCCCTCTGCCAAAAAATAATACGAAGCAGCACAGCTGTGGACATTACATGTCAAAGATGTGAAATACGTTGGAGGAACATCCAGTGGAAAGAACGTTACCAGTTGGTAAGTAACTTGTTGTTCTGAGCTCCGGTGCGATAGTTCCTGATGCTGGACAGCTGAATGATCCAGGAAGTTAGATTACCATTCTCAAGCAGCAGTCAGCCACACTCATTGTAGGCGCAAACAATTTTCTGCTGGAAGGCCTCTTCAAGTTCGAGAACAGCAATTGGGGAGGAGTGTTCTTGACATACAAGCGGGAGATCTTCAGAGTCCCAAATCGAAGCGTAGAACGCCGACCTGTGCACAAAAAGGGTTCCTGGACTTAGTTGGTCAGCCCACAAGATGGTCCCAGGATACCTCTGAGTGGTCCAGGGTGCAGGATCCCCATGCAGGGGTCGAGGCTAGCTGGTCCTTGTTCAATCCCACATTTGTTTGCCACACTCTGAGGATGCTACAACCACTAACCCTAGGAGAATGCTAACAAACCTGATAAGAAATGGAAGCCAAACATCTTAGTGTAGGTGATGTGGTCAGAGTGACCAGGCTCAACCCTCAGGTAGTGGGTAGTATGTCGACGGACAGGTAAAGGTAGCCCTAACACAACTATAGAAAATACACTACTCTGATATACTGAAAGATATAGCCTTTAATAAAGTCAGATGACAGCATATTATCAAAGCAGTAAAGCCTTTCCATATTAAACCCTAGGCAAAGACTTTCGAGTATCCAATATTTCAGAAACAGTTATATTCCTTTTTGAAAAATATACAAATTGTAACTGGATGCAGTAACTGTTTCAAGTGCATAGCACAAATAAAACGGATGATTACAAAAATAGACATCAAATCACAGGTAAATTCAAAAGTTATGAAACATGGTCCAGAGCTCACTAACCCATCGGCAATCCAGAAAAAATGGCCAGCATGTTTGTACACCAGAATCAATTTTCTGAGAGTTCCGTGTAAGTTGACAGTGCCATTGGAATGAATGGGAAAGATAATGGATCCACCCGCTTTAGTGGGTTCAAGGCTGTTTGATTCCACTGCTGCAGATTGTGCAACGGGCATCACCAGGGAAGGCCACAGGAGTCCACAAAGAAGAATTCCAGAGGCCAGAGGAGTGACCTAGGCCGCAGAGCAAGAAGAAGCAGCAGCAGCAGAGCGGAGGGACCCCCCCAATGGAAGTCTATGGGACTTGCAGTAAAGACTTCCCACCAAGGAATTTATAACGTGGGCCAGGGCAAAACCTGGGGGTGAGTATCTCAAATAATTGCCCACCCCTGGACCAACAAGTAGGTAATTATATCTGCAGTTTCGGAGAAAACTGCTCCAGCAACTCGAGACAACCCGATGAGTGAATGTGTCTTTTCTAAAAGTGCGCTTTGCAGGATTCGGTTGCCAGGATCTTCCACCCTGGGCCAACTAAGATCCCGGCTACCGAAGAAAGGGACAAAGGCTGTTACCAGGATCTCTACAAGCCTGGAGTGAACATTCTGGTGAGGGTGATTTGGGGAAGATCAGGGAACCAAAGAAAAGCACTCCCAACAGCAGGTTGAACAAAAGAAGGCAGTGGTACTGCAGCAAACTGTCTCAGGATGTCCAAAGCTGAAGATCTGGTGGGTAGTTGAGGCTTCAACCACCTTCTGGACTTTTGAACTCCCGGCTAATCTGAATATCCGGGCGATAACCAGCGGGTAGCTGTGGTACAACTGCCCCAAAACTGTTAGAGTGGAGGGCTCAACCCAGCGTATGTAACACCAGGAGTCTTCAAGAAACTCAGACTGGATTTCTGATAGCAAAAGAAAACACTATCTGGGATATGCCCAAGCCACTGCACTTATCAAGTATTGCCAAGTGAGGGCTTTAACTGTTTTTTAAACTTCAGCAACCCCCACTTTAGGTCGGCAGACCTTCCACCTCCAAGCTAGAGGAACAGGAAAGCAAAAAGGTGCAACAGGGACAGAACAACGCCTAAACACCCTTGCACAAAGGGACTGGCCAAAGGGTAGCCAGCCAATCGCTAAAAGGGGCTGAGGATTGCTGATATCATATGGCATTTATAATGCACCTATACACAAGTGTTTCAAGCGCAACGAAGCAAGGGAGGGGGAACAGATGAAAGACAGGATCTTACTAGGCCAGGTGACATTGAGATTGCGCAAGTGCAGGGGAGGGGGAGGAGGGAAAAGTGTGAGGGGGAAGGGGAGGGGGCAGTGCAGTACATAGGATAACAGTAAAATAAAAGCCAATAAATCCAATAAATAAGAAGTGTAGGCAAGTGCAGGGGTATATCAGGTGATCACATCAGCTACCATACTGGTAGGTCAGTCGGACTTCTACTCAGTCGTAGTGGCCCCCACTGGAAGTGGGGCGGATAGTCCAGGGACCTATACTGGCCTAAACCAGTTGGGATCAATATTGAGGCTTCCCTTGTGGGTTTACAAAAAACGTGTTGGCCTACCTTGTGGTCATCTAAACAAAGGAACGTCTGAAAAACAAAATGGTGCAGAATTAAAAAAAATACCTTACCTCAGTGGCTGCCATAAAATGTACTTTGGGTTACCAATGTGGTAAAAATAGCTTGCAGCCCTGGTGAAGCCAAATTGAAAGTTTATTCAAATATATCTGCCATCAACCTACTATACTTAGTTTGGTATAAAGGGACCTAATGGCAGGGGGACTTCAGAATCCTCTATGGCCACTAAAAGATCAAAGGAGCGAAAAGACAACGTGGAAAAAGCAAAAGTTGAGGGGCCCGAAAAGGTCACCCTGGAATCCCCAAAACAGGAGTTCTGGATTAATCTTCCCAGTAGCCCAAACGTCAAAGCACCGTTGAGGGTTTTCACATGATCTGTTCAGAGGAACAGGTCATCGCTGGTACTTGTCTGGTGGAGGCACTACTGGAACTCTTCAGTGGTGTTCCCTGGATCTTTAGTTGGCTGCAACTCTTCAAAGTAATCTGGCTCCAACGATGACCTGAAGAATGGCTGCAGGAGTCCTCCTTTTATCCTAGATTTGAGCCAGTATCACTGACTGCCCTCCAATGGAAAGTATCTGCACCAGTCGAACTGTAGAATAAAGAAATGGATCCAATTGTTTTGCACCAAAGTCAATTTATTGAACTTGATTGTCTGAAGTATAATGTGATTTCTCAGTCTTGTAATTAATCAAACATAAACATTTTGTGTTGAGAATATTACTAGACTAAGATTACTCTCTTTTTTCCCTTGACACGTGTTTCCCCGTCCCTCAATTCTTGACCGTTCATCACAAGGGTTTCAAACAATAATTTTTGTATAAAACCTGTAACCAAAATAATATACAATAATATCAGTTTATTTATAAAGCGCTCGCAACCCTGTGGTATTTGGGCGCATTAGAAGAATTTTCAGTTTCTTTGTTACATTACATAACATTTCAAAGGTTACATTTAAGACAGGGTTACATAATGGGACGGAGTACATCATAATACATAGAATATATCCACGACTTGCACAGATTTATTATACTGTGCTTTAGAGTTCCATAACTGAGCATACTGTTTCTGATGCTAATTTTTGCTAACTATTATCTGGAAACGCACCGAGTGCCGGGATACGTGTACATTCTTCTAAGGGAATACCAACATGGCTAACTCCCAAGTTAATAAAGAAGCAACAAGAAAGGCACAAGCCTTAACATTATTTAATGAGACATTACAAATCATTAAAAGTGTATCACACACTGCAGCAGTACCAAATAATGATAGCGAGAGTGGGCTTCTGAAGGAATTCTAAAAATTCCTTCTAAAAAACTACATAGATTGAGGATCCTCATCATTCCTTCCTTCGAGGAACAAGATCCACTTATGCTAAAATAATGGAGCGATGCAACAAATGGATGCTCCAAAATCTTTTTACAATTGTTGATAAAATATGCTGGTAGTGATCACACAAAATTACTGGAGAAAATAAGTGAGGTGGAAGAGAAACTAAAACTGATATCAGAAACAGAAGATGGAAAGAAACTAAAGAATACCATGGAAAAGAACTTGTTAGGCTACGAGGAAGAGATCAAACAGAGGAACCAAAGAAAATTCCTGCGAGATAAGGAGGATTATGAAAAAGGAAGGGTCTGTACCTTCGCTCGAAGGTTTGACCAACTACGACAAGTGTCACTAAATAAACCAGCTTCAACTACAGAAGAAACAGAAGCAAGTAGCAGAGAAATTTCATCACTCTCAGATTCTGATCTGACGGGCAGTGATACAGATGAACCCAATATTTGTTTACATTTCTTAGACTAAATGCGTTTGCTACACCAAGATGGCAGAAAAACAAACAGACAAGAGGTGGAAATCAAAATCGGGGCCGTCATGGCCACTGGGCAAGAACCACAAGCTCCACTACATAAAAGGTCCAGTTGGACCCAGTCCTGGCGCCAATGCCACCAGGACTGGGTCCAACTGGACCTTTTATGGCTCATAAGTGTGCTCGGCACACTTTTATCCTGGTGCACGTGCTGTTTTTTTTCCCCTGCAGGGCCTCCACGTGCCCCCAGGTCAGGCGTGGCCATAGGCGTGAATTGGGCATTACGTGCAGCATCCTCTAGGAGTGGCAGGGTGGGGCCACGAGTCAGAACAAATAGGCGTGGCCGGGACCAGGCTATTGAAGCCCGCCCGCATGCAAGTGCTTCGCGTTAGTCTGCTTATAGCAGCGTAACGCTCGCCGCCGCCTGAAGCACATCCTTAACTGATTCCAGCAGTAAACCCAGTCGGAGCGCATCCTAACCTGATTCCGGCTCCCGGCCACAACACTAACTCGGGAGTCCACTTTCGGCCAACAGCATTGCGGATCCAGGCATCCTTAACCCGCCGGCAGATCTTCAGATAACGCATTCCAGTCTGACATCGCCAGACAATCCCTGCCAGAGAAAAAGACAAAACAAGGTTAGAAAAGCGATTAAGACATTACGCTAAGGTCGCGCTTAGACCAATCCTCGTGCTTGACCTTAAAATCAAACTTACCACCTATTGGGATATCGTGAACTCCCCTTTCTTCCATTGGGCCTCGCTTCTTGCACCGCAACTACCCCCTGGGCCTCATATCACCTATTGGGGGGGAAAAGGAAAGACATTACAAAAAATACAGACAATAATAATTATTGAAAGGATACTTACCTTTTGGAGTGGTTCAGCCACAGCCGGTCTGGGCTGCCACGCACATGGACCAGTGAAGAAACTCGGTCTAGCTAAAGCGCCCCTGCAGTGAGAAGCAGGACGGAGAGCTCACCATCGTAATTAAACAGGTGAGACTATATAGGTCGGTGCATGCTCACCACGTTCTGGGAAGAAGAGTTTGAGGGGGACCACAGTCATATCACAGCATTCTCACAGCCTCTCATATTCTCGCAGGGGCAGTGCCAACAACCAACGCAGTCCACAACACAAGAGCAGGGGAAGAAGCCTGACCAAGGGCAGCCAGTTCCAGGGAGGGCTGCAACCGTGCCCCAACGTCCCCGCAGAGACCAGGTGAGCGTAACTGGGGCAGAGGGGGCCGAAACAAACGAGGAGGGGGCAGCAGAGTAGGAAATGCAACAAACAATACCCCGGCCAGATCTCTGCGCTCTGGCAAATAAGCAAGACATGCGGAAAAGAGGATGGCAGTTTCGAGATCAATTTATCTGAACGCATTCTGACTGCCAACCAGCACAAAGTACTCAATCTGGGCCTCAATTTTTGTCCAAATGCGAAAAATTATTATGTTCAGACAAGAATAGATTTCGACTACTTTATACGCAAGATTCGTCTAAGGAAATCTTTCCCTACCAATATCCAAAGCAAATGTCGGAAACGAGATCAAATAGGGAGAACATAAATCACAATAAAGGAATTGATTGTACTATCAGACCTGATGGAACTAGAAAAAGGCACAGATGTGGGTATGGAACAAGGACTCAATGACTCGGCTGAGCTTAGCTTTAAAACAGATTGGACGGCTGCAAGTAAATTGAAACAGAAGTCGAAATTCAATCTCACAACCAATGTTGCAAGCAGTATTGAGGCATTTCAAAGCCTAGTGATCGAGGATTTGAAAAGTATGCATGGAAAGACAAAAAAAACACCTGGGATAATATGACAACCCAAGATGGGCAAACATTGAAAGAACTACATGAGCTTAAGAATTGTATCATCAAACCTTCCGAAAAAGGACGCAATATAGTATTACAGAACAAAATTGACTATATTAAGGAAGCGTACAAACAGCTCAGCGATCAGAAATGTTATGCTAGGATGAGCAGTAATCCTGTCAAAGAACAAGAGAACAAGGTTAAATAGTTTCTTATTAAATGGGAGCAAATGGGCATATTAACAGAAGAGACTTGTACGTTTTTGTCAACCACCAACTCGATCACAACCACAATTTACTTTCTTCCGAAAATGCATAAAAACATCCAAAAACCGCCAGGGAAACCTATAGTGTGCATAATAGGCTCAGCATTGGAAAACATGTCGAAGTACATTGACTAGGTGCTTTTCCTTTTTGTCTCGGTACTTTCATCATACATAAAAGACACTACAGATTTCTTGTCCCGTGTTGAAGACCTACCATGGGAAAAAGAGTACTTGATGGCAACCATGGATGTTGTATCACTTTATACCTCCATCGGGCATGGATATGGAAAACGAGCATGTGAACACTATCTAAACATGAAGTCTTTCTTAACTATTTAGAACATATAAAAATGGGATTGGACATGATAGACCTCTGTTTGAAAAACGTTTTCCTCTTTAATGATGATTATTTTAAACAAGTGCAGGGAACTGCTATGGGCACAACTTTCGCGCCCACATATGCTAACCTCACAATGGGTGCCTGGGAGGAAATGGAGGTATGGGCTGACAGCAATCAAGAACTAACACAAAATGTGGCGCTATGGCTGAGATATATAGACGATTTGTTTATAATCTGGAAGGGAACAGAGAAAAGTTGGTTGGACTTTGTCAATGTCATGACCCCTATCCCTGACCCCCTCAGTTGCAACAGCCCCCTGACAGCAGCGAGGTTACAGCCCCCCACAGTGACTCCACGGGGCTTAAGAACCCATCAACAGCAGACCTGGAGACAGTCCTGGCGCCAGGCTCATTAACAAGAATAAGGCAAGCCCACTTTGGGCCTTAATCCAATATGGAGGCCCTTCCTGCAGCTCAGGGCCTTAATCCAATATGGAGGCCCTTCCTGCAGCTCAGTTCCATGAACTGATGGATGCAGGCTAGTGTTTTGGGTGTGGTTGAATCTTCAGGTGTGGCTGGCTATATATGCCACGCCCGAACTGGGTTTCACGCTTCCCGTTAGTCTGCACTCCTGCAGCGTAACGCTCACCGTGTCCTGCTCCAGCTCATCTGCTTCTCTGGCAGCTTGAATCTACAGCATCCCCCCCTGGATTCCACCGGCAACCTGCAAGAACAGCATTATCAAGAAACACTTACCTGTGAGTAGCAGCTCCAACATCCATCCGCACATCAGTCCACGCTCGGTGGCTCACCCATCTCCGGAGCACTCCGTGGCCTGCAAGAACAGCATTAGCGAGGAACAATTACCTGTGAGTAACAGCTTCTTCATCCGGCCGCGCTCGGTGGCTTCACCATCTCCGGAGTGCTCTGCAACCTGCAAAGTAAAGGACAACATTAACAGCGGGTTCTAACATCGTGCTTCGCTAATCTGCAACGGTGACTGAAAAAACACACAAAACACCATTCACCACTTACCTGCATACCCGGTCACCGAACGAACTGCATTCCGGATCATCAGCGCACTGTCTCCTGCGTGAAGAGAGAAAGGAATACAGGTTAGCAAACCGGCTCACGTTGTGCAGCGCTTCGCGCTAAACTACTTAACTCAGCCTTAACCATCCGGCGCTGTGGCTTCCCAACAGCAACAATCTCTGAAGACAGAGACATTAAAAGCAAAGAAGGGAAAAAGAGCACCGAAAAGCACAGAGAACGAAAAGAAGACAGGAGAGGGAACAAAGACTAAAAACACTCACCTGAGCACTTTAAACAAGTTGGTGTCACAGCCGGACTGGACCCGACACAAGGGCACAGGACCAGTGAAGTATCTAGGCCCTCAGAATGCCCTCAACTAACACGCGCCCCCGCACTGAGACATAACCCTAAAGGAAGGGACTTGGTCAGTGAGAGGTGGGCACCCCATCACAGGCTCAGTATCTAAACCCCCCATTCTCCTGTCATAGGACCTGTCCACCAGCCAACATACAACCAAGCAGAAAGGGGTCCAGGACAGCGCACAGCCTCCATCCAGCATTGTGTGGCGTCCCTGTGGATATCAGGTGAGTGTAACAGTCAAACAGTTGAATCTGAACACCAATAACCTTAGATTCACTGAAACACATAGCCGAACATTAATTATTTTTTGGGATGTTAACATGAGAATTGTGAATGAAACAATAACTTGCGAACTACACAGAAAAATCACTGGCTCAAATACATCTTTACATGCCACAAGTGGATACCCAAAAAATGTTATATGGAGTGGTCCGTATGAAGAGTTTGTCAGACAAGACGCAACAATACTACAATAGATATTTACGATCTGGAGCGCAAAATAACGGCTGCAGGCTTTCAAAGACAGATGTATCAAAAAAAAAGTAATCAAAAGGGCTTAACATTAAAGCAAGACAACTAGACAGACAAAGCCTCCTGTCAGGATCCCGCAAGAAAGAAAAAATGGATGCAGAGAAAGAAAGTACACGTCTCATTTTAACATTCGACAGCCACACACCAATGATCAGACAACTCTTCCAAAGACACTGGAATATCCTATCGGCAGATTCTGATCTGTCCAACAGTTTAAAGAACAATCCAGAGATAAGTTTCAGACAAAATAGCTCTTAAGGACACACTGGTGCAGAGTTTTAGGACTAAAGATCATGACAATACACAAACAAGCTGGCTCACAAACCAATAACTATGGAACATTCAAACATTCCATTACAGGGCATACTATTCCAATACAGGAGAAAATTGCATGTGAAACGGAGTATGTGGTATATGTCCTTAGATGTGCCTGCCACAAATGGTACATAGGCAGCACGAAGTGCAAACCAAAAATCCAAATCCAACATCATGTACGAGCCATTCTGCACAGCGATGTGAACTACCCCATGGCTAAACATTTTGCTGAATGCCATAGTAGTGACATGGACATTTTCAGTTTCTTTGGATTCCATCACATTGTAATTGGTCTGCAGCAAAAAGAGACTTCTTGTATTTTGGATTTTGAGAGCAAACAGCCAAATGGTCATAATATCGACAACGACCTTTATACCTTCCTGGGTCAATGAAATTAAACTTTCTCTGGCTTGTTTGGTGTGTGCACCATTACCTCCTATGTCGTCCCATTTTCCCATTTGATTTTGGATCTTCTACTCATCCATCTTACTGTCATTAGATCGATGCGCAATTACTCTTTGGATTTTAATTGTTTTTTGTCTTTAATCTGGTTTTTAATCTTGTAAATTGGTGGTTGTTTCTTGTGCACTTTAGCCAATGATGTGAATTGGACAAGTTTTCATTGTTACAAACAGCTTGGTGTTAAAATGGAGGATTGGACTAAATTTCTCAATGGCCATCGTAGTTAAATACCCGTATGAGTGCAGCTTACAATACACAATAATTCAGGCTGTGGATAATGGAATTGTATGGTTTCAATGGCGACCAACATATTAGGCATTTTTATGCACAATCTGTTTAATATGTAACGAGAGAGACGGCTGTCATAGATATAGTAAGCTGCTATTGCACTATGCACTTTACATTTTCATATGGTGCAGCTATCGTTTATGCACTTGAAAGCCGGTAAATTTGCCTTGTATAACCCATTACTGTAACCTAAGGCGAAAGCAGCCGGCAGCTCTTCTCAGTTTATCAGGGCTACAAAGAAGATTTGCAGAACCATTTTGGAATTCAAAATAAAATAAGATAATTTCACAAAAAGCTACTTGCAAAAAGTTTTTAAAATTACCAGTGACAAACTTGGAAACTATCATTTTCTAAAAAAAAAAACAGGATAAGCATAAGTGGATAAATATAAGGCACTTATAATCTGTTACTCAAGAAACTAAAAGGAAAATAATGTTTTTCTCCTGATGAACCATTGGATATCTACAATGGGGAAACAAGTGTCGAGTGGGAATAATTGAGTGGGAATAACTGACACTTGAGTGGAGAAAATTGATATTTTTGCTTGAGCTACCTACTTTTCAAATAATAAAGGTGTGAAGACAACACTTGAGCTGTGAAGATAACACCTGGAATAACAATACTCTGTGTGACGATAACACTTGGAATTAAAAATAAAAAAGAATTAAAATAAAAAACAAAGACTCACCAAAACGGATTTATTTTTCAAAGTTGGCGCATTTGAGGGAACTTGATTCCTCATTTTCATTTTTTGCTTCATTACTGTAACCTAAGCTGCGAATTTCCTTGTAACCTCTGCGCCCTGATACCTTTGGGTCTGGAGCGCAATACAAATAAATAAACATATAGGATATTACACTGATTAATGAATACGTCCTATTTGTCCTGTAAGCGCATGGATCTTGATGTTATTGCACTTTGCACTTAATACCAATTCTGTATGCTGCTACTGCATTATGCACTTTATAGATGCACTAATGATTAATGCACTAGGCATTATGCTTAGAATCTGTTGAATACGCCGCAGAGATGTCCTCAAAGATCTAATAAGTAGCTATTGCACTATGCACTTTATATTCACATTTTTTAGATGTTGCTATGCATTATACTCTACAGACGCATTATGCACTTATATCAGCTTCATATGCTGCTATTGCACCATGCACTTTATAGACAGCCAAATCAGATATGTAAGATTGATTCACTTAAGGACAGCTAAGGTGTACAGCTAGTATGGTTAATTGACAAATGGATATGACCTGTTTGGTCTGCAGTCACATAGTATTGAATGTTAATGCACTGTGCCCTTCATATCAATTTTATAAGTTGCTATTGCATTACGCACTCTACAGACGCATTATGCACTGTACATCAGCTTTATATGCTGCTATTGCGCCATGTACTTTATATACTTTCTGATAATGCATTTATGCACAGGTAAAGAAATGACTCAATTGTACAGCATGCAACAAATGGTTGAATATGTTGTTTAACAAAGTAAGATAATTATTTGCAAAGTAAGATAATTATTGATAAAATGGATCAAATCCTGCTACGAGTCATATTGGTACATTTTATATGCAGCAGGTCACACAGGACCAAATTGGCATATATTGCAATGACATGGCAACGATTGTAAATTGTTTAAATGTGTTTAGATGTACTCAAAATGAAATCATTCATGAATTGTTTGTATACGTGACTATGCAAACATGGCCGACATGTGGTGGACGTCATTATGGAGTAAACACAATAGTTCTTCCATTTTTACTTGTATATCACCAGCTGAATTTTTTTTATGAATATTCAGTGACGAGGCAGTCTTTTGTGAACAAGAGGCCAGTGAAACGCGTAAACGCCTCAGTAAACCTTTTACTGCACCTTTGATGGTCTCTTAAGTTTTGCTTGTTGTATTTTTCCCTGAATCATACAAATAAAGGAAGAAAGGATTGTTTGACACAAGCCCATATCCAGATTTTTTTTATGAAGAACCGTTATGGAGAGTGCTACTCAACTGGCTTAAAATAAGAAATCAGCAATTCAGAATCACAAAATATATTATATACAACAAGTTATTTACAAAGATACAGAAAACAGTAATGGTTGGTCTGACACTCAAATTGTTTGTGTGCTGAGATTTCCTTTCTAAAAAAGAGACAGTAAAGAGATACCCCTTATCTCCGTTTGAATTTGCTGTGAACTATAGAAGTTTTCTACATAACGCTTAGTTTATAAGATTAATATAGATTCCTAAAGTGTTACCGTGGTAAGATTTCAATTCCGGTTTCCCTTGTTGCTTTTGCAGTTTTCCTCACGGCACGTCGGCTGCGGACAAATCTAAAATGGCTGCTTTATGTGTGTACGTGATGACGTGGTTGCGTCGGGTTAACGCGACTGCGTCATCTATTCTCCATTTTGCATTGAGGGACTAGAGGATACTAAAGTGAGAGCACGACTCGCGTGATATTTTTGAATGTACTTATGTCTACATTACTGCAAATATGTGAATAACACTACGATCCATAGTAAAGATTAATTTAACTGTACGTGATGGCGTGGTCGTGTCAGGTTAGCGCTACCATGTCATCATCTGTACTCCATTTTGCATTGGGAGACTGAAAAATGCTAGAAAATTGAATGCATATTATGTTATTTAAACATGCTTGTCTTACATTACTGCAAATATATGTATGGCACTACGGTCCATGCTACGAATAGTCGGACCTTATTTGTGTGTCTATGGTTACATACGTTTCTAGCACTTGATCCAGTAGTGTGATTGACGTCTTTTCTTTATGCTATTAAGGGGAATTAATGTAATCCCTTGTAACTGTACTTTGCTACATTTTACTAGGTTAAAGATCTAAGTAGCGCTCTCTACTGATACTAAATACTGTTTAGCTAATTTCATGTATATTGCTCTAAAGTATAATAGAGAAAGACAAAATAGTACAATCCTATAGGAGGCTGATTAGAAAATTAAAGGTAAAGTAACAATAAAGTAACATCACATGTTCCAAATTCATATCAATGCAAACTGATCACAAAAAATGATGCATCTCCATATCTGCATTGAGACCTTTGAAGCAACTGTCCATTTGACAGATCCATAATTCTTCTTTGTATCGAGGTAGCTTTTCATTGTATTTGTATTTATTACATTTTATATAGCGCTTTAAGCCAAAGCGCTTCACATAAAACATGAATACAATAGAAGCAATAAGTACAAGTCATGAGTCAAACCATCAAGAACAGTAAGTAGAACAATTTGCCAAGATCATTACATTAGGAACCTGGGTAGGGGAAGCAAAGGAGGAAGGGCAAAATAACTGTCGGGAAGGAGGATGAAGTAGGTGGGATTTTAAGGAAGAGCGGAATGAAGAGTATGAAGAGATGGAGCGGATAGGGAGAGGTAAAGAGTTCCAATGGAGAAGGGCGAGGAGATGGAAAGATCTGAAGCGGGAAGGGGCACAAGGAGGTGGGTGGGACAATGAGTAGAAAGTGGTCTGCAGAGTGGTGGAGGCAAGAGGGATAGCAGAAAGAGAGGAGGTAGGAGAGGTAGGGAGGTGCAAGATTATGAAGATATTTAAAGACAAGACAGAGGAAATTGAATGTGAGTTGTGAGTGAAAGGAAAGCCAACCGAGAGAGGTAAGCGAAGAGGAGACTGAGTCACGAGAAAGGGAACATAGAGTGCGGATTGCAGAATGGTAGAGGGATTTGAGGGGGGCCAGATGAGAAGCAGGGAGACCAAAGAGGAGTGCTGAGCAGTAGAAGAGACAAGAGAAGATAAGGGAAGAAATTAAGTTTGGTGGCTTGGAAGGTGGGGGAGGAACGGATTTTACAAACATTGCAGAGATGGAAGCGACATGCACGGTAGGTGAGAGAGATGTCGTGAGTAAAGGAAAGGTTAGAGTCAAAGTGGAGGCCTAAGTTGCGGGCTGAGGCAGAGAAGGGGAGCTGAGCAGGAGGAAAGAGGATATAAGGAGGGGCAGGGGGGGGAGAAAGAGTGTTGGCAGGAAGGAATAAAACTTCAGTTTTGTTCAGGAGTGAAGGAAGAGCAGGAGAGGAAGAGCTGGGTGACATCAGCATAGAAATGGTAAGAGATACCAAACAAAGAGATGATAGGGGCTAGAAAGGAGGTGTAAAGTGAGAAAAGGAAAGGGCCAAGCACAGAGCCTTGAGAAACTCCAAAGTCAAGGGAGTGAGTAGGGGAGGAGCGGCCGCCCGAAGGAGGAAAGGTAGGAGCGGATGGAAAGGTAGGAGGAAAACCAGTTGAGGACAGAGCCTTTGAGACCAAGGAAGGTGTGCTTGGAGGACTAAGGGGTGGTCAACGGTGTCAAAGGCGGCATGATTTCCCTCTCTTGGGGGCATATGTACCTTTTCTAATACAAAAAAAACTGATTGTGTCCATAGTTACATCATTGTGGTATTGCTGAAAATGAAAGGCTAACAGGAAATGTTTCTTTGTTTTTTATCGATCTTAAAAGTTCTCCTATTCTGGTTTTGAGAGGTCGTATGGTGCTGCCTATATATATTTTGGAGCCATATACATTGAATTCCATATTTTGTGTTGCAGTTAATAAAATGTTGAATCTTACGTATTGAGCCATTGGGCATCTTAATGTCTTTCTTTCCATTTTCTGAGAATGGACACGTGACATTTTCCACATTTGAAATTTCCATGCAATGGTGTTCGTGTCGGTATTTGTGAGAGTCCATTGTATTTTTGTTTCGGTGACAAATGGGATGGGAGATTTTGGATTTCCTGAATGTCAAACTTGGTGCAGTATCCAGAAATTCTTGTAGATCTACATCTAGTTGCAGAATGTTCCAGTGCTTGGCTAGAATCTTTCTGATAGGCTGTATATTGGAACTCTAGGTGGTTAGAAATCTTACTTTGTCCTGTTCCGTCCTGGTGTTTGGTCGTTGTTTGTTAGTGAGCAAATCTGTTCTGTTTCTCAACTTGCTCTATTTGTAGACAGTCTCTCACCAAAATCCCTCACTCACCAATTTCCCATCACAACTTGCACTCCCCAGTCCCTGCCACACTCCAAATCATGCTCTTACCTTAGGCTCCCCAATTCCTCTTGCAGTCTACAGTCCTTCATTCCTTCTTGCTGCTTCTGCATCATGCATGCTTTCTCCCATTTTATTGCACTCTTCCGTCATCCTTTCTCCCAATCTGCCTCTCTGCAGCCAACCACTCCCCCTCTGCTTTCTTGCCCAACACTCCCCCCATCTCTCATTTCCCTCTCATAATGTCTATTTCTGAATGTTTTTACATTTTGGTCCAGATCCCCAAAAAAGGGGGCATCTAAAAATAAAGCAGAGGATATGCTATTTTTACATATCCCATTTTTGGAAATGAGCAGGCCACCTTATTCTTAAAGGTGACCTACACATTTCCACAGAACTGAGCCGTAGCGCAAATGATGCGCTTCCCAGTCGCCTTGAATATATTGGTGTCATAAGCGCTCTCCAGCCAATATGCTCCACAAGCTCTGAGCGCATTTCACTGTGACTGGCCTTTAAGGGACCTGCACTGTAAAATGTGATTAAAAAAAAAAAGTCTGTCCCATTTGGGGGAAAGAAATGCAAGTGAGACAACAGTGGTTCATACCTCTGCTGTCACACTTCAAACATTTATTTTTATTTTTTTTAAGTTGCGATACAGGGTCAGGAAATGCACCATGCACTCCCCTCCCCTGTGCCCATTCAAAGATGGTGCATGGGGGTTTCCTAATTTCTCTTCACAGTTTACAGGGCATCCTGTTTGGGGTGCGCTTTTAAGTGCGCAGAAACGCCCCCTGATTTTGCGCAAATCCGCAATGAGTTGAAAAAGGCCATCTGAATGGGTGCGTATAAGGTGTGCACATTCTGGTGTCCTTTGTGGTTTGCGCTACTTTTGTTTCGCGTGGGTGATGATGCACTTTCGCATTCCATTACTTGCATCCAGAAAGTTATAAGAACATAGCTCCCTGTGTCTTTTTTTGCCATTTTCACTGTTTTTGTGCTTTTTTTAATTAATAAATCAGCAGTTTTAGCAGCATTTTGCGGGTGCACAAAATCGCTATAAGATGGATGGTTAGAGACTGTCTAATCCTGGCCAGCCAGCTTCCCCTACATCTGTTAAGCAACATCTGTTCTTGTTGAGGATTGGAACTAGACCGTCCCAGCCCCCACATCGGGTCAGGTGCACACACACGTCACTTTTCCAGGAAAGCAGAGGCTTTGCTCGGTTGAGGCCTTCCTTATGTTATTTCCTAGATAGAGAGATCGATCACAACCACTTCAATAAATTTCTGGGGACATGCTACTTTGCGGTACTGTTTCAGCTGGATTGCATAATTATTTGTTTGCGATGCCTATCAATGCCATGTTTTGCTAAGCCTGCCCTAAGCTATATGGTCTATGTTTTGAAGTGCTACACTCGGTTACATTTGGTATGCTATGCCCGCTCATGTTTTAAAGCTGTAGAAACAGGATATGTAATGTTTTGTTCTGTTGGGATCATGTGTTCTTTTCCAACAGCTAATTGTAAGTTAACTAGACACTACCTGAGTGTTGCTGTTTATTTTAAAATTCGCTTTTGTATGTACTTGCTCATTCTTATTTGGGGGAGGGGCGGGGAGAGAATAAGATGTCGGTTTACTCTTATACTAGCTGGTTAGGCCATGTCATATTAAATTGAGGTTTTGTTATGTTTTTCTTTAAATGTCTAATGTTTAAGCACCTTGAAGTAGCCATAAGGCAGCAGGTAGTACCTCCCTTAAAATGCGAATTAAACAAAAGCAAAAAACAAAACGGGAACAGCAGGTAGACCTGGAAATCTAATCTGTTATCTAGACCCTACATCCCTGTTTTGACCTTATATTCGCGCCATATCCTCTGTTTACAGGACACAGTAATTGCAGCCCTGGTTGAGGAGTCTAGTCAAAGGCTGGATTATGTAAATTAACTCCCTTAAACGCCCAGCCTCTGCCTAAGAGGATTCCTGCCTCACACACTAATATAACTATTCCCATAAAGGTCCTAGCAGAACTCTGGAACCTCCAGGAAACCTGGGCTGGGTTCTCTGCTCCCAGGAAAGCAATTATCGAAATCTCACACTCAGTTACATGTGCCCATATTTCCTTCCAGCATTCACATCTATAGAACCAGGCGTTCGTGGCCACTCAAGGTTTTCGGGAGTAAGTAGGAAGGACTTTGACCACTGTGTTTCTTAGGTTTCTTTGGCCTGGTTTCAACCTGACTCTGCTCACCATGACACCAATCGGAAGGCTTAAAAGCCTGAACACTGATTAGTTTGTCGTGCCTGCTTTTCAGGGAGCTTTTGCAAACTTGGCAATTAAGATTTTTGAGCCCCCCCCAAATGTTGTTGTGGCCTGAGGGGAGTAAATAGAAGGGCTTTGCTGTCTGTTTTCTTGGGCATGGCTTCAGCATGCTCACAATGACACCGCGGAAGGTTCACAAGTCTGGTCACGCCTTGTGGTAACCATGACACAAAATGCAGGTGGTATTCATAATCTGGATGCTGGTGGAGGTTAATGCCATTGTTTGGGATTCTTCTTCTCTCCTTGCTGGTGAAGTTGACAACATTAATTGGGTAGCACAAAGAGTAAACGTGTGCTGCCGTAACGGAGTAGTTAATGTCATTTGGGTACGGAATGAGCACCTCCTATTTCTTCTCCCGTCGTGGCTGTTCCTAACACAATCAACACCTGTTCCACTTTCCCAGCTTTCTCGGAGAAAACAGTTTTGACGGCTATTGAGAAGATCAAATCCTGCTCCCCCTCAGATGCCATCCCTCTGAGAGATAGCTCCATGTTTATTATCGGAACTCACAAATGCTATTAATTCCTTCCTGACAGGGCTCATCCCACGGGAATTGAAATCAGCAAGAGTAGTTCCTCTTCTGAAGAAACTGGCGCTGGATCCCGCTACCCTTTCTAATTTTCGCCCCATTTCTCTTCTCCCTTTCTTGGCTAAGCTCTTAGAGTCACTGATGTCCCCTCTGCTCTCTTCCCATCTTGAATCTACTTATCTTCTGGACCCTGTACAACCCGGGTTCCGTCCTGGCCGAGGCACGGAGAGTGTTCTTTTTGCCATTCTGGGCGACATGACCAGGCTGGTGGAGTGGGGCCTTGAAACTGTTGGACCTTTCAGCGGCCTTCGACACGGTCAACCGCTCTGTCCTGCTGTCCTGCCTTGCCTAGTTTGGTATCTCAGGGCAGGTACTAGCCTGGTCTAGGTTGTTCCTTGCGGATCGTACACAGACCCTCGCAATGCCCCCCTTTCTTTATACTTCTTGTCACCTTAGCTGTGGGGTACCACAGGGCTCCTCCCTATCGCCTATCCTGCTCAACATTTATATTTGGGCCTTGGTGCGTCTCATCTGCTCCTTCGGTGTCAGATGCTACTTGTATGCCGACAACACTCCGATATTGATTCGATTAGATCTTGATCAATCTGAGGTGTCGTCGTGCCTGGGGGGGTGTCTGGCGGCGGTGGGGGACTGGATGGGCCACAACTGGCTTAAGTTGAATGGCGATAAGATTGAGGTGATGGTGGTGGGTTACCCTCCTAATCCTACACCTCGGGTGTCCTCCTTTTGGCCACCCTATTTGGGTTCCTTACCAACCCCGGTCAAGAAAGTTAAAAACCTGGGTGTCATGTTATCAGCATCTCTGTCTATGGGCTAACAGGTCACAGCGCTTTGTCAGGCCAGTTACTTCCAATTAAAAACTCTTAGGAAGGTTCTGTCTCTGATTCCGGCCCCACTGCGTCCCCCGGTGGTTGCAGCCCTGGTACTATCGCGGATACATTACTGTAATTCTCTATATCTGGCCCAACCTAAGAAGCTGATAAAATGATTGCAGCGACTACAGAACCTGGCCGTTCGAGTGGCCACTGATAATCCCTATGGAGCTCACATCTCTCTGGTGCTTCGGACTCTGCACTGGTTCCCAGTGGTCCAGCAGGTAGAGTTTAAGGCCTTGTGTATCGTACATCGTGCCCTTCACAACCAGGGAGCAGAATATCTCCAAGCTAAATTTACCCGCTATCTTTGCTCCGCCACTGCCGAAAAGCTTCTGGTGCCAAGATACAATCGTGAACGTGTAGGCGGTCGAGCCTTCTCGATTGACGCGGCATCCTTATGGAATTAACTTCCACTGGCCATCAAAAAAACCTCTAATTATCTTAAATTCATGAAGAGGGTCAAAACCCATTTATTCTAACTCTCCTAGGTGTCTCTCTCTCGCTCTCTCTCTCCTTAAGCGCCATAATGCCTTCGGGCGACCGTGGGCTATATAAGAATTGATAACATAACGTAACATTAATGAGAAGACAACCCATCCTGTGATTGCGTCGGTCTGATCTGGGGGATGGTGCTGTTGTGTATTTAGTGGTGTGTTGGAGTTCATCATGCACAAGGCTAAAAAGGTTCGGCTTTGGACTGTAGTTGTCTTCCTAGTTTTGAGTAGCTGATCGCTTGAGCGATTTTGTTATGAATGTTATTTTATTAAGTCCCAGTGAATTATGCATTGGTCATAGCCTACTGAACCTAAAATGTCTTGACACATGTCCCTCATGTCTCTTATTCTTCCCCTCCCCTACCACTTAACCAATGTTCTCCCTAGGCATAAACCTCCAACTCTTGGCACCAGCACTCATGTCAGCTGACTTGGCAAATCCCTTGATATAGGGATTGTTTCTTACAAAGTAATCCGGTGAAAGTCTACATACTACCAGGGCCCGCTTGAGCACATCTCAAGTCCATCAGGCACCACTCACCATCTAACTACATCTAATACTATGCCTCATCTGTTCTAGATATTCCCATCACAATACAACTCTGCTCTAAATCGAGCTGTACTCTGAGTCCTACACTCATGCTTACCAATGACATATCACATTTGAGAAACAAGCATCTCTACTTCATCAACCATATACCCTTCCACTCATCCCAATTGGGTTTCCTCTGATTTTGTTCATTCAGTTCTCTAGCTCCTCTTTCTTAAAAGGTCCCCCTCAAACCTTGCCTTCCTTTACACAGACTTGGGTCTGGCGATACCCACAAGGCCAGATGGTGTAAGACCATTACGGTGGTGATTGGCACAGTAGAAATATTGGATACAATAGTAACGTGTAAATATAGTTCTTTGCACTGTTAGTTTACATACAATGGGGAAGTAGCAAGCCAGACTTGCTTATGCTAACTGATTCTACTCAATCCTAATCAGAAATGGGTTTCTTCTCTGCCTGAAGTTGGTGGGAGAACCAACCAAAGTGTAATCTCATCTAGGAGTCCCTTTGTGAAATTTTTCTCACCAGGCTGCCCCCGGCCGTGGGTAGGCTCCCTTAACCTCACCTACAGTCCTTGTTGAAGCATGGAAACACTTGCAAAAACCACCACTGGTGAGCTGATGAGGCAGTATTAGTATTAGTCCCCATTTTAGCCTTGTCCTGCTGGTGGCCCTCCATAAAAGGCTCAGCAGGGCTCTCACTGCATATGCTGATTTCTAGCCTTGTAGTCGGCGCTTTATGGGAGATACCCCAGTAATTCAGTGGCTCCAGTGAGGTCCATTCTGGGGCAAGTAGCATGTGGGAATAGGTCATGCGGTTGGGGTGCTGTGTAAAACGATCCTTGTCAGACCATGGCTCTGCTCTGGTTTTGCCATACAAAATGCTTCTGGTCCAATCCTCTTCCCCTAAAAGTATGATGGATGGGCTAGGCGTAAGGATAAACATTTTGCCTAGGTTAAGTGGTGATAACGTCTGGAGCACAGGGCTGAAAGGAACCTTATACTCTGTCTAACTAGTCGTGGTGCCAAAGTGTGCAAGTCCCTCGACTTTGGCCATAGTTGCGATCACTGGTGTAACAGGAGTGTGCATATGTTTTACTTGTCTAATTATCAACCATCATTTTTACCACTAGGCTAAATGCCTGTTTTTTTCTGTTTTTGCAGGTAAGATCCTGACTGATGATTTTGCCGACAAGGAAGGCCTTGAGATGGGTGATGAATACTTTGCTAATTTGGATCACATTGAAAGTGTGGAGAACTTCAAAGAAGGCTATGAGAGTGATGCTAAAGCCTCCTCAGACAGCAGTGGTGTGGACCTGAAAGAGGAAGAGGAGGAGGAGAACACAGGAAGTGATGATCAGGAAGAAAGCAATGAAGAGAGCTCAGATGACAACTTTGGCAAGGAAGGAGATTTCAATACCAACTCTGTGTGGCGTAGCTATGCCACCCGACGTCAAACCCGGGGGCAAAAAGAGAATGGTCTGTCTGAGACAGCGTCCAAGGACTCCGGCCTTGCCCGGCAAGTCAGCCATGATGACGCCAATGCATGCAAGCTGCCAGTTTCTGAGGAGACTTCGAAGAACAAGGTGGCTTCTTGGCTGAGCTCCAACAGCATGTCTGACTCTTTCCAGGACTCCGACAGCCGATCCTCTTTCCGGTTAGCGGAAGGGGATTCAAAGCTGAAAGTGGAGGCGCAAGCTGATGGGGAGAAGCCTTCAATCTCAGGTTTTGGAATCAAGGATCCAGCAGGGGCTGACCCCAATTCCAAAGGCGTGAAAAAAGAAGAGTTTGGGAAGGTAAGAGAAGTCAGAGATCCTCAAAGTCTAGATTCTTCTTTGTTTAGCTCTTAAAAACTCTTGTTGACTGTGACACTTTTCAGAAATACTTTACATACCTTTTTTCTCAGCAAGATTCAAATGCATGAACATCTAAGAGTTCTGCCACTCCCCCACTTTCCCGGTTGCAACATACTCATTAAAGCATTAGTCCTCATTAAACTGGCCTACTCTAACATACATCGCCTTGGCCTAACCTGCTGGTCTTTCTTACCCATTTAAACAGTGTTAAGTTTACGACATGCACCCTATTGATGTGGATTTATAAGGGGGAGCTAAAAGTAATTCCAGGATTGACACAACTCAAGTTTTTATAGTTCTGCTCTCCCTCCTTCCCAATTGGTTGGGATTACCTGTATGTAGAGGCTATGCAAAACTGAAGGTTTTTAACCGTTCCTAAAAACTGGTGCTCCTCTGTGCAACTCAAAGTCCAGCACAAAACTACTAGATCACATCGTGGGACCACAAGCAACCTTCAACATGTTTCAAGCTCATTGGGCACAGTCGGTGATGTTTAGCTTGGATATCTAGGCACAACAGGCTTGGGACCTAAGTCTAGTCGTACCTGCCCCACTCGGGTTGACTGTTTGGAAAGTTAATTTTGTTTGCACCTTTCCCTCCATAGATTTCTATGGGACACCCTTACCTTTTGCTTGTTTTCAGCCCTACCCTGATTTTTTCGAGGTAAGTATAGTCTTCTGATTTACTTACCTTGCCTGTTTTGTGTATTCTTATGGGGAAACCGACTAGTTCCGAAGACTGTCAGTACAGAGTCTACATCTCTCTTTGAGTTTTTGTATTGTTACCATTGCTCGCATCACCCACAGTGAAGTGCAGTTAAGATAATCATATCTTTTTATATAATGGCTTTTTGGTTACTTATACAATGTGCCTAAGACGAGCTGGTGGCAGCTGTGATATTTTTACAATTCTTGCTATTTTGCTTGTGCACTTTTGCATTTAACCCGAATGGCTACTAAAGGTGGCTTGCTTCCTAAAATGGCTCTGCTACAAGGTTTTTCACTTGTTCTGTGGCCATATTGTTTTTTGGCCGTGCTCCTGCTTTCCCAGGTCACGAATTGCCTTATATGGAAATCTTTCCCGGGGGAAGCTGTGGCTTTCAGGGCTAAGGTACTTTGGGTGTGCATGCGTGGCAGAGAGAGGGGGCTGGGACTGTCTAGTGCCAATCCACTTCTTTGGCGTCTGATAGTCTGTTGATGGGCAGATGTGGTGGCCGGTGGTTATTGATCATTGGATAGCCACTGGCTGTTTGAATTGTGCAGATCCTTACCATTGGTGGGTTTACTCAGAGCCTGAATCTTGGAAAAAGGGAGGGCTGCTGTATCTATTCATCAAGGAGAAGTTGGAGCCTGTGCCTATATGAAGAAGAGCAGCCCGCTGATGACTCCAAGATGAGCCTCGCAGCTGACCAGTATTGACTCCAGTGTTGTCCCGGTGATGCCCTGCCCCTCGGTCCTGATCGCAAGAAGGCCTTTGACCTCTGGACTGGTGAGAACCAGCTTCGACCCCTGCTTGAGGATCAGTGCCTACTGAGTCTTCAGAAGTGTCCTTGGGCCAACAGATGGACTGACAAACCCTCTACTGGGCTACCTCGCTGCAGTAGTCGCCGATCCGAGCAGAGCCTTGCAACTTTGCAACTCTTCAGCTTATTCCGCAAGTCAAATCAAATGCCATTATTCCACAAGTCGCCTGCCCCCGAATTTTCAGCTGTCTCACATCAAGGGAAGCTGTGCTACAATCGCTCTTGTGCTCGCCACTTTGGAGATTGCCTGTGGCCGCCTTACTTTGACGACTCGCGTTGCAAGACTCCTTCAGTTCAGTGAGGTGCCCTGAAGTGGTCTGTCCCACAAATGTCTTCATGTTTCCTAGCTTGAGTCTTTAACTGCAAGCTGTTGGAACTCATTCCTATACATTGCGACTGACGGAAACTAAATCCTGATGCCAAATGTGACCTCTGCACCTGGGGTTCCTGGGCCTTCTTTGACTGGACCAAGTGTGGAAGATTGCGTCGCCAATTGATTTCAGAACACCTGCAGTGGTCTCTGGAGGAATCTGAGTCATACCGGTTTCTGTCCCCCTCTGTCTCCTGTAGGGTTACATAAAGTCCTGGCCCAAACGCATTCCTGCCTGACCTGGGTTAAGGATCCTTCCCTAGGACTTATCCTAGTGTGTTGGATTGAGTGAAGTCCTAATCTGCACTTTTATCTAACTTTGGAACTCCTTAATCATAAACATTGGTACTGTTAATCCCTATATAAACCTACCTGAAGAAGTACATGCTTAGGAACTGGTGACATTTGGCACAAGGCCCCAAACCATTTTTAGGATTGGATTTATAAAAATTAGGGGATCTGTTTTGTGTTGATTCTAAGAGTTCCTTTTATCTGTATGCACCTGAACTACTTATATCTGTGTTGCACTGGTCTTTGTATCAAATGCTAATCTATCTCTCCTAAGGGTAAATGTATACTTCTTTTTTAATAAAGGTTTTGTGACAAGATTAGAGTGCAAAATAAAGGCCTAATATTTGTATTTTTAATCTAACTTCAATTACTGATGTTGCTGTATGTGGACTCAGTGGAGCCTTAGACCATTCACACCCTTCCTGAGCCTATGCTTTGACCGCTCTGCTACCTTACCTTGATTAGGTTTGGCTAAACACTGTGGGCCTCATCTCGAATTGGGCGGTAGCCCTTAAATGCGGCAGTAACGATATTACTGCCCCATTTAAGGGTCTGCCCAATCATGAGTCTAGCCAGCTTTAAGCTGGGGGTAAATGCACCAATTTAACACCCATTTTCGGGTGCAATTAGCGTGCTCTAAATGTGCTGGAAATGCCCCGTTCGGTCCAATGGACCCATTGAGGAATACCCATTACTGCCCAACCCTTAATCTGGCGCTGGACTGGCTGGCAGTAATGCTATTCGCCCGGGCAGTATTCCGACGGTAATATCGCCCAACTCGTGATGAGGCTGTGTGTCTTCCATGTTCACCATAATAATGTGGGCTTCCAAAATCCTCCCATCAGGGCTAATTTTGGAAATCCAAGCAAAGCTTATAGTTAATGGCTGATAACTTTCCTGAAGTGGCAAAGTACCCTTTGGAAAACTATTTGCATAGAGCCGGGCTCATGCATGAGTATGTCCCACTGTGGGCTGGCACCACTGCCAGCAAGTCAACAAACGCTATACCCAATTCCAGATTTCCCACCCACCAAGTGAGTTTGAATTTGCTTCTGCTCCTCCCTGACAAATTTTTCTCTAGGTGTTTTACTTTAACTTGCCACTACCCCTTTACTTTAAGGGTCCACTTAATCATTTAATTTGTTACCTTTTGAGATGGTGTTTGCCAGCTACCAGCCCACAGATCTTCAGAGCTCCAGTTGACAACTTTGGCAATACAGTTTAAGAGGGACAGCATCATGGAAAGTCTCCATTGTCAAAAGAGCAGAACCTTGCCTTGCAGTAGATGGCCTGGGCAATGTTTGTCCCAGCAGCAGTCTTCCAGTGTTCCTTTGTGGTATTTTGTACTTTGTATCCTTGGGTCCAGTGGTGAACTGAAAAATGGCTACAGATCCTCTCTGTATATAAAGATTCCTATGCTGGGTGACCCCAGCCCACCTATACAGGGACCTGCAACATTCAAACTCTGGGCGGCTGTCCAATCATGGACAGCTGTGTCCAGGGTAGTCCTCATCCCACACAAGGTACAGGATGTGTATTGGCACTGTCTACACTAGCCTCTTACCCTTCCTGAACAAGTTCCAGACACACACAAGGTGAGTTCCTGTGCACTGTCCAGCACCTGCAGAGCGGATGCCCATATTTGGCTGCCCTCTGGTTTCAGAGGAAGGCCTCCAAAAGGACACAGATGGGACTTAACCAACATGGCCAGCCATTTTGACCACTGGCAAAAAAAAGTACTACTCCCACACTCCTGGCTCTATGTAATGAAGGCAACAGCGCTATACCAATAGCCTTAAGGACTAATTGGCGCAGCCAAAAGAAAATTAGTTAAGCAACGGAGTGAGGTTAAAAAAGGCCTCACCCCAAACCTGAGGCCAGCGTCTAAAAACAGATATGCTGGGTGTCACTTTTAAGTAGATGGGAACGCCATCAAAAATAAAAATCGTTTCTAACCTATGCCTTTCAAGACTGGCTTCAAAAAGATGACTTGAAAGATTTCTCCACCTACAGGTTAGGCACCTACTGGGCCGCCTCCAGAAGCTCTTGCTGACTGCTTTGTGGTAGAGCCACTCCAGACGATCCTTCTCGACAGTCAACACTACTGATAAGGGGAAGAGGAGCATGTCCCCTCCCCTCTCCTCTAAGACCTTTCATGAGATAAAACCATGCATGTATTAAAATTGTTTACCTCTGCAGGTGTGTTTGGGAAGCCTCCCTGGCAACCGACTTGTCCTTTACTACCTATGGAAACAACAGTTATTGAGTAAATAACCTGCTTGGTCCATACCTCTCTAAATCTGCTTTCTTACAAGATGCTAAGAAGTCTGTTTAGCTTTCCAAACAGAGGGTGCATTAGCCATTTATCAACTCAATCAAGGAACATGCATACTCTGTTGCAGGAAGACTGTTAAAATGTTTTAAATCAGTGGGAATTGATCAACATAGACCCATGAGTCCTTTCCATTGTTTAAACATGGCCTGTTGTCTCCCTTCCCTCAATCCATCACCATCGAGAGTTCAATTCTTTTTTTTTATAACTTTATTTTCAGCTGATGGTTACATTACAAGACATTGTACAGAATTGTACAGAATGTCTTATTCATTCAGTTTGAATCTACAACATGGAAGGTGATCTAACATTGATATGTGCTTAGAGGCATGGGGTGGCGCGGTCAATCTCTTCATCCGATACTCCCTAGATATCCATTGGGTACCTTCGGAGAGGGCCCCAAATGTCTTTTGGTCTACATGTGGTGGATATCCCCTTAACATAGTTCTCTTCACATTCGTATATGTAAATCAAGTCTTTAAGTCATGCTTGGGGAGTAGGGGCGAACTTTGCTTTCCAGCATTTAAGAATGTTCCGTTTGGCCACTGCGCCTGCAACCGAGAAGAGTCTACGTGTTTTGATTGGCACCTTCCCTATGTCACCCAGAAGGTATTTCAGTGGGGTGGCTGGGATGTGTACATCCAGTATGTCGCTGAGGAGAGCGGCCACTTCTTCCCAGTAGTGTCTGATTGGAGGGCATTCCCAATATATGTGTATCGAATTTGCTTCAGGTGTGTTGCATTTTGGGCAGGTTGCTTGTTTAGAGCGGTCATATTTAGCCAATTTGCTGGGGGTTATGTGTAAGTGATTCAGTATTTTAAACTGGATCTGTCTGAAGTTGACACAGAAAAAGATAGATTTGGTATAGTAGTAGTATTTTGACCATTGTTGGTCATCTCTAGTAATGTTCAGATCTCGTTCCCATTTAATCTTCATTGTCTTTTTGGAAGGGGTATGGGATTGCACCACCTAATTCAGCGTGGAGATATTGCCTTTAAAACCCTCTCGTGACATAATGTCGGTCAGAAATGGGTGTGGGGTAGGAGCGGTTGGTAATGATGGCCATTTGTTTCTGCACGCTGCTCTTAGTCAATGGTATTATAATGTTGTAATGAACTTTGCCCCCACTTTCGCCTGAGCCTTCTCCAAGCTAACAAACCTCTCTTCGGGGTATAAATTTCACCCCCCGCATCTCTTTCCCTGGGTCCCATTTTTGTTGTCATGTCTAGTGTAGGTTCAATGTCTGGGTAGTGCCAAAGGGGGCAGAGGGCCAGTATGGATCTATGCTTTCCACTTTGCTAAATAGTGTTGCCCAGGCATGCACTTTGGACGCCACCGGGTCTACGTCGCCAGTGTCTTTCTTGGCTTTGGCGTATGGCATGGTTTGCAGGTTTATGGGGGCAGCCGAAAATTTCTCTGCTTGTATATGGGCATTCTGTTTTGTGGGTCCAATATTTCGCAAAATGTGCCTGTGCAGCGTAGTAGTATAGTAGGAAATCCAGGCCGCCAGTCCACCTGTATCGTATTTTTCACACATTTTGGGCCAACTAAGTCTCACCGTACCTCCACCCTATATGAAGTTAGAGGCGAGTTTCTGTAAAATTGGCGTCCAGGCCAAATTGGAATATTACTAAATAGATATATTTTTTTCAGACGCTTAGCTTGATCTCGAGTACCGTTAGATAAGGTTCATAATTTGCAGAGTATAGGGTGCGCTTATCTTTCGCCATTATGATGCCTAGATAGCGAGTCGAGTTCGGGTACCATCGGAACCGAGCTGTGGCTGGTGATTGCACTGTGGCCTGAGTAAGGGGGATGATTTCTGATTTGGCTTGGTTAATTTTATAGCCTAAGTATTTCACAAAGTCATTAATTTCTTGCATCACACGAAGAAGATTGGTTTCAGGGTCTCTCGTATACAGCATAGTGTCGTCGGCATGGGGCGAGATGAATTGAGGTGGTCCCCTAATGCGGATGCCCCACCATGCATGTTTGTACCCCAAGTGTGCCGCCATGCCTTCTATGGTAAGTGCGACGATGAGGGGGAATAATGGGCAACCCTGCTGTGTGCCTCTGTGGAGCGTGAACTTGTTGGTTCTAATTCTGGCCGTAGGGTCTTTATATAGCATCTGTATACAACTCGGATATCTTGGACCGAATCCCATCTTTCGTAGTAGAAGGCGTACATGAATCTCCAGGATACGGAATCGAATGCATTCTCATCGAGTGCGATCCTCGCCGTCTTTGCTTTTGGGTCTAATTGTGAAGTGCTAGCAAAGAATCTACAGAGATTCTGTGATGCTGGAAATGTATTGGAGGGACAGGGCTTCCCTGTCCTTGTTCTGTAGTCCTTTTTCATGTGTGTTCTGTATTGTTTTCTGCACAGGGGTCCATATGGGACCCCTCCCATTGCAGCTCTTCTCTTATTCTCTTAGCCAGATCTTAAAGGATTCCCAGACCGTGGCACCGAGCCTGTATTGTTGTCGAAGAATTAGATTGTCTGTTCGTAGTGGTTCTATCACCGAGTCATCTTTCAGTAATGCTGGTGGTGGCATTTGCCATCTAGTCGGCTTTGGCATATATCTGCCAACTGTAGGTCTAGAAGGACTGGTGAGTGGTCAGATAATGTACGGGGGAGCATGGTGCATTCTCCCTCATCGGGGGATGTATTCGGGGGAACACAGCCAGTAGTTGATGTAGTAGCTGGGCTCATGTACATGTGAGTGGAACGTGTATTCTTGTTGGTTGGGATGCAACTCTCTCCATGCGTCTTTAAGGGGTAGTGCGGACATAGTTTGTAGAACGGTCAATGCCGTCCTGGTGTGGTTTGTGTCCTGTGGATGATCTGGCTTTCAGTGGGTCGAGGATTGTATTCAGATCACCTCCCCATATTATTTTAGCTTCCCCCTTTTGTGAAATTAGCGACATGATCCGTAGGCAGAACTCCGGCCTATGTATGTTTTGGGCCAGATGTATTAATCAAGATTAGTTCTTGATTGTATATAACACCCATATAATTGCGTATCTCCGTCTACTATTGACCTGGCTATTTGGAAGTCGGTGCGTTGATGTATAATGGTTAGGAACCCTCTGGCTTGCAAGGAGTATTCTGTTCCAATTTGACATCTGTCCCCAATTCAGAGCAAATTACTCTGTTTCTTTTCTTACAAGAGATACATGCCGTCAAGAAAGTATGTCGATCTTGTGACATGTAGCGTGTGCCAGTATTTTCCTAGCTTTTATGGATTTTGCATGTGCCCTGATATTCCATGTTAGAAGTCTAATTCCCAGGTATGTCCTGGGTGATGCCATTTCCACTTTATATCCTCACCGTTCTTGAATTCTTGAGATTTTCTGAATTTCGTGTATTCTTTGCAACCGTCAGATTTTTAAAATAAAGTTATCCCCCCCCCCCCTCTGGGCTCCATCCCTTGACCTCATTATTTTGCTTACAATTATTGTGTGTAATACAACCCCCCTGTCGATCTACCACTTTTAGGCAACAGGCCTAACACAAACCACCTGCCCCACCCTCACTATCCTCCCAACTGGACAGTATAACCCGATAACATAATTGCAACATCTGCAACTGGGGGTGGCTCTGTATGGCCACAACCAAACTGTTCGTATCGGTCTGCTCTTGGGAGCTGCTGCGCTAGCTTCTGGCGGATCATGGAATTTGCACCTTGTGATCATCACTTGGTGTCTCCGGGTGCTTTCATGTGTTTGTTTGTGGCGGAGGGTCGTTGCTGTTTGGCGGTGGAGGAATGTTCCACTCTATATATGCCATGGCTGCTTCAGATGTTTCAAAAAAGTGGGATCTTCCTGGGTGGTGCACACAAGTTTTGTCGGGAACATCATGGTATAAGGGACGGATCTTGCTCTAAGCGCTTTTTTGACCAGGTCGAACGTGCAACGGGGCTGCCTGTGCTCCATTTGAGATGTCGGGGTATATGTGAATCCTTGCCGAGTATATGATGTTCCTTTTTCTCGGGAGAGGCGGAGGATCAGGTCTCTGTCTTGGTAATTGAGTAGGTGTGCAATAATGGTCCTTGGCGGAGCTCCCGGTTTGGGTGGGGGGGCGAGAGATCTGTGGGCTCTCTCGACTAGGAATTGTTGGGAAAACTGGGCTTCCGGGAGCATTATAAGTATTGCTTCCTCCAGAAAGTTCTCCATTGGTATATTCAAGGTTTCCTCCGCCATGCCCACCACCCTGATGTTTTTCGACGTGATCTTGATTCTAAATATTCGCACTTGGATTGGATCAGTTTCTTGATGTCTGCAATGTCCTTACTTTGTGTAGCGGAGGTGTCTTCTAGCACTCCTACCCTGGTCTCTGCCTTGGTGACCCTAGTGTTCACTCTCTGGAGGTCAGCCCTGATGGAGGAGATGTTTCTTCCAATATCTAGTCTGCTATTGACTGTCACAAAGCCGGCCTGTAGTGCAGTCATGTATGGGTCCATGGCGTTCTGTATTTGTATTGAGCTGGGCGAAGGGCTCGTTGTGGTCCCCCGCTCACTCCTCTCCCATATTAGAGCTTGTTTATGCATCCATGGGGCTTTTCTTGTTTCCTTTGTTGCATCTTGTCATGTCCACACCCAGCCAAGCTGCCTGCTCACGTGTCTGAGTACTATTGCTGACCTTTCGTGAGTTTGACACCTGCGTGATGTCTGCGTTGTGAGCGGGGGCTATTTATGGGGGGTACCACTTGGTGACTTCCTGTGTTATTCTGCAAAGTGGTGGTAAAGCTTAGCCCCCTCTGCGTTTATTTTGGGGTGGTGCTATGTGTCTACTCCTTTGTTTTTGTTACAGGTTGCCCCCTGTTCTTGAACTTTATGAATGAGGGGGTTATGTGTTTGAGGGATCACTTCTTGTTGGTGCACATAGCACAGGTATGACACCAATGCTGCAGTCCCCTGCGTGCACGTTGTTTTAAATTGGCAGAGCTAAGCACCTCGTCTGGATGTGGGAGCGGTCTGCGTGTGGGGGTAATCTGTTGGCAGCGCTATGCATCCGGTGCTGTTTGTCCGCTGGTAATACTAGATAACTTGACTTATGAGAAGTAGGGTCATTTCAGTCAGGCAGTCCAGTGTAGTTATAGCGACTAGCTCCACCTCACGTCCGATGCTGTGTCCCCGCCCCGGCGGTCCGGAGCATGTCTGCCCTGTTGGGAGCCTGTACCGCCCGTCGGGGAGCTGACTTCCTCTCTCCCTTCGGATCTGCCAGCCTCTTTGATCACATCGCGCTCCGCAGCCTTCACCCTGTGGCTACAGAGCTGCGGACGTGAATGCCTCAGCCAACCGCCACCGGGGTTAGTGTAGTGCTCACTGCTACGGTGTCTGCACGTACCTTCTGCCGGTTCACCTACGATTGTATCACAATGTGTTGCCCACAACATCTGCGATGGATTACACTGCTCTCTCACAGCGCACACAGTATGCAAGTGGATTGGGGTCCCTCACTTTGACGGCAGGGTTTAGATAAAAGGCTCGGGCTAGTGATGTGGTTGGGGGCTGGACGGGTCGCTCAGTTCTCCCGCCGCTAGTCTTCGCAGGGCCCGATGCGGCGCGGGATGTGTATACCAGCCGTGTTTCGGGTTGTAGTGCTCGGGTACATTTATAAACGACTCCACTGATGCTCCAGGCGTTCCGCCACCAGATTCTGTTTTGATTGTCCGCCAACGTCCCAATCCGCAGGATATTTCTATATAGGATCTTTAAAGCTGCACAGCTCTGTACCTAGGCAGCCATTTTAGTCAGCGTCCAACAGTGCCCCTGCCTGATTTCAATTCTGACTCTTTAGGATGTAAACCAATTCCAGCTAGTGGAAAACATTCACATGTAGGTCTTCTCCGAATTCCTGCATCCATTCAGAGAGGGAATTAGATGGTTTCATTAGATCTCTAAGAGCATCTGCAGTAGCAGAGTTTTGCCATATGAGACCAACACTTTAAATCAACATGTCTACAGTTGTGCCTTAATGCAGGCTGCAGACTTTTCACCAGGATCATGTCCTTCTTAGTTGCTCGTTTACATCTGCGGGTGATTCTTCTCTGGATGACTTGTTTTTAAAGGGGCCTGTCCCCTTAGAGAAGAGATTGTTTTCAGGAGACCATTGATGTAACTTAGGAGCACAGATTCTGTTAAACAAAGCCAAGTTGCATCTTGTCCCTAATCACCATAATCGAGTTGTATGGGCCATTTAGTACTTGGTGATGTAAAAAGCATGCTGATCTCAAGACACAAATTTGGATATTCTGCATACCAAACAATGCTTTCAGAGCAATGCAGCAGTTTGTTTGATTCCCAAGGTTATTTTGCTTAGTGGCCCACTGTATCTTCTAGTTCTGTAGGAAAAACTCAAACTCTGCTGTGTCACAGCTCTGAATTTGTATCAATATGTAGACCTTCAATCAAAACCAGTCTCTGTTACAACACAGGTTCTAGATTCCCTCTTTTAGTGGATTCAATGAGCGAACCTCATTGATGCATCTCCTCTCAACACTCCACAATCTGAGGTTATTGTGACAGATTCCTCGGAATACGGGTGGGGAGCTCACTGCATGGGTTTATAGGCTCATGTGCTCTGACCAGGCAGGACAGAAAGAACCATATCAGTGTTCTAGAACTGAAAGCCATTTGTTCTTGCACTAAGCTTCTTCCTGCCTTCAATCTAAAGAAAGGTGGTGTGCATTTTTACAACTGATTCAAGAGGTATGTTTTACATCAGCAAAAATGGAGGATCTGATGCCTGTCAAGCCTTATATTGGTACAGATTTGAGCCTGGACTTGCTGTCACCACCTTTTTCTGAGAGTCCCCATCTTCAAGGCAAGACAAGTGTATTCGCAGGTTCCCTAAGCAAGCTCTTAAGTTATTTCCATGAATGGGAGTTCAGATCATTTGTAGCCAGGTAGATCTTCATTAAATGGAGCCACCCTCAAATAGATCTCTTTGCAACCGACAATTCTGTCTGCACACACTATGCAACAAAGGTTGTCATTGATTGCCTTATCTAGGATTGTCTTTACCTGGGGAATGCTCTTATGTACTGGTCAGACAAGATACTTTCCACCTCTTCCTCTGATTTAGATGACCCTGCTAAAGATGAATGGCCAACCAGCGACTAGAATTCCCTTGGTACCTTTTTGCCGACTGTTTTTAGGGATTGTAACTCCCCCATCTACTTCAGCGGGAACCCCATCATATTAGTTGATTGTTTTGGACCCTAGCCTGACTTTTTGTGGGTATTCAGTCTTTTCTTTACCTTACTCCCCTTTCACCCCACATCATTTGGAGTGCACTGGTGAGTTCCTAAGGCTACTAGTGTAGAGAGACTATGTCCCCATTAAAACACTTTTTATGTAGCAGTACTTCCTAACTCATGGAGAGTCCAGCAGGGAAACATTGTTTTCATAGTTTTCGTTTGTGTATTCTGTGCATTTTTCAAAACACAGGCTGGTGTCAGGGTTACCTCCCTGAAGGTTGTTTGGTACACTACAGTGCCCTCCTACATTTTTACTAGTGAGTGAGCAATTTAACCACATTGGTAGTTGAAAATAGCTACACTTCTCCCTTAGTACTTGTTGCTTCCAGTTGTAATCCTCTGCAGAATAGCCTGGCGAATGTTCTTCAGGTTTGACGTTCAGAGGTTGTCCTGTTGAGGTTGGCTTCTGTTAGGGAGAATTCTCAGAAATGTGCTAATTCCTCTCTACCTTGGAGAACCCCAGCTCTTTGCTGGACTCTAGGACTTTTTTTTTTTTTTTTTACCTGGAGAGAGTGAGACCCTGTTTTCCCCACTCGCTCATGTAATTTTAATGTGATTTGAACTCTGTTTCTCTTTTGGTTATGGAGTCTGACGAACTTCATAGGCATCATCTTTTACATTGTGTTACACAGCACCTTCAGTGTAGCGACACAGGGAAGTCTTCCAGACTTCCCCAAGGTTTAAATACCTTCACTTGGATAAACTATTGTTTCCAAGAGCAGTGAAGTGAAATTGACTTTACTTATATTTATAATTTTCTAGATGAGCACACACTATCTTACAATAGGGTGCTGGATGGGGTACTTGGTATCCCCTTTGACTAGCTTCTTATATAACATGTTTATGTTGCCCTTTCCTCGATGACAGTGGCAGTGGTTTACTTTTAACTACTGTGGTGTGCATTTACCGCAGGCTGCATTTGCAGCTGCAGTAAAACACCCAAGTGTGCCATTTTTGTCAAAATGGCCCGGCATTCTTTTTTCGCCATTTTTTCTAGTAAAGGTCCTTCTTGAGATTCATTCTGCATGCCAAACCAGGTTTGGTCCCTTTGGTCGTTTTGTCTCCAGGGTGTCTGGCGGGGGCAGGTAGCGAGGGAGGTGCCCGAAACTCCCTGTGCTTAATCTCCTAGGAGACAGGAATGCACTCTTAGGTGATTGGCCGACTGGCTGTCCGGCAATAACAGCCAACCTGCTGGGTGACTGACAGCTAGGCTGGAATGAATTGGAGAAACCTGCATAAAAGGCAAGGCATTTTGGCTTGAAAGGCAGAGTCAACCACTGGACGAAGGAATCCGAAGAAGAACGTAGAGGACGTCTGCTGCAACTCCTGGACCGTTGGTTTGCCCTGTGAAGCCCTGCTGCTGTGCTGAAACTCCAATTTCTTTTTGACTAGAGAAGCCCTGCAAGGATGACTTCTCCCCTTGAGTTGGTGGGACCAATCAACTCCAAAGTAAGCCACCTGGACATCCTCTCAGAGCTGGTTGAAATTCCACTGCAGTTGCTGCTGGAACCAAATAGCCAGGGAGAGGAACACCAGATTGTGTGTTGCTTTTAAGTTGGCCAAGAGCTCCAGGAAGATCCTCCGAACTCTCAGGAGGCAGGACTGACCGAGCCTGAGCCACCTCAACGGTGTGTTGGACCCCAGATGCAAGGAAAGCCATCTCAACAGCCAAGAGTCTGCGGTTTTGCTATTTGCTTAGACGCGAGGAGCTGAAACCGCAAAGTGCCACTGAATCAAAGTTTGTCCTTTCCTGTCGTTGACCGGCCCGTTGCAGTGCAGGAGTTCTACAGTCGTCCTCCCTCTTGTCCCCACAACTGGGGCCCAGGAACACGGGATTTGCAGAGCTGCACAGGAACAGAAGTAAGCCAAAGCACTTTCCTTCTAACCAAAGGTACTGTACAGTCTAAGAACTTCCCTCTTGTTATAACCTTACCTGTTCTCTGCTGAGACTTGTCTGGGTTGCCCTTTAGATTTGCCAACAGCTCCTTTACTTCACAAGCCTAATCATTTTGTGGCTCTGCTTTGATTTCTTCTTTTCTACAAAGGCTTCTAAAACATTGTGCAAGACTTTTACTTACCTGCCAGAAGTGTTTCAGTTCACCTAGACTTTTGCCCAATTGACTTTGGCCTAGCCTGGTTCCCTGACTGACTCTTCTTCCCTTTGTCATTGTGTTTGGTCTTCCTTCCAGGAAGGGGTTAACTGTGTATTTGGGGTTACCAAAAGTACTTATCTGCTTCAGAATATTTGTGTAAATTCTTGTTCTGTTCCAATAACCTTTTTTTCCTTTGACATACGTCTGATTCTAAATACTAACAGTGATATATTAATGTCCACAGCGCCCTAGTTACTAAAGTCACCTGAGGGCGTACGAAGTGTCTGTGTGCCATCCCAAAAAGATACTGATTTAGACATATTAAGAGTGTGTATTTGGAAGTATATTTGTTTGTTACTATTATATTGCCCCCTTCTGAAGATGGCTTACTGTAACTGACTGTTAAATGAATGAAGGAAGAAACCTTGTGTGTAAGAGTTTATTTGAATACTTGTCACTGTGAATCTCTGTGCAACTCCCCTACAGCTCACATTGACCCCTCTTGAGATAAGCCTGGCTGCTCAATCACGCTACTAGCCTGTGTAGTAGACTTATACCAAAGGTTGGGTTCCTATTGCCGGGTCGTCAGGGTTGTTGTAGTGCACCCAAAGGGTACTGCATACTACCTTGCCTAACAGCTTCCTGCTCAAAAACCATTCTAGTGTAGACTACTGAAACTGCAACTGTTAAAACGACCCTACCTTGACTTTCTGCCTAACACTCTAGCCTACACAGCTAACTTTCCCGATATATTACTGTATCGAATCTTGCATAGCCCTGCTAACCGTTTCAAATGCTCTAAAAGGTTTTCTAGTTGCTCTGTCATTTCCCAAAGGTAAAAACCGAAGGCTAGTGTGACTAATCTAGCAATATCGTCATGTTTCTCTGGAGGGAAGCCTCTCATGCGTGGATAGGGACAGGCATAAGGTACCTGTGCATGGCTTTCTGCAGGAAGGTCACGTAGGTGAAGACGAACCCCAGAAGGACAGGAAAAAACTAGACCAAAATAATCTCACAGCCATAATTACTTATGGCATTCATGTGCCCGTACAATATATCTATATGGCTTATCGTGATATTGATGAATATTTGAATATTTCCAGTGAATCACCATATCCACCTTTCCTCCCTGCCCCCTTTTCAGTACTAAGGTGAGGAAGAGGGCTTGAGCAATGAAGATGACCAGAGGCAGTAAGGCAACGCCGCAGTCTACTCTATGGACATTTCTAAACCATGCTGACAGACTTGGGAGAAAGAGGCAGACACAGAGTTTGATGGTAACTTGATCTGATGACGGTAAGAACGCTGATGGGGAACATACCAGTGGTGCACGGAAACGTTGAACCATGCACAGAGAAACCGGAACAGAGGAAGCATACTGCTTGAGAGCCTGAGACATCACGAGCGGAGTGCAGCAGAAGAAAGCAAAACTAGTGCCAGCCGACTAACGGGACGCACGCAGAGCCGGCATACCGAAGCGGACAGAGGAGGAGAGACGTGAGGGACAATGAAGTCGCCCGGTACACCCAGAAAAAGCAAATGGGTTACCGATTGTCTGAGTGTGTATGCCATGTCACATGAAAGGTGCGAGAGAGTCAAAAGGAAACATTTGAAGGAATTGGAATATTTTCAAACAATATTGAAAACGGGTCGGCGACCAGATGCTTCTAAAGGAGAAGTTCATTTAAATACAGACAGTATTGGATAAAGGGCAGAAGCCCAATGTTTTAAAGGCAGAGTGAAAACAGGCACTTTGCTAAACAAGGGTCAGTGACCCAATATTGGTCAAATATCATTTTGTGGATAAACGAAAGTTTGATTGGAGAAGGGAGAAGCCCTGGTGGGTTAGTGAGTCGGGCATGCAGTGAGTCTGGGACTCACACCCATGAGACAAAGACAAAAAGACTTACTAATTTCACATCCTGGCAGGAGAGTAAACCAGGAGTATAATGAGAAGTAAACTTGAAAGTGAGAAGCAAAGTGAATGTGGAATTGTGAAAAGTATAAGAAAGGGAGCAATCATGCCCATTATTTAAGGACAGATAATAGTCACAAATACCCTGGCTGGAGAATACACCAGACACATACAAAAACAGAACTGCTAATGGAAAAAGGAAGAATGGTAGCCAATTAAAAATAATGGAACAACTGAATGTGTGAAGCTGGACAATAAGAGCATCTCATGTGGGAAAATTCACACCCTTTAAAATTGTGAACACCAAGAATGAAGTATTGAACAGTGAGGACAAGAGGGGCTAAGGAAAAGGGGAACAAGTGGAGAAACTCGAGCTGAACTTATAAAACAAAGCCATGGCAGGGAAGAGAAACGGAGTTAATACTTTTGTAAAACAGTGAAACTTTGTGGATCCTTGACCGAAGGCACCGGAAAGACATTGGAAGAACAGAAGAAACCTAAGGGAAGGGAGGACCCTTTTTTCCGAAATAACTTTTCATTCCTTTTCTTTCTGCACCTTAAACAGGTATGTTTTGGAATTCTGAAGGAAAGCAACAAATATATATATATTTGAGGCGTGTGGGTCTGCTTACATCACATGCTATGCATAGGCCGACATCTAGTAGTAGTCAACGGAGTAATGCATGATTTGTTTTCGAAACCTGAGGAACATCGACTGGGCGTGTTGGTAATACTATCCCTAGTGTGAGGTTTACTGTACCCATAATCCTTCACGCGTCGAGGTCGATCAGTTTCTATTTTTCCACCATTGTGGTCGGTCGATAGTTTGCAGAGTTCTTCTGGCTAACACCTTTAATTAGACAAAGTTTAATTTTAGACTTTCTTCCTATCCTTTCTACAATCGCCCGTCACACTACCAACTGCTTTGGTGGCCTTCGACAGACGACGAACAGACTGCAGCCTACACAGGCCTCACCAGGCCTTGCCCCTTTACATTAGAGAAAGGGGGGAGGGGCAGGTTTTTACATATCTTTGCTGTTAGAGAATGCCTCTTCTGATCCTTTATCTTCCCTTTCATCGCTACGCTGCCTTTCCCTCTCGCTATGGAGAACACACTATTTAAGTTATGCCCATTCTGCAACAGGAAATACCCCTGAAGAAAGACAGTGTGCAATCACTGTCTGCCAAGGGATCACCCCAATAAGACTCAAGTCCTGCAAACTTTTCTGCCCGAAAACTTTCAATTACCATCGAACCAAGCGCTGGGCCGACCACGCCATGCAGGCCAAGGCCTCCATAGACGTGGCAGGGAAATCCAGTGACGGCAGCATCAACGTCCTAAAGTGATGCCGAGTATGATCTGGTTCTGAAGGAATCCCATGTGTGAGCCCCAGACTCCAGCAAGCAGGCCAGCGGTCCTGTGACTGCGAAATCTCCCAGTGGCAAAGGCACTTGCACCTCATGCCACTCTAAACACACAGCCCACGGCTGAATATGGATGACGTGTCGACCGTTCATAGCCATGCAGTGTCTGAGGTCTGTCCTCTGGGCCATCTAGTTCGCTGCTCAACAGGTCTCTGAAACCGGTGTGGACCAGGCCCGTTTCAGACACAGCGCCTATAAAGGCGCTTCTTTCTCGCGCCGAAGGGCATGCGTCGAAACCCCCTTGTAACACATCCAAAACGAGGGAATTCATTGAGAAGCATGTCCCGCACACGCTTTTACAGTCCAAGACCTCAAAGACACCCAAATCTTTGATTCCCCTACCTTCCCAGCCCTCTACCTCCCAAGATAGCGGCTATGTTAGCTCCAAAAACACCCTTTCAGGGGCTCTGTCACAAGGGACCTAGAACCTTGCAGGACACCCCTACTCCCTCAGCATTTCCCAAATCAACTGAGTGCACCCCAGAAAGTTTTGATAGGGTAATGAGGTTATCCTGCTTTGTGGACTTAATGGACCGCCACCCTGAAGAATTTAGAAACCCCCAGGACCCAACCCAAGGAGGAAGGGGTTATCCAGGGATGAACCACCTGCCAAGGTGCCACGCTTAGTTGCCTCACAGCCCAGCACCTCTACCCAGACTCGTGCTACTCCACAGTCCCATGACCCCTCTCAGGATTTCTACATTGTAGAACCCTCAGGTTCTCAAGATCCTTTTTGCCAAGGGGACCAGTATGGTCAGGACCTATATTACGATGTCATATACTACGTCATCCAGTCCCCAGATAATCAAGATCAGCCAGTGGCTGACTCACCGATTGACAATCGTCTCCAGTATAATGAGCTGCTCCATGGGGCCGCCCAGCATTTTAAGATTCACATTTGGGAGGGACAACTTAACGAGGATTTTTTTGAGGATATTCTGGGAGACCAGAAATCCACTACGCAGTTATTCCCCTCCTGCAATCTGGATAGGTGTATCCAGCCTTCCCTCTGTCATGGCCACAGGCCCCAGAACACAAAAACCACACCATCTAGTGATGGGAACAAAGGGTCACTTGACTCACTTTTGTCCCTTTGGGACCTATAAACACAGGGACCCTGGCTGGACTCAGTCCTGGCGCCTTTGATGCCAGGCTCATATAGAGATGTGAGCAGGAAAACTTTATTTCCGTGCAGGAGTGTTTTTATTTTTACAAGAACTTTCCGGGAGTTGAAAGCCTTTATTCCAGAGAACATCCTCTAGTGCTGGCTCATAGGGTGTGGCAGGCTGAACCTGGTGGACGTGGCTTCAGAAGCTGAGCTATATAAGCAGCTCCATCCTTAAGGCCGGTGCTTCGCGTTACTGTGCACTCGCGTGCAACGTGACGCTCACCGCCGCTTGGACCAGTTTACTTACCTTTGAAACCAGGCGTTCTCCTGCATTCTCACCTCCAGGAAACCGGTGCTTCATCGCTTCATATCCTGACATCCAGTGATCTTGATCCTGACGCCGCAGCACCACACTCCGCATCCACGAACTCGGACCCTGTGAAGAAGAAAGACAAGGTTAGAACATCCGTCCTAGGGCCACGCCGCATTTGAACCCCACGCGCATCATAGTTAACATCTTACCAGCTACTGTACCACTGCACCTTCGTTCCTCATTCCCTCCAGCTGTCGCCTCGAGCTCCGCAGCTTCTACTGGGCCGGCAACATCACCTGCAAGGGAAGAAAGCAAAAGAGCAAACATCAAAAGGGGAACGGACAGCAATAGAAGACAACAAACTTTACGATACAACAAAAAAAGACTAGGAAAGACAAAGGCAAACGGGAACACTTACCTGAAGTATAGTGGCTTAGTCGCAGCATGACGGGGCTACCACGTGCAAGGGACCATTGAAGGAACTCGGTCCAGATCATACAGGCGCCCCTGCCAGAAGCAGCAAGACGGAGTGCTGGCCGAAACTAATCAACAGGTGAGCTTTCCAGGGACAGTGCATCCCACGGGTACCACGGTTTGGGAGAAGAGGTCTGGAAGGGGATCAGGCACTCAAGCTGGCATATTCGCGCCCCCTATTCTCCACGCAGGAGCAGGCCCGAGCAGCATCACCCATTACCACCAGTCACCACATAAGCGCCGATGGCGAAGTCGGACCCGAGCAACCTCAACCCCGGGAGGGCTGCAACAGTGGCTCAACGCCTCTGCAGAGACCAGGTGAGCGCAACACGCTCCTTCCACCAAATCTTACCAGAGCATTCAACCCTTGCCTTGAGACGGTGTCAGTTTGGCCCCTACCGACTCACTGTACATCAGGGGTCAACTGAAACCCGATTCCTTGGTTGTCACCACAAAAAGGACGAGCAGGCACAACTCTGGCCTCCACAGTGGCCCCGCCTGATAAAGCAAGAAGATCTCTACCTTTGGCAGATAGGTGGCTTCCTCATCTGCCTACCAGACTAGAATAGCCAACAATACCATCCTCCCTTCTGGCTTGCTATAGTTGCCACAAGTGGGACGAGCTGGAACAACAAATTGGGCAAGCAAGTGGCCAACTGCATCTTAAACAGCTTAGTTACCGCTGGCAATACAAGCCACATCATAGATGAAGGCTTGTTAATTAAACGCCATGCAGTCAGGGTTTAAGTTGGAAACGCAGGCCAAGCTATTAAACATGGCCATTGAGCCCAATGCCCTGTTCGGTAAAACAGTTGAGGATGCGTTTAAGAGTGCCAAAGGGGAGTATGATACCCTCAAATCTCTAGACAACTTTCCAGCAACCCTTTTGTCCAAAGGGGGGCCTTTAATCCAAGGAAATTATTTTATGGGCAGTGCCCTCAGAGTTCCTCCAATTACGGCCAGGGTAGCTAGTTGCCATCATGGGGCACCTCTCAGGGACAGGCCATCTCCAATTTTCAGAGAGGCTCCAAAAAGGAGCATAGGTAGAGCCTCTTCCACCAGAGGCTCCACCCCACCCAAGCAATGATCCCCCCCCCCGCTCCAAGCCCACGATCCCCCCCCGCTCCAAGCCCACGATCCCCCCCGCTCCAAGCCCACGATCCCCCCCCGCTCCAAGCCCATGATCCCCCCCCCCCCCCCCGCTCCAAGCTCATGATCCCCCCCCCGCTCCAAGCTCCCTCCCATGCTACTCCAGTAGGAGGTTGCATCTCAAAATTCACCCACGCATGGGAGGGGATCACTTTTGATAAGTGGGTGTTAACCACCGTGGCGGGTGGATATTGTATAGAGCTTCTACAGAAACCATCCAACGACCCACCAACATACAGAAAAATGAAATCAGAAGAGAGGCGCATATTACTGGAAGAAGTCAAAACCCTGCTGGAAAAGGACTCGCTATGAATCTTCCCGGGAAATCTGGTAAACAAGGGTGTTTATTCAACGTACTGCCTTGTGCCAAAGAAAGACTTAACAATGCGCCCAGTACTAGACCTGTGCCCAGTGAACACTTATGTCAAGCCACAGAAATTTTGCATGGCAACGCTACAGGTGGTAACATTGGTTATGAAAGATGCATACTTTCATATTTCAATGTTCCCAGTGCACAGATAATATCTGCGCTTCCAAATAGCGGGCGCACACTTCCAGTTCAAAGTGCTCCCGTTCGGCATAGCCTCAGCTCCAAGGGTATTCACCAAGGTATTAGTGGTGGTAGCACGGACCTACGAAGAGTCAATCCCAGTGTACCCTTGTATAGACAACTGGCTAAGATCAGGGAAGTTCCCTCAAATATGCAAATAAAACACCAAAGGAACAATCAACCTTCTGTTCCAATTGGGCTTCTCTATCAACGAGAAGAAATCCAGTCTCATAACCAGTAAAATAAAACCATTCCTACGAGCAATCATAAAAACAAAGGAGGAGCTAGTCTTCCCCTCAAATGAGAGAGTACAAAACATGCTGTTGCAAGTACCTCACTATCTAACCGTACGCAAGGCAGTGCGCCTGCTTGGGTTGATGGCCTCATGCATTTACCTAGTTCTACACACGCCGCTACACATGCGCCCAATGCAAGAGTGGGTAGCAAAAAAAGGGTCTTGGGCAAGCGGTCAGTGGGACGATCTAGTGGTTGTTTCGTTAACCCTAGTACAGGCTCTTCGCTGGTAGTCGAAATACAATTTGCTAAAAGGAAAACCCTTTTGCAATCCACCAGTTCAAGCGATATGAACCACAGACTCCTCACTGTCCGGATGGGTAGCCATTACCTTCACCACACAGCTCGCGGCCAGTTGACACACACCAGAGCCCAGAACCACATTAACCTTCTAGAACTCCTAGCAGTTCTCAACTCTCTGCTGGCTTTTCAGCAGCATCTACTAGGTCAAACCGTGCAAGTCCTCACAGACCACACCACTGCCATGTTTTACCTAAACAAACAGGGAGGCACACTCTCCACGTCTGTCCAGACTGTTGCAAACAATCTGGAAGTGGGCACTGAAGCGGAACATGTTCCTTGCCTCTCAACACATTCCAGGGGAACTCAATACTATTAGCAGACACTCTAAGCAGAAATCCTCTACCCGAGGCACATGAGTCGCAAATCAACACAGATATTCTGGACGAGATCTCAATGTGGGGTTATCCTCCTTTAGACTTGTTCACCACAAACACACAATGCCCAGACTTCACATACAGGTTTCCCCAACTAAAGATTTCCTGGTCGAGGAAATTTGCTTATGCTTTTCCACTGACACCACTCCTGAGCGGGATAGTGGACAATATGCACCAGGGACAAGCCACTCTAATCCTAATTACTCCAATGTGGGCAGGACAACCATGGTTTCCACACCTGCTCAAACTGGCGATGTGCAAGCCGATCAAACCTCTGTTCCCCTCCAACATGCTGTCCCAACACAAGGGGACAACACTCCATCTACATCCTCAGTCTATGATCTATCTTGGCAGCCTGACTCCTGAAGTCATAGTTTGGGCACTTAAACCTTCATCATAGGTGTATGGAGATCCTCAAGGATGCACAGAAACACAACACCGGACACTGCTACTTAAACAACTGGAAAAGTTGTCGGGTAAGGCGCGGATCACAATCCCTAAATCCAATTGAATGTTCACCATCCAACATTCTACACTACATGCTTTATCTACTAGACTTTGGACTAGTATTTAACTCCATCAAGGTACACCTAGCAGTCCTGTCTGCGTACAACACTTCACAAAACAGTGCTAAAACATCTATTTGCTGCTGTACCTTCTCACAACCCACCTCCTTCTCCAGGTACTGCTCTCTAATCTATGCATAGCATGTGATCTATGCAGATCCACAAGGCTCGGAAGGCATACATTACTCGCTGTAATCGTATTTCTGGTGATTGTATCTGCTTAGATTCACATACGCCCACCCTTCCACCCCTCCTGCAGTTGAAGGTGCATAGATGTTTCTTGGTCTATCTCCATTTTCTGCTTTATTAGATCTGTGCTTGCGCTACACGTTATGCAACCTCATGTCAGAAAAAAAACAATCTGAGGGACCTCGACGAGTGAAGGACCATGGGTACAGTAGATGTCATACTAGGGATAGTGTTACGAACACCCAGTTGACTTCCCTTTTTCGACTTTCGAAAACAAATAATTTAATACTTTGCGAATACCACTAGATATTGGCCTATACATAGCATGTGAATCTAAGCAGATACAAGCATCAGAAATATGATTATGGTGTGTAATGTATGCCATACAGATAGCTTACAGAAATCCCCTTGTACACATTATATTGAGGGTTTGGACACTGGAAGGAGGACACTCTTTTGTTTATCATCCTGACAGAGACGCGCCTAATTTTGTTGAGGCAGGGAAACCCCTCTTCTAGTTAGGGATAGACATGATTTTCCCCAACCGTTTTGTTTTGAAAATAAGTTGGGCGTCATTTTGAAACAGATTACTGCATCCAAGTCTTACTCTTGATCCCTTAAACTAGCCTATGTCCATCTCTGCCAGAAAAATCTTGTAATATCTTTGCCATGTAAACTATCACTAATGATGAAAGAAAAACTCTACGTAAATATTTATACGTAAAACATGTTAAATCCTGGCATACATCAAAACACTACTAAATCAGAGTTCACGATCAAACCGAAACCATTTAGCCACTTATATGGTGGTTGGAAGTGGCGCTGCAGGAGAAGCTTGAAGACAGGCTCGTTTGAGGTGAGCCGATGCTCAGTGAGGAACCTGGATTGACTCCGTAAGAGTCTGACTACTGTTGAAGCTGCAGTGATGGCTTGAGAGACTGCTCCTTCCGTTCAGTTTTGTTGAATGATGTGCAACTTCTTTTCAAGTCAGCCTCACACCGGTCAGCGCACAAGGCTCTAATCCCTGCTCACGTGGTTTGCTCCAGATCACACAGCCAGATGCCATCCCAACCCCATTTATTCCCATGCAATACCTCACATACAATTAAAACATTCTGGTGGCTGTAAATTGTTTTGCTGGTACCCTTGATGGTGCCCGAAGGGAAGCCCCTCTGAAGTGGCATGTCCCAGGGTCTGGCTTTAAAGGGTGGTGTTTGTGAAACTCTGCTACTAATTTGGGCACCGACATATATTGTTGGGTATCTAAGAATTATTCTTCCTTTCTAAAACCCTCCCTTTCCACTTAATACTGTAACTTACATTTGGAAATTCAAGAAACTGATATTGCCTTTACTTCATGTTCATTCACTTCCTATAACAGACAAGGGGGTGGTCTTTGGTATCCTGGTTCTAGGTGTCGCCACTTTTAGTAAACAAACATGAAATGCTGCATGAACACATGTTTTTTGGACAAAACAGTTCTGCAGCTTTCGGATTAGGTTTTTTAAAATTAATTTTCTTATTTTTATAATGTTTTAAAAGTTTAGGTCTGATGTATTTGGGGGTGTATGTATTTCTCCCTTGTATGATGATGATTAGTGAACAACCTGTTCGTCCCTACCTCATAATCGGATACTTTACCATCATCAAAATGTGGTACTTAATCTTTCCTAACAGCAATATTTGCACTCTCCCTTTCGACCATTTCCCATAAAAAAATCTAGGATGATACTTAAAGGTGCTGAACAAAGGTGTCATTGAAATACTAACAGTATTTAACAGTATTGTTTTAACAGAACTTTCTTCTCCCTGAAGATAACACCGACATATTTTTCCAGTTCCTGATTCACCTTCTTGGCCTAACCATCCGACTCTGGGTGGTAACTGGAGGACAGGCATGTCTTTATTCCTAACTTCCTGCAGAATCTGGATACTGTTAGGGTCCGTTGGCAATTGGCACTGGTTCAATTTACCTCTTGGTCAATGTTTTCGTCAGCAGAGGTGGAGCATGGGAATATGGGCATTGAGGTATGTTGATAGCTTGTCTTTCCTTTGACAACATGCAGACACAGGAAGGTTTCGCAAACCAAGATTGAGTACAGTTAGAGGCAGTCTGAATTAGACTCTTGTAGAGGTGAATTGGAATGATTCTACATTCTAAACTGCATTTCATATAGTGAGCTGTGTGGACAGGACTTGTTTTTGATGGGGTCTTCATAAAGAGGCCCTACAGGAAGACTAGGAAGGAGGAAGAGCAAAAAAAGTATGAAGTGACTTCAGGACAACTGTCAATCTATGAACTGGTGGAAGTGCAGTGTTCATATGTGTATTTCCTAAGCTAATATTCCGGAAAACTTAGCGATAAGTTGTAGATATGTAAATGCATTGAAGGGTCTACTCACCGGTTACCGTAGAATTGACATGTGAAGTGGATTGACTTTTTGTCAACCAGTTACAAATTTGCCATTGAGTTTACAAGTCCACAGCGTTGTTAAAATTCATTTGAAAAGGCGCTGGTGGTCATGCGCAGTATAATATTACTCTGTCGCATGTTGTGATTACCTGTAACAGAACGCTTTTGGGGCATTGCCTCGAGCCCTACACCAACTCAAACATGGCACATTGAAGGAAGGTTAGGCAGTTCAAGCACGCAATACACTAGCATCACTCGCACTGTGGGCACATAAGTAAGGGAGACAAACGATCACAACAGTTAACTGTTCGGAAGGTGTGGGAGTCCAGATTGAAGTTCACGAGCAGTGGTATTGGTGCTGGTGTGCATGAGAATTGGAATACATCTTTATGAATCGATAACTCGCTAGAAGATGAAAACATTTTAAGCTGAAGCGGGAAGGAAATCTGCTTCCCATCACCAGATATGAAATTTGCACATGTATTTAGGCGAGATCCTTGGATGTGTCCTTAACACTATTTTGTGTTTTGAGACGAAAGGTTCTGAAACCGACAGTGCTAGTAATTCACTTATTATTCTGATTGTGGAGACTGCAATGAAAAAAGCAACCTTATATGAAAATTCCTTTAAAGGCGTGAAAATTGGATATATACATCTCAGTAATGTTGGAGATTTTCTTTTTGCAAATCTTACCCTCTCAGTCCTGAACCTCCCAGCAATAAATTCAACCAAGCCCTGCTTCAGGCCATCAAACAGGTTAGTGTTAGACGTGCATCTGAACACCAACAAGGGCCGAGTACGTTCCTCGGTACAGAGGGCCGAGCCATTAAACCGTCTAATCAGGAAGTTCTACTCGGGCGCAAAGGTCACAGTCAGATCCATCATGCAACTCTTAGGCACCATGTGGTCATGCATACCCCTAATACAACATTGCAGGTTACAAATGAGGCGCTACAAGAATTTGTAGCTGATCTGTGGTCCCAGCTAAAGGGAACATGGAATGACAAGTGACAGTAACTAAGTTGCTCAGACAGCTTGCGGTGGTGGCTCATACCATCCCACATATCTAAGAGAATTCCATTCAGGGATCCATCTTTTCAAGAAACCCTGATCACAGATGCCTCACTAACAGGATGGAGCATGCATGCATGCATACACGCACACCCACACCGCAACTGTCAGTGAAGCACTGTTGGTCCCCGACCGAGGTACAACTCTACATCAACATACTGGAGCTGAAAGCATTGGCTCACACCCTCCACTCATTTCAACCAGTGCTTAAAGGCAAAGTGGTACGAGTGTTCACAGACAACATGACGACAATGTATTATGTACGAAAACAGGTAGGCACGAGATCAAGGACACTCTCCAGATCAGTCCAACGGCTGTGGCACAGGGCCATCCAAAACAACATGCAACTACAAGCATTTCACCTTCTAGGGAAAAAAAACTAAATTGCAGATCAGCTGTTCAGGGCCAACAACCAGTGAAACGAGTGGCAACTGGCGGACAAGAAATTCCTACAGATCTTCAACAGATGGGGAACACCGACCTCCGCTTACAATATGCAAGGTACTACAAATGATTGCAATATTTATTTATTTAAATTTATATAGCACGCAAGCAGCCCAGGGGCATTGAGGCGCTGTTACTTGCAATAACTTTGTTACATGGTACATATGATAGCGATTGTTGACACATTATGAGTAGTACAGGAAATCATACTGTTACAAATATTGCATTAGGGCGTAAATTACAAACCTAAATGATAAGTATTTGTGCTGATGTGTCGGTCCTCATGTGAAGAGGGTAGTTTTCAGTGTTTTGCGGAAGGTGGTGAGGGAGTCCTCGCCACGGATGGTGGGAGGTAGGGCATTCCAGAGGGTGGGCGCGAGGTAGGTGAAGCTGGACCCACCCGCTTTTACTCTTTTTACTAGTGGCACAGAGAGCATGTTGGTGTACGGGGATCTGGTTGGCCTGGTGGTGGAGACAGGGTGGATCCTTTGAGAAAGGTAGGCAGGAGCAGTGAAGTGAATGCACTTGTGGGTCAGTGTCAGGGTTTTGAATACAATCCTTTCCTTTATTGGGAGCCAGTGGGCTAGTTTTCTGGCTTCAGAGATGTGTTCTCTTTTAGCAATGCCTTGGGCTGCCCAGAGAGCATTGTTCTGTATTACTTGTAGTCTCACTAAGTTTTTGTTGGAGGTTCCTAGAAAGAGTACATTGCAGTAGTCTAGCCTGGAGCCGGTGATGGCTCTGGCTATGTTGGTGCAGTTCTCTTTGGATAGAAAGGGCCTGATTGCGTTGATAAGTTTAGCATGATATGCGGCTGCGGATGCTATTGCGTTGACTTGTCTATCCATGGATAGGCTGGAGTCCAGGTAGACTCCCAGAGTTTTGACAGAATCGGAGACCGGGATTTTAATGGAGTCAATGGTGAAGTGGCTAAATTGGACATCTAGGTTTTTTAGCATGTCGGGGGAACCTACCAGGAGGAGTTCCGTCTTGTCAGAGTTGAGGCATAGTCCGTTGTCAGCCATCCAGGCTTGGATGGTGTTGTACAGGTTGTTGAGGGTCAGGGAGTCGGTGTCATAGTTACCTGTGAGAGTGAGGAGGATCTGGGTGTCGTCGGCGTAGTTGGTGTATGAGATGCCCATAGCGTCGAGGATGAGGAAGAGGGGTCGTGTGAAGATGTTGTATAGGGTGGGGGAGAGACAGGAGCCTTGGGGTACACCACAAAGTATAGTAGTTGGGGATGCGGCGGCTAGGTCAGAGAATACTTGCATGGTTCTGTCTTGTAAGAAGGAGGTGATCCAAGCTGTGGCCTCTGGGGAGAATTTGGCGGTGGAGGAAAGGTGGTGGCATAGGACGCCATGATCCACGAGGTCGAATGCCGCGGATAGGTCAAGGAGTAGGAGAAGTGCTGGTTTACCCCTGTCTCTAGCATCGTCCATTTGGTTCTTCAAGTCAAGTAGGGCGGTTTCGGTCCCGTGTCTAGGGCGGAAGCCAGATTGGCGGAGTCCAAGGAGTTTGTTCTCTTCAATGAAATGCTGGACCTGCAAGTAGGCTGCTTTGTCCAATATTTTGAGGAGGAACGGGACAGTGGTGATAGGTCTGTAGTTGTTGGGGGAGGTGGGATCGAGAGTTGGTTTTTTCAAGAGAGGTCGGACCCAAGCTTCCTTGAGGGAGGCGGGGACTTTCCCTGTGGTAAAGGAGGCATTAACGAAGGCTATTAGGAGGGGCGCTAGCGCTTCCGTGCAGTCTTTGATAATGGAGGCTGGGCATGCATCACCTTTGCAGTTAGAGGGCTTGATGTTCCTCATAATGTTGATGATGTCTTTTTCTTGGATGGGTTTGAAGGAGAAGGGTAGGGGGGGATCCGTAGCGTGTGAAGGGATAGGGATATGGCTACTGGGTAGGGCTTGTTTAGTGGCTAGTATTTTGCTTTTGAGGAGGCTTAATTTGGTTTGCATGGCCGTTTGTATTTTGTCACACCAGTCTTTGTCTTTGGTGAGATTCTGGGGGGCGGGAGTGGGTGTCTCGAGCTCTCTGAAAATGGCGAAGATTTCTTTGGTGCTAGATTGGGCTTCCGAGATTCTGGATTCAAAGGATTTGGCCTTTGCTTGGGTGATTGCCTTTTTGTATTTGGTGGATAGGGCTTTAAAGATCATCTTGTCTTTTTCAGAGTGGGACGTTTGCCACTGTGTGAGTGCAGCTTTCTTCTCGTTGCGGAGTGTGAGGAGCTCAGGTGTGAACCAAGAGTTGGAATGGGTAGTGGGTTTGGATTTGCGTGGTTTAAGAGGGGCAATGGAGTTGATAGCTGATTTAATGGCAGTATCATAGGTTGTTGCAAGTGTTTCTGGGTCTGATGAAAAAGGTGGTCTGAAGGCTGGGCCTTGGAGGAAGGGCAGTAGCCTTTCCTTGGTGAGCTGGCGGGAGCTTCTGGCGAGGCAAGGAGGGAGCGGTTGGGGCAAGGGGGCAGCAGGGGAGCTAGTGGTGAGGATGCTAAAGGTGATGATGTGGTGGTCAGACCACGGGGTGGGATTGTTAACTGTAATGATGAGTGGGCAGTTATGCTGTGCTATCCAGTCGAGCGTTCTGCCTTGAGTGCGAGTAGGGCTAAGGATGGTGTTCTTGTAGCCTAGAGCATTGAGGGCAGAGTCCAGGGATTTGGCTGCTACGTCCTTACTATCCCGGAGCCCTAGATTGACGTCCCCGAGGAAAATGGCTTTAGACTGTTTTTTGAGGTTGTCAGAGAGGAGGTGGATGAGAGAGGCTTGGAAGTCTCCTGTTGGGCCTGGAGGGCGGTAAATGGTGTGCACAGTAATGGTGCAGTGGGGAGAGAGGGTTATTTTAACTTGGAGGTAGTCGCTGTTGTTGTTGTTGATCAGGGATTTCTCTATCTTTCTGATAGAGAGCGAGTCTCTGGCAATAATTGCTACACCTCCACCTTTGGAGAGGCGGTCTTGTCTGGTTATGGAATAGCCAGGGGGTAGGGCGAGGGATAGTGCCGGGCCGGAGGCATCATGTAGCCATGTTTCTGAGATCATGAGTAGATCTAGGTTGTGGGAGGTTAGGAGGTTGTGTATGTCCAGGGCGTGGGCATTGATGGACCTGGCGTTAATCATGGCGCATTTCATGTGGGGTTCAGTAGTGCCTGAGGGGGGGTTCATGATGAGAGAGGGTTCGGTGGAGGGGGGGGGTTGAGCTCTGAGTGTTAGGGGAGATGCAAATCACAGATTTTACATTGGGGGTCATATTTTCAGCGGTGGTGGACACATGTGGTATAGCATTTGGCACACTAGCATTCAAAATGGTGGTAGAAGAATTGCAAATCACAGATTTTACACTGGGGGTCACATTTTCAGCGGTGGTGGACACATGTGGTATAGCATTTGGCACACTAGCATTCAAAATGGTGGTAGAAGAATTGCAAATCACAGATTTTACACTGGGGGGTCACATTTTCAGCGGTGGTGGACACGTGGTATAGCATTTGGCACACTAGAATTCAAAATGGTGGTAGAAGAATTGCAAATCACAGATTTTACACAGGGGGTCACATTTTCAGCGGTGGTGGACACATGTGGTATAGCATTTGGCACACTAGCATTCAAAATGGTGGTAGAAGAATTGCAAATCACAGATTTTACACTGGGGGTCACATTTTCAGCGGTGGTGGACACATGTGGTATAGCATTTGGCACACTAGCATTCAAAATGGTGGTAGAAGAATTGCAAATCACAGATTTTACACTGGGGGTCACATTTTCAGCGGTGGTGGACACATGTGGTATAGCATTTGGCACACTAGCATTCAAAATGGTGCACGGTCATCCTCATAGTGCCAACATGGGCAAGACCACTGTGGTTTTCAGAGCTTCTTCACCTGTCCCAGGGTGGTCCAATTCCTCTGGGTCCAGATCCTGACCGACTTTTTATTTTATTTTTTTATAGATTATTTGGTTTATTGGATAAACCTTTCATCTGTTTTTCTTAATAACAATATTCAATTTAGCTTTGATACAAGAAGTTATGTCGTGGACATTAGGCGATGTGGCTTACAATCGTACTTCCTTTTCATTCGCCCATTTCACTGTAGTCCATCGGGAGTGTCTGGAATATCCTCAAGATTTTTCAGTTTCTTCTGTGATGGTATACCAAAATTGGACGATGACTAATTATTTATTACCAGCCAGTAGAATTTGGGCCCATCGCTCTGACGCCTATAATTGTATGTGTGATGTGATGTGCGTGTCTCTGAACAAGGATCTCTTCTGTCAGGGCTGGGCAAATCATTATTAGGTGGTATATTGTTTCAGTTTCTCCACTTTGTTTGCAAAGCGACAATGCAGTTGATCATTGGCGATCAATTTTCGTTTATTCAAAATTTCACGTGTGGGCAGGATGTTTAAGCGCAATCTCATGAAAGTGTCCTGTATTTGCTGTACTGGGAAGATATTTAGGTATTTCGGAAAGGTGGTTTAAAGATCTTATATCAAGTTCACAGTGTAAATTCAGTTGGTATTGAGCTTTCAATTCTATCGTCGAAATCCAATCATTAAGGCCGAATTTTCTTTTTGGCTTTTTGCGGTCGTTGCAATAGGGTTCCATAGAGAGATCGGCCTATATTCTTTTAGTTTCAACAAAGCTTTTCCAAACATCTATGAGTTATGGCATTGGTAGTAGTAGGCTTGTTACGAAGGATCTCCAACGCTGGAATATGGACGTCATAGATTATTTTTCTGTACAGGTCAAGCTGTTTCCAAGTGATGATCGAATCAAAGGACTGGAGTGCCAATTCGAAGCGTATCCAAGGCATCTGATATGATGTAGGAAGAGAGTGCTTTTCACCAAAATATCCCCTCGAGTTGTTGCCATGTTTTATGTTCTATGTTTATCATCGTTTCACTGCCGTAGGTAAGAATTGCTAAGACCTTCTGCCTGTAGAACAAGGTCAATGGTGAGAGTGAGAATTTTACGTATTTCTGGAGTAGCATTCGTCCTTGAATTGCTAACAGTCTTTGATTTAAGGTGTAACACCCAGTCTTTCTCGACTGGAGATTGGTTGATCCCATACACCCAAGTATTTTGTTTTAACTTGAACGAATTTCTGATTTTGAAGAAAAAATGAAGGGATGTTCTGTTTTCTCGCAGGGTGCTAGGAGAGAGGCATGACTTTTGTTTTTTGTGTATTGATTTTCAGCAGATTTATATCCATGTATGCTTTGGTATTTGAGAGGGCAATCTGGAGTCCTCTAGGGGTTTTCGCTAGTAAGACGATGTCGTCTGCGTATATCATGCAGGGTAGTAATGTAGCGTTTAGTTTGGGAGGATTCATCAAAGGTGTGTAGATATTAAGTCTGCTGTGAAAAGGTTGAAGAGGGTGACCGTTAGGGGGGCAGCCTTGTTTTAATCCATGCCAAATTCTTATCTGGTCCGTTAGCACACCTTCTGTCGACCCTAATCTACTGACCATGTGCAACCAACAGGTGCAACACCACAAACCAGTGTCAGGTCTGGGGCTATGTGGGGTCTGGACTGTCAGGTTTAGGGCTGGGTCTTTTGGCAGTGAGGTTTGGGTGGTGCTGGTTTTGAGAAATCTAGGGGTTGGTAATTCCACATTGGATTTGGCCCTTAACTATTTTATCAACAGGCCGAGGATTCCCCAAGCCATCTGCTTGTGATGGATTAGCTAATAGGAGGACAATTGAACTTGGAACCTTGGTTGACCTTTCCAACTGCCTTTCATTTTTCATCCTCAAGAAGGAAGGTCCTGCATAGGAGAGGCTCTGATTTTTGGGCCTATTCAGGAAGTACAGTGAAACAGTCCTCAAGAAAATCCACAACCACCTGGGAAAAGACAACCAGAATTGGTTGTGGGAGCGCAGCGCTCTGCTTTGTGACAGGATTTGAATCAGAGAAGGTAACAATATTTTGAAGAAAATGTTTATTCAAGTTTTATGTAAATAGCTTAGATACTTAGTTAAAAGCAAACTGAAAAAGGTTGCTTGCAAATACTGCTCCTTTTTTTTCTTGGTTTGAAATTCATGCTTGCAAGCACTGTTTCTTTTGTGATCTGAGCCTTTTGCTCATGTGTAGGGAGTCAGCATCCCATTACGACGACTCGCAGAGACTACTGTAGCCATAGAGCATAAGCATAGATAAGCATCTGCCTCAAATTTTATTTGCGCACTGAGATCCCTGTGCGCATGCTCAAGAGACTTGTCTTGATGCCTAGATTGTGAGTAGTGTCTCGCAAAGACAGAGTCAGGAAATAAATAACCTCGCAAATGCTGTGTAAAAGAATTATTTGCGCATGCTCAAATAGCATTTCAGCAGATTTTAAACACAGTTCCCCCGAGTGTGCCGCACTCCTTTCTCCAAGATAATATCTTTTTGTACCTAGGACAGTAAATATAATTAAAGGAAAATCGCGCTCTGGAGAAAGCTTTTCTGCTTCAAAGGTAAATATCTGAAGGCAAAGAAATGAAATAAAGCATGTTTGAGGCAATGTTTATCCTGGAGACACAGAGAAGACAATCTAGACTGACCATTAAATGTGTAATATAAGAAAATAAGACATTTCAAGTTCTCATCGTCTGTTTCCTATTATATAAAAGACTTCTGGAAGGAGCAAGTAAAAATAAGATCATTTAGGAACGTACCTGAGTTGAGGATAAACCAGTTAATTTGTAATTCCTTTATGAAAAACATTTTTACTTGGAAGAACTTCTTCAGAACTTTATAAAAAGACGTAAAAGTGCAAACCTTTTTATGCAATTAATTGGCTCCTCACATAGGAGGCGAACAGGTACTAGAAATAACTAGGGATTAGAGGTGGGTGAGTGTCAGTTTACTTAGCAGTAACTTATGTTTTGATTTCTCCTCCTCTACAGATTCTCATCTAAATTTGAAGATTGAAGTCCGTGTTTATTTTATCCACTTCCCCTGTCTCTCAGGGATGTTGAGACTGCTGTTTTTAGATCAGTAGTTGACTAAACATCCGAGAGGGTCTGTGGGGTTCAGCAGCTCCTGTGGACGAAGGAACCAGGACCTGACATCCAGGGGTGCTCAACTTAAAGGCCCGGCACCTGACTACAATGGGTTTGGGCAAGTCTCACTCATACAGGAGTGCAGAAACATCCTAAAGGCTGCCAGTGCGGAAGCCACCAAGAAATCCTACAAATGCATGTGCGATCGATTTTGCACTGGTGTTCTGAAGAACAGTTCGATCTGTTACGTGTGGAGCCTCACCAAATCCTACAGTACCTGTTAAAATTAGCCAAGGATGGTTTATCACACTCGTCCATCAAGGTCCATTTAGCAGCAATTTCTAGATACACCAGAAAGCAAGGAAAGGCTCCCATTTTCGGTGACAGCATTGTAACACACTTCATGAGATGCCTTTCTGCACCTACCCCCCTCAGTAAAAAGCAACTCAGGGGAGCTTAAACACAGTGCTGTCCGTCCCAATGAAACCTCAGTTCGACCCAATGGCGACTACAGATGTCTTGGAAGACTGCTTTTCTGGTAGAAGTCCCGTCTTTCAAACGGATGTCAGGAATGCATGCGCTATCTGTTAAACATCCATATCTCTGATCGGAAAGGAACAAGCTCATCCTGAGAACAGACCCTACATTCATTCCCAAGGTGCTATCCACCTTCCACTTACTGGGGTTACCACTCTTCCCAGGAGTAGGAATCCCAAGCCAGAAGTGAAAAAGGCGAAGAAGATCCAAGAAGATGGCAGCACCAAGAAGAGCAGATTCTGATGGCTCAATGGACAAAGAGGGGCAGCCAACAAGCAGAAAACAGTCCAAAATGAAGACTATGCTGGAGGCCACTCTGAATGGCCCAGAATGACCGGAGAGGCGCGGTATTGGTGTTCCAGCATAGTTCTTGGAGTTGGCAGCTTGCCAAAATGGCTCAAACTTCAGAAGTCCTTCCCTAAGTTGTCTGGGGCCTTCTGCCCAAATGATCAGGAAACGTTCTGACACAGTTTGTAATGCTGGGAAAAATGAAGGTAGGGTTAATTCTCTGTGGACCTATAGTGCATAAAGTAATCTGTACTTTCTTTTACAGTGATTTGATTTGTATCATGCCCTACTCTAGTGACTTTATATATGTTATCTATTATTAGTGTTGTGTGATATTTCTACCTGTTGGTCATTTTTCATAGTCATTTCTGGCCATAAATAACTGTATTTTTATACATACTGTCCAAGTTTAATTTGTGATTCCCATTGTGTGTACTCATTGTGAACCGTTTACAAGCTCACCACCTCTTGAGACTTAGTCTAAACCTCTCATCACTGCTAAACTGGGTTTGGATACAGCTCCCCAAGTTGTCCCGGTCACACTATAGGTTGGCCTTCTATACATCTGTCCACCAGGCAAGAGTATAGAACATCAGTCCTAACACATATGAACTGCAAAGTTCGGTGCAGAGGGCGAATACACAAAATGTTCTTCAAATGACTATTTTCCAGGATACTCAGCTTTAGCAAATACCTACGTTTTTGCTCAGAATTTTGTCAGTGCTTTTTTGTTTAACCTTGTAGATCCTTCAGTATATCTGCTTTGGTTGGCCCTTACATATTGTCCCAAAGCGTGATATACCCCCTAATGGCTGTTATCTTTGCAGTTTGTTTTTCTATATATCTGTTGCCATTTATATTTTTGAAGTGAGTGGTCCTAATAAAACCAGGGGGTGGGGGGGTGCAGAGGTCCCCAAAAATGGACAGCAGAACCTCCAAACATTCTACCCTAACTATGATCTACATATTGCCTGTTAATAGCTATTATGTGTAATTTAACTCATATAATCTACATAGAGGTTTAGACATACAATGCTGACTACTTTCTCTAACATTATCCTTGAGGTTGTGGTAATTGACTTGTAATTGGAGCATCCCTGTATTTGGTCCCTATCAAAAAAATGAGAAACAGTTGTCACATTGTGCTTTTCTTTCACCCGAGGGTTGAATGTGGATTCAATTGTTTTTATCCCGGCATAACTGCAGGGACTGCAGTAAAAGCTTTAGCTTCAAATTTCCCTGATGATGATTTTCAATCAGACGATTCCCTAAATACTAATATTGAGTCTCTTTCTCCAGGAAGCATGCCTCGAGATAAGGTGCGTACAAGGGCTTTTTGCGCATGACCATCTTGTAAATACGACAGCTTTATTTTCCTGTGTAAATTTACACACAGGTTTAGAGCAAAGGGCAGTGCAAAGGTCAGGTTACTTGACAGAAACCAGAAGGCTTCTTTTGATTTTTACCTACATGGATGTAATTGCAAGCCACCTCTGAAACAGAAAGTATTTCTCTGACGCCTTTCAAAAAAAGAAACTGCACACTGTGATAAAAGGAATGTTTTTTTTCCATTCAGCTTCAGAAGCACTGTGCATATTTTCCTAGAATTTTAGGATTGTATAGTTAATAAGATGGATAACTAAGTTGCAATTGAGAATTAATATTTTGTAACAAATTATACTTTGCTTTCCAGTGAAAGCAAACCATTATTCCACAATTGTATTTTGTTCCGGTGCTGTGTGCATAATCATACGGAGGCACATCGTTTTTACACTTATAATTTAATTTACACTAATTATAAAAAGTGTGTAAAATGATGACTATGCACATTCTAGTTTACATCCATTCAACCTTGCATTCAATAGGGTCATTACTAAAAATGATCTGGAGCAGCAGAGTCGTTGCTCAAGGGTGAGTGATTGTCATTACACCAATCAGAGGTGTTCTAGCCTCTCAAACCTTCAAGACTACAATAAAAAAATCCAAAACCGGACTACAGAAAATGCAAGCACTGTTAAAAACCAAATAAAATTTACATTGGTAATTGAAATGCAAACTCAGCAGAACTTGTGCCTGTGATAATCCAGATTTGTATTTAACTTGTATAATATATTTGCAAAGCCCCTATTCGACAAGCTGGACCATCTGGGTGTCACCTACACGAATTATGCAGATGACACCCAGATACTCCTCACCCTATCCGGTAATTACAACTTGGACGCCAACTGGATCAATGAAGTCTTCTCCATCATTCAGGCATGGGTGGCCACACATGGCCTTTGCCTGAATGATGACAAGACCAAACTACCTAGACACGAAAACCAACCTAGCCAAACAAATCTATATGACTGCCTCAGCCACTGCCTACACTGGTAAACTAATTGGGGCCTGCAGACCGCTGATCTCCCCCAACAACTGCCTCACTCTAGCCAGAGCACTCATTCAATCCAAACTGGATTACTGTAATAGCCTTTATGTAGGCACCAACAAAACGGTAATCAATAAATTGCAAGTTCTACAAAATAACGCACTCCGTGCCACCCTAAATATTCCCAGAAGAGAACATAGCTCTGCTACAAGAATCTCATGCAAATCGCTTTCCATCCAACAAAAAATAGACTTAAAAACCATATGCCTCACCTACAAAGCTCTTAATCACCTAGCCCCGCCTAGCCCCGCCCTAATTTACATTAAGACAGAATACCAGAACCACTAGATCCTCTAATACATTACAACTGACGGTGCCCAAATCCTCCCTCAAAAGAGCTGGTGGATCCAGCTTCCCAGCTCTAGTCTCACAACTATGGAACACCATTCCACTGGATATCAAATCCACACCCACCTTCCAACCCTTCAAAACTAAGGTCATCACCTGGTTACTCAACAAATAACCAACCATGTATGCATGCATCCCTAATGTACGAATGTATCCTTTATTATGTTTGCCTATTATTATCCATGTACTAACCGCTTTCTTGTCAACTATACATATGCCTCACTACTGTACTATTGTTCCCTAACGTTGCCTGGAACTTGATGTTCAACGCGCCCATATACCCCTGGGTCAGGAGCGCTATACAAATAAATAAACAAACAAAAACAAACAAAACTATGTAGCACTTCATAAATGGTACTTCCCACATTTAGGTACTGTGATTATTATTCCTCGTCGATACTCAGTTAACCGACCTCTGAAGGATGTTAGCCAATAAGATAGCTCAGCCGGTTCAGCACTCGTTGTTGCAATCTGTGCATGATCTGTAGGTTGCAGGTTCGAATCCAGGCAAGTTCAACTGAGCCTTTCACCCTTTCGAGGTCGATAAAGGAGTACTGACTTTGGTTTGGTGATAATTGTTATAAATATGTTGTATGTACAGCGCTTTAACAAAAGCGCTATATAAACTACCATTTGACCATTAGATTAGATATAGAATTCAGCATGGAGTCCTTGCCTCTCTGCACTGTTGTATAACATTGGCATACCATTTGGTAGTAATTGCTCCAGGAAATGAGGACTTTCATTAAACCTCAAAAGACAATTCTGCTATCGAACCTCAAAACACACAATACAATTCATGTTTGCTTTACTATGTAATTGGTTAGGTTTTTGTGATTTCAACATTTAAATATATACAGGAGAGGATCAAATGGCTAAACCGTAGAGAAATAATGAAAGTTGTTTTCTGCTACAAGGCAGAAAGCTGCTGCATGGTAATGATTTCCATAGAGTTTTTGCACATATCGGCTGGATGTCACATACATTTTACTCTTGCAAAAGGGAAAAGTCTTTTTTACTCTCAAAGTTTAAAAATAGGGATTAAAATATCCCACCTCTAAATCTTATCTGGAGCACTGCCAGGAATTGTCCATCAATTCTTCAAATAGCCTTACCTATACTGTGATGTATACAACGATAAAGTCATTATTACCTCTTCGTACGCTCATCAAACATTGGTCTAACAGAATAGTGTTCACTGCATATGTTTAAGTGGACAAATGGTAATCCAGTTCTGTAGGTAGTGTTGTATTCATTCATAGTGCTGTGATTCTATCTCCAAAAATCAATGTAAACATTGCATCGTTTTGACTCGGTGTATGATAATATATTTAGATTAACTTGCTTGCCCAGGAACTGTGCATACCCTGTGTTTGGTATATGGGATACAGATGGTCAGGGTGATACGATCTATTATTCCTCTTTATTGTTTTTGGTCCTAAACATTTTTGTTGCCACCAAGTAGAAAGCTGGTTTGATGACCACAAAATGTCAATTTTAAGTTGTTTTGGCTCATATGAATTGCTTTATAAATCAGATGCTGAAAGACTGCATTATTCTTTTGAAGTACATTTTATTTACAACCTGTAATAAAGTCCCCTGCCCAATTCTGGGTTTATCTAGTGAGAGCTGGGCACCTCCCAAAGCCAGGGCAGCTTGAGGTATATTGGGGCTACCTTCAAAGTCCCTGCCATAAGGCAAGGGACAGAGGCTTTAACAGTTTGCCTGAGACTGCCACTAGTCCGCCACTCAGACATTAAAGTCTCCCCATGCATCCCCACTTCTTTAATGGGAAACTGGATAGACCCCCCCATCCCAGGTTAGATAGCTAGCTTTTGCTAGCCAGACCAACAATTTCTCAAAGAAAACAAACTCAGCTTTGCAAACAAGATAAGACATCAAACACAGGCCTTTACTGTTTCTGAGGATGACTCTGCAATAGAGAAAACACTCTTCAAAAGCCCAGATAATTCTCCCCCTATCCCTCAATACGTGTGTTCGTGTGAGTGATAGTATTGGCAATACATTGTTTACTGGCAGTATTTTCACTTACGAATGAAACTAGGTTGCCAGTTGATAGTCTGTTGACATTTCCTCTTCCAAATGAAACGGTTTCATTTTAAATGCAAAAAAAGCTTTCTTTTCACACACGGGCCGGGCAGATGCACCTTTTCTGGATTCATGTCATGTTATGTTGACTTATAGAGCGCACGGTCGCCGAGGCATCATGGCGCTAGAGAGGGAAAAGCCACACATAGAACGCCAGGAAGCAAACAGCTCAGAACAAATATTTTTAACGCTTTACGAAAAGCAAGATGATTTGACAGCAGCTTCATAGGAGAAGGGAGTGTGTTCCACAATTGTGCTGCTGCAATCGAAAAGGTGCGGCTGCGCACACCGAAGGACAGCACACACAGCATGCCCGCCACCGCAGGGGGCGGTTAGGAACATAGCACTCAAGTTTGACACGCAGATACTTTGCACCCAGATCATGTAAGGCGCGATGTACAATGCACAGCGCCTTAAACTGGATGCGCTGGGCAACTGGGAGCCAGTGAAGGGCACGCTTTACAGGGGATATGTTGGACCCATACGGGGTACCCGTTGCCACCCTGGCGGCCAAATTCTGGAGATGTTGTAAACGGGCTACCAACCCCTTAGGCTGCGCGAAGTACAAGGAGATGCAATAGTCCAGCCTGCTCAAAATCATAGCCACCACCACTGGGGGGCCGTAGCCTTGTTGGAATCAGGTGGAGCACCTTTCGTAGGATTTTCAACTGAAGGGCCACATCTGACATACCGCAGAAACCTGTGCTGTCATGGACAGGTCAGCAGACATAATAACCCCAAGATCTTTTACCTTGGTCGTAGGTACTGGAAGCAGACCTAAGGAAGACAGCCAGAAAGAGGAAACCCAGAGTGAGGGATCAGGAGGAGAACCCAGCACCTCCTGTTTTATCCCCATTCAGTTTCAACCAGTTATGCCCCATCAACTCCCCCACAGCTGTCAGGCACTTATGCAGGCACACCGACACCCCAGACTGATTAAGGTCGAGACAAATCAATAATTGGGTATCGTCGGCGTACGAATAGCACCTGACGCCGAAAAAGCGGATGAGGTGTAACAGTGAAATAAATGTTGAAAAGAATGAAAGATTTGAAAAGAGATTTGGCTACCTCTAGCCTGTGTACTGGGCAGTCGGGGAAGCATTACAGCTTGCATGCTGTGGTTAACAGGAGGTGAAGTGGAATGCCTTCTAAAATGGCAGAGTTGCCAGAAAAAGGTTTCAGGCCATAAACTGCAAATTACACTCCGATGTGCGAATGAAGTGCAACCTATCGGATGCCCTCACTAATCACAGAACACAGGTACAGACCTTCACAGAGAGCCTAATCCAGGGGGAGGGAACACTACTCTTAAGTCCTTGGCTTTTATAGTTTGAAATTGTAGGAGTTTGGAGAAGATTAGAGATTATGCTGAGGACGTTGGAGGAAAGGACAAGACAGAGGAGGTGGTATTAAGAAACCAGAGGGAGGGTGAAGGTGGTTGAAGAGTGTGAGGTAGATGTTGGGAGACGACAAAGTTGTTGGTGTTGCTAGGGACGAGGTTGCTGAAAAACAGCAAATGGAGGTAATTGGGGACGGCCCGGAAGTAAAACGGGAGACGGAGGTGGTGAGAGTACATTAGGATTTGGCAGGAGAGTTTGGTGAGGTGTTAGAGTATCAGGAGCAGTACGGAACAGCATTTGTACCGGAAGTACAAGGTAGTACTTCCTAGGCAGGTGTTCATGGTGGGAGGAGGAATACGGCAGCGGCAGGGAGTCCTTGTGAGGATAAGAGTGGTGATGAAGGGGACAGAGACCCTAGAAGGAAGGGATAAGCAGGCCCTAGGAAATTAGCCCCTATGGACTAGTAGAAACCCTCCTCCATGTGTCTGCCTAGTTCTGAGGCGAGCTTCTCAAAGATTGACTCCTGAAGTAGAGGATGCCCCATTATGTCATGGAGAGGTCAACCAATGGGTTCAAGCCTCCTGTAGAGCAGAAATTCCAGCGCTGCCTCTCACTCCTTGAAGAGACAAGCAATTCCTGTCAGAATGGGATAGACCATCCTAGTGACACTGAGTAGAAGGGTGTGGGAAATGTATGAGTCTTAAGACATTCAGAAGGATTTGAAAACCCTGAAGCCAGTGAAGACGGTGAACGTATTGCAGGAACACATTGATTTTCAGTTGACCTGCCAGCAGAGATCCAGCCTCAGAGTGAGAGAGAACAGTGAGAACGATTGGTTTAAACAGCCTTGATTTACCCTGAGGAAACCCTTTCTTTCACTAGATTTTCCCGAATCACTACCCAGAGTAACTAACCTGGCACTGGCCCATCCCGGCTATTTGGCCATTCTACATTTTTCTCCCTAATCAAATGTTGTCAAAGATGTGTTCTCTGGCTAGTCTGTTGAACCTGTCACCTACTCAACAGCTGCAAAATTGGAAGGGGATCATTAGACTCTGTACCATTTTGGGAGTGAATTAAAAGAATGTAAAGATAATTCCTCTGTAGTTTTTTAATTCAGGCAAAGTTTATACCTTTGCTTTTCTGGGACTCCATGGTGAAAGTGGGAAGAGAAGTTGTTAGCAGCTAGATTGATGACCTTGAAACCTGGAAACCTGTATTTTTGATCTCTGATTCGGCACCTATACACAAACAAGGTATTCTGTATAAAGTCTACCTTTACCTCACACAGGGTTTTAATCTCCATAGCACTTCACTTTGATCGGACCAGCTGAAAGAAAATAGAATCTAAAATAGGGTTGATGTGTTGACCATTATGGGTTTCGGGGCTCTCATATAGTGAGTCATTTACTAAGCACCCACAAGTTAAAGCAAAAGAAAAACAAAATGCATTTTCTATGCCCAACCACTGATATCTATGTATTTTATTGATTTGATGGGATTTTTAAAACTCACACTGATGTGAGGTTTTGGAAAGCCATCCTTGTCTATAACAATGGGTTTATACACTTGGTATAACCACATTCTTAGGGGTAGCATAGGCTAAACTGAAAGACTTGGACTTAGAGGATCGGGAATTTGGTATGCGAGTCAGTGAATGGAACTACTTCTATAGCTCCTACTGTGGAACTGAATCTCTTTAACAGCGCTGGTCTTCAATGCGGAGGGGTTAGCTAATAGTTGAGTGCCATGGACTTAATCAAAGACAGGGAATGTCCTAAAACGTTTTCAGCATTGGTAAGATTACTGCTTATACTTACAGGGGGTAACGTGTTACATTGTTTAAGGCCCCAAACTAAGAGAAATGGTGGTCTCCACAGGAAAAACAGCAGGCTTTGAGAACACGGAGCAGCTCCCTATTGTCCAACCTTGGAGCGTGTGAAGCATTACAGCAGTGGATTGAAGATACGTTGGTGCTTGATTCCAAACACTTCGGTCTCACACATTGTCTTAAATACAATGCATTTTTATTTGTTACACTAAGCCAGTGAAGTGATCTCTTTCCGGCTGAGGTTTGGTCAGATTTCCTAAGATGTAGCCAAAGTCTCGCAGTTACATTCTGAATGGCTTGTAGCTTGTTTATAGAATACTGTGGGAGTTCTGCTAATAAGGTATTGCAGTAATCCAGCCAGTAGCTAATCATGGCACTGTCCACCGCAGCTCAATCTTCCATGGAGCGAAAGGGAAGAATATGTCTAAGGACTTTCTTCTGGAAGAAACAATTATCTAATTCGAAGAATATAGGGAAGAAGGGATATCTTTGTCTCAAAGCAGACCTAAATGCCTGACTGGAATATTTTATATAGTGTAACTCCTGTCAGAGTATTTGGTAGCTTAATTTCTGAGATACAATGTTTACAGATCCCGTGTGGTCCACAGATGAAGAATTTCAGTTTTGCACACATTCAACCAAAGCAAATGTTTGCGCATCCAATCCCAAATGGCCCAAAAAAGACGGGATTTCATTTGGTTAAAGGCCTAAAGAAAGCCTTTTGTCAAGCTCCAGTCCTAAGAGCTCCTGACTATAACCAAATCTTCATTGTGCAGACAGATGCTTCAAATCCAGGTATAGGTGCAGTTCTGAGTCAGCTGGATGAGAAGGGTAGGGAGCACCCCATTTGCTTCATCAGCAGGAAGCTGAAGGAACCTGAGACAAGGTGGGCAACCATTGAAAGAAAATGTTTGCCATTGTGTGGTCACTGAAGAAGTTTAAACCATACTTGAATGGATCTACGTTTGTGATTCAGACTGACCACCAACCCTTGAGATGGTTGATGCAAATGAAAGGAGAAAACCCTAAACCACTGAGATGGTCAATCGGCCTGCAAGGGTTTGATTTTACCATTGAAGACAGGTCTGAGTGTCCCCACCAAAATGCTGATGGTCTCTCCAGGATGTTTGACCGACTGGAGTAAGGAGATTCATCCAGGAGTGGATAAAATCCTCCTGTCCCTTAGTCTGGGGGGATGAGTGTTAGGGAGAATTCTCAAGAATGTGCTAATTTCCCTTACCTTTTGAGACCCCCAGCAACTTTGCTGGATTTATAGGATTTGATTTTTTACCTGGGAAGAGTGTGAGCCTTTTTTCCCCACTCTTCCATGTATTTGATTGTGTTTTACTTTTGTATTATTTGGATATGGAGTTTTAAAACAACTCCATGCATCCTCTTTTTCCTGTGTCACACCGCACCTCAGTGCAGTGGCACAGGGGTGTCTTTCAGACTCCCAAAGGTTTAAATACCTTCTCTGGGACTGACTGTCTCCCAGAGCATGTTAAGTTAAATTGACTTTGCTAGTCTCTTTAAATTTGCAGACCCAGCACACACTATCTTACTACATAGTGCTGGAGGGGTTGCCTAGCTTCCCCCGAGTCTAAAAACTCAAGTCACAGTCATATGTTACCCTTTCCAACCTGAAATGGCTGGTGACAGTGGGTTTAAACAAACTACCATGATTTTTCCCGATCGCGAACACTGGTAGCTAAAAATAGGGTCAGCCATGTTTTCCAATATGGCACCCAAGACCTATCTGTAAATACAGACTCTGGTCGACTTTTTTCACCATTTCTTTTTGGAAAGGTCCTTCTTGTATTTGTCTCTGCGTGCCAAACCAGGTTTGCTCCCTTTGTTCGCTGGCCTTTGGCGGGCTTCAGTGCTGAAGCCCTCCTCTGGCGCCCGAGTGTCTGGGGTGGACAGGATGTGAGGGAGGTGCCCGAAACTCCCTATGCTTAGTTTACTAGGAGATCTGAATGCACTCTGGCGTGATTGGCCGCTGGCTATCCGGCAAGGACAGCCACCCTGCTGTGTGAGTGACAGCTAGGCTGGAATGAATGGGGGAAAACTGTTTAAAAGCAGGTCTCTGGGACTTGGAAAGCGGAGTCGACCACTGGAAAGAAAGAATCGAAGGCGAGCTGAAGGAAGACTACTGCTGCAACTCCTGGTCCACCGGTGAAGCCCTGCTGCAGGTCAGAATTGCCTGAAAATCCATTGACAGAGAAGCCCTTCAAGGTTAACTTCTTCCCTTGAGTTTGGTGGGAACAACCAACTTGTAAGCCACCTGGACACCATCCCCAACCTGGTTGAATTTTCTTCAGAGTGCTGTTGAAAACCGCGTACCCAGGGGGAAGGAAACCAGTTTGACTACTTTAAGGCACTCGCACCTTAAGCTGACGTTTTGCCAAGCTTGTGGCCTCTTCTCTGGGCAGTGCAGGAACCTCCCAACGTCCTCCTTGTCCCCATGACTGAAGCTCAGGAACAGCAAGATCTGTTTGTATCTTGTAAGATATCATTGTATCTTGTTTTATTCTAAAGCGCTTTGGAATAAAGCGCTATATAAACTTAATAAACATAAACACATCTGCAGGAACTGCCAGGAACAACTGTCTCAGCTACAGCCTTTCTTCACTTACAAGGTACTCTGCAAGTGCGGTGCAGAACTCTGTTCGGCCACGGTGAAAAGAGTAAAGTGAGCAGTAGAACAGGTTACAAGAAGGACCAACAAATACAGTGAATCAAACAAACACTTACTCAAGGTTTCTTGGTAAAAGAATATACATTTATTTACACAGTCATTTGGAAAACATTCCACTAGTAAGAGCAGCTCAATATCACAATCTAATATACTACAATACACAACCAATCAGTTTCTGAACAAGTTCAGCTCTCCTGAAGTGGGAGCAAAATGGTACTTGAGTTACTTTAAAAAGGGGTAAAAAGACCAGGTTATAAGAATCATCAGCACAAATACTTTCATAGGCAGGGCAAAGGGTTTCAGTTCAGTACAACCAGCAATTCAATGGGTCTGGGCCAAAGTGAATGGTTCAGAGTCTTGTATAGGAAAGCACAGTTCTGGTAGTAAATGGTTAAGTGTTTGCCACAGATCTTAGAAGAATTTGGTCAAACAAAAAGTTAGATGTTGCTTTAGGGAAAGGCAAGCCTTCGAAGTCGGGAAAGTTTCACAAACTTTCAACGCGGTCGAACAGAGTTCTACACTTGCACAGTACCTTGTAAGTGAAGAAAAGCTGTAGCTGAGGCAGTTGTTCCTGGCAGTTCCTGCAGATCTCGCTGTTCCCGAGCTTCAGTCGTGGGGACAAGGAGGACGTTGAGAGGTTCCTGCACTGCCCAGGGAAGAAGCCACAAGCTTGGCAAAATATTGGTTTATGGTGTGAGTGCCTTAAAGTCCAATAACTGGTTTCTTTCCCCATGGCTATGCGGTTTTCAACAGCACTCTGAATAAAAATTCGACCAGGTTGGGGACGGTGTCCAGGTGGCTAACGAGTTGGTTGTTCCCACCAAAGTCAAGGGAAGAAGTTAACCTTGAAGGGCTTCTCTGTCGATGGAGTTTCAGGCAATTCGGACCTGCAGCAGGGCTTCACTGGTGGACCAGGAGTTGCAGCAGTCGTCTTCCTTCAGCTCGTCTTCGGTTCTCTCGTTCCAGTGGTCGACTCTGCTTTCCACGTCCCAGAGACCTGTTTTTAAACAGTTTCCCCCATTCAGTCCAGCCTGGTTGTCACTCACACAGAGGGTGGCTGTCCTTGCCGGACAGCCAGCCGGCCAATCACACCACAGTTCATTCAGGTCTCCTAGGAGACTAAGCACAGGGAGTTTCGGACAGCTCCCTCACATCTTGTCCACCCCAGACACTCAGGTGCCAGAGGAGGGCTTCAGCACTGAAGCCCTGCCAAAGGCCAACGAACAAAGGGACCAAACCTGGTTTGGTGCACAGAGACAAACGCAAGGAGGACCTTTCCAAAAAGAAATGGCGAAAAATGTTGACACAAGTCTATTTTTACAGATAAGTCTTGGGCGCCATATTGGAAAACATGGCTGACATGATTTTGTTTTGGCTACCGGTGTTTGCAGTTGGGAAAAATCATGGTCGTTTGTTTAAAACCACTGCCACCAGCCGTTTCAAGTGGGAAAGGGTAACATTTGACTGTTTCATGAGTGTTTAAACTCAGGGGAAGCTAGGCAACCCCTCCAGCACTCTATAGTAAGCTAGTGTGTGCTGGGTCTGTAAATTTAAAGAGACTAGTAAAGTCAATTTAACTTAACATGCTCTGGGAGACAGTAGTCAGTCCCAGAGAAGGTATTTAAACCTTCAGGAGTCTGAAAGACACCCCTGTGCCACTGACACACAGGAAAAAGATGATGCCATGGAGTTGTAAGTAAAACACACATCAAAATACATGGAAGAATGGGGAAAAAAGGCTCACGCTCTTCCCGGGTAATAAAAAAAATCCTAGAAATCCAGCAAAGTTGCTGGGGGGCGTCTCAAAAGGTAAGGGAAATTAGCACATTCTTGAGAATTCTCCCTAACACGCATTCAACCAAAGCAAATGTTTGCGCATCCAATCCCAAATGGCCCAAAAAAGACAGGATTTCATTTGGTCAATGGTGATGGGTGTTCCAGTTTTAGAAGGAAGTGTGGATCATCAGCATAGGACTGAAATCTCATTGTATATGTAGAAATGTTTTTTTTTTTTTTAAAAAAGGGAACAGATGTACAAAACAAAACGTAAGGGCGAGATTGCCTAAGGTACACAATAGGGGACATTGTTGAGCTGCATGTACCAAAGATAACTCGCTGGGTTCTTCCAGACAAAAAAAGGATAGCTAATGTATGTCCACTTGGTGGATTCACAGCGATATTTTGATCAAGATAGAAAGGTCCACCGTATCAAAGGCTGCCGAGAGATCTAGCAAAAAAACCATGGAACAGTGTTCCACATCACCTGCTTGAAGAGCTAATTCCCAGATGGATATAAGAGTGCACTCACTTCAATATTCCAGACGAAATCCAGATTGATAATCACCTAGAGGTTTGTTGGGGAGTACACAGTCCTTCATCAGAGTGTGGAAAAGGGCTCCGGGGGGTTGGCTACCTATAGAAGATTAGCTATAGGTCCTTAATTAGCCTGATTGACTGGGTCAATTTGTGAAGGACTGTGGATTCCTCCTCCTGTATATCAGTTGGAGAAAGGAGTACCCCTGTTTTACTGATTTTGAGAAGAGCATTCTGAAAGTTAGTAGATGGAGACCGTGGCCTAGAAGTAGCTGATTGAGAGGAAAGAATATCTAACTTTTTTTTAAAAAGCTCTACTTCGATTAGCATTTTCTCTGATGCTAGTGACGCACAAATGTTCTTTTGTCTTTTATGAAGCTTAATGATACTGGGCCAAGGCAAGTTTATAAAGTACCTGTACCTCGTTGAGGGTAATGTTTACGCTCTTGGTTTCTATGTCTCTTGCTGGACTCATTCATTTCTCCACTATGTCGCAAAACCATAAGGCATTACTTTTCTTTGTTTTAGAGATTATTGTGATCATTGTGTCATAAACTTACTTCATAGCATTATTATACCTAGTGACTAAGGCTTTGCAGTCATCAAGCAAATAAACACCGTCAAGCAGACTGGCTAATGCAAAGGCGAGAAAAGTGTGGCAGGTCTGAAGAGTTGGATATTTTAGGTTTCTTTTATTAAAATAATAAAGGAAACTCTTCTCTCGCCCTACAGCTATAGGGAAAGTCCCTACCTAACTGGCAACTAAGGGTGCTCTATCGTCAGAATGTTCAGTCCGAAACCTAAATCTACCTGACCCCATCACTGATAAACAATAACTGAACTTGGGCTTCTTAAAGAATTTCTCTCTTCTCCTTGCCACCCCTTTGCCTTTTCTTCGTGAAGCAGTCTTTCAGGGATCTCAAATTCAATGCAGCTCTTCCACATACTAATGTCGGTTTCATAAAATACTTTCTGTATGGGGATCTCTTATAAGACTTTTGGGTTTGATTGGAGAGTTTTTCTAACTCTTCCCAACTTTTCAAGGGTCTTGTCTTTACAGACCATACAAACCAAATAACTCTCCTCAAGAGTTTTTCAAACATCTTCCTTTTGCTTCAGAAGATTTGCTGGGTTTATTAGTTCTGAGACGCAACCCAACCCCGGGATCTCCTTGATAGACTCCTTTCCTCCTTGTCTATTTCACTTGGTACTTTCAACTCTCAACACATTCTGCAACTTCCCATTAAGTGGTTTCCCCACTCTTCAGCAATCGTCTTACTCCCAATTATCTCCTGAGGTTCCCTCACTTTCCCAATGTCTTTGTCACCACTTCTTTAAGGACTCACAATTATTGTTATCCTTCAGATTCTTTAACACTTCATGAAATGCTATCCCATACATTTTCTCTGTCTCATTATCGCTCTTCTGGCACACACATTCTCTACTAGGCCCAGCGGCCTCCCACTACTCCAGCAACCCTGGTACCTTTATTTGATGTGGGGGACCTCTGCACGCTCTCAGGTAATCTACTCTGGTATCTTGCTTCTTCCTTTCCGGGCTTCTCGCTCGTTCTGTTCTCGGTGTCTTTGTGGTTTGCCCCATTCTCGGAATGGCAGCAGATGGGAACTTTCCACTCTCCCAGCCTTCCGGTTTTGGCATTGATCTGCAGGTACAAGGCCCCCGACGGCACCTCTGTGGTCACGCCTCCACGTCAGACAGTCCCCTCTTCCCTATCCGGACAACAGCTTCTCCGTTGTCCGCTTCACAGGCCTCTCTTGTCTTCGATATGAGTCCTCTGCCTTTCCGAGCACCGCAGGTTCTGCGGCCACAATTTGCTCTGCCGCGCTCTGATGTCAGTGGGCTTTCCCTGCGTACCGTTCTCTCTCTCTCTCTCTCTCTCTCTCATCTATTCTGGATTCTTCATCTGATTTTCATACGAACTCCTTCACACAACGTTGCAGTGGAAAATAAAGACCACTTGCTTCCGGTGGATTGATGAACACTTTATTAGTTAAAGCAGTAAGCACAACAAATGACCAACGACAGCAGGATACTTCGGTGCAAGTGAACTCCCCCTCTGTCCTGACTGCAGGTATCTTATACTCCCAGGGTTACATGGGTGCTAATGGAAGGGGGTGGTCTTGGTCTTTGGCAATGTCACGCCTTTTCACTTTATTGCTGACTGAGACAAGGCCATTCTTGTACAGTGTTGTGATGCCAGCTGCATTCAGCAACACATATTAGTGTTGGAAGTAAGCAGCACTGTGTAATGCATTTCTTTAAGGCAACTATACTCCCGTCGCCTCTAGGCAGACGAGAGCGTTGTAATATGACGACATCCGCCTGCTAAAGCTGCCTCAAACGAAAAGGCAAGAGCATGAAAACTGCTTAGCTATGCCAAAACGGAAATGTGTTAGAAGCATGAACAGTGAAGGCGAGCATTCTTTAATAATGAGTGAGGTGCTTCTTTAGCAATGAAATGCGTCGTGAGATTCAGCAAATTGCATTGTGTGGCCAATAGCAGTGGTTCAACATGGCGTGAGGCAAACAATATATTGTTATATAATTGCAGAGTAAATGGGGAGTACTTATGGGGTCATGCTTTATTCAGTTTTCTTACTCTTACGTCACGTCCCCTTTCCTCCATACTGCATGGGCGTCCCTCACTAGGGACGGGAGACGGGACCTTTTTCACCAGAAAAAGCCTTCTCCCCCTTTCAATCTAGAGACGTGCGGGGGTGTGGCCATAGGAGCATGTGCTCCCCTGACTCCACCCACCGGCGCCACTCCCCAGTCCTCTTTTCCGCGTCGACGGGAACAGACCGCTTTCACCAGCGCTCCTGGGTTAGACTTCCGACCTTGTAAATCCAGTCTTCCCCGGATAAGTATTTTCTTTTTATCTTCTTGTTTTTAATCAGATAACTCTGTCCTCTGACGCCATGCTCCTCCCCGGCACAGTTCGACGTCACCAGGTGTTCAGCCTGCAAGAGGCTCTTCCCTACGTCTCACCCTATGCTCTCCACCTCCGCTTCCCCAGCCCTGGCCACGGCTGGGAGTCCTGTACTGCGTGCAATGCGCTTACTGCGCCCTCTGAAGTACAGGTTAGCCTGGTTGATGGGGCTCTTCGGGAAGCCAGAGGACTCTAAGGAATTCATCAGGATTAGTTCAGGCCCAAGGTAGGGGCACTGTTTTCATCTGAACGTGGAGCGGAAAGGACCTCTCAGGTTCTTGTACCAGTGCACGTACCAAGGCTACTACAGCTACTGGCCGCCAGGCCGAGCGGTTGTTCGATCCTACCAGTGACTGCGATAAAAAGCCACAAGGCTCTATTACCGGGTCTACACCTGAGGGGCTATGCCCTAGTACCAGACAGAGGTCCGAGGGGGCGCCTTGTACGCAACACGTACTCCGCAAAAGTGACTCATTTCCCAGGAAGCGTACGAGCAGGAGGGACCTTTCGGGTCCTTGTACCAGTGCAACTACCAAGGCTGCTACAGCTACCGGCCATCAGGCCGAGGGGGATCACCAGATCCTACCGGACACTGCGGTGAGGGACTGCAAGGGTCTATTACCGGGTCTACGCCCCAGTACCGGACAAATGTACAAGGGGTTGCCTGTACGCACCACGTACACCGCAAAAGCGTCTCCTTCCCCAGGAAGCATAGGAGCGGGAGGAGACCTTTCAGATTCTGGTACCAGGGTAGGTACCAAGGCTGGCTACAGCTCCAAGCCATCATGCCGAGGGGTTGTGAGATCCTACAGGTGACTGCGCTGGGGAGCCACAAGGTTCAATTACTGGGTCTACACTCCAGGGGCTACACCCCAGTACTGGACAGATGTCCAAGGGGGTGCCTGTACGCACCACACACCCTGCAAAGTTATTTCCGTCCAGGAGGCCAAGCACGGGAGGGACCTTCCAGGTCCTTGTACCAGTGCAGGTACAGAGGCTGCTACTACAGCTACCGGGCGCCATGCAGAGGGGTCCCAAGATCCTACCGGTGACTGAGCGGAGGGGCTGCAAGATTCTTTTACTGGGGTAAGGCCCGAAGGGCTACCCCCTAGTTCCAGATAGATGTCTGAGGGGGCGCCTGTATGTAGCACTACCGGCAGCATTGCCTGTGGCAATCCACCTACCAGGCCCCGTCCTGAGGTGCAGGGTAGGCCTCATCCTTGACCGCCAGGAGTCTTGGAAGAGGTGGGGCCCAACACAACTGGCACGCAGCATGACAAAATGGCTGCCGGGCCAGATAAAATGGCAGCTCGTCCAACACATCCCCCTTTGGGGAACAGGTAGGGGAACGAGTTCATACCCTTCATCGTTGCAGGGCCGATTCTCATTGCAGACAGGCAGAGTGGGATCAGGCCGCAGCACCCTCAGGGCTCCGCGCCTCCAAGCGCTTCACTGGCCTGTGAAGACGGGTTTTCTTGAAAAGCCATCACCCTCTGGGACATACCCCCACTGGTTCTGTCTCAAGCACCCACGGCCACTCCGCCCTTGGTTCCAGCACCTTTGGCTCCCGTGCAGCTCCGGCTGCCCATGCCAGTTCCCACAACACCGGCTCCCGCGCCTCCAACGGTCTTGGCAGCCCCACTGCCTCATTCTCAGCAGCGGGCTCGGGTCAGCAAGTCATTGCTTGAACCATTCGGCGCAGCCTACCAACAGGCGCCTTGACACCGCAGGACTGGTAGCGGCCAAAAATAATTGCGCAGAACATAATGGAGCCCTCCGTTGCACACGTTGACACCTCAGGCGGTGCTGTTTGCACCGCTACTGGCAGGAGGAGGACTACCGGGCGCCAAAATTCTACCCGGACGCCCAGGAACGCATACTGGACCTTCCCTTAGGGGGGTCCGGCGACCTGTTCCATTCCACAACGGATTAGGAACTTGATAAGAGGAGGAACAGTCCCCAGATTGCTGAATCCTTATCCATCCTCAATAAAGCCACCCCTAGGTCATATAGGTTTGCGGACCGTTGGATCCTCCACGTAGTGTCCTCGGGCTAGCGCCTACCGATCTCTCCTCTGCCTCTCCTCCTCTCCGCTCCCACAGATTCGGACAGTAACTCTGTGGGTGGAAATTCGCTTGCACGTAGAGAGGCAGGCCGTGGAGGAAGGCCCAGCCTCCCAGCGGGGTCTGGTCGCCTATTCAAAGATTTTTGCCATACCATGTTTCCCCCAGCACGTATTGCGGAGATATTGTGCACGGGAGACTCCATGTGCTCCCTGGATCCCAAAGATGCTTACCTTCACGTACCGATCGGAAGCCCCATCGATGCTTTCGCAGGTCAGGATCATGGGCTTCCATTTCCTATGTAAGTTTCTACCCTTTGGCCTCAATCTCAAGAGGTCACAGCTGGAGCCCAGGCACTCTTAACGTTCCTGGGCCTCATCTGGGATGCAAGCTCCAAGAAAATGTTCCCCTCAGAGGACCAGATCACAGCCATCATTGGCCCCTGGGGCATTTTCGCAGCAGAACAGTGACCTTGGCATGGTGGTACCAATGCCTAAATTGCAGTTAAACTGCGCGGTCTCCTGGAGTCAGGAAAATGGTTCCCAAGCAGAGCTGGTCAGCATTCCACCGCATCTCCGTCACAACCTAGTCTGGTGGAGCACGGACAGCAATTTACGGATAGGCATGCCCCTTTGTCAGCCAGCTCCGCAGGTTACCATCCCCACGGACTCCTCCATAGCATTATGGGAAGCTACTTTGGACAGTCACAGGATCCACAAAGAGGGTTCTGTCAGAAGCGGGCGGCCCTCATCAACTGGCTCGAGTCGGTGGCCATCTGGCTTACCCTCAAATCCTATCTGGCAGCAATCAGAACCTACCGGAACTCAGAGGAGGGTGTTTTCTCATCCTCTAATCCGGTGGCTAAAGGACATTTGACCGGACTCTCCAGGCTCTACCCTCCCATCAAGAAGCTACACCTCGTGTGGGATCTCAGCATAATGTTGGGCGCCATGGCGCATAAACCCTTTGGGCCAATGGCGTCTGCGGACATCAGGCTAGGCACCATTAAGACAGCCCTCTTGGTGGACCTTATGGCTGCACGCTGTGTCAGCGAACTCCAAGCTCCGATTGCACTTTAGCCAAATACTACCTTTCACAGGACAGTGTGGTCCTCAGAAGGCATCCTGCGTACTTACCGGCAGTAGTCTCTGCGTTCCATCTAAATGAGGAGATAGTACACCCTACCTTCTTCGCTGACCCTAAGGACCAGTCTCAGATGGTTCTGCACTGTCTTCATGCTAGAGGAACGAAAAAGTTCTATATGGACAGGACCAAGAGTTTCCGCAAGTCTGAGGCTCTATTTATCACCCTTGGAGGGTCAGGGCCAAGATATCGGACTTCCAAGGCCTCCAAAGCCAGGTGAAGGGTGGCCTCCTGAAGGAGGCCTAGGAGGGGCAACACAAGCCGCCTCTGGCAAACATGCATGCCCACTCATTCAGAGCCATTAGCAGGGCGCCCACTGATGCCACTCCCTCTGCAAGCACTACTGTTGGGATGCCGGCTCTAGGTCAGACGTGGTATTCTGGCAGGCAGCATTAAGGAACTTGTTTTCTTAAGGAGGGTCACTTCACCACCCTGGGCCTACATTCAGTTGTAATCGCCCATGCAATATGGAGGAAAGGGGATGGGACGTAAGAGTAATTACAAGTTACTCACTGTTGTGACTAACATACTCTTAGTCCCCTTTCCTATATACGTCCCACCATCCTCCCACCATATAAAACTGGTGTCACTTAGGCAATTGTAATATTGTTGACGCCTCAATGGGGACTGAGAAGTGGTGCCAGTGGGCGGAGTCAGGGGAGCCCATGCTCCAAGGGCCGCACCCCCGCACGCCTCTAGATTTAAAGGGGAAGAAGGTTTTTTCTGGTGAAGAATGGTTCCATCTCCCGTCCCTAGTCCCTAGCAAGGGACGTCCATGCAGTATGGAGGAAAGGGAACTATGCACTAAGAGTACGTTAATCACTCCGGTGAGTAACTTGTAATTTCCTCCACAACGTGTCTGATTCACCATTGCCTACAGCAAAACAGGAGGACCCATGTAAGCTGATAATTTCTCCTGCATAGGGAGGTCCCTTTGGGAATGGGAGTCCTTGTACCCTAAGGGGGAGTCACTCTCAGTGAGCGCACACTTGCCCATACCCCCTAGGGGAGGGTCTTCTGGAGCAGGCTCACCTCCCTAGCCTCAAAGGGGGTATCTCCCCTTTGGGGAGAAGGGACAAATACTCCTGATTCGTCACAGAAGACTCTGAAATACCGTAAAAGGGACTGGGGCTCATGAGTGCCACGGAAACCCGGGACAATAGGCTGGAAGAAGAATTTAAAATATTAGATAATGATTAGACCCAAAGGGACAGGTGGTATAGGTAGATGAGAGAGGGAATGGATGACCCCCTCCTAGCAATATTGTCTGAGGAGCCAAAGGCAGGTGTGGCTCCTATTTCAATGATTGGAAGATTAACGTTGTCACATAATTCAGACCATGCAGTACTGAAAGGAAGTGATCTATTCAGAAGGTGGATATTAAAATCACCAAGGAGCAATATATTTTTCTTGAGGGCAAGCCAGTCCAGATAGAATGAGATTGGGCTACTCAATATAATACTGAAAAGGAGGAAGAGGAAAGTAACAATGAACCACAGTCATACATACATGATCAGAGAATTGTAATTTGGCAAACAAACGATCCAATTAACACATGGAGTCAAGTAATAGATGTTCACACAAGTTTAAACATTAAGTCAAAAGTCATGCAGGTTAACATCAAGGATACTGAATACTACATACAGCTAAATACACATGTTGTCACAGATGGCTTAAAGAATACTCCAACACTCAGACGGTTCAAGGGTTTTCATTGAATTTCCGATGGGACCTGTGCATCTCTCTCCCCTTCACTCCCTCTCCCAAATCACAGGTTAGTATATACTGCTTGTTTCTCCGCAATATCGGAGGTGAGGCCCTAAAGGCACAACACTCCGTTTCTGTCTAGACTCACTCTGGTACTTCCTAGACTTTCACTACTCTAGACAGTGGCTAGTATTACAAAAGGACGATGGATAGTGCATTACAATCTGCCTGATTCGTGGACCTTCTGATCATGCCCACATTCTCCTTCCCCTCTAGCTTACTCTTGTTCCTCTCTTGATATTCTCCTCCCTCCACCCTACTTCACTCTTCCCCCTGTTTCTTTCTCCTCTCTCTCTCGGATGTCTCACTCCTCAGCCTCACCTCCACCCTTTCATATTAGTCCATTTTCCCAGAAAATACCACTCCCTACAAACGCCTCACATACACTTTATCTCCAAGCCACACTTGTTACCCTCTCACGCACTCGCAACACAGTACCACTTGCACTCACTAACCATTACCTCCCCAGCTCCAGATATCGCCTCCCAAGTTCTGATTCGCCTTACTTCCTCCTGGTCTCACCCGAATAACCCACAACCTTCTTCTTTTTGTTAACCTCTTTATGCCCTTCCTGTCATTGGTTCACTTGCCCTGACTAATGTGGCTCCGCTTTCCCTGCCCGGGAGCTGTTACATGCTGCAAAGGTAATAAATAGTTGGTTAAGTACCACCCTTTTTCTCTGCAGTCGCCCTCAGCGGAATATGGATTGCAGTCCAGGTAGCATAATGTTTAAGTTCTTGATATGTTCCAGGCTCTCCTAAGGCAAGTGTAGTCCCTGCAGGGGAGGCAGGGGGCGGTTGGGAGTGGGGGGGGCGGTGGTGATTGCCTCCCTTGGTTTCGTCCTCAGTTGTTTAGGGGTCTGATTGCTACTAGAGGGAGTCGGGTGTCTATCTCGCAGCCACGTATGTGTTTCTGTAGCTTCCCTACACTTCTATCAATTCGGTAGCTATCGTTTCAAGCGTCTAACTGCTATCAGCGTGAGAAGCTGAAGGGCTGTTCTCCCTTGATTGGCTCCACGCCCTGGTCTTTCCATCCGGATAGCATTTGGCACAGGAAGGCTGCATGCTCTGCTGGCTGTCACCCGGTCCTGAATTTATCTCTAGGGCTATTAAAAAGAAACCAGTATGCTGGTGCAGTGACGGAAGAGTGTTGGGGTTGGGTTCGGCTAGCAGCAATTCCGATCTCTTTAAGCAGTTTCAGTTCCAGAGATGCCCCAGTTTGACAGAACAGATGACCTTGGATGACCTCTCTTCGCATGATCACCAACCCCTAGCACACCGTAGGCACAGAGATGGCAAAGAAATTTAGTCTGTGTCAGGCAGGCTCGGATCTTGGCTGCAGTGAAAAATAAGCCCCTCTACACTGTATAGAGCAGCTGCTGCAGGCAATAAAGGTCCTGGGCCACAATTCGAAGATCTGCCAAGCCTCGCACTTAAAATTGGAACATGTCCCATGCAGCTTTGATGCTCCTTCTGTTTATGGTTTGCCCACAGAATGCTCCTGGGAATGGAGGCTTCCGAGATCCACGGGACAGCAGGGCCGGACACTGGCAGCCCACCGGTCTATGGGAGGAAGGCACTGATGAAGGTCTTCCCTGGTCATTGAAGATGATCCTGAGCCTTCCTGGTGGCTGGTTTTTGCATTAGCATTTTCCTCCACTGCAGTCCTTCGGCTCACTGACATCTTCTTTCTTGAGACTTATGGTTCCAGTCGGGGCAACCTCCATTATGGTTCCAGACCCCCTTATCTGAAGTCTGAACTCTTTTCCTGACCCAGCCAACCAATAGAATGGATCTTCACCGTTCAGAAGAGTTGTGACAGGCCAATCATAACCATCTGCCTCACACCTGCCAAGCAACTGACAAGAAAAATGTAGATTGGAGCCAGACAGTTCCAATCCCTGCGTCAACCAGCTCCAGTCACACAAAGAACTGACCGATGGTAATGTAAAGCTAAATCCTGTGAAAGTGATTAACTTTATGACTTTATAAGGGGGTTCTAGCCTTAGGGTGCGTTCAGGAAGATGGTCAAAAACAAAATGGCCAAGAAATATGTCTTTAAACAAAAGGAGCAGTGATGTTGTGTTTATGGTCCCCAAAATGGCATTATCACAGTAAGCAAAGGTGGTGCAGGTTAATGCACCAGAATAAAATGTAATACCTGGTTCACTGCCACCAGCTTTGTTCCATACACCCCTAAAGGGTAACAGAAATGTTGCTAGACAAAAAGAAAAGTGGACTGTGTGTCCCTGTAACACTCCACTGAAGGTTGCTTGAATTACAAAGTTACTAAATGGGAGAAAACCTTTCCCTGCATTTGTAGTCTTAGGGACTGGCCAGTGCCTCCAAAACATGTGAGTTGAGCAAGTAAGTCGTTTTAGGGTATAGAAAAATCCCTCGCTCATCCCACAAACAGCTAGGTTACCAACACATTGATACCATTAAAATCCGTGGGAGAGAGGGGGTGCAGGTCCACACAAAAAATGTTTGCTAACATGAATGTTATGTAAAAATGAACAGTTCTGTATGCTGTTTTGTACTGTTGCAATAGCAGGTTTCCATCCACCTCTTATAACAGGTTTCTGTTATCTGAAACCCAACTTGCCCCCACATACCTGCAATTTACAGCATATATTATTTGAGAGCCCCCCTGTTAAAGTAAATGTAACAGATTCAACTGGAGCACATTGGAGGTAGGTATGATTTATGTAAAATATCTAAAACAAATAATTGTAAATATTGTATTCAAATTTCCAGACCACCAAATCAGGATAGTGCTAGAATTTGGAAATTGTCATTTCCTGCTGCCCTAGACAATTTTACTTTACAAATTAGCTTTCTGTGTAATGTTGATCCATGCATGGATTAAGTGTCTCTCACATTATAGATCATGGCCGTGAAAGGAACTGAATTGTGCATTTCTGGTTACACCTATGTCCATTTCTTCATGCTTATAAAATATTGTACCTGGCAAAGGGATTGGACTGGAGCATGATGCCCAGCAGCAAAATTCAAGACGACAATTGAGCATGTATGAATGCCCCACACCACTGCGAGGGAACTCCTGCTCGCATGCTCCCAGCCCCAACAGTTCTTTCCTCTGCAATCTGGCTGCACTTCCACGCACTGAAGTTCTATTTTTTCTTTTTCTGACCTTTCCACTCTTATGCCACAATCATTGGGGGCTTCAGTGGTGCTTTCTGACTTTGACCTGCATTTCTTGTGCCTAACGTGCATTGGGCCCGATCATGGCTTGGCACACAGCTTCTTTTGTCTTGTCTTCTCAAGGGCCCTTTGAATCAGACTTCTGTGGCAGGAGGACATTTTTTCTGAAGGAGTGTAGAGAGAGGTTAATAAGTAAGCTTCCTTCATCCCCGTATCCCATGGCGGCGATACAGTCCTCAAGGGGCTTTTTTGGTCCTTCTATTGGTTCGCTTGCAATTACCAAGGATTATCTTGAGGTACCCTCTCGGCATCAGCCTGTCGAGGAGGATGAGCCCTCTACTGGAGCCCCCTCTGATGTGCTGCTTTGTGGTTTTGTTTTGTACCTGCCACAAGACACAGGGTGAGCCTTCTCCGTCAGAGTCTGGGACCATACCAAGCATTCTTTGGTGCTTTTGTGGGCATAAAGATAGCAGACCTACAGGTCAGTTTTGCCCTCATAGATCACTTAACAGCTGCACATAGACCTGATTTGCTTGCACCGTCTCTCTCGTGTGTGTGTGTGTGTGTGTGTGGGGGGGGGGGTCTCAGAAGGACACAGTGTTGACATTTCTATTTGGATGTTTATTAAATGATGAGAAAAGACCTACATTTCCCTATTGCTATGTGGGTGTTCCCTGCCTATATAAATATCTAAGGTGCTTGTCCATCGCAAGGAAGTCACAAAACATTAAAGGTCTGCTCTATAAAAATGTATCCTAACTGACCCTACCACTATACTATAAAGAGAATGTCTCCCTTCTTGTGGTTGTCTTTTCTCTCAAGATTTTCTCCTTGGCTTCAAGCTTATTTTTCTTTTTATCGTTCATTTATTGTGTGTCCTAGTTTAGAGTCAATCTTTTCACACAAAGCTCAGTAAAAAGACAAACACAAGTAATACATTTGACTCCAAAAATAAACATCACACATCATACTTGAAGTTTAAAAACAGATTAAAATTCATCATCACAGGACATAGGAAATAGCAGCCGTTCATCACAAAAAAATCATCAAAGATATATCCAAAACCTGCACATAGACATTATTCAAATCTAACCTATAATCCTTTATCTAAAAAATCCTAAGTTCGCAATTTGTTTTAATATAATAGCCCAATTGGTTGGTAAAAATGAAATCTATAGATCTAATGTTGCAATCATCATAGAGGATGGCGGGTCTCCAAGCAAGGTATGCAGATTCTGTCTGGCACTTCAAACGTTTTAGGGCATAGATATTTAGCCAATGTTTTAACATGTATACTAGAGAGTTTAGGGCGTACTGCTACCAGATGGTAGAAGGTGTCTGCTTCCCCAGAGCAGAGCAACCCAATCTCTCGGATCGAGGAATACTCTAACACGCCCCCCCCCCTCATTCCAAGTGTTGCAAACAAATTCAACTTCAAATAAAGCCGAGCTAGCCTACGTTTTTTGGAGGGATATTTTTGCAGTATTGCATTCATAGAGCCCACTGACCTTATATCATAGGTAAAGTGTCAATAGGAAGTTAACTGAAACCTATTCTCTGTTCTGTCTACTTGAGGCGGTTCTTAGCAGTATTTGGTCTAAATGAGAGCATTTCCTCTGATACATCTCCATGTGTCATAATATTGGTATAGTTGTCTTCTCATAGCGAAAGAGATTTACAAATACCTAGGGATAGTACACTTTGTAACTCTACAAACAGAGTTCTAGTCGGTGTAATCAAGAGGTTTGTTTTAGAATTACAGACTTCTCCAGTCGATCGTCTAGATCGAGGTAATGCCTAATTTGTCTTATAGCTGACACTGGAAAACCCTGACCTTACGCTAGATCTTACCTTCAAATTAGGACCACTGGCCCTCATTAATTCCCACCTCTGCACCATGGATGACTCGAGGGATAATCTTTTGCTGATAAAGTTTTATTAGCCGCGAGGATGTAAAATCGTCCAAACTTCTTGTCAAGTTGACTTAACTGTGATATCGAAAGTATAACTGCACTCTTAGAAACTGAGCATTGTTTGTAAAATTTCTTATTGCTGCAAATTAAAGTTCCAAGGTATTGAACTTGCTTATTAATCCACCATCAGAATTTCTTGGTTTCATGCTTTCTTGTTTTATTTAAGACAAGAACGTTGGTCTTAGCCTCATTAATCTCCAAACCTATGCCCCTAAAATATTGGTCAACTGCTAACAGAGCTCTCTGGAGACCAACTTGCATATAGTCCAATAGAACTAAATCATCTGCATACAGAAGGTAGGGGGTGAATAGATTTTTTCTAATATTGGTGGGTGAGTACTCCCACCCTGCAAGGAGGACCTCAAGTCGGCTATATAAGCATTAAAGAGATAAGGGATCAAATCGCATCCTTGGTGCAGGCCCCTCTCACTCTTTATCCAACCGGAAGAATTCCTAGTGCCATCTAGCCTAACTTTCCATCTCAGTTTGGCATGTAGGGTTATCAACATGTCAAGTAAGGCAGGCAAACTGCAATGGTTCTTTAACTTAAACCACAAGAGGGCATGGTTTACACAATCAAAGGCTTTTTTTTTATATCCAGGAAGGCTACAAATATCTGTCTCCCTTCTTCGTGAATCACCAGAAGAGGGGTAATCGGACAGTTCATGGGGATACTCACCCCCTTTTTAAAGCCAGACTGGTATGATATGTCATTTATAAAGCGCCTGTACACAAGTGTCTAGGCATGACAAGGAAAGGATGACAAGGACAAAACAACAATCTTACTAGGCCTTCTGTCATTCAGATTGTGCAAGTGCAGGGTAGGGGAGAGTGCAAAGGAACTTGTAAGTGCTGCTGGGAGGTGGCTCATAAGTACCGAGAGAGTCAGGGGACTGTAGGGTTGCACAGGAGACATGCGAAATCAGCAAGGGAGAGAGAAAGCAAAAAGGAAGGTCTTGAGTTGCTTCCGGAACTTCAGGTGGTCCTGCTCAAGTTTGAGAGAGGCAGGGAGGCTGTTCCAAGGGAAGGCCCCAGCCGAGGAAAGAGATCTACCCCCCACTCTCTGCTTGGAGAAGCGTCTGACCCACAGAGAGTTGGAGGATGAGCGGAGGGCTCGAGAAGTAAGATGCTTAGGAAGAGAAAGTTGGATGTAGTGTGGTCCCCAGCCCCAGAAAGCCTTGTGGACGATGCAGTGGTTCTTGAACTTGACCCTCACAGCCACATGGAGCCAGTGGAGAGATTTCAGGGCTGGAGAGGTAAGATTCCTGGGCTTGAGGCCAAGGACAAGTCTTGCAGTCCTGTTCTGGATATGTTGTAAAGGGCAAAGAGTAGAAGCAGGTCAATTTAGAAAGAGGATGTTGCAGTAGTCCAGCCTAGAGAGGACCGGGCCTCTGGAGACAGTGAGCTTCTAGGGGGAATTGAGATAAGGAAGAATACCTCTGAGGAGGTGCAGCTGGTAATGTGACTTCAGAGATGTGAGGAGAGAAGGCGAGGGTGGAGTCGGAAATGACACCAAGGCTCTTAGCCTCACTGGAAGGAGCAGGTAGAGGGCCCAGGGTGGGCAGCAAGAGTGAGAGGGGGAACGCGGGAGCAGGTGTCCCAATAAGGAAGATCTCAGTCTTACTGGCATTACAGTCTGGTATGAGAGAATATACAGAAGATGGTGAGAGGGAGCCTGAAGGAGAGCAGGGTGTCCTCTGCATAACACTAGAAGTTAGAGCAGAAGGTAGATGTGTGGTGGCCCAGAGGTGCCAGGTAGTGGTTAAAGAGCCAGGGAGAGAGGTTAGGCCCCTGGGGAACACCACACGTAGAGGGAGAGATAGAAGAAAGACCAAAGTTGGAACTGGGGAGGGTCGATCAGTGAGAAAGTTAGTCAACCAGGCAAGGGCCTGACCAGAGATACCCAGGTTGTCACGGAGACGATTGAGCAGGATGCGAGGTTGACCATGTCGAAAGTAGAGGATGGATCAAGGAGAATGAGGACAAAAGGAAGGATAGAGTCAAGATTTGAGAGCAAGACTTCACAGGTGTTCAGGATAACAGTTTACATGCGTCTAGTTGCTCGGAGGCCAGACTGGTGATCATGGAGGCAACCAACAGATTCCGTATGTAGATTAAGCTGGGAGATGGCCAGCTTTTCCAGCAGTTTGCCCAGGAAAGGAGTGATAGAGATCGGGCAATAGTTTGCCGGAGAGGAAGGATCGACAGAGGGCTTCTTAACAAGGGGGTGCTTGAGCGGGGCTGGGAAGGTTCCAGTGGCAAAATAGTGATTTCAGAAATCGGCCAAGGCTGGAGCAAGGATGTCGATGTGGTCCTTGATGGTTCTGGAGGAGCAGGGGAGAGCTCCTACTTTGACAAGACTTTCATAGAATAGACTTGTCTAGAAACATCGTCGGGAGTGAACTGTGGGAAGGAGGAGAAAGGAAGAGGAAAAACGGCTGGATAGGGGCCTGGTCTGGTAGAGGGAGAGAAAGAGGAGGTAGAGGAAGAGAGTGGACAGTATGTCCACTCTCTGTTCTGTGAAATCTGGGAAAAGTTCATGATTTATTGAGGAAGAAAGGTTTTCTTTGTGCAATGCCTAATAATTGTTGTGTGCCGGCATTTGCTGGGGGGCACTTGTCTCCCAGTAGATATGCCTTTGTGTAGGCTACTCCAACATGACTGCCCGCCCCATGTACACCGGTGTGCTTTGTGTGTTTGTGTAGAGGGCCTATGATTGGCTGAGCCCCTCTTCTCTGGGCCAATCACAAAGCCGGCAGGCTTAGCTGGCCCACTGCCAAAAGCCTGACTCCTAAGGCTCCTGCCCGTTTCTGTCCGGCCAAGGATGGCCTGGAGGCCCTTCTCCTACCCCTCTACAAATTAATGCCTCGGCCTCCAGCCTACGTACTGTTACCCCATGATTTCGGACCCATGACCATCTACGGTCCCTCCTGATCCTATATTGAATGATGGCTGATCTCTCCCATTGCCTCCTCCTTCAATAACTGCCTGGCCCCTTTACTGTGCCTATATGCATACTGCCTTCCTTGCCTATACCAACCCACGTCTTCTCACAGTGCATCTGTTGCCTCCTTTTAAAATAAAAATGGATTTGCATTTAGGTGTGTGTACTTTTACATCTGTGCACCTCTTGCATTGCATTTGTGAGTTCAGCTAGAACGGTGCTGTGGAGCCACTTTTCTCTCATTCCTCAACCTCTGCCGCTCCTATGGCTCTCATCTCACCAGTCTTCTCTAACTGCTACACTATCACCTATTCCCCCCCACCCTCTCTCTCACAAGGTCCGGTAGGAAAAAGCACAAAAAATACATCTTGAGTGCTAACCCTGGCCTTCCCATTACATACGCCTATGTCAGTGCTTCTTCCAGAGAGGTCCACTGGTCGATCGCTTTCCTCAGCTGGCTCCCTCCTATGGAACACCTTCCCCTGCCTCTGTGTCTTGAGCAGGACTTTCTTAAATTCTGAAAGCTCCTTAAGACTTTCCTCTCTACCTCCTCCCCATCTTCTCTACTCTGCTAATCTGACAGTTGTTGTGATTGGTGTCCTGGGCCCTTATGCATCCTCGGGTAACCCTGACCTCCCACACCCAATTGCCCCTGCTCCTTTCCACCCTCAGCACTTGCCTTGGTGCACCCTCGCCTTGGAGGTTTCGCACTCGCACCTAACACGGCTTCTGGTCGTGTAGCACTTGCCATACGCACTTACTCTGTGGCTCACCCACAAGCTCGGACACCCCAGCACTTAATGCCACTGCCCTCTTCCTTGCTGTACTTGCACGTTCTGAATACTCACAAGGCAAAGTAGGTTTGTCAATTTTTACTTTTTCCTCTACTGCTTTTTAAATATTATGTTTTTCAATGTGTTTCACTCTCTTGTTCCCTCCCTTTGCCATGTCGGCGCTTTGAAACAGTAGTTTACTTTGCTGTATATCGCCTAATAAGCGAACACTAAATAAAATAAATTTCCTAAGTGTTAGTGGTGAAATGAAATGCCAAAACTGCGCAAAGGTCCTGGGAGGGAACAGAAGAGGTAGAGACTGCATCACGATTGGCCAGCTCCTTGCAGTTCTGGAAAGTTCGGCTGAGTTAGAGTCTGCCAAGACACTGGTTTGGATGTAGGCCCTCTTCTTATAGAGGACCGAGTCTGTATTGCCTTCGGAGCAGGCGGCAGGCCAGTTTCTCAGAGGATGTGTTTGATGCCCTCCACTTCCTCTTAGCCACACTACACTTGCACTTGAGGGTGGCAAGGTTGGAATCGTACCAAGAGTTGCAAATTAAGCTGATGGCTTTAAACGGATCCTCCTGACAGTGGCAAGGACATCAAGAAGGTTAGAGAGAGATGAAGGTTGGAAAGGGCTGTGTCAGAGTGTAAGTCAGCCAAAGGTGTAGGAGGAGGAGAGAAGGTAGCAGCGAAAGCCTTCACTGACACACGCTTCCTTGGCCGGATGACAGAACATGGGTGGCAGTGCTGTGGTTGGCTTAACCTGAGGGGTAGAGAGCGACAGGTGAGAGGAGAGAAGTGGTCAGTCCATGAGAGAGGAGTATTGAGTGGGAGAGGCCTGACAAGATCAGAAATTCCAGGGTGTTCCCTGCAGAGTGAGTCGGGCCAGAGGGAAGAATAGAGTCTCAGAGATTGCAAAAGAGCCCCGAAGAGGGACTAGTAGCATCCAAGTGGATGTTATGTCCACTGAGGAGGAGAGGTTGAGTTGAGAGGTAGAGGCAAGGAGGGAGGAGGAGACGTCAGCCCACTTGGAGAGTAAGAGGGCGACCTGGCCAGGCAGCCTCTAGATGGTGGCCACTAAGAGGCCAGAAGAGAGAGAGCCTGCAGACGAGGCATTCAAAGGAGGAGTAGACCTGCGTAGGAATGACAGACGCAGGGGTCAACTCTGCGACGATCAGGGCTACTCCCCGCCAGACGGCTGGTTCTGGGTTAGGAGAGGATCTTGTAGCCCTCAGGGAGGAGAGTGTCAAAACTTGTGACAGAGCTGGCAGTGAACCAAGTCTCGGTGAGACAGAGTACATCCAAATCATGCTTTTCCTGGAGACTGCAGATGTCCGAGGAGTGTGACAGCAGAGCGAGAGTTAAGAGTAGCGGCATGGAACGGATTGCCACCTTTGCATGACTTTAGTGGAGGGGTACAGACATGTGATACGCCCTGCACAAGTGTTAGAGGTGCCAGAGAATGGGCAGAGGAGGAAGAAGGAGATGGTGCGGTAGCCAGAGAGGAAGAGGAGAGTGCAGGAGAGGTAGCGGTAGGAGCAGGCTGAGCGGCCAGAGAAGCAGGGGAGGGTGCCAGAGAGGTGATAGAGGAAGAAGTCAGCAAGGATCACTACAAAGGAAATTTCGTTTCACCTAGTATGTTTCAGAACCAGTGATTAGAAAATCTTCTATGAACCATCGAATAAAGAAATTGCACGGTAATTGATAAAATCCAGTCTGTCGCCTGCCTTATAAAAAAAAAAAAAAGTATCAAACTGGCATTAACTTTGTTTTTTTAACATTGTTAAATAACGCAAAAAGTCGACGAGTCCACAGTTTCGGGTGAGATTTGACAAGACGTCAGATCCCGGCACATTTGTTGCCTCTAATGTTAAAATACTCATCCTCCAAAGAGACCAGAAGAAAGTCCAAAGAGGATTCATCTGGTCTCCAAACCTTGTATAACCTTGGGACACTAAGGGGAACCTCCCCATAGAGTTTTGAGAAAACAAATCAACCCAGATATTGGCTGCAATTGTATTAACCTGCAGAGACCTTTGCAAATGTTTCTCTTATCAATGAGCAAAAGGAGGCCCCCCTCCTAGAGTTTAGAATGGTCGCATTTTAATGTTTTCGGTAGAGGAAAACCTAGACTCCCCATTTTCCTTATTAGCCTTCTTTATTGCCTAAAATGTTTCTTTTCCATATGATTATCATCATCAAAAGTATGATTGTGGTCTCTTTCTACCATTCCCATAAGGCGCTTTGTGATGCATCAAGAGTATCTTGTATAAAAGGGACAAATCGCAACAAGATTAACGTTTCTCTATTAGTTAAAGCTAAACACTCTGCCATTTTGGTATTGGATCTAGGGGCAAATGTCAGCCGCCAGAGTAAGTTATTCCTTCCTCTTATTTCAACACACATTTTGTGGATTATGGGTTTGTATTCAATTTCCAGATGCAAAAAGAGTCAAACAGCAATGATCACTCCCTGCCTAATCAACCACCCTTAGGGTTTCAGCTCGATTAAAAAGATCATTGGACAGAAAAACATAATCTAAAGTCGAGCCCCTACAGTGAGCTACCCTAGTTAGATTTGGTGGATGTCTCCCTTGACGTTACCATTTAGTGTGGTAAGAACCCAGGGACCCAATGCTTCTTTCCATGTATGTCCTCTTTCATGGGCCTCAAAATACTTTACCTGTTGTCCCTGATAGTATTTCTCGTGTAAACATTCGCTGTTCCAGTAATATACAGCTGCTATCGTTCAACAATGTCACCAAGTCCTAATTTAATCTTGCAAAAAAATTAATTTAATCATTACTATTAGGATTCAAATAAACATTTACTATTACACAAACGTGCGGGTCAGGTTCCCCCTTCTATTGCATTACTAGGTTAACTGCTAACATATCTTTTTCATCCAGTGGAAGCTTTTCCTTTAGCAGTTTACAATTGTTACGAACAGCACAAACCAGACCTGTGAATGTTCTCCCCACCAAACCCTTTCTTGCTGGTTCATAACAGTGTAGCCTTCTAATATCGGTTGTTATAAGAGCCAAGCTTCCTGAAACTATACATTCCGAGGTACCCCAAAGACCGTAAGGAAGGGATAAATGGGCGAAACCCTGCGTATTCGAGCAGGGTATCTTAACTTTTTTGCCTCAGCATTGCCAGTTTACACCAACATTTTTTATGTTTAAGGTATTCAAGATGGATGACCAATCGTACTTGACAGACCTTTTAGAATCCATTGGATTTGTCCTACCGACATTGTGATCTTAAAAATGTACTTTAACCACCAATGGTTGGCGGTCACCACTTTGGCTTCAAGCTTATTAGTGGGTTGTTTTCAAATAGTTCTTGTCACTCTGTGTAAGTTCTTGAAACACTTTCACAAGCTCTGCAGGCTTTCTCTACTCTTTAGGGATTGTTTTACAGGAATCCCTTTTCTCTCTCTCATCTTTTATTTCGCAATGAAGTTCCTTTTGTACTTCAGTAGCATATATTTCCCTGTGGTATGCTTTCTTGATAAAGGTGCCACCCCTCCTGGGGTGGTTTGTTTAGCTTGTATCCCCTGCCGTCCTTTTCATAGGATTTTCCTTCTGGTTTACAGTCCCTGCCTCTTACATTTGTAGTAGTTTCACCTCTTCCAGCATTTATTGTAATTTGCTTTCTCATTATTATTGCTCTACTACATCGACATCCATGTTACAGTCTTGTCAGTTTTACTGAGACATGTACCTGCCATTCCATCATGATCCCCCGGCGGCCTACCTGTTCTCCTGGTTACCTTGGATTATGTGGGGGAGATGTCTCCAGGGCCTCTCATCGCTTGGTCTCTTTCGTTGCTCGTTTTCTCAACATCCCCACCTTGTCGGGTGTCCCTCTGTTTGCGAGTCGGTAATGCTGCGGGTATCTGGACAGTTTGCTGCTTTCGCAGCATAGTGTTTACTGCGTAGTTCTCTGGGTGCCCAGCACACCACAAAGTGCCGGATTATCCATTAGGCCAAGTAGGCACCGGCCTATGGGCCCCATTCCTTTTAGGTGCCCCGCGCCCACCAGAGCTTCATTGGATTTTGTATTTAATCTCATATATAAAAGGTACATTTGTGGATGTTTTTGTGTCTGTTCTAATGTTCAGCATACTTCCCAACATGCTACAAACCTGAATTTTGGCATGTGGTGGGTTCCATGGTGTTGACAATGTAACAAGTATAAAATATACGTTTTCAGATTTATTAATTTATTAAGCGGTCTTGGTGCTTAACCTTGCTATATGGCTCTTTGCGCTGTCGTTCGGCCTTAGTTCTCTGTTCATTGTTCCTAAAGGTAAGCAGTTTGTGAAAACTTCAGCGGTTCATTGTTCCTAAACTTCCACACTACCAGCATTCTACCTGACATTAGCAGCACTCACTTTTAAAGTCATGCGGGTGACAACATTTGGTGCAGGTCTCTTCAATAGTGTCCGCAGTGACATTGTCCGTCACGTTGTGGGAAATCTCTCATAATTACTGAAACTTCATTTCCCATGGAAGTTGATGAATGTAGGCCATCTCAATAGTACGAAGCTCAAATGCTTCAGCTGTACACCTACGGGTACAACACTTCGAGCTTACATGCTTCAGCTCTACAGGTACGGCACTTATGCTGAGGTCGCTGCTGCCTCAGCTGTAGATCGGGACCCCAATAATGTTGGTGCACAATCTCAACGCTCCAACTCAAAGTAGCTAGAACCGATTTACGAGATTTATGCTTTTCTCATGGTGTGCTTTATGTGGCTTGCTCCAGAGTTGGAAACTAAGACAATCTGTTCACACTATCTCCTACAGCAAAGGATAGTAATATTGTCTACAAAGAAGCATTGCTTAAGTTCATTAAATAAACAGCCTTTTCAGTTTTTTCTGTTCACTTTCTACATGCTAGCCAGGGCCCAAGCGCGATCTGCTTGGTGATTGAGGACTAAGAGGGAAATGAAGATGTTGGCCTCTCCAGCTAAAACCTTCAGGTGTCCACGGGACTTTGTAGTCTTGGTGTCTGCCACGGGCTGCAAATGTCGGTGCTGGGGTCCCCCAGGCTGCACAGCGATGGGAGATAATTTGCAAAGGGGCTCCCTGATATTTCGACTGCCTATGGGCCTCCACAGGGATTAATCGGGCACTGCCACCACAAAGTCGTTGTGGTCACGCCACCACTGTATGTTCCTCGGTTTCTCCCTCTGTGTGGATGCTGCACGTCTGGTGCTTTGATCACGCTACCAGAGCCGTTTCTAACTCACAGGCTCAGTGGCTGCTCCCTTCTCGGGTGTTACGCCATAAGGCGGCCTCCACTGCTTGCGTATGCATCTCTCTGTTTCGGCTTGTTTCCGTATGTCCTCTTCTTCCAGTCTCCTCATCCCAGTTAAATGGCGATTTCTGTTAAAAAAAGGGATAGATCCTCATTCTTGTGGGTAACAGTATATTTTTTCTCTCCAACCAAGTCTCTGGATTGTATACTGTGCATCAGATGTTCCCATGAATGCCATCATGGGGTATCACTTGGAGAGTTCTTCACAGGAACGGGAGTCCTTGTCCCCAAAGGGGGGAGTCTCTCCCACTGAGGTCCCACTTGCCTCGACTCTTGCCTCGAGGGTGTTGCGGAGCAGGCTCGCCTCCCGGCGGAGTAGGGGGAGGCGTGCTCCTCTTTGGAGAGAAGGATCGAATTCCCCTCAATTCGCCATAGGGGTTAGTGGGGCATGTCCCCTCTGGCTCAAAGCATTTCCTGTCAGCGCAATCTTTTTATATTGAGGATCTAGCCCCTCCACATCTGCATAGGAAAGGGATACTTTGGGGGTAGAGTGGGTGTGCCAGTCTTTCCTATGCAATCTACAAATGCCCACTCACGTGTGTTCAATACCTTAGACTTCTTTCTTTACACAAGCTTTACCATCAGGCTCCCATTTCCTCTACTGGGACTTAATACTCACAGGCAGGTAAGGACTCTCCCTGGTAAACAGGTTTTGCTCATTTAGGACCTCTGCCACAAGGATGTTCTTCACAAAGATTGTGACAGAGGTCATTTTCCCCTCCAACTAACCTTCCAATGGCTCCTCTGGATGAGAATTCAGCTCTTGTTTCCGGTCTCAGTATCACATGTAGTGCCAGTGGTACCCAGTCTCTGTATCACCATCTGTTCACACAAGTATGGCACAGCTGGAGCCTTCTGTCCCATCGACGTTTGTGGCCCCAGTTACTGCACTTGACCCCCACACACCACTATGTGGCCCTCTCGAGGGTGACTGGGAAGAAGTGTGTCCGTCTTCTCTGCAGGCTCATGGGGGTTATGGTCTACAGTATTCAGATACCCAAGTTATCCACATGATATTGCTGGTGACCCTATGTAGTAGTCACAATCTTTGAACAATGAAAAAGGACTTGTTTCTAAAGTTAACTTGCCTTTACCCACTTGCGAAAGCGGTCCGCAAGTGGAGTTGTCTTGTGTTTGGGACTCCTGCAGCTGCTGCTACCACTTTAACCCTGCCTGGAGGTGGGGCTTGTATCATGTTGGCTATTGGAAACTACGCATATAACCACTGACCACTGCGAAAGTGGTCTGCAAGTGGTGGCATCTGGTGTTTGCTTGTGGGAGCTGTAGCTGTGCCACTTAAAATCGCCTTGGCGAGAGGAGCTGCTCGACGAACTGAGGAGACTTGAGGAGATTAATGCAAGAAGCCCCTCTGAAACCGGGATCGCGAACAAGGCTTCAGGTGAGGCAGAGCGGTATTTCATATATATAGATCAGAAACTTCCCTTCGTGTTACTTAACAATCAGCTATTCCGTCTTTGGAACAGACGCGCCTCCCCTTCGGCGTATCCGAACTTAGTGCCTCCCAAGATGATTTGGTACTATCAGCACTGAATGAGAGGCTAATGGGGGGGAAAAGAATGAGGAAACAAAGGATTATATCCTGCTGGCTAACAGCGGGCAACACGACGTTCTCAAGGATGCTGCCATGAATGAAGTAGAATCCTCTGTGGTATGCCTTGAAAGTCTGACGAGTCAAACTGAGTGTATTGCGCTGACAAACGGCAGGCTGCATTCACAAACGTGTCCGTTAATTCTGCGTTAAAAGAAACTGAAAGTCTTGTATCTTGTGTAGAAATCCAAAATACGGAAAAGGTGAACTTTGAGAAAGTGAAGGGGGGGTGAGGGAAATGTGATGTTTGAGGAATCCTCTGATAAATTGGAAAGTGACATGGTGGTCTTGAGCACCCTCCCAGCCCACCCTTTCATCGTCCGTGATCACACCCTTAGGAGGAAGGTCTCAATTAGTGACGAATACCTTGGAGGTGGATCAACGAGTGTAGGACGTTGGGCTGGGGCGAGAGTGGGCTTGTATGGGTGTAAAAAAGACGATCCCTATGGGGGTAAATGATGACAAAGACTATTCAATTGAAATCCCCTTTCCCCAACAAAGGAAGGATGAGCTGACCTCCTTAGGGCCAGCACAACAACTTGGAAGCAGTAGCAGGGCAATGGAAGTACTGCCTGCAAACATAAGAAACTCAGTGACCTGCCCTATGGTGCAGTTGATGGAAGAAGGAGAGGGTGCGATGACCGTATTGCCACAGTCACTCATTTCTACAGTAGTGGATGCTGATGAATTTGAGAATGGGGAAAAGAAACCGCACTTGTGGGCTACTCAAGAAGATGTACAACAAGTAAAATGCCTGACACAAATTCCATATACTGAAGGGAAAGAAATAAACGGAGACCAGCCAATGGAAAACTGGGATGACGTGGATGAGTGGGAAGTCTTTGACAAAACTCCCCAAGGGGGATATGCCCAAGATCAGAAAATGGAACTAAACAAACTAAATAAGGAGGAACCAAACAATGATTCCTCCTCCAATGAGCTTATGTCTGAATGCCCAGGAGATAATACACCAAATGAGCTAGGTGAAAAAAATAGTAACTCAATCTTGCCAGAAAAACTGATTAAAGATATCTCAGCACTGACGGGTAAAATTGTGAGAGAAAAACCAAAAAAAAACTCCTTTATTAAGGACAAGATTGCTGCACTGGATATGGATGGGATCCTGTTACCTAATGAAAGGGAGGGCAAAACACGAATGATGGAGAGGGCTAAGGGTGACTGTGACCAACCCTTATTGAACAAAGAGAGAGAAGCCGTCAATTTGGCTGATAAATCTGCCCTTTTAAAATTGGAGGAGAAGCTCGATAATGACAGAATGATGGACTTATCACATATACAAAATAGTCATGGCAGCTCCAACGATAGCTGTTGCACCTTTTCTCAAATTATATCAGAACATAAATGAAACCTTGCAAGACCTGCTTGCTAAAGATGTAAAATGAAAGGAGCAGATGATTGACTTGAATAATTTTGTGAATACTGTGCAACGGAGGTTAGATACAGAAGCAGAGCAATCGAGGCAGTGGCAAAACCGTCTAAGTGACCTAGCAAGGAGTGAATCTAACGATAAAACACTCTTGATGGAGACGGTTATAGAAGACTGTAAATGGATGAGAAACTTCCATAAATCAGAAAAGGGCAGCCTCATTGCTAGAAAAAGTGTAGGACTCCCACCTGATGGACTGGACTGCTGTGCCTCTGGTCCCTGGGTTGCAGGCACTCCTCCACCGACGTGTGCACGGTGCTTTTGTCGTGCTTCGCAGTCGTCGCCGCACTCGCCGCCACTAGTCCTTTTTTGGGGTGGCATCCTTCCCCTGCATGGCCACGGTCCAGGCTACCCCTATAATCTCCTCCCGGGCACCGGGTGACACGAACTCCCGCCTCTGCGCCAAATAACCCTTACACTCACGCCTCTCACTGCTTCCTGGCCCACCTTATCTCTAGTATTGTCCGGTACGCTACTGTGTTAATGATTAGAATCCTCTTGCTTCACTGTATGAACCTGCTACCTGCAACTATTAACACCTTTATCACGAAGTACTGTATTTTATCGCATCAATGATCAGAATAACTTGCCCTTTCATGATGACCCAGAATTGTATTTTACTGTATTGACTACCTAATCATTCATGTAACTTTGCAACTATGGCAACTTGCACTGCTTGCTGTCTGTCAAGAAAAGAGCCTAGATGCCTTCGGGCTTGGAGCCCTATATAAATGGCTAAATAAATAAATAAAAGCTGCGGCCAGCTGGTGCACAGTGCTTTGGGAGCCCGTCACAGCTCCAGTACGCTTGGTCCCTCCAGCCCCACGTCTGCCATTTTGTTCTCGCTGCCTCAGTCAGAGCAACCCTTCCGAGCCAGCTCGTTTTCCTCAGTCCAGCCTCCTCCCACCATCCTTTTTGCACCCAGCTGTGCCAGCTTGTTTCATCTTCATGCTGGAGGGAAGCTTATGTGCATAAGTGCCTGTATATAAACCCAGGATCTTTACCAGATCTGCAGGAGCTCCTGAGGACATGTCCTTACAGCATGGCTGCCTGGCCACGCCCCCAGTTTACATTTTTTAGATACTTTTAAAGTTTGCTACAGTTGTACAAATTATTTTTGCAAAAATGAGTTTCAAATTAAAAACCTCTGAATTCATAGCTTGCAGCAAAGATCACAGGGCCATATCAGTTACAAACACCCATGACCTTTGTATGTGGTGTACAGTGGCCCAACATAAGAGCAAGAACTGTGAGACTACCAGAGCATGACATCCAAAAGGCCAGTCAGTGCCATCTTTCTATCTCCAACACTCTGGATGTCCTTGCTCCGGTCATAATCCGTCTGAAGCCTACCTCCAAGTGCAACTCTTGGCATGACTCCGACCTCGCCACCCTGAAACACAAGTGGATGGGGACTGAAAGGAAGTGTTGGGCATTGGGTGCATCTTCTGAAAAACTGGCCTGCCGTCTGCTCCAAAGGCAATACAGACTCGGTCCTCTTCAAGAAGAGAGCCCACATCCAAGCCTGCGTCTCTGCGACCTCTATCAACATGACTGAACTCTTTAAAATCTGCAAGTAGCTGGCCAATCCTTCTGCGGTCTCCACTGCTCGTGTTCTCTACCAGGCCCTCTGTATGGCTCTGGCTTCTCACTTGACCACTAAAACTCAGGACATCCTATTCTCTTTCTCCTCTTTCTCTCCCGGCCCATTCTAGCTGCATCTCCCTCTCCCTTCTTCTTTTTCACTCTTACTACACCCGATGAGCTTTCTAGACAAGTCTGATCTATAAAAGTGTCGTCCAAACAGGTGACACCCTCGCTCCAGCCTTGGCCGATTTCGGCAATCATGCTTTTGCTACTGGAACCTTCCCCTCTCCCCTCAAGCACTCCCTTGTGCACAACCTCCTTAAAAATTCTTCTGCCGATTCTACCTGTCTGGCAAACTGTCACCAGATCTCTATCACTCTTTTCCTGGGCAAACTCCTGGAAAAGCTGGCCATCTCTCCAAGCTTACTCTCCATACTGAATCTGTTGGATGTCTCCATGACCATCAGTCTGGCTTCAGAGCAGCCAGAGGCACGGAAACTGCTCTCCTGAACACCCGTGAAGATCTGCTCACTAACCTCGTTTCAAGCCTTCCTTCTGTCCTCATCCTCTTTGACCTTTCCTCTGCTTTTGACAGGGTCAATCGTGCCATCCTGATCACTCGACTCTGTGAGAACCTGGGGACCACGGTTCAGGCTCTAGAATGGTTGACCGCCTGAACCAACCCTCCCATGCCCAAGTTGGGTCCTTTCTCCCCACCTCCTCTCTCTCCACGTGTGGTATGCTCTTGGGCTCTAACCTCATCCTGGCTCTTCAATGTCTACTTGGCGCCTATGGCCCACCTTATCTCTACCTTCTCCTCTAACTTTCAGTGTTATGCAGATGACTCGGCTCTCTTTCAGGCTCCCCTAAGCTTCCTCTCTCGCTCATTCCAGACTGTCTATCCGCAATTCATGATTACTGCGCCTCCAGCGATCTCTGCCGTAATGCCAGTAAGACACAGATCCTTCTCATTGGGACTCCTGCTCCCACTTCCCCCCTCTCACTCTGGCCGCCCTCCTTGGGCCCCTCTTCCTTCGCCTTCCTTTGGGGAAAAAAAGCCTTGGTGTCCTCTTCGACTCCACTCTCTACTTACATCACAGACCTTGCCAAGAAGGCCCACTACCAGCTGAACCTCCTTGGAGCTATTCTTCGTTTTCTCACTTTGACCCAGAAGCTCACTGTCTCTAGAGCCCTGGTCCTCTGTAGGCTGGACTACTGCAACAGTCTTTTCCTCAATCTGCCTTCCTCTACTCTCCGCCCTCTGCAACTAATCCAGGACAGGACTGCGAGACTTGTCCTTGGCCTCAAGCCCAGAGACTGTATCTCTCCGGCCCTGAAATCTCTCCACCGGCTCCCGGTGGCTGCAAGGATCAAGTTCAAGACCCTCTGCATCGTCCATAATTCTTTATGGGGCCGGGGACCGCACTACATCCAACCCTTCCAAAACTCCTTCCTTCTCGAGCCCTTCTCTCGGCCACCTCTAACTATCTGAGGTTCAGACTCTTCTCCAGGCAGAGAGTGGGGGCAGATCTCTCTCCTCTGCAGGTGCCTCCCTCCGGAATGGCCTCCCTGCCCCTCTCAAACTTGAGCCGGACCATCTGAAGTCCCAGAAGCGGCTCAAGACCTTCCTTTTGCCTCTTTCTCTCCCCTGCTGACCTACATGTCTGCTGCGCTGACTGGTGGACTGCTACCCTCGGTCTCACTGGGTTCCAGGCTCCTCCACAACCAGTTGCCCCTGCTCTGCCGCCGGGTCTACTGCGCAATTGGGGGCTGTAACTGTAACCCTACAGTCCCCTGCCTCATTGCACTTAATCAGACCCGTGCTGCCCTGTCACTTCCCCCTTCGCCCTACCCACTTTGCTTTGCGTTATTTCACTTGCACAATCTGAATGACAGAAGGCCTAGTAAGATAGTTTGTCCTCCCTCCGTCTTCCCTCCCTTGTCTTGTTGCGTCTAGGAACAATTCTGTACAGGTGCGTTATAAACAACTTATATATAAATTGTGTCTTGGGAGAAAACAAGAGACATGCTTCTGTTAAGATGGATTTCCCAAATGAGCCCAGATTGTGCGAGACCATAGTGAACAGGGAAGACAGAGTTTAGCCAAACCCCATCAAGGTAGATATCAGAGCTGCGAGGCTTAGTCTCAGGGAGGGGCGTAAGAGTGGTCTAGGGCCACAATGAGTCCACACAGAGCAACACCAAGAATTCCAGTTAAACAGTCAAGTATAAAAATATACAAAACTTTATTATGCCTTTTTAAAATGCTCACTAAGCAAGTAAAGCTTCTTGTCAAATATTGTCACACCAACACTACAAAACCGATATATACATTCGTCCTTAGGAGAAATAGAATAGCATTTGATTGATCTGTGAAACACAGAGGTAATCGGGTGCATTTGAAATGAAAAGAACAGTTGAGGTTAATCATTAAACAGCCTCTTTAGCTCTTACAAAGAACCAACCCTAAGACGGTTTTGGGCATTGTGCCCAAAAGGCACCAGTTCCAAAGTGAATACTTCACAGGTAGGTTTCTGTAAAGATCGACTATGCCTCTGCTTATGATTAGGAGTCAAAAGGTTAAAGTTCAGTAAACTCACTTAATCCCGGTCCTTAGGATAGTCCTAGGAAGGGATCCTTGACCCAGGCCTCGACCGACCAAGTCAGGAAAGAGCAATTTAGGGACAGAACGTTCTGCCTATGCAGGACAGGGCAGGGGCAGAAACGAGAGGTGTACCGAAATTCAGCTTAAAGTATTCAGCTGAATTCCAGCTAAAAATGACATATTTAGCTTCGAGCAAATATTTAATGTTCCCTCAAAGCCGAATAGTTTCCCCTACAAAATACATTAAGTACGGCTTTGACTGCAGTGCCTGCAGTCAATCAGGCATGTCATGTTGATCCTTTAAAAGGAACATTAAACAAATACTTCTGTCATTTCTTTGAGTACAGGGAGAGGTTCAGAGCAGAGGTGTGAAAGTGCAAACAAAGTCTCAGCCCTTCATGTGCTGGACAGACCGACTTTAATCTGGTAGCTTGCTGGGGAGGTGTAAGCAGAAGCGAAATTCGCAATATTTTGAATGTGCAGTTAGATGTCTCTGGTCTCCCCTGTATTTTGCACTTGAAAACCATTGAGCTGGGACAAGAGTTTACACACTCACAATTAGAAAATGGTATTTTCTTTAGGGACATATTGATCTGCTGATGAGCTCTGCAAGTAATCTGAAAGTTTCAGGTTCCAATTCCCAATCCAAGTAATATAATTAAGTGGATTAATATAACTCCTGCAGAGACCCCAGGAATTTCCACACCTGGAGTAAAATATCTCAGGATGTAGTGTGCCTGCAGCAAAGAACTGTATTCAGCCTGCAGGCCAAGGTTATAAAGCATGTAAGATGGTTCAGTGGGAAGTGGGCCTGCGGCAGAGCTGTGCTTGTAATATCAGAACATAGGTTCCAACTCCTGTTCTCCCAACTTTCTCACATTGCCAAAATGAATCCCTTCAAATTGAGTAAAGTGACAGATGGCACTAAAGAATGCGGCTATCCAATAGATTGAGCGTTTCACAACAAATATTTTTAACCAAAATGCCCCAGTCTGTTTCAGCATAAATATTCCTCCCAACATTAGAGAGTAATACAAAAAGGATATTTGTGTAATAAAGTTGAGAAGATACAAGTTTACAATTTAGAAACAATCACCAAATGGATGTACAAGTGAAGCAAATTAAAGATCTGAAAATTAGCGCTGTCCCGAAAAAGAAAAATACTATCCATTAATGAAGAATTATTTTTAAATGCCTCATCTCCTCAAAGCATCACAGTTAGAAAACATAGTTTTAGCCTCCCAAAGGCAGGGTGCTAATTGATGTAATTACTCCTTTTGTGCTTTGCCGAAGCCAGAAGGCTAAAGTTAGGCAGGCCCAAAAGGGGCATTTTTTAAATTTAAAACCTTTGCCACACAGTAGTTTAAAATACAATACAGGAAACAAAAGAAACATTTTTTTTCCATAATAAATACACAATACATTGGTTAAATCCGGAACATTTAAAATAAGAAATTGAGACATCCCAGTCCCCCCTCAGTGATTGTATACCATACTTCTGGTCTAGTCTTAGTTACTTGGGCCCTGCCCAACAAGCAACACCTGTGAATGACATTGCCCTTCAAATTCTTCTTCATTTGGGATTGAGTAATTGAACCCTCTAGGTTCCCTATTTTCTAAGTGTTGAAACATTTTGCTTATATTTCTAGGGCTCCCCAAAGAATTCTGGCCCTCTGAATGACTCATCTCAACAGGGTCTCTCTTTGGCGTTTGCCTGTGTCCAGCAATCTGGTTTCTTGGACTCCCATAACCCTTTTGGCTTCTCCAACTTCTTGTCTCACTCTCTTCAGTTAAGCACCATTAGCTTTCGGAGTCGGTTAACTCAGGGATGTAATATTCTGTCTCTCTCCTTGGCTTTATCTTCTTGGGAGTGCTTGCTTCCATTTCTCTGCATGTCTCAGCAGTCGCTACACTTCTCGCATGGACACCAGGGGATTTGGTTTCTCCATTGCAGGCTGGTCTTGGCATAGGTTAACGCGCCCTACGATGTGTGGTCACGCCACCAGGCGAGACTGTCTCTCTCTGGTTTAGCATTGTCGCCCTTCACAACGCTAGCCTTCTGGCGTCTTTCTCTTGTTCTGCTCTCTCCATGCTACCGCTGGCTCCAGGGTGTACCACGACACCCCCCCCCCCCTCAAGGACGCCCATGCGTCAGAGGCTCACCTCTGCGTAGTATTTTTCTTGCTCCCTTCCAGCTTTCTTGTCTCTTTAATTCTCACCACCATAGTCCCCTGGGGCGTGTGGATCTCTGTCAGCTGTTGACTGCATGAGGATCACAGAATTGCCTTCAGCCAAATGTATGGGAGTAACATTAGTATGTTGGGTCTGCCAATCCACAGCAGTAATAAGTCTTTACTATTCCCATATAGGCAGACAATATTCTTTGTAGAGCGTTCCTGGTGGGGATGGGAGTCCTTGTTCCCTAGAGGGGAGTGAATTGCCCAGATTAGTCCTTAAACGTACTTGTATTGCGAAAGTGTGCATTAATTTCGAGTTCGTCTGCGGCAGCACCCTGCCTTCGTCCAGCGCCAGCGTGTGTATAGATGCGGGTGCCATCTTTAACATTTAGTTAAATGACGAACTGTGCAGCATGACGTCAGTTCTCCGTCGCTTTGAGCAGCGTTAAAGTAAAAATAATCGACGGACAAAGATGTACTCCTTTTTAGTGCCAAGATCTATCCGTTGTCCGCACTACAATGTCAATTAGTACAGCAGTTGCGCAATATATATAATGCTGTACTTTTTATCCCCTCTTTTCCCACCCTCTCTTCCGTTCACGTGATTGGTCTAATGGATTAATCAATTCTTATGCATGGATTGTTACACCCAATATTCCATTTATGTTAATGTATCAATTACAATAATTACGGTTTGGTTCACGCGATTGGAACTTAATGAACATAACATGACTTAATGTTTCTATTTAACTTTATTTGATTTTAATGGTTTGTCAAATCAGACTTTTATCTCATTGCATTGCCTTGAAAAAGACCTCATCGGTCGAAACACATGTTGGCAAGATGAATGCACCATTGCCGCTACTGTGATTAAATAGAACTGTTACTCTCTCAATTGTATGATGTCTTTCATATTTGGAGATTTCATGTCATGGCGCATTGATTTTGGCACCCACGATTATCTGTAGTTTCATGCTAGGCAGGGGTTAGCTTAGCAGAACCATCATCTTCAGCTTTCAAGGTCTTTCAGAGTCTACCCTCCACCTCTACTTACCTTTTGTCAGAGCGCCCATACTCACCTGGTATACCCCGCATCCTCTTCTCTAGCAGCCTCAGCACTGTCATGAATGCAATTTGTCAGGATGCTTCTTCTAAGGAGGTTACTCTTTCCTTGGAAACTTCTTTCTGTGACTGTTACTGTGAACGCAGATTCCTCTGTCTACTACTGCTTCAACTTCATACAAAGGACCTATTCTGACAGAATAATAGACCACCACAGCTCTACTACTTCTGCTGCTATTGTGTATTTTTAAAAAATACGTTGGGCAACTTTGTACAAAACTCTCTCCACAGGTTGGCAAGACCTCCACAGGTTGGCAAGGTACTTCTTTCTACCTTATAAGAAAAGGCAGCCTCTTTGCCTTTCCTTTCAGTCTTGCAGCTACCACAAACATCTGTTTCTGCTTCTTCCTGTCAACTTCAACAGACCCAGCTTCACAGATTGTTCAATAAGTACCCAGCTCCCTTCCCAGCTTCATGTACACCTTCTGATATCCAGTAGTTGCTCCAAAGCTGTCTTGCCACTTGACTTGTCTAGCTTTGGATAACCTTGTCACACTTGTTTGTGTATGGATTAAAATCTGCTTCAACAATTTAAAAATAGCAGTGTTCAGATCTTAATTGGGCTGGGTTCACTTTATAGAGAGTCTCTACTGGCTTAGGTAATGCCTGTTCTGTGCATGACTTCAACAACTTCTAGAAGTATTAAAAGGTTTGTCGAGTGCTGAAAGCAACAGGGTAAATTTGACATAACAGGAGTGCTTATAAATGCATAACTGATACAGACTGTATTCGTATGAATATTACCAATTAAATTAAAAAAATCCAGATACCCTGGCCCTGATCGTCTGGCTAACATAGCGTTGACGAGAAACTTGTGTCTATGGGCAGAAATTCTTATATCTGGAAAATGATTAAGCGTGGGAATATACCCGATTCTTGGACGAAAGCATTGCTAATACCAATATATAAAAAGGGGATAGACTCGATCCTATGAACTACAGACTATGTTCACTGTTAGATATGACAAGTAAAGTATTTGCTTCTTCCCTTCTTAAGGAACTACAAAACTGGCCAAGGAATGAAAACCTATTGAACAGTTTTCAGACAGGCAGGCTTTAGATAAGGCTCTGCCACGACACACAACATACTGAACACACCGATGAGGGCTGCCCAGGTGACACAACCCCACTTTTATTCACCTTGTAGCTAGATTTCAAAGCAGCCTTTGATGCAATTGATCGTAAACGTCTGTGGCACAAATCCAGAAAATAGAAAATTCCTTGCTCATTGTCCCTTATAATTCAGTTACATGAGAACATAAGAGTGCAGGTGAGGTTGAGCAGCATGGGGCGTTATACAAAAGAAAAAGCAACTTGCAAAGTTTGAAACAAGGTTGTTTGTTGGCTCCAGTGTTTAACCTCTACCTGGCTGATTTGCTGGATAGCCTAGCTTCCACTAACAACGTTCGTTCGAAAATCTGGAACAGCCACATAGTGTGGCTTACTTATGCAGAGAACATGAATAATACCTTTAATGGATTAAGGCGAACTGCCAATACACTAAATTAATATACAAAATAAAATGATTTACAAATAATTATAAATAAGACCAAATATGTATGCTTTGATCCGAGCAAAATAAGGGCACACATATTGAGGAGGGGGGGGGGGGGGGTTATTGACCAAGTTAGATCTTACACCTATCTAAGATAAGTGTTAACTGTAGATAAGAACAATGATTTGATAGTAATAAAGCAACATAATGCCCTCTCAATTACAGCCACAATACATACATTTGCAAAGACGACTGCTGGCTATAGCCTGGCATCATTCTTGCCTATAAACAGAGTTTAATGGCCACTATATTATATGCCCCCGTGAATTATGATTATCTGAAACACAAATGGCTAGACATATTAAAGGGGAAGATTTGAAGGAAAATATTGGGACTGTCCAAACAGAATAAATATCGATTGAGGCTATACTCCTCAAAAGGGGTTTAATCTATTTCAGAACATGTATTAAAAAAAGGAGGATTACTGTTTATAAAAGCATTGAAAGACCTTACATGCCCATTGTTTTATCTGTAGGGTCATACTATGAAAGATGTTTTTCCCCAGCCCTTTATTAAAATAGCTAAAAGATGCAGAATTTCTCCACAGAATTGGCTGAGAACCATTATGGGACAAAGATGATTACAAATTGAAATCTAATTTAGTGAAAAAAATTAGTGGGAATGGATACAGAAAAAAAGCACAAACATATTGCAACACTAAAAAGCTTGAGAATGTTTGCATGCTTGAATTTTATGTTTAATTGCTATTTGCACAGGACATTTGCCCCTGATCTGAGGTCAAAGGCACTTTTGCGGATATTGGCAGCTTATGATTGCACTGTGCACTTTGTAGGTGGTTTGATGGTTTATAATTGCTAATTGCACTGAGCATGTGTCTCTGATCTGAGTGTGTGATTTGTGTTCTGCTATTTGGCATTGACTTTCTATTCTTCTTGCCATTGATACAATTTGGGCCGACCTGGTTCCATGGCACAATTCTAATTCCATTGGCCACAGGGCTATCATGAATTCATTTACATGTATGCATCTACATTTTACAGTACCATACTGACAGTTTCAAGCCACTACAAAATGTGGTTAATAACGGCACACTTCGGGTAGGGACTGGGTTCTTTGCATTTGGATTGTGCAGGATTAAAACTATTTGGTGCAATTAACTGTTATGAATGTTTGTAAACATTACTCAATAGCAGCATGTATACATCATATGTTAGTGTAGTTGATTGTACATGGCGAATACCACACTCCAAAAAGATTTTTTTTTCACCTTGTAATGTATGTGAAAGACAGAATATCATAGAGTAGGTGACTGCTCTTTTTTAAATGCGAGAACTGCATTCTATAGTTGAGTGTGATCAAGTGCCCAGACGCGGCACGAAACACGATGCTTTGTCCGCTTTATTTTTCATGTGTGGACATTGCCCAAATTAAATACATTTTTAAACACTCATTTTTGTCAGTGCTTTCTTGTGCTGGTGCTGCGTGTGTCCCTGATATCAGTTGATGTCCTGTGGTTTGTAATGTAATTGGCAATTGGCGTTCCGCGTGGGTAGTCACCCACAGTCCATTTGTTTTTTTGTTTTTTTGTTTTTTTCACGCGGACGAACCAAACGCTGCTGTTTGAAGTAACCTATTAGTTCGGCTCCAGCAGGGGAAAGCTAATTTCAGCTTTATTTGGGAACACTGCGACTTGTTGGGCTACCAGGCATTTTCGCACCCACTTTGCATTTTTGCAAGGATTATTCCAGTCACATCATGTAGCTGAAGTCACTGGCGTGACATAGAGAGGTGAGTGAATTGGCATTTCCATATTGTTTGCATAGCTAATTTCGCCCATACAAGCCTTGGTGCACCTCATAGTTTTTTTACTCATTGAGACGGTCAGTGCTTATACCAGCACCTTTTGTACTATGATGCAAAACACAAGAGAAGCAGTTAGGCTTACACAAGCCAAAGTATTATTAGATGAGGGACACATTTCAACCAATCGGGTAATTCCACATACCAGTAATAAAACCAATGAAGATGTTGAGACTTCTTTGCTTAAAGAATTGGAAAAGCTGCAGAAGAGAGAAATTTCCAAGTGGTAGGAGGAACACTCCCTGCAGAACTACTTGGACATGGAATGCATACCACGTGGTCTGCATTACGCCATTGTTCGATCATCAAGACTCGGCGATGTTGGAGGAGTGGGGCCAGGCCACTAATGAATGTTCAGCAAAGTTCTTAAATTCACTGGTCAAACTTGCAAAATTGAATTGCAGTAAAGTATTCTTGCAGATAGAAGAAATAGAAACAATTGAAAAGTATACAATTGACCGACAATGCCAATAAATTGAGGGCTAGAATTGATACCAGCCTCCTTGCGTATGAAGAGGATATTAAGCAGTGCAAAAAACATTTCTGTGAGACAAGATGGATTAACAGTCGGGTCGGGTCTATACTTTTGTTAAAAGGTTTGACAGTTTGAGGCAGCAGGTTAAAAATACAACAGCAACCAGTACACCGGCGGAAGGTTCCTTCGCCTCGGAATCAATGAAGCTCCCCCATAAGACTTAATTCTTTTGAGGAGATGCAGCTTATTCGCAAAGATGAAAATGCTCAGAAGGGAGCAACGGGCCGCTGCAGAGGAAGAGGCAGAGTCTGGAATCAAGCTGCAAGAAATGGAAAACTCTGAGAGGGGCTGTGCAGCCACCCAGGAAACAGAACAGAGAGGGTAACTCGCTCTGCAATCGGGGGGGAAGAAATAAGTGGGTCTGCGGCCATGCAAGTGTCAATTTTTCCAAACATATTTTGACCCAGGAACAAAATTAACTGCTGTAGTTGGGCCCCAACTTTTGCCCATCTACCAATTATGACTACAGTGAAACCAGATTGGGCTTTGATCAGTTGATTCACAAATTAAAACTGACTAAATTCTTCTTTTCGAACCCCAGAAAAGAAACAAGATGATCTATCTGACAAGGTAGAACTGACCTTACGATCTCTGACCTGCCAATTCTTAACACTCTGGCAGACATTCCTGTGGATGTTTCTAATCTGGATTTGTCGCAGTTTGATTTCAGTATGGATTGGTCCAAGAATACCAACATCCAACTGAAATCTAGATTTAATCCTCCCATGCCTATAGGGTGCTTGCAAGCATTTCAAGATCCTTTCATTTCAGATCTTAAGAAATTAAGACACATTAGATCTGATGCACCATATAATTTGACGATTAAAAAACCCAATACCATGAAGGAATTACAAAATCTTCCTGCGATTGTGATAAAGCTCTCGAATAAGAGATCGAACATTGTCCTACTGGACCATGGGGACTGTATTAGAGAGGCTAACAAGCAACTCTGTGATACCAGTTGCTACAAGAAATTGCCTAGTAACCCCTTCCCCACTCTCAGTGAGGATCTTTCTATTTTATTGCATAAATGGTGGACTTTGGCATTCTGGACCCTGATACAGCTAAATTCCTTTTGCCTTCTGCTCCTGTCATCCCCACTATTTACTTCCTTTTGAAGATCCAGAAGTCCTCACACAAACCACCAGGGGAGACTCATTGTTACATTGTCTGGCTCAGTATTGGAAAACGTGGCTGGGTTCATTGATGAAACATTTAATCCTTTGGTTTCAATCTTGCCGTCTTTTATACAAGATGCAAAGGATTTCTTATCACATGTTAATGGGACTCCGTGGGAGGACAGCATGTTTTTAGCCGCTTTTGATGCAATATCTTTATATACTTCAATCGACCATGACATAGGTTTGAGAGCATGCACATTTCTTTCTTGAAACACGATCATTAAATGATCTCTGACACATGGAAATTATCAGTGAAATGATGGGTTTTTGTCTCAAGCATAATGACTGACTTTTTAATGATTGTTACTAGCACCAGGTCGGGGGCACTGCGATTCGGACTAATTTTGCCCTCTTGTGTGCAAACCTGACCATGGGCTGGTGGGAACATAATTATGTGTGGAGCACTGTTAATGAATTTTACACTGACAAAATATCTTGGTTGCCCAGTTATATTGATGATCTGTTTATTATGTGGAGGGGCAGTGAGGCGGAGTGGTTGGACTTTGTTGGGATCCTTGATCAGAATTACTTGAACCGAAGATTCACAGAAACACATAGTGAAACCGAATTGGTATTCTTGGATGTTACGGTCACGAAAGGGGTACATGTTTTGGGCACCACTGTATATTGTAAGCCAACCAGCTCCAATCAACCATTGGCAGGCAACAGCAATCACCCTAGAACCTGCATTAACAGCATCTCTTACGGGGCGTTTGTATGGTTGCAGTGCAATTGTTCGGATTTGTCCAATTTCAATGCTCAGAGTGCGGTGGCTGCATCATGGTTTTTCTAGAGGCTATTCCAAGAAAACAGTGGAACGTGCTTTTTTTAAATGCAGTTTCTTAATCAGGAATCCTTTTTAGTGACATTCAGCAGTTGAGCCAGTGAGACAGATTCAGAAATTAGTCTTTCTTACACATGGGTTGGCTTCCAATCGCATTTGCAATATTGTTTCCAGATACTGGCATGTGATTAGGGCAGATAAGGATCTCATCTTAGTACTCCGAGCCTGCCTCATCTTCCGCAGAGCGCTGTCTTTGAAAGATAGGTTTGTCTCAAGTTTTTTAGCTCATGTCAAGTCACAAACCTGGTTAGCATAGAATACATTTGGATGTGTCAAATGCACCAGACGTAAGGTGTGCGAGTATACTCCAACCATTGCAACAGTGATTTTGTAGTTTGTCCTCTGCTCTCCCTGTTTCTAAATGGTATGTGGGGAGCACACCATGCAAGTTGAAGCTTAGGATTTTACAGTGCATCCGGGTGATTAAGAATATGTATTTCGAACGGATTGGTTCCTCTGACGTATTCCACATCTATTACAGATTATCACCACAGCTGTGCTGCTTCGGAAAATTTTCGCCGCCGTTGACGTCGATACGCTGTCCTCGAGGGCCTCCGTCGAGCCGACGTCACCGGATGTTATAAGTAGGACGCACAACGCCCGTAGCCTCAGTTCCGGTTTCCCACAAACGTGTTTGCTTCGGAGATCTCGGCGCGCCTCGCTTCTTCTGTTCTATCAGTTCTTCGAATTTGGTGTTTTGTGAAGATATCATGTCTTCGTCTTCTATCCCGCGGTCGGGATTCAAGAAGTGTTGGGACTGCGGTTCCAAGATGTCACTTATGGACCTGCACGACGTCTGCCTCTGGTGCCTCGGCGAGGACCACGCCACCGATGACTGTGACGATTGCCAGTTGTTAACGTCGAAGGCCTTGCGGGAGCTTAGTAAGAATCTTTCTTTAGGTAGGGTTTCCAAACCCTGAAAGTCGAAATCTGCTGGGCTTTCGACCGACGATTCGAGGAGCGACTCTGCGTCGTCGGCGTAAGTCCAGAGGGTCTCGGTCCTGGAATGGTTCCCGCCACTCCTGCCTCCTCGAGGCATTCGCGGAAGCGCCGGCACGGGTTGCCTTCCTCGTCCGAGGACTCCGCCAGACGGCAGGTAGCTTGTCCTACCAAGCATTCCTCCTGCGGAATTTGAGTTGCAGGACTCCGTTCCGTCTGCGCCTTCGAGAGAAGCAGGCAAGGAAAGCGCTAGGGCCACCGTTCGCATGCCTTTGGGCTCGGGCGGTTGGCGTGATCACCGGGAACCTTCGAGGTCCCAGTCGGACAGGGTAGATCGCTCTAGCCATGCCCGCTCCAGGTCCCGGTCCTCGACGCCCTCGAGACCCTCGGAGCCTGTGAGGTCTTCTAAGAAGACGTCAAAGCCATCGGCGCCATGTCCGTCGAGGGACTCTCTCGAGGCTCCACCTTTGAGGAAGTCATCGGCGCCGAGGCCGTTGAAGGACCCGCTCGGGCCACCGCCCTCGAGGCATGTGTCGAAGCCATTGGCGCCACACTTGGCGCCACACTCGATGCCTTTTGTGGAGGCTTTACCGGAGGTACCCCGTGCATCGGTGGAAACTCAGAGGAAGGCCCTTAAGAAGTCAGTGAGGCCTGTATTTGAACCTTTTTCTGTGCCCTCATCCAGGGATTTATTCCAGCCTCTGGGTTACATCTGTGAGGTGGATGAAGGGTCTGATGAAGGTTTGGTTCCTGATGAGGTTCCTGGCGAACTCTTATCTGGTCATAGCCAGTTTGAAGACCCGCGTCAGTCTTTGCACGATGCCAGTGGTCTGGACACCTCTCCGGAGGTTGAGTTCGGTAGGCCTGAGCCTGGCACGCACACCGAGTCTTCATACCGGCGTCTCATGTCTAGGGTGACGGAGTATTAGGGGTGGTCTGCGCCACCAGTGGATTTTCTGCAGGATGACCTGATGGATATTCTTGACCAAGGTCCACCCACTGACCCAGTGCTGCCATTTCATATGGCCTTACAGAGAAGGGTGGTGGCGGCTTGGACTGCACCAGAGAGTCTCCCGGCAGTGAGCAAGTTGTTACCGAAAAAATACTATCCAGTCAGTAGCGACCCCTGTTACTTGACCATGCACCCCACTCCGGAGAGTTTGGTGGTGCAGGCGGCTACGGCCCCAGCAAAGCAGGCGTCGTACCCTACCATCCCTCCAGATAGAGACGACAAACGTTTTGATGGCTGGGTGAAGAAAGTGTTTTCTTCAGGGGGTATGACTTTACAGGCAGCGAACTCTGTGTGTGCCTTAGCACGTTTCACACACTCTGTGGAATTGTGTGTCTTTGGCGGCTGAACATATTCCCGAAGGGGAGGAACGGGATGGTTTTCTTGCACTCGTTCAGGATGGCAAGGATGCCATGTGTGAATCCATTAAGTCGGGTCTGGACATGGCAGACTGTGTCAGGCGGTCCATGGCGGCGAGCACCGTGATGCGCAGATTTGCGTGGTTGCGGAAATCTGGGTTTTCTCCTGACGAACAAGCCCGGCTTCTCAACATGCCCTTTGATGGTGTACATCTTTTTGGCAGCAAGGCTGACGAGAGCCTTGAGAGGTTGCAGACCTCCAAAGCTACAGCAAAGTCGTTGTGCATTGCAGTTCGCCAACCTCTGCCTTTTCGTCCTAGGGGACAGCAATGGAGGGGAGGTTCCTTTCGATACTACTCTTGCTTTGTTAGATCGAGGGGTGCCGCAAGACAATGGGGCCACCATAGGAGTACCAGAGGTGGAAAACAAGGTACTTGAGGTCCCAAGGCCACTCAGACAGTTGCCTCTTTGACCTCAGGCACTGCCGCAGCCGCTTCAGCTCAGTCATGAGGCCATGTCCCAGGGTTCGCAGGTTGGGCAAAGGCTGGCGCAGCATCTTGTAGAATGGCGTGCCATTATTTCAGATGTGTGGGTTCTGGAGATCATAGCTCATGGCTACTGTCTTCCTTTCCGGCAGAGGCCTCACGAGAATCCACCAGGGAATCTCTTTTGAAGAGTCCGGATCCGCTCCTTGCGCAGGAAATCAAATACCTGCTGGATAAAGGCGCCATAGAACTGGTGCCTGTAGCAGAGAGGAACAAGGGATGGTATTCCCCATATTTATTGATTCCAAAAAAAGACTGGGGATTGAGAACCATGGTTTGAACACTTACTTTCATGTGCCGATTCATCCCAAGCACAAGAAGTACCTGAAGTTCGCGGTTGGCAACTCGCATTTTCAGTTTCGGGTCCTGCCGTTCAGATTGACCTCTACCCCGAGGGTCTTCACCAAACTCATGGTGGTGGTGGCAGCGTATCTCAGGAAAGGGGGGAGTCACGTCTACCCCTACCTGGACGATTGGTTGATCAGGGCGCGCTCTCCCGAGCAAGTCCTGTATCATCTGTCAGTCACCTGCCACTCCCTTCACAGGCTGGGTTTCTCCCACTTGACACCTACCCAGCGGCTCCAGTACATCGGAGCAGTGCTCGACACATCCCTGGGGCAGTGTTCGCCTCCCCAGGTGAGGGCTCATCACATTCTGCAGATGGTGCACACGTTTCTACATGCCCAGAGTCGCCCGGCGTTAGAGTTCTTGAGGTTGCTCGGCCTCATGACATCCTGCATTCTTCTGGTGCCAGAGGCCAGCTTGGGGATGAGATGTCTGCAATGGGCTCTCAAGCTGCAGTGTCGGACCCCCGTTCAGGTGCCGCCCTCGGTCGCCCAGGATCTTCTGTGGTGGGCCGTCGAAGGCAGTCTGATGGGGGCTCCATTTTGGCTACCTGGCCAGAGGTGACGATCGTGACGGACGCGTCCCTCACGGGATGGGGAGGTCATGCCAACGAGTTGACAGTCAGCGGTCGTTGGTCTCCGTCGGAGTCCAGACTCCATTTCAATCTGTTGGAGCTGAGGGCCATCAGGCTAGCCCTGAAGGCTTTTCTGCCACCTGTGCGGGGGAAGAATGTCCTGATTCTGACGGACAATACAGTGGCCATGCACTACCATAACAAAAAGGGGGGGCAGGGTCTCTCCCTCTGTGCAGAGAGGCGATGCAGCTCTGGTTCTGGGCCATTCAGCAGGAAATTTCTATATCGGCAGTTAATCTAGCAGGAGACGAAAACGTGATGGCGGACGCTCTGAGCAGGCAGAGCACGGTCTCTCACGATTGGGAGCTGGCTCAGGAGATTCTCCTGGAGATCTTCACCCTTTGGGGGACCCCACAAGTGGATCTCTTCGCCACCAGTGTCAACCAGAAGTGCGAAAGATTCTGCTCGCTGGAATTTCCTCCAAGAGGAACCTTAGGGGACGCGTTCATAGTGGAGTGGTCCTTGCCACTGCTGTACGCGTTTCCTCCAGTCCCTGTCATTCCGCAAGTGCTGCAGAGGTTATGGAGGTTCGGTTCCCGAATGATCCTCATTGCTCCGGCATGGGCCAGGAGAACATGGTACCCTGACCTTCTCGACATGTCCATCTGCCCTCCACGCCGTCTTCCCTACCGAGACGATCTGCTCTCACGGGACGGGGGGTCAGGTTCTCCATCCAGAGGTCAGGTCCCTCAACCTTCATGCTTGGCTTCTGAAAGGTTGAGGTATAAGGATTGGAACCTGCCTGGACACGTGATGGAGGTGTTGCTTTCGGCCAGAAGGCCCGCAACAAAGTCCTTGTACTGTTGCCGTTGGAGAAAGTTCTGCGACTGATGCAGGGTTAAGAATGTGGATCCTTTTTCATGTGCCATTCCTTTGGTTCTGTCTTTTTTGCTTTCATTGGCCCACAAGGGCCGGGCCTGCAAGTGGGTAGCATTAAAGGTTACCTGGCAGCGCTGTCCATATTTAAGCACTCGTCTGAGAAGTGTTCTTATTTTAAGATTCCTTTAATTTCTCAGTTTCTGAAAGGGCTCACTAATGTGTTCCTGCCGTCACCTTTCCAGGTGCCCGGTTGGGATTTGAACCTGGTTCTAAAATTCCTCATGGGAGCTCCATTTGAGCCTTTACATTCTTGCCCTTTGAGACTGTTGACCTTTAAAACTGTATTTTTAGTTGCGGTTACTTCCGCTCGCAGAGTGAGTTAGTTGCAGGGACTATCCGCCAAGCCACCCTTCACGGTGTTGCATAAGGACAGGGTTTCCCTTAGAGTTCATCCTTCTTTTCTTCCGAAGGTTGTGTCGGAATTTAATTTAAGCCAGAAGGTCATTTTTCCAGCATTCTATCCTCCTCCGCATCCTGGTAAGGAACAGCAAAGGCTCCATAGGTTGGACCATAGGAGAGCGTTCAACTTCTACATGTCACGCATGTCCCGGGTCAGAATGGACGATCAGCTCTTTGTAGGATACGTTGGAAGGCGTTTGGGTCAAGCTGTTACTAAGCAGACCTTGTCCAGATGGATTATCTTGACCATCTCAGAATGCTACCGTCTGGCGGGTAAGGACCCTCCGGTAGGATTGAGGGCCCATTCTACTAGGGGTGTGGCTGCCTCCACTGCTGTGCAGAGGGGTGTTCACATTCATAACATTTGTGAAATCGCCACATGGGCCTCTGTCCATACTTTTGTCAAACACTACTCCCTGGATTCTATCCATGGGCAAGATTTGGCCTTGGGTAAGGCAGTCCTCTATTCTGCGATTTGATTGGGCATTCTAAGATTCTAAATTCTTTTCCCCCCTCCATACGTTGGTACTGCTTTGGGAGTCTGTCATAGATGTGGAATATGTTGGAGGAACCAATCCCTTCGAAGAACAAGTTACTTTCTTACCTGGTAATGTTCTTTCAATGGGATGTTCCGACAACATATTCCACATCGCTCCCTCCCTGCCTGCCCCTCTACACAATTTCTTATGCGATTGCAGCTTACGTTTCCACAAGGCTTTCTGTAGTCATTCTGGCAGAAGTTTGGTGGCACATGTTCTGGGGAAAAAACTACAAGTGAGACTACGGGCGTCGTGCGTCCTACTTATAACATCCGGTGATGTTGGCTCGACGGAGGCCATCGAGGACAGCATATCGACGTCATTGACACAGGACGCAGATGCCGAAAATGTTCCAAAGCAGCACAGCTGTGGTGATTACCCGTCATAGATGTGGAATACGTTGTCGGAACATCCCATCGAAAGAACTTTACCAGGTAAGAAAGTAACTCGTTCTTTTCATATCCCATTGCCAAACACTTTGATTACCACAATGGACAACTGAATGGGTTTTACTTTTTCGGAGTTGCTCAGGTCAGGAAACATCCTTGAGGAGGAGACGGGATGTTGAGATCGAGACAGCTAGAGACCAAATTCATCATTGATTTTCAGACCAAATTTCCACAAAGACACAATGTGGATGAGGAGTTGTATACGTTTGTTGGAGTTTAATTGTGATTGTTTTACCCTTCTTTCCAGTCTTTTTCAATGGTCTTGACTATCTTTTTATTATATATAACAGTTAAAATTGATTAATCATTGAATTACCTTCTTTTGTTAGGTTTTGGTTTATTTTGTTATCGTTTTTTCCTGGTCTTTAAAACTGTGGGGTTTATTTGGGAATATATTATTCCGATGGCTTGCAGTTGTCCACTTATAACTTTTGATCTATTTTTCCATTTTGGTAAGTATATAGTATTTGTACTCTTTTGGCATAAATGTAGTAATTCTGGGGTTCAGTTAGTTGTGCTTTGATTCATGCTAGGTTATTCCAGTTTTGCTATGTTTATAGGACAATGGTTTATGGTATGAATTTATCTAACGATTAGCTAATATTGGTGTGAGCTAGCATCCAGATGTTGCCAATTTACAATTGCACTATGAACTTTAGAATTGTATCCTATGTTTGCACTCCATGTGTACTTTTGCACCTGCCTAATTATACCTTAATAATTCCTTTGGCTCCAACAGAGTGTGCATAGTTATCGATTTCATGTGCTCATCTTATATTTGTGTTGAGCATTATGCAGACACTGCTATTTGAGGAATGCACTATGTACTTTACAGATGTATTTAGTATTTACATCTAATATTTACAACTGGGATTGGTGTTGGGTAAGATTTCCACAGAGCTGGCAAATCTTCCTTTCCTGGTTCAACTCCAGAACTCCTAATCTTTAACTCTTTTTATGGGTGTCATTTTTAAGACTCTCCATAGTACATTTTTAAAGTTATCATGTCTAACAACTTATTGGCAATACGTGCCTGTTGTTGCTGGGTTGCCCTAGGGGCTCCCCATTTAACTTTCTTGTGCTAACCTTGAGTGAACTACAGTTCCCAAGGGTAGAAAGGATCTTTGAATCCCTTTTACATTTGATTCTGTGAAACCAGCACCCCCCCCCCCCACCTTATGTGGAGTGCTGGGGAGATACAATGTATCCCCTTTCACATTAAAACTGTAACAATTCTATTACAGTAACAAGCTTACCTTTAATGGCTGGTGGCAGTGATACCTTTTACTAATTTGGTGCACCTTTACCGTGGGCTGTAATCACAGCTGCAGTAAAGGCACTTAAGGGTGCTCATTTTACCAAAATGGCCCCTGTCTTCTTTTTCTGCCATTTTAGTGTTTCTTGTCGTTTCTTGTTCCTTCCCCTGACATCCAGGGCGGGAAATTCCTTTGAGTTTTGTCTTTGGCGGGAGTCCCCTGGACACCCCGCCCAGGCTCCAGTCAGTCTGTAAGCACAGGAAGTGGGGGAGGAGTCCAAAACTTACCCCTCCTTTGTCCTTCCTTCAACTGGGCCAAATCCCAGTGGGGGGTTGGCTGTCCCTTTCTTGTAAAATGCAGGGAGAGAATGCAGAGGTTGTGTTGCAGTTCCTGATAAATACTGGAAACCTGGAAGCTGAAGTCATGTCGACCACTGGAACAGAAAACCGAAGAGGATGACGAAGGAAAAGCAGCGGGAATTATTTCCAGCGACCGGAGAGCCTGCTGTGTAACCGGAGCCTGCTGCAGCCCTTCCTTCCGATCGGCCTGGGGTCTCCGAAAACGACAACCCGAACCCAGAGCCTGGTGAGACCCACTAGACTCAAGAAGACCTGCATTTTGAGCCATCCCATGGGTTGCTGAGACCTTGTGTTCTTGCAATACCCCAATACCCTGGGTCCTGCAGCCACTATGCAGTGCACGGTCTTCCGAATTCCGAATCGCGCTGAAACTTCGTGGGCATCCTGGTGTATCTCCAGAGACACAAGCTTCCTCACAAGAGTGCTGGACCTTTTAAACAACGAGAATTCAACCGCGATTTTCTGTCTTCTGTGCTCCTTGAAAAGGCGCCAACCCGCAGAACCGCATTCAGCCGTGAGAGAAATCTGGCCTAGAGCCTTCTTCATTGATCCCTGCTGCAAAGTCCCTTCTGAGGTCTTGTGTTCAGTCTCCAGGACAAGGAATCCACTGACCGGGTATTTGGCTGCAGTCCCTGAAGTTCTCCTGCTGCAATCTCTTCTTCATTGCTGAGGTACTGTGTTGGCTTGGGTATATACTTACCTTAAGCTTGTTGGGATTTCTGTGTAGTCCTGGGGTGTTTTCTATGATTGGGAGGTCCCTCATCCAGTGCACCCAGTCCCACTGCTAGAATCCTGCTGGGGTGTCTTCTGTGAAGCACCTGGACCCTCTTCTAACCCTAGAAGTGAAGTACTCACTTGTTTGCCCAGTTTTCCTAAGGAACTCTGACTTTTGCTACTAAAGAACTTATTCTAACACTGCCTGTTGGTCACTAGTCCTAGTGACCCCCCTTCTGCCACTGAGAACACTCATGCTCTAAGGGAAAGACTTTGAAGGGATTGGGACTTCTGCCTAGAAAAGAAATCAAGTGTTTTAGATACTTGTAAAAAGTTGGTGGGTAACTGTAATTCTAAGAGTGACCAGTTACCAAAGTTCTTACTGATCTTGAATATGTGATGCACTATTCTTAAAATTATGGTTAACATCTTTTCTTCCTTAGCCACTGTTTTACCAGTCTAAAAGAAAGTAGATGTGAAGGTATTTTACTCTCCTCTGATTAGGTTGTGCCTCTTTACAAAAGTAATGTGTTGGTTTCACCAGATTATTCCTGTAGGGTAATTGTATGATTGTCCTCCAACTGTTGGTATCACCAGGTTAGTCCTGTTAGGATAACTGTATGAGTGTCCCCCAACTGGGTCTTGCTTCCCCTGACTTGCTGCTAGCCTGTCCTTAATAAGACTACATTAGGTTGTTGCCTACCTAGAATAACTATTCAGTTAAGTGTGACATTGGGTTTTACTTTCCCCTTCATTGTGAAGTTAAAGTAAGTGGGTTTTACTTACCTTGTGTTAGCTGTGTGCCATCCAAAACAAGTTACCAGAGTTATTGCTTACCTCAATCTGGGGTTCCCTGATTTCCAAAGCATCTGTAATTGCATATTACATCCTTAGGTTTTACTCACATGGTATAACTGTGTGCTATGACAAAAGTAGTTATAGGTTTTTACTGCGCCTAGAACAAGTGTTTCGCTATTCACCAAATGTATATTGTTCAGTTGACTGTTTGTGATTTGTTCCAAGAGTCATTGTACAACTGGAAGGGCCTACTGTCCTCCTATTACCAAAAGTAATCTAAGTAACCATTGGTCTTTTACTCCCAAAGAATAGGCTTGACCTATACTAAATGTGTATAACAAGGTTTTGACTTTCCTAGAACTACTGTTAGGTGTTCCAAATAAGGTTTATACTTGGGTCTGTGTACTTTCAAGTATAATGATGTGTTTTATATTGTGATTTCTTATAATATGTTAGTACTTACTCAACCCCTAGATTTATTTGGGCCTACCTGTATTTAAATAAATACTTTATTTTTACAATACATAGTGTTTCAGTGTTTCTTTGGATCATTTGTATTACAATTTCATTTGTACTGTATCTACTGCCCTCTCTCCCTCCTAAGATAAACCTGGCTGCTCTGTCTACGCTACCCCAAACTCAGGTGGTACAGCCTTATACTAAGAGTGCAGTCTTGTACTGCCTCAGTAGAATGGTTTTGCTAGGCCCTTAATTGGACTTCAGAAAAACTATTCTAACAATTGGTACTTGGGATCGGAATTTAGTTAATGGCGTTGTTTTGCACATAGCATCCTGGTCTGATATATCTGCGCTCTGGGCATGTTTTATTCTTGTGCTGGGCGTATAGCTGCAGGCATGTTGCCTGAATGCTGTATAGGCAGCTTATAATTACATTATGCACCTTATAGCTGGATTCACTGTTTATAATTTCTATTGGAACTAGGCATTTGCACCTGATCTGAGCTCAAATGTACTTTTGCGGATATTGGCAGCTTATGATTGCACTATGCACTTTATAGATGGTTTATAATTGCTATTTGCACTGGGCCCGTGTCTCTGATCCGAGTGTGCAGTTTGTTCTTCAATTTGGCGTTGGCTTTATATTCTTATTCCCAATGATACAATTTGGGTCGACCTGGTCACGTGGCAACATTCTAATTGAATTGGCCACGGGGCTATCATGAATTTATTTACATTTATGCACCTACATTTTACAGTGCTGTACTGGCGGTTTCAAGCCACTACAAATTGTGGTTAATAATGTCCCACTTCTGGTAGAGACCGGGTTCTTTGCATTTGAGATATGCAGGACTTAAAGTATTTGGTGCAATTAATAGTTATGACCGTTTGTAGACATGTGGGTGTTCATTAAGTTACCAGGATGTATTGAATTATTGAAATTGTTATATGGTTTTCTTTTTCAGCATTACTCGCTAGCAGAATGTATCCATTATATGTTAGTGTGTGGTTGATTGTACATGGAGAATACTACACTCCAAAATGGCTGTTTTATTTTGGGAGGTTTTCACCTAGTAATGTATGTGAAGGGCAGAATACCATAGTTAGGTCACTGCTCTTTTTAAATGTAAGAACTGCATTCTGTTGAGTGTGATCAGGTGCCCAGACGAGGCATGAAACGCGTGTGGACATTGACCAAATTAAATACATTTTTAAACGGACTCATTTTTGTCTGTTGGTGCTTTCTTGTGCTGGTGTTGCGTACGACCCTGACATCAGTTGATGTCATGTTCTGTGGTTTCTAAAATATATATATATATATTATCACAGAACTATTTGGTACAATAGCTCTCACCTGGATTGAGAAGATTCGTAATGATACTGAGATTGAATCAACTACCAACAATGTCTGTATGTGGGCCTAGGTATGGTGTTGCCAAAGGCAATAGGCATTGTAGAATGTTTCAACAACTGCATTATATTGGAAACCAATCGTCATGTTCTAAAGCAAGGGTGTACAACTTTTGGCTCTCCAGATGTTTTGGGCTACAGATCCCACCAGTCCTAGCTAGCGTAGTCAATGGTGAGGGATCATGGCAGTTATAGCCCACAACTTCTGGAAACTCACTGGTTGCAGATCTCTGTTCTAACGGAATGTCTTAACAATGGCCCCTGGATACATGCTACATCTAGATAGTTTTGTACATAATTTAACTCATATAAAAACTGAAACATTTTGCTACAGATTTCTAGCTGTTACACACTTATCTCTGACAATAGCTTTAAGTAAACTCTGGGACATAGTGGTGAAGAAATCCAAGCCTATTGACAATTAACAATACAGTTGTTCAACATCTGCTGCTTAATATGCTGGAACTAACCAAAATGGATGCTTTTAATTTAAAAAAAAATGTAATAGCAAGAAAGATACATGTTTAATAGATAATGTTACATGTGATTGAGTGTAATACTAGTGCTGCTATGAAACTTTATTATTTTAAAGAGTGTAAATACAATTATGAAATAGGAACTATCAATATGTTAAGCATTTGTATTAGTGTAGTATCTAATAATTTAATTTTTAGAATGTAGGTATACAAATTGTATGTATTTTTAGTATTGTAAGGTGAGAAAAGTGCACTTGAGCTGTAACGCGATTATAAAACAAATTAACAAATAATTCCCATTCCAGTGTGTTTAAAAAGTCCTCAAAGCTCAGGCAACCGGACAAGACCAAAAAGTAAAAGAAGATAACTGATGTCCCTGCTAAGGACCCACACAACAGAGGTTGTGCTCCAGAGCCACAGATGCTGGTGGCCACTGCAGCCCCAAAGTGCCTGTAGTCGTACAAACGCGAGGTTTTGGCAATGTTTGCATGAACGAGTCAACAGCTAAGGGTGTCTCCTCCCACTTGCCTGTAGTACAGCCTGGATCTGGATACTTGGCCTCAGTCATGTTGTATGGGTGGTGGCAAGTGTTCCCGATTCTGGTGTAAGGGAACCAGACACTCTAGTTGTTGACCTGTTCGGCAGGTGCACCTCAATGGGCTTACTGGAGTTTTCAGATGTCTACGACACACACAGCTAAGCAGATTATGGCTTTCTGGGGGTACAGACATGGCCTGTAACAGCCTGCCTGCCAGAGACATGGTAGGCCCTATCTTCTCGACCGCTGTTCCAGCCACCTGATTGGCTAATGGCCCTTCCCTGGGTGCAAATGTGTAATCCCGGCCCTTCTCGGTCTGTTAACTCAGGAAGCAGGCCGGGTCATCTACCCAGAAGCAGGCATCCTTCAGGTTCACACCTATCTCCTGAGTGGCTAGCGTTTCAGGGCAACGGTTTGTCCAAGTAGGTTCTGGGCCTCAAGGTGGGTGCCAGGGGCAGCTTTACGCCTGTAGATGGCTGTACATATGTAGGTTGTGCCATTGACTAGCAATTGGAGACATTAGCTGCTTTATGAGCTAGGGTCCTTGACTTTGCATTGTCACTGCTAAGGTAGGTGTTACAGGCGCTGACAGTGGGGGTACATGGCCGCACATTCAATCTTTATTCAAAAGCCTGAGGAGGGTTTTTTGAGGTATTTGTGAGTCAGTTTCTGAAATGACTGGTAATTGGCTATCCGGCAGTGCCGTACATCTAAGCAAAGTGAGACCTGAACTTGGTCTTGACACAGTTGATGGCACCACCATTTGAGCCCATTCCTTTTTCGAGTTTCTTATCCTAAAGACTTTGTTTCTAGTGGCCATAACGTCGGCCAGATAGGTGTGAGCTAGAGACCCTGTCCGCTGACAGACCTTGCATGTCTTTTTACAAAAGACAAGGCGACGCTTTGAGTGAAACGGAAGGTCATTAACAATTAATGAGCTTCACACCAATCAGTTTGTACAGCATCCAGCCTACTTACTGCTCCCTCATGCTTCCAAGGCAGTGGAGAGGCTGCACAGGCGTGATCCTAAGAGTGCCATCAGGCACTTTGTATCAAATCAAATGAGTACAGAGTGGCCATGATTAGGCAGATCATCTCCAGGTGGATTGCTGGCTGCATTAGAATTTGCTACAAGGCGACACACGGATCGTCCTGAGGCGATCACAACACGTTCCACAAGGGGACATGTGGCTACCGCTGCTTTCTTGTAGGGGGTTCCATTTCATGAAATCTGCGGCATGGCCAATTAGTCTACTCATTTGGTAGAGATGTAGAACAGCAGATCTCTAGGTGAGTGCTCTCATTGTCTTGGTATCCCATAGGCCCCTATTTCCTTAATTATTTAATTGCCATTCCTGGGACAATCTTTCAAATATAAGGAATCTGCAGAAGCAATAGTTTCCATTACGCGAACCACCCTTCTCACCTCAGTGGCCTATGCATGTTCCTTCTGTGGTTGAACATATCCAGGAACTGTTGGTCTTAAAGTGGGTATTGCCACGTAAACACTAGGTACCCTCACTTGGATTTAGAAGCGAGACCACCATTATGGCACCGTGAGTATGGGTGGTGAAACTCGGCAAGCATGATTAAAATACCACAAGGTCATAGCTTACAGGCTGAACACTTAAAAGATCAGAAATCTGCAAATGAGATATTTTATCCATTAGAACTAACATTGGCTGTAATGTATGCAACATGGCCTTTAGTCGTTTCTTTAGCTTGCTATATTTGTTAGATGTATATTAATCTTCTGCAATGCTTCCATTAAAATTGTATGCTTCTATTTTTTTTGCAGGACTCTGAAGACCAGAACAAATTTCCAGTGTAAGTTTTTACTGATCCTGTCACCTGTGATGCTCTGACGTTTGATATTCTTTAATATTCTGCATTCCATTATGCGGGTAATTTTTAAGATGGTCTGTGAATGGGGTACTGTAGGAGAAATGGAAGGCTTCCATCTCTGATTTGCAAGTCAGAGAATGGGTGTGAGTAGCTGAAACAACAGATTGTGCGTGTGCCTTTTGGTGTATATCTATAATTATCTCATGCTTTGGTCTGATAATAGCACAAAAAACAATATTGTATTGATGCATGTCAGAATGATCTTTGATACACAGAAATATATTAGATTGTTTAAACAATCACCAACGCCACCAAACCTTGAGCAGATTATACATCAGAATAGGAATATAGTTGGTCAGCGATGCACACTAGTCTGTTCCCTCCAGTTGCCCCATAATCAACACAAAGAGGCCAACAAGACCAGCTCAGAGTGAGGCAATTTATGCAAAAGTATATTACACAACAGTGTATAAACACAGCCAGTGGATTACCTGCACTCTTAAAGCATTACCTGACAAAACCTTGCTCCATTGACCAACCAATGACACCTGTTCACTCAGCCCCCAGACGATATGTTACTGCAAAGCTCTAGTTAATACGAAAACTCAGTTGTGCAGAATTACACATTGTGAACATCCATCAGTGCGACAAGGTCATGATGGTGGCATTGGAGTATAAAATGTGTTTAAGCAAGAACAAATGTGCTCCTCGTTCTACAGCAGCATGTTTAACAGTAGATGAGCAAATTTTAGCAGCCACAGGTGAACATGGGTGTGGAACATTTTAATGAGAGCAAACACTAATCAGAAATATGGAACAGCCAAGGAAAGTTTTCTTTAGTTGAACTGCCACAGCTTTTTCCCCTTTGCGGTACATCAGAGGAATACCCTTGAGTTGGCCAGTATTAAAACCTGTGAAAACGTTCAGAAGTAGAAATCTATAGACTCAAGCTTTTTATAGAAATACACATTTTTTGTAATTTTTATTTACTTGTTTATAATCACTTAGATTTTTACAAGAGTTTTCATTCAAGAAACAAATTGAAAATGGAGAACGACGGTCTGTATTTAAGTCAATCAAAGTTTTTGGTAGAAATTGGTTTGGAAGCGTTGGTAAGTTTCGTCTTTTGCATTGCAATGTTCAAAAGCTTTGCAGAAGCCGTGGACCATCTAATCTTGTTGCCTGTAATAAGGCGATTCCACCATGTTGCTTCATTACCGGCAAATGAGTTTACAAGCAGGGGGCTAAAAAAGGCTTTCTTAGCTTGGTGCGGAGCAGGGCAAATCATCAGCAAGTGTCTGATGAATTCTATCTTTTCAGGATTTTTGCAGTGTCTGCAAGCTTTTTCCTTAGATCCTGTTCTGATGGCTAGGATTTCCTGAGTCGGTAATACGTTGAGACGTGCTTTCAATAAGGTTCTCATTAGTGATTTGCTTGGATATTTTTTACAGTACAACATGCGTTCTTTCAGTTTATTTAGAGTCATAGGGAGATGAGCTAGTAGTTTGTTTGATGTTGCTTTCTCGTTCGTGGTTATCCAGTCCAGACACTCCATTTTTGTTTTTATCCTTATCGGGTTGTTCGTCAGTTCTTCCTCAGTGCAAGCAATCTCCCATAGTTAATGTTTTTGGGCCTTAGCCCAGTCATTCATAAAGCAGTCATTTCCATTTGGCAATTTCTTCTGCTATCATACGATAGATTTCGAGGCTCTCGGGATTTTGGATTTTTCTTTATAACTGTAAGGTACTATATTCCACCACTGATTTCAGGGAGACGAGACCGAGTTCCCATCTTATCGCTGATGTTGAGTTGGGTAAACCAAGTACCGATCTCCAGATGAGACCTTCGATTTTTTTTGCCATAATAGAGGGGGGATTGTTGGTGTGGCATCCATACGTAAGTCAATGATTGAACAATCTTGGCCTTGTAGAAGTTGATGGCAGGTTGAAGTGAGAATTTGCCGTACTTTCTATCGACTGCTCTTAGTTGAGCGGCTAGATTCTTAGCCACAGTACTTCTTGCATATTTGAGGCTTTCTTGGAGCTGTCAATTTGGACTCCGAGGTACTTGAATGTTTTGACCACTTCGATTTTCATCTCGTGAAGGTACCACTGTAGACTCTCCTTCTTTTTGGTCCCCGGTTTTTGAAATATCATGATTTTAGTTTTCGATTTGTTGATCTCGAGATTATTTTCTAAAATGTAGTTTGTCAGGTTGTCAAGCTGTCGTTGCAGACCGACCTGAGTAAGATCGAATAGTATCAGGTAGTCAGCATATAAGAGTCTCAGGACTGTATTGGTTTCAATTTTTGGTGCGAATGACCTGATCTTGTTTTGGCTATCTTTGTAGTCGCTGAGGAAGGATATAAACAGGGCCGGTGCCAGTGGGAAGACTTGCTTCACTCGGCGGTATGTGGGTCTTGGGTTCGGAATTAGGCCTTGGTTGTTTAGGCAGACAGTAATGCTGTTATTTGAGTTAAGGTCGATTATGGGGTCCAAGATTCCTTCTGGGCAGTGCCATGTCCTTAATTTGGACCACCGTTTCTGTCTGTCCATTCTAGCAAATGCTTGAGACAAGTCGACAAATGCTAGAAAAGTTTGTGGTGCTCCTGACAGGGCTCTTTCCTTAAGTATGTTCAGGCACATTATGTTGGCACTGGTACTGGCGTTTTTCTGGAATCTTGTTTGCAGAGGATCAATGCTCAGTGAAGTATGAGCCGATTTGCGGAAATGGGTCAGAAGTATTGTAGCAAAGACTTTCCCGATAACATCGAGGAGGGCTATTGGCCGATAATTCTAGAACCCTTTTTAAAGATCGGAACAATCACGGCTTTAGTCCATGAGTCAGGGATTGTTTTTCTTTCTCTACAGACCTTGAAGATTGAACTGATTAAGGTTAACCAGTCGTCCTAATGTTTCAGGTCGCAGTTGGCAAGACCGTCGGGACCTGGGGCTCTCGACGTCTTCAATTTTACAATGTTTTTTTCATCTCCTCGCTATCTGTCAGGTCCACCCAAACTGAATCATTCAGTTGCTTGGTTACATGATGGTTTTCTTTTAACGGTTCGAATAGTTTTGAGAAATGGGTGGTCCATTTTTCTTCCGAGACTGGGTTGATCATATGCATGTTTTGGTGATTGTTCGGTTTATTGATGATCGACCAAAACTCGCGAGATTTTTTGTTGGACAGTGCCGTCATCATCGCCTCAGCATCAGACTGGTATAGGGGAGATCTGGTGTTTCTCAGCCACTGCTTGTATTTTCTCGTTTCACAATTGAAATGTTCCCAAAGTGTGGTTCGATTCATGGTTACTGCCTCTCATTTTAGCTTTCTCAGAAGTCTTCGTTTGATGACCAGGGTCATGTTGTACTCGTGGCTGTGATGGTTAAAGAAGTTATTATGGCTCATCTTAGGCTTTTTCAAAGCAAGAAGCAGGGGAATGTAGCTGGACCTGGAAGCGGCTTCTTGCGATGCAGAGTCAGACGTTAGATTGTTATATTGATCGGTAAGCTTACGAACGTCTGAGGTGAACATGCGGAGACGAGTTTGTTGTGAGTTGGTCTCAATAGACGGTTCGTAGGATTGCAGTTGACGAGCTTTACTTCTGCAACACAGAAGTAAAGAAGACTACACATTATAACTATTAGGATCTTTTCATCTCTGTTCAGGGTTTACCTTCCTAAACTTAAGCAGATGGATATCCTTTAGCTCGCCGGTCAAGCCTCCATGGTCAACTGTTACAAGGGGGAACGCTGTAGGCAAGAATACAGGGTCACACAGTACTAATTTGACTAAAGCAGAGGTCTGCAACCTTTTGGTTATTCAGATGTTTTGGACTATAACTCCCCTCAGCCCTAGCCAACATAATCAATGGCTAGTAATCATGAGTCGTAATCCAAAATGTTGCCTGCCGCAAGTTGCAGACCCCTGAAAAACGGAATGTCCATGCAGTGGTTGTTATGAAAATAAACCTTCACGGCTGCCAATTCACCGAAATACCTACGAACACCCAAGTAACATAATTTCGAATGGATTGTGTCCTCCCACGTATTCCTCATCTTAGATATATCCTTACCTTTAGGTTTCGCCTCAGAATTTTTTTTTCTCTCTCCAGCAGAGGGCGCTCCACTCGCGGCCGCGGCGTCGATGTCCCTCAGTGGCATCCGTCGAACACCCACGTCATCCACTGTATAAGAGCCTCAAGCGCATCCGTTGGCTTCAGTTCAATTTTTCCGTTAGCTTCGCTTCGGATCGAGTTAAACGGCGCTTCAGTATTTTGTGTGAAAAAAAGCTATGTCGTCTTCGAACCCTTCCACACCGAAGACAGGCTTTAAAAAATGCCTAAAATGTGGAAAGATGTCCCTGACGGATCCACATAAGAATTGTCTATGGTGCCTCAGTCCCGACCACCGTACGGAAGACTGTGGTTCGTGCCATTCGATGACCCACAAAGCCCTAAAAGAGCATAGAGGTAAACTGACGATGGGGGAGGGTTTATCGAAGTCCACTTTAAAAAAGAGAGACTCGGACCAGTCTTCGATGACGTATCATAAAAAACATCATTCGAGGAGTAGATCGAGGAAGTCCTCTTCGTCTTCTAAAAAGGTTAAGAAGAAACAATATCGATCTCCCTCATCCTCTTCGACATCTTCGGAAGAGGTTATCACATGTCCATCTAAACATGACTCTCCAAGAAAATGGGAAGCTTTTCGAGTTTCCATGCTAAAAAAATTTGAGAACGCGGCCCAGACCCCCTCAAAAATAGCTAAATAAAACCATGCTCCTGCTCACAATAAAAGTGACAGAGGAAGGTCCAAAACAAGGAAAGCCGATAAAAAGACGTCGAGAGAGTCATCGAGAGATTCTTCTCGATCACTTCGTAAGACAGATCCTTCGGTGCATAAATCGAAGGTAGAGGGAAACAAAATGGTGTCGAAAGATCATACGCCATCAAAGTCGACATCAAAATCGTCGAAGACTGCAAAGGTCCTCAAGTCGAACACTCCCTCGAAGGAAGCTACGTCGAGTTCACGCTCGAAAACCACAAAAGCTCCTTCGACGGTTTCCACGGCTCCCTCGACGATAACATTGAGGTCGTCGAAAGTTCCTTCAACGATGTCGAAGGAGGTGATTAATACTTTGGCGGCATCAATGCTTTTGTCGACGCCCAAATCTTTAATAAGGGAAAAACCTGTACTGCCTGAAAAGGTTTTTCAACCTGAGAGTCGACATGATTTTTTCAGGGCCATGTCATCCATCTATGAGGGAGATTCATCAGATGAGGAGGAAGTAACCTCTGCTGGTGTTAAATTTGGCACAAGATCTGTCCCAAAGGAGTTAATTAACCCTCACTCAAGAATTCAAGATCTGCAAGAATGTTTACAAACAGCAAGCGGCCTGGATACTTCTCCAAAGTATGAATTTGACAAACCAGACCCATCAGAACAGGTTGATATGAGTTATAGAAAACTCATGAGCAGAGTTACAGAATTTATGGGGTGGGGTAGGAGTTTACCAGTCTTTCAAGATGATGACATGACGGATATATTATCTGCAACACCCCAACCCAACAAGACCACATTCTACCATTTCATATTGCCTTACAAAGAAGAGTTAGTTCTGCATGGGAACGTCCTGAAGCCATAGGGGCAGTAAATAGAAAGTTTGTGGCAAAATATAGACCTTGCACATCTGATCCGGAATACCTCAGCAAACACCCAACTCCGGAAAGTTTGGTAGTACAGGCAGCCACGTCCACAAAGAATGCGGCATACCCTACAATCCCTCCAGAGAGAGAAGATAAAAAGGTGGATGCATGGTCTAGGAAAATCTTCACATCTGGCAGTATGGCTTTGAAGTCTACTAATGTAACTTGTACCTTGGCAAGGTTCACATATTCATTGTGGGACTGCATGTCAGCGGCAGCTGAACACATCCCGGAAGGAATGAAATATCAGCAGGTCCATGGCGACTAGCACAGTGCTACGTAGATTTGCGTGGCTAAGTAAGTCTGGGTTTGCTCCGGATGTGCAATCTAGGCTTCTTAATATGCCCTTTGATGGCTCAAGGTTGTTCGATAGCAAGGCAGATGAAAGTTTGGAGAAGCTACAGACCTCCAAACCGGCAGCAAAATCTCTGTGCCGCCATAAGACAACCTCAGCAACGCCCCTACACAGGCTCATCTTCCTGGAGCGGTCGCCTTTTCGCTATTATTCCTCAATTGGAAGAGGGCAGCCAATCGGAGAGGTCAAAGAAAATTTCCTCGGGGGCGAGGAAAAGGTGCTAGATCAGCCCCAGCAACGGCATCTGTACCTTCAGCCGCTGCTGCAGCTGCCACAAAACCACTCTGAGGTTTTGACCCACAAGACCCTTGTGGGAGGCAGGATCTTACAGCATCTAGAAGAATGGTGGGGCATTACTTCAGATGCTTGGGCACTGGAAACAGTATCTCAAGGTTACTGCCATCTTTTCTAAAGAAACCTCAGAATCACCCCCCGGAATACAACTCTGCCAAACATCCGGATCCGCTCCTGTTGCTGGAAGTTTTATCCCTGCTACAGAAAGGTGCAATAGAACATGTACCTGTAGCGGAGACGAACAAGGGTTGGTATTCCCCATACTTTCTTATTCCAAAGAAGGACGGCGGACTGAGACCCATCTTGGATTTGAGAAACCTGAACAAGTTCCTAAGGAACGACAAATTCAAGATGGTCACACTTTCTCAGATCTTTCAGGCTCTCCAAATCCCGGATTGGTTGGTATCATTAGACCTTCAGGATGCTTACTTTCAAGTGCCAATCCATCTCAAGCACAGAAAGTACCTGAGGTTTGCGATTGGCAATTCTCACTATCAGTTTCGAGTTCTGCCATTAGGGTTAACCTCCGCCCCAAGAGTTTTCACCAAGTTGATGGCGTTGGTGACAGCGAGTCTCTGGAGAGGGGGGATCCATGTCTACCCCTATCTGGACGATGGGATGATAAGAGCACGTTCTCCAGAGCAAGCCCTGGATCATCTGTCCAAGACTTGTCACTTCCTTCACAAACTAGGTTTTTCTCTGAATTTCAAAAAGTCAAACATGATACCATCACAGAAACTCCAGTTTATAGGACCAGTCCTGGATACCTGCTCCCGAAGAGAGAGCTCACCACATTCTGCAGATGGTAACAAAATTCCAGAATGCCCAGCATCTTCCAGCCTTCGATTTTCTCAGGTTGCATGGTCTGATGGCATCCTGCATTTTTCTGGTGCCAGAAGCCAGATTGAGAATGAGAACTCTTCAATGGGCGCTCAGAACTCAATGTTCCCAATTCTCAGGGGAAATGTCAGATCGGCTGCAGGTCCCAGCCCAAGTAGTACAGGAACTACAATGGTGGGCTTGCAGACATAATATCCTCAGAGGAGAATCATTTTGGCAGCCATGGCCGGAGATAACAGTAGTGACGGATGCCTCACTCACAGGGTTGGGAGCCCATATCAACAAACTGACAATCAGCGGACGTTAGTCTCCATCGGAGTCCAAGCTACACATCAATCTTTTGGAGTTAAGGGCAATCAGACTAGCGCTGAAGGCCTTCCTGCCCTCTGTATGGGGAAAGAATGTTCTGATAATGACGGACAACACAGTGGCCATGTACTACCTCAACAAGAGAGGAGCAGTGGGGTCATTACCGCTGTGCAGAGAGGCGATGCAACTCTGGTTCTGGGCAATACAAGAAGGGATCGCTCTATCGGCAATTCATCTAGCCGGAGATCAAAACACAACAGCGGGCGCTCTGAGCAGGCAGAGCACAGTCTCTCACGACTGGGAGATAGCTCAGGAAGTCATTCAAAAGATCTTCGCCCTTTGGGAAACCCCTTAAGTGGATCTGTTCGCGACCGGGGCCAACCGGAAGTGCGAACTGTACTGCTCAAGGGAATTTCCCCCGAGAGGAGCTCTATGAGACGCGTTCGTGGTGGAATGGGAGTTTCCACTTCTGCATGCGTTTCCTCCAATCTCTGTGATCCCTCAAGTAATCAGGAGGTTGAGAAAGTTCGGGAAAACCATGATCCTAATTGCCCCGGATTGGGCCAGAAGAACATGGTACCCGGATCTTCTGGACATGTCCATCTGCCCTACAATATGTCTTCCAAGAAGAGAGGATCTTCTCTCGCAACAGGAAGGTCATGTTCTCTATCCGGAGGTCAACACACTCAACCTTCACACATGGCTTCTGAAAAGCTGAGATACAAGGATTGGGATCTTCCGGATGACACAATGGAGATTTTGCTTTCAGCCAGAAGGCCAGCAACCAAATCTCTGTATTGGTGTTGTTGGAACAAGTTCAGTAACTGGTGCAGAGAAAAGAATGTGGACCCATTTCAATGTAGTATCCACACAATTTTATCTTTTCTGTTACATTTAGCCAATCTGGGGCTCCAGGTTGGGACGATAAAGGGATACTTAGCAGATACTTATCCATCTTTAAGCGCTGTTCTGAAGAAGAATCTTACTTTACAATACCCTTGATAATTCAATTCCTAAAAGGTTTAAATAATGTTTTTCCCCCAATACCTTTCCAGGTTCCAGTGTGGGATCTAAACTTGGTTCTAAAATTTCTCACATATATTCCATTTGAGCCTTTACATTCTTGTCCACTAAGGCTCCTTACTTTGAAAACAATACTCCTTGTAGCATTGACATCAGCCCGCAGGGTAAGTGAGTTGCAGGTGCTTTCGAGCGGTCCTCCTCACACCATCTTTTATAAGACTTAGGGTTAGACCTTCTTTTTTGCCAAAAATGTTTCGTATTTTCAACTGTCACAGAAAATAACTTTACGTACTTTTTACCCTCCTCCTCGTGCCAGCAAGGAAGAGGAGCGGCTTCATAGACTAGATCCCAGGAGAGCTCTTAGTTTTACATCTCAAGATTGGCAAAAATTTGTCAGTGTGATCAACTTTTCGTGGGATACAATGGACACAAACTGGGCCTTCCGGGAACTAAACAAACGTTATCCAGAGGGATAATTTTAGCCATAACAGAATGGTACAGATTGGCTGGAAAAGAACCACCTGATGGACTGAGAGCTCATTCAACCAGGGGCATGGCAACTTCAACAGCACTAAAGAGGGGTGTCCCTGTACAAGATATTTGTGCAGCAGCCACATGGTCATCCATGCACACCTTTATAAAACATTATGCACTGGACTCAACTTCTTCTCAAGGAGGTCTGTTTGCTAAATCTGTACTCCATCCTATACACGACTAAAAAAGATACTGTACTCCCACCTCCAATACAAAACTGCTTTAGGAGTCTAAGATGAGGAATATGTGGGAGGACACAATCCATTCGAAGAACAAGTTACTTACCAACTGTAACGTTCTTTAGATTGGATGTTCCTCCCACGCATTCCTCATCGACCCTCCCAACCTAACCCCACAGTACAGTTTACGTGAATTACACTCTAAACACTTTTAAGGCTTGGGTCAAAAGAGGCATGCCATTAACTAATCAAAATCCATGATATACGAAAAAACAGAACTGAAGCCAACGGGTGCGCTCGAGGCTCTTATACAGTGGATAACGTCGGTGTTCGATGGATGCCGCCGAGGGACATCGACGCTGCGGCCTCGAGTGAAGCGCCCTCTGCTGGAGAGAGAACATTTTTTCCAAGGCGAAACCTAAAGGTAAGGATATATCTAAGATGAGGAATACGTGGGAGGAACATCCAATCGAAAGAACATTACAGTTGGTAAGTAACTTGTTCTTCTGAGGCGTGCAGATCTGCTTAGAATCGCATGCTTTGCATAGGTTGACATCTAGTGGTTGGTGCAGAGTATTGCATGACTTGTTTTCAAAAGCGGAAAGGGACGTCAGCAGGGCGTGTCTGTAACACTATCCCTACAGTGACGTGCACTGTACCCATGGTCTTTCATGCATCAAGGTCATCAGATTGTTTTAGTCTTTCGTCCCGTCCCCTTTTCTCTATAATGCATCGGCGTCCCTTGCAAAGGACGGGAGACGTAACCTTTTTCACCAGAAAAAAACCTTCCCCTTTAGATTTAGAGGCGTGCACGGTGCGGCCCTGGGAGCATGCGCTGCCCTGACTCTGCCCTCTGCCGCCACGCCTCAGTCCCCTTTTCTGCGTTGAAGGGAAAGGGCCATATTCACCAGCACTCCTGGGTTTGGCTTCGGCCATGTAATTCCATGCGCGGATACTTCTTTGTCTTTTTATCATTCAGGTACTCAGTCCTCGGGTGTCGCGCTCCTCCCCGGCGCATGTTGACTCTTCCCGACTAAAGACCCCCAGGCCCTCTGCCTACGGTGCCTTGGCCCTGACCATGGCTGGCAAGCTTGTATCGCGTATGGCATGCTTTCCTCGAGGTCTTTGAAGAACAGGCTGGCCAGGTGGAGGCAGCTCTTCCACAGATCGCCTCCAGAGGACCTAAAGGACTTTGTCTATCATCGATCCAAGCCCAAGGTAGGGCCGATCTTTTCCAGTGCACCCCGCAAAGGAGACACCTTCCCAAGGACTCGCCTGCGCGGGAGGGACCGCGCAGGTCCTCGTACCAGCACAAATACCGAGGCTGCATCGGCTACCGGCCGAGAGGCAGAGGGATCTACCAATCCTCATGGTGAGGGTGCTGAGGGACCAGAAGGTCTCGCCTCCTCAGCATCATCCTGATATCTCCATGGTGGCCAGCCAGGCCATGGTTTTTCGGAGCTGCTCAGCCTCTCAGAGAGGCCTCCCATTCACCTGCCGACGGGCCCAGCATATCTTCTTGCACAGCAGGGGGGCAGGGTCATCAACCCTCCACCAGAGAAATTGGCCCTCACAGCGTGGTTCCTGAACAAGTCACGCTAGGACATCTCAGCCTCTCTAAAGCTAATCTAGAGATCATACAGGGCGCCAGGACTCAACATAGTCTTGGGCGCCCTAGCGCACAAACCATTCAAACCACTGGCTTCCATAGACATCAGACTGGTCACCATTAAGACATCCTTGTTAGTCGGCCTCAGCTCGGCTCGCAGAATCAGCGAAATTTGGGCTCTGGTTGCCTTGGAGCCATACACTACGTTTCACAAGGATAAGGTAGTCCTACGGACGCACCCAACATTCCTTCCGCCTTCCATCTGAACAAGGAAATTGTGCTGCCCATGGTTTTTGCTGAGCCCAAAGACTAGGCGCAGAGAGCTCTGCACTACCTCGACATCGGGTATGCACTGATATTCTTCTTGGACAGGACGAAGAGCTTCTGCAAGTCGGATGCTCTATTTGTCACCTTTTGGAGGTTCAAGACCGGGGTATCGGGCATCCAAGGCCTCCATAGCCTGGTGGATGCTCTCTGCCATCCAAGAAGCCTACGAGGGATAGCATAAGCCACCCCCGGCCAACATGCACGCCCACGCGGTCAGAGCCAAGGCAACTACCATCGCTTTCCAGCGGCATGTCCCCTGCCAAGTCATAAGTAGGGCGGCCACATGGGCCACCGCTTCGGCTTTATGCAAGCACTACTGTTTGAATGCCACCTCTAGATCAGACGCGGCTTTCGGACAGGTGGTTCTTGGGAACATGTTTGCTTAAGGAGGGTCTCCTCTCCACCCTGGGGCTATATTCAATTGCAATAGCCCATGCAGTATAGAGGAAAGGGGACGGGACGGAAGAGTAATTATAAGTTACTCACCGAAGTGACTAACGTACTCTTAGGCCCTTTTCCCCCATACGTCCCACCAGCCTACCCCCTAACAAAACTGGTGTATTAGGCAATGTTAAATCTATTGTCGACGCATCTATGGGGACTGAGGTGTGGCGGCGGAGTCGGGCCGTGCATGCTCCCAGGACCGCACCTCTAAATTTAAAGGGGAAGGTGGTTTCTTTCTGGTGAAAAAGGTTCCGTCTCCCGTGCCTCTCAAGGGACGCCCGTGCAGTATGGAGGACAGTGGACTAACGTACTAAGGACTAAGAGCATGTTAGTCACTACAGTGAGTAACTTATAATTTTTCCACCATCAGTGTTGGTCTCATTTCAGAGTTCCTCGTTATCGTGACTATTGGTCATTTTTGATAAAGTTATGTCTATAGCACGTTATTCCTACCGCTACTTTCAATGCTCACTATCGGCAATTCCAGCAAGGCTCGACGAAGTTCCAGCTATCCAGATTTCCGATCCTTATCGACAACCTTTCTTCAGACTTCAGCCTACACAGTAGGGAGAGTGGGGGAAATGTCATATTATATTCACACTAGGAGAAGGTCTCCGTTCACTTTTCCCTTTCACCTTGCCATCTTGCTGTCTTTCGGCGCATAATATTGGAGAAAACTCCATTTATGTTTTGCCCTTTCTGCAACCGAAAGTTTCCCTGGAAGGGGACGCACAACGTGTGTAACCATTGTCTTCCTCGGGACCACCAGGAAACTCTGTGCATAGCGTGTAAACTTTTGTGACCCAAGACCCTTAAAGTCCGGCAATCAAAGAGCTGGACAGCCTATGCGATTCAAGCAGAGGCATTGTCGGATTATTCCGACGACAAGAAGAATCCAAGGCAGAGCAAGACAGCGCTAGTAGTGACGCCGAAGACACCATATGAAAGTCAGAAGACTCCTGAGTTTACTCATCCCTTACTCCGAAAGGCAGGCATCCCACCTCTTGAGGCGACAAGAGCACACTTAAACACAAACATGGGTTTGCGCATCACAAGGCACAGACGTATATACATACCAAAACAAGTACACCCTCCAGCCACAGTTCGGCGAACCCACTGCAAAGTGGGAAGTCAGTAACTGAGCCTGGGCTTTCAGCAGGCGGACCAGTGCCAAAGAAAACCTCTGTGCCTGTTGGTCCGCATTCGGCACATGTTTCAAAAGTTAAACAGACTCCGACCATTAGTGGTACCGCACCGAATGTCTGTACGCAGACATCCGCTCAGACACAGCTGCCGCAACAGCAGCAAAAACTGCTGAAACAGATGATTTCTGCAGATCTAGTTTCTCAGGGTTCAGAAAACAATAGGGCTACCTCTCCCTCCTCGCAGGCACTCTGTGGGAAGTCATATTCCTCACAAGAGGAAATAATATTCCCACTTAAAAGCACACCAGCTACTGGTTCATGGACTAAAGAAGGGTTTGTGTGTACAATGGATAAGGAAGCATCCTTTGTTGATTTCCCAGATATGTACTCTATTAAACAGAAGTACATCTTGCCAGGGGAAGGGGAACCCCCATCTAGAAGCCCTAAAATGGACCAATGTTATCCCTATGATGAGTCAGTAATAGCTCTTGATGAAGATGATGGGTAGGGCGTCTTTTTAGACGACGATCCTGGGACACACCCCGATGAGCATTTTATACAATCCCCAAATATACCAGATGAACCAGTGGCCTTCTTGGCTGATGTCATTACTTGGTAAACGTTTAATCTTAGTATGTCTTTCTGTCCTTTTGACAACCGTTTACTTCAAAGACAAGACCATCCGTCGACAACAGCTACTCCCGTCTCAACGAACCCTTGCCAATGGGCCTCGGCCCTGCACAGTAGGGAGAGCGGAATGAGTTTCAGGTTCCACTCTCACTAGAGAATGCATATTCCCCTTTACTCCCATTTATTTCCCCATGCTGCCATCCTTATAAACGATGGAAACACTCCTTTTAAAATTCTGCCCTTCTTGTTACAGGAAGTTTCCCGGAAGGATTCACAAAGTGTGTAACCTCTGCCTCCCTAAGGACCATGCCGAAAAACAGTGCAAGTCTTACAAACTGTTTAGGCCAAAAACTATAAAGGACCGCAACACTAAACGCTGGGGCCACCACGCTATGCAGGCCGAGGCCGCCGTGGACATTGAGGGAGCTTCCAGTGATGGCAGCATCGGCATCCTAATTGACGCAGTGAGTGATCAGGATCCATCGTATTCCCGCATGCGAACCCCTGACGCCACTAGGCAGACCAGCGGTTCTGCTACGGGGACGACACCCAGCGGCTAAAGCACTACCAAGTCACAACAGCAAGCGCATCCCCCTCCCCCCCCCCCCCCATGGCTGAAAGTCGCCCACGTTGTCGACCAATAAAGTGCACACAGCGTCAAGGGGAAGGTCCGAACATTCGCTGTCCTGGACCATCGCGGTCGCAATCACCACATGACAGGCACCCGAAACAGACGGTGAAGTCAGTTTCCAACACTGTCTAAATCTGGAAAGCCCTTGTGTTCCAGTGACCCGGCCTCAGGGGTGCGGGTGTGTGAGGGGAGCTGTGAATTAATTTAAAAAAAAACACGTTCTTGATACCAAGGCCACAAAGCTGAAAAGAAACTAAAAATCCTTAATGTCCCCAGTTAAAAAGTCAAACACCAAAGCGTCGGCATCCCAGGGTACAAAGTCACAGGCTACAAAGTGTAGGGTTTGCACAACCCCTGAGGGCACCCTTTCAGGGGCTATGCATCATAAGCAAACCCCTGTCCCAGAGCCTCCACCTGCATCTACTCCTGCTCCCACTGTGTTGCCAAGCTCCTCCCAATGGACCCCAGAACAATTCGAAAGGGTCATGAGGTGTGTTATGATGTTGACTGTGTTGGACATCTCATGTTTGGTGTGTCATCGGAAAGGGAGGAGATGTGTTATGATGTTGCTTGATGCATTGGTATGAGATGGCATGGAACACTGTGAAGGTGCTTGGAATGTTTGCCCATTAGACCAGCTCCAGAGTTCCAATGCTGTCAGTTGAGATATCAGCTCATGTAATAAAGATCTTCCAAGTGACCTAAGAAGCTGCTATTTAACATTGACGATGAGGATGGGATTCAAACCCACGCGTGCAAGTCACCCAGGGGGCCCTTAGCGCAGGGGGTTTGGAAAAGAGGATATGGGGGAAGATCAGAAGTGAAACCCCAGAGAAGAATAAAACCCCAGAGGCGACAGCTTTGAAGCCCAAGAAAACTCAACTTTTATTAGGCGGTGATTGGGGAAGGATGGAAACCCCAATGAAGTGAAGACGGAAATGGAGCAGAGATTAGTGAAGCATGTCTGCACAAGAAGGGAGCGTCCAATATCCATGTGGCGAGTCTTGGAGGAGCGCCTGCATATATGCTTGTCTGGAAGCAGTGATCGGCTCTTATTCGAGGCGGAGGCATAATTGTATTGTTTGGTAATAGCAACGATTCAGAGATCGGCGTGTCCGGAAGCGCTGTGTTGCATGAGACATGTTTTGAAACTGGTGACGTAGCGTACTAGCTCCAGGAGTAGTTGGAGCATAGGAACGCTGTGACGTAATCGTTAAATTGGAGTATGGAAAGATGGGAAGCTACGTACCTTTTGAAGAGCACAGCGTTCTCTCTCAGCAGCATCCGAACACTACCCATCTGCGGATCTGCCTGGTGTCTTTCGGTAGCTGGGCCCGCGAGTAAAGGCCCCAACTTCGTGGGGTTGCGTAGCTCAACATTAGCGTACGCATTTAAGGAAGTCAGTGTTTGTTTGTTATTTTAAGCGCTAGCCCATTTCGGATGTTGGTTGATACTTGAACTGGTAATGAATCATTCAACGAGGAACGACAGTATCGTTAGGTCGGTGTCTAACGAAATGGATCTGTCAATAGACTGCGGAATATGGTCATTCAAGTCTATGAGGTCAATGTACGGTGAGGTTGACAGTGTCTACGTGGGACAGATCGCATTAGAGTAGGAAGTAACTGGTTCTAAAGTGACTGTCAGAGCACGTGTAATATTAAAAACACACGCCCTTATATCCTTTTATTGTACTGATTGTCACTATGTGGTTTTATCCATATGAATAAGAGAAGTTGCAAGTTATATTCTGCAATATCTGTGTATGTGAGCAAAAGAAGGCATGTAGGCGCTGTGTGGTAGAGTGCAGTATGATTGCATTTAAGCATAGATGTAATTTGAAAGAAGCCTAACTTTTTGAGGATTTGCAGTTAGAGATGGACTCTAATGGACCTAATAGAATGCAGTAGTATCTAGGGAGAAGTGTGGAGGTATCCAATGTGAGGTAGGGTGAGTGAGCTAGACCTAATGATTTGATTTCAGGGAAATCTAATGATTTCAGGGAAAGTGAATACAGCTTCATGGACTATTAGGTCTTTAGGTGCCACTGTTTATTTGTACTACTGAAAAGCTGAGTGTTCGAGGTGATGGGTCCATAGTGCAAGATGCTTCTACGTGTTTGTGGGTGAGTGTCCCGAGTGTTAGTGGGCGAGTGCCACAAAGTGTAAGGAGGTAGCGGCTCCGTGTGTAGTGGGTGAGTGCCACAAAGTGTAAGGAGGTAGCGACTCGTGTGTTGTGGGTGAATGTTACTATTGTGGTCAGTGATGTCACCTTAGATTTTGTTTTTGAGTTGCATCCTCTCAAAGATGCCTGGCATATTTCTCCGGAGTGAAATTATCCTTGCAAGTTTACCTTGGTATGGGTGTCTCTTGCTTGGCGGTGTCATGCAAGGAGAGGTATGCATATGTTGGAAGTGTTCAGTTGCCCCACCACCACAGCGCCTTTCCTTGTTAGGGTTGCCTGTGTTAAGGAGGGGTGTGAGTATGGTGGACATCTCTTGGTTGGTTGTCATCGGAAAGGGAGGTGATGTGTTATGATGTTGCTTGATGCATTGGTATGAGATGGCATGGAACACTGTGAAGGTGCTTGGAATGTTTGCCCATGAGGCCAGCTCCAGAGTTCCAATATTGTCAGTTGAGCCTGGGTGATGGGACCCGGTGGTCTTTCGCATAGATAAAAGCTCATGTAACTTAATAAAGATCTTACAAGTAACCTAAGAAGACTACAGAAGGTGCTATTTAACAAGGAGAATGTCCAGTTTTATAAACAACTCAACAACCTTCAGGGGCCCCCACAAAGCGGGGCAGGAAGCTCTTAGCCAGCAGCCAAAAAAGCCTGCCTGGTTACCATGCAGGCTACCACCTCCTCTTATCAGGAGTTGGGTCAAGATGCATATTATTATAACGCCCAAGGCTCACAAGAACCTGGCTCGTACACAGACCCCGTAGACCAAGGGGATACAGAAGACCTAGACCAATATTATGGTGACCTTGATGTATACATCATTCAATCACCACACCGACCCACTGGTGGCTGACTCCCCGGTAGACAATCAACTGCAATATAATGACCTGCTCCTAAAGGCTGCTGAGCACTTCAAAATAGATACCCAGGAAGCCCAGGTCGATCAAGACTTTGTGGAGGCCATCCTTGTGGACAAAAGAACTGCAGCTCAGTTCATCCCCATGCTTCAGTCGTCCAGAGGCATATTCAACCTTCTCTGCTTACCACCAATCTGACACGGGCAGTCAACCCTTGCATCGAAAAGATGTTTAGACCGGCCCCCTGAGCCCCATTATACATTAGGGGGCAGCGAAAGCCTGACTGTCTAGTAGTCACCACCACAAGAGAGAGAGTGGGAACCCCTCTGACCTCTGCCGAAACCCCTCCTGACAAGGAGAGTAAGAAAATGTAGACCCTGGGCAGAAATGTTGCTACCTTGTCTGCCTATCAAACAAGGATAGCTAATAATACCACACTATTAGCCAGCTACAATTGCCACAAGTGGGACGAGATCGCACATCAGATAGACTCAGTCCCAGGGCCCCTAAGGACACAGCTCTCGCACAACATTGCTGAGGGGAAACAGGTTGCAAGCTGTATCCTTAAAAATAACTTGGATGCAGCATTCAACGCGAGGAGAATCCTGGCAGAAGGCACACTGATTCAACGCCACGCATGGCTCCGTCAATCAGGCTTCAAACTAGATATCCAAGCTACCCTCTTGAACATGCCCATTGAGCCCAAGGCCTTATTTGGCAAAGCAGTTGAGGATGCACTTAAAAGTGCAATAGAGGAATATTATACCCTCAAATCCCTTGGACAGCTCAATAACGAACCTTTTGGGTAAAGAGGAGGGGGGCTGAAACTCAAGCCAGTTTACAGGACAGAACTCCCAAAGGGCCTCAGTATTTAACTCCATCAAGGTTCACCTAGCGGCTCTAGCCGCGTACACCACTTCTCAAAGCAAGGTGTGCTGGTGGAAAGTTCTGTCATTAAGGCAATCATGGAAGTAGTAAAAATATTGTATTTGTATTTACTAAATTGTATATAGCGCTTTAAGCCAAAGCGCTTTACATGAAACAGGAATACATAAGAAGCAAAAAAGTACAAGCCATGAGTCAAGTAACCAAGAACAGTATTTAGAACAATTTACCAAGATCATAGAATAAAAAACATGAGTGGGAGTAAACAGTTGAGGGAACTGGTAAAGAACAGTCAGGAGGGAGATTGAAGTAGGTGGCATTTTAAGGAGGTGCGGATAGAAGAATAAGAGGTGATGGAGCGGATTCCAGTGGAGTGGGGCAAGGAGTTGGAAGGAGCAGAAGCAGGAAGGGGCGCATTGTGCAAGTGGGACAGTGAGTAGGAAGTGGTCGGCAGAGCGGAGTAGGCGAGAGGGGGAGGAGAGCGCGAGGAGGGAGGAAAAGGTAGGGGGGACTAGATCATGAAGAGATTTGAAGACGAGGCAGAGGAAGTTGAATTTGAGTTGAGAGTGAAAGGGAGTACCAGCCGAGTGTGGAGAGTGAGGAGGAGATGGAGTCGTGAGGAGAGAGGAGACAGAGAACGGATGGCAGAGTGGTAGAGGGATTTAAGAGAGGCTAGGTGTGGGGCGGGGAGGCCAAAGAGGAGAGCTGAACAGAAGAAGAGGCAGGAAAAGATCAGGGAGAATCTCAAGAGCTTAGTAGCGTGAAAGGTTAGGAAAGATCGGATTTTGCGAATGCTGTAGCGATGGAAGCGACAGGCACGAGAAGTGAGAGAGAGATGGTGGGTAAAAGAGAGGGTAGAGTCAAAGTGGAAGCCAAGGTTGCGTGTAGAGGGTGATTGGGGGGGGGGAGTTGCGCAGGGGGAAGGAGAATGTGAGGAGGGGGATGAAGGGTGTTGGCAGGGAGGAATAAAACTTCAGTTTTGTCGGTGTTAAGGGTGAGAAAGTGGGAGGACATCCAAGATTTGATAGCAGTGAGTCAGGAAGAGAGTTTAAGGTGGTCGGGAGTGAAGGAAGAGAAGGAGAGGAAGAGTTGAGTGTCATCGGCATAGAAGTGGTGTATGATACCAAAGGAAGAGATGATTGGGGCTAAGAAGGTATATAGCGAGAAGAGGAATAGGCCAAGCACAGAGCCTTGGGGGACGCCGAAGTCAAGGGATTGGGTAGTGGAAGTGCGGCCGCCCCAGGAAACTGCAAAGGAGCGGTTAGATAGGCAGGAGGAGATCAAGTTGAGGACAGAGCCTTTGAGACCAAAGGAGGAAAGAGTGTCAAGGAGTAAGGGGTGGTCAACTGTGTCAAAGGTGGCTGAGAGGCGAAGGAGGATGAGAACAGAAGTATGTTTAGAGTAGCTTGCGGCGAGGAGGGAGTTAAGAACCGAGATGAGAGCAGTTTCAGTAGAGTGTTTTGGGCGAAATTCAAATTGAGTAGGGGAGCAGAGAGAGGCTGGAGACGAATGATGAGAATTGGGAGTAGACGAGGATTTCAAGGAGCTTATGAAAGGAAGGAGAGAGATGGGGCAAAAGTTGGAAGCCAGGAGGGGGGGTTAGCAGAGGGTTTTTGAAGGCGGAGGGAGAGGTTGCGGTAGTTAGATGTTGAAAAAGGAGGTGAGGTAAGGTATGGTGAGGGTTCATTTTGGGAATCAGATGTGGTGAGAGGGTCAGAGGGAGCAGCGGTGGGGTGAGTTTTGGACAGAAGGAGGGAAACTTCAGAGAGTGAGACAGGTTTGAAGTTAGACTGGCAGAAGGGTGGAGTAGTGGGAGGTGGGAAATGGCGAGAGTAAGAAGGGGAACGTAGAATGTTTTGGTGTAAGGTGAGTATCTTAGAGGAGAAGAAGTTGGCAAAGTCAGAGGGTGATGGAGGAGAGGCAATGGAGTGGTCTGGGATAGGAGGAGAGAGAAGGCGAGTCAAGGTTTGGAAGATTCGGTGGGATGGGAAGACTGGGATTGGAGGAGGTTAGAGAAGTAGCATTGTTTGGCTGTGCTGATGCAGGAGTCATAGAGGGCGTGTTAAGTAGGTTTGATTGGCTGGTGAGCGGTGTTTGAGCCAGCATCTTTCGAGGCGTCGGAGAAGGCGGCACATGGATAAAAGGTTTGATGTGAGCCAAGGTTAGGAGTGTTTGCGGGAGGGGCGGAAGGGTGAGGAGTTGGTCAAGACTGGAAGAGAGGCAAGAGGATAGGGCAGTTAAAGCATCGTCAGCAGACAGAGAAGAAAAGTAGTGAGTGAGGGGTGGAGAGAAGAGGAGCAGGTGTCATAGAAGTGAGAGGCTAAGGTTGCTGAGGTCTCGTCGCGAGAAGGTGGAGGATGAAGGAAGAGGGGAAGGCGAGATGGGGGAGTGAGGGAGAAGCAGAGTAAGGCGTGGTCGGAGAGGTAGTTGGGGAGGTTAGAAACAGAGGCGGCAGAGAAGGAAGAGACAAAGATGAGGTCAAGAGTGGATCCGGAGGAGTGAATGGGTGCAGTAGGGAAAGGGGAGAGAAGGTAGAAGTCAAGTATGGATAAAAGGGGGGAGGATAGGTGGGTGGTGGAGAGATGGAGATTAGTCGATGAGTACAATTAGGGGAGTGGGGCTGGGGGAGTGTTACGCTCATCTGGTCTCTGCGGAGGCATTGGGGCACGATTGCAGCCCTCCCTGAACTTGAATCACCCCCTTCAGGCCTCTCCCTCAGTAGAAAAGCTGTGAACGGTGGTAGGTGGTGATACTGCTCCTGCGTGGAGATAAGTGTGTGAGTGCACCAATCTGTGATTGTTGTACCTCTCGAACCCTTCACCCCGAAGTACGGTTTCTGTGAGCATACGCCAGCCCATAAAGCTCACCTGTGAATTATGGAAGATAAGCTCTCCGTCCTGCTACTTCTGGCACAGCCATGTCGAATGGGATCTAGTTCCTTCACTGATCCCTGATGAGGATTAGTCCAGTCCAGCTGCGACTATGCTTCTCCTTATGATTGGTAAGTCTTTCTTGAGCTCTTGTCATGCTGTTCGTTCTGTTTAATGTTTTTATATGTTGCTCCTATTTATGCCCGCAATGTCTCTCTTCTGTTTTCTTCCCTTAGATGGAAATGCGGCCTCAAGGCAGCTGTGAGACGCGAGACGCGGCCGGATGGAAGATGGATGCTACAGCAATGTTCGACGACTGGTAAGTGATGGTTTAAGGAAAGCGCAAAGTATGGCGAAGCACATCCTTAAACTGACTGTTTTTTCGATGTCAAACCTTGTCTTCTGTTTTTCCTTGCAGGCGCTGCTGTCGACGATGGAGCGTGTCGTGCTGCGGTGCAAAGATGAAGATTTTGGTGTTCCAGAAAGTGTAAAGATGAATACTTGATTCACCGAAGAGATGTACAGGTAAGAACAACCCCCAGTTGGTAAGCAGGAAGCAGGATGTCCAGGAAGCAGGATCATTAAAGGTAAATCTGACCTCAGGCGACAGTGAGCGTTACACTGCTTGCAAGTGCAGAATAACGCGAAGCGTCTGTCTTGAGGCTCGGGCAGTTTATATAGCTGAGATCGTGGGCACGCCCATTAGGACTGGCTTACCACCCACACCCTGCCACTCCTAGAGAGTGAGCATGTGCGAAGGCAATCCATTAGCAGCCACACCCAAGAATACACTTTTGGCTGCTTAATGGATGGAATGTTAAAGGCTAATGCATCCTGCTTAATGGATGGAATGTTCAAGGTTAATGCATCTGAAGTGCTATGTCCATAATAAAAGCTTGTTGGTGTTAAATGGATGTTCTTGTTTACTTTTGTTCATGAGCCTGGTGCCAAAGACGCCAGGACAGTGTCCACCCAGGTCTCCTGTGCATGCGACCCCTGCATGCCTGTGCCCCTGACTTCATGACCATGGCAGGGAGATGAGGCTGAGGAGGTGGTCGATGTAATCATAGAAGAATGTGAGGGGGCCGGGTGGACGGTAGATGATGAGAAAGGAAATAGCGTGGGGGGAGGAGATGATTTTAAACCGGTATTCAAAAGAGGGGAAGACTTGGAGAGGAGTGGGAGAGGGGGACGAAAGGCACTTGGGGTGAAAGAGAAGATCAATGGCGCTTCCATGACTGGAAGAGTGGGAGACGTGAGTGAAGGAAGAGGAGGAGGAGGAGGAAGTGAGTGAGGCAGGAACAGTTGAGTTGAAGGGGGATCCAAGTTTCAGTAATGCTAAGGAAATTAACGTTTAACCATAGAAACATTCCCTTTATAAGCCAAAAAGATCTCCATTCCTTGCCACCTGTGTGTGCTGAGCACAGCCAAACCAAGCATATGGGGTGGTGTTTGTCAGCCCTGCATAGACGGTTGTATTGTCTTTCCTTGACAGTACTTGAAGTGGAAGGAATCCAGCATGAAGTACAAAATAAAAAGATACCTTGTGTAAAAGGCTAAAGTGTGCTTGGGTTTGATGGGCGATCCTGTAAGACTGGAAGAGTTGTGTGCTCCTGGGGAACTTCTTGTGCTTTTAGTATTCTCTTTGGTCCATCCACCTCTAATTAGTTTCTTCCTTTCACTAGGGTGGGAACAGGAAGTGGAGCTTATTCTGTGCATCATGCCCACTAGATCCACTTAAGCTCATCTGTCTGCGTCTCCACAAGTCAGCTTCCTTTTTGCCAACCCACTGTACTCCAGCAGCACTATGGTTTCTATGTGTGCTCTCCTCACATGCTATCTACAGTGTGTCCGACCAGGCCTTTAAGAGTTGGAGCTCACCGAAGAACCTTCGGATATGAGACCATGCATATTTGGCAGATCTGAATAGAGTATGTGCTGAAATTGGACCACTGGGCACTGTTCATCTACATTATCTTGTACACAATGTGTATTTCTGATTGTCGGTTATAATATAGGGGATTGGTAGGAATAGGTATTTTCACCCAATACCTATATTAAGTCCATATACAAAATTACAAATGTCATATTAACTCTCTTGCGTTACACAGTTATAAACATCAATGTCTTCATTTAGTCATTAAATGTTTGTTTTCCTGGTGAATAAAGTATACATAAATTATTTTTCTGAATCAAAAAATTGTAACGATTGCTTTAAATATTCTTATGGTATTAATTTAAATTCCATCTTGCAATCTGCCATGAATCAAACAACATTGTTGCACTTGCCTAGTGTTTCACCATGTTTGCTTTGTCAAGGCTTATAAATTATTATAATACAAAAGTACATATTCAAATCAAATGAAACAATATATTAGAGAAAGAGGGAGCGACCAAAGGCAAAATGGCTAGATGCAATTTCATAAAGAACTAGTGTCATGTCTAAACAGGAGGGTTCATCTCCACTAGATTTGTTTCAATCTTGATTCAAGCAAAAGGTTTTCCGTCTGATAGGAGCGATTGTTCTGTAACGAGCAATAATCTTATGTTAATGCTGATCAATTTGATAGACTTTGTCTAAATAAGTTGGTATATTAGATCTTACCCCTTGAAGAATTGTAAACTTGTACAGACTTGTTCTTGTGTGACTGAGGAATTACTATGGTTCATATATTTAACTATATTTTAACTTGTTTCTTGTAATGGGGTGTTCCGTGTAAAAATATTGGAAAAAGGGGGCAAAATAGTACCCACTTAGTAGTGGCTAATTGCTGGCGGTAGCTCATTTTTAGTTAAAAAGTGGCAATTCAGATCCTTGTGCGGCGTTCCGCTTTGTTAGCGTCGTCATTTTGTTTGCTGTATTTATATTGGCGAGGTCACATCTTATTGTGACGTCATCACGTAATTACGTGTTGACATGGTCTGTCATCTCCCAGCGTAAATATTTTTACTTCATGTATAATAGAGCCGGATTCTATTGATGTCCGGTTAGCAATCCAATCTATATATAATGTGTTGTCCTATTATTGTTCTATCATTATTCCCGTCCCATAGAATAATGTCGTGCTTTTCTCATACCTCTATACATAGTACATGTATTCTGTGATTTGCATATATGAATAGCACCACAAACTTTACACTTTTGGTTTGACATGTTCTGACCTTTTTAATATATCTTATTTAGGGCAATATTAGCAGCATGCATATTACATACATTTTACATGAATCAAACATGTTTCTTGCTGATAATTGGTATTCAAACTATAGTACCTTCCATCAATGTATAACATTCATAAGAAGACATTCATTTTCTGATCTGTTTATTGTAGAGTTCCTAATTGAAATACCACCATGTCTTAGTTTCAGTTCTCTATTACCTTGTCTGATGATAGTTTTCACTTGTTTTAGTCCAATAAACGTGATGTCATCTTTGCTATCCAGTGCATGGTACTTCTGCCAATGAGCATCCAGCGGTAACTTCGGGTCTTGTACTCCCACCATACTTAAATGCCCTCTTATTCTAATACGAAGTTCTCGAATGATGCCTTCTATATAGAATGTGTTACTTGGACAAACACGCATATACTACATGTTTGTGCCTGCAAATGATATGTTCTGTAATATGCACAGTGCATTTTTCATTTGTTTCCACGACTGGTGCATTGTTCATTGCAAACTTGCACACGCTAAAATGTCAGCATTCATAAACATGTTGCACTGATTGTAAAAAATGTGCACATTTGGCCATTCGTTTCCATGGCCTTTTTGCTGGGAATGCAGACGAAGATAGAACTATGTTCACCTACAAACCTTATTATATATTTGAGATCATCACACTTTTTGCATATTTGAAGATTTTTTTTTATGACCTCTCTATTTACAGTGAAGACTAGGAAATGCTATTTTGAGTAAATAGACTTGATCCTATATTAGAGATTACTTCAACACCAGTCGAAGTTTCATTTGACTTTTTAATGTTTTGCCTATTATGCGGTCTCTTAAGGCAAATATTTGCATTGTACATGAGGGATGAGTTTGACGTAACCTACGTGAGTTTGGACTTTAATTTCTTTTGCAAATTAGAGCATTCATTTTTCTGGTTGGTACTGGTGATTTTTTTTTTTTTTGCTTGAAAATGACATGCTTTTAATAGAGATGATTTTAAGACCACTTGAGGTGGTACACGTTTTGTATTTTTTTCCATTCAATGATGTGGTCTCTTTGCTGGGAGTTAAGGCACAGAAAGGGCTACTTCGAGGGGATTGGGTCCTCCAACGTATTCCATATCTATGACAGGTAATCACCACAGCTGTGCTGCTTCGGAACATTTCCTGCATCGATGATGTCGATACGTTGTCCTCGAGGGCCTCCGTCGAGCTGACGTCACCGGATGATGTTATAAGTAGGACACACGACGCCCGTAGCCTCAGTTCCATTTTTTTCCGTGAATGTGTTCACTTCGGAGATCTCGGCGCGCCTCGGTTCTTCTGAGTTCTATTCTTTCAGTTCTTTGAACCTGTTCGTTTGTGAAGATTTCCATGATGTCTTCGTCTTCTACCCCGCGGCCGGGTTTCAAGAAGTGTGGGGACTGCGGTTCCAAGATGTCGCTGACGGACCCGCACAACGCCTGCCTCTAGTGGCTCGGTGAGGACCCTGCCACTGATGATTGTGACGAGTGCCAGTCGTTAACATCATAGGCCTTGCGGGAGCGTAAGAAGCATTCTGTCGGTAAGGTGTCCAAACCCCGGAAGTCGAAATCCACTGGGCTTTCGACTGACGATTCGAGGGGCGAGACTCTGCATCGTCAGCGTAAATCCAGGGGGTCTCGGTCCCAGAGTGGGACCCGCCATTCCTCTGCCTCTTCGAGGCACTCACAGAAGCGCAGTTACCGGTCGCCTTCCCTGTCCTTGTCCGAGGACTCCGCTCGTTGGAGGGTTGCTTGTCCCAACAAGCATTCCACTCCTGCGGAATAGGATTCATTTCGTAAGGCTATGATGCCAATTTTTCAGTCGCAGGGCTCCGTTCCGTCCGCGCTGTCGAAAGACGCCGGTAGGGAACGTGCTAGAGACGCTGTTCGTAGGGTTCGAGCGGTCGACGCGATCACTGGGCACCTTTGAGGTCCCAGTCGGACAAGGTGGATCGCTCTAGCCATGCCCGTTCCAGGTCCCGGTCCTCGACGCCTTTGGCGCCGAGGCCGTCGAAGGACTCTCTCGAGGCTCCGTCTCCGAGGAGTCCGTCAACGCCATCAGCGCCCAGGCTGTTGAAGGACACGCTTGGGGCTCCACCCTCGAGGCCTGTGTCAATGCCTTTGGCGCCACGCTCGACGTCGATTCTTTCGAAGCCTTTTGAGGCTTTATTGGAGGTGCCCCGGAGACCGGTGGAAACTCAGAGAAAGGTCCTGCAGAAGTCAGTAAGGCCTATATTTGAGCCTTTTTCTGTGCCCTCATCCAGGGATTTATTCCAGCCTCTGGATTACATCTCTGAGGTGGATGAAGGGTCTGATGAAGGTATGGTTCCTGATGAACTCATGTCTGGTCATAGCCAGCTGGAAGACCTGCGTCAGTCGTTGCACAACGCCAGTGGTCTGGACTCCTCTCAGGAGGTTGAGTTTGGTAGGCCTGAACCTGGCACGCATGCCGAGTCCTCGTACCGGCGCCTTATGTCGAGGGTGACGGAATACCTGACCTGTCGGATATCCTTGACCAAGGTCCACCAACTGACCCGGTACTTCCATTCCAAATGGCCTTGCAAAGAAGGGTGGCAGCGGCTTGGACTGCTCTGGAGAGTCTCCACCAGTGAGCACGTCTTAGCCGAAAAAAAATAGCGACCCCAGCTACTCGACTACACACCCCACTCCGGAGAGTTTGGTGGTGCAGGCAGCTACGGCCCCGGCAAAACTGGGGTCGTACCCTTCTATCCCTCCTGATAGGGATGACAAACGTTTTGATGGCTGGGCGAAGAAAGTGTTTTCTTCAGGGGTTATGGCTTTACAGGCAGCCAACTCTGTGTGTGCCTTAGCATGTTTCACTCATACTCTGTGGAATTGTCTCTCTTTGGCGGCTGAACATATTCCCAAAGGGGAGGAATGGGATGGATTTCTTGCTCTCGTTCAGGATGGCAGGGATGCCATGTGTGAATCCGCTCAGTCGGGTCTGGACATGGCAGATTGCGTCAGCCGATCCATGGCGGCGAGCACCGTAATGCGCACATTTGCGTGGTTGCGAAAGTCGGGGTTTGCTCCTGATGTACAAGCCCGGCTTCTCAACATGCCCTCTGATGGTGAACATCTTTTTGGCAGCGAGGCTGACGAGAGCCTTGAGAGGTTGCAGACCTCCAAAGCTGCAGCAAAGTCGTTGAGGGCTGCAGTTCGCCAACCTCCGCCTTTTCGTCCTAGGGCACAGCAATGGAGGGGAGTTTCCTTTCGATATTACTTATCATTTGGTAGATCGAGAGGAGCTGCAAGTCAAAGGGGCCACCGTAGGAGTGCCAGGAGTGGAAAACAAGGTACTCGAGGTGCCAAGGCCGCTCGGGCAGTTGCCTCTTTACCCTCAGGCACTGCCGCAGCCGCTTCTGCTCAGTCATGAGGCCATGTCCCATGGTTCGCCGGTTGGGGGAAGGCTGGTGCAGCATCTTGTAGAATGGCGTGCCATTACTTCAGATGTGTGGGTTCTGGAGATCATAGCCCACGTCTTCCTTTCCGGCAGAGGCCTCATGACAATCCACCAGGGAAATCTCTCTTTGAAGAGTCCGGGTCCACTCCTTGCGCAGGAAATAAAATCACTGCTGGAGAAAGGTGCCATAGACCTGGTGCCTGTAGCGGAGAGGAACAAGGGATGGTATTCCCCTTATTTTTTGATTTCGAAGAAAGACGGAGGATTGAGACCCATCATGGACTTGCATGGTTTGAACAAGCTCCACAAGAAGGACAAGTTCAAGATGGTTACTCTCTAAGTCCACCAGGCCCTTCAACTTCAGGACTGGTTGGTGTCTCTCGACCTCAAGGACGCTTACTTTCAGGTGCCGATCCATCCCAAGCACAAGAAGTACCTGAGGTTCGCGGTTGGCGACACGCACTTTCAGTTTTGGGTCCTGCCGTTCGGATTGACCTCCGCCCGAGGGTTTTCACCAAGCTCATGGTGGTGGTGGCAGTCTATCTCAGGAAAGGGAGGATTCACGTCTACCCCTACCTGGACGATTGGTTGATCAGGCCGCGCTCTCACAAGCAAGTCCTGGATCATCTGTCTGTCACCTGCCACTCCCTTCACAAGCTGGGCTTCTCCCTCAACTTAAAGAAGTCCCACTTGACGCCAACTCAGTGGTTCCAGTACATCGGAACAGTGCTCAACACGTCCCTGGGGCAGTGTTTCCCTCCCCTGGTGAGGGCTCATCACATCCCAGTGTTCGAGTTCTTGAGGTTGCTCGGCTTCATGGCATCCTGTATTCTTCTGGTGCCAGAGGCCAGGTTGTGGATGAGATCTCTGCAATGGGCTCTCAAGATGCAGTGGTCACAGTCCTCCGGCAGGATGTCGGACCCCGTTCAGGTGCCGCCCTCCGTCGCCCAGGACCTTCTGTGGTGGGCCGTCGAAGGCAATCTGATGAGGGGGGCTCCATTTTGGCTACCCTGGCCGGAGATGACTATCGTGACGGATGCATCCCTCACGGGATGGGGAGCTCATGCCAACGAGTTGACAGTCAGGGGTCGTTGGTCTCCGTCGGAGTCCAGACTCCATATCAATCTGTTGGAACTTGAGGGCCGTCATGCTTGCCCTGAAGGCTTTTCTGCCGACTGTGCGAGGGAAGAATGTCCTGATTCTGACGAACAACACAGTGGCCATGCACTACCTCAACAAAAAGGGGGGGCAAGGCCACTTCCTCTGTGCAGGGAGGCGATGCAGCTCTGGTTCTGGGCCATCCAGCAGGACATTTCGATCTCGGCAGTTCATCTGGCCGGAGACGAAAACGAGACTGTGGATGCTCTGAGCAGGCAGAGAGCGATCTCTCATGAGTGGGAGCTGGCTCAGGAGATTCTCCTGGAGATCTTCGCACTTTGGGGGACCCCACAAGTGGATCTCTTCGCCTCCAGTGTCAACCAGAAGTGCAAAAGGTTCTGCTCGCGGGAATTTCCTCCAAGAAGAGCATTAGGGGACGAGTTTGTGGTGGAGTGGTCCTTCCCACTGCTGTACGTGTTTCCTCCAGTCCTCGTCATCCCGCAAGTGCTGCGGAGGTTCGGTTCCCGGATGATCCTCATTGTTCCGGCATGGGCCCGGAGAACGTGGTACCCGGACCTTTTCGACTTGTCCATCTGCCCTCCACGCTGTCTTCCCTACCAAGACAATCTGCTCTCACGGGAGGGCGGGGGTCAGGTTCTCCATCCAGAGGTCAGATCCCTCAACCTTGACGCTTGGCTTCTGAAAGGTTGAGGTATAAGGATTGGGACCTCCCTGAAGACATGATGGAGGTGATGCTTTCGGCCAGCCGGCCTGCAACAAAGTCCCTTTACCGTTGCCGTTGGAGAAAGTTCTGCGACTGGTGCAGGGTTAAGAATGTGGATCCTTTTTCATGTGACATTCCTGTGGTTCTGTCTTTTTTTCTTTCGTTAGCCCACAAGGGCCTGCACGTGGGTACCATTAAAGGTTACCTGGTGGCGCTGTCCATATTTAAGCGCTCGTCTGAGGAGTGTTCTTATTTCAAAGTTCCTTTAATTTCTCAGTTTCTCAAAGGACTCACTAATGTGTTTCCACCGTCACCTTTCCAGGTGCCCGGTTGGGATTTGAACCCTGTTCTAAAATTCCTAAAGGGTGCTTCATTTGAGCCTTTACATTCTTGTCCTTTGAGACTGTTAACCCTTAAAACTGCATTTTTAGTTGCAGTTACTTCCGCTCACAGAGTGAGTTGCAGGCACTTTCTGTTAAGCCACTCTTCACAGTGTATCAAAAGGACAGGTTTGTCCTTAGGGTTCGTCCGTCCTTCCTTCCGAAAGTGGTGTCGGAATTTCATTTAAGCCAGAAGGTCATTCTTCCTGCATTTTATCCTCCTCAGCATCCTGGTAAGGAAGAGTAGAGGCTCCATAGGTTGGATCCTAGGAGAGCTTTAAGTTTCTACATTTTACGCATGTCCCGGGTCAGAGTGGACGATCAGCTCTTTATCGGTTACGTTGGAAGGCGTTTTGGACAAGCTGTTACTAAACAGACTTTGTCTAGATGGACTATCTTGGCAATTTCTGAATGTTACCGCTTGGCGGGTAAGGACCCTCCGGTAGGCTTACGGGCCTATTCTAGTAGGGGTATGGCTGCCTCTACTGCCCTGCAGAGGGGTGTCCCTATTCGTAACATCTGTGAAGCAGCCACTTGGGCTTCGGTCCATACTTTCGTAAGACACTAATCCTTAGATTCTATCCATGGGCAGGATCTGGCCTTTGGCAAGGCGGCCCTTTACTTTGCAATTTGATTGGGCATTCTAAATTTCTATATTCTATATTCTTTTCCCTCCTCCATACGTTGGTACTGCTTTGGGAGTCTGTCATAGATATAGAATACGTCGGAGGACCCAATCCCCTTGAAGTTACTCTCTTACCTGGTAACCTTCTTTCGATGGGATGGTCCGACGACGTATTCCATATCGCTCCCCCACTACAGAATTTCTCATGCGATTGCAGCTTACGTTTCCGCAAGGCTTTCTGTGGTCACACTGGCAGAAGATTGGTGCCACACGTTCTGGGGAAAAACTACAACTGAGGCTTCGTGCGTCCTACTTATAACATCCGGTGGCGTCGGCTCGACGGAGGCCTTCAAGGACAGCGTAGCGACGCAGGACGCAGAAAATTTTCCGAAGCAGCACATCTGTGGTGATTACCTGTCATAGATATGGAATACATTGTCGGACCATCCCATTGAAAGAACGTTACCAGGTAAGAGAGTAACTTGTTCTTTCACATCAACACATCTCAATTACACATAACAGATATTGTTAGGACCAGTCATAATGTTCATTTTTGATGTTTAAAACTTTGCCTACTAACCTACGTAGCTGTTCACTGTCATGGCCTTTTTGCTGGAAATAATGCTAGAACAAATGTTCACCTGGAAACTTTGAACCATGGATCAGACTTAATTTTAAAATCCTTGATGTTTGTTTTGACTTTAAATATGTTTTGCATATTGGTCCCTTCATGTTACTTTTTGCTGGTAGTATCGGCACTGCAAATGCTGTTTTCACGTAAAATATTCTTGATTATATACAAGAGACTGGTTTAAAAGCAGTAGTTCTATTAGGTTTGACATTTTAACATTTTCTGCTTATTGGTTCATTCAGTACATGACCTTGATGTAAATGACGACACCAAAAATGTTATTTTCAACCAGAAACCTTTGCTTTTTACATGAGTGGTTGAAAACCATTGGTGTTGGTTTTACTTTTAACAGTAACTGCCTAATTGACGGTTCTTTAATTTTGTATTTGCCTTTAAGCTTACTACGAACTTAGGGAAAAAGAAAAACAGAATCCCTTTTATTCCATCGTCACTCATGTTCGTGCCAAAGCTCTCTAGAAACAGAAGACTAAAATAGAGTTTTAAATCTTGCCCCGCCAATTTCATTATTAAATACAACTTCTAGAAACTGGGCTGCCGTAAATACCAGGGTAGGCCGAACCACACACAATAGCAAGTTCCACCAGTCATCTAGAAACCTCGAGGTAAATTTCTTGAAGATGCTCAAGAAGAGTTTTGTTCTTCAGCTGGTAAAAGCTCTACAGAAGATCAGCAAATGTCTCAAATTCTCCATTTCCAGCTGCTTGCAGAATCTGCAGTGTGCAACTCCGGCTCCAGGGCCAGCTCTTACAGAAAGGAGCTCATGAGTGGGATACAGGTTGAAACGTAGCCTCAGGAGTTGTACTCTATAGTAGCTATTCAGAAATTTCGTCTGGTACCTTGGAATCAAGCCAAATGCCCTTATTTCATGGTTTAACTGGTGAAATAGCTCATACCGGTTTGCTTCTTCCGAGGTCACTATCCAGTCCGCTCTCCATAAGTTTGTCTTACCCTTATTTCAGTTTGTACATAATTCCTCCTTGCATGCCGAATTCTTTCAAGTAGTGATTTACAGCACAAGTCCCATTTCTTGAGTATCCGGTCCTTGCCCGAGTCCAGTTTTTTTTTCAACAAGACAAAGATTGGAGGAGGTGGTTTCTGCATAAGTTTCCCATAGAAAGCCATGTTCTCCATTTTACTTTCCTTTAGCTTTTAAGGAAATCAAGCCCTGTTGGCGCCAAACTACTTGTATCGGTATATATTTTTCCAGAAGATTCCCCCGGCCACAGACCGTGGCGGACGAAGAACAAAGTCTCTCTGCTCCATAAGATAAGGCCGCCGTGGTTTTCATTTTATAGAAGTCCAACAACAGTATTAGCGAGAACCGGCGAAAATTTGTGCTAAGCAATCTTGCCTGATTTGCCAAGGTTTTTGCTTTGTTTTTGATTGGTGCTTCTGTGTTGGCTTAATTTTTACTCATATTGAATGACACTCCCTGGTACTTAAAAGGATTCAATTAATTTGACCTCGGAGCAGTGCAGGTACCACTTAAACTTAGGATGTTTCTGATTTGAGCCGAGGACCATTATTTTCGTTTTTAGTGTTTACTGTCCATTCATTTTCTTGCATGTATTCCTGTAACATTTTTAGGTGTTGAAGACCGATCATGATTTGGTCCATTAGGACTAGATAGTCTGCGTATAAGTGATGGCCACCTATCTTCTGTTTTAAAGATTCCCCTATGTCCGAGATAGAGGCTGAGCCAGGGGGCAGCCTTGTTTAAGCCCCCTAGAAGTGTGGATTTCATCTCAAAGTAGACCCGCTCCATTCAGCCTAACCCTCAGGGTTGTCCCAGTGTGGAGTGCCTTTAGCTGTTGGAAAATGTACTTCGGTCAACCCCAACTTGATATCGGTTTATCCAGGAAGACTGGTGCCGGGTCCTTTTATACCCAGTAGTTTGGTTTTTTCCATTGTATAGAGGGGTCGGTGTTAGCCAGCGCTGTGGTCTCTCCCACTCTTTTTAACATATCGAAATCGGAGACTGCGCCTGTATTTGTAAACCAGTTTCGGGTTGACTTGTACTCTTACGTCCCGTCCCCTTTCCTCCATACTGTATGGGCGTCCCTTGCGAGGGACGGGAGACAGATCCTTTTTTCACCAGAAAAATCTTCTTCCCCCTATAAATTCAGAGGCGCGGGCCTGGCAGCATTCACTCGCCTGACTCCGCCCACCGGCGCCACTCCTCAGTCCACTTTTCCGCATCAACGTTAATGGGCCAAATTCACCTTTTCTCCTGAGTTTGGCTTCGGCCATGTAATACCACATGCTCTTCCCCAGATATTCTTCTATCTTTTTCTTTTCAATAGGTACTTGGTTCCCGACGCCACGCTCCTCCCCGGCGCATGTCGACTTCAGCAGGCTTCAGCAGGTGTCCAGCCTGCGAGGGTCTCTTCCCCACGTCCGACCCCCACACCCTTGGCCTCTGCTGCCTTGGTCCCGACGACGGCTGGGAAGGTTGTTCTGCGTGCGACGTGCTGACTCCACGTGCACTGAAGAACAGGCTAGCTAGGTGGAGGGAGCTCTTTCAGAAGTAACCTGCGGAGGATCTAAAGGACTTTGTCAAACATCGCTCAAGGCCGAAGGTAAGGCCTCTATTTACCATCGTACCCTGTGACTCCTTCCCAAAGAAGCGTCCGACCGGGAGGAACCTTTCGGGTTCTAGCACACGTACCGAGGCTAGTCCAGCTACCGGCCTCATGGCTGAGGGGTCTCCGGATCCTTCCGGTACCAGTGTTGAGGGACCGCAAGGTTCTTTTGCCGAGATTACTCCCGAGGGGCATAGCTCTTGTACCAGCATCATGGCCGATGAAACCGCCTTCCAGGCCACTCCCTGGGGTACGGGATAGGCCTTAGGTTCCAACACCAAGCGTCTTGGAAGGGGCTGACTCCAGCGAGCCATGCACCACGACTTCAGCACGTGGCACGCAGCTCGACTGAATGGCCACCGCGCCAGCCAAGATGGGCGCTCGTCGGATACCCCCTCTTGCAGGGCGGGTGGAGGAATGAGTCACAAGGTGGGACTGGTGTCAACCAGGTACATGGCCTACAGTTTATCCATCAGCAGTGCAGGGCAGTTTCCCCTGTACCCCTGACGGAGTGAGCCCCGGTCCCAGCAGCGTTGGCCAGTCCGTCAATGTCACCTGTCACCCCTTCTGCCTCCGAGGACAGTCTTTGAAAGGTTTCTAGGGCTGATGCGAACCCCCCCAGATAGGGCGGCATCCTCGGGGTTGCCGTCAGGAACATGCTCCCCAGGTCACCTGGCACCCATAGTCATTCCTTCCATGGCTAGAGATTCCTTGCAGGAGGTTCCACACCAGCCTCTGCAGCAGCCACCGGCTCCAGTCTCCACACTGCAGCCCACGGCGCCCAGCACTCCTCCACCAGCTCTTGCACAGGCTTCTCCATTGATTCCGGGCTGCTCTGGACGACGTCATCAGCAACATCCCCATCGCTTCTACATCTTCCGAGGGTTTTTTCAGCCGCAAGGCTTTTTCCCTGGTCGGGGTTGGCTCCTTTGAGTCCCCACTCCCTGGCGCGTCACCCACCCAGGCAAGGTGCCCTCCGGAGGAGCTCGCCCTTATCTGTTCGAGAAGAATGAAACTAAGGCTGAAAAGTCCAAGAAGATAAGAAAAAAAGAGTGAGACTCCAGAAAGTTCATCGGAAGAACCAAGTGAGGAGGGACAGAGGGAAGAATCGCCAGATTTTGAGATCTTGCAACGTCCTGAGCAGACCATCGCCTCTCTGTAACAGTACCAGGAGTTGGTGACTGCTCTGCGGGGGCTGACGGCAGAGGTACAGTTGCTCTGTGCTGAAAACGTGGCTTTAAGACAACAGAATGCAGTATTTGAGGACAATAGAGGCTATCTTCCGCCTTTGACCTTTCCCTTTGGAAAATATTATGGGAACCCTAGACACCTCAAAGAATTTTTAGATGCCCGTGTGGTCTATTTTACGTTCTGACCAGAGGCTACGAACTGGATAGGGCCATGGTGGAATGCCTCATTTCGAACTTTGTAGGATATGCCTTGGCTTGGGCTACTCTCTTGATCACTCAGGCTGACCCTGAGTGATTATGCCTTGTTCACCCAACAGTTTAAGGCCCGTTTTGACCGTCCCAAAGTCTAATACTCCTCCTACGAAGCTATGTTGGATCTAAGACATGGCTCTCAAGACGTACAGTCTTAAGAGTCTACCTTCCAGAAGATCTCAACCGATGCAGGATGGCCAGACTCCGCCCAACAGACAGTTTTTTGGCGGGGACTACACAACGATAACCAGGACGAATTGGCTTGTGTAGCCAAATCAACCACTTTCCAGGAGCAGGTGGCTCTGTCCTCCCAGATCGAATTCAGTCTATCCAAACGCAGGCTTGAAAGGAGAAGAACAAGACAGTACCAGCCTTCCATCATAAATCCTACAGTTCCCACTGAGAAACTGGAGACTAACTTATGCATATAGGCACCGCCAGAGGACCATTGGCCGCAGAAGAATGCAAAAGACGGAAAGAGCAAGAATTTTTCATGTACTGTGGATCTTCGGGCATCTCCTAAGAAATTGCTCTGAAGTACCCCTCAGCGGCAGGGAAACTAAACACCCGACCTTAACCAGGGATAAGGTTGGAGGTGATTTCACCAGTACCTGTAATATAACTCAATGGGTAGACGCCTCCAGTGATAAGACGTATGGTCTTCAGCATTCAGTTGTTAATTGACCATTTCCCCCCCGTGGAAGTTCTTGCCATGCTGGGCTGCGGTGCTGCAGGGAAGTTCATGGACATTACCTGGGCTAAGGAAAAGGGCATACCCGTACAAGAAAAGGACACCCTATTCCTGTAAAAGGGGTTGAAGGTTCCTCCTTAACATCTGGGCCCATAGTCCAAGAATCTAGCTCCATCCTGGTCTCTGTTCCATCGTAGGGAAGCAATTGTGTTTGAAGTGATTCGTGGAGCCCACTTCCTAGTTAGACTGGGCATCCCATGGCTGCGTAGGCACAATCCCAGTAGCGACTGGACTCTGTACCCAGCATTGTCTCGAGCAGCAACCCCGGATTTATCAAGAGGGAGTGAAGATCTCCTTATCCACCTCAGTGGTACCGACGATACCCTTGCACCACCATGAGTTCCTAGATGTGTTTGAGGACATGATTCCCAGGGAATTACCCCCACACAGGAAGGCGGATTCGCCATCGACTTCGATACCACCATTCCCTTCGGCAGGATGTACCAGTTTATCCTTGCCAGAAAGAAGAGCCCTTAAGGTGTACGTAGATATCAACATCCAGAATGGTCTCATAAGGGAATTTAGGTCTTCAGCTGGCGCTTCCTTTATTCTTCATCCCGAAGAAGGAAACACAAGCACTCAGACCTTGCCTAGATTATCGCTGACTTAACAGCCTCATGATTAGGGACAGCAATCCTATGCCCCTTATTAAGTACGTTCTGGAGGCGGTCCATGGGTCCAGTGTATTTACAAAATTGGACCATAGGGGATCGTATCCCCTTCTGAGGAGAAGAACTGGTGACGAATGGAAGGCGGCATTCGGGAAGCCCCCCACCCCCCCACCCCCCCTGGGCCATTTTGAATACCAAGTCATGGTATTCGGCCTTGTGAACGCTCCCGCGGTATTCCAGCAGTTTATGGACAAAGTATTTGCAGACCTTTTATATTCTTAGGTAGTAGTATACCATGACGTCATTCTGTTTTTTGTCTACAAACAGGGCTGCACATCGGAGACACGTCATAGAAGTGCTGCTGCGTCTGCGCATTAACCACTTACTCGCCAAACCCGAGAAATGCTCCTTCGAAGTGTCAACCGTTTCCTACCTAGGTTTTATACACTCCAAGGAAGGCGTACAAATGGATCCAGGAAAGACTAAGGCTATCCTTCAGTGGCCGGAACCTAAGAACATCAAGGACATCCAACGTTTTCTTGGCCTAGCAAATTTCTATCGGAGGTTCATACCTAGGTTCTCAGTTTGTTCTACCCATCACCTCTCTCCTCAAGAAACGAGTCAAGTTCATGTGGCACAAGGGGGCCAACTCAGCTTTCCTGACACTCAAGAAGACATTTGTCACCGTCCCCATTATCATCCAGCCATACTAGGCTCTTCCCTTTGTAGTGGAAATAGACGCCTCAGGGGGTGCGTTGGGAGCAGCACTCTTACAAGAAGGGAAGGACGGTCTGGAACATCCAGTTGCTTATTACTCCCGGACCCTCATGCCCAGTGAAAGAAATTATTCGGTCCTTGAGAAGGAGCTTCTTGCCATACGTCAGGCTTGTGAGGAATTGCAACATCTTCAAGGAGCTATCTTTCCCTTTCTGGTGCGGACAGATCACAGTAACTTACGCATACTCCAACAGATAGTGCCGCAATTCACGACATGCACAATGGGCATATTTCTTCTCCCAATTTGACGTTATGACTTATTCCCTGCTAACAAAAATATTCTGGCTGATGCTCTGTCTCGCAGTTTAGGTGAGGGTTCTGGTCAATACCAGGGTCATGAAAGGCTACTGGCAGGAAAGAGATTCTTTGGAGAGGTCAATACCTTCCTACGTGATGTTAAGCAGACTACCTGTCAGACCAATAGTCCCTGCCTTCCTGGGTACCCATTGAGAGAAAAGAAGGGTCTCTACTTTCATAAAGGGGCCTTGTTTTTGCCTTCTGAAGAACTACAGATCTTAGCCATGTCATGGTGCCATGATCTTCCCACTGCTGGACACAGGGTCCAGAAGGTGACCCTAGATCTTATTTCAAAACACTTCTGGTGGCCTTCGATTTACAAGGATATGAAGGCCTATGTTGCTTCCTGTCTGAAATGTGCTGCTCCAAACCCATCGTCTTCTCCAACAAGAGACATCTCCTTCGGGACCTTGGCAACATCTGTCGATGGACTTTATCGTTGACCTACCTCCCTCACAAGGGTACACCCCGATAATGGTCACCATCGATTCCTTTAGTAAGATGGCACGCGTCTCCCTCCTGAGAGGTCTTCCTTCCCCCGAGACTGCAACTGTGTTCTTGTGGGATATTGTTTGACTGCATGGTATTCTTCGCACCATCTGGCACGCAGTTCACCTCGATGGTTTGGTCGACTCTGCAAACAGCTAGGCATCCAGCGGGCATTATCTTGAGGATACCATCACCAAAGTAATGTACAGACTTAATGCCACGCTCGAGCAATATCGAAGATGCTTCCGTAACGAAGAACAGGATGACTGGGCCGATCTTCTCCCCATGGCTGAATTCGCCTATAATAACACCAGACATGCTGCCATTGGTAGGAGTCCCTTCTTCCGCACTTATGTTTATGACCCAATGCACATCCCCTACACAGGGTTTTCACCTACCAAGAAACCCACAATCGACTAACTCTTGGAAGATCTGAGACGCACCCTCAAGGAAGCACTTAAATCTCTGGAGACTAGTAAGAAGATCTACAAGATTTAGACAGTCAAGAAAAGGAGACAAAACCCTCTTTTGGGACATCGTAACTAAGCTATGGCTGTCCCTGGTAAAGTCCCAGATGAACCTCACAGAAGGCACCATGTCTGGCTATATTTCGTTATTGTGATAGTGAGGATAAGGATTTTCTCCTGTGTAGTTGTCCTACTCTTTCCGCACCACATTCCATGATAATCAGGGCCCTGAGCTCACAGTCCGTACACCTATTTGGGATGTACACTAATTGACATTTTCACAATTGACCTCAGAAGAATTGACCTAATTTAAAAGGTCAATTAGGACATATATGCAGGGGGGCGACCCCCCGCAACCCTTACCCAATCCAAAAAAAACCTGCAACCCTCCACCCAATCCCTTTTATTTTCTAATCCAAAACCAACCCAATACATATATAAAATAACTAAAATAATATAACGGTCAATTGTGCAGAAGGTCAATTAGGAGCATTATAATTAGGACAAAAGGTCAATTGTAAAAGGTCAATTTGGGTAATACCTCTCTTGGCATTATGCCTGCATCTTGAACCTGCAAGTTTGCTGGGTGTGTGCCCACCTGCCTCTCGATCTGTCCTCCCAGTTTCACATCACATCCGTTCCTTTCCAGTGGGGAGATGTCTTTCTGGATCTCAAGTTGCTGTTACGCTCACCTGGTATCCACAGGGACGCCACCCACCTGGGTTACTCGCTGGTATGCTTCTCAGCTTTGCCCTGATGTGGTCTGTGGGGAAGGTTCTGCCTGAAAATACAGGCGGACTGTGTTCAAGACTGACCGACTGGGGTAAGTATCCTCCCTCTGGCGCCCTCTCCTCACCTTGTGGTATAATTAGGCGTGCTCTCCCTCCTGCCTTCTTTGCAGGGGTGCGTTGTCTTTCATGGGGGAGTGCGGTCCAGTTACTTCACTGACGCCGGCCCGTTTGATATTGTTCAGGTAGGTCTTATTGCTGTTCTTTAGTTTTGTTGCTATCCTGCATGCCTTTCTTGTTTAAAATGTCTTTTTTCTCTCTTAGGTATGCAGAGCTTCAGCGCGGCGAACTGGCTTGGTTGAGCCCCGCTGGTAAATGATGGCGCATTAAGAGCGCTGTGATGCGGTAAGTAAGCGCTATGCACAGCGCTGCGAAGTCTTGCCTTTGCTAACCTGTGTTTTCCTTCCTTGTAGGTTTCGGTGTTCTTCAGCGTGAGTGGAATGTCTGGAGTGGTGACAGCCGAGAGGCGACCAGCCAGGTGTAAGCCTTTTGAGCAGTTCGTAATTTGTAATGGTCTCTACAGCTTTCTTTAATGTTGCCTCTATCTTCCTCTTTCAGGTCGTTCTGTCCGGGAGGCGTGCAGATTCGAAGAAGCTGTTCTCAGTAGCTACAAGTGTTTAAAGATGAAGACTGCAGGTAAGATGCTGCTGCTAATGATGTTCCTTTTGTCTCCTTGCAGGTTCTGCTTCTCCGAGGTTCGAGGGAATAGCTGGACACGGTGAGCGTCACGTTGCAAGCTGCAAAGTAACACAAAGCATGTTCTGCAGTCAGGGTGTGGTTTATATAGCCCAGGTAAAGTAGTACCAGGGAAAGTAGTTCCAGGCCTGCCACACCCAAAACACTAGACCGCATAGCTTGATTCTTAGGGAACCAGGCTATGTGGATGCCTCCAAGTTGGCTGACAATACAATAAAGTAGTTCCCAAGCACATTGTTGTTCATGGTGTATGAGCCTGGCGCCATAGGCGCCAGGACTGGCCCCATGAGGGCTTTTGAAGAGGATGCCAGGCTTTAGAGGCCCGAATCCTGACTCCACCTGGCCAATGGGTTTGCCAGAGGGGGTTTTGGGCGAGGGTCGTGACAGTTGCTGGCCCAGTCTGTAGGCCCCGGACTGTCTGAATGCTCATTTGCATGTGGGTTTCCCTGGGCTACCAGACTTCCTCTCCCCAGACGAGGTGCCGGTCAAACCAGCCACTCTTCACTTGTCAGCTGATGTGAGTGGTCTCCAATGCTATACCAACGAAGGGACCCTATGCATAGAAACTAGTTAATGCCAGTTTTCTATGTCCCCCAAGTCTAGTTTAGTGATTCATAATGTCACTTTAGCCTTTGACTGCAGATTTTCCTTCTCCAAATCTGGTTATGCCACTTTCTCCAGAACATATTTAATCTTTTGGGGTGTATTCTGCCAGCAGTGCGCCACACCCCCATATTACCTGCTCAACCCCGCCACAGGTGGGGCAGTAATTGAGAGTCCTTCGTTGCAGAGTGGAATACCTGATACCAGCCCTCACAGTAAAAATAAACAGAGGCCGATCGACTCAATTGTCTTAGCTAGTTGAGAACATTGCCACTGCTACCACTGCCTCATAGTCCCACGAACAATTGGGCATCCAAACCATGGTACTCCAAAACCACATGGCTCTGGATATCGTCAAAGCCTTGGAAAGGGGCATTGGTGCAGTCATAAAAAGTGAGTGCTGAACTTTTATACCAAATTACACCAGTAATATCACTGACCTAGTTACCCACATTCAATACTGTATCCCTTTTGCACAGCAGCACCGAGGCAGCCTGGTATTTGGGTCCTGGATTTGTAGGGCTACTAGGGACGTCCATTGGTCAGATCCTACTCATAGCTGTGGTTGTAATCTTAGGTTTGTCTTGTCTGTAAATTCCTCTGTTCTGTCGGAAGCGGCTGTCTCATTTTGCGATTCAGTGCGGCTTGACGGAGGACGTGCTAATGAGTGCTGACGAGGTACGAGGGTCCATTCCTCTAATTTTATCTAGTGGAAGTGGGCGAGGAGACTACCTCGGTGTTGGAGACCTCGGTGTTGGTGCCAGGGCGCCGCCTGGGTGTGCTGGGGAGAAAGGTAGTTTTCTACGAGCGGTTTTGAAATCGGCTCAGCGGTTCGATATGGCAATCTATTGTTGTGGCTGCCGCTCATTGTAAATATTGACTTTCAGTCTTGGAAGCTTCAGTGGTTGCCCTGAATACGTGGCCTGACTGACTATCAAACAAAGACAGCAAATTGTATTGTATTTTGGACTAATCTCACCTGCGGCTGGTTGGGAGACTGCGGGACTTGGATCCTTTGATCGCAGCGAACTGGAGAGGTTTGAGGTTCGTTTGGAGGAGAGGGTACTTCGTGGACAACGTTGCTCTGCTCCCTTGAAGTTGCTGGATAAGCGAGGGCTTGCTGGCGCCGACCCACGGGACTGTGGGGGAGGAGGCTCTTTGACCCCGGTTTGGGTAAATAGGAGGGGAGCCCCTGTTGGGAGCCTGCGTTGTGGGAGCGGAGTCCTTCCGCATAGTTGGCATCGTCAGAAACGCATGGTTGCCCTCGCCCTCAGTGGTAGCTCGGGACCCGCTGGGTCCTAACGTAGCGAGTTTTCAGTGCTGCGGACAAACCCTCAACGTTGATCATCACTGGGCATGTCAAACTACTGAAAGTCTGAAAACACAGCCAACAAAGTTGAATAGAAGAGACCCTTTCCCTTATTTGATGGGCAATAAATTGAGTGAGGTATTTATACATCAAACATGAAATTAAGGAGTAATCACAATAGTGGGAGTTCAACAGAAGGGGAGGGTATAACGTCAGAAGAGGTGGTGTCATCCAGTACTGTTGAGCCGACTACTAAGGAAATCCGGTCAGACCTCTACACACCAGGAGTCGGCCTAAACATCACAGCACAAGTACATAGAGAGGCAGCACCCCTCACACCCACAAAAAACAAAGACAAGAGAAGAGCATAGTGGAAGGGAGTGTTGGAAAAGAGGTTTAGAATACACGGTGACAACGAAGAAAATAAAGAAGAAAATAGAAGAACACTTTGGTAAAAAAAAGTGCAAGTGATGAGGAGATGATATGGTTGACAGACAACACATTGCACTCCAGCTCAAGACTGAGAGAGGAAAGGGGTGAAATAGATATTACACCACCCGCAATGTCAGGACTGAATACTAGTGAACTGATTCTGGAAGAACAAAGAGTGTGCAGTTCTGATAAGAATCACGATTCAATTCTATTTGGTAATGAAGAAAGTTTGGAAGGTCAGCAACCATGTCTAGAAAAAAAAAAATCCCTATCCTGAGGGAACTCAAGCTTGAGTCAATCAAGTAAATGAAGACACACTGCATTAAATTATGTCTTGAGCTCCTTGGTCTCAGTATTCAAACTGTTAAAAGGAGAGGTGCAGTCACAAAAAGGCACCTTCCTAGAAATGACAAAGGAGATGGCAAACCTGGATGGGGCACTAGTGGGTTGTAATAATATACTAAATACGAATGTTCTCCAGGGTTTACAAGAGTTGAGACTAGAATGTAGTAAACAAGGTATGGACCTATCAGCAGTACATCAATCTCTTGCAGCACGGAAAAAGTCTGAGGAGACAGACCTCAAGGTGAAACAGGATATTGTGCTGCAACTCCAAACCTTGAACCAAAGAATGTCAGATACAGAGCAAATAGAGTTGAAAGATCATAACTCACAGATGGATGATACCCCATTGTCAGAATCTGTACTTGAAGAGTTTAGAAGATTGGCTAATGTTGGAGATGGTCTCTTAGAAGAAGAGACTGAGACTTCGCATCCAATGGCAAAGACAATAAATCAGATTGGGATATCTTTAATCGGGGTGGTTGAAGAAAATGACAACCCTGCACAATCGGGAAGGAAAAAAAGGAAAAGAGAATCAAGGAGACAAAGAAGACTGAAAGAGAACTTAATACAAAAAAAAGTTTAAAAAAAAACTCAGACACAAAGGAAGACAAAATATAATAATGCAGAAACAAATAACTTTCTGAAAAAAAATGACTATCTCACTATTGTCATCAGGGGTAGATCAGGATGTAATCGAAGTAGATCCTGAGGAAGGCTCCTGCGGGGAAACAGATCCATCCAAGAAACAAAAAAAAATGTACTGGTAAAAAGAACATTCGCAAACACCAGATGGGCAGCCAGGAAAGAGATAGCACCCGCAGAACCAATAAAGATAAAGAAGAATCCACCAATTGCACCAATATTTCTGAAAATGAAAAAAAAGCAGAAATAGTAAAAAAAAAAAGCTCAAAATGCAGAGACTATTGGAGAAGTGAAGATCGCTCTAAAGATCGCCCCTGTATTTTTGAAAAAGAACAAAAGAACCTGGCTGTCGGTGATAATGTAAGGACGGGGGAGGGAAAGCACAAGAGAATCGGGGAGATTGGGAATGGAGTGGGAAAATCAAAAGAAATGGAGGAATTCTCGACCCCAAACCCAATTACGACCTCCGCAGAGGCCCCAAAACAGCAAATGGAAGGACAAGCAAAATCATCACCATTTGCTATGCCAATTATCTAGATGCAATCAACTGCAAATAAAAACCAGATAAAGTCCTTAAATTGAGGGGTGATTTTAACAATCTTAAAAAAAGTGCCAAGCTTATATCTTAACAGCAATGACATCGAATTTGTGAAATTTCCAGACATAAACCAACCTCGGGAGGCAGAGCTTGGATGCGCCTCAAGAGAGGTGTACACTCCCATCAATGAGGCAAAGGAGGACCTGAAGAAACTAAATGTACTAGTTACAAAATGGAAGGCCTGAGATTGCAATACAGCAAGAGGGAGGGGGTCAGAGAAGTAACCCACCTCAAGGGCTGAAAAATACCTCCAAGTCAAATTCTCAATTGGTAACGAATGCAACGGCAGCTTCGGAGGCAATCTTAAATGGAAATGCGTTATCCCTGCTCCCGGACATTCTTACAGAGGTTTTGCAGAAACTCGGCATGGCACAAAAACCTCTTTGAAAATGACGGTTTAAAAATTTTCTGTTGGAAACCGCGGGGTCCAAATAACATCTCCAAGCTTACGAAAAATTACCTTTTTGGGGAGGGAGATGCTATCATGCTACAGGAAACATGGATGGTAAACCATATAGCAATAGAAGGTTTTTTCGTAGATGCACAAGTCGCATCTCAAAATGCTAGAGGGAGGCCGAGTGGGGGGATGCTGATAGCCCTTAAGAACTCTAAATTTAGGGATATACACATCATTGACTGTAAGATACAAGGGCTTCAACTCTGTAAAGCAACTTTGAAGAGTACTCAACAAGTCTTAGAGCTGATAATTAGCAATATTTACTGGAACCCCGTGTTCGGGCCTGGATGCTTTTTTGGAAAAATGAGCACAGGCCCTAGAAAAGGCGTTAACATTGTTTCCAGGAGCTAAAATAATACTAGGAGGGGACTTGAATTCCCAATGCTTGAATTTAGCAAAAGAACAAACAAACCAAGGAGGACGGAGGGTGACAGAGAATGGTCACTGATGGATAGACTTTTTTAGTATGTGGGATTTAAAAATGGCAAATGGAAATATACCTAGGGATATACCTGCAAAACCGACGAGAATCCAAGGTGCAGCGGTCTCAACGCTAGACTACCTTTTTATTTCAAACTCACTATTTGAACAAAAGGTAACGCTAGCTATTCGTGGGGGGGGTGGCAGTGACCGTTTGAGGTTAGAACACTCACTCCCAGAAGTACTATCAGAAACACAGTTGAGAGACAAACAAAAATTGGAATGTAGGAAGGGAAGAGTCTGGATCCACAAATATAAAGCAGGCGGGTTGAAACTAAATGAGAAACTCAGGATCCTTCCAACATGAAAACTGTTCACCCTCAGGTTTCTCAAAATTCATCTGGTCAATTTGCCCGCAGAGAACAAGTGGGAAGGCCCCAAACATATACATAAACATATATTTGATGAAGAGACCATGGTAAAGAAGAACATAAAAGGAATTTCTCCAGCATTGGATCTTTCATAGATTCAGATGCTTGAATATTCCCCGTCGTCAGACTGGGAATCCTCGGTGATAAATTAAATAATAATAATAATAATTTTTTTTTTTTTTTTAATACACTGCCACCTAGCAGTGCATGTACATAGCCCATTATAGCCTATGAGCCACTTCATTGTGTAGTCCCTCCACCTCACTTTGGTCCTTTATGGCCCCAGCCAATGAGGTGGCAGGGCTTAAGCTCCGCCCCCGGCAGCAATCTTCAGATTTTTCACCGCAGTCTATCAGACACAGGGAATCCTCAAGCTCTCTGGGCTTTTTCAAATTCTTTCTACTTTTGTGTGGAATATATTTGTAAAATATATTCCATCTTGTTCCCCTTCTTAGGGGCTTTCTTTCCAATTAACCTTGGTGGCAAAACTTGTTGTTTTCCTCTCAAAATCGTCGACTGATCTTCTCTTCAGAAATGGAGGCACCTCAGGCTGTCAGGAAGCCTTCCCTGTTCAGGGACTGCACGAGGTGCAAGAAGAAATTGGTTTACTACAAGGACCCCCACGAGCATTGCATTTATTGTCTGTACCCACATGACATTAAGAAATGCGAGATTTGTAAAACCTTTTCCACCAAGACCCTTCATGACAGGCATAGAAGACTCCTTTCATACCTGGAATCCAGGGATCAATCTTCGGGCGAAGAGTCTGTCAGAACAGCTCCTGTCCAATCCAGCACTCCATCTGAGAGGCAAACTTCAAAGAGAAGGGCCTCTTCAGTGGAAAGGAGTTCCTCTCCCAAATCCAAAAAGAGGAAGCTGGAATTGATACCCTTTCTGCCTCCAGTTGACCTATCAAGCCAGAAAAAGTCAGCAAAATCTGCCTCCAGAGGTAAGGAGGAGTTTGCAAAAAACGGGGGGGGGGCAGTCGTCGGCGGGTAAACCGCCCACGAATGAAGGGAAAGGTAAAGGCCTGTCATCGGCCATACCGTCGACGAAACCAGCGTCGACGACGCTTAAGACATCGTCAACAGTTAGATCATCGTCATCGGACATGTCGACCGCGAAGCAATCGTCGACGAGCAAGAAACACCACTCGTCCACGAAGCATTCATCCATGACGCAGTCGTCCACGGAACACACTCCACATTCGTCAACGAAGCCCTCGTCGACGGGAAAATGTCAGTCGTCGACGACGAATCCCTCGTCGACTGGAAAATCTCAGTCGACAGCAAAGCCTTCGTCGCCGGGACAATCTCAGTCGTCGACGGGAAAATCTCAGTCGGCCGCGAAGCCCTCGTCGACGGGAAAATCTCAGTCGTCGACGAGGATAACATCATCCATAACGCCTTCAGAGGCACCGCAAATTTCGGCAGTTACAGAGGAATTACTGCCTCTCACTCTTGAAGCTCCTGTCATTACAAGCAATATCATTGAGAAGAATACTGTAACTGAACCTCTGGTGCAGCAATTTTCACCTTTGGGGCACATGGCAGAACTTCCGGATATAATTCTTCAGGAAGAATTCTCTGACGCGGAAGTGGTGGAAGAGTCCATCGGTCCCTTACCGAAACAATACAGCCCTCCTTGGCACCCGTCCACGGGAGAATCCGAATATCCTCATGACCCGGTGCTCATGTTATCCGTGCAGAGGATTGTAGAAGAATTTTACAAACGGCAAAGGGAGAAGCAAATTCCGATTAATCCCATTCCTAGAGAGTCATCCCCGATTCCAGGCACATCGGGTTGCTCTCCTTACAGGAGTAGACCGCAAAAACGGATGAGATCACCTGCTCGAAGACCGAGGAGCAGCACCCACAGTGCTTCACCTACAAGAGTCCCGTCACCACAGTCATCACACAGACCGCGGTCTCCGGACGTAGAACCCACCATGGTACCGTCCACCATCTCGGTATCAGACTGGCAGGAGGATCCTTTTGGTGAATTTTCGGAACCAGAAGAAGGAGAAATAACTCAGGAGCCAGACGCACCCAGTGATTGGGATGACTACGTCGTCGAGAAGCCCAGGAGGAGAGACTCGCCGGGCAAGGCCTCGCCACCGGATGATCTCGTCTCTTTCCACACCATAATAGGTAAAGCCGCAGAACTTTTTAAAATTCAGGTTTCTTCGGAGGAAAGGCAATCAGTGCTCTATGAGCACAGGGACAAACGAAGGAGGACAGTGACCACAATTCCCCTCCTCGATACCATCTGGGATTCCGGATCCAAGATCCTATCTACGCCCTTATCGACTCCGGCGTTGGTGTCCAGGCCAGAAAAGAAATATAAAGCTCCGGATTCGGCACCGCTTTGTTTAAGGGGTCATACGAAACCGGACTCAGTTATTACAGTGGCGGCCAGAAAGAAACTCGCCAACCCCTCCTCACCGTTGTCGGCACCACCGGATAAGGACGGACGTAAATTGGAAGCCATGGGCAGGAAACTATCATCTTCTGCATCACTTACAATCAGAGCGGGTAATGCACTGGCCATGACCGCAAGATTCGATCGCGAGCTTTGGCTCCGCATGTCTAACTTGGCGAAACAATTACCACCGGAGCTCCAGGAGGAGGCAAAATCCATAATCGCGGATGGTGAAGCAACATCGGATCACATGATCGACGCAGCAGTTGATGTGGCCGAATCAGGCTTCAGGCAGATGGCGCACGGCACAGTGCTCAGAAGGCAGGCCTGGATGAAGGCTATTAACTTTAGACCTGAAGTTCAGGCGCAGATACTAGACATGCCTTTTGACAGCCAAGATCTCTTTGGGAAAAAGATAGACAACCATTTGAAGGCAATCAAGACAGACACTGACACAGCCAGAGCCATCAGTTCTTTAAAGGACAAAAGTAAGGACCATCGGTCTTTTCGTCCCTTTAGAGGTTCGTCTTCCAAGTTCAGGGGATACAGTCGTTCCTCCTATGGTCAAAAAGCACAAGGCGGCACGTACCAAGACAATAAATATCAGTCATCCAACAGATACGCCCATAGAGGCAGACGTGGCTCCGCCCAAGGGAAGTCGCAAGGCAAGCAGAACTGACGACCAATCTCCCCCCCCCCCTTCGCCACGCCCTGGTGGGGGGAAGGGTGAGCCAGTTTTTCCAACGCTGGCGGTCAATTACATCGGACAAATGGGTGTTACAGGTGATCCGAAAGGGTCACACCTTGGAATTTCTGGACCAACCTCCTTCCCTGCCTCCAACTCCCCGCAGAGTGCATATGCTAAGACAGGTCATGTCCGAAGTGAAAAAACTGCTCCAGAAGGCAGCAGTAGAACCAGTACCCTATTCTCAGAGGGGAAAAGGTTTCTACTCCCGATTCTTCCTCGTCAGAAAGAAAAACGGTCAATGGAGACCCATCTTGGACCTGAGGGCTCTCAACAAGTTCATCAAGCGCATAACTTTCAAGATGGTAGCTCTACAAGGGGTGCTACCTTGGTTAAACAAGCACGACTTCTTGGCCACTTTAGACTTGGAGGATGCATACTTCCACATTCCGATCCATCCAGCACACAGGCAGTTCCTCAGGTTCACAGTGGGAGGGCTCCACTTTCAGTTTCAAGTGCTTCCGTTCGGTCTAAAATCGGCGCCAAGAGTTTTCACGAAATGCCTGGCACGGGTAGCGGTTTGTCTCAGGAGAGCAGGAACGGATGTTTTTCCATACCTGGACGATTGGCTGATAAAGGCAAGTTCAGCTGCAAAGGCTCGTTCGGCAGTGTCGAGGACGGTCAACCTCCTAAAAGAGTTAGGTTTCTCCATCAACCAGACGAAGTCCTGCCTCGTTCCCAGCAGGCCTCGCATGAGGCCGGTTCAGGAAGCTCTGGACCACCAATGGAAACAAGCTTTCGGATGCTGGGAAGACATTGTCCAGATTCCATCGACGTTGCACAAGGCCCTTCGATGGTGGAACGCTCCGAGGAATCTTCTACAGGGAATGCCATTTCAAGCACCGACATCGACCCTCCTGCTGCGGACGGACGCTTCCTTATCAGGCTGGGGCGCTCATCTTGCGGACCTCCAAACCAAGGGATCTTGGTCGGCACAAGAGTCCCGGCTCCACATCAACGTGTTGGAGCTCAGGGCCGTAAGGTTGGCGCTGAAAGCTTTCCTACCGGTTATAGCTGGTCAAGTTCTTACAGTCCAGACAGACAACACGACCTCCATGCACTATACAAACAAGCAGGGAGGCACGAGGTCTCAGATTCTGTCGCAAGAAGCACAACAGCTATGGGCATGGGCCTTGCGCTACGGGATACAGATCAGGGCAGAGCACCTTCCAGGAGTGGACAATGTCCTAGCGGACAGATTAAGCAGAGAATACACAGCGTCACACGAGTGGGAGTTGGACGACAGAGAAACCCGACGGATATTTGCCTTATGGGGCCATCCGCAGATCAACCTTTTTGCCACCAGGAACAACAAAAAATGCAAGAGATTTGCGTCGATACCCCGAGCACCAATCGCTGGGAGACGCGTTCTCAGTGGATTGGTCGGGGAAGCTCCTCTACTCCTTCCCACCCATTCCCCTCATGTCTAGGGTACTTCGCAGGGTGAAAGAACAGGATTGTTCCTTGATTCTTATTGCACCCGATTGGGCACGGCAAGTCTGGTACCCGACGCTGAGACATCTATCCTGCAAAACCCCGATTCGTCTCAAATCACATCAATATCTACTGACACAACAGAACCGCAAGGTCCTCCACCACGACTCGAGGAGCCTGTCCCTCAAAGCATGGTTCCTGAGCAGCGTAAACTGATGCACCTAAAGTTACCATCAGAATGCTGTGATATCATCAGGGCCGCTAGAGCCCCGTCCACGCAACTCACCTACACCAGAAAATGGACCAGGTTTTCCAAATGGTGCAAGACCTCTGCGATCGATCCCCTCACGGCCTCGGTTGATCAAATTCTGCCTTACTTGTTGCACCTGGCTAAATCAGGGCTCACTGTCCTCTATCAAGGTCCATCTGTCAGCCATAGCGGCCTACACAGTAACCGCGGAGACGCAAGCCTTACTCTCCTTACCAGCGATCAAGATCTTCCTGAAAGGACTGATGCGTACTTATCCGCCTACACCTACACCAGTTCCGGACTGGAGCCTCAACACCGTCTTAACAGCCCTCATGCAACCTCCCTTCGAGCCCATACATAGATGCGATATGAAATTCTTGTCCTGGAAGACATCCTTCCTGGTAGCCATCACATCGGCCAGAAGGATCAGTGAGTTGCAAGCTTTGTCTTCGGAACCTCTGTTTACCTTGTTCCAGAAGGACCGCGTCATCTTAAGGCCTCACCCGAAGTTCCTCCCCAAGGTACTATCGGAGATGTCGTTCAATGAGCGCATTGTTTTACCAACCTTCTTCCAGAATCACGCTTCGGAAGCGGAAAGGACATTACACTCTCTAGACGTTTCTAGGGTGTTGAAGTTTTACTTGCAAAGAACCAAGGAGTTCCGCTCCTCAAACCGCCTATTCATTTCCTTCTCTGGCCGTACCAAGGGCCAACATATATCCAAACAAAGCCTGGCACGCTGGGTATCGTCCTGCATCACCCACTGTCATCAGTTGAAAGGCGACCCTTTAACTAGACCGCCGCCTGCGCACTCCACCAGAGGAAGGGCGGCGTCAACAGCATTCCACGCAGGGGTGGCCTTGAAAGACATATGCAGAGCTGCCACGTGGAGCACTCTGCATACTTTCGCGAAACACTACTGCCTGACTGAAGATACCAACAAAGAAACTGCAGTTGAACAGGCAGTGCTCCGCCATCTCTTTGTATAAGGTAGGACCAGCCTCCTTTCCCACCTTTCCCGAAGTATGTAACCGTTGTGTTGCTGCATGGTAAAGGTTTGATCAGAAATATGTTTTTCTGTAATTATGCATATCTGTTTATAATGGTGGCATGTTTTAACTGCTTGGTATTCTATTCAAGCATCTGAATCTATGAAAGATCCAATGCTGGAGAAGTCTTAGTTACTTACCTGTAACTGTATTTCTCCAGCATTGGTATCTTTCATAGATTCACATGCGCCCGCCCGCCTCCCCTGAGAGGCTGCTCCTATGCTCGGCATCCATCATACTGTAATCTCTACGGTTCAAAATCTGAAGATGGCTGCCGGGGGCAGAGCTTAAGCCCTGCCACCTCATTGGCTGGGGCCATAAAGGACCAAAGTGAGGTGGAGGGACTACACAATGAAGTGGCTCATAGGCTATAATGGGCTATGTACATGCACTGCTAGGTGGCAGTGTATTAAAAATAAAAAATAAAAAATTATTATTATTTAATTTATCACCGAGGATTCCCAGTCTGACGACGGGGAATATTCAAGCATGTGAATCTATGAAAGATACCAATGCTGGAGAAATACAGTTACAGGTAAGTAACTAAGACTTACGGTTGATTAAAATAAACAGACATCAGAAAGATGGTGAACATATGTTGGATTTACTAGCAAAAAAGAACTTGAAGGTTTTTTGGTCTGTTATCCATAAACTTGAGGGAAATTCGGCGACCAAGCTTTAGAATTTGGTTAAAGAAGAAGATTGGATTAGCCATTTAAAATTTGTTTTCAGGAAACCGATTAAAACTATATTTGTTCGCGACATGCAGATAAGATGGCAATTGTCATTTGACGAAACCCTCATCAAAGATTTGATTATGAAAGGATCGTCCTCAAAAGCGGCAGGTCCGAATGGTCTCACCTACCAAGTAATGAGGAATAGGCCAGACTTGTGGTCAAAATTGCTTAACTGGCTTTTTTTTTGGATATCATAGCCAGAAAGCAATTTCCTTCATTGTGGAGGCCTGCAACTATAATTCCTTTGTTCAAGGGGGGAGATAGGACGGTGGCAGCAAACTATCGTCCAATTGCCCTCCTGGACATTGATGGCAAAATCTTCATGAAGTTACTGTTAGGTGACTTAGAGGCTTGGGAAAGAAAGGCAAAGATTATATCAAGATGCCAGACAGGCTTCAAGAAGGGGCTCTCCACCGCAGTAAATGGGATTATGTTAAATTTATTAAGCGGGAAGGTGGATAGAGGAAGGCTCTGGCAGAAATTAAGATCAAAGGGAATTTCAGAAGGATTATTGGGCATGTTGATAGAATTCCACAGGGAGAATAACATCAGAGTATGGTTGGATGAAGGACATTTATCAGAACCAGTGAGGGTGAACTAGGGGGTGAGGCAGGGTTGTTTAGGGGCTCCATTTTTTTTCAATCTTTGCACATCTGATATGGGGGACATTTTAGCTCCCTTTACATTATCAAGTTCAACTACACTGGCTCGCTTATGCAGGAGATGTTGTTATCCTAGATAGAACTGCGATAGGACTACGACAGCTGTTGGATTGACTCTTCAAATATGCGAATATAAATGAGCTCTCAACCCTACAAAATCTAAAATTTTAGTCTACAGACAGAAAAATAAACATGTCACCTACCACCATTGGTCATTGGGGGGAGATAGAATAATGAGAGTAGAAGAGTTGGTCTATCTTGGCTATGAAATATTTGCTAATCCAGCAGTGTATAAGATGGAGCATGAGATTTCCCTGAAGCTTACACCTTTGACGGCCCAGATGAAAGATACTTGGGAAATAGGGAAGATTTTCCATTATCCCAGTATTAAAATTGTATCAAGCAAAAGTCGTCCTGATCTTGCTGTATAGATTGGAGGCAAAACCTCACTTATGGGACACACAGTGGCAAAGATGGGAAGGCCTTGTTTGGAAGCATGCATTAGGGTTGCCTTTGAGTTATCAATAGACCATCTCCGTTTCGAATTAGGCCTCAGGTCTCTTGCATCCCAAGCAGGTTGGAAATTAATATCACTCTGGCAAAAGATCACCACTGCTCAAGAAGACTCGCTATATTCGGTCATAGGTGCCCATATGAAGTCCGGGAAATCACCCATCTTGGACAATTTAAGGCTGTTGGTGGAAAAATCACTGTTGAATACTGACATTGAAATTAAGCTTTTACTTGAAGATCCGACGAAAGCGAAAAAGAAATGGGACGAAATGGACTGGATCCATACTATTGAGAAAATAAGAAAATGCACAGGCCCAAACCCTCTCCAGGTGACAGATCGGAAATTGGGTGTTTTGAATAAATATCTAGTAAGATTCCCTGACTGGAGAATTAGGAGCAAGTTCTTAAGGTTGAGGTTGAATGTTACCAAAACAGGAGAAGTCTTAACAAAAAGTGGAATGGGCGATCAGGCAGTAAAGCTCTGTAAGATCTGTGAAAACCCAGAACGGCAGTCTTATTAAACATCTACTGCTGTTCTGTGAAGGCACAGTAGAAGCTAGACAGCACTTCTTCAGTAAATTCGCTCATTCTGCGCTATACTCTACACAAGAATCCTAGTGGGAAAGACTTATTGGTGGTAATTCACGGGAAATTACAATTGCAATGATATGTTGGAGAGCTGTAAAATTGATTCTTCGCCTGAAAATCAGGATTAAGTTTGAAATGATTATTATACTGGACAGCTGAATGTGCATTGGAAAATGACTCGGAATTTCGCTCAAAATCACTGCAAGTGTTTGCCTGACCAATAGCAAAAGGAGATTATATGTCATCAGGGTATTTTCTTCCCCTGTTTGGGCGGGAGCAGGGGGTATTTTCTTTAACTTTGAATCTGGAGTGCATGTATATTTTATTTTGTTTTAAATAATGTTTTTTTTAGTATGATAGCATGAAAGATTTGGATACATGATGAAATAGTTGTAAAAGGTTAATGTTAATCATATACAACAATAAAAAAAAAAAAACTGTTGGCATGCAATTGGTTTGTTCAGATGTTTCCAAAACGGCACAAGTGATGTACTGTCAAGTTACTGAAGACCCCATTTGCTATGATACGTCCATATGTGAGGTATGTTCTATTAAAGGTGTATGTAATAAGACTGGAGAGACCATCTCCTTGGAGAGGAGTGTGGGGGGGAAATAAGTAACAAGATACCCCCTGGTATAATGTCACTGCATAATTTGATTCTCTTTGCACTCGCCATGTTCAAACCACTGTTTCTAGCTTGTGTGAGGCGAGATTATTATATTGCGCATGTCACTGTAGAGAAGTGCTTTGCCCATCCCAAAAGAAGGCTTGCCTTAACCATTTACGCTTCAGATTTGTATCCCCTTTTGGCATGGCTAAGTGTTTTATGCCCTTGTTTTCCTGCTGGAAGGTGGCTTTAGCTGGTGGAAGTCATATTACAAGGACTCTCGCCTGCCTCAGAGCGAGTGCAAAGCTTTTGGGAGTATATTCACCTTGGAGAAATGCATTAGGCTATGCTGTCTTCTCTGATAACACAACTATCACAGCAGAGTGCAACTGTCATCAAAAGCTGTATATCTGTGTTTGTTCTCTATCCGCAATATTGTTGCAAGGTGTGACCTTGCCAGGTTGGGACCACCCCACTTTGCTGTTGACATTCATGTATCCATGTTGGTATAAGAGACCGGTGCACAGGAGGGAGGGGGGTTCACTTGCGCCGAAGTCTTGTGTTGCTGTTGGTTGTGTGTCTACTACTGCTTTTACTAATAGTGTTCATCAATCCACCGGAATCGTGAGTGGTTATTTCTGCAACAGCAAAGGTATGCTAGGGGTTACATAGAGGTAAATGGGTAAAAGAAGGGATTTCCCAGCAGAAGCCATCGCTAAAATGGCACTGCTAGATGAATAGGAGTACGTATCATATATATGGAATCTGCTTAGATCACATGCTGTGCATAGGCCGACATCTAGTGGAAGCTGCGGAGTATTACAGTTTGTTTTTCGAAACTCGAAAATGGGCAGCGACACAGGGCGTCCCAGTAATGCTATCCCTAGTGACGTCCACTGTACCCATGATCCCTCACGCGTGTAGGACCCTCAGATTGTTTTTTTCTGCCATACTGGTCGGAAGCATTCCGCTGAGTCCCCTGGCTTTAGCCATAATTTTGCTGCAAAATTAAAATATTTCCCTGTTTCTTCTATAGCCGTCGAGTCATCGAAGTTCGAAGCCGGCCCGGAGAAGAAAACTACCGTTGAGAGCTGCATGACGGATTTTGGGCCTCAGAAGGCCTCTGGCCTCAGTCCGGGCCTTGAAAGGCCTCTGGCTTCGGCCCTGTACAAGTAGGGAGAGTGGGGGGCTGGTACATACTCTTCACTCACTTATATTCATATATAGATTCCTACACACTAGCCCGCTGCCACAGGGTGCGTATGGAGGGTACCACTTTCCAATTTTGCCCTAAGTGCAACCGCAAGTACCCTTGGGTTGACAGACACGCCACCTGTAACCTCTGCTTGCCGAGGGACCACCCCGAGGCGAACTGCAGAGCGTGTAGCCGGTTCAAGACTAAGACTCTAAAGGACCGTTCGACCAAACGTTGGGCCCACCACGTCAGGCAACGAGAGGCCATGGAAGCGGAAGGTGCCTTCAGTGATGGCATCGACGCCGTACTATCCGACGGTGAGGGCAACAGGGCGTCGAAAGACAGCCAAGCGCAGGTCCGCGACCTTGGAAGGTTGTCCAGCAGGGCCACTGTGGGGAAGACACCCGGCGACACGAGCGCTACCCACACCACTTCCACTAACCACTCGAAGTCCAACCGAGACTCGACGTGCGTGTTGAGTTCTCGGAAAGAGGCACAAAGAGAACGGTCCACCGAATCGGTGTCCTCTGGGCGTTCTCGGTTAAGATCGCCGCATTACACCAGGCAACCATCCACTGTTGCCAAGAGTGCCTCACTCACCAAAGTAATGGAGGTACGATCGTCGGAAGACGAAGCCGACCACCATCCCCAGGCCGCACTCCAGGAGTCGGCGTCAGCAGACCGCGCGACAGCTGCTCCTAGGTCCCGACGTCCTCACTCGAAAGAAAGGGACTCTACCCCTGAATCTCGACGCCAGACGTCGAAAAGCTCTGAGAAGGTGAAAACACCAGGGAAGCACTTCCACTCATGGGGAGGGGGGAAAACAGCCGAAGAAACATTCTCAGCCTTCTTCTACACCACAGAAACATAAAGACAGTTAAGCCTTCTCTTAAACTAACCAAGACCCCTGGACAAGCCCATAGGTCCAGTCAAGATATTGCAGGGAAACCCTCCCAGGAAAGGGTAATCCCCAGTTCCAAAGAATGGTCCAGTGAGGATATAGACAGTTATGCCTAGAATGTCATCCCTAGCAGACCTCTATGCCAAGAATCCAGATCACTTCCTCTCCTATACCCCTGACTGGGCTACTCCCTCAGGGTGTAGGGACCCGCAACCCCCTGGTAAGAAACCTCGAGTTGAGGCACCAACGCAAAGTCGGTCTTCTGACCCTTTTTACGTACAGCCATACTCTCAGTATAATGAGGATCCACCTCTAGATGAGGATCCAGATTTGGGAACGTTGGACGACCAAACTGTGGTGGACTACTATGGGGATGACGAGGACCAAGAGGAGGACGAAGATGACCCAGAAATCTACAGAGTAGACTCCCCAGTAGGCAAGGTATCTCCGGTTACCGACTCTCCAGTCGACAACCAACCTCTCCCAAATTAGGTTTTGTCTAGAGCGGCAGAACACTTCTGCATAGATACTCAAGGAGCACAGGAGGAGAGGGACTTTGCTGAGGAACTAGTGGGAGAAAAGGGACCCATTGTCCAGGCCATCCCCATTCTCAAGTCTATACAGAGGAGAATTGATCCTTCCCTTCTCAATCCGAACCCCACCAGGGCATTAAACCCCAGGATCGAAAAGTTGTTCAGGGCAGCCCAGTCAGACCCGCTGTACATAAGGGGGCAACTGAAACCTGACTCCCTGGTAGTGACTAATATCCGAAAGAGGCTCCCCCGACAAGGAGAGCAAAAAGATCTACGGGTTGGGAAGGAAGGTAGCCTCCACTTCCGCCTACCAGGCAAGGATTGCCAACTCCACCACTCTGCTGGCTAGTTACAACTGCCACCAGTGGGAACAGTTCGCTGCACTTATCGACTCCGGACCAGAACCTTTAAAAAGCCAGTTGGCACAGGTTGCGTCGGAGGGGAGAGCTGTTTCCGGTTGCATCCTTAAGGCAACCTTTGATGCCGCGGATAACGCCGGCAGGCTGATTGCAGAGAGCACTGTTATTAAGAGACATGCTTGGTTAAGACAGTCAGGGTTTAAACCCGAGACACAAGCATCCTTAATCGACACACCGGTGGAGCCTGAGCTACTGTTTGGCAAGGCGGTAGAGGACGCATTAAAAAATGCCAAGGATGAGTACGAGACTATGAAATCACTGGGACAGTTGACCAACAAGCCCCCTAATCAAAGGGGGAATGGCAATTTCCATCGCCCACGCGGCAAAATTCAGAGGTTCCAACTATTATCAGGGGCAGGGTACTCCATGGGGTAACAACCAGCCGTCTACCCAAAATTACAACAGCGAAACAAGAGGGATCATGGTAAGGGTAGAGGCAGCCCCAGCAGAGGCGGCGCGCCTCCCGCAAAACAGTGACGCCGAGATCAGGGTCGCTTCCCACGCATCTCCAGTAGGGGGACGCATTACCAACTTCACCCAAGCTTGGGAAGGGATCACATCAGACAGATGGGTGCCATCCACAGTGTCCGCAGGATACTGCATAGAGCTGCTAGAGCGTCCCTGAAACCACCCTCCACGACAAAAGGTACATTCCTTAGACCACCAGAAGATCCTCCTCGAGGAGATCGTCAATCTTCTAGAAAAGGACGCGATCGAACTCGTCCCGGGCAAACAGGTAAACAAGGGTATTTGTTCAACTTACTTCCTTGTGCCAAAAAAAGATTTGACAATGCGCCCAGTTTTAGACTTACGCCCTGCAAACAAGTATGTCAAGCCCCAAAAACTTTGCATGACTACTCTCCAAGAGGTAATCCCCCTCCTAAAAAGGGGGGATTACATGGCAACATTGGACATGAAAGATGCCCATTTTCATATTTCCATGTTCCCAGCGCACAGAAAATTCTTACGCTTTAATGGCGGACAGTCAGCACTACCAGTTCAAGGTGCTGCCCTTCGGTATAGCCTCGGCTCCAAGGGTATTCACCAAGTTTCTGGCGGTGGTGGCGGCACACCTACGCAGGGAGGCAATCCCAGTGTACCATTACCTGGACGACTCGCTCATCACGGGGGGAAACCCCGGTAATTTGCAGTGCAAACATTCAAAGAACGATTGACCTCTTCGAATTGGGTTTCTCCATAAACGAGAAAATATCAAGTCTGGTGCCAAGCACCTCCAAACAGTTCCTAGGAGCTGTTCTAAACATGCAAGAGGGGTTGGCCTTTCCATCAGAGGAAAGAATTTGGAATCTACTGCTGCAAATTCCTCTAGATCAGGCCGGTCACCAGATAACGGTGCGCAAAGCGATGCGTTTGCTAGGCATGATGGCGTCATGTATTTACCTGGTCGCCCATACGTGCCTGTGAATGCGTCCCATGCAAGAATGGTTGGCGAAACAGTGGTCTCAAGCAAGTGGTCAGTGGGACGATCTAGTGGTCGTTTCACCAACACTTGTACAAAGTCCTCACTGGTGGACAAGAGAAAACGTGTCAAAGGGGAAACCCTTTTACGATCCCGAGGTACAGGCTGTAGTCACAACAGATGCATCCCTGTCAGGGTGGGGAGCACACCTTCTTCACCACACAGCTCAGGGTTTCTGGTCTCACACAGTGCCAAGAATCATATCAATCTGCTAGAGCTTCTGGCAGTATTCAGAGCGCTTCAAGCGCTCGAGCCCCACCTGTTGAACCTGTCAGTGCAGATCTTGACAGACGGCACAAACAGCAATGTTTTACCTAAACAAGCAGGCAGGACTTGTTCGCCAAATCTGTCCAAGCTTGCCCAAAAAATTTGGAGATGGGCACTCAGACGGAACATCTACCCTTCATCTCAACATGTTCCAGGGGATCTCAATTCACTAGCGGACGCTTTGAGCAGAGATCCCCTCCCAAGAGAACACGAATGGTGTCTACACAGAGAAGTCGTAGAGGACATCTTCTCCCAGTGGGGTTTCCCCACTACAGACCTATTCGCCACAAGCGAAAACAGGCAATGCCCAGACTTCGCATCCAGGTTTCCCCAACCAGGCTCCAAGGGGGACGCCCTGTGGACGAACTGGTCAGGGATGTTTGCTTACGCTTTTCCACCAACTCCTCTAATGAGGAAGGTAGTCAACAAGATGCACAGGGAATCGATGACGCTCAGCGTAGTTGCTCCCATGTCGGCGAGACAACCGTGGTTCCCACACCTGCGCAGACTAGCAGCGTGCGAACCTATCAGACTCCCGTGCTGGTACAACCTACTATCTCAGCACCAAGGTCAAACAGTGCATCCTCAAGCCAGCTCAATGAACTTGGCAGCATGGCTCCTGAAGTCATAGAGTTTGGACACCTCAACTTACCACAGAGGTGCATGGACATCCTAAAGGAATCTAGGAAGCCAAACGGTAGGCACTGTTATTTTGACAAATGGAAAAGATTTGTTATCTGGTGCCAGAATAGACAAATCAACCCTATTGATTGCACTCCTTTCAATATTGTCACCTACATGCTCCACCTGCTGGACGCAGGATTGGTATTTAATTCACTAAAGGTACACCTGGCGGCTCTGTCAGCCTACACCACCTCCCATAACAAGGTTTTGTGGTGGAAAGTACCAGTGGTTAAAGCTTTCATGGAAGGGGTAAGAGACTCCACCCTCCAGTTTCTAACCCACCCCCGGGTTGGGACCTTAATGTGGTGCTTGCTAAACTCATGGGGCCACCTTTTGAACCCATGCATAAAGCCAGTCTTAAACACCTGACCTATAAAACTGCCTTCTTAGCCATTCCATCCATAAGAAGGGTCCATGAAATTCAGGCTCTGTCAGTGCAGGATCCTTTCTTTACTCTTTATAAAGATAAACTGGTTCTACGTACACACCCTAGGTTCTCACCTACGTTTATTTCTAAATTCCACGTTAACCAGTCCATTGAGCTTCCAGCTTTCTTCCAAGAACCCAAGAGCTCGGCTAAGGTGAAACTACACACTCTAGATGTGCGAAGGGCGGTCCTCTACTATGTAGACAAGACCAGGCCGCTAAGAAAAACAGACCCACTGTTTGTCTCCATAGCTACAGGCAAAGAGGGATATTGCGTCTCTAAAGGTGCCATTTCTAAGTGGATTGTTAATGGTATCCAGCTGTGTTTCTCCCTTTCAGAAAGAACTCTGCCTTTCACGCCAAGAGCCCACTCTACAAGAGGCATTGGGGCCACTCTGGCTTTCATTGCAAATGAACCCCTTGACGCCATTTGCAAAGCAGCTACTTGGAGCTCTATTCACACTTTTACTCAGCCCTACTGCATTGACACTCATTCAAAGACAGATACCCAAGTGGGACAAGCAGTTCTAAGACATCTGTTTGCTCAGGACCCTTCTCACATTCCACCTCCTTCTAATACTGCTCGCTAATCTATGCAAAGCATGTGATCTAAGAAGATTCCACAAGCGTCAGACGGGATCCATTACTCACCGCAATCGTATTTCCGATGCTTGTATCTGCTTAGATTCACATGCGACCCACCCTTCCTCCACTCTGAGAGAAGACGCATGGATGCTTGTAGTCTTATCTTCCTTTATCTGCTTGGATAATCTTTACTCATGCTACCTCATGTCAGAAAAATCCTACACGCGTGAGGGATCATGGGTACAGTGGGCGTCACACATCAGATAGTATTACTGGCACGCCTTGTGTCGACGCCCATTTTCGAGATTAAAAAAAGAAACTGTAATACTCTGCAGCTTCCACTAGATGTCGGCCTATGCACAGCATGTGAATCTAAGCAGATACAAGCATCAGAAATACGATTACGGTGAGTAATGTATCATATATGTATAATAAAGCTGAGAATTTTATGAATTCCTATGGTTATATTTCCAAGAGTTGATCATTCAAACAGAAATGTACTAAAGATTGCTGTAACAAATCCTGTCTTCATTGGATTTGTGGTGTGTCAGGCAGCTCTCAAAAACATTTTTCCAAACACTTCTGTCTATTAGTCCCACTCTACTGGTGGAGTAACTCTGCTTCAAAATGAACACAAATCATGACTCTCCAAAGGATTTGTGAGGGAAATGAAATGTAGCTTGCCTGTAACAGTAGTTTTCATCTTGATATATTACAGTTTTATGACGAATGCTTTTGCAAACGGGAAACCAAGAAGGCAGCACTACAAAGTCATATATATCCAAGTTCAGAAAAGAACAGCAGAAGGCCCGACATAAAATTCTCAGCTTTTTTAAGTCATGTTTAAATACAATAAAGACCACATAGTGCCAGAAAAATAGACATAACTGTTGCTCCAAACCCCAAAGGATTATATCAATGTGTTTTTTATCAGATAGTTCAGACTTTATGTATAAAACCCAGTGTCTCCCAAAGTCCTTCTGATCATGAAGCATTTCTCAAGCTGAATGAAAATGCTCATTCACTGGATAATTAGAAGTCAAGTTAAAAGTGCTTGTTTGCTAAATATTTCAAACTGTACATTTAAGAAAATCACAAAGTGATCTATAGTCTGTTCGGAATTTAAACGTTGGCCAAAGAAATATAATTTGAAAAATGCTCACATTAGATAAAGCTCTTCCAAACAGTGTTGCATGCTTTACAACCCAACATGGAAAATGTCAAAAATAATCACTCATGTCCCAGTTGGCAACGTAAATTACAGAATTTCAGTCAGTTTCCCAAGCTCTTTATACTTGCTCCATCCAAGTAACGCCACTGGTCAAAATACTGATGATTCACTCTGAATGTCAAAGCAGTCACATCAATGATTTGTTATAGTGAAAATATGACTGGAGTTGACTGTGCATAGCACCATCAGATGGTGTGCAACCAAACCTCTCGTTTAATATGTTTTATGTACGACTCATGGAGCCTCTCCTTGAGAGCAAGAGTTATACATACATTGTTATGTACTCATGCAAACTTAAGTGGCAACATGTAACATTCCAAAATGAGCCAAGACCTGATACCAGGCAGACGTCAAAGGGTCATTTTGAGATGCCCACACATATAAGCCCAGAGTAACCCAATGCGGTACCCAAACCCAGACCTTAGATGGCACTATATGCAAAGCAGGTAAATTATAAACCCGTATGTCCGATTTGCTTGGTTAAACAAATCCAAACTTTGTACTTGTACGTCTTAGACATGTTTTGCTGAATCATCTGACAAATGGCTGCTTCTTATATGTATATATATATATATGACCGTTTTTCCTATATTTTCAGGGTTGGAGACAGCAATAGGATCTATGGCTACAACCCATCCCCAGTGAAGCCAGAAGGGATTCGTAGACCGCCCACAAAAACCAGCATGCACCAGAACCGGAGGCACTCTTCCATATCGCAACCCAACAATGATGTGTGTGGTACACTATCTCCTTTCCTGTTTCCTTAGCGATATGTCCTACTGAATCATTTACGTTCCATTTTATTTCATTGACCTGACCCACCAATGGCCATTGTTTCTTGTGTAGTAGTCTTGAACAGTGCATGTAATGCCAAATGTACTTTTTGATATGCCACTGGGATTAGAAGCTCTAACGAGTTGGCACTTTCAGTGGTTGGTTGACCCATGCACGGAAAGCATGACAAAATTCCCTTCAAGGATAAGGCACTCTTCATCACATTGTGAAGCTTCTGTCTAGGGGTGTACTGAACTACAGCTTTGAATAACTATTTGTCCGAACATCCAAATATTTTTTTAGTATTCGGCTACAGCCAAACTCTTGGATTTCTCATTTTAATTCCATGTAGCAACTGAGAGAGGCAATTATGGAGTGCAGATTGCAAAAGGGAATTTAATTAAACATTGTCTGATAAACATATGTTTGTGTATTGGAAAGGAGGAGTGGTGAGGTGAGTCAGAGGTGTGCATGGTTTGTTCCTATGGAAAGGTCTATATAGAAGCTTGAAATCATAACAGGCAGTGGATACCAGTTAGACTGAGTTAGTCAGTTCTGTATTGGGCAGAGTGACATGCACCCATCTCAGAGGGAATGTTGGGAAATCTCTCCAGATACCCTGTGGGCCAGTCTGCTAGAGGGAATATAGAGAGCTTGGTGTGGGGCATAGAAAGCTGTCCTCTCTAGGGTTAACTACTGTAACAGCCTCTTCCTCGTGTTGCCACAGCTTTTCCTGCTTGTCTGCGTTGTCGCTTCTGTTCCGGTAAGCCTTTCTGTGTGTCTTTCGTTCGCGATACTCTGCTTGGAGTTTACTGTCCTCTTCCGCACTGCTGCTCCTGCTGCTCGACTTCAGAATGTGGACCCCATCTTTAAATGTAGGCCTTGAGAAACAAAGTATGGCCGATCTCATTGTTCTCCTTCTTTATGAGAATGATCGAGTCACTTATTTCCCCTCTACTTAGCTCTTTTCTTGAGAGATCTGTTTTTTGCAACCTGTTCCAGTCGGGCATTTGTTCTGGCCGGGGCACGGAGACTGTTTTAGTCTGTGGTAGATGTTCTCACCTGCGCCGATCAGGGTGGGGCACTGATACTTTTAGATCTGTTGGCTGCATTCAACACTGTTGACCACACTGTTAGGCACAAAACTCAGCAAGGGGAGCCGGGACAGTGCCCCCTCGAATAACAGACCCAGGGGCAATCGAATTGCCCCTACCAGTACGTCCACAATATGATGGTTTGTACTGGTTCTGTTAGTAATTTGGGACTAGCAAAGCCAATGGTGACTTTACATGCCCTGGGAGACAGTAGTCGGTCCCAGGGTATGGAGTCTATGGTGGGGGGTCACTATGACACCCCGGTGTTACTGCACGGAGTCATAGCCCATGAAACACATTAACATTCAAAGGAACACCATAAATCATGTCCAAGAGTGGGGGAAAAAAAGTCTCTCACTCTTGGCAGGAGAAAAAAACAAACTCCAGAAATCCAGCAAAGCTGCTGGGGGACTCACTAGGTTAGGAAATCCAGCCCAAACAGAGAATTCTCCCTAACACTCGCCCCCCTTCCTCCCCCCAGACTAAGGGACAGGAGGATTTAATCCACTCCTCGATGAATCTCATACCTCTAGTCAATGACATACATCCCAGAGAGACCATCAGCGTTTTGGTGGTGACACCCTGACCTGTGCTCAATGGTGAAATCAAACCCTTGCAGGCAGACTGATCATCTCAGTAGTTTTGGGTTTTCCCCTTTCATTTGCATTAACCATCTCAAGGGTTGGTGGTCAGTCTGAATGACAAAAGTAGAACCATACAAGTATGGCCTAAACTTCTTCAGAGCCCACACAATAGCAAAATACTCTCGTTCAATGGTTGCCCACCTTGTTTCAGGATCCTTCAGTTTTCTACTGATGAAGCAAATGGGGTGCTCCCTACCTTTCCCATCCAGTTGACGGGGGACTGCACCTATTCCTACATTTGAAGCATCTGTCTGCACAATGAAAGTTTGGTGGTAGTCAGGAGCTCTGAGTACTGGGGCTTGGCAAAGAGCCTTTTTCAGGGTTTCAAAGGCCTGATTGCATTCCTCATTCCACCTAACCTTTTTAGGGAATTTAGGTGAGGAGATGACATTCGGTGGAGAAGCTATGGACCCATAGTTCTCTATGAAATTCCTGTAGTACCCAGTGAGGCCTAAGAAGACGGCTCTCACCTGGGTCTGAGTAGTAGGTGTTGTCCAATTTTGCACAGCTTCAATCTTACTGGGCAAAGGCCTTATTTCTCCACCTCCTACCTCATGTCCAAGGTAGACCACTTTACTCTGTCCAATCTGGCATTTTCTCGCCTTTATGGTCAGGTTGGCCCTTCCAGGAGCATGCAAAACATATCTCAAGTGGTCCACATGTTCTTCCCAAGAATTGCTGAACACTGCTATGTCATCCAAGCATGCCATGCAGAAGTCCTCCATATCATTCAGAACCTGGTTTACCATCCTTTGAAATGTAGCAGGTGCATTTTCCAATCCAAAAGGCATAACCTTAAACTGGTATAAGCCAACTGGGGTAGAAAATGCAGTTTTCTCCTTGGCATGGTCTGTCAGGGCTATTTGCCAATAGCCTGACGTCAAGTCAAATGTGCTGAGGAACTTGGCTGCACCAAGTCTATCCACCTACGCATCTGTCCTTGGCAAAGGGTGGGCATCAGTCTTAGTGACTGCATTAGGAGCTCTGTAATCCACACAGAATCTAAGTTCTTTAGATCCTGCCTTTGGTACTAACACAACTGGGCTAGACCATGGACTAGTAGAGGGCTCTATTACCCCGAGATCAAGCATCTTGTTGACCTCACCTTTGATGTGGGTTCTTACATTCTCTGATATTCAATATCATCTGCTTTTGACTGGCAGACAGTCACCAGTGAGTATGTCATGCTGTCCCCAAGGGGTCAAGCCTGGTGAAAGTGAGACAAACTGATTTAACATAGATTTGCAATCTTCCTGTTGCTCAGGTGTCAGATTTGAAGAGATATTTACTCCTTCAATCTTTTCGTCTAAAGGTAAGCCTCTGAGGAGATCAGTAAGAGCTTCACTCTCTTCTTCTTCCTCTGATGATGCTAGAAGCAAAGCTCCTACATCAGGTCTGGAGACGTACGCTTTTAGTCTGTTGGTGTGGAAGACTGTTGGAGCCTCCTTGGGATTGCCCAAGTCCACCAGATAGTTGACCTCTCCAAGTTTACCCAGAACCTTGAAGGGTCCCAACCATTTGTCTTGCAAGGCCCTCTGCCTTGTTGGAATCATAACGAGAACTAGCTGGTCTTGAGTAAACTCAACCATGTTAGCCTTTTGATCATGCCAGTGCTTGACCAATGCTTGTCCAGTTTTCAAGTTGTCCATTGCTTCTGCCATCATGTGCGACATTCTCCTTCGGAGACCTATCACATAGTCAGTTACTCTGACTGGCTTGGGGGAAGGAGCACTCTCCAATCCTTCCTTGATCAGGGCCAATGGACCTCTGACCGGATGACCATAAAGAAGTTCAAAGGGAAAATAACCTACTACCTCCTGAGGGACTTCTCTATAAGCAAAGAGAAGGCATGGCAGTAGAAGGTCCCACTTTCTTTTAAGGGGGTCCCCTAAAGCACCTATCATGCTCTTCATGGTTCTGTTGAACCTTTCAACCAACCTATTTGTCTGAGGGTGGTATGCTGTTGAGAACTTGTAAGTAACTCTGCAGGTTTTCCACATGGCTTTCATGTAGTGGGACATAAAATTCAACCCCCTTTCAGAGATTACTTCCTTAAGAAACCCAACCCTGGTAAAAATACCAAGGAGGGCCTTAGCCACAGCCAGAGCTGTAACAGTCCTCATAGGAATTGCCTCAGGGTACCTAGTAGCATGGTCTACTACAACAAGTATAAACCTGTTGCCTGAGGAGGTTGGAGGATCAAGGGGACCAACAATGTCAATCCCTACTCTCTCAAATGGGACTCCCACTACAGGGAGAGGCACTAAATGTGCCACATTCTTGGAGCCAACCTTACCAGAAGTCTGGCAGGTGTGGTAGCTCCTGCAGTACTTATCTACTTCAGCCCCCATCTTTGGCCAATAAAAGTAGAGTGAGAGCCTTTCCTTAGTCTTCTTGAAACTGAAGTGACCAGCCAAAGGAATCCCATGGGCCAACTGCAAGAACTGTGGTCTGTTCTCTTGGGGTACTACAAGTCGTTTGTTGTCCCCAGGTGCAGACTCAGTTGGTTCACTGTAGAAGAGGCCATCTTCTCAGTGTAACCTATATTTCCCTGGCTTTTGCCCTTCAGCCTGAGCATCTGCCTGGTGGCGAAGACCTTCCAGAGTTGGACATTCTCTCTGTCCCTTACTGAAGTCTGTCCTGTTGGGTCCACCTTCTGCCAGTAAAGACTGCAGCTCAGGATGGTCAACAGGATCCAGATCTCCAATGAGTTCCTGGCCTTCCACTAGCTCTTCCTCAGAGTCTAGTTCCACCACACAGGGTTGTACCTCCCCCTCAGCCTCAGCTGGAGGGGGGATTTACTGGTGTAACTTTGGACAACCTAGGGGAAGTCCTTGTTGGCTGCACTGGAGTGCTGGCTCTGGGGTTCTTTTTAGAGGTTTTAGGTTTCCCTTTTTCTTCTAGTTTCTTAGATACAGCAGCTGACTTCTCCAGTGGAGCAGGAGTGATCTCTTTATTCATCTCCTTGGGAGCACCTGTCATGGTTTTCTCCCTTGCAGGTCTGGTGAGCTCCTGTAACCTTTTACTAGGAGGTCTGGGGGTATGTGACACTACTCCAAGAGTTTTGAAGTCATTACCCAACAGAACCCTTCCTGGCACCTCACTTTGTATGCTGACAGGTATTTTCACAGTCATGTCATTACACTAGATGAGAACTGGTAGTTGGGGAAGCATCTGCACAGGCCCTCCAGCTAACTTGGTGAGGCGTTTGGGTGCCTTAACAACATACTCAGCCTGAAAAAAACGATTTGTCCACCACAGTTATGCTGGCCCCAGTGTCCCTAATGGCAGGAGTCTTGTGACCATTCACCTGGACACTATCCTTATAATACTCTTTAGTATTATCTGGGATAGAATTATAGACATCTAAGTTCTGTTGTTCCCACAAACCCAGAGACACTAAAGAAACACTGGCTGAGACTCCAATGGGTTCATCAGCCAGTAATAGAAAGTTTCCACTTGCCATTTGTACTTCCTCCTCTGGAGTGAAGGCTAAGGAGACAAGCTGGACCCCTGAAGGTTTACCCTTACATCTGGGATCTCCTTTCACATGGTCAGTAGAGCCACAAACAAAGCATTTACCAAATGCTTTCTGGAATGGTGGCTTTTTCTGACCTCCTTCTGGTTTGGCACCAGAAGGTACACTAGCCTGATTTGGTTTCCCTTGTGGCTTACCCTTTTGGTTTTGTTTGGGGCCCTCTGTGGAATTGGAATGATTAGAATTCTCTTTGGAGTCCTTTTTTGGCTGTTTTCCCTCATCCTTTTTCTGAGTAGCCCCAGAATCCTTGAGTGGCCCTGTTGGCAACCCATAAGTCAGTAGCTCTAGCTAACTTCCTGGAATCCAATTCCTTTGAATCATCCAAGTGCTGTCTGAGCTCAGGAGAGCAGGTATCATAAATTGACTCCAACATTACAAGATTCCTCATTCCTTCATAAGTGTTAACCCTGTAACCCTTAATCCACCCCTCTAGGTTTTTCAAACTTTCACTCACCCAGGTAGCCCAAGGGGGGTACCATCATGCTTTTTGAGGGTCCTACACCTCTTAAGGTACTGGGAAGGGGTCTTCCCAAATCTAGCTATTAAAGCTAGTTTCACACATTCATAATCCTTCTTATCCACCTCCCCCAACTCCATTACCACATCAGTTGCAACAGGGGGTAGCCTAGAGAACAACCAGGGAAGTAACTCATTCCCTGTGATGTCCTGGAGCCCATGATTATACTCAAACATTTTTAACCAGTCCAACACATCCAACTTAGATTCATACATACCCACTAATTCCTTAGGCATCCAGGGTCTTTTGGGACTGGAACTCTTAGAGGAACCAGAGGAGAGAGAAGCATTTTCCACAGACAATTTTTTCATTTCTAGTTCATGATTAAGCTCTATTTCTCTGAGTCTCAACTCAGCTTGCTTCTGCTCAGCCTGGGCATTCATTCTTCTGAACTCTAGCTCTTGGTTTCGTTCAGATTGAGCAAAAAAACGTTTGTACTCTAATTCAAGTTTCATTTTTTCAAGTTCAAAATAAGCAGGGTTACATGTAGGACCTGGTATAGGCCCAGTAGGTACAGTCGGTAAGGCAGACAGAGGCTCAGAGTGGCTAACTTCATTAGGTTCACTTTCCTCTTCTGACTCATTATCAAGACTTTGATTCAGATCAATACCATCACTGTTTTCTACATTTGCTGGGGGGGGGGGGGGGGGGGGGTAGATTCCTCTGTACCACCCAGACTTTGGTTTTCTAACAATATTTCTACAAGTTCCATTTTCTTTCCCTTCTCAGAAAGATTCTTATGTCTACACAATACTTGTAAGCAATCAGCAGTTTTGGCAGACAATGATTCTAGGGTATAACTCTCCATAGCAGACATAGTTAGAAAATCACCTTTTTAGTGCTAAGCTTTGTGGTTAGTTGTCCTAAAGTATTCAAAAAGCACACTAAAGTGTATACTCAGTACAAATCCCACCGCTGTACACCAGTGTTAGGCAGAAACCTGTGCAGTTCCCTCTGGGACCACTGCAAAAGATTTAGGACTACAGGTGGTTGGCAGTAAACCCAATTGGTAGCAGTCTGTACCACCGAGATTTTCCTGGTAGCTGTGGCTGAGCAGTCAAGAAGAGTTGGGCAGTATACAGAGTATTCACAATAGGTCAAAAGAACACAGTAGAACAAGCAAACACTGATCAGAGCTTGGTGTAAAAGAGATATAATTATTTATTTAAAAACACATCTAGTAAAACACACTGGCACTAATATCAAGCAGTTCAAAACATGGTCACTAAAAGATATACACTCCCTTCAACGATTAGTTAGACAAGTCTTAAGTAAAGCAACACTTATTTTCAGACAGCGGTGAGCGCTTAACGAAGATGGCCCTCTAATCAAACGGTTTATAAGGGAGAGAAAGGCAGAGCAAAGATAGAAACAGATCCGAACACAGTAGGAGAAGAAGGCAGGTTAAAACCGTAAAGTCAAAGTTAACAAGGCCGGACCCACTTTAAGAGGCTCCGGTCGAAATGGGTCCAAGGTCATACGGTTCAAAGTGCCCAAAAGTCTCGCAATAAGTTCAGAAAGAGTTGGACCAAAAAGAAAGGGACCAGTTAGATGGTCAAGGCAGCCAGCCCAGTCCAGAAGGTTAAGGGATTATTGTTACCTTATAGCAATCTTTAGAAAGGGAGGCCTGGTGGACACAGTACCTTCAAATGGTGAGAACGCTCCAGCGGGGGCAGTTGTTCCTGGCAGCGGGTGCAAGTCGGTGCGTCGTCCGGAGGAAGAGAGGATCTCGTCGGGAAGGAAAGCAGGAGTCCGTTGCAGTGCCAGGGAAGAAACCAGCTGCGGAGGTCTCAATTAAAAGGAGCAGTCCTTTTATTTGCGGTCCAGTGGTAAGTGGCTATCCGGTTGCCGGGGTGCTTGGCACGGGCAATTCCACCACAAGACGTCCTGGGATGCGAGAAAGGAAGGTAAACTGCTTGTGCCCATCAGTCAGGGGAAGGAGACTCTCCAGCAGGAGATCTCCTCTGTCGTTGGGAAGTGGTGAGTCGGTTCAGCAGGGCTCCACCGGTGGTGTCGTCGTAGCAGGCCGACTCAGCTTCTCCCTCGTCGGATTTTCAGGTCCTGTGGCGACTTCTGAAATTCCAGTCCCAAAAGCCCTGCTTTTATGCAGCACACCCCCGTTCACTCAGCCTAGCTGTCAATCAAACATGCTAAGTGGTGAGCCGGCCGGCTCATCACTTGGGCCAATCACACAAGAGTGGGACTTGAGTTACCAAGGTAACTCAGTCCAGGGTGCCTAAACCCCCTCCCACACCCCCTGTGGTAACCCAGACAGAGTGGCACCACTTTTGGAGGCTTCTGTGGAGAAGCCCGCCAAAAAGTGGAACAAAGGGCTCAACCTTTGGTTTGGAGTTACAGAGGCGAACACAAACGCCATTTTAAAATCGAGTTCTGGCAGAAAATACCAACCAGTGAAGTCCTGCTGAACCGACTCACCACTTCCCAACGACAGAGGAGATCTCCCGGCTGGAGGGTCTCCTTCCCCTGACTGGTGGGCACAACCAGTTTACCTTCCTTTCTCGCATCCCAGGACGTCTTGTGGTCGAATTGCCCGTGCCAAGCACCCTGGCAACCGGATAGCCACTTACCACTGGACCGCAAATAAAAGCACCGCTCCTTTTAATTGAGAACTCTGCGGCTGGTTTCTTCCCTGGCAGTGCAACAGACTCCTGCTTTCCTCCCTGACGAGATCCTCTCTCCCTCTGGACGAAGCACCGACTTGCACCCGCTGCCAGGAACAACTGCCCCCGCTGGAGCATTCTCACCATTTCAAGGTACCGTGTCCGCCAGGCCTCCCTTTCTAAAGATTGCTACAAGGTAACAATAATCCCTTAACCTTCTGGACTGGGCTGGCCGCCTTGACCATCTAACTGGTCCCTTTCTTTTTGGTCCAACTCTTTCTGAACTTATTGCGAGACTTTTGGGCATTTTGAACCGTGTGACCTTGGACACTTTTCGACCGGAGCCTCTTAAACTGGTTCCGGCCTTCTTAACTTTGACTTTACGGTTTTAACCTGCCTTCTTCTCCTACTGTGTTCTTCCGAAAGTGTTGGGATCTGTTTCTATCTTTGCTCTGCCTTTCTCTCCCTTTTAAGCCGATTGATTAGAGTGCCATCTTCGTTACGCGCTCACCGCTGTCTGAAAATAAGTGTTGCTTTACTTAAGACTTGTCTAACTAATCGTTTAAGGGAGTGTATATCTTTTAGTGTCCGTGTTTTTGAACTGCTTGATATTAGTGCCAGTGTGTTTTTACTAGATGTGTTTTTAAATAAATAAAAGCTCTGGTCAGTGTTTGTTTTCTGCTACTGTATTTCTGTACCTAATGTGTATACTCTATATACTGCCTAACTCTTCTTGAGAGAAGTCTGACTGCTCAGCCACAGCTACCAGGTAAATCTGGGTGGTACAGAGTGATACCAATTGGGTTTACTGCCAACCACCTGTAGTCTTAAATCTTTTGCAGTGGTCCCAGAGGGAACTGCACAGGTTTCTGCCTAACACACGCCATCCTGGTTGCATGATTGATAGAGGCAGGTGTGTCCGGCCAGGTGTTGGCCTTGTTGAAGTCCTTTCTTACTGGGTTTACTCAGTCTCTTTCCGCTCTGCCCCTCTTGCTCATTCCTGTGGTGTTCCTCAGGGCTCCACCTTGTCCCCTACACTGTTTAATGTATATATACAACCCCTGGTCAAGCTCATCCATACCCATGACCTCCGATACTCTTATGCTGACGACACGCAGATTGTTTGTATTGATTTTCACTATCAGGAGGCTGCGTCTCGGCTGCAGGGGTGTCTGGGGGTGGTGGGAGGGTGGATGAGTGATAATTGGCCTAGGCTGAATGGGGACAAGATGGAGGTCTTGGTGGTGGGTCCCCAGTTTGCTGCCTCTCTGGACTTTGAACTTTTGGCCAGTCTCTCTTGACTCACTTCCACCTCCTGTTCTAGTGTTGACGGACCTTGGTGTTCAACTGTGTGCTTCACCCTCCCTGGATGCACAGGTTTCAGCTGTTTGCCAGACTGGGCACTTCAAATTAAAGATTCTATGGTAAATCCTTCCCTTCATTCCTTTTCACCTCCATGCTCCTGTTGTTGCCTCACTCGTTCTGAGTGTAGCAGACAATTGCAACTCTCTCTGCCTAGCTCAGCCGCTATATCTTTTATGACAGCTTCAGGTTTTAAAAATTTCTGTGGCGTGAGTTGTTTCCCATGTCCCGTTTTTTTCTCACATTTTACCCGTTCATCGCCAGCTTCACTAACTCCCGATTGAGAAACACATAAAGTTTAAATCTCTCTGCTTGCTATACAAGGCGTTTTTATGGACTGGGGGCCTGAGTATCTGCAACAGAAATTTCAGCTATGTCCCCAGCCTTGTGCCTCATTACCAGGATAACGCAATTATCTCAGTTCCTAGGATCCGGCTCTCCCGCGTTGGTGGCCACACCTTTCCTGTAGCGGCCGCCAAGCTCTGGAACTTGCTGCCTTTTGGGCTGCAGTGTATGTAGAATCATGAGCCGTAAAACACACCTCTTTTAGTGAGGTTGGCTGATGGCTCCTTCTCTGCTGATTCTATAGTGCCAGGATGACTTTGGGTGAATGTGCTCTCAATAAATATTAAAACAACTAGCCTGCACGTTGTACTTTGGGCATTGGTCATTCTACACAAACTCTCTCCTCCTCATCTCAGTACCTGAGTGATTATGGGAGCTGGAGACCATGAATCACATTGGGCTTCTACTGCCTAAATTATTTTTCTTAGAATGTTTACAATAAGGCACATAAGAAACAAGGTTAAATGTGGGAGTTGTGGGTCTTTGGGCTAAAGCTGGGGGCCTGACTTGAATATTGCAAGGACAATGTTTCTTTATTTCCTCTAAAAGGAGGAAGTGTTAAATGGCAATATGCCATTAATGCATTTGCTGTCAAATGGTCTTTTATAGAGAAAGGGGGTAGTGGGGGTACTGTGCTTCATCCAATGAAGCTATAACATCTCCCAGAAGTCGTTTCCTCCTATGTGATCCTCCTTCAAAAAGCTGCACCCAGGGTTCAGGTAGCGGTTGCTTTTCCCTGGCCACATGGGAGGAGATCCCCAACGAGGAATCAGTGTGGACTCCACTGGATTCATCACACTCGGCAAGAGGCTCAGCCATCTCGGCCTACTGGCCCCTGGCCTCATGGCCCGGCACGGACTCCTACAGCGCCTAGAGAGATGTCACTAAACATTTTGACCACTCCACAGGTTAATGTTCGAAATCCAGCAGCGACTCCCAAGAGCAACCATACTGGTTCCAGCAAGGAGTACTCCAGTGCCTTCCAGGGCCAGCCTGACACCATCTCATCCAGCCCCAGGTGCCCCTCAACAATTGCCGGTTGCACTTCCTCCTTTGTTGGAAGAGGCAGCTCAGACGGACACCAATACTGTCATGACCCAGGGTACACAGGTGACTGATGAGTTTGAAGACTATGTTCCTGCAGATGGGGATCTTCCTGGCGTCGAGATGCCTTCCAGGGACCCTCCAACAGATGAGATGGGTTTGTTTCATACAATGATCTCGCGGGCTGCAAAGCTGTTCAACCTCCCTCCTGAAGAGCAGGAAGGCTTCCTTTTTGAACGGCTGGAGTTCTCCAGGAAGACTATTGTTTTGGTTCCCCTTCTGGATGACGACTGGGAAAATGGTGTGTTGGTCATAAATACCCCTAGCACAGCCCCTGCAAAAATGAAACGATTAGAGGAAAAAGTACTGATTCCCTGACACAGCCCCTTGGATCCAAACCATCACCAGACTCTCTGGTCTCTGCTGCAGCTATAAAAGGGTCCTGTAACCCAGCTTCCTCTTCTATGGTACCTCCCGATCAGGAGGGTAAGAAGCGGCATGCAACTTGGAAGCGCATCATCACAACTGCAGCATCTACTATCTAAGCCGCCAATGCATTAGCCATTCTCTCGATATGAGAGCGCTTTGGTATAAGTTGGGCCCCATCCTTGACTTCCTCCCAGACAACAAGAAGGCTGAAGCCCTAGCTTTGTTGTTTAAGGGAGAGGTAGCCTCCGACCATGCGATAGCCATCGCCTTGGACATCGCCGATTCAGGCTTTCAGCTAATGGGCAGTGAAGTGGCCCTCTGCCGCCAAGGTTGGCTCAAGGCCACTAACTTCAACCCGGATGTACGGACGAGAGCGGGCATGCCATGTAATGGTGATAACCTTTTGGAAAGGCAGTCGATGACACCCTTCGGTCCATAAAGATGGACACTGAAATGGCACTTTTGTTGGGCACTCTCCAACATGGACGTAGTCCTTTCACTCCTCTAAGGGGAATGTGTCGCGGTCCTCAAAAGGGTTCGCCTCACCCTATCGTCAGCCCTCCAATTGAACCACTCAGGAGGCGTATAGGGGACGTACCCAAGCCTACAAAGGAGGAACTGAGTGTCTCTGCGCTCCAGCATCCAGAACGCAGACGCCAAAGCAAGCCTGACCCAGCCCAGGACTTGCACCCTCATTTCTGCACCCCAGTGGGAGGCTGGTTATACCATTTTGTCAACCAGTGGCGCAACATCTTGACAGACAATGGGTGCTCAATATCATCCAACAGGGCCACACCCTGGAATTACAGGACAAATGCCCTCACATTCCTCCCACCCCCAGACAAAAGCAGCAGGTGGCGCAGCTAATAAAGAAGGTTCAAGCAATGTTAAACAAAGGGGCAATGGAACCAGTCCCTCTCTGCGTCCGGGGGCTCCAAAGTGTACTCCGGATACTTTCTGGTGTGAAAGTCGGGCTGGTGGAGATACATTCTAGACTTACGGCACCTAATCAAAGTTCTCAAGTCCCAAAGATTCAGGAGGGTCACGTTGCAGCATGTGTTTGGCCAACTATAAGGAGTTTTCCTGGCAACCCTCGACTTGGAGGATGCTTACTTCCACATCCCCATTCATCGCAAACACTGGCAATTGCTGCGTTTTGTCATTCAATGAAGGCATTGCCAGTTTAAACCCCTACCATTCGGCTTCAAATTGTCCCCAAGGGTGTTGGCTCCGGTGACAGCACACCTGCGTTGCATAGTAATCTACGTCTATCCCTACCTAGATGATGGGTTGATCCGATCCCACACTCGGACACTGGCAATTCAGCACACTGCAGAGACCATCCAGGCCCTACATGATCCTGGATTCTCCATAAATTATCAGAAATCTTGCCTAGTACCTTCTCAGAACACAACATTTGGGGTGTCCTGCCTCAACACGCTATTGTGTCTAGCGAATCCTTCGGAAGACAGGATAAAGGCCATCCTGGGGAAGGTCCCAACGACTATCAGAAGCTCATGTTGCAACAGTCCGATCCATCAATTCCCTGCTAGGGATGATGTTTATTGTGCATTCATCTGATGCCCTTTTGAAGACTTCAGATGGGATCCCTTCAAGAGTTTCTTGATGCCAGATGGAAACAGATTTCGGGGTCATGGAACGGCAAGATCAACCTCAATCCTTGCATTGCTGGGCCATTCGCCTCTCGCAAGGTGCTCCCTTTCAGACCCCTGCTCATCAGGCGACCGTCACTACTGAAGCCTCTCTGGAAGTTTGGGGCGCCCACCTGGGCCGGCTGTACGACCGGGTCCTCTGGCTACCGAAATACCAGTTGCATATCAACGTCTAAGAACTGCAGGCAGTCTTCTGGGCCCTGAAGTCCTTCAAGCCTCAGCTCCAGGGCAAGTTGGTCTGTCATCACGGAAAACTCGACCACTATGTTTTACATCAGGAAACGGGGCGCGAGGCGCAGAACATGTGGCCCTGGGCCATCGCTCAGCAGATGTTCCTTGTTCTGTTTCACCCGCGGGCATTCACAACACCATCGCAGTCTCGCTCAGCAGGGTGCTACAGTGGTGCCAGGAGTGGGAACTCCAGCAGACCCCCAAGCATCCCTTCTCTTCAGCAAGTGAGGTGAACTTCAAATCAACCTTTTTGCTACGGCAGCCAACTCCAAATGCCAAACGTTTGCCAGCAGGTATCCTCTGACCAAGAGCCTAGGGGGATGCCTTCTGCTTCCGTTGCGAGGGTCTGTTCCTAAACGCATTTCCACCAATTCCCCTCCTGCTACTTGTGATCCATATACTCAGACAATTCTGCTGCAGGATGATCCTCATTGCTCCGGTGTGGCCCAGGCAGATCTGGTATCCAGATCTTGTCCGTCTGTCAGTGGCTGCAGCTGTCAAACTACCTCCTCTTCCAGACCTCTCCAAGGAAGGAGGGTCAATCCTGCACCACAACCCGAGTCGCTGAACTTGGCGGCTTGGCTCCTGAAGCCTTAGAATTCGGACACTAGTCAATACCCGCTGGAATGCAAGAACATTTTAGCAACAGCCAGAGCACCATCAACACTTTCCTGCTATAAGCACAAGTTGAAACATTTTACAGTGTGGTGCCATTTTCAAAGTATTTCTCCACTGCGGGAGACAGCCCTGCACCTTCTTCCTCACCTGCTCCTGCTTTCTAAGTCCAGGCTAGCACATGCGTCTATCAAGGTGCATCTGGCCACCATATCCCAGCATACTTGAGCTCATGGCAAGCTCTCCCTTTGGTCTCAGACTTGAGGGAATTCCTCAAGGTCCTCTTCAGGGCTAGAGCGCGACCAAGATGGCGGCTCAGATGTGAGCTCCGAGGCGCACCTGAATTAATCCTCTTTAAAAATATTGCCAGGGGCCATCCAACATACCCGAAGCAGCACCGGCACTCCTGGGAGTCCCACACCAGCCCACTACCCCCCGTTTGTGGCGCGGGAGACTAAACGCAGTTCGAGCAGAGCGCGGCCCGCACAGGAGGAAGCCTTCCAAACCGCCCCACCACAGCCGCCACCTCGCAGCCAAGACAGAGCTGGGGGAAGACGTCTGCGCGCCGATCCAGCCAGCACCAAGAGAAAGTCAGAGCGCGACCATGGGGCCCGCGGCGCTCCAGCACCCCCCAGGTGCGACACAGCTGCCCCGCGGAGGCTCTGTGAGCCGCACACAGCAGGAGTCTTCCAGAAGATGCCCCTGCAGCGGACCGGTCGGGGAGGCCAAACTACCCCTCTCAGCGGCCCACGAAGTGGACCCGGTGCCCGCACTGCAGCAGGCGCAGCCGGTGGCTCCCCAGCGACATTCCACCACAGCCGTCGACCGAGCAGCCGGCCCCAGAGCACGCTGGTGAAGAGCTGAGCCAGCAACTCTGAGGACCCACGAGAGGAATCCTGACACAAGAAAGGCAGAGCAGAGGCTACAGAGGAATTAGGTGAGCCTCTCACCCCCTCCCCAGGCACCCCTTTGGCCCCCTGACCACGGGGGCAACGTATCTCAGGTATCGGGCCCAGTGGGAGCCACCTCAAAGCCCATACAGGGACAGGGCGCAACGACATAAACCCGATGGCAATGGCAGATCTAAGGCCCTCCGCAATATAGTGATATACATGCAGGCTTAAGGGCACAATTTCTGATCTGCCCAAGCAGGGGCACAGGCGCATGTTGAATCGGGTGGCTTTCCATTAGGGCCCCACAACATACACAAAACCCCTCCCGGGGTGGAGGAATCAAACACCCTGCTCGGCCAAGCGGTCCCGCACGAATGCCAGCAACCCGCCAACCACCGAACAATACAACCTGGGCGGGTCTCCCCTTTAATCCGACCACCAATAGGGGCACATCCATAGCTGGTAGATCCTACCTCCGTGGGTACCCTTGCACAGTGCGATAAGCCTCACAGAGCTCGCAAACCGCAATCTCCATCACACACTCCCTGGTGGACAAACAAATAGTGGAATGGACAATCGAACAGTAGGACACACTCGACTAGAGAGCAGCAGTGCTTTTTATGATGGGGAAATCGATAAATCACAAAGGAAGTTGACATTTGAGTCCGGTGCCATAGCTAAAACCCCCAAACCAATCAAACGAACGGAGAGTCCCGAGATGGCCATGCCACACGATGACGATCCCGCCCAAGTCATGGACATTAGAGGGATCCTCCTTGAATTAAAAGCTGGCATATGTAACATGGATAGCAAACTTGACACCCTGTCCACTAAAGTCGACCTGCTACAACATCTCTTGGACAAACATGGTGACAGCCTCGACACTGCCGAGCAGCGGATCTGTGACCTTGAGGATAATTCGTCCTCGATGTCAACTAGAGTGGCGACACTTGAAAACCAAATGAAAGCCGTCATTGACAAAAATGAGGACCTCGAGGGACGCTCCCGCCGGAGCAATATTAGGATCCTAGGGGTGAGAGAAAGGCAAGCCATGCAGAAAATGGAAGACTTTGTGGAAAACTTGTGTAAAGAGCGATTTGGCAGTCCCATGCTATCCAGCATGTTCGTAGTCGAGAGAGCCCACAGGGTACCCAGCAGTCGACCCATTCTTGGGACGGCCCCGCGCCCGATTATAGTCAAATTACTTAACTTCAAAGACTGCAACACAATCCTACGACTTGCAAGGGAGAAAGGACAGCTACAATATGACAGAGATGATGTCCAGTTCTTCCATGACCCGTCTGTCCAAGCGCAACGGAAGACATTTTCCAGAGTAAAACGCCGGCTACAGGACAACCAAATGCTCTACTCCATGCTATTCCTGCCAAATTGCGAATTCCACATGATGGCAAATCCCAATTCTTTAATACTCCCGAGGAGGCAAACACATTCCTCGACAAGCTTGGATGTATACAATCCATCAACAACCGGAGACCTCCCAGGAGAGATCAGGCAGGCAGAGACCGACCGTGACACCCAATCGTGCCCACCAACAGGCTGCTATGTGCTAGGCAAAGTGCCCCTGTCTCCGAAAAACGTGATGAAATTTAGGATGTGCCGGTCCTTGACAGTTCCCTAGCGCCCCAAGCGCAGCTATGTTTGTTTTGGGTTACTGGGAGGGGATATTTGATGGGCAAGTTGGGGGTTGCCCGTGATGGGGAGGGATTCTGTTCACTATTGTTATGGAGGAGTGCTCACCAGGGGTCCGCGCCCACCACCTATGCCCATGACCTCCCGATGGGTGTAACAATAACAGCTTCTGTCGAGGAAAGCAGGAACCTACAGACCCTACAAATACAAGGCGACCTAGTTCAACCAATCACATGCCTGCCCAAGAGCTAGACAAACTGTCTACCCACCATCGACATTCAAGTTAGCTACTTGGAACATTAGAGGGGGCAATAACCCGACCAAAATGAGGAAGATGTCACAGTATCTCCGCAGACACAAGGTGGACATAGCTCTGATCCAGGAGACCCATCTCCTCCCAGGATCGGAGAATCACTGGGCCCGAGACTGGGGTTGTCATAGATACTTCGCCTTGTATTCCTCATATTCTAGAGGGTTGGCAATCCTAATAAATAGATCCTTGAAATTCAAACTAGTATCAACCAACAAAGACATGGAGGGAAGAACACTCCTGGTACGGGGGACCCTGGAAAACATACAGGTCATTATCGTAAACTCTTACGGGCCAAACATCGATGGGCTCAACAACTTCAACTGGGTAATGACACACATGGGAGATGCGGGGTCCGCAACAATTATCTGGGGAGGTGACATGAATACCACACTTGACCAACGGCTGGATAGGTCTCACCCCACGTCTACAACTCTGTCTAAAGCAGCCCTTCAAATTCTCGAAATCTGCAAAGCATACGATCTGGTGGACATATGGAGACGCCAACACGGAGAGTCTCGGGACTACACGTTCCACTCCTGGGTTCAAAACACCCGCCCCCGCCTTGACTACATACTGGTCTCCGCACACAGCCAAGTCCAGTGGAATCCTTGCCAAATTCTGCCCAGATCAATATCGGACCACTCAGCGGTCACAATCGAATGCACCTCACCGGATCCATCAGAGGGGAGACAACACTGGAGATTCAAACCAGGCTCACTACAAGACCAGGTGTTCGCAGACGAACTGCGCACAGAGATTATATCCTTCCTCAAACTCAACCACGGCTCTGTGTCGTTGGCCGGAACTCTATGGGAATCCTTGAAGTGCTATGTCAGGGGGATCTGCTTAACCAAAGAACAGGGAATTTTGAAACTTATCAGACGTGAACTTTCCTCAAGTGAGATCCGCCTAAAGGCAAAAAAGGTAGCAGGCGCCCCTCTCTCGAAAGAACACGCATGATAACCTGTTCAGTGGTTTTTAACCACTTTGAGAGTTCGCAGCCATCTGCTTTTTGCTCACTGTACCTTTCACAGATGGGAAATATTCATTTGCATATCAGACTTTGTCCCGCCCACATGGGCAGTCCATTCTGTGAAAGGTGCAGTGAGCAAAAAGCGTGTGCTGCAAACTCTCATCTCAGAGCAGGTTATCATGCCAGGTTCTTTCTGGAGAGGAGCGCCTGCTACCTTTTTTTGAAAGATCTGCCTAAAGGAGCTAGAACACCTGCTGATCTTTGTCCGATCCACACAATCTAGCCTCACTGAAACAGCAACTGGAGAAATTCAGGGCCACAGCCGACCGCAAACTGAAATTCCTTTCGCAAGGTCACCACATTCGCCAGTACGGAGAGGGGCAAAAGCCGGGCGCCCTACTCGCGAGGCTGATAGCTGCGGACCAGAAACCCACACTGATGGAGCAGATACGAAACCCACAAGGTACACTAGTACACACCGACAAAAAAAATAGCAGAAACTTTCCGCGCCTTCTACCAATCTTTGTACAGGTCCAATTTCACCGCCAGCCAAGAGTAACTGGTGAGCTATCTAGACGAAATAGAACTATACTGGGTAAAAACTACGCTAAGGGAACCACTAAATCAACCCATCACGCTAGAAGAAATCCTCCATGCAATTAAAGGACTCCTGAACACCAAAGCCCCTGGCCCCGACGGATTAATCGGCGAGTTCTATAAAGCATTCGCCCCCCATCCTCGCCCCGCTACTGAAGCAAGTCTTCGAGGAGGCTCTCGAGACTAGCTTCGCGGAGGGTGAGGGGCAAGGAGCCAATGTGCTCCTTCTACATTAAGCCAACAAACCCCCAGAGGAATGCAGTTCATATAGACCAATCTCATTAATCAATCTTGACAGTAAGATGCTGGCCAAAATCCTCGCCACCAGGCTCGTTCTCCTGATGCCCGCGTTGGTGCTCGCAGACCAGGCAGGGTTTGTTCCGGGCCGCAATACTACATTTGGCATGAGACGTATGTTTGGCGTCATGGAAGCACTGGACCCCACACATCAGGCGGTCGCAGCCCTCTTAGACGCTGAAAAGGCCTTTGATTTTATCAAGTGGTCTTTCCTTTTTAAGGTCCTCCAACGTATGGGCCTCAGCAAACTCTTTCTCAAACTGACAGCCCTTCTATACAACCAACCCTGGTCACATATAATTCTGGGTAAAACCAGATCGTCGGAGATCGACCTCCAGCGGGGGACCAGACAGGGGTGCCCCCTATCCGCTCTACTATTTGCACTAGTGATGGAGCCCCTCGCCTCAGACCTCCGAGCAAAACACATACATAGGGGCCTGTCCTTTGGCCTGCACAAATTAATAATATCCCTATACGCAGATGACATAGCCCTCTACATTCGCGACCCGGTCGAGAACCTAAACCCGATAATACAAGATATCATTAAATTCGGTAACCTCTCCGGCCTAACAATTAACCACAGTAAGTAAATTATATTCCCACTAACCCCCGAAACCCAGGAATTCCCAGACTATGGCTTCAAATGGGAACACACAAACGTAAGATACTTGGGCATCCAAAGGGCCAGAGATCACCAAAACCTCTTCCAAGATAATTATGGTAAAGTAACTGAATCTCTTCAAGGGAAAATTAATAGATGGAAGACATTACCACTCACACTCTGGGGGCGGGTTTTGCTAGTTAAAATGGTGATAATCCCTAAACTCCTTTATCTTTTTGCAAATCTTCCCCTGCTGGTGCCCCAGAGACATCTGCAGAACCTGCGGAGCCTGGTCTTAGAACTACTATGGGCGGGTAAACCAGCTAGAATTGCTTACAAGTCACTGATTCAGCCAGTATCAAAGGGAGGCATGGCGCTCCCAGATTTAGAGCATTATTATTGGGCAGCACAGGCCCTATTCTTAGGCCACTGGTACGCCACGCATTTTGCTCATCCCCATGTGCAACTTGAGCATGCTCTCGCATCTCCTAACTTGCTTAGGGCTGTTAATTTTGGCCAAACCCACATTACGCAAACCACTCTAAATACGGTGCTCTCCACCATCGCAATATGGAATAAAATAGCGCAGACATTCAGACTAGGTTCTCCCCTCTCCTCCCGATAAGATTCATTCCGCGGATCCCCTTGACCACAGAAAAAACCTACCTAAATTGGACTGACAAGCTAAAATTAAAAACCATGGGCAAACTTTTCAGCGAGGGGATCTTCGTCACACCCCAACAGGCTAAAACCCGCGGGGCCACCACCGCCCTCGACACATTTGTCTATTTCCGTCTCAGACGCTCTCTGCAAGTTATGCTACCCTCATTCCCGCAACAACCCCCAACATGGCAATTACTCCACGGGGTGATCCAGTCACAGGGGGAGGGGAGATTGGCATCAATGACATATAAATCACTGTTGACTGACACGTCCCCGATCCCATCAACACCCAAAATTAGATGGGAAAAATCCCTCAACGACGATACCGGACAAGGAATGGGGTTATATTTTTGCACAAACCCAGAAGGTATCGCTAAACACTAGATATAAACAGATCCACCTGAAATACATACATCAGGCATACCACACTCCCGCAAGAATACACTCCTACCACCCTTCGACCCCTCCGACATGTAGCCGGTGTGATGCCCCAATGGCGGACTTCGTCCACCTTGCGTGCTGCTGTCCGGCCATTTATCAATTCTGGGAGGCGGTATTAGAAAAGACAGCCGCAATCGTAAGCGCTCCCCTAGAGCCCGACCCAAAGGTCACACTCCTCGGATTCACCAAATACATCCCTCCATCGACCCGCAAGTTGGGTGGACTCTTACTGCTGATGGCGCGCAGGAGGATTGCAATGTCGTGGAGGAAGGGACCCGCACAGACTGTACAACAATGGCTAAAAGACATTTCCTACTGTCAGGACACAGAATCGAACTTCATCAAAACTCTACCCTTACATGCCTGTCCCTCTGACATTTGGGGTCCCTACATCATCTACCTGATGAACACCGAGAATAGCATCTCCTCACTGGAGACGTCACTTGTGCCTCAGGAATCATACTAGCACACAGCCCAGCCTGTGAGGGTTGATGAGCCTGTCAACGATTGTCCGCTCCTGCTCAGGGGGCGGGGGGAGACGAGGACAGTGAGCCACATGTTTCCTCCACGTTTAATGTTTGTTTTTCCTTCCTTTCTGTTTGTTGTCTAACCTGTTGAAAATACCAAAAATAAAGTTTTAAAAAAAAAATGTTCTTCAGGACGTTCCCGTCGGTGAAAGCTCCAGCATGGGAGCTCAATGTGGTTTTGTCAAAACTCCACCTTTTGAGCCAATGCATCAATCATCTTTGAAGTTTCTGGCTTGGAAGACAGCCTTCCTAGTAGCCATCACCTCAGCCAGGCGTGTTGGCGAAATTCAAGCTCTCTCATGTAAATCTCTTTCTCATTCCATTGTTCCAAGGCGGTTTTGCAGACTTTCCAAGGTTCCATCAGACTTTCACTTGAACTAATCTTTAGTCTTGCCGGTTTTCTTTGTTAACCCATCTTCACTGGCAGAGAGGGCGTTGCATTCACTAGATGTTTTGCATGCCTTGAATGACTATGTTGCACGCACCAAACCGTTTTGAAAGACTTCTCATCTTTTTGTTGCTTTCGGACCCATGGGGCAAGCTTACATCTCCAGGTGGCTCTCTGACTGAATCATGCATTGCCATTGTCTGGCTAACAGACCTCTACCAAGCTGCCTGAGAGGCCACTCCACCAGAGCCATTGTAGCAATTATGGCATTTATCTCTGGTGTGCCCCTGCTCGACATCTGCTCGGCTGCTACCTGGAGGTCTACCCACACAAGATTCTACTTTGTCGACAGCGATTCCAGGGAAGAGTCTTGAGTCTGCTAAACAGTGCTTTGCAACCTATTTGCATGAGATGAGTCTGTTCCGGGGGTAAGTATTGCTTCTGTTGAGCCTTGCCACCTCCTGTGGTTGTATATATGTATTCATGAGCATGTGAATGCCTGTAAGACCCCATGATGGAGAAGGAACTAGTTACTTACCTGTAACTCCTGTTCTCCAGAGTGGGTCTTACATGGCTGTGCATGTAAACCCTCCCTCCTTCCCTCTCTGGCTCCTCTTGGATCTTACTGCCAGTTTACATGCTTGCCCAAATATGAAGATGACCGCCAGGGGTGGAGCTTAGGAGGACGAATGTCATTGGCTGGGGCAGTATGGCCCAAAGTGACAGCAAAAGGCTATAGAAGCAACAAGCAGTTTTTAGCTTTAAAGTGAAACTGCTTTAATATTACCAATGATTTCCAGCCTGACGACAGAGAACATTCGTGAGCATGTGAATCAATGCGAGACCCACACTGGAGAACAGGAGTTACAGGTAAGTAACTAGCTCCATCTGCCTTGTGGAGACGAACTTCCTGAAATCAAAACTTTGATCCCGTCTGGCAGCATCTGAGTGCAGTTGCGGTTTCAAGCTACTGTTGGGGAGAATTTGTTGTAAGGCTAATTTCCCAAACCTAGTGAGTCCCCCAGCAGCTTTGCTGGATTTTTGGGGTTTATTTTTTTCTCTCCTGCTAAGAGTGAGATTCTTTTGCTCCCACTCTTAGACATGATTTGAGGTGTTCCTTTAACTTTCCATGTGTTTTATGGGCTATGGGGTCTTTTACTCCATAGGGGCTCATGTGTTTTTTTTGATGTGGGTTACACAGCACCCTCCGTGCCGTAACCCAGGGGTGTCTAGCGACCCCCCAACCTAGACTCCATACCCTGGGACTGACTACTGTCTCCCAGGGCATGTAAAGTCACCATTGGCTTTGCTAGTCCCAAATTATGAACAGAAACCAGTACACACCATCATATTGTGGACGTACTGGTCGGGGCAATTCGATTGCCACGGGGTCTGTTGTTCGAGGGGGCACGTCTCCGTCCCCCCTGATCGAGTTTTGGCTGGTGGCAGTGGATACTACTTTTTATATTCGACCGCAAATATATCTCTAGCCTACCAACTTTAATTATTTAATTCTTATAGCCTCGAACATACCGCCGGTTTATTTAATATTAATTCGCCGGTTGCTATTTTTTGCCAGAACTCTATTCTAAAATGGCGTTTGTGTTCTCTTCTGTGACTCCAACCCAAGTTGAACCCTTTGTTCCACTTTTTGGCGGGCTTCTCCACAGAAGCCTCCAAAAGTGGTGCCACTCTGGGTACCACAAGGGGTGTCGGAGGGGGTTTAAGGACCCTGGACTGAGTTACCTTGGTAACTCAAGTCGCACTCTTGTCTGATTGGCCCAAGTGGTGAGCCGGCCGGCTCACCACTTAGCATGTTTGATTGATAGCTAGGCTGAGTGAATGGGGGTATGCTGCATAAAAGCAGGGCTTTGGGGACTGGAACTTCAGAAGTCACCACAGGTCCTAAGAATTGAGGAGGGAGAAACTGAGCCGGCCTGCAACGACTGCACCACCGGTGGAGCCCTGCTGAACCGTCTCACCACTTCTCCAGCATGGGGTCTGGCATGGATTCACATGCTCATGAATATTCCCCGTCGTCAGGCTGGGAATCCTCGGTAAAGAAAAATCAGTATCAGTTTTGTTTCTGATCTGTCTTTCGTAGTAGTAACCAATCACTGATCTCTGCGTCATACTGACCACAGCCAATGACTGCCATCTCCCTAAGCCCCGCCTCTGGCAGCCATTTTCAGATTTTTACCGCACGTTCAAGTGTTGGGATCCTCGTGCTATTGCTCTCGAGCTTTAGAGCTTTTTTCGCGCTTTTTCTTAGGAAAAATGTTCTCTTTTTCGGTCAAAAGATCCTCAAGCTCCACCGTTTCTTTATCCGATCAACGGGGACCCGTGTCGGATTCTTCTACGCCCCTCAAGGGTGAAGATTTCGTCGAGCCACGCTTTTGGAGGACTCCAGAAGTTTCTCAGGCCCATCTCTATCATGGCCCAGGAGAAGGGAAGCTCGACGCCCGGAAAGCTGTTCAGGGTCCGCCCTGGATGCCAGCTTCAGAATGTCTTTAAGGAGGACGAACACTCCCTTTGCCTCTACTGCCTGCATGAGGACAAGACGCACGTGGAGAAGGACTGTGCGTTTTGCGGCAATATGTCGGAGCAGACCATGCAGGACCACCATCTGCGTCTCGCCAACTGGCTGGAAGGGAAGAGCCCGTCCGGCAAGAAGAAGTCCGAGCGGTCTTCTAAGACCTTTGAGGGCGCCCCGGCGACGGGGGTCCAACAGAAGGCCAAGCACCGCGAGTCCGCTGGCACCGGGAGCGCCGAACGGTCGGGCTCTACGGGCACCAGGCAGAGCGCATCCTCACTAGCGCCATCAACCACAAGCCAACGCTCTGGCTCGGGTAAGAGGAAGGCCGAGCACCCGGCGAAGCTCCTGGAGAGACCCCGGTCGAGCTCGAAGGCCCCATCGGAGGGGGAGCGAGGCGGTGACCTTCCCCTCCCCCCCAAGGAGAAGGCGGTGAGCGCATCTAAGGTGGTGAAAGCCTTAATCCACCCGGCCAAGGCCTCTATCGAGACAGTCCCGGCGGCCCTGGCTCAGCCTGTGGAGGCTACACCAGTGGTGGCGACCTCGGGGCCCAGAGTCTCCCTGCCAACCGCAGAGGGAGTCCTCTTTCATGCCCATCGACAGGACCCCCTTGAAACCTCCGACGGAGAAGAAAAAGGGGGGCAGGAGGTCGTCGTGGATTCAGCCTCAACCCCTGAGGAGGAGCTAATTGAAGTCTTATGCCACGGCGTTGGCGTGGAAGACGACCAGCCCGTCGGGAGGGACCCCGACGTAGGAGACGAGAACGTCGAGGGTGTCGACGGGGCTCCTGACCGCCCGTCGGACTCTCCTCAACCAGTGCCGCAAGACAACTCGGCGGCCATTTTGTTGGCTATACAGTCCTTATGCTCGGAGATAAGGACGAGATTGCCGTTACCACTATCGGAGGAACCTCTCCCGACGGGGGACCCGGAGCCAGGCCCTTCTGGAAGCCCCCTCCTAAGAGAAGAAGGATTCATCCTCCACCTCCTTTTCAACCATCGCGCCCTGCTCAGCCCTCCTCCCCGTCCACGATCCGTGGGGATGATACAGGGACTGACACGGCCACGACGGGCACAGACGACGAGGTTTGTGACGAGGATCTCCCGTCGTCACCTCCTCCCCGGGCTTCCCCGCCCGATGAGATTGGATCGTTTCATGCCATGATCGCCAGGGCATCCGAGCTTTTCCAGCTCTGCCCGGAAGAGAAGAAGGAGGAATGTTTCCTTTATCAACGGCGCAAGACCAAGAGGAAGACGGTCCTCGCTGTACCTCTACTGGACGATATCTGGGATGAGGGTCTCACCCTCCTCAAGAACCCATCCACAACGCCTGCGAGAAGAAGTACCGGGTCCCGGATGCGGCCCCGTTGTGCCTTCGGGCACAGTCGACCCCGGACTCGGTCGTCTCCGCGGCGGCCAGGAAGAAAGCTGGGGGGGGGGCCTCGGCCTCTACGTCAACCTCCCCGCCGGACGGCGAGGGAAAGAAATTGGACACGATGGGACGCAGAGTCATCTCATCGGCAGCGACGACGATTAAGGTCGCCAACACCTTGGCTATCGTAGCCCGCTACGACAGGGAGTTGTGGTACAAAATCGCCCCCCTGCTGGACTTCTTACCAGACGACAAGAGGGCGGAGGCCCTAGAGATCTTGCAGGAAGGAGAAGTGGCGTCGGTCCACGCCATTACGATAGCGACGGACATCGCTGACACTGGATTTCGCCAGTTGGGCAACGGCGTGTGCCTTAGACAGCGTGGATGGCTCATGGCAACTGACTTCCATCAGGACGTGCAGACCAGAGTCTTGGACATGCCGTTCGATGGGAACAACCTGCTTGGGAAAACAGTGGACGATTCCCTACAAGCCATCAAGACGGAGACGGCCCGGGCTCTTGGTGTTCTCCAGCAACGACGGCCGCCCTTTCGGAGCGGCGGAGGCAAGCAGGGTGCCTCCAAAAGTTCAGGCGGCGGATTTTCCACCTATCGTCAAGCGGCTCGTTCGTCGTCGCAAGAAGCCTACAGGGGACGAGGCAAGTCGGGCGGACCCCGCCGTCGTCGCCAAGGAGGGCAAGGCAGCAAAGCCTCGTTTAAGCAGGACTGAACCGGCCGTGGGGTCGGGCCCCCACCAAAGCACCCCGGTGGGAGGCTGGCTGGCGAACTTCGTCAGCGTGTGGGAGTCCATCTCCACCGACCGTTGGGTGCTGGATGCCCTGGCCCAGGGTCACGCGCTAGAGTTTCTAAAGAAGTGCCCGCGCGTCCCCCCGTGGCCAGGAAGGAACATCACGTCCCTCAACTTCTCTTGGAGGTAAAGGCGATGCTCAAGAAAGGCGCCATCAAGCTCGTCCCAAAGAGGCTTCGGGGCTCCGGAGTTTACTCAAGATACTTCCTCGTGAAGAAGACTGGAGGATGGCGTCCCATCCTGGACCTACGACGACTAAACAAATTCATCAAGGCCCAGAAGTTCCGGATGGTCACCCTCCAGCACGTCCTGGGTCAACTGGAGGAGGGCGATTTCCTGTCGCCGTTGGATTTGGAGGATGCCTACTTCCATATCCCCATCCTAAAGGGACACAGAAAGTTTCTCAGATTCGTGGTTCAAGGGCGTCACTACCAGTTCAGAGCCCTTACCTTCGGATTGAGGTCGGCATCCAGGGTGTTCACCAAGTGCCTCGCACCAGTGGCGGCGCGGCTGCGCCTGGAGGGGATCCACGTCTACCCCTACCTGGACGACTGGCTCATCCGAGCAAAGACAAGGGAGCTCGCCGCGGAGCACACGGCGAGGACCGTCCAACTACTCACGGACCTGGGATTCTCCATAAACTACGCCAAGTCCCACCTGGTGCCCGCTCAAAACGCACTGTTTCTGGGAGCGAAGCTCGACACAGTGGCGCGTCTGGCCTCTCCGTCGGAGGAAAGGACGAGGGCCATCTTGGGCAAGGTTCAGCGGATGCTGGTTGCGGACGCGGCCAGGGTGAAGTCCATAAAGTCCCTCCTCGGAATGATGTCTTCTTGCATTTATCTCATCCGCCTGTGCAGGCTTCGGATGCGCCCGTTACAGGAGTTCCTGGACGCTCGCTGGATCCAGACGACGGGCAGCTTCGAGGACAGGATCACACTTGAGAGCTTCCGACGAGCGATCCGGTGGTGGGGCACCCGTGCGCATCTGACCGCGGGCATGGACTTCCAGACCCCGGGCCACCAGAAGACAGTGACCACGGATGCCTCCCTGGAAGGGTGCGGAGCGCACACTGAAAATCTGCACGCGAGAGGAGCCTTTGGCTGCCGATGGAGAAGTCCCTCCATATCAACGTCCTGGAACTCCGTGCAGTGTTTTGGGCCCTCAGGTCCTTTCTTCCGTCCCTCAAGGGCAAGGTGGTGAGGATCTTCATCGACAACACCACCACCATGTTCTACATCAGGAAGCAGGGCGGTACCAGATCCCCAGCCCTGTCCAAGGAGGCTCAGGATCTGTGGCATTGGGCCGTCGCCCAAGGGATGTTTCTGGTGCCGTTCCATCTGGCAGGGATAAAAAACACCATCGCCGACTCGCTCAGCAGAGAGCTGCGCTCGTGCCACGAGTGGGAACTACGACAGGATCTAGTGGACCGCCTCTTCCGACGGTGGGGCACACCCCAGATCGATCTGTTCGCGACGGCGACAAACTCCAAGTGCCGGAGGTTCGCCAGCAGGTTTCCCCAGCCGAAGAGCATGGGCGATGCTTTCTCGTTCCCCTGGGAGGGCCTTTTCCTATATGCGTTCCCTCCATTGCCGCTGCTGATCCGGCTCATCAACCAGCTCAAGAGGTCACGGTGCAGGATGATCCTCGTCGCACCTGCGTGGCCGAGGCAGATATGGTTCCCGGACCTTCTGGACTTGTCAGCGTCCCCGTCAATCAAGCTGCCAGTGGACGCGGATCTTCTCTCCAGAGAAGGAGGCACCATCCTCCATCACGACCCGAAGTCGCTGAACTTGCAGGCCTGGCTCCTGCAGCGTTAGAGTTTGGAGGTTACGACATACCGGCCGACTGAAGAGAGGTTCTTGCAAAGGCCAGGGCGTCCTCAACTCTTAAATGCTACGGACACAAATGGAAGAGGTTCTCTGTCTGGTGCCACGCACAGAATATTAACCCTCTACGGATTACGGCTCCTCAAGTTCTGCCGTACCTGCTGACGCTGGCCACGGCTGGACTAGCGCACGCTTCCATCAAGATTCATCTTGCTGCGATCTCCCAATACACCAGAACCACGGGACGGACGTCTTTGTGGTCTCATCGTCTGGTGAAAGAATTCATGAAGGGACTGTTCAGATCGTTCCCGCCGGTGAAGGCCCCGGCCCCGGCGTGGGAGCTCAACGTGGTGCTGACCAAGCTCATGGGACCTCCGTTCGAGCCTCTGCACTCAGCTCCGTTGAAGTTCTTGTCGTGGAAAACGGTGTTTCTTGTGGCCAACACCTCCGCACGACGGGTGGGTGAGATCCAGGCCCTTTCCTGCAAGCCCCTGTATTTGGCTTTTCACGACACGAGGGTAGTGCTCAGGACGCACCCCTCCTTCATGCCCAAGGTGCCGTCGGACTTCCACCTCAACGAACCCTTGGTGTTGCCTGTTTTCTTCCCGTCGCTTTCGTCGCCGGCTGAAAGGACTTTGCACTCGCTGGATGTGGCTAGAGCGCTGAAGTTCTACGTGGACCACACGAAGAGTTTTCGGAAGACGTCACAACTTTTTGTGAACTTTGGACCTGTCAATCAGGGGAAGGCTCTCTCGAAGGCTTCCATTTCCAGATGGCTCTCCGGCTGTATCATGTACTATCATCGGTTGGCAAACCGACCGCTGCCTGGCCGTCCGAGAGCCCATTCCACCAGAGCAATCGCAGCTACCACAGCGTTCCTATCTGGTGTGCCCTTGCTGGACATCTGCAGGGCTGCTACGTGGAGGTCGATGCACACCTTCACAAAATTCTACTGCGTCGATCAGGATTCCAGGGAGGAGTCCAGGGTCGGCCAAGCAGTGCTGAGCAACCTGTTCGCCTAAGGTGAGCCTGGTGAGGAGGTAAGAATTGCTTAATGTTAAGTTTTGGATGTAATGCTTAATGTTGAGCCTTTGCCACCTCCCGTGGTTGTGCATGTGTGTACTGCTATGTATTTTTATTCATGAGCATGTGAATCCATGCCAGACCCCATGCTGGAGAAGGAACAAGTTACTTACCTGTAACTGTTGTTCTCCAGCATGGGTCTGGCATGGATTCACATGTAAACCCTCCCGCCTACCCCTCTGCTGCTCTTCACTTGGTCATACTGCCACTTCACGTGCTACCAAATCTGAAGATGGCTGCCAGAGGCGGGGCTTAGGGAGATGGCAGTCATTGGCTGTGGTCAGTATGACGCAGAGATCATGGTTACTACTAAGACAGATGGTTACTAAGACAGATCAGAAACAAAACTTATACTGATTTTTCTTTACCGAGGATTCCCAGCCTGACGACGGGGAATATTCATGAGCATGTGAATCCATGCCAGACCCATGCTTGAGAACAACGGTTACAGGTAAGTAACTTGTTCCTTTTCCCAACGACAGAGGAGATCTCCAGCCCGGAGAGTCTTCTTCCTTCGACTGGTGGGGATAACCAGTCTACCTTCTTTTCGCCTTCCTGGAGCATCTTGTGGCCGCCTTGCCTGTGCCAAGCACCCCGGCAACCGGGATACCACGTTTTCACCACTACTGCAAACCGAAAGGGTAGTACCTTTGTACCGGAGAACTCCGCGGCTGGTTTCTTCCCTGGCAGTGCAACGACCTTCATCTTTCCTCCACGACGAGATCTTCTCTTCCTCTGGACGACGCTGCGACTTGCACCCGCTGCCAGGAAAAACTGCCCCGCTGGAGGATCCTCCCCATTTAAGGTACCGTGTTCCGCCTGGCTTCCCTTGCAACCGATTGAACGGGGTGTATTAAATCCTCGTCCCTCGAACCTGGGACACCTTAGCTAACTTTTTCTGAACTAAACCTTTTTCGAACTACCTCCACAAACTTCGAAGACTCTAACTGTCTGATCTTGGGCATCTTCCGCCTGGCTCCCTTGAAACTGGGCCTGGCGCCTAAACTTCCTTGCTCGCCAGTAGACTGTGCCTTCCTAACTTGCTGTGGTTCTTTAAAAAGTGTTTAGTGTGTATGCTTCCATAATTCTGCTTTTCCCTCCCTTTTTATTTAACTTGGAGTGCCATTGAACGTTAAGCGCTCACCTCTGTCTGGAAATAAGTGGTGTTAACTAAGACTTGTCCAACAAGTAATCAGGGATGTACATATGATAATAGTGATTGTGTTTTGAACTTATTTTACCAATTTCGTGCTAGTGTGTTTTATAAGTGTGTGTTAAATAATTATATACTTTTACACCCAAGCTCCGGTCAGTGTTTGCTTGTGCTACTGTATTTCTGTACCTATTTTGTATGCTCTGTATACTGCCTAACTCTTCTTGAGGGAAGTCTGACTGCTCAGCCACAGCTACCAAGTGAATCTGTGTGGTACAGACTGCTACCAAGTGGGTTTACTGCCAAACACCTGTAGTCTGAAATCTTTTGCAGTGGTCCCTAAGGGAACTGCACAGGTTTCTGCCTAACAGCTACACACTAGATTATTGAGCATTGGTGGATAGAATGCCGTGCCAGCCTTCACATCGAATGACCCAATTTGTTTCCTGCATTCTAATATGCTTGACAATTTTGAGACAGCTACCAATAAAAAGGAGATGTTTTTGAAGTTACTAATATCATGAAAAATGCATATGCTATTCCTTTTTAAAAAAAAATATATGTAAAGAGCAAAAAAGCTTCCCAAAAAAGTCCTTTGTATATATTTTCATTTCATCCCCATCCCACGTGCTCTTGCAAGTAGCTTCCGCCTATTGGCCATTAACTACAAGGAGCTCTTGCCAATATAAAGTTTGGAGACCCCTGATTTGGATGTTAAGATTGTAAGCTTTCTGGGGCGACTCATTCATGATCGTGCTGGGTGTGTATTAGTTGTCTGGCCTGGGTGTACTTTCAGCAACCATTTCGGTCACTGCTCAGGATGCTTCTCTCTGATGCCCCCCGAGTAGGATCGATACCTTCCAGGAGACAGGAGCCTTCTTTGGGAGGTCCCCTGGGAACTGGTGCTTCATAGACCGCCCTGACGTGACAATGATATGATATGGCATTTATAATGCGCCTATACACAAGTGTTTCAAGGCGTGACAAGGGAGGGGAACAGAGGGATGGCAAAAAACAATTATCTTACTCAGTCTAGTGACATTCAGATAGTGCAAGGGAACAGGGACGGGAGAAGTGTAGGACAAGGAAAAGGGAAACAAGTAGTGCAGCCAATGCGTGGCAAGTGCGGGTGCTCAGAAGTGCAGACACGTGTCTAATAAGTGCAGGAGAGGGGACTGTAGGGTTACAGATACAGACCACAAGTGCAGAGGGGTGCCAAGAGGCAGTGAAGTTTTGCAGCAGGACAGGCAGGGACCTGTGCCCGAATTCAGAGGGTGGTCAGGTGCCCAGTGCATGGATCAGACCGAAGATCAGCAGTGGAGAGGAAGAGAGATGGCAGAAGCGAAGAGGAAGGTCTTGAGGTGCTTCAGGAACCGAAGATGGTTCTGCTCAAGTTTCAGAAAAGCAGGGAGGCTGTTCCAGAGGGGGTAACCAGCCGAAGAAAGAGATCTGCCCCCAACCTGTTGCTTGGAGAAGAGACTGACCCTCAGGGAGGTGGAGGTGGAGAAGCAGAGGTCCCGAGTAGGAAGATATCTCGGTAGAGCGATTTGGAGGTATAGCAGTCACCTTGTGGACGATGCAGAGGGTCTTGAACTTGATCCTTGCTGCCACTGGGAGCCAATGAAGAGATTTCAGTGCTGGAGAGATACGATCCATGGGCTTGAGGCCAAGGACAAGTCTTGCAGTTCTGTTCTGGATGAGTTGTAGATGACAGAGAGTAGAACCAGGTACATTTAGAAAGAGGCTGTTGCAGTAATCCAACCTATAGAGGACCAGAGCTCTGGAGACAATGAGCTTCTGGGGGAAAGTGAGAAAAGGAAGAATACCTCTGAGGAGGTGCAGCTGATAGTGTGACTTCTCTGAGACGTCTGAGATGTGAGGGAGAGGAGGAGAGTGTGAAGTTGAAGATGACCCAGAGGTTCTTAGCCTCGCAGGTAGGAGCAGGAAGAGGGAGGGCCCAGGGTGAGTGCCGGAGAGTGAGTGGAATGGAGGGAGCTGGTGATCCGACGTGGAGGATCTCCGTTTTACTGGCATTAAGGCAGAGCTCAGTGGCAGCACACCACTCCTGGATTGCGGACAGACAATCTGGGATGAGAGAGGGAGAAGAGGTGGCTGAGGGGAGCCTGAAGGAGAGCGGAGTATCATCCGCATAGCACTGGAAGTTGGAGCAGAGAGCAGCTATGCAGTGAGTGAGAGGTGCCAAGTATTGGCTGAATAGCCAGTGAGAAAGATTAGACCCCTGGGCAACACCAGAGGTAGAGAGAGAGGTAGAAGAGAGGAAGGACTCAAGTTGGACCTGGGAGGGTCAGTCCGAGAGAAAGGTGGTCAGTCAGGCAAGGGTCTGATCAGGGATAGCCAGGTTATTGCAGAGCCGGTTGAGCAGGATGGTATGGTTGACGGTATCAAAAGCAGAAGAGAGATCAAGGAGGATAAGGACAGAAGGGATGGTTAGTGTCGAGGTTTGAGAGCAGGTCTTCACGGATGTTCAGGAGAGCAGTTCTGTGCTTCTGGCCAGTCTGAAGCCAGACTGATGGTCCTGGAGAGAACCAACAGATTCAGTGTGAAGGTTAAGCTGGGAGATGGCCAGCTTTTCCAGGAGTTTCCCCAGAAAAAAGGAATAATGCAAATTGTTAAAAAAGTGGTGTGCGAACTATTGCAGAATTGGTTCAACAAAGACCTGTTGGATAATCCTAAGTAAATATTGAAGTTTATGAGAAGAAGTTATTTTGAGCTCTTTGTCACATGTGAAAAAAAGAAAATCTTTTGGGATTAATTTGAGCTGTTGGTTGTGGTTGTATTCAAACTGGAACGTTTGTTGTCAAGTTGGAACTGTTAAATAGAATCCTGCTTGAATTATGGTCCGGGGAATTCACACACATAATACAGAGAGACAGTTATCAGACAGTCGATATAACTATTAAATCTGGTTTATTTGAATTGCCATATAACTAGGTTATAACCTAGTATCACTGATCAGACTCTGGCCTGGCTGTGTTCTTTCCTCTCGGACCGACCCTCCCAGGTTCAACTTTGATCCTTCCTCTCCTCTATCTCTACCTGTGGTGTTCCTCAGGGGTCAAACCTTTCTCCCTGGTTGTTCAACCAATACCTGGTACCTCTCACCCACTGCATTGCTGCTCTCTGCCCCAACTTTCAGTGCTATGCGGACAACACTCTGCTCGCTTCCAGGCTCCCCTCTGCTGCCTCTTCTCCCTCTCTCATCCCGGATTGTCTGTCTACAATCCAGGAGTGGTGTGCCGCCAGTGATCTCTGCCTGAATGCTAGTACGACGGAGATCCTCCTCATTGGCCCACCTGCACCCTCTTTTCCCACCACTCTAACCAGCCTCCCTTGGCCCTCTACTCCACACTCTCCTTACATCTCTGACATCTCTAGGAATTCAAACTACCAACTGCACCTCCTCAGAAGTATTCTTCCTTTCCTCTCCTTCCCCCAGAAGCTCTCTCTACAGAGCTCTGGTTCTTTCTAGGTTTGACTACTGTACCAGCCTCTTTTTAAATCTTCCTGCTTCTACTCTCCATCCTCTACAACTCATCCAGAACAGACTGCAAGACTTGTCCTTGGCCTCAAGCCTAGGAATCGTATCTCTCCAGCCTTGAAATCTCTCCATTGGCTCCCAGTGTCTGCAAGTATCAAGTTCAAGACCCTTTGCATTGTCAACAAGGCCTTCTGAGGGGGATTGCAATCCCCCCCCCAACTCTGACTTAGGAAGTATCTTCCTACTCAAGCTCTTCGCTCCTCCAACTCCCTGAGGTGAAGGAGCAATGATTTGGGGGCAGATCTCTCTCTTTGGCTGGCACCTCCCTTGGGAACAGCCTCCCTGCCTCTCTGAAACTAGAGCAGAACCATCTCTGGTTCCGGAAGCAACTCAAGACTTTCCTCTTGGCTTCTGTCTTATCTCTTGTTTGGTGATTCTCCTGTCTGCTACTGCACTGGTCACCTGGCTACCCTCTGAACTTCGGGCCCAGGTCCCTGCTCGCAGAGTTGCACACCTGCACTGCCTCCTGGCATCCCTTGCACCTGGGTCTGTATCTGCAACCCTACACTCCCTTTACCTGCACTTACTAGACACTTGCTGTCTGCACGTAACCCTGCACTGCCACCTTATGGCCGCACTACTTCTTTTTGATCCTGTGCCCTGCACTTGCTCCTCCTCCCCTGGCACTTTCACTCTCCCATGCACTTGCACAAACTCAATGTCACTCGGCCTAGTAAGATCGTTGTCTTGTCCTACTTTTGTTTCCCCTCCCATGCCTCGTCGCGCTTTGAAACCCTTGTGTATAGGCACGTTATAAATGTGATAGCATATCAAATTCACAATATTAGTTGGCTGGTCTACTTTCCAAACTATTATTATGCCACATTTGCCACTTTACATTCTTTGTGTATTCAAAACAATTATCTTTGTTTTACAGCAGTTCGACATGCTTCTCATTGAGATTTCTGCCACTTTTAAATTAGTTCGGTATTCAGTCCCGCATCGTGCCAGCAGGTGGATACAGTGTGCTGCGGTGTCCCAATACACAAGTGAACTCAATGTGTTTTCTGTGCGTGTCTGCTTGCCTCGCTGCTCTCTGGTTCCTGGTTTTGTCTGCTCCATGCGTTGTGGAAAAGCGCTTAGCTTGGGTTTCTGTGGCCCGCACTGAACAAAACGGGAGCGCTCTGTGCTGCTAAGACTCTCTGGTGCTCGCCTGCCACCGGATTCTGCCTTGGTGGGGTGGGAAGGTTTCTTGGCTTCATGCGTTCCCGCTGCACAACCTCTGCAATAACGATCTTCAGGGAGAATGCTTGTACCCGTAACGCTTTTCATTCCACGATCTCTACACCTCAGGTCTCTGAAGGAAAAGACCCTCACGTAACTGGCCCCCATACTCCAAGCCACGGCAGTTCCGGCGCCTGTACGTTCCTTCAGCTGCAATGCCTGCAATGTGGAGTTCCTGCAATCACTCTGCCTTCTAGGGCTACTCTTCTCCATGGCCTGCACCTGAAGGGGCCTGTCGTGCCTCCCAGTCTCCCTCAGGTGTGGGTCATTACCACTAATAGGCTGAAACTTGCAGTCTTTTTAGTCTCCGTACTTTGGGAATTGTGGAAATCAACCTTTCTAATGGGAGTGTCAGCACCAAGTTCCTTTCTGTTCTTATTTATATTCCCGAAAGGAACATTATAAGGATTGCAGGAAGGATTTGGCTTAACAGAGGAATAAAAGTTTTCAGGGTCTAAACTGGTGATATTTAAAGACATAGGAGCCTTCATCTTTATGAATGTCAGTGACTTTAAAAGATGTTTTCTTATTCCCAATATATATATAACTGGTTATGATTGTTTTTACCCACGCTCAGATAGTTAGCTTGGGGAAATAAAAGTTCTCTGACAGCAAGCCATTACATAATCCGGTATCAATGATGCTTCCTTCTTTCAGGAAGACAAACACTGCGTCTCATCCTTTGGAGTTGTGATGCTGGAAATACCTTATGGAGGGATAGGGCCTCCAGTCCTTGTTCTACCACTTATGTGTGTGTTTTCTGCCACTGAGGTCTAGTCTGGACCTCTGGCAGTGCAGCTCTTCATGTTATCTTTTGGCGAACACCACCCATAGGATACCCTTATGGCACCTATGGGCGGGGGTACACCCTTGTGCCCCTTATGTGTGTTTTCTGGGCACCTGTGCGTTTCCTACAGAGCAAGGTATGGTCTGGTGGCTGCTACATGCTGACTTGGCAGAAGCTCTGAGTATCCTCTATTATGGGATACCCAACCCTGCCATAGGAATCGATGGATTCCTACACAAAGGTAAGATGGCCCTGTGGCCTCTTGGTTTCTATTGCCTTTTACCTTGTTTCCCAAAGTCCTGGGAAGAACCATCTCTGTCCCTTTCCCCGAGTGGCTGTGTGGGGGAAACACCATTTCTGATGCTTGTGACTCTGCTTAGTCACATCCTGTGCATATAATCTGACATCTAGTGGTAATCGCGGAATATTGCATCTTGTCTTTCGAGGATCAAAAGGAGACATGGATGTGCTAACACTATCGTGTAGTAAACCCAAAATCCCTCGCGCGTCGAGGTCCCTCAGATTGTTGTTTTCCACCCGGCTAGCTGGTCGCCTTATGTGGAGCTCGAAAAATTGCTAATAAATATCTTTGTCCACGACCTCCAATTGTTTTATTATTGGTCACCCTTCGCCGACAACTACTTCACAACCAACACCAAAAACCGCAGACGATAACTCCAGACTTCGGCAGCTGGTGCTCTGGTTGATGCCGTCCACTGCGTGGCCTCGGCCCTCCGGCCAGGCCTACACAGTGGGGAGAGTGGGGTCTGGGGGTCTGTTTTCAAGAATGCATTTCCTTCTCCTCTGTTTTCCCTTCTAGTTTTGCTGTCACTATTAACCTGAGCTATGGAGAGGACGCCCTTTTAAATTTTGCTCTTCTTGCTACGGCAAGTACCCATGGAAAGACGCACACCGGATGTGTAATTGTCTACCTCGAGATCAAAATGAGGAGTCCTGTCGGTCTTGCAAGCTTTTATGTCCGAAGACGATCAAAGAACAGTGAGTAAAACGGTGGGCGGCCTATGCCATGCAGCAGGCCGAGAGTAGCTCCCCCACCGCTGCATATGCCTCGAGTGACAAGGAAATAAGCGACAGCCGTGGCTCCGACCCAGAGGCCATCGACCTATCTTCAGAGCAGCCACGCTCTGAGGTGTCCGGCCCGGTAGGTAGGCCACCGGTTCTGCTATGAGGAGTGTACACTCCGGCGACAAGGAGACACGCACACCACAGAAAAGAAAGCACATAACCCCCCCCCCCCCCAAGCCTCCTCGACTGACTCCTCGGGATGGCCAAAACACCAACGGGTACGCCTATTCTTTTCGACGGAACCCACCGATACTCTGGGTTGGCCGCCCTCCCTGCAACCGTTTAGGCGGCATGCCTCCAGGCACTCGCGTCACAAGGGTGTCAGCAGCAAACCTCATAAGTGCGCCAAGTCACCTAAGATTTCGACAGTGCTGAAGGCCGCGACTTAGCCGCTAGGCCCGTCGAAATCTCTCCCAGACACGCCGGAGATCCGCAAACGTCTTGCAAACATCATCTCACCGACGAATAGACCTATGGACACGCTGAAAGAAACATCAAGACGTCGAGAGGGCCAGTAAGAATATTCTGATGGTTCCCAACCCCTGTCTAAGACTCTGTCAGACAAAGCTCGACAACCTAAAGACACAAGGCCCCAAGAAGAGACCTTTCCACCTCCAGACCCCTCTGGGTCATCCTTATGGACCAGGGACAGGTTTGAGGAGTACATGAATACACTTTCTAAATTTGTGGACTTTTCAGAAAAATGTAAAGGCCAAGAGAAGACGACTACTATCCTACTGTAAAGACTGGTGGGGGGTCTGTACTTCTGCTCTCTATATGGTAGAGGAGAGGCACAGAGGACCCCAGCCAAGATTCTCTAATTTGGTAGCAATGGGCGAGCAATCAAGGCCTAGCTTCTCAGGAGGTGATGCAGGCTGGTTCTTAAGTACAGTGTATCCCCAAGCCCCCACAAAGGAATGTCCACACACTGTATTACTGAAAACACAGTCTTTATATAATTAATATTCAAGGGTTATGTACACTTATCACAATAACGCACTTTGTGCTCAGGAAAATCAATAATGGTAAATATCTACAATTCTAAAGTGGTACCACTAATATTAGACCTCATTAAAGTGCATTCACAATACTGTAGAAATGGCACACAGATCAATAAGAAGGAAACCAGCAATAGAGAGAGGAGAGATAACAGATGGTTGAAACAATAGGCAGAATACTGGCCCCTGCTACTGGACACAGTTCTGTGTGGAGATCCCCCCACCTGGGCAACCTGTAAAATAAAGAGATATAACACAAGCCCAGTCCATATATTGTTCAATAGTCTTATTCTCTCCTACAATGTTTTTACCCCCCCAATGTACCTGGTGGAGTCGAGTTCTTCGGAGAGGCGTCGACAGATCCTTCTTGAATGACCCCCTTTAAAGCAGGAGTCACGGATCGTCGAGAGGCGTCGAGAAGCGTCGAGGAACTCGGTGTTCGGTGTCGGGGAATCGACGGCCCTTCTTGAATGCCTTCCCTTTCAAGCGGGAGACACGGGGCGTCGAACGTCCGACAACAAACAAGGTAGAACGGCGTCGATGAGGCGGCAGGCTTCGATCCGAGCGGTGCTCGTCGGCGTCGAGACGTCGGCGTCCTGCGAGGAAGAGGCGTGCGGGGCACCTCGGCGACACTAGTTCTGGACCGCAAAGATTGTGGGTGACGGTGGCCCAGCAAGGGCGTCGAGTCGCTCGAGTCTTTGGGGTCGTGAGGTGGCGGGAAACCCACCGGCGGATTCTCCTCGGCGCGTTGGTCGTCCTCGACTTTCTCCGGCAGGACAAAAGCGATCGACGGTGCGGACGAGGGAGTCCTTCGAGTCAAATGTTCTTAGGCAAGGAGCGGACGGCTCCGGTCGGCGGCGGCACGGCGTCAAGTGGTTCCCACGGCTGGGCAACACAACTTCGACGGGCCTCCAGCGGTTACACAGACCTGCGAACCCTGGTCGACGGCAATGGACTTCGACAGCGTCGATGTCCGGGTGCTTCACTTCGATCTCCTCGGCGGTCCCGTCTCGGGTCGGCAGCCTTTCGAGGGTCTGACTTCCAGGGCGCTTCGGCGAAGATTCAGCGGTGCTCGATGGTCCCTCGGAGCACGGGAAGAGGGCGCCTAGCCAGGTCCTCTCTCGGGTCAGTCCTCGACGATTTCGACAACCTTCAGTTTCTGTCGAAGCAAATGCCACAGCAAGTCTTCTTCTTCCAGCTGGACGTCGAGGATCAGCAAATCCAGTTACTCTTGAGTGGAGACTCAGCTTCTGAATGCTTCTGAACAATTTCCAGTGGTGAGAGGTCCCCAGATATACTATTCTGTCTCTCATCCACACTGCTGGCACACACACAGCAGCCAATCACACAGAAGGGCATTCATGCAGTCAGTCAGCCAATCAGGCACACAGTGCATTCAGGCCACACTCCTCCCTTTCAGACACTCACAACAAGGAATGTGGATTGGGACAAGTACCCAGCCATTCAACACTACACACTGCATTCAGGCCAGTTTCGGGCAGGGCTGTCTCAGTCTTTGTCTCTCATGCCAGAAACCAGACAACCACAACAAGAAGTGCATATTGGTCACACACTCCATTCACCCAGGTCCCACCCACAGGAGGTACCCATAACATACAGTCAAAGGGAAGGCTCCAGTCAGTCTAGCTGGGCCTTCACAACAACACCATATATGGAACTTCCACCCAACAGCCAGCCAGGGGGAAGGGACAGAGTCAGGGCTTCCCAGGACTTTGGGAAAAACAAGACAACAGGCAATAGAAAGCAAGAGGCCACAGGGGCCATCTTGTTTCTATCAGGAATCAACTGATCCCAATGGCAGGGCCTGGGTATCCCAAAATGGAGGACACCCAGAGCACCTGTCCAGTTCAGCATGGGGCTGCCACCAGCCCATACCCTGCTCTGTGGGCCACCCACAGGTGCCCAAAAACATACACTAGGGGCACAGGGTTGTACCCCTACCCATGGGTGCCATAAGGGTATCCCATGGGTCTGTTCACCAAACCAAAAGAGAGAGCTGCACTGCCAGGAGTCCCTCATGGACTCCTGGGCAGAAAACATGACAGAACACACGGTAAAAACAGAAAAAGGACAAGGATTCAGAGGCCCTGTCCCTCAGATGCATTTCCAGCATCACACCTACTATGGCTAAACTTCAGAGGACCTCCAGCCACACTCCTCTTGAGGACGTGTTTGATCTAACGGAACCAGAGGAGACCCCCCAGGACCCTTATGATCAGGGTGAGGATCCCTTTGATGAACCTATAGACCACTCCCCACATTGGGGTGATGAAAAATCTGTGGGTGAGGCACCATGGCTGTCAGTGTCCACTACCCCGGATCCAGACACACTGCTTATATCCTCCAGCTTCACCTCCTATAAGACAGGCATCCCCCATCGATGACCAGATGGCATTCAATGCTATCCTTAAAAAAGCAGCTGAACACTTTCAGATTGCCACTCAAGAGGCGGTGCAAGACAGACTGCATAGAGGATATTTTGAAAGAGAAACCACCTTCCACTCAGGTAATACCTCTGTTAAACTCCATCAAACAGCGTATCACCCCCTCTGCTGACTCAATCGCAAACAAGGGTAGTAATCCACGCGTCAAATTTTTCGCCCCTCGCCTACAGACCCACTTTACATCCGGGCACATTCCACTCCCTATTCCCTACTGGTAACGGCTAGGAAGAGAGCAGGAGTACCCTTGTCTGCTGCCAAGGCACCGCCAGACAAGGACCGCAAGAAGTTGTATGCCCTGGGGAAGCGCATTACAACAACAGCAGCAGCCTATTCCACCAGGATAGCTAACAATACCACATTGTTGGCTAGTTACAGCGACGTCCAGTGTAATCTGCTCCAGGAAGGCCTGCAGGAAGTCCCAGAGCCAACACGATGGCGCTTGCTGGCGGTTGTGTCGGAGGGGAGGCAGGTCAATCAAAACCTTCTTAAAAACACCCTGGGTGCTGCACAGACAACAGGACGAACACTGGCCCAAGTTACCTTGCTGAAAAGGCACACATGGTTGAAGAATTTGGGATTCAAACCGGAAGCACAAGTATCCCTCATTAACAAACAGGTAGAAGAATCTAACTTGTTTGGAAAAGGCGGTTGATGAGGCTTTAGAGACTGCAAAAAGGAACATGAGACCCTGAAGTCACTAAGCCAAATAACAGAGACCCTATCAGCAGCGAGGGGATAGCTCTCGGTGCTCCTTTCGCAGACAATCTTTCCCACGCACCCCCACAATCAGTATGGAACGGGAAATACATCATGGTCCTCAGGACAGGGGGCAGCTGCCTTGAACCAATGTCCGCCAAGAGAACAGCGCCGTCGCAAAGTAAGGGGTAGAAGCACCATTCCACAAGTCTCCCTGTCCTCCAATCAAAAATGAGTTACAGATCCATGTCCCCTCCCATGCCTCACTGGTCGGGGGACGGATAACATCATTCTTCCATGCATGGGAAGGAATTACCACAGACCCGTGGGTGCTCAAGACCGTCACCAATGGTCACTGTATCGAGTTCAGCCGACCACCTCGATGCCGGCCACCAACGTCCAGACGATTGTCACCAGAACATCTGAAGATCCTACTACAAGAGGTCGAGATCCTGCAAGAAAAGGGCGTGATCGAAGTTGTCCTCGTTCTATAGATAAAAGGTATTTATTAGTGTACTTCCTTGTACCCAAAAAGGATCTCACCATGTGCCCTGTGCTAGACTTGCGCCCAGTGAACAAATTTGTCAAACCACAAAAGTTCCGTATGACAACACTGCAAGAGGTAATCCCTTTACTAAAACAGGGATGCATACTTTCATATTTCAATGTTGCCAGCACACAGAAAATACCCAAGGTTCATGATAGAGGACAAACACCATCAGTTCAAGGTCCTTCCCTTCGGCATTGCCTCAGCTCCAAGGGTATTTACAAAGGTACTGGCGGTAGTAGCGGCTCACCTGCGCAGGTAGTCCATTCCAGTCTATCCTTACCTCGACGACTGGCTAATAACAGGGGATTTGCACGCAAATGACAGTAGATCTACTCTTCATTCTGGGATTCTCAATAAATAAAAAGTCGTCCAGTCTAGACCCCAGCCAAGTCAAACAATTTCTGGGAACTCTAATTCAGGCAGAAGACGGCCTTGTCTTCCCCTCCAACGAGAGGGTTGAAAACATGCTGTTCCAGATCCCTCACTATGTAGCCAGTCGCGAGGTGACTGTATGCAAAGCCATGCGACTGTTAGGAATGATGACTTCCTACATTTACTTAGTCCCACACACACATTTGCGCATGTGCCCCATGCAAGAGTGGCTCAACAGCCAGTGGTGGCAGGCCAGCGGTCAATGGGACGATCTAGTGGTTTTCTTGGCAGCCCTTGTGCTCTCTCTGCAGTGGTAGTGGAGGGAAAACCTCTTGAAGGGGAAAACCTTCACCAACCTTGCAGTAGAAGCCACTCTCACTATGGACGCATCTCTGACTTGGTGCGGGGACTCAACTCCTTCATCGCACAGCGTTTGGTCCCCAGCAGTAGCGTCCAACCACATAAACCTGTTGGAGTTGTTGGCAGTGTTCAAGGCCCTAAAAGCTTTTCCGACACAACTTCAGGGGAACACAGTACTGGTCCTCACGGACAGCACCACGGCCATGTATTACCTGAACAAACGGGGGCACACACTCTCCAGGGCTATCCAAACTGTCCCAGAATATTTGGAAGTGGGCTCTCAAACAATGGGGGTTCCTCCTGTCTCAACATGTTCCAGGGGAACTCCATCTTCTGCTAGACATGCTCAGCAGAGATTTCCCTCTACCCACAGAGTACGAATGGCAATTACACAAAGACGTCGTCTCTAACGTCTTCACAGAATGGGGCTTCCCAGAGATCGACTTGTTCACAACTCTGGAGAACTCACAATGCCGAGATTACGCCTCCAGGTACCCCCATAACTGCTCCAAGGGGGACGGTCTCTGGATTAGATGGTCAGGGAAATTCATCTATGCTTTTCCCCCAACTCCCCTACTCAACAAGATAGTGCACAAGATGCACCAGGAACCAGTCACAATGATTCTGGTGGCCCCAGTGTGGGCCCGCCAACCCTGGTTCTCCCATCTGATGACGATGTCAATCTTTCCTCAGATGAAGCTACCTTGCCCATACAACATGCTCTCACAAGACAATGGGGAGACGCTCCATCCTTGACCGCAAACTCTCAATTTAGCGGCCTGGCTCTTGAGGTCATAGAGTTCGGGCACATCCAACTTCCTCAGAGATGTATGGACATTCTTAAAGAGGCAAGAAAGCCTAACACCAGACATTGCTACTCCAATAAGTGGAAACATTTTATCTGATGTCATTCTAAGAGCATCAATCCCATTGACTGCTCTCCTACCCACATTGTTTTATACCTGACACATCTACTGGACTCGGGTCTGGTTTATAATTCACTGAAGGTACACCTTGCTGCACTTTCAGCATACACTACTTCCCAAAAGGAGTCGTTGTGGTGGAAGATCCCAGTGATCAAGGCATTTATGCAAGGGGTTAAAAGACTTAATCCCCCAATTTCAAGCCCAGCCCCCAGATGGGACCTAAATGTGGTATTAACTAGACTAATGGGATCTCCCTTTGAACCTTTGCATACGGCGAGCCTTAAGGCTCTCACTTATAAGACTACCATTCTAGTGGCAGTCACTTCAATTGGGAGTCAGTGAATTACAGGCCCTTTCAGTTCAAGACACATTTGTCACAATTCACAGATAGGTGGTTTTGCGCGCTCACCCTAGGTTTGCGCCTAAATTCATTTCAAAGTTCCATGTGAACCAATCAATAGAACTGCCCACCTTATTCCAGAACCCCACTAACGTGGCAGAAAGAAGCCTACACACACTTGATGTGCGTAGGGCGGTCATATATTATCTGGAAAAAACGAGACCACTAAGAAAGACAAATCAGTTTTTTGTTTCACTGGTGGCTGGTAGAGAAGGGGACCCTGTCTCTAAGTCAGCCATCTCAAAGTGGATTGTAAACTGCATCACACTCTGCTACATTCTTGCCAAGGGAGATCTGCCCTTCAAGCCTATAGCACACTCTACATGGGACAGCTATGGGGCTTCCATAGCATTCATTGCAAATGTTCCTTTTGAATCCATTTGCAAAGCAGCAACCTGGAGTTCTATACACACCTTTACAAAACACTACTACCTAGATACTCTCTCTAGGTCTGATTCTCAGATGGGACAAGCGGTACGAAAACATCTCTTTACTACTGTCCCTTCTCATACCCCACCTCCAACTCTGGGTACTGCTCGCTAGTCTATGCACAGCATGTGACTCTAAGCAGATTCACAAGCATCAGAAGACCTGCATTACTTATCGTACTTACCGTAATAGCATTTATGATGATTGTATCTGCATGTACCTTCCTCCCCGCTCAGAGTAGAAGGAATGTAGACATCTTACTGCTTTCTCTCTACCTATACTCTCACGTTAATCATAAAGGTCCCTCACGGCAGAAAAAACACAAGAGGGACCTCGACGCGTGAGGGATTTTGGGTACACTACAGGTCACGTTAGGGATAGTGTTACAAGCGACGTCCCCTTTCGATCCTCGAAAGACAAGATTCAATACTCTGTGATGACCACTAGATGTCGGCAGATAAAATCATCAGAAATGCTATTACGTAAGTAATACGTGTCATGTATGTTCCCTTTCCTCCTGGCTAACTGTTGGGTGGAAAAAATATATAGGGTACTGGGGATGCCTCCTGTTAGACTGACTGGAGCCTTTCCAGGGGCTGTGTTATGGGTACATCCTAGGGGTGGGACCTGTATGAATGGAGTCTGAAGTGAACTCACATGCTGTGTTTATGGGTGTCTGGTTTCTGTGTGTGTGTGACACAATTAACGAGTCAGCCCTGACAAACTGATATGAATGCAGTATAGTGTGCTGAAAGGCTGGGTACTTGCCCCAATCCATATTCTTTGTTATGGGTGTCTGGGTGGAGTGAATGACCTGAATGCCTGTGAGCTTGATTGGCTGCCTGCCTGCATGAATGCCATTCGGTATGATTGGCTGCCTGAGCCTGGTTCAGCCAGAGTGGATGAGGGACAGGTGTGTATATCTGAGGACCTCTCACTTAGCAATTTGTTCAGAAGCTGATGTTGAAGCCCAGCTGGAAGAGTAGTCTGCTGCTGCATTTCTTTATGTAATCGGAAAGCTGTCGTTTCTCCCAAGGACTGAGCCAGAGAGGACCTGCATTGGCAACCTCTCCTCAAGCAACGAGGGACCATTGTGCAAACTGCTGTTCTTCATCCGAAGTGCCCTGGAAGCCAGTCCTGTGTGCCTGCCGCCCAGAGAAGGGGTCTTTGTGAGTCCTGAAGAGGAGTGCCTGGACATCTCAAGTCGAAGAAGTCCTGTGGTGTCACCCAGGGTCCAGAGCCGTTGTTGCCTTCTTTCCTTCCAGAAGAGGGGGGGTACCCTTGCATCTTTCTGCTGGACACCCAGAGCTGCGAAATTTCCAAGCTGCCGAAGAACATTTGAAAGGACTTCCTTGTTGTCACCACTGAGCACTTTTTCCCACCAGAGAGAGTCCAGAGTCGCTGGGTGCAGTGGAAGGTCCGCGGCGGGTTTCCTGCCACCAGAAGCTAACGAAGACATCCCGAGGGTCCAGACTTGGTGAGGGTCCGAGGTCCACTCCAGTGGTCAAGTCCAGGTCGCCATAAGCCGATGTTGCGGCTGAAGAACCGAAAGTCGGAAAACCGCGTAATTCCGAAATCTGGCACCAAAAGTGACCTATGCACCCGTCGCCGCCAGAAGTCATCGGAGGTCCAGTTTTACTCAAGTCTACCAAGCCTTTTACGGAGCCCACAGCAAGTGGAATCTTCACATGATTTCTACAGTCTGAGAAATCGTCGACCAAGGGAGAGCACCGCGAAGAGTCAAACTGCTGCACTTCAGAATTACTTTGGTACCATTTTTCTTCTTAGACTCCACATCCCAGTGGCTCTTTCTTCCAATGGGGGTCCATCCTTGGAGGGAATCATCGAGTGAAACCAAGAGAAACTGCCACTTCGCCTGCCAAGGGACCAAATGTTCTGTGACGAGGAAGAAAATCTTCTCGCCTCAGGAGCTGGCCAGGGGTCCCAGATTTGTCTTGGATCCTGTTCTCCTGTGGCCTCTTGGGAACTTTGGGGGTTGTTGGAACCTTTTTAAAGAAAGCAGAAGGTTATTGAACATTATTTAACAGGTGTAAAAGGCAACATAAGTTACTTCCTACCTTTTCAATTGCAGGTTGCCCAGGTGTGGGTGAGGGGGGGGGGAATCCTCACACAGAATTGTGCATCTAGTTTAAAGAAAGCATTCTGCCACTGTTCACAACTAACCTGCCTTTCTTCCCTATTCAGTATTGTACATCTCACTTAAGAATTCGCCTGCCATTTAAAACTGTGTGCAGTTAGTGCAGTTATCACTAAATGTAAGTATTGTGTGGTACTACATAGTGTATATATTTCATTCTTTGAATAAGTATTTCCAAGTACAAAGTGTTATTTAAATGTGTATATATTACTGAATCTTATTTTCTATAAAGAAGCTGTGTAATCACCTAACATAGTTTGTGGACATTCCTTTGTGGAAACACTTAAGAACCTGCCTCCATTGCTAGCATTTTGAGAGCCTTGCTGGGGTGTTCTGTGCCTTCACCCTACCATATAGAGGGCAGAAGTACAGATACCCCCTCAAGTCTTTACAGGAGGAGTCCTGTCCCCCTCCCAGGTGATCTTCCCAGCTAATACCCCAATTCCCCCCCCCCCCACAGCAATACAGCTTGCACGACTCCGAGGCAACTTCAAAATGGCGCGAAGTCCCAGTATCGCCCCATCACCACCCTGGGAGCAGTTTGGACAGAGACGTTTTTTTCACTACTTACTAAGAATGACTTCCTTTCTCTTTTTGCTCTTTCCCTGGCCTTTCTGGGCTCTCCTCCACCTATAAAGAACACTCAGTTTAAATGTTGTCCTGCATGTAACACTAGGTTTGTGGCAAAAGACACACATTGGTTGTGTAATGTCTGACCAGACCTAATGCGGATGATAAGTGCCTCATGTGTAGAACATTTAAGCCTAAAACTTTCATTGCTGGACCAGACCGAGGGGGCAGTACTGTGGATCTTGGTTGTGGGGAACAGTGTTCAAACCCACATACTGACACTGTAATGAACTGTTTGATTTTACAGGTCGTAGTATTCCTCTCCGCCCCCACCACCCTCGTGCTATGGAGGGGCAAGCTTTCTACCATCCATGGACTTTATGCATCGATAAGGTGATTAACATTAATGGCTCTGGAGAAGGGGATGCTTTGGACTCCGAAGATCCACCGGGTGAAGGTCTGTGTAAGGGTCCCTTACAGCCTGTAACCAACTCCATAGGCCCCAAAGACCTTGCCCAGGAGACAACACATGGTGACCTTAAGGCTGCTCCCCCAAATATGACCAAGTCCCTCACCAAACATTCCAAGGCCTCAAAGCTAGCAGAGACTACCGTAGCTTACTGCACTGGGGTGTCTGAACATAAGCCTGATGTCAGGACCTCAAAGTTGACTTCCAAAGATGGCACTGAAAAGCAAAGCTTCCAAAAAAGTGTCCATCACACAGACCTGACAAATCATTGAAGTCCTCACACTTACAGATCACAACACATCTAAAGCAGCTTGTAAAGACAGGGCATGTGTAAGCTTTATATTGTATGCAACGGAATCTAGCGCTAAGGGAGTCTTTGCACGTGTGCGCACACATTTTATTCCACATCCCATCAGTGATTTCTATTTCCAGCTCTCTGGACCATGTTTCTATGGTTTGGGGAATGCATCCTCCAATTTTCCCAGCTGTATTTTATACAGAGGATATTATGCCCCTGCCTCCTGCAGAATTTGATATATATTGGAGTTCTGGTGAGTCTGGGGGCTCGTCTGGGTAGGAGGGCCACATTTCGTGGACAGCAGCTCGCAGCCTGAAGTACTGTAATAGCTCAAGCGGTGAGTTTGAGTGTTCGGGCTGCCATGTTTAGGGGGGGTGATACATTTCCCGTCGGAGTATAGGTCAGTTAGTGCTCGATAGCCCAGGTTGTCCCAGTGCCGCAGGAGCTGCCGGTCATGTGTGGGGGAGAGACCAGGGAATTGCCATATGGGACGCCATCTATAGTATGGGGGGTGCTCATGTTTCAAATTCAGAATTCTATTCCACGCTCTGATCGTGGTGGCTACGGGATCTGACGGGGCATCTGTCTGGTATGTATGGTGTAGTAATAAGGTCATTGGTCCCTTCGCCTGCCTGTTTCTCTAATTTGACATGGGGCGGGCGGATTCAAGTGTGCATACCAGTGTGTGGCATGTTGGGCCTGAGCAGCGTTCCAGTAAAGCGTTAGGTATGGGGATGAGAAACCTCCATTTTCGTAGGGTAGGGTCATAAACTGCCACTTCTTACGAACAGCCCCAGAATGCCAAAGAAACTGGGCACACGCCGAGTGGAGCCTCATGAAATATTGCTTCCCAGGCCACACTGGTACGTTAGTAAAGATATAAAGGAGCTTGGGGCCTGCGATCATTTTTATAAGGGACAGCCTGCCCGCAAGGGACAGTGGGAGATTCTGCCATTTGAGCATTTTGGATTCAATGAGCTGTGCTTTTGTCTCGTAGTTATCCGCCAGTAGAGAGGCTTTGGTTAGTGATACTTGCACTCCGAGGTATCTGATACCACCTGGGGACCAGCGTAGGGGGAATTTGCATGACAGTTGTTGGGTTGCCGCAGTGAGTTGGAATATTTCTGATTTAGAATAGTTGATGATGAAGCCAGAGTATGTACCTATTTTGGTTATGTCTCGGATGATCGGGTCTAGGTATGTGGAAAGGTTCCTGACGTATAAAAGTACATCATCAACACACAGTGAGATGATTTCAGGTGTATCCATTAGGCGAATCCCTTTACGGGTGTGTCGATCTCTGACATGGTCCGCCATGGGCTCGATGGCGAGCACAGAGGATGGGGGAGAACGGACATCCCTGGCGGGTACCCCTATGTTACGCGGAGGTAATGGAGTTTACCAACATCCTGGCCATTGGTCCTATATACAGGAGTTTTATATAGATGATCATATTTGGTCCAACTCCCATCTTCCCCAGCACAGCCCACAAGTATTGCCATGAGACCATGTCAAATGCCTTCTGGGCGTCTAGTGTGACCGCCACTGCTTCCGCCTTTGGGTCAATACGGGACATCACATTGAATAGACGACGGATGTTAAGTGCAGTAGGGAGGCCGGGAACAAATCCGCTTTGGTCCGCGTGGACTAGAAGGTGCATGAGTGGAAGGAACCTATTCGCTATTATTTTAGCAAACCTTTTCATATCCGTGTTGATAAGTGATAAGGGCTTATAGGAACCGCATTCGTCCGGGGGTTTGCCTGGTTTGGGGAGGACAGTAATCGGGGCTTCCCTCAAGGAGGGCGGGAGAGTGGCCAGCCGTAGTGATTCGGTCCAGACCCTGTATAGTATGGAAGCTAATATGGTGACGTGTTCCTGGTAGAACTCGGATGTGAGCCCGTCGGGGCCTGGGGCCTTGTTTTTGGGGAGGTCTGAAATTACTCGGACCATCTCATCCAGGGTGAACGGGGCGAGTTGTTCCTTGGTGCTTTGGGAAATAAGTGTCGTTACGATGCGTTCTAATAGGTCGTACAGGTCCTGGGCTATGTGTTGTGGCTGAGGGCCATATAGACTGTCATAGAAGCTGGCAAAGGTGGCAATGATGGATTGGTCAGACCAGTGTCATGAGCCTTGTTCATCTAGGATGCTGTCTACACGGGTTCTACCCCCCTGCGCCTGCACCAGCTTAGCCAGGGTTCTCTTAGGTCTGACTCCCTCACCGTACCTTCTGGCAGCCAGGGGGCGAGCATAGTACCGCACCTCGCTCAGGGCATGAGATTCAAATAGTTCCAGTTCTGATCTAATCTTTGCTAGGGTTGCTGGAGCTGGGGCAGCAGCATGTTCTCGTTCTAGATTTTTGAGCTTAGTTTCAGAGTTGAGGTCCTGCCTTAAAGATTTGAGAACCCCGGCCTCCCTGGAGATGCACATCCCCCTGATGTATACCTTAAATGCCTCCCAACGGGTCCCCTCGGTTGTGTCTTGCGTGTTGTTATTCTCGAAAAACGTGTTTGTCTGATAGGATCTCAGCCTTAAAGACGATGTCAGATAGAGCATCAGACTTAAAGCGCCAGGTGGGTCGGGCCGCCAGTATGTTACCCAGTTGGATCTGCAACAGCACGGAGGAGTGATCAGAGAGCGTTCGTGCAAGGATCTTGACATCGGTCACCCTGCCCACCTGGCACCCCAACACTAGGAACATGTCAATCCTTGAGGAGCTATAATGTACTGTTGAGTGGAAAGTATAATCTCTCTCCTAGGGATGGAGCGTTCTCCATATATCATGTACATTTAGGGCACCCATGTGTGTATGGAGCTGCCTGGCGGCACGGGACATGACCCTGCGTGTAGTGGTTGTTCTACCTAGGACATTGTCAAGTATCAGATTCATGTGCCCCCGCCATATGATGGGAACTTATACGTATCTCATGAGGATACCGGTCACTGTATCTATGAATTCGGGGGAATCAGTGTTGGGACCGTATGAGTTTGCGAGCAAGCATTCCTCATTAGCTAGGGTGCAATGTACAATCACATATCTGCCTTCTGTGTCGATGTGGGCTGTGTGGAGAGTGAATTTAATCGATTTGTGGATGAGCGTGAGGACTCCTGAATTGGGTGGAGTATTGGGTATAGAATCTGTTGGGGCCCCAGGTCTGTGCTAGGTTAGATGATAGGAGTTTCAGAGCGTGTTTCCTGCAGTTAGGAGTACCTTGATCCCATGTCTTTGTGCATATGCCGTGATCCTACGGGACTTCGTGAAATTTGTTAAACCCTGAATGTTCCGTGTCATCATTTTAATAGCCATGCTGATGATTTATGGGACATCCCAAATGCAGGATCTCTCTCCGTCTGTAAACATATGTGGTGTGGTGGCGCAATTCCGCCCCTCTGCGAACCCCGTCATTAACTTCCTGCCAATTTCAATACAGCGTTCCGCAACTTTACCACCTCCCACCCTCAACCGCTCAGTCCAGACTAGCAGTCTAATAGTACCCACCCCCGGAGCAATCAACTGCGTGCCTTCCCCAACTTGGCGACGCTTGACCAATAGCCCAACTGGGGCATAAACATAAACTCTCTGCTAAAGAAAGCATTGCAGTTGCAGCGGGGGCTGCCGCTGCCGTCTGACCCACATTAATTGATGCAGATTATGGTAATAACGGCTGATGGAGCTTAGGTTACAATAAAGCAAACATTATTAGATAGCGAGATCATAGTAGATACTGCCGTAGGCCGGCGTCCAACAGTGGGGCTTGGTTTGCGAGTTTCGGGCCCAATGTGCGTTGTCATAGACGAGCTGATTAGAGATGTACCCCCTTCCACAGGAAGTATTCCTGAAGTGCTGCTGCCGGGGCAATGTCAGGCCCAGGGTAGGGCAGGGAAGGGGGGACAAGTTGAACCGCAGGGGTGCCATTTATGGATTAGCCACGGCCAGTGAGGTCTGCAGTAGGGCCATGGGAGCTCTGATCTTAGTCATCGTCCATTGGATCCTCAGGGGGATCCAATAGTGGGATATGAGCCTCGATAAATTTGACTGCCTCTTCCGGGACCATGAAAAAGTACAGCTTGTTTAGGTGAGTGAATTTTAGATGTGCTGGGAAGAGCATTGTGTATTCGATTTTCCTGTCTCTTAACATCTTTTTCACCACTCCAAATTGGCGTTGCTCCATCTGCACCCCTACTGAGAAGTCAGGGAAGATCCTGATGATTTGAGAGTCAAGCCTTAGTTCCCCTTTCGCTCTGGCCAGTCGGAGTATGAGATCTTTGTCCTTGTAGCTCAGCAGTTTTGCAATTATTGGTCTGGGGAAGTCTCCTGGTTTAGGCCGGGGCGCCAGTGAGCGATGTGCTCTTTCAACCGTGAAAAATGAGAGCTCAGGGTTATCAAGGAAATCTTTTGAGAAGTTGTTCAACTGCGAGTTCCATCCGCCCTTTTAGCGCAGATTCTGGCACCCCCACTATGCAAATATTATTTCTTCACAACCTCGATTCAAGGTCATCGCACTTAGCTTTGACCTGCTTCATGTCGCGGACTAGCTCCGAGACTGTGTTTTGTAGGGTGTGGACATTGTCCTCATTAGTTCCAATTCTTTGCTCCGTCTCAGTGATCCTGGCCCCATGTTGGTCGAATTTAGCTTTCAAGGAGGCGACGTTCGCGTTAATATCATCCAATTTTTCGTGGAAGGCTGTGATGTTTTTGGCCATGGATTCCATCGTTGCAGCCAAGTCCGGCTGTGGGGGGTCAGGCAGGATATCCCCATCTTCTTGTGGTGCGCAGGAGGATGCTTGGTCCGCCCTGGGCGTTGCCTTGGTAAACTTATCCATGGCGCCTACTTTGTTAGCTCCTCGCGTCTGCTGGGCATAGCTATAGAGGGGCGCAGCGCTTAATTTGATGGGCCTGTTGAGGCACGTAGATCTGGAATCCAGGAGCTTGGGTGGTAGTTGGCACGTGGTTGCGGCGTGCAGAACGTATGCCTGGTAGTGCAGGTGTTTTGACCCGACTAGTTAGGAGTGGGCCGCACGTGGGCGGGCAGTGACAGCGGAGGAGTCGTGCGCCAAGAGTGGTCAGGGAGGCTGAATGATGGTAGGGTCAGCAGGTGCTTCACGGCAATCCTGGGATCCGAAGGCGTTGAGCGCTGGGGCGGAGTCAGGAGGACTCTTGTGTAGGCAGTGTCACTCTACCTAGAGTTTATGTTCGCTGGGCGTTGTGCAGTTGGTGGGGTGGGTGTGGGGGGCCCACCAGGATGAGGAGATGGTTTAGGTTAGAGCTATGAATGGTGGTATAGCAGTGTGCTCCCTCCCTCGCGGCACCCTGCACATGGACAGTGCCTCTGATGGAGATCAGCGGCACCTGGGTCTGTGGAGCCCTCCAGTGCACAGGCAATCGTGTGAGATGTCGTTCTCGCGCAGTGCAAAGTCTGCACGTAGTATAGTATCTACGCTGCAATCTCATGCAAGTTTTTTTAATGCACCTAAATTGCGGAGTATGGGGGCCAGCAGACAGTATATGGGAGGGAGAGCCAGGAAAGTTAGATTGTGCAACGTGGCGTGCAGTATGGCGCAGCGCCTGGTCTTTCAGATGAGGTGGTGCATGTTTGAGCTATGACTGCTGGTATAGCAGTGTGTTGCCTCCTTTGCGGCATCCCGCCCAAGGCCAGTTCCTATGATGGAGATCAGCAGCACCCGTACACGTGGTGCTCTCCGGTGCACCGGCAATCACATGAGATGTCGTTCCCTCGCAATGCTTAGGCGGTGCGTAGTTTAATATTACAGCTGTAGCCCCCGTTGTTTTTTTTTTTTTTTTTTTATATGCTTCTACCCTGCGGAGCGTGGGTTCCAGCCGAGTCTCTGGGAGGGGGAGCTAGACCATGCACTGCGGTGCATAGTAACGCTCGGCGCGTGGCCCCCCAGGTAGGCCCACCTCCGACCGCCTCCTCACCCGGGGAAGGCAGCAAGCAATGATGGGGGCCGAGAGGGGAGGGGTGAGCCGCGGCCCACAGCCGATGTGATGAGGGCCCACGGGGGTCCAGGCGAGGCGCAGGGGAGACGGCAGCACACTGGCCCCCACCCCCAGAGGCACCTGCCGCCCGCTGTCAGCAAGGGCCCGCGGCGGCAATGTCTGAGGCGCCCGGCCGGCGGCACGGATCATTGGTCCTGCGCCCAGTCCTGTCTCGTCCTCTCGTGGCAGCGCGGGGGTCTGCAGCAGGTAGGGGAACTCTTCAGCAGAAGAACTCCCCGCTTCAGCCACGTGAGCGCGCTCCCCCTGGCAGCCAAGGTTGTGACGCTCTCCGTGTCTCAGGAGGTGGGCGCAGCTGGCCAGAGCGGCCGGCCAGCACCAGCAGCCGTATCACAGGTACCGCTGAGCCGCCGACAGCGGTTCTTCCCCCAGTGTGTGCCCCGTGCACGGGAGGCGTTCAGGCGTCATTTTCTGGAGGTGCAGGTGAACGGATTCCGCCGTTGAACAAGGATTGTAATGTGTGGGTCACGGAGCCTCAGAGCTAGGCGGACATCTTGCTGGCTGCCCAACAGCGCCCCTGACTAGGTTTTATTAATCCAATTTCTGCTGTTATACATTGGTGATGTGTTTTATGTTTACATGAAGTGTAAATAAAATGTATATACTTATGATTAAATTCTTGAAATGTTGTGCTAATTCATTGTTCCAGATTTGACCCTTCAGTTTTTGTATGTGGATCCACAGGAACCACAGATGCTGATGCCAGTCCCACCTCTGGAGAGAAAGTATTTGGCTACCGTGGGGGACAGGTTGAAAATGTCACAAAATAGGGTGACCAAGCCATCTGGTTTTAGATGCATGCTGAAATAGCCAAACTGGGGCAGAGGAACTGAGAACACCACGAGGCGGTGGAAGAGCTACCAAGTAGGAGTGTAACGGTATAACGTTATAGATACCGTGAACAGCTTAATTGAACTAAAATAACCGTCACATTGTTTACCGTTATAGGGCCTGCAGCTATTAAGTGAGCTTTTAAATCTGATTTGGAGAGGCTGCAGTAAGCAAGTGCTGCACATTCTGGATCTTGCACTGTGGGATGTGGCGTTTGGCAGCCAAGAGCATAGGGAAAGTGAGGCCACATTAGTAAATGCAGCTTTTTTTGTGATTGCTCTTTCTCTGTGATCACTAGAGTCGGGTTAAAGATCAGCCGATTTGTAGTTTTCCCACCAATTTGAAAGATGGGGAACTACACATCCCAGAATTTAAAGGGGAGAATGAACTAGCTGCCCTTCTGATGCATGTCCACAAAAAAACGTGAACTCTGTAGACTGTATGAACACTGGGCCTATAGGTGCTTTGTGCTAGTATATAAACTCCTCCCCACACTGTCCTCTGTGTAGATTTACACATTGGCACTAGAGTTGTTGCTTCACTTGATCCTTCGCATGCTTTCGCATATGGCACTGTACTCATGCAGGCAGGACCGATTCTACATTCAATTTAAAGTATCCAGAGCAATGGGGGATGAGACATTTATCAGGTCTATCCTCGATTTGTGACACCACCCATAAAAGCATTCCTCTCTCAACTTACATGACAAGGGTCCTAATGCGCTCAGACCTGGGGAAATGGTAATGATGGGGTTGTGGTGATGTGGTGGTCTAGGCCATATTTGTGCCGATATGTATTTGTCGTTTTCAAAATGTTTTTGTGCCACTGTTTTAAGAAGGTAAATTAACATGTATTGCAAGAATCATGAAGGAAATAAACAGCGCCCACTGCACGCTGTCCTGTTAGGATTACATGGCCAGTGGTGACTCCAACATCAGACCTGTATAATCCACCAGGCAGATGGTAAACAAGCTATAGTGATTTGATCAATATGCAACCTTTCGGCGAATGTGTTGACTATGACATTTTGACAAAAGAAACACAATGACATGGGCTTTCAGACCTCACATGAGTGACTTTTCTCCCTTTAATGGAATAAAGCGTTATCAAAACAAACTTTTATGACTGATCGCAGCAAGGGGTCATAATGCCCATGCCATGTGGTTCCAAAAATAATGCAGATCGAGGCCGATTTTCAAAGCAATGACCTGTGACTGAGCAGCAAGCCCATTGCTCAAAATGTGTATTTTAACACTTCCACTGGTCACTCTTTCATTCAAGGCGATCAACGAGTGAGCGCCATGAAAGACCAAATCTCCAGCCGCTTTAGATTTCGGAAGGATCAGCTAAAAATGTGCAGAGACAAGTTTCAAAATGCTGACAATTTATGACCTTTAAGAAAATATTTAAGATTAGTTAACTCTACCTGCTATACCGCGATAACCATGATATAGCGTCATTTGGCAAGAATGTTATCATACCGCCATAAAACCAATACCATGACACCCCTACTACCAAGCCAGCCTGGCTGAAGTAGCACACAGCCGACCTGGGGATGACAAACAAAAAACCTTGAGAGGGAGTGAGGAGGAGATATTGGGCTGGACGAGCCCATTGCCCGACTGGGGCTGAGAAAAGGAGCACTCTGCAAAGATTTGGAAGAATCATATTACATGGGGCAGAACAAGCCAACAGCCCACCCGTGGCTGAGATATTGAGAATCTCGCAAGGAAACGAAAGATGTTAGACAATAGGCTGGCTGGAACAGGTCCACAAGCTAGTGACTACGACCAAGTTGCACAACGATGCAGCCACAGGGGCGAAACTTGGTTTATTGTTCTATAACCCTCAGTTTACCAGAGCAAGAGGAATACAAACCTGAAGGAGGGATAGTTTACATTATTTTAGGAATACCTGACCAAGACAGTGTGTTGACCAAAGTCCAGAGACTTACCTGATGGCGTGGCTAGCAAGCCATGGATTGTACAGCACGACTCTGTAGCTCTCGCCTGATCCAACATTGATAAGCCTCGGAAAAAGGGAATAAACTCATGCCGCAGCTGAGAAATGCCACGCACCCGTGTCGGAAGGTGTCTGGGACTGACTGAGGAGATTGGAGCCCAGTAGCGTGAACGAGTGAGCTGGGACAGCCGCCTTGATCTCCCCAGCGGTGAACTGGCAAGATGGCAGTGGCTGACTGATTGATCCTGCCGGAACCCTGAGTGTGGCAGAAGCAGAGACCCGGAGTGGCACATGTGAGGGCGGTCTACTGCTTGCCGGTTGCCAGAGTAAACGGCTAGCAGGGGGTCAGAAGCGGAATCAAGCAGAGCCGCACTGAAGCACATCCTTTTCTGTCGCACAAAGAGAACACCTCCGTACCCAGCAAAAGAAACAAAGCATAAGCGCGCAGCCCAGGGAATCCAGACCAGACGTGAGGGGTGACTCACATGGGATCGCACTGAGGCCCGGTGACACCTGGGCTACTGCAATGAGTGACCCCTGACTGTATACATGTACACATACTGCGCACCCTGCAAGAGCCAGAGCTGCACATAGGGTCCGGCACAGGGGACTCGGCGGCTGCACTCCGTGGGGTCGCAGTCTGGGCAGAAGGAAGAGAAGAGGTCCCTGGGCAGTCCCGGAAGAAAGCAGACATCACTCTGCCTGCGCAGCCAAACCCTGAGGGGCGTATAAGGGGACAACACTGTGGCACCCCGTAGAAGAGGTGCAGATTGGGCGGAGGCAAACCCTGACCACGTTGAAGGGCCCGGTACAAGATGGACACACTGCAGAAATACCACAAAGGGGCTGCGTGGAGAGGAGAGCTAGTGCCCAGCCGGTACAAGACCCCTAAGTGGCAAACCTGGGGAATGGTGATCACCTGAAGGGTAAGACAGCAGGAGGACCGGCAGGTGAAAGTGAGAATTGCGTACTACTATGCACAAAGGAGAGGGCTGGAGTGGGAATCGCTGCAAGACTGTGGTGAAACGCTTCGGCCCGGAAGAGCGCGGACACCCCCGGCCTTGATAGTACACTGTGGACAGCTGGAACGTGAGGGAAGAGATTACGAGACTGTACAGCACCGGCAGCGGACCCCCTGCTCGACATCTCCACACGCAGGTAGATAGTGAGCCTGGTACATTACTCAACACGAATAGCGACCAACTACTGCAGAAGTTGTTAGAGGCGCCCAGGCAGCCACACGGAGAGAGAGAGAGCCGCTCTGATGTCGGATAAGAAGTATAAAGGCAAGTCGAAACTGACCAAGATGGAGGCATTTGCCCGCAAAAGGGAAGGAAGCGACGAGCCACTACACAATGGCACACCAGCTGGAAGGGAAAACATATGAGAACCAGATCCCGAAGGCCATAGTCACACTACAAAACAAAGCTGGAGAGGGGGATCGACCATGGCAGGATTGACGTTGGCCTTCTGAGACAGGACATAAGAAGGCTGGCTGAGAGAGTGCAATCTGTGGAAGCGCAAACGGAGGAACACAAGCTGGCCTGGAAGTCGGAGGTCCGAGAATTGAAGAGGAAAGTAGCGGCATTAGATGGTAGGACCAAGGACGTGGAAGGGGGAGCCCGGCGCAACAACATTCGTATATTCGGCCTTCCTGAAGAAATGGAGGGGAGAGACCCCCTTCCCCCCCCCCCCGATATATCTGGAGAACATGTTGCTACAGGAAGTTGGAGTGGGAACCGGGTCACAGGGCTTCGCGGTAGAACGCACCCATCGCTCCTTGGCCAGAAGAACCAGACCAGGTGCGCCATCAAGACCTCTGATCGCAAAGCTCTTAAACTACGGAGACAGAGAGGCGATCTTGGCGTTCTCAAGGCGATATAGGGGGTTAATAGAGAGGGGCTCGGCCAAGATTGTAGTGTATCCTGACTACTCTATAACGGTACAGAAGCAAAGAGCAGCCTTTGGCCCCACTAAGGAACAGCTGCGACAGGCAGACATGAAATATATTCAGATATTCCTAGCCAAATTCAAAATACTCTACAATGGAAATGCGGGTGAAGCACAGGCGTGGATGGACTTGATAGGAGTGCCACCACTAAGGGGAAGACTAAAAGCAGTTCCTTGAAACTGGCTGGAGAGGAGGATGGACCCAGCCCCAAGGTCAACCGAGGCGAGCACAAGAGACACCGACAAATGGCACGTACAGACTTCTGTGAACTGTTGGAAACCAAGGAACAACACCTGGTGGGCGGTAGGGTAGCGAAGCAAGCAGGAGACATTGGGAGTTTCGCACATCCTGACGACACTGGGAGGTTCCTTTTAGAGTGCGACCGAGAAGCACTCTGCCACTATGCATTGAACTGGTTAGAAGGGAGTGGGACACCGGTCAGCGATGGAAACAGTGCCTGAACGGTCTAGGAACAGTTGGGCAGTAGTTTCACATGTTAGTAAGTTGGGGGGAGTTTTATGTTAAGGTGAACTACATGCTAGGCTGCCCCACCACGGAGGGAATGGGGGAGGGAGGTACAAACCCGACTAGCTGGGTGAAAGAAGGAAGATCAGAGTCGTGTCCTGCCGGTAAGCAGGCACACGGCGGAGAGAAGGACAAGGACTGTTGGGCACCAGTCTGGATCATTGGGAAGTCAGGCAGGGTTCTATGTTAACCTGCACGCTGGGCCTCCCCTCCACCCCCATCCCCCAGAGGGGCACAGGCCCTTACAACAGGAGGAGGACTGGGTGGCAGACAAGATGAGGGAAGGCGGCGGATGGGCGAGTGGGACTACCCAGGGGTGAGAAACCAGGGTGTGAAAATTAGTAGCATAAAGATACTTACCTGGAAGGTGAGGGGGCTTAACAGCTAATCAAAAGAAACTGGGTAGGCTCATATTTGGTAAACGAAGGGATACAGATTGCACTTCTACAGGAGACGCATTTAACAGCAGCCAGGCAGTCTACGATAGGGAAGAAATAGGGAGGGATAGTACGGGGCTCGAAATACTCAGCATACGCTAGAGGCACCCTCGTTTGGGTAGCCCCTACAGGGCCATTCAAGTTATTAGACTTCAAGTGTGACACTGAGGGCCATGCTGACAGTAGTGTGTGGGCTACTAGAACAGTGAGAAGTTGGCACAATCAATACATGCATGCCCAATCATGACGCCATTACCTTCATCAGGTCACTGAGCCCCCAACTGGCATCATACAGAGGAGCTTTGTGACTGTGGGGGTGGACTTCAACTGTACCCTCATCCCAACACTGGATAGGTCGGGTGGGAGAAGGGCACCGTCCGCCAGAGCGCCCGGGGGGGAAGGCTGATGCTGGAGTTGAAACTACAGGAAGTGTGGAGACTGCTGCATGGAGACAGGAGAGGGTATTCTTATTACTCAAACCCACACAGAGTGCACACGCGCATTGACTACATTCTTACTGGCACCGAGACGCTAGGCAAATTCGTGATGGATTACAAGGCCAGGGTCCTCTCGGACCATGCTCCACTACTAGTGACGTGGCAAAGAACAGCGAACAGAGCCCCCATTCCGAAATGCGATTAAGAGCAGAAGCATTGCTGAATGAGCAGTTTAGGGAACACCTGGGAGGGAAGATGGTGGAATTCTTCGATATCAATGTGGGGAGTGCGCACACCTTGTGGGAATCTTTAAAAGTGGTCATCGGGGGGAGGCAATTGGGAAAGCAGGAGGGATACAGAAAGATCTACTGGGCACCATAAACAGAGCGCAGGAGCAGCTAGAATGGGTATAACGGGACAGACAACAGGGAGACAGTGAGGCCAAATGCTTGGAACTGCGGCAAGAGTGTATAGCTGCCTGGGAAAGGCTGGGCAAATATGACCACGGCAGATGTGGAGAGAATTCATGAGGAAGGGGACAAGCCTGGGAAGCTGCTGGCCTGAGAGCAGGGACATGATCATCGCCATCAGAGATGAATGTGGCGAGGAATGGCGGGCTCAAGGGGAGATTAACTCAGTCTTCAGAAGGTTCTATCAGACACTATGTGATGCTGATGGAGAGGAAAGGGCAGAGGGAATCAAAGCAGTGTGGGAGGAGATAGAGCTACCCTGTTTGGGACGAGAGCAGGAGACCATACACGCGCTACCCACGGATAACACACCGGGGGTGGACGGGTTCCTGCCAGAATTTTATATTGCATACTCTGCAGTACTCGCACCGCACCTCCTGCACATGATGGAGGAAACCTTTGAGTGGGGAGTACTGCCAACCGGCCTACAGCAATCGGTAATAGTGCCCGTGCTGAAGTCTGGGAAGCCCCAGTTGGAATGTGGGTCTCAATGATAAACCAGGAATGTAAGATTCTGGCTGCCAGGCTGAGGAAAGTGATTGACACATTGATCCACCCGGAACAAGCGGGTTACATACCCGACAGGAGCATGTCCTGGAACTTGTGCAGGCTGTACCATGTTATAGAACAAACAGCAGGGGGAAGATGCAGAATATGTGGTTGCCTCTCTGGACACAAGAAAAGCCTTTGATTCTGTGAGATGGTACTGGTTGCATGCAATGCTGTGACACTCCCACGTATTGCGCAGTGGGTGCAGCTGCTGTACACTCAGCCCTTAACCAGAGTTAAGACAGGGAAGCATATCTCGGAATGGTGGGAGTTGGGTAAAGGCACCAGGCAGGGGTGCCCGCTATCTACAATGCTGTTCGTACTGGCACTTGAGCAGCTCTGGGCCTTCCTCAGGACAGATTTTAGTGCAGCTGGTTACCAGTAAGAAGCGACATCCATGTGGTATCGCTATACGCAGACGACATGCTGCTGTATGTGCAGAACCCCGGGGACAACCTTCTGCATATATTGGCTGTGCTAGATAACTTTGCAAAGTTGTTGGGTATTGTTAGGCAGAAACCTGTGCAGTTCCCTTAGGGACCACTGCAAAAGATTTAGGACTACAGGTGGTTGGCAGTAAACCCAATTGGTAGCAGTCCGTAACACCCAGATTTACCTGGTAGCTGTGGCTGAGCAGTCAGACTTCTCTCAAGAAGAGTTAGGCAGTATATAGAGTATACATAATAGGTACAGAGGTACAGTAGCACAAGCAAACACTGACCAGAGCTTTGGTGTAAAAGTATATAATTATTTATTTAAAGACACACTTGTAAATTACACTAGCACACAAGAGGTAAGTAAATTCAACACAGTCACTATTATATATATTCTCCAGCATGGGGTCTGGCATGGATTCACATGCTCATTAATATTCATCGTCGTCAGGCTGGGAATCCTTGGTAAAGAAAAATCAGTATCAGTTTCGTTTCTGATCTGTCTTTCGTAGTAGTAACCAATCACTGATCTCTGCGTCATACTGACCACAGCCAATGACTGCCCTCTACCTAAGCCCCGCCTCTGGCAGCCATCTTCAGATTTTTACTGCATGTTCAAGTGTTGGGAGTCCTCGTGCTTAGTCCTCGAGCTATTACTGCGTGTTTCACGCTTTTTCAGGTGAATTTTCACATTTTTTCGGTTAATCGAGCCTCAAGCTCCACCGTTTCTACTCCCGTTAACGGCTACCAGTTACGGGATTTTCCTACGCCCCTCAAGGGTGAAGATTTCATCGAATCAACTTCTTGGAGGATTCCAGAAGATTCGCTGCCTACTTCGAGATGGCCCAGGATGCGAGTTCGTCGCCCGGACCCAAGCTGTTTCGCAGCTGCCCTGGATGCGGGCTGCAGAATGTGTTTAAGGAAGACGAACATTCGCGATGCCTCTACTGTCTTCATGGGGACAAGACTCATGTAGAGAAGGACTGCCAGTTCTGCAAGAACTTGTCGGAGCGGACCATGAGGGACCGTCGATCCCGTCTCGCCAGCTGGTTGGAGAAGGGCTCAACGGGTGAGAAGAAGAAAGGGTCCGAGCGGGCTTCTAAGTCCTGTGCGGGCGCCCCGGCGACAGGGGCCCAACACCAGGCCAAGCGCTGCGAGTCCGCTGGCTCCGGGAGCGCCGAAAGGTCGGGCTCTTCGGTCGCCAGGCAGGGCGCACCTTCCCCGGCACCGTCAACCACGAGCCAACGCTCCGGTTCGGGGAAGAGGAAGTCCGAGACCCCAGGTAAGCTTCGGGAGAAGCCCCGTCCGATCTCGGAAGAGGGGGAGCGAGGCGTCGCCCCTCCCCCGAAGGAGAAGGCCCGGGACGCACCTAAGGTGGTGAAGGCCCCTACCCAGCAGGCAAAGGCCTCTATCGAGGCGATCGCGGCGACTCTGGCCAAGCCGGCAGAGACCCCGCCAGCAGAGACTGCCTCCGGGACTAGAGTTTCCCTGCAGCCAAGGAGGGAATCCTCTTTTCAGCCCATCGTCGTGGCCACCATGATGGAAGAAGCGAGGGGGGGCACGGTAGCCTCCTCGAGCTCGGAGTCAGCCTCGGAGGAGGAACTGACCGAGGCCGTGAGGAACCTCGAAGTCCAATTCGAGAAGGTTCGATCCCGTAAGGAAGATCCTCGGGAGATAACCGAGGAAGACGACGATGGCGAGGAAGAGCAGCCTTCCCTTCCGGCACAGCCGGAATCTAGGCCTCAGGATGGCTCGGCGGCCATTTTGTTTGCGATCCAGTCCTTATGCTCTGAGATAAGGACGAGATTCCCACGGCCCAGGCCGGAGGACCCGCAACCTGGCCGGTCGGGAAGTCCTCAGAACAAACGACGGAGGACCCAACCCTCTCCTCCGCTCGCCCCCGTAAGGCCTACAGTTCCCTCCTCATCCTCCCACAAGTCGGGAGATGACGGTGCGATGGGCTCGACGACGGTTTCTGAGGGCGACGACGACGGAACGGGTCTCCCGTCGCACGGGCCTCGCCGCCAGCCTAGATTGGCTCATTCCACGCCATGATCGCCAGGGCGTCCGAATTGTTCCAGCTCTGCCCAGAGGAGCAGAAAAAGGAAGGTTTCCTCCATCAGCGCCGTGAGGCCAAGAGGAAGATTGTCATCGCGGTGCCTCTAATCGATGACATCTGGGAGGAGGGTCTGTCGGTTCTCAAGAACCCCTCCACGGCACCAGCCAAACGGGACCGGTACGAGAAGAAGTACCGGGTCCCCGAAACCGCTCCCCTGTGCCTCAGGGCCCAGCCTACGCCAGACTCGGTCGTCTCGGCGGCGGCGAAGAAGAAAGCGGCGGGGTCAGGAGCCTCGACGTCGAATTCCCTGCCGGACGGCGAGGGAAAGAAGTTGGACGCCATGGGGCGGCGGGTCATTTCGTCGGCGGCGACGACGATCAAAGCGGCCAAGGCCCTGGCGATCGTGGCCCATTACGACAGGGAGCTCTGGTTTAAGCTGGCCCCCATATTGGACTTCCTACCGGACGACAAGAGGTCCGAGGCCCTGGAAATTCTTCAAGAAGGCGAGATGGCGTCGGACCACGCCATAATGGTGGCAGCCGATATTGCCGATACCGGGTTCCGCCAGCTGGGCAACGGTGTTTGCCTACGACAACGGGGTTGGCTCCGGGCGACCGACTTCCGTCAGGATGTCCAGACAGGGTGTTGGACATGCCGTTCAACAGCAGCAACTTGTTCGGGAAGGCGGTGGACGAATCCCTCCAAGCCATAAAAATGGACACGGAGACGGCCCGCGCCCTAGGAGCCCTTCAGCAACGACGGCCCTTTCGGAGCTCCGGAGGCAGACAGGGTTCCTCCAAGGGATCCAGCGGTGGCTCGTCGTCTTACCGCCAGGCGGCACGCTCCGCGTCTCAGGAGGCCTACAGGGGTCGCGGCAAGCAGGGAGCGCCTCGCCGCCGTCGGCAAGGTGGCCAGGGCGGCAAGACCACCACCTCCAAGCAGGACTGAACCGGCCGTGGTCTCGGGCCCCCACCGAAGCACCCTGGTGGGAGGCCGGCTGATGAATTTCGTCGGCGTGTGGAAGTCCATCTCCACCGACCGTTGAGTGCTGGATAACCTGGCAAGAGGACACTTATCGAATTCTTGAAGAAGTGCCCTCACGTTCCACCTGTGGCCAGGAAGGAAAATCACGTCCCGCAACTGCTGTTGGAAGTACGGGCGATGCTCAGGAAAGGCGCCATCGAGCTTGTCCCGAAGAGGCTCCGGGGTGTACTCAAGGTACTTCCTCGTCAGGAAGAAGACTGCCAGCTGGCGCCCCATCCTGGGCCTTCGTCGTTTGAACAAATACATCAGGTCACAAAAGTTCAGGATGGTCACCTTCCAGCACATACTGGGACAGCTGGAGGAAGGCGACTTTCTATCGTCGTTGGACCTGGAGGATGCATACTTCCACGTTCCCATGCTCAAAAGTCACCGAAAGTTCCTCAGGTTCGTCGTCCAGGTACGCCACTGCCATTCGGATTGAAGTCGGCCCCCAGGTTCTTTACCAAGTGCCTAGCACCTGTGGCGGCGCGGCTGCGCCTGCAGGGGATTCACATCTACCCCTACCTGGACGACTGGCTCATCCGCTCAAGGACGAGGGAACTCGCCGTCGAACACACTGCGAGGACCGTCCAGCTACTCGCAGACCTGGGATTTGCCATAAACTACCCAAAGTCCCACCTGGTGCCGTCGCAGGTGGTCCTGTTTCTGGGAACTAAGCCGATACAGTGAGGCGCCTGGCGGCCCCGTGGGACGAACGGACGAAGACCATTCTAGGCAAAGTGCAGCGCCTGCTAGCCACGGACGTGGCCAGGGTGAAGTCCATCAAGTCCCTCCTGGTGATGATGTCCTCTTGCATCACCTGGTGTGCCTCTGCAGACTACGGATGCGCCCTCTTCAAGAATTTCTCGACGCCCGTTGGATGCAGGCGACGGGCACCTTCGAAGACAGGGTCCCCCTCAACGAGGTGTTCCGGCGGGCGATTCAGTGGTGGGGCGTTCGAGCGCACCTCACGGCGGGCAAGGACTTTCAGACGCTGGCGTACCAGGAGACGGTGACGACGGACGCCTCCCTGGAAGGTTGGGGCGCCCACACCGGAGATCTCCACGCAAGAGGCCTCTGGCTCCTGGAGGAGAGGCTCCTGCACATCAACGTCCTGGAACTCCGAGCCGTGTTCTGGGCTCTCAAATCGTTCCTCCCGTCGCTCAAGGGCAAGGTGGTGCGGATCTTCACGGACAACACCACGACAATGTTTTACATACGGAAGCAGGGAGGCACCAGATCCCCAGCCCTATCGAAGGAGGCACAGGATCTGTGGCACTGGGCGGTCGCCCAGGGGATGTTCCTGGTTCCCTTCCACCTGGCAGGAGAAAGCAACACCATCGCCGACTCGCTCAGCAGGGAGCTGCGCGCGTGTCACGAGTGGGAACTGCGCCAGGATCAGGTGGATCAACTCTTCCGACGATGGGGCAAACCCCAAATCGACCTGTTCGCAACAGCGACGAACTCGAAGTGCAAGAGGTTCACCAGCAGATTTCCCCAGCCGAGAAGCATGTGCGATGCATTCTCGTTCCCCTGGGACGGCCTATACCTGTATGCGTTCCCTCCGTTGCCGTTGGTGCTTCGACTCATCAGCCAGCTCAAGAGGTCCCGTGCAGGATGCTCCTCGTCGCACCGGCATGGTCGAGGCAGATCTGGTTCCCGGACCTTCTGGACTTGTCAACGTCCCCTCCCATCAAGCTGTCGGCGGAAGCGGACCTTCTCTCCAGAGAAGGAGGCACCATCTTCCACCACTACCCGGCGTCGCTGAACCTGCAGGCTTGGCTCTTGTAGCGCTAGAGTTTGGAGGCTACGATATACTGGCCGATTGCAGAGAGGTTCTTGCAAAGGCCAGGGCGTCCTCGACTCTCAAATGCTACGGTCATAAGTGGAAGAGGTTCTCTATCTGGTGCCGAGCACAGAAGAGCCGATGCACTCCGCACCGATGAAGTTTGTGTCGTGGAAGACTGCATTCCTGGTGGCCATTACCTCCGCACGACGAGTGGGAGAGTTCCAGGCCCTATCCTGCAAAGCACCGTACTTGACTTTCCATGCCTCGAGGGTGGTGCTTAGGATGCGCCCCTCCTTTATGCCCAAGGTGCCGTCGGACTTCCATGTTAACGAGCCCTTGGTGTTACCTGTTTTCTTCCCGTCTCCTTCGTCGCCGGCCGAGAGGACTTTGCACTCGCTGGATGCGGCTAGAGCGCTGAAGTTCTACGTGGACCGCACGAAGAGTTTCCGGAGGACATCACAGCTGTTCGTGAACTTTGGACGTGTGAATCGAGGGAAGGCTCTCTCGAAGTCTTCTATTTCCAGATGGCTCTCCGGCTGCATCATGCACTGTCACCGGTTGGCTAACCGACCGCTGCCAGGCCGTCCGAGAGCCCATTCGACCAGAGCGATCGCTGCTACTACAGCGTTCTTATCTGGTGTGCCCCTGCTGGACATCTGCAGGGCTGCTACGTGGAGGTCGACGCACACCTTCACGAGATTCTACTGCGTCGATCGGGATTCCAGGGAGGAGTCCGGGGTCGGCCAAGCAGTGCTGCGCAACCTGTTCGCTTAAGGTGAGCCTGGTGAGGAGGTAAGAGATGCTTAATTTTGAGTTTTTTGTATTGCTTAATGTTGAGCCTTTTGCCACCCCCCGTGGTTGTGCATGTGTGTACTGCTATTTATTCTTATATTCATGAGCATGTGAATCCATGCCAGACCCCATGCTGGAGAAGGAACAAGTTACTTACCTGTAACTGTTGTTCTCCAGCATGGGTCTGGCATGGATTCACATGCGAACCCTCCCTCCTACCCCTCTGCGGCTCTTCACTTGGTCATACTGCCACTTCACGTGCTACCAAATCTGAAGATGGCTGCCAGAGTCAGGGCTTAGGTAGAGGGCAGTCATTGGCTGTGGTCAGTATGACGCAGAGATCAGTGATTGGTTACTACTACGAAAGACAGATCAGAAACGAAACTGATACTGATTTTTCCTTTACCGAGGATTCCCAGCCTGACGGGGAATATTCATGAGCATGTGAATCCATGCCAGACCCATGCTGGAGAACAACAGTTACAGGCAAGTAACGTGTTCCTAATTTAATAAACCGGCGGTGTGTTCGAGGCTATATTAAAAAGTGGTAGCCTCGAACAATGGGAAAATCCCATAGGAATATATTCGCTATCGAATATAAAAAGTAGTATCCACTGCCACCAGCCAAACTCGGTCGGGGGGAACTGGGCAGTGCCCCTTCGAACAACAGACCCCGGGGCAATCGAATTGCCCCGACCAGTACGTCCACAAAAGGATGGTTTGTACTGGTTCTGTTCACAATTTGAGACTAGTAAAGCCAATGGTGACTTTACATGCCCTGGGAGACAGTAGTCAGTCCCAGGGTATGGAGTCTGTTTGGGGGTCGCTACGACACCCCTGGGTTATGGCACGGAGGGTGCTGTGTAAACCACATACCAAAAACACATGAAGCACTATGGGGTAAAGGACCCCATAGCCCATAAAACACATACAAAGTCAAAGGAACACCTCAAATCATGTCTGAGAGTGGGAGGAAAAGAGTCTCACTCTTAGCAGGAGAAAAAAATAAACCCAAAAAATCCAGCAAAGCTGCTGGGGAACTCACTAGGTTTGGGAAATTAGCCTTTACAGAGAATTCTCCCTAAAAGGTATCACCATCAGCAGGGAGAAATAGAGCCTGTTCTCCAGCATGGGGTCTGGCATGGATTCACATGCTCATGAATATTCCCTGTGGTCAGGCTGGGAATCCTCGGTAAAGAAAAAATCGGTATCAGTTTTGTTTCTGATCTGTCTTTCTTAGTAACCAATCACTGATCTCTGGGTCATACTGCCCCCAGCCAGTGACTGCCCTCTCCCTAAGCCCCGCCTCTGGCAGCCATCCTCAGATTTTTACAGCACGCTCAAGTGTTGGGAGTCCTCGTGGTTAGCTCTCTAGTTTTTTACTGCGTTTTCTCATTTTTTCGGTTTAATCGAGCCTCAAGCTCCACCGTTTCTACTTCCGATAACGGGGACCCGTTTCGGAATTCTTCTACGCCCCTCAAGGGTGAAGTTTTCGTCGAGTTTACACTTCTTGGAGGATTCCGGAAGATCTGCGGCCTACCTCAAGACATGGCCCAAGACAAAGGGAGCTCGACGCCCGGATCCAAGCTGTTCATGAACTGCCCTGGATGCGGATTATATAATGTTTTCAAGGAGGACGAGCATTCGCGATGTCTCTACTGCCTCCAAGGGGACAAGACGCACGTGGAGAAGGACTGTGCGTTCTGCAAGAAACTTTCAGAACGAAACTAGATCGTCGTTCCCGCCTCGCCATCTGGCTGGAGAGGGGCACAGCAAGTGAAAAGGCGAAGAAGAAGTCTGAGCGGGCTTCTAGGTCCTTTGAGGGCGCCCTGGCGACGGGGGCACAACAGAAGGCCAAGCACTGCGAGTCAGCGGGCTCCGGGAGCGCCGAAAGGTCGGGCTCTTCGGTTGCCAAGCAGGGCGCTACTTCCCCGGAACGTTCGATCATGAGCCAGCGCTCTGGGTCGGGGAAGAGGAAGTCAGAGAACCCGGGTAGGCCGCTGGAGCGGACCCGGTCGATCTCGAAGGGGGAGCGAGGCGTTGACCCTCCCCCCAAGGCAAAGGCCCAGGACGCAGCTAAGATGGTGAGGGCCTTGATCCACCCGGCTAAGGCCTCTACCGAAGTGGTCTCTGCGACCCCGGCAGAGCCAGCTGAGACTACGTCAATGGAAACGGCCTCTGGGCCCAGAGTATCCCTGCCGCCGCGGGGGGGAATCCTCTTTCCAGCCTATCGCTAAGCCCCCGGCTGAAAAAGAGTGGGGGGGGTGGTGGCCATTAGTCTCGGAATCAGCCTCTGAGGAGGTACTGGTGGAGACCGAGAGGCACCTCAACGAAAGGTCCATAGGCCTCAATGAGAGGTTCATAAACCTAAACACGAGAGGTTCGAGAAAGTACGGTCCCTACTGACGTGATCGATGATAGCAACGAGGACGACGAACAGGGCCCACTGGAGCGGCCATCCCGTCCGTCGCAGCCATTGCCCGAGCCCCAGGATAGCTCGGTGGCCATTTTGTTGACAATCCAATCCTTATGTACCGAGATAAGGACGAGATTGCCACGCACCCCGACGGAGGAGCCAGAACCAGGCCCATCGGGAAGCCCTCCGAACAAGCGCAGGAGAGTCCACCCCGCTCCGGCCTTCGTGCCTGCGAGACCGGCAGACCCTTCATCCCCCTCGCCGGGAGAGGATACGGCGACGGATACGGACGACGGCGGCGATGACACAGCGGACATCCCTTCGTCACCTCCCCCGCGGGCGTCCCCAGCTGACGAGGTTGGCTCTTTCCACGCCATGATAACCAGGGCATCCGAGCTCTTCCAGCTCTGCCCTGAAGAACAGAAAAAGGAGGGGTTTCTGTACCAGCGACGAGAGGCTAAGAGGAAGACGGTCCTCGCGGTGCCTTTACTCAACGACATCTGGGACGAGGGGCTTGCTGTCCTCAAGAACCCTGCCACGACACCCGCCAAGAGGGACAGGTACGAGAAGAAGTACCAAGTCCCCGATGCCGCCCCCTTGTGCCTCAGGGTCCAGCCCACGCCAGACTCGGTCGTCTCGGCAGCGGCTAAGAAGAAGGCAGCGGGCGCGGCGGCTTCAACTTCCACCTCCCCGCCAGACAGCGAGGGTAAGAAGTTGGTCTCTATGGGACGACGAGTCATCACGTCGGCAGCGACGACGATTAAGGCGGCCAATGCCTTAGCGATTGTGGCCCGCTACGACAGGGAGCTCTGGTTCAAGATAGCTCCCCTGCTAGATTTCCTGCCTGATGACAAAATGGCGGAGGCCCTAGAGATTCTGCAGGAGGGCGAGGTGGCGTCAGATCACGCCATTACGGTGGCAACAGACATTGCCGATACCGGATTTCGCCAAGTGGGCAACCGAGTTTGCCTCCGACGACGAGGATGGCTCAAGGCGACAGACTTTCGCCAGGACGTCCAGACCAGAGTGTTGGACATGCCGTTCGACGGCAACAACCTCTTTGGTAAGGCAGTGGATGAGTCTCTACAGGCCATCAAGACCGACTCAGAGACGGTCCGGGCCCTTGGGGTGCTTCAGCAGCGACAGCCCTTTCGGAGCTCTGGAGGCAGACCGGGTGCCTCCACAGATCCAGCGGTGGCTCCTCCACCTACCGCCAGGCGGCCCGCTCCTCTTCCCAGGAGGCCTACAGAGGTCGCGGCAAACAAGGGGATTCCTGCCATCGTCGCCAAGGAGGCCAAGGCAGCAAGGCCCGCCTCCAAGCAAGACTGACTCGGCCGTGTTGTCGGGCCCCCACCGAAGCACCCCGGTGGCAGTCCGGCTGACGAAGTTCGTCGGCGTGTGGGAGTCCATCTTCACCGACCTTTGGGTGTTGGACAACCTGGCCAACGGGCACTCGCTAGAATTCCAAAAGAAGTGCCCTCGCATTCCTCCCATGGCCAGGAAGGAAAATCACGTCCCTCAACTGCTGTTGGAGGTAAGGGCGATGCTCAAGAAACGTGCCATCGAGCTCGTCCCCAGAAGGCTCCGGGGCTCTGGAGTGTACTCAAGGTACTTCCTCGTCAGGAAGAAGACAGGCGGTTGGCGCCCCATCCTGGACCTGTGCCGCTTAAACAAGTACATCAAGGCACAGAAATTCAGGATGGTCACCCTCCAGCACGTGCTGGGACAGCTGGAGGAAGCCGACTTCCTATCGTCGCTGGACCTGGAGGATGCTTACTTCCACATCCCCATTCTAAGAAGGCACAGGAAGTTCCTCAGGTTCGTGGTTCAAGGACGCCACTACCAATTCAGAGCCCTACCGTTCGGCTTAAAGTCGGCCCCCAGTGTTTTCACCAAGTGCCTGGCACCAGTGGTGGCGCGGCTGCACCTGCAGGGGATCCACGTCTAGCCCTACCTGGACGACTGGCTAATCCGTGCAAGGACAAGAGAACTCGCCGTCGAACACACAGCGAGGACCATCCGGCTGCTCACGGAACTGGGATTCCCCATCAACTACCCCAAATCCCATCTGGTTCCGTCGCAAGTAGCACTGTTTCTGGGAGCGAAGCTCGATACAGTTGGTTAATTGGCCTCCCCGTCGGAGGAGAGGACGAAGGCCATTTTGGGCAAGGTGCAACGCCTGCTAGCCACGGACGTTGCCAGGGTGAGGTCCATCAAGTCCCTCCTCGGGTTGATGTCCTCATGCATCTACCTTGTACCTCTTTGCAGACTTCGGATGCGTCCACTACAGGAGTTCCTCGACGCCTGCTGGTTTCAGGCAGGGGGCTGCTTCGAGGACAGGATCCCCTTCGACGAGGAGTTCCGTCGGGCGATCCTATGGTGGGGCACCCGGGCTCACCTCACGACAGGCACGGACTTTCAAACCCCGCCCTTTCAGGAGACGGTGACTACGAACGCCTCTCTGGAGGGTTGGGGGGCCCACACCGGAGATCTCCATGCAAGAGGCCTTTGGCTCCTGGAGGAGAGGTCTCTTCACATCAACATCTTCGAGCTCCGTGCAGTGTTCTGGGCGCTCAAGTCGTTCCTCCCGTCCTTCAAGAACAAAGTGGTGAGGATCTTAACCGACAACACCACCACGATGTTCTACATACGGAAGCAGGCGGGCACCAGATCCCCAGCCCTATCCAAGGAGGCCCAGGATCTGTGGCACTTGCGCCGTCGCCCAGGGGATGTTTCTTGTTCCCTTCAACCTGGCAGGAATAAAAAACACCATCGCCGACTCACTCAGCAGGGAGCTACGCTCGTGCCACGAGTGGGAACTGTGCCAGGATCAAGTGGATCGACTCTTCTAACGATGGGGCAAACCCCAGATTGACTTGTTCGCAAAGGCGACGAACTCCAAGTGCCTGAGGTTCGCCAGCAGGTTCCCCCAGCCGAGGAGAATGGGCGATGCTTTCTCGTTACCTTGGGACGGCCTGTTTCTATACGCGTTCCCTCCATTGCCGTTGCTGCTCCGCCTCATCAAACAGCTCAAGAAGTCCAAGTGCAGGATGATCCTCGACGCACCGGCGTGGCCAAGGCAGATCTGGTTCCCGGACCTTCTGGACTTGTCCATGTCCCCACCAGTCAGGCTGCCAGCGGACACGGATCTTCTCTCCAGGGAAGGAGGCGCCATTCTACACCATGACCCACAGTCGCTGAACTTGCAGGCCTGGCTCCTGCAGCACTAGAGTTTGGAGGGTACGATATCCCGGCTGATTGCAGAGAGGTTCTTGCAAAGGCCAGGGCATCCTCAACTCTCAAGTGTTACAGTCATAAATGGAAGAGGTTCTCTGTCTGGTGCCGTGCACAGAAGATTAACCCTCGGTGGATTACGGCCCCTCAAGTGCTGCCGTACTTACTGTCGCTGGCCAAAGCTGGACTGGCTCACGCCTCCATAAAAATACATCTGGCTGCCATCTCCCGATATACCAGGACTACTGGACGGGCGTCCTTGTGGTCTCATCGCCTGGTAAAGGAATTTATGAAGGGACTATTCCGATCATTCCCGCCGGTGAAGGCCCCTGCCCCGGCGTGGTAACTTAATGTAGTGCTGACCAGGCCTTTGAAGTTCCTGTCATGAAAGACAGCGTTCCTCGTGGCCATCACCTCTGCACGACGAGTGGGAGAGATTCAGGCCCTATCTTGCAAGCCTCCATACTTGACTTTTCATGACACGAGGGTGGTGCTGAGGACGCACCCCTCCTTCATGCCCAAGGTGCCGTCGGACTTCCACCTTAACGAGCCCTTGGTGTTACCAGTTTTCTTTCCGTTGCCTTCGACGCCGGCCGAGAGGACTTTGCACTCGCTGGATGTAGCTAGAGCGCTGAAGTTCTACGTGGACCGCACAAAGAGTTTTCGGAAGCCATCACAACTGTTTGTGAACTTTGGGTCTGTGAATCCGGGTAAGGCTCTCTCGAAGACTTCCATTTCCAGATGGCTCTCCGGCTGCATTATGCATTGTCACTGGTTGGCAAACCGACCGCTGCCCGGCCGTCCGAGAGCCCATTCGACCAGAGCGATCGCTGCTACCACAGCGTTCCTGTCTGGTGTGCCCCTGCTGGACATCTGCAGGGCTGCTAGGTGGAGGTCGACGCACACCTTCACAAGATTCTACTGCGTTGATCGGGAGTCCAGGGTCGGCCAAGCAGTGCTGCGCAACCTGTTCGCTTAAGGTGAGCCTGGTGAGGAGGTAAGAGATGCTTAATGTTGAGTTGTTGTATTGCTTAATGTTGAACCTGTTGCCACCTCCCGTGGTTGTGCATGTGTATACTGCTATGTATTCTTTTATTCATAAGCATGTGAATCCATGCCAGACCCCATGCTGGAGAAGGAACACGTTACTTACCTGTAACTGTTGTTCTCCAGCATGGGTCTGGCATGGATTCACATGTGAACCCTCCCATCTACCCCTCTGCGGCTCTTCACTTGGTCATACTGCCACTTGGCGTGCTACCAAATCTGAGGATGGCTGCCAGAGGCGAGGCTTAGGGAGAGGGCAGCCATTGGCTGGGGGCAGTATGACCCAGAGATCAGTGATTGGTTTCTACTAAGAAAGACAGATCAGAAACGAAACTGATACTGATTTTTTTCTTTACCGAGGAATCCCAGCCTGACGACGGGGAATATTCATGAGCATGTGAATCCATGCAAGAGCCATGCTGGAGAACAACAGTTACAGCTAAGTAACTTGTTCCTTACCACTGGCTGGCCTAGCTGGGTTAGAAGCTGAGCCCCTTGCGCACTTGGGGCTAAAGTGGGAGGTGGATACTTTCCGATATCTGGGGGTAAACATATACCACACACCAAAGAAAGAACATGAAGCACACACATTGCAAGTGCTACATGGGGTCGATAAATCAATCACATTCTGGCAGAAACTCCTACCGTCCGTGATGGGCCGGGTGGAGCTCCTTAAGATTGTGGTGTTACCACGCCTATTGTATCGTTTTGTAAACGTACCATAAGAGATCCTAAGAGGGTTTTTTCGCAAACTAGACTCAACAGTGTGGGGGTTTATTTAGGGAGGGAAAAGGTGCTGAATTTCACTAGACGTGCTGCACAGGGCTACTACAAGGATGGGGAGGATCAGGGCACCACACTTCGAGGTGTACTACTTAGCTGGACAGCTGCAGTTTGTCTTGGATTGGCTGACGGATGAGAAGTAGCTAGATACAAGTCTACTCAGGGAGGGGGTCCGGCTGTACTACTAAAAGAAGGTGCTATTGGCCGAGATGGTTGGGCCTGCAAAAGTGTTGGGGCTGGTCGCACTGGGACGAACACTGTAGCACAGAATGTGGAAATTAGTGGGGAAACGGGACCCATACTCCGAGAATATACCCCTAGTTGCGGTCTGTAGCAGGATGAGAGAGGAGGCCCAAGTTATTAGGCAACACTGGGAACCATGCCGGATAATCACACTGGGGGACCGGATCCAGGATGGCTGATTACAGAGCTTGCCTAACTTGACAGACCAGTCCAGTATCTTGACATACCACAGGGTGACTGGGCTGGTAGTAAGCAGGTGGCCGGCAGTGAAGACGGTAATAGTGGGAGATGCTATGTTGGACACGATGTATAACTTGGTGGAGGGCGGCCACGCTATCTCCAGGCTATATGAATTAATACAGGAAGCACTGAGCAAACCAGAGCTCCAGGCAAGGGCCAAACGGGAAAGAGATGTTGGGCGCCCCTTTACAGGCGGCGAGTGGGCTGGAGTAAAGCTATACACGAATAAAGTGTCAAGAAATGCCAGACCTAAGCTAGCATAACTACAGGTTAATCACAGAGCATGTATGGCACTGCACACCATCTCACAATTCCTGGGAGCAGGGACACAGACATGCCAGAGGTGCAAGACTGATAAAGCAGACATACTGCACATGTTCTGGCAGTGCCCGGTGGTTGACAGTTTGGCACGGCATAGCAGACGTCCGGCTGGCGGGAATAAACATGCATGAATGGCCACCAGAAGCAGGCTTGCTGGGACTGTTCACGCGCAGGCGCGCAAAAACCCGCATACAAATATTGGATCGCCATGGCATGGAAAACAGAGGGACCCTGGGTGGAGGCATGCTGGGAGGAAGTGGGCAGAGGCAGAGACAGTTGTATGGCACAGAGCAGCACAGGTCAGTGACAACATAACTGCATAGGACGCACTGGTACAAAGGATGTTTGTGTGTTGAGATAACCTGCCCCAATGAAGCATAAGCAGCAACAGACTGAACAAACACAAAGACGGTGAAGGACGAAGCAGATTGGACCAGCAGCAGGGGGTAGAGGTGTAATGAATGAGCGGGTGGGGAGAGGCCAGGGAAAGCGTGCACAGTTAGCAGTTTGTTTCCTGTTGGGGCAGGGTGGGAGGGGGTACAGTACTGCAGAGAGCCTGGCGGTCCGGAGGAGGCGTACTGTCCTGGAAAAAGCATTGAGACAAACGACGAGGAATTGGGATGAACTGATAAATGGGACTGAGCAGCAATGTGTATGTATGACAGCAATTTTCTGGGCAATGCTGAGCAGACTGTCGTTTGGTTGTATTGTTAAAATGCTAATAAAAAGGTTTTTTAAAAAAACAGTCAAGAGATTTGCCTTTCTGTAGGGACTGGACTTTTGCTGTGAACTATCTACGTGGCCAGAAACTCAGACTATAAGAACATTGCGGTTGGGGGTTAGATAACCAGCCACTACTAATTTTTCCAAGGGTGGTAACGCTTAGACAAAGCTAACTCGTACTTTCGTTCAATGTGGTAAGGCAGGGACAGGTTAGCATAGTTTTTGAGCAAGGTTATTTTTTGTAAGATGTCTTGATGAGCGCAGTTCGTTTTTTAGCTTAGGAAACTCCTAAAAATAGGTCATAGAGTAGGTTTTCTTTGTTGGTGCATAAAGTAAATTATTCAACAATGTCCACTAGTATGTCTCCTCTTTCTGACTTGCTACAATTATTATATCAAGCACGTGTTGAACAATAATATGCATAGGCCAAAGTAGAGTGGCATTTATTAAAACAGATCAAAACATAGGCTTTTCACGTTTAAGGCACTCTTGCGCCATAGAGCTAGCTTTGGAAGTCCATCTCTAAGTAACAGTCTGTATAAGTCTAAGTAGCCACAGGAGAGGCCATCCAGTAAGTCCAGGACAAATAGGCCAGTGCGTATAGTGCAAAAAGTAGTTGTAGAAAGGTGGCTTAAACCAACTTGTGGAGTTCTGGGCAGCAGCTACCACCAGTAGGGTCCAAGAGGATGACCACCATAAATGACTCGAACACAACATCTTTGGGTCAGCCTCTGATTGCACTAAGTTAAGCCGGATTGTGCACCCAATGCAAGCTCAAAAGGGTGTTTCAAGAGATATGAGCGATCTAAGGCTCCCGAATCCTTCCCCCATGACAGTAAATCGAAAGACAACAGTCCGTGATATCGCCCTCAAACTCATGATCCAACAATCCTGCATGACTAACATGAACGTGCAGCAAATCGTTCCCAGTGATTTACTGTCTTCTAACTCATACAGGGTTGTCAGATCACAGGTTTCAGGGCTATATTATTGTCTGTTTTCTTTCGATTCTTCTTTGAGAACTCAGATGGTTAGGGGACACCCTGCAGAGGCCCTCACGGATTACTTGACCAGTGCATGTCTTGCAGGGAGCACTCGGCACCGTGATTGGACTTCGGCCCACGGCAGGCTCCTCTTCTGATGTAGGTCAGCACAGTGACTTGTCAGTTGCAGCATGGATCCCTGCGAAGAGTTCTATCCATTAGGTCAGTTAAAAATCCTTGCAGTGGAACAAAGCTGGATCCTGGTGTTGCAGCCAAAAAACTAACGGATACTCTTACAGTTCGGGAAAGGTGATAAACTCTGTGCAGTTCAGCTGACTGGCCGGTCCCAGTAACTAAAGGTAGGGAAGACACTTTGCAAAGGTCTACCCTGTCAAGGAGGCGGTCGAGGTTTGCAACGCTGAAGAGTTGGCTGAGTCCATGCTGGTTCCTGCAGCAATCCTCCGCATCCCTCTTTCGTAGTCTTTGTTAGGCAGAAACCTGTGCAGTTCCCTTTGGGACCACTGCAAAAGATTTAAGACTACAGGTGTTTGGCAGTAAACCCACTTGGTAGCAGTCTGTACCACACAGACTTACTTGGTAGCTGTGGCTGAGCAGTCAGTCTTCCCTCAAGAAGAGTTAGGCAGTATACAGAGTATTCACAATAGGTCAGAAGAGCACAGTAGAACAAGTAAACACTGACCAGAGTTTGGTGTAAAAGAGATATAATTATTTATTTAATACCACATCTAGAAAAACACACAGGCACTAATAGTAAGCAATTCAAAAACACGGTCACTAAAAGATATACACTCCCTTAGAAGAATTTTAGACAAGTCTTAAGTAAAGCCCCACTTATTTTCAGACAGCAGTGAGCGCTTAACGCAGATGGCACTCTAATAATTTGTTTTAAAAGGGAGAGAAAAGCAGAGTATAATATGAAACGATCCAGCCATTTCATAAGAACAAAACAAGAGAGGGAGGCAAGTAAAACCGTGAAGTTAGAGTTCAGAAGGCCGGATCCACTTTAAGAGGATCAGAACGAAATGTGTCCAAGGTCACACGGTTGAAGTGCACAAGAGTCTTGCAAAGGTTCAAAAAAGAGTTGACCAAAAGAAAGGGACCCGTTAAAAGGTCAAGGCGGCCAACCCAGTCCAGAAGGTTAAGGGATTATTACCTTGCAGCAATCTTTAGAAAGGGAGGCCTGGTGGACACGATACCTTAAAGTGGTGAGAATACTCCAGCGGGGGCAGTTGTTCCTGGCAGCGGATGCAAGTCGGTGCTTCGTCCGGGGGAAGAGAGGATCTCGTCGGAGAGGAAGACAGGAGTCCGTTGCACTGCCAGGGAAGAAACCAGCCGCGGAGTCCTCAGGTAAAAGGAGCGGTCCTTTTATTCGCGGTCCAGTGTTAAGTGGCTATCCGGTTGCCGGGGTGCTTGGCATGGGCAATTCGACCACAAGACGGCCTGGGATGCGAAGAGAAGAAGGTAAACTGGTTGTGCCCACCAGTCAGGGGAAGAAGCCTCTCCAGTCGGGAGATCTTCTCTGTCGTCGGGAAGTGGTGAGTCGGTTCCGCAGGGCTCCACTGGTGGTGTCGTCGTGGTAGGTCGGCCCAGCTTCTCCCTCGTCGGATTCTCAGGTCCTGTGGCGACTTCTGAAGTTCCAGTCCCCAAAGCCCTGCTTTTATGCAGCACATCCCCATTCACTCGGTCTAGCTGTCAATCAAACATGCTAAGTGGTGAGCCAGCCGGCTCACCACTTGGGCCAATCACACAAGAGTGCGACTTGAGTTACCAAGGAACTCAGTCCAGGGTGCCTAAACCCCCTCCCACGCCCCCTGTGGTACCCAGACAGAGTGGCACCACTTTTGGAGGCTTCTGTGGAGAAGCCCGCCAAAAAGTGGAACAAAGGGCTCGACTTGGGTTGGAGTCACAGAAGAGAACACAAACACCATTTTAGAATTGAGTCCTGGCAAAAAATACCAACCGGCGAATTAATATTAATTAAATAAACCGGCTGTATGTTCGAGGCTATGAGAATTAAATAATTAAAGTTGGTAGCCTCGAACAATGGGAAAATCCCATAGGGATATATTCGCGGTCGAATATAAAAAGTAGTATCCACTGCCAGCAGCCAAAACTCGATCAGGGGGGACAGAGACATGCCCCCTCGACTAACAGACCCCGGGGCAATCGAATTGCCCCGACCAGTACATCCACAATATGATGGTTTGTACCGGTTTCTGTTAATAATTTGGGACTAGTAAAGCCAATGGTGACTTTACATGTCCTGGGAGACAGTAGCCAGTCCCAGGGTATGGAGTCTATGTTGGGGTTTCACTATGACACCCCTATGTCACTGCACGGAGGGTGCTGTGTAACACACATAGTAAAAACACATGAGGCCCTATGGAGTAAAGGACCTCATAGCCATAAAACACATTAACAGTCAAAGGAACACCATAAATCATGTCCAAGAGTGGGGGAAAGAGTCTCACTCTTGGCAGGAGAAAAAAACAAACTCCAGAAATCCAGCAAAGCTGCTCGGGGACTCACTAGGTTAGGAAATTCAGCCTAAAGAGAGAATTCTCCCTAACAGTCTTCTTCAGATCTCTTTAGGTTCCTGCGGTCGACTTGGTTTCTCAGTCCATTTCCCCTCCTTATAGCCAGAATTCAGGCTCGGGGCATTACCACACTCTTCCAAGAAGGGTGCTTGGAACATTCGAACTTGATTGTGGCTGTCCAGTACTGGACAGCCCAGCAAAAACCATCACCCCTACTTGCTGCAAGCTCACAAACTATGGTGAACCTTCACATGCTTTTTGCAAAAAGCCCACCATTGTGCATGAAGAGGAAGGATCTCCCACTTCTATTAAAGTAGGACGGCCAAGAAAGCCCAGGCCATCTTGAACGGGACTTAATAAATGAGAGACCACTTTAATTTTCTGGTCCTCCTAAATGTTTTAACTCGGCCAAAAGGGCAGCATGCAACGTTGCATAAGAAAAAAGGGTGAACATAAAACAACCACTACCAGCTTGTTCAGAGGATGACTGGAATAGTATCAAAAATGTTAATTCAGATAAAGAAAAAGGAGCAGTGTCCCGATGGCACTTCATGTAAGACTGCTTGTGCTGCAGTGGGACAAACACATGGTAAAAATGAGATGTCATCTCCTGCACTGATGCACATTGGCAACCCAGTGCACTAAAAGCGACAGACAAAAAGAGGCCCTATGGGCACCTGACAGCGCGCCACATAAGGTGGGGTTGTTGCTGCCATAGGAAAATACAGCTGCCAAAACAGGGCGCAATTTCCCCACAGTGGGTACACAGAAAGGTGTCCCGAAAACAAAGTGAATGCAAGAGGTGAATGAGTCAATGGAGAAAATGCCAGAGAATCTAGCAATAGTACTGGCAGGTTCAAGGCAGAGAGGCAAAGATTTGCAAAAAGAAAATCTCCCTAACACTCCTGTAGCCCTGACCCGGCCACAGTGAGCACAATCCAAAGTTGATTTGGCTGGGTCACAACTGCATGAGGTCGGATACTTCTGTTGGTTCGTCCTTTCCTTCATTACTTAATAATGATAGTCCAAATGTCAAATTTCATCCAGAATTTGTGTTTGCTGTAGTAGAAGCAGAGCTCCACGAGATCTAAACCTTTTTTTCTTTTCTTCCGATCCTTCGCAACTGGGGAAAAAGTAAATAAAAAAGCGGGATTTAATTTATGAAATTTCTCTAGCATTGGATCTTTCATAGATTCACATGCTATGTGAATTTTCTTCTTCATCAGGCTGGCAATTTCTAAGGGCCCAACAACCAGTGCAGCATGCGAGATCTATAAAGGATGTTGCTGCCAGAGGACCTCACACTCCGCATAATAAAAAAAAAAAAAGTACTGGATAGATTCTGCCAAACTGACAAATGCCTTCCCATGCTTCCTGTTTCAGTCATAACAAATTACGCAAAAATCCATCGAGCAGTTTATACTTGTAATCCTGTCTATAAACTTGGAAATCAATGAAAATAGCTAAAACTCCACTTTTTTACACACTTAATATTTGAATGATTGGATGAATTTGCATCACACTTTCTTTTTTTTTGGAGAGGGGAGGACTGGCCCAAACCATTTTTTTAGAAAATGTTATTACATGCTAATTCATTGAGTGGGTTAATTAAAGTTAATTATCTGTAGTATTTTGACAAATTCCATGGTTCATAGGTCTGTTTTCAACTATAGGGTGACTACCATGTATTTTTGTATGTATATTTCGAGTGGATTGTGTCCTCCAACGTATTCCTCATCTTAGATGTATTCCATCCAGCTTTGCTGCTCTTCGGAAATTTTTCGGCAGAGGGCGTCGTGCGTGGATGTCGAGTCGATAGTCCCTCTAGGGCCTCCGTCGAGGGTGACGTCATCGGGTGTATAAGTAGCATGCGCGGTGCCTGTTGGCTTCAGTTCCGTTTTTCCGCAGTACGTTGCTTGAGACAATCGGCGCGCCTTGAGTTCCGTCAGGAAATATTATATTACTAGAAGAAATAATGTCCTCGTCAACGACGCCGACCATGACCCCGAGATCGGGTTTTAAGAAATGCAAGTTGTGCGGCTCAAAAATGTCGATCACGGACCCGCACCGCAAGTGTTTGTGGTGTCTCGGGGAAGGCCACAACACGGAGGCATGTTCGAAGTGTCAGGCGATGACGGGAAAGGCCTTGCGAGAAAGGAGAGGAAAGCTACAGGTAGGTCGAAAGGATCGGAAAGCCTCTAGCGTTGAGTCGAGACCCCATGGGGAAAAATCTCCTCGACGCGAAAGGCATAGATCCAGATCTCGAAGCGATTCTCATCGCTCGTCGTCTTCGTCGAAAAAGTCGAAGAAACAACGCCATAGATCTCCCTCCACCTCGTCGTCAGACGAGTCTCTGAAAATGAAATACCCCACAAAACATTTGTCTTCCGAAGAGTGGGAAGCATTTAGGGTCAAAATGATGGGGGTGTTTGAGAAAGCGAAGCCTCGGTCCGCGCCTTCTTCGGAAGCCGGCCGGGAGCGTCATCGCTCCGACACACGGGCGCCCTCGAGCCCGGGTGATCGTAAAAGGAAGGATGGGAGAACCTTCCAGGTTGCAGAACGAAAAACGCTTGAGTCGAGTCGACCGCTCGAGGTCACGGACGCCGTCCGAGACCTTCCACACCTCGAAGGGGAAACTGTCGACGGCTGCCTCGACGCCCTCGAAGCAGACCCTGTCGACTACCACGATATCATCGTCGACGCCTTTATCGACGTCAACGCCGAAACCTTTGGCGCCAAAGGCTCCAACCAAGCCAGGGCAGCTAGAAAAGGAGAAGGAGAAAACTGCAAGACATGTATCTTCTTCAAAATCTATTTTTACACCTCCTCCTCTCCCAGAGAAGGTTTTCAAGCCTCTCCCTAGGAAGGAGTTTTTCAAATTCTTGACCTCAATTTTCGAGGATCAGGAGAGATCCGAAGAGGAAGATGTACCTTTTGGTTTGGAATATGGCACCCAAAATGTCCCAGAATGCTTAATATCGGAAGAAAGCAGGATGAAGGATTTGGTGGCGTCCTTACATAATGCAAGTGGCATTGATACCTCTCCTGAGAATTGTTTTGGTAGACCAGATCAGGAGAGCAGTCCATCTTATCGTCAATTAATGACAAAGGTGGTAGACTACTTGGGATGGGCTAAACCAACAGCCCAATTCGTCCAGGACGATTTGACAGACATATTGGATCATGGTCCCACTGAAGACCCAGTTTTACCTTTTCATGTAGCCTTACAAAACAGGGTGGCCAAGAATTGGGAAACTCCGGATTCTATTCCTCCGGTGAATAAATCCCTAGCATCAATATACCGCCCAGCCAGTAGCGACCCCGGATATCTGTCAAAACATCCAATTCCCGAGAGTTTGGTCATACAGGCAGCCACAGCTTCCAACAAACTTGCGTACCTGTCTATCCCTCCAGACAGGGACGATAAGCATGTGGATGGTTGGGCACGGAAGGTATTTTCAGCCGGTAGCATGGCATTAAAATCTGCCAACTCCACGTGTGCCTTTGTAAAATATGTGTACACTCTGTGGGAGTGCATCGCAATGGCGGCGGAGCACATACCAGAAGGGGAAGAAAGGGAAAGTTTCCTAGCCATCGTTGGAGATGGAAAGGAGGCCATGCAGGAATCCCTTCAATCTGGATTGGACACTGCGGATAGTGTAAGCAGGTCCATGGGCACTAGCACGGTAATGTGCAGGTTTGCGTGGTTACGGTAGTCGGGTTTTGCACTGGACGTACAGAACCGCCTCCTGAACATGCCTTTTGACGGGTCTCACCTTTTTGGCAACAAGGCTGACGAGAGCTTTGAGAGGTTGCAGACCTCAAAAGCAGCATCCAAATCTTTAGGAGCTGCTATTAGGCAACCTCAGCCTTTTCGTGCGCAAGGACAATCATGGAGGGGACGATCCTATTGTTACTACGGGAAGACGAAAGGAATGGCCAGTCAAAGGGGCCAAAGAAAAGCCACTCGTGGTGGACGAGGAAAACGTGCTAAACCAGCTCCAGCTGCAGCCTCTTTGCCATCAGCGGCTGCAACATCCGCCACAAAACCACTTTGAAGACTTGCACCACAAAACACCTGTAGGTGGCAGGCTGTCGCAGCATCTGCAAGAATGGCGAGCCATTACTTCAGATGTTTGGGCTCTAGAAATAATAGCCCAAGGCTATTGCCTTCCTTTTCTAAAGCAACCTCAAAGCAATCCACCAGGGAGACACCCGTTGAAGTTTTCGAATACGCTCCTACAGCAGGAAGTTCTAACCCTGCTGGAGAAAGGTGCCATAGAACCAGTACCTGCAGCAGAGAGGAACAAGGGTTGGTAATCCCCAAAAAGGACGGAGGACTGAGACCCATCTTGGACTTAAGAAGCTTGAACAAGTTCCTCAGGAAGGACAAGTTCAAGATGGTTACTCTTTCTCAGATCCTTCAGGCCCTTCAATTCCAGGACTGGTTGGTTTTATTGGACCTCCAGGATGCTTATTTTCATGTGCCGATTCATCTCAAGCACAGGAAATACCTGAGCTTCGTTGTTGGCGACTCACACTATCAGTTTAGAGTCCTGCCATTCGGGTTAATCTCCGCCTCGAGGGTCTTCACCAAGTTAATGGTAGTGGTGGCAGTGCAGCTCAGGCGAGGGGGGATTCATGTCTACCCCTACCTGGACGACTGGCTGATCAGAGCGCGCTCTGCCGAGCAAGCTTTGGATCATCTGAAAGTCACCTGTCACTTCCTCCATAAAAACTGGGCTTCTTCCTCAACTTAAAGAAGTCTCAAATGACACCTTCCCAACAGCTTCAATACAAAGGAGCTGTATTAGACCCATCCTTGGGAAAGAGCTTGCCTCCCAAGACGAGGGCTCAAGACATTCTTCAGATGGTTTCAAAATTCCAAAATGCCCAGAATCTCCAGGTTTACGACTTTCTACGGTTGCTCGGCCTCATGGCATCCTGCATTTTTCTGGTGCCAGAGGCACGCTTGAGGATGAGATCCCTTCAATGTTCCAAGCACCCTTCAGATTACAAACAAGGTCAGACAAGACCTTCTATGGTGGGCCTGTGCAGAGAACATCTTAAAGGGAGAACCCTTTTGGCAACCATGGCCGGAGGTCACAGTAGTGACGGACGTCTCACTCCTGGGGTGGGGAGCACATGCCAACTATTTGACAATAAACGGTCGCTGGTCTCCATCGGAGTCCAAACTACATATCAAACTTTTGGAGCTGAGGGCAATCAGACTAGCGCTGAAGGCCTTCCTGCCATCTGTCAGGGGAAAGAATGTCCTGATAATGACGGACAACACAGTGGCCATGCACTACCTAAACAAAAGTGGAGGTGTGGGGTCACTACTCCTGTGCAGAGAGGCAATGCAGCTCTGGTATTGGGCGATTCAAGAGGGAATTTCTTTAACGGCAATTCATCTAGCCGGGGAAGAGAATAACGGCAGATGCTCTGAGCAGGCAGAGCACAGTGTCTCACAAATGGGAATTGGCTCAGGAAGTCATTCAAGAGATCTTTGCCCTTTGGGGAACCCCTCAGGTAGACCTATTCGCAACCAGTACCAACCGAAAATGCGAAGGGTATTGCTCAAGGGAATTTCCCCCAAGAGGAGCCCTGGGGGACACGTTCGTGGTGGAGTGGAACTTCCCACTATTGTACGCGTTCCCTCCGATTCCCGTCATTCCTCAGGTCATTAGGAGGCTGAGACGCCTCGGGAACCGCATGATCCTAATTGCCCCAGATTGGGCCAGGAGAACGTGGTATCTGGACCTTCTAGATATGTCCATCTGTCCTCCAGTACGTCTTCCTCAGAAAGAAAACCTTCTCTCTCAAATGGAAGGTCAGGTTCTCCACCCAGAGGTCAGAACACTCAACCTTCATGCTTGGTATCTGAAAGGCTGAGATACAGGGATTGGAACCTTCCAGATGATGTGATGGAGGTGTTGCTTTCGGCAAGAAGGCCAGCAACAAAGTCTCTGTACTGTTGCCGTTGGAAAAGTTTTTGCAACTGGTGCAGGGAAAAGAATGTCGATCCTTTTCTATGTTCTATTCCGGAAGTACTATCTTTCCTTCTGACCCTAGCACATAGAAGTCTGAATATCGGAACAATAAAAGGTTACCTTGCGGTGCTTTCCTTCTTCAAGCACTTATCGGAAGAATGCTCCTACTTCAAAATTCCTTTGATAACACAATTCATAAAAGGTCTCACTAATGTGTTTCATCCTCACCCATTTCAAGTACCGATTTGGGATGTACATTTGGTATTAAAATTCTTAATGTGTGCCCCTTTTGAGCCTATGCACACGTGTCCATTAAGATTATTAACATGGAAAACAGCATTTTTAGTTGCTCTAACATCAGCAAGAAGAGTGAGCGAATTGCAGGCACTATCTTCTGGGCCACCCTATACTGTGTTCCATAAGGATAGGGTTGTGTTGAGGGTTAAACCATCATTTTTACCGAAGGTAATATCTGATTTTCATTTAAATCAGAATTTTTTTTACCCTCATTCTATCCTCCACCTCATCCATCTGAGGAAGAAAAGACTGCACAGACTGGACCCAAAAAGAGCTTTAAGCTTTTACATCTCTAGGCTTTCTAGACTTAGGGTGGACAACCAGTTGTTTATAGGCTACACTGGAAGAAAGCTGGGTCAATCAGTAACAAAACAAAAATTTCGCGCTGGATCTCACTGTGCATTTCAGAGTGCTACAGACTAGCACAAAAAGACCCACCTGAAGGGTTAAGAGCTCATTCCACCAGAGGCATCGCCTCTTCCACAGCCCTTCAAAGAGGTGTCCCTATAAGGTCCATTTGCGAAGCAGCAACTTGGCCTTCGCTTCACACCTTCTCAAAATTCTATAACCTGGATGCTTCCCACTCTAGAGAGCTAACTTTTGGAAAGGCAGTGCTTTACTATGCCATCTAAGGGCATTTAAAAAATAAAAAAATCTGACCCCTCCTCCAGAGGAACTATGCAAAATACTGCTTTGGGAGCCTATCTAAGATGAGGAATACGTTGGAGGACACAATCCACTCGAAGAACAAGTTACTTCTTACCTGGTAACGTTCTTTCGATTGGATGTTCCTCCAACGTATTCCTCATCGCCCTCCCAACCTACCCCTCTGTAGATTTTTTCCGGGTTATTGCCATCTCAAATCTCGCAAGGCTGATGCCTGTCTGCCAGCACAATCTACACAGTACAAGATCATAGATACAAAAGAGGGGAAAAACAGAACTGAGGCCAACGGGCGCTGCGCGTGCTACTTATACACCTGATGACGTCACCCTCGACGGAGGCCCTCAAGGGACTATCGACTCGACGCACAGCGCCCTCTGCCTAAAAAATTTCCGAAGAGCAGCAAAGCTGGATGGAATACATCTAAGATGAGGAATACGTTGGAGGAACATCCAATCGAAAGAACATTACCAGGTAAGAAGTAACTTGTTCTTCTGATGCATGGGAATCGGTTGACATGTTTTACAAAAGCTGCCATCTGGTGGTCCTGAGTAGCATAAATTGTTTACTTCAAAGGTTAAATGGCATAGACAGTGGTGTTCCTGCTACACTATCCCTAACTTAGTTGTCACGTATCAACCTCTGACACCAACCGTCAAAACTTCAGCTTGAAGACACTCCCCTCCAATTAGCAACTTAGATCTCTGCCTCAACGCCAACAAGACAGAGGTCCTTCTCATTGGGACGACTGCTCCTAGTTTCACCTTCACTCACTGGCCAGACTCCTTGTGTACCCTCCCCTCACCTATTTGTGAGGCAAAAAACCTTGGGATCATCTTTGACTCCTCTCTCTCCTTCTCTCCACACATTAGAGATCTTGCCAAGAAGCTCAATGTCTCCAGAGCCCTGGTTCTCTCTAGGCTTCACTACTGCAACAGCCTCTTCCTCAACCTTCCTCTTTCCTGCCTTTGCCCTAGAACTGCAAGACTTATCCTTGGCCTCAAGCCCACAGACTTCATTTCTCCTGCTCTAAAACCTCTCCACTGGCTCCCGGCGACTGCAAGGATCAAATTCGAAACCCTCTGCATCATCCACAAGGTTGTCTGGCCCTGGGACCTCTCTACAACCAGCTTTCTCTCCCGAAATACCACCCAGACAAAATCCTTCGGTCTTCTTGCTCCAACTCTCTGCAGGTCAAACGTTTCTCCAAGCAGAGCACGGAGGTAGATCCCTCTCCTCGGCTGGCTCCTCCCTCTGGAACAGGCTCCCTCCACCCCTCAGTCTTGAGCCAGATCTTCTTAAGTTCCAGAAACCTCTCAAGACCTTCCTTTTCTCATCTTCCTTCCCTCTCCCCTTCCGAAACTTTCCACCTACTGCTGTGACTGGGGCCGGGTCCCTTCAGAGTCATACAGGGACCAGACCACCCCCTCCCACTTCCCCCCAACATCCTTTGCCAGTATTTACCATCAGGCTCCCATTCCCAGACTATCCCAACCCAGTCCTCGTGTCCACTGCACTCTTCCTCACCCCCTGCCCCTTTCCCCTGGCACTTGCCGCCTTGGCCTGAACAGCAGTGAGTTACCCCACTCTTGCACTTCTCCCTCTATCTCCCACCCCCCTTGCACTTATCACCTTGTCATGCACTTGCATGGTAGGATTGTCACAAGGCCAATATAACCGTTTCTTTTTTCCTGTTGTTTTTTTCATATGATATTCCATGTTTCTCCCCTCTCCCCCACCTTAATGTCTTGCAGCGCCTAGAAACGCGTGTATAAGCGCCATACATATGTACAATAATTAAAATAAACTCTATGCTGTAGACTGACCACATTTGTAAGGTGGTGCAACAAGAAAACGATCAACCAAGTTGATCACCAGCAGAGATTTTTGGCTGCCTCTGTTCCTTTTAGACTGTGGCTTAGTATGCAATTCAATCAAGATCTATTTAGTAGGCCTAGCAGCTTACACCACCTTATACATGACTGTGTTGGTGAAGAGAACTAATGATCAAAACTTTCATGGAACAGGTAAAATGCTTTCTTCCTCTGGTGGTACACCCACCACCTGGTTTGAATCTAAATACAGTTCTACATAGACTCCTATGACCACCCCAACCCCTTTGAGTCTATGCACAAAGCTTCCCTACAAGATCTCACTTACAAGGTTGCTTTCCTCATTGCATCAATAATAAGGGTGAACTAACTCTTTGTAGGCCAATCTTTTGTCACAGTTCTAGGTTGGAATATGCAAATTGCTTACTAGCCGGTATTCCTTTAAATCTGCTTCATCGACTACAGAGTACTCAAAATGTGGCAGTTAGACTAATTTTGAAGTTACATAAACCAGACTGACTCCCAGGTATCCCTTCACTGGCTACTTGTTGGGTAGAGGATTGAATTTAAAATCATGTGCCTGGTTTTCAAGTGTCAATGGATCTGCTCCTTCTTACGTAGCTATTACAATTTCACATCAACCGCCGACTTGCTCTCTTCGCTAATCATTTGCTGTTGATGCCATCATCCCCATGTGTTTCCATATGTGAAAGATTTTCTATTTACGGACCTCGGGTATGGAACTCACTACTGCTATTTCTATATAAATATAGAATATAGGAAAGCTCTTAAAATCTTTTCAAGTGATAGGTGCTACATGTCCTGTTACTCATTAATTGTGCTCAGTGGCTTATTTTCTGGAAAATCTGCACCTATAAACGGTTTATTCCGCCTGGTGCCCTATATACATTCATCAATTGAGTTCACAAACATAAGGCTGTATTTGGAATTCACCCCTGTTGTCCACTAAGTTATTTTCCAAATTTCATGTGAAGAAGTCGATGGTTACAAGTTTTCGTTCACTATCTAAAAATGAGAGCGAGCGAGCACTTTACCCACATGTAAAGCACAGAGCGGTAGTGGTCTAGCTAGACAAAACAAAATCACTTGGGTCCTTCCTTACCCCTATCTCACCCTCTACCGGTGGTATGCTCCAGGGGTCTAACCTCTCTCCCTGGCTGTTCAATCAATACCTGGCACCTCTCGCCCACTGCATTGCTGCTCTCTGCTCCAATTTTCAGTGCTATATGGATGACACTCAGCTTGTTTTCAGGCTCCCCTCTGCCACCTCTTCTCCTTCTCTCATCTCTGTCTATCTGCCATCCAGGAGTGGAGTGCCGCCACCGATCTGACTTAATGTCAGTAAGACAGAGATTCTCCTCATCGGCACACCTGCCCCCTCCTTTCCTGTCACTCTGTGGCCGGCCTCCCTTGGCCCTCTTCCTGCTCCCACCTATGAGGCTAAGCACCTCAGGGTCATCTTCGACTCCACACTCTCCTTTTCTCCTCACATCTCTAAGAAGTCAAACTACCAACTGCAGCTTCCTTTTCTTCCCCCAGAAGAATCACTCGCATCAGTTCGGAAGCTGGAGCAGGAGCTCCGGACCACTGCCGATGCAGTTGGTTACAGCACCCCAGAAGGAAAAACCCATGCAGTCCGCATGGAGGTATGCTAGCGATCTGCAGCATTTGTAGGAATTAATTTTTGGGCTATTATTAGCGCTCATAGGCGCGGTAGCCAACATAATTTACTGCTACAATTGTCCTTTGTGGCAACTAGGCATCCGCTATGCACACAACCTGTGCTGCCTTCCTTTCTCTGGCAGCATTACCATTTCGCCATTAGAACACACGAGGTGTTCATAATTCCAAGATGGCCGCCCGTGTCGCTTGGGGGAACATCCACAGCCTGCCTCCCCACCAGAGCGCAGCCTCCTGTTGATTGGGCCATCCACTCCACTTATGAGCCTATCGGAAGGCGGCAGGCGAGAGCCGGCCCTTCCTGGGAAGGCCCTGAGGGTAAGGCCAGCAACTGTCCTGAGACTGTCCCGAGCCGACCAGAGCCCAGGGCCATACCCACTGCCCGTTTTCCCTGAGAGTAGCCAATAGCCTAGTCTGCCAATTCGAATCTAGATGACCTATTGCTTATGTATTTTGAAGTATTGCCTTTCTGGCCCACATTACAAAAACGCCCCTTCATCATGTGTGGTATCTGCCTAGCCCCCACAGTACAGTGCATGGTTCTTATGCATCCGACTCTACCAGATTTTGCCAGACTCACGTTGCCACATATGCTAATTGCCAGCAGCCTTACACTATAGAATCCTTATGCTTGCACATGCATCTTTAGCCCTAGTGTGAATTCTGTATCTAGGTGAACCCTGTTTGCACATGCATCTTTAGCCCTAGTGTGAATTCTGTATCTAGGTGAACCCTGTTTGCACATGCATATTTAGCCCTAGTGTGAATTCTGTATCTCGGTGAACCCTGTTTGCACATGCATCTTTAGCCCTAGCGTAAATCCTGTATCTAGGTGAACCCTGTTTGCACATGCATCTTTAGCCCTAGTGTGAATTCTGTATCTAGGTGAAGCCCGTTTGCACATGTATCTTTAGCCCTAGTGTGAATTCTGTATCTAGGTGAACCCTGTTTGCACATGCATTTTGCATCTAGCAACTAACTAGCATGCCTCCCCTGCTCAGTAGTTGGCTTGCCTGCTCCTTGCTCTTTTAATCGCCATAGTACTGTCCAACATGCCGCTTCTACATCCAACTACCATGCGTACGACCTTACCTAACTCCAACTCATCTAACAGCTCACCACTAACAATAATTGAGGCACTTCTAGTGCTGCCGCCTAGTATCCCCTGCCCCACTATAGACGGGAACACAAGACTCAGAGCTCGACTAGCCAAACTCCACGAGCCACTAGCCCGTTCCATGCCCACCACAAAGAGACTTAGTTCCACTCCCACCAGCCCAAACAACCTCAAATTTAAATCATCTCTGAACCACCATAATAATTCTCTACTTTATCCCACCAACCAGAGAAGTACTAAATCCACACACAAATTGTCAGCCTCTACTACCACTACACCCATAGTGAGCCCCCAAATCAAGGGAGCTCTAATCAACGCTAGATCAATAGTAGCTCATGCAACTGAAATTGCAGATCTAATCATCAATGAAGACCTGGACCTCCTTGCTATCAGAGAGACCTGGCTCCATCCGGCAGCAGGCTCCATGCTTATGCTAGCAGTCCCTGATAATTACAACATCCTGAGACAAGACCGACCTAACTCTAGAGGAGGTGGTATTGCCATCATTCATAAATGTAGCCTTCCTATAAGAGTAGCTACCACCATCAGTGTCCCTTCTTGCGAACTACTCTCAGCCAAAGTTCCCATTACCAATGCCCAAACCCTCAACATCCATGTGATCTATCACCCTCCAGGCCCTTTAGGCACATTTGACGAGGATCTTAACACTATTCTATCCACTAACCTAAAAAACGCCACACAGGTACTCACCCTTGGAGACTTGAACATGGGTTTCAACGACCCCGAAGACCAAGCCGCCACCACCACGTTTAACACCCTCAACGAATTAGGATTTACTCAAAGAAGCCTGAAACCCACCCATGACAAGGGCAGAATACTTGACTGGGTGGCTGACTATAACTGCTCAGTTAACATCACTGACATTTCACCACTTGCCTGGACTGACCACCACCTGGTATCATTCTCGCTGTCCACCACTAGACCTCCTCCTACGCAGTCTAGTAGGGCCCCACCCACACTCGCGAGAAACAAAAAGAGCATCACGGTGGAGAGACTTATCCCCAACCTACTCCCCATACTGAACACACTCCCTGACAACCTGGATGCTGAGACCCTGGTTGAGGAATACAATAAAATTATGTCCACTTCCCTCGACTTAATCGCCCCTCTCAAACTCAGGCCAAGCAAGCCCAAAACGCACTTGAACAAATGACACACACCATTCCTCAAAAACTTAAGACAGCAAAAAAGAAACTGCGAAACCACCTGGAAAAAAAACCCATCAGTAGCTAATAAAAGCAAACTCACCAAACTAGCGGCCCTGTATAAAAAAGAAATCTTGCTAGCAAAACGTACCTCCTTTGACTCCCGTATCTGCCAAGCCAGCTCAAACACGAAGGAACTATTCTCTATTCTGAAAGAAGTAGAAACCCCCATAGCACCACCAGACACCTGCATTAAAGACAAGAACTGGTGCACCGAAATCCAAAATGCCTTAGCCAACAAAATCGCTACTTTACAAAATAAAATATCTTGTAAAAAAGCATCCCTGAACAACCCTGCCTTGTCCAAGCTACCCGAGAAGCAGACTACAAGCGAATATACCCGATTCAATTTCACCAAAGTGACCATACTCGAAGTTGAAAAAATCTGGTCCTTGAAGCCCTCTAATTGCCAGGGAGACCTATGTCCAGCACAACTAATAAAAGACGCTGCCCGCGACCTCTCCCCATTTATCACAAAGCTAATCAATGCCTCCTTCTCCACTGGATCCATCCCAATCAGTCTAAAACAATCCTGGGTACTACCATTACTAAAAAAACCTACACTTGACCCAGCTACCCCTACCAATTACAGACCCATAACAAATGTACCATTCCGCCTGAAAATCCTGGACAAGGTCGCCTATGTTCAAATACAGAAGCACCTGGAAGAACACTACCTGCTAGGAGCCAGACAATCAGGCTTCCGACCCCAACATGGGACTGAGACAGCTCTTATCGACTTTAAAACACAGATCAACCTGCTCAGAGACAATGGCCAAGCAGCCTTACTCCTCCTCCTCGACCTCTCTGCAGCATTCGACCTGGTCGACCACTCGGTACTATGCACTCACCTACACACGGCCGCCCACTTCTCCCCTGAGGCCATTACATGGATTAGATCTTTCCTCGATGGCAGAACCATGAGGGTTTTTTCTCCCACAGATGCTGCAGACCCCATACCCATCACCTGTGGCGTACCACAGGGTTCCTGTGTCTCCCCTACACTGTATAACATATTTACCAAGCCCCTTTTCGATGATCTGGATCATCTCGGTATCACCTACACTAACTATGCAGATGATAACCAGATCCTCCTTCCGCTTTCTGGAAATTATGGAAAGGATTTGGCCTTGGTGAATAGGGTTTACATCATCATCCAGGCATGGATGGCCACTCATGGACTATGCCTGAATGATGATAAAACTGAACTTATCACCTTGGGTACCACTGCCAGCATAAATAAATTAAGCCCAGCCTACTCATCCTTCATGATCGATGGCAACACGATCAAAGTGGGACACGAAGTCAAAACATTGGGATTCTACCTTGACTCCAACTTCTCTTTCAACAGACAGGTGAACTCACTAGCCTCCTCCACAGCTTACATGTGTAAATAGATCCGTGCAGCCAAACCTTTTCTATCCGATACCAGCTGCCTGACCCTGGCCAGAGCCCTCATACTATCCCGCTTAAACTACTGTAACACGCTTTATCTTGGGTCATCCAAAGCCACCGCCAGCAAACTACAAACCCTCCAGAATAATGCACTCAGAGCAGCACTGGGCATCTCCAGAAGAGACCACATCACAGCACACAGCCAGCAGAACAACCGGACCCCTATCACAGACAGAATCTCTCTAAAAACTGCTTCACTCACCCACAAGTCCCTCAATAACGCGGCCCCCATCTACCTGATCGACAGATTTCACAGACAGACATCCTTGAGACCGACAAGGACAGCATATAGAGACTGCCTCTCCGTCCATAACTACAAACGCTCTACCATAGGAGGCAACAGCTTCCCAGTGAAAGCGGCTAAACTATGGAACTCCCTACCACCCACTCTTATAATGGACTTACCCTACCAAAAATTCCGTTCCAAGATGATGTCTTGGCTGAAGACAGCCGCTGTCTAAACAAACTGAGCTAGGTTCTGCTCCTCCCTCTTGTCACTTGGACATACCGGACACACAATTGTTAACTGTATATATGTATATATTCTTGCTTTTCTTCCATTATTACTGTGTATATGCCATGCATATATTGTATTGCCTGCAACTAAGCTTCGCAAATTCCTGTATCTGCTGCGCCCTGTTACCCTAGGGTATTCCGGCGCATTACAAATAATAAACAAACATCACTGTCTCTAGAGCTCTGGTTCTCTCTAGGCTGGACTACTGCAACAGCCTCTTTCTAAATCTGCTTGCTTCTACTCTCTGCCCTCTGCAACACATCCAGAATGTGACTGTGAGACTTGTCCTTGGCCTCAAGCCCAGGGATCGTATCTCTCCAGCACTGAAATCTCTGCATTGGCTCCCAGTGGCTGCAAGGATTACGTTCTAGACCCCCTGCATTGTCCACAAGGCCTTCTGGGGCTTGGGTCCTCAATACCTCCAACTCTCTCTTCGTAAATACCTTTCTACTCGAGCTCTTCGCTCCTCCACCCCCAACTGCCCCACGGTCAGTCACCTCTCCAAGCAAACAAGTTGGTGGTAGATCTCTTCCTTCGGCTGGGGCCTCCCTCTGCAACAGCCTCCCTGCCTCAAACTCGAGGAGAATCCTCTCTGCTTCCCGAAGCACCTCAAGACCTTCTTCTTTGCTTCTGCCTTCTCTCTTCCTCTCACCTGCTGATTTCCTGTCTGAAACTGCACTGGCCACCTGACTACCTTCTGATTTCGGGCCCAGGTCCCTACCCGCCCGTGCCCAGTTGCACACCCGCACTGCCTCCCAGCAACCCTTGCACTTGGGTCTGTATCTGTAACCCTACAGATAACCCACCAGCACTTTTGGAAACCTGCTGTCTGCACTTACCCTTGAACCTGCCACCTTCTGGCCGCACTTCTTATTGTTTTGATCCCACGTACAGCACTGCTACCTCCCCCCCTCTTTACGCTGGCACTTTTCCCCTTCCCCCGCACTTGCGCAATCTCAGTGTCACTTGGCCTAGTAAGATTGTTGTCTGTCCTCCCTCTGTTCCCCATTCCTTGCCTTGTCGCGCCTTGAAACACTTGTGTATAGGCGTGTTACAAATGCCATATCATAGCATATCACTGTGTAAAGTCAGTCATGTTGTTTCTTTTGCAACAAGAAGTAAAGTATCTCCAGTCACTAAATATACCATTGCAAAGTGGATTGTATGCTGCATTGAACTCTGCTACACATTGACACACAATCCTTTTCATTGCAAACAACCCATTGAATGCAATTTACCAAGTAACCTGGATTTCAGAATACACTCACACAAGACTTTTTTGCAGGTACACAAGCAGGCTCAGACCCACAGGCGTGGCAAGCTATACATTTATTTTTAACTGCTCATATCTGCCTTTAGTCTCTACAGTGCTCTGACACTTACGCAAAGCTAAAATTATTTTTAGCACAATAATTGGTGAGCAATTTCATTTAGTAGTAATGAAGTCGCTTGTTGACATAATCAGCAAAGTTAATCATTCATGATTTTGTGCATCAACTTATTTATTCCACTTGTTAAGTTACAGGAATTAATATTATTACAATGTTTCCAATCATATTTTATGATTTCATTGGTCTAGGGCGGCTTCTTGTAAAATGTACAGAAATTCATACTCTCACAATCAAAGTATTGAAATGTGCCCTGATACTTTTTGAATGAGGATGTATAGGAAACATGGGTTTAACTATGAATAATAATGTTAATGTGAGACATACTCCCTGAGCATACAGGCAGTATTTTAAATCGGAGATTGCAAGATAAAATTCTAATAATACATGGAGAATCAAACTTGGGAAGGTTACATGATAGGACACATGGAAAACCCGTCAAGGGTCATGCGCTCATGTGGAGTGATGCAATTAAGAGGCATCTATGTGAGGTGATGTAATTAAGATGCCACTCAATTTTCTGTGTTCTAATACAGAGCGCAGTAATAAATTGACATAATGTTATGTGTGATATGTCTTGGCATGGGTGGGCATGATGTGGGCTTTTAAAAAGGCACCGTTGTTATTAGGTACCATTCACAGCTTAAAATGGCCGCCATGTATGGTATAAAATTTAACTTCTATCGGGATACCGTGCACGAAAGTATAATTCTTCACATTGTTGAGTGTGGCATAAACTGACCTGGAGCACTAAATACAAAAGGAACCTACGTTCGGAACTGAATCAAACTTGTTATTTAAGAAAGGTAATGATGACAGAGTGCATAAACTCTATAGATAGGTCACCTTTCCAAGCTGGCGGATACACATTTGGATATAAAAAGCAGGGTCCGTTGTGCAGCGTCTCGGAAATGCAAAAACACCAATTGATGCCTAAAGGCTGTGTGAAGACGGGATACATCCTGTTGTATGGTATCGTAAGCTTTGGGGATTACTAAAGCTTTGATGCAAGTGCCAGTATATATTATTTGAGAAGTAACGAATACCTGGCTCATGTTTGTAGTTGTTACAGTTGAATTCATTACAAGACTTTGGCTGGTGGAAAATATTGGATCGAATTATTGTATAAGATTGAAATATAATAATGGTAGTGACCAGATTGTATTAGGACCGACTTGGAATAATAAAGAGTTTAGGTAAGTTGCAAGCTAATTATTTCATTGAGTTAACATTTGGGTTTAGATAATAAATTCAGTTTGTCTTTTAAATCTTATTCAGCCTATGTTATGTTCAGGACGCTACACATAAATTGTGTAAAAAAAAAAAAAAAACAATTTATGTTTTGATTACTCACATGGAAGGTTATGATAGTCATCACAAACAGGGTAGGTCTACAGGATTTTGGAAATAAAGTATAAAATGTACAAGCAAAAGGGAATATGTAATTTGATGCGACTTGTTACATGAGACGTGAGTATATGGCACATGTGATGTAGCTCTATTTGGGTGATTAATTGAATGTCACGTTACATTCCTTTGTAGACAAGTTACTTACGCATTAGCCATGAAGAAGCTCCTTAGCCTCTCTTGAAATAGAATCGGGGGCTATGTGAAACACGTGTCGGCTTGCACTTCGATGAATCCTAGTTTTTCAATAAACTGTGATATGTTGTTTTAAAGTATGTCTGTTGGATTACAATTGTGTGCTATGTTAATTAAAAGAAATTGGTAGGGAAACTTGAGAATCTCTATGATTGCAATGTTTCAAACTTATTGATGAAAACAGAATTGAGTGTGGTGCAGTAAGAGGTGTTAGTGATTATGAGGTGCGTTGTTCCTATTAGTAGTCTGAACAGGTCAGCACTTCACATCACTATTGCAGCGCAGCCCCATCGACCATCTAATAGTATTTGTTTACTTAATAGGACTCTAATAGGTGCAGGGAGATCTATTGATAAGGAACCTGTATTTTGTTTCACATATTTAATGACTTAATTACCCTAGGATGCCATGCACATTTAAAATGTGTTTTGCACTGCGGTGGGTATTAAATGCTGCCTTTTATGCTTCCTCAGAGCCTCCTTAATATTTTGATGCTTTTTGACGCCATACAGGATATCTCATAATAATGTAAACATCCTTGTTAACCTGTTCCGACCGGGATTGCCCAGGGTCCAAACCCCCTGTTCAGAGTACAGGTAAACATGTGCCGACATGTCTTTTCCCCCTCTGTCTCTCCAGGCCGTCACCAGTCAACGACATTGCCCCTCCTCGAAGGCATGGACTCTGCAATGCAGCAACCTCACCCACATCATCAGCCCCAAGATCAGCAGCACCCTTCACCAACACAGAAGTTGCTTGCCAACATCTGCTCAGCTATCACCCATCCAGCAGACATCGCCGACCTCATCACTACATACGACCTCAACACCATCTTCATCACCGAGACCTGGCTGACAACCACATCCTAGATGTCTTTGTCCCCGACGGCTACAGCAGTCATACACAAGACCTTATGGCCCTGCACCAGACTTGACATTGACAACATTGGGTCTTTCAAAGTCCTCCCCTGCCATTTCCCGGTCTCCCCGACGGAAACAGTCACCTCCCATCTCATCTATAGACCTCCCCCCCCCCCCCAAACCCAACATCACCTTCATCAGACTTCACTGACCTGGTACCCATCATGTCCCTCACATCCATCATCCTAGGCTACTTCAACTTGTCAGGCAACAAGGCCACCAAACCGATGAAGGAAGCTCTCCTCGGCCTTCTCTACACCCACAGCCTCAAACATCACACGAAAGACCCAACACACGAGAAATGTAACATCCTCGACCTAATCATCAACGCACTGTCTTCCCTCCACTAGAGCTCTCCTCTCCTGCTTGACTGGTCTGACCACCTTGCTGTGGCTTTCAACATCCTGCATACCACACCAGTCGAGCACTCCCAGCAGAAACCCATCAGACAAATCTTCAGGTCCTTCAAGAACGTCCTTGTGGAAGCCCTCACGGAAAACCTTGCCAACCTCCACCGTACATGGACTGAACATCCCCAACTGAACTACAACTCTCTGCTGGAAGCACGCTCAATGCCACCCTTTCAGCCTCCATCGTCTGAAACAATGCACCTGCAAACGAAAACAGTCTGCACCCTGATACAAGCAAGAACTCATCCTCTGCAAATGCGTAATGAGGAAACAAGATAAAACCTGGTGCTCCTCAAGGAACTCTGAGCAACCTGCTGACAACTAATCAACACAGCCAAGACCACCTACTATCAGAATACCATGGCAGAAGCAGACTACAAAAGCAGAGCCCTCTTCAAAGCAGTCAAGCACTGCATCAACCCGCGACCTGGCCCTGCCATACCACACCATCAAAAAATCCACCGCCATCAACACTTTCTTCATCGGCAAAATCAGCAAAATTTGCCAGCACATAGACACCAGCTCTGTATCCACAGGCCCACCTCACGTACCCCCTTGCAAATCTCCAGACCCTGGACATTATTAAAAACACTCTCGACAGAGACCTGGTAGAAACCTTGGCAGCCCTCAAAGCCACATTGTATACAGACATCCTCCCAGCATCCATCCTCAAGACCCTCCTTGCAAAATCTCACCTTCCCTACCTGCAGATCATAAACAGCTCCCTAACTCGAGGCACCTTCCAATCGACCCTAAAAACAGGACAATTCCTCCCTCTACTAAGGAAACCCACTTTGGATCCCAACAACATAGGTAAATATCTCCCCATCTTCCCTTCCTAGGTAAGATCGAGAAGGTGGACACCTGCAGCAACACATCAACACCAATGATCTCCTCCAAACCTACAAATACGGGTACAGACCCAGATGCAGCACGGAGACAGCAATCATGCAGGTGGTCAACTACGCCCTCGACATCCTTGACTACAGCCACCCCTGGTTCTAATTGACCTCTTGGCCGCTTTCGACACCGTAGACCACCAGGCGCTTAGGGACACTTTACATCGGTGCATGTTGATCAGCAACCTTGTTCTACACTGGTGAAAGTCCTACCTCGCCAACCACCAGCAGTTTGTTCAGATGGACGCCTCTACATCGCCAATGCTACCCGTCGGCTATGGAGTTCCTCAGGTTTCATCCTCTCCCCAGTGATCTTCAATCTATACCTTGGGCCGCTGGGTGCCCTCCTAGCCACACACAACATCCACCAATACACCGACAACACACAGCTTACCTCAAGATCGACTCCATCAAGGAAATCTATAGGCTCAAAACCCTCACATTCCCCTTGGAAGGGAAGTTCCTCTATGCCCCCACCCCCTAACCCAAATACCCCTGGTGGCTCGATTGTTAAATGCCTTCAGGCAGCATCGGTGCAAATTGATCGTAGTGGCCCCTGCCTGGCTGAGACACTTCTGGTATTCGCCCGATTACATTTTCTGTGCATCTGCTTTCCAGGAGCAGCAGTGCTGTGCTCCACCACAACCCATCCTCACTGCACCTGACGGCCTGGTTCTTGTGCTCCTAGAATTAAGCGATATACTGCTGCTCTAGGTTGCAAGGACCTTCTAGCGCAAGGAAGCGCTCCTTCCACACTTATATGTTACAAGAATAAATGGACACGTTTGAAAGTCGTATACCACGCTACAGCCAGCCACATTACAGGTCAGAAAATATTTGATATCAAGATAATCCTTCCAAAGCTCCACTGTTTTGCAAGGTCACAATGATAAATTCTCCACCCTACTTGGAGGAAAAGCTCACTCTCTCTGGCCAACGAAGAACAAGAAGCCATGTCATTGCCACATTCTAAACTAGGCACTACAAAAAGGAGAACACTACAAGACCACAGTACTGCTAAACTCCCATACTGTGAAACTGTCTACACACTTGTATTAAGTAGAAAAAGAAGGTCGGGCGCGCACTCTGGTTCCATGTCATTTAATCCTGATGTAAGTAATAACAGGGTTGAATCCCAACACAGTTCAAAAAATAATAACAGGGCTGAATCCCAGATGCAAATAGTCCCAACAATGTTCAAAAATTACCAGGGTTAAATCCCAACTGCTACAGTTCCAAAGCACAATAGTTAGTTCTACTCCTCCAAGTACTTTCAAGTCTCAAACTCTCATCAGGGAGGCTGTGTTAGCTGTGTTTCTTTTCAGGTGTTGCTAATTACTTTTTTCAATTTCAGTCTCAAAGGATTCTGGTTGTTGTAGTGATGGCACAAGTGTTTCATTCAGGAGACCAGGAACCAACTCCCCTCCAAACACAAATCTTACCCACAATTTGGGGAGGGGGGAAAACCATGAATATGGCTCTCCAAAGTGGGGGCATAATAGCCCCGGTGCTGCTGCCTCTGGAGCCCGGGGCTATTAAGCCCCCACTTTGGAGAGCACACTTGTATTGGCACACTTGTATTAGACTGGGCCCCTCGCACCTGCAAACACTTGGCCCATGACTTTGGAGGTCCTTATGCCTTCAACTCCTGTTGACGTATCCCTTCTTTTGTACCAACGTACCATCTTGAAGTACTTCCCTCTGCATGACTTTGGGAGCTCTGTATTTGTATTAGCAGTTTTTCTTGGATCTAGGTGTAGATGCTATTCTATTAGTCAAAAGTAGATGAGATGAGCTAATCTCCAGGACCAAGACACGTTTCTGTGTCAACTGAAAAAAGTGCAGTATTGCTTTAAGGCTGCAAAAATAGGACACAATGTATAACAGCAAATTCATTGTTTATCAACAAAGAGGTCCCTGTTATATCACACCCAGGTTTCATAGTTTCTGAGTGGGTGATGGTGGAGGGCCCAAGGGATTAAGCCAGTGGAAAGTCAGTGAGGATGGATTAGTTGTGCAGTTGAACAGGAACTCTGCTGTTTCACGATTGAGAGATAGGACATTTGTTTGCATCCAGCATTGAACTTGGATCAGGTAGTTTGTAATACCATGGTGACAATGATTCATCATCTATTTTTAGATTGTAACTGGGTAACCCACTCTACATCGGCCATCTTGTTATTCACATTATGTATGCATAGCGCCATGATCCACTAACTATAAAACGTCTCTTCTGCTATGAAATGAAATGAAACTCGAAGACCCAAAATGGCTCTAGATTGAGGTTGCAGCTGTGCAGTGTTGGTGTTTCTTTGATTGACAAAGTGAACATTTCCCCCTTTTCTTTCCAGGATGTGTTAACTCTTTCAAGCAGTGATGACAGTGAGGTTGGCAGCAAAAAGAAACTTCCAGGACCAGCTGCAACAGCTGCCAATGACAGTGATGATATCCAAACCATCTCATCTGGCTCTGAGGATGAAACAGATGACAAGAAGAACCTAACAGCCAACACGGGTAGGTGCTGCTTCTAGTTTCATAACAGGCTGAGGTCTGGATCCTACCTTGCATCTCTTTTTAACATCGCGGTTTGGGTATCGCTTAATTTTCTATGGTCTTCAAGATATCAATATTGTGTCCAAATTTAATGGAGCCACGACAATGAATAATTCACTCCAATAAAGTTAAGTTTTGCATCAAGACTTCTACCTACATTCAAAGCTTTGTGCATCTCAAATATGCAAGATTTAACATTTTGTTTTATTTATTTAATGGGATATGGTTTACATTAAACCTTTCACATCATAATACAAACATCTGCACCAATACATAAAAATATTATATGTATGTTTACTTAACAAATACATTCATAATTTCTAACAAAAAATACTAATACAAGTCATACATACATTTCAATCAAGGTTGTTTCTATAAATTCTGCTTGGCAGAATTTCATAGAGCAGCATTAAAAAACAAGTAAGGGCTAAAATCATTGAGATTTGCCGATCTCTGTACCCTCTTTACCACATATACAAACAAACTTTATGAAGTGCAGCGTTTTAAGTTTGTTTAAAACTGGACATGACATCATAAGGTGTTTCATGGTTTCTAGGGCCAGAGGATCCTTACTCATCCTAGCGCACCTGACTTCCACGGTGGAGACCAGATTAATTTGAATCTAAGGTAGATATTCCCACCCATTTAAACCATTCCAACCGCTTGACCGTCCCACCCTACAGACTGAAACGAGCTGGGGGCACAAGTTTCCCTGCCATCGCCATTGGACACAGGAACACCCTGTTTGCCCAGGAAACCCCAGCCGAAGGAAACCTCCAGACCCCACTGACACTGGCCCCGGCCCTCACTGTACAACTGTCTTCTATTGTAGTATGACCTAACTCCATACCTGTATCTCTGTTCTACACCTATTCCTCTGTACTTGTATCAGTGTGTCCTATTCCTGTAACCTGCACCCTGATGCCTCTGGGTTTGGCGCACACTACAAATGTTAAATAATCCTTTCTAATTGCAGGAAGACAGAGCAAATATTTGGGTAAAAAATCTGGGATAAGACGACTATTCCTTATAAAGCTGGTAACAGCACATTTTCTCTGAGGTCATATATCAGTCTAATTGGAAAACGTTTTTTTATACTTTAATGGGTTTGAAATTAAACTGCTGGAGCTTACACATAGTATCCTTCACATATCCTCACTTGTCTTAGCGAACTCACCTAATGAAGCATTTTCCTCATTAAGAAAGCGGTTGAGGGATTCTAAAAAGGCCGCCGACCAGTGACCAACCTAATTAAAGTTCTCCTGTCCCCGACCCTTTCAACTTCGGTAAATCTGCATTAATCCCCTCCCCAGGTGCGGACTGAAAGTGCAGTGGAAGCAGAAAAGGAGCGGACTTGACCACAATTCTGGTGGCTGGAAGCAAGGGATTTAAATGCAGCGTATTTCAGCTCCGAACGCACAGCCGAGTGGGCAAACCCAGTGGGAGCCTCCAGGAGTGAAGCTCGGGCCCGCCGACGAGAAGAGGAGGAACGCACTGTGGCAGCCCCGGAAAGCATAGAAGGTGCAGCGCAGGAGAGGAAGAGCCCCTACGGCGGGACTCTGAGGCAAGCGGAGAACATGTGAGGAGTGACAGCTGCTACACTCCCCAAGGAGAGCAAGTCCGGTACAGGGGCCGAGCCAGCCGGAGTAGAGGAAAGATTTTCCGGGTGGATTCCGGGCCACCTGAGGTGAGAAAGGCGGCCTGTACCAGGAATGAGGAGGCAGGAGGAGTGGCCCGAGGAGGAGGAGCAGAGGAGAGATTGCGGGGAGAGGCACCATCACAAAGGAAGCAGAGGGAAGAGAAAACCATAGCAAGGAAATCGAGAGGGATGAGTCGCTGCTGAGGGCAGCAGGCGAAACTCGGCGGCAGATCACCATATGAGCCCAGCCTGGGGTGGAGGAGAGAGGAAGGCCCAGAAACAAGGACAGAGGGGCCATGGCACCCCATATTGAACTGTAACAGGTGGTGAAGGGGGACAAAAATGTAACACCTACGCAAAGGCCCCAGAGAAGGTAGGCAAAGCTACAGGGAACCCAATGACGGAGGGGACAACTTTCAACAGGTTCAGCGACCAATCTAGCACGTGGAAAGCCCACAGTGTTAAAGGGAGAAATGTCAAAAAAACAAGGGGAAGGACTCCCAAACACTGGCGAAAAACACAAAAACAAAAAAACTGGAAGGTGCAATACAAAAAATGTGGAGGAGGGACCCAGGATCTCTAGCTGAAAGGGAAAGCAGCCTAGAAAGACAAGAATCCATGGGGCACCAAAGTGAAGATCTAGAGGTCACACCGGACATCCTAAAAGAGTATTTCTAGGACTTTGGGGACAAAATTGCTGGGACGGTCCAAGCACAACTGGACAAGATGCGGGAGCATCTGGCCTCAACCCTGCATAAAGATAAAAGGTGGTGATGTCACAAAATTGGAGGAGAGTGTGGACACCAATGAGACAGCACTCCAGGAGCTCACAGAAGAAGCACGGAAAACAGACAAACACCTAATGGAGCACCTAGCGCAAGCAACCCACAACCTGGACATGCAAACGGATGAAGATTAGGGTAAAGGGCCTCTCTGAAGAAGCGCAGGATAAGGACCTGAAGGAGACAATTCTGCGAATATTCACTGATTTGGCAAAACTGAAAGATAAAGCTTAGTTGAGACTGGACCGAGTCCACAGAGTGGGCCCATTGAGGAAAGAACCAGAGCGAGACAGAGAGATGTCCTGGCGGTCTTGCACGATTACTCCTATAAATGAGAAATACTGGGGGGCGACGCGAAAGGTGAAAGTTGTCTTACAACGTCTCAGAGCTGCAACTCTTCCAAGATCTGTCCCAGATAACACTGCTCAATAAGGGGAAGATGGGCCCGGTGGCAAGCTTTCTTCGCGAGAAAGACATTCGGTATCGATGGACATTCCCCTTTGGCATGGTTTTCGAATGGGATGGAAGGCAGCACAGGATATCGACTTGCAGGGAAGGAGCAGACATACTAGGCATAGAGGAAGATGGAGAAGAACCAAGCTCCCCGACAAAACCAAAGCGAGATAATAGAAAAGATTGAGAATGAACATCGGTGCAGCATAAAATGTAAAGAAAAAAGGCAAATCGTGGGACAAGACAGAAGTTCATGGTCGGCGCCCAGAGGTCCCAACGACCGCGCTGAAGAACTTAATGAGTCTGTGGTAAAGATTTTACTGCACAATACCGAGAACGTAAGGAAGCCTGGGGAGGGTAAGATGTGTTAACATGCAGGGGTCGGGCGGCAGGAGGGTTAGGATCTAGATATGGCCTTGATGGAGCCTGCAGAAGGGGCAACTGGGTTGAAAGATGGATTCGATCCCCGGGAAGGTGAGTCGGCAGGGGCTAGAGGGCCATCGAGTCTAAGGAGTCCCAGGGTTCTCGGTCCCGGAGTGGTTCCCGCCATTCCTCCCCCTTGTCTCAGCATTCTGGGAAGCGTCGTCATCGGTCCCCTTCCCCATCCTCCTCGGAGGATGGAGCTGTAAGGAAAGTGACTTGTCCAACAAAGTCCTCGACTCCGGAGGAATGGGCTGCCTTCAGGGAGCAGATGCTGGTGATTTTCCAATCCCAGGGCACAGTTCCGTCCGCGCCTTCTGATGAAGCTGGCAAGGAACAGTCTCGATCCGTGGCTCGTGCGCCTTCGTGTCCTCGAAGTGATCCTCATCGGGAACCTTCGAGGTCCCGTTCGGACAAGGCTCAGGATGGCCACAAGAGATGTGCTTCCAGGTCTCAGTCCTCGTCCCCAGCGAGACCGCAGAAACCTGCTAAGGGCACAAGTTCGGTGTTGACTCTGTTGTTGCTGTGTACGTCGGATACAGACGTCGAAGCTTTGCTTTTGTACCAGCCCTAGGTGCCGTTGTAGACGCTGAAACCCTCGACGCCGAAGCCTTTGGGCCTTTTGGTCGGGATTTGCCGTCGGAGATCCCTGGTACTGTGGATCCTCCAAGGAAGGCTACTTCCAATTCTGTAAGGCCTGTTAATGACTCCAGACCCTCAACTGTCCCGAGACAGGACTACTTTTACCTCCCTCTGGATGACATCTATGAGGAGGAGAGGACAGTTTTAGATTTTGACCCTGTTGACCCTCCTGTATTTTCTGGGGAGAGTCAACTGGAAGAGTTAAGGCAATCTCTTCATGATCCAGTGGATTAGGCACTTCTCCTGAGGTGGAGTTTGGCAGGCCTGACGCCTGGGGCTCATGACGAGTCGTCCTAAAGGAGACTGATGGCTAGGTCACTGAATATCTTGGTTGATCATCTACTCCTGAAGCTTTTGTTCAGGATGACTTGACGGATATTCTGGATCGAGGTCCCGTCTTCTGACCCAGTGTTACCTTTTCATTTGACCTTGCCGAAAAGGGTGGCGGCTGCTTGGCAGACCCCGGAGTCTCTTCCAGCAGTTAACAAATCATTCACTAAGAAATGCTGCCCTTCCAGTAGCGACCCCAGCTATCTTTCATCTCACCCCACTCCTGACAGTCTGGTGGTTCAGGTGGTTACGGCCACATCGAGGCAGGTGGCGTACCCTACCATCCCTCCTGATAGGGATGACAAACGCTTTGACGGTTGGGCACGCAAGGCGTTTCCTGCAGGGAGTATGGCGCTGAAATCAGCCAACTCCACTTGTGCTTTTGCAAGATTTTCACATACCCTGTCGAATTATTTCTCTTGCGGCTGAGCATATTCCCGGAGGGGAAGAAAGGGATGGGTTCCTTTCTCTCGTACAAGATGGCAAGGACGCCATGTGTGAATCCCTTCGGTTGGGTTTGGACACGGCCGACAGTGTTAGCCGGTAGATGGCTCCGAGCACCGTTATACGCAGATTTGCGTGGTTGCGGAAGTCGGGTTTTGCTCCGGATGTGCAAGCCCATCTTTTGAACATGCCCTTTGATGGCGCGCATTTGTTTGACAGCAAGGCTGACAAGAGGGATTGCAGAACTCCAAAGCTGCTGTGAAATCTTTAAGCAGAGCTGTGCATCAACCTCCGCCTTTTCGTCCTAAGGGACAGCGGGGAGGTTCTTTTCGTTACTACTCCTCCTTTGGTAGAACGAGAGGAGCCGCCAGTCAAAGGGGTCAACGTAATAGTATCCGTGGTGGTCGAGGAAATGGAGGTGCCAAAGCCGCTCAGGCAGCTGCCTCATTTCCTTCAGGCACTGCTGCAGCTGCTCCAAAACAGTTATGAGGCCATGTCCCATGGTTTGGCGGTTGGGGGCAGACTGTCTCAGCATCTCGAAGAATGGCGAGCTATTACTTAGGATGCGTGGGTTCTGGATACAATAGCCCTGGCTACTGCCTTCCCTTCCTACAGCGGCCTCACGACAAACCACCGGGGAATCTCTTTGAAACTTCCAGATCCGCTCCTTGTGCAGGAAATCTTGACCCTGCTAGAGAAAGGCGCTATAGAACTGGGATGGTATTCCCCATATTTTTTTATTCCAAAGAAAGACGGGGGGGATTGAGACCCATCCTGGATTTGGGTTGGTTGAACAAACATCTCAGGAAGGACAAGTTAAAGATGGTCACTCTTTCTGAAGTCTACCAGGCCCTTCAACTTCACGATTGGTTGGTGTCTCTGGACCTACAGGATGCTTACTTTCATGTGCTGATTCATCCCAAGCACAAAGTGCCTGAGGTTTGCGGCTGGCGACTCGCACTTTTAGTTTCGGGTCTTACCATTCGGATTGACCTCCGCCGACGAGGATCTTCACCAAGCTAATAGTGGTGGTGGCAGCGTATCTTAGGCGAGGGGGGGGGGGTTCACGACTAACCCTACCCGGACGACTGGCTGATCCGTGCGCGGCTCTCCCGAGCAAGCATTGGATCACCTCGGTCTCAACTGCCGCTCCCTCCACAAGTTGGGCTTCTCCCTCAATTTCAAGAAGTCACATCTGACACCTTCCCAACAGTTCCAGTACATTGGGGCTGTGTTGGACACCTCCTTGGGGAAGTGGTCGCCTCCCAAGGTAAGGGCTCATCACATTGTACAGATGGTGGACAACTTTCAACGTGCCCACAGTCTCCCGGCTTTCGCATTCTAAAGGTTGCTTGGCCTCATGGCATCCTGCACTTTTCTGGTGCCAGAGGCGAGGCTGAGGATGAGATCCCTGCAATGGATCCCCAAGATGCAGTGGTCGCAGTTCTCAGGCAGGATGTTGGATCCCGTTCAGATTCCAATCTCGGTCTCCCAGGATCTTCTGTGGTGGGCCAACGAAGGGAACCTGATGAAGGGGGAGCCGTTTTGGCAACCGTGGCTGGAGGTGACTGTAGTAACGGATGCTTCCCTGATGGATGGGGAGCTCATGCCGAAGACTTGACCACCAGCGGTCGTTGGTGTCCGTCGGAGTCCAAACTCCACATCAACCTGTTAGAGCTGAGGGCCATCAGGCTGTGCTGGGGAAGAGTGCCCTGATCATGACGGACAACACAGTGGCCATGCATGACCTCAAAAAAAGGGGGGGCGGTGGGGAGGTGGGGTCCCTCCCGTTGTGCAGAGAGGCAATGCAGCTCTGGTTCTGGGCAATCCAGCAGAGAGATTTTGCTCTCAGCAGTTCATCTGGCCGGAGAGGACACTGCGGCAGCAGATGCTCTGAGCAGGCAGAGCGCGATCTCTCACAAATGTGAGTTGGCTCAGGAAGTCCTTCTGGAGATCTTAGCCCTTTGGGGAATCCCACAAGTGGAACTCTTTGCCACAAGTGCCAACCGGAAGTGCCAGAGATTCTGCTCAAGGGAATTTCCTCCGAGAGGAGCCTTAGGAGACTCATTCGTAGTGGATTGGTCATTCCCACTGCTGTACGCATTTCCTCCAGTCCCTGTCATTCCTCATGGTTTAAGGAGGTTCGGATCTCACATGATCCTCATTGCTCCGGATTGGGCAAGGAGAGCGTGGTACCCGGACCTTCTAGAAAGGTCCATCTGCCCTCCACGCCTCTCTCTCTCTCTCACACCATTAAGGGTTACCTGGCGGCGCTGTCTTTCTTCAAGCGCTCGTCTGAAGAATGTTCTTACTTTAAGATTCCTTTGATTTCCCAAATTCTTACATGGCTCACTAATGTGTTCCCACCGTCCCCTTTCCAGGTGCCGGTTTAGGATCTGAATTTGGTTTTGAAATTCCTCATGGGTGCTCTGTTTGAACCTTTTGCACTCTTGTCCTTTCAGATTGTCTTTCAAGGCAGTGTTCTTGGTTACAGTTACTTCCGCTCGCAGTGTGAGTGAATTGCAGGCACTTTCAACTAAGCCGCCCTTTACTGTTTTCCACAAGGATAGGGTTGTACTGAGCGGTACGTCCTGACTTTCTACCTAAGGTAGTGTCCGAATTTCATTTAAGCCAGAAAGTGGTTCTTCCTTCTTTCTATCCTCCTCATCCTGATGAGGAAGAGGAGCAACTCCATAGGTTGAACACTAGGAGAGCTTTTATATTTCTAGAATGTCCACAGTCAGAGTAGACGATCAACTCTTTGTGGGGTATGCTGGTCATCGATTGGGCCAGGCTGTTACAAATCAGACCTTGTCCAGGTGGATTATCCTCACTATTACTGCATCTTACCGTTTGGTGGGCAAGGACCCTCCTGAAGGGTTACAAGCTCATTCCACTAGGGGCGTGGCTACTTCCACAGCCCTGCAGCAGGGAGTTCCTATTAGGAATATTTGTGATGCAGCCACATGGGCTTCTATCCACACCTTTGTTAAACATTACTCCCTGATCAAAGTAAGGCGGTTCTTTATTTCTGCCATCTGATTGGGGACTCTAAATTCTTTTCCCTCCTTCATTTTCTGGTACTGCTTTGGGAGTCTGTCAAAGATGTGGAATACGTTGGAGGACACAATCCATTCGAATAACAAGTTACTTACCAACTGGTAACATTCTTTCGATTGGATGTTGCTTCAACGTAATCCACATCGCCCTCCCAGCCTGCCCCTCTGGAGAATTTACTATGCGATTGCAGCTTACGTTTCCGCAAGGCTATGTGCAGTCAAGCAGGCATTGGATGTGTGCATGTCGCACTTTATGGGGGGGAAAAACATAAACTGAAGCTACTGGCACCGTGCGTCCTATTTATAACATCCGGTGACGTCGCCCTTGACAGAGGCCTTCGAGGGACATCGACCCGACGCCATCGACGCAGGACGCCCTTTGCTGAAAATGTTCCCGAAGTACACCGCTGTGGACATTACATGTCAAAGATGTGGAATACGTTCGAAGAACATCCAATCGAAAGAATGTTACCAGTTGGTAAGTAACTTGTTGTTTTTCATGTTACTTTTCTTCACTGTAATGTAACTGTTTTATCTGGACAGCAGCGTAAAGGTCTTTTGTGTGTTCTTACAGTATGTTTTTTCAGGTGGGAAAAATCATTTTTGCCCGTTTGCCTATGCAAGTTCTAACTCGGAGCAGCCAAAGGCAACCTAACTGAATGGGAACTGGTTTTAGCTGTGTGTTAAGGGTCTGCCGGACACCTCAATACAACGAAACACCTGTGTATAGGCGCGTTACAAATACCATATCATATCATATCATTGCTGTGTGTAACTGTGAAGCTGGCAAGTCTTTGAAGGGTGAATGGTATGTAACTGGTGGGTTATGGTCATCCCAAGCCCTTTGTTGGATATTTGTGTGTTGTGGCGAATCTAGAGACATTGTCCCTTCTTCCCTAGGGAGAGCCACCCACTTTGAGGCTAGGGAGGTGATGAGCTCGCTAAGCAAAACACTCTGTAGGCTTTTGTTAAATCGGGATCTTAATGGGAGTGAGTCCCCTTCAGGGAACACGTCCTCCCATTCCCACGGGGAACTCCCTATACCAAAGAAATGATCTGCCTACATGGGAATAAGAGAGACTGATGGTGCATCTGTAGCTTGGACACAAAACCACCCTGACATTACTATGCTTTTGGCTCAAGGTAATGCTGAATTCTCCATTTGCCCGACAGCTGACAGTGAGCAAAACGCCCCTTTTGAAGTCACGGAACGAGAATAAAGGGCCAACAACACTTTAATGCAGAGAGGAACCATACCCACAGGCAAACTTCCAACGTGGGGATGTCGGTTAGGGGCAGAGCGGCGCTGAACAGCAGAGCCAGCTGTGGAGTGAAAGACGCCGCCGGCACGACAGATGTGCACGGTCTGAGAAGCAAAAGGCGCTCAAAACAAAGCTTACCTTCAGGCGTGACCACGCGGAGGACGTAGTGGCCGCGAACTGACGCTGAAACCAGGAACTCAGGGAGGAGTGAATACTCTATAATAATAATAATAATAATAATAATAATAATAATAATAATAATAATAATAATAATAATAATAATAATAATACTCTGCCCTCAACGTGAGCGCAAAAGGGTGAGAGAACGCTGAGACGAGTCGAACCAGAGACCCGCTCGTACCCCATCTGGTGGAGCTGCAAGCCGTGGAGAACGCTACTGCTGCCAAAGAGGTGCATCCTCCCTGAATCAAATCCTGCAACACTGAAGGGTATGCAGGTTGCCCAGATTGGAGGGGGAGCAAGTGGGGAAGAAGGAAGAATTGCCTAAAGCCCACCCCATACTAGGGTCAAAGAGGCCCGGAGAGCGAGAACGAGAGAAGGGTTATGGGAGCATGAGAAACTCTAGTAGTTTCAGTATTCAGAAGAGTCGCAAGAACCAACAAGGAAAGAGGGGTTACCCATGTCTGAGAGAAATAAGTGGGGCATTGGGACAGAAGAACCCAGATGTGAGGTTCATTCTGCCGGACTACTCCACAGGAGCTGCTGATCCCGCAGACACCTTCCAACCCAACCTTTCAATGACCAGTTGAGTCAGAAACCCCTGGGAGGGGAAATGGGTAGTGGATAAAATAAGACAGATGCTCTTCTAATCAGTTGGCTTTGCTCAGGGCACAGTGCTCTGCAGAAGGACAACAAGGTGCACATTATCAGTTATCTTCTAAAACTCCCAAGTGCTCCTCAGCATATTATGTCTCACTTTTCCCACTCTTATCTGTCACACCTCTGCTGATGCCCAGAGGTAAAAAGAATTGTTGTCTTTGACTACTTCTATCGTCACTGATAATTGCTTGCTAGATGAAGACTGATGAAGATTTCTTGAATCAAGTTTGATTGCTAACCTTAAGCTGTTCAGGTGCTGCCCTGGATGCGGATACAAAATATTTTCAAGGAGGACGAGCATTTGCGATGTCTCTACTGCCTTCATGAGGACAAGACGCACGTGGAGAAGGACTGTGCGTTCTGCACAAACCTTTTGGAACGGACCAAGCAAGATCGTCGTTCCCGCCTCGCCGCCTGGCTGGAGATGGGCACAGCAGGTGAGAAGGCGAAGAAAAAGTCTAAGTGGGCTTCTAAGTCCTGTGAGGGCGCCCAAGCGACGGGGGTCCAACAGAAGGCCAAGCACCACGAGTCCGCTGGCACCGGGAGCGCTGAAAGGTCGGGCTCTTTGGCTGCCAGGCAGGGCGCGACTTCCCCGTCACGTTCAACCACAAGCCAGCGCTCTGGGTCGGGGGAAGAGGAAGTTCTAGAACCCTGGTAAGCTGCTGGAGCGGCCCCGGTCGATCTCGAAGGGACCCGAGGGGAGTGAGGCGCTGACCCTCCCCCCAAGGCGAAGGCCCAGGACGCACCTAAGGTGGTGAGGGCTTTGATCCAGCCGGCAAAGGCCTCTATCGAAGTGGTCGCTGCGGCCCTGGCGAAGCTGGCTGAGACTACGCCAGTGGAGACGGCCTCTGGGCCCAGAGTATCCCTGCCACCGTGGAGGGAATGCTCTTTCCAGCCCATTGTTAAGAACCCCGTGAAGACCCCGGCGGAAAAAGAGGGGGGGTGGTGGCCATTACAGACTCTGAATCAGCCTCTGAGGAGGATCTGGTGGAAACCGTGAAGGGCCTCAACGAGAGGTTCGAGAAAGCCAGGACCGTCGGGAAGCCCCCCGAACAAGTGGAGGAGAGTCCATCCCGCTCCACCCTTTGTGCCCACAAGGCCTGTGGACCCCCTCATCTGACCCTCGGGATGATACGGCGACGGGGACAGGGACGGACGACGACGGTGGCAATGATACGACTGACATTCCTTCATCGCCTCCCCCTCGGGCCTCACCGCCCGACGAAATTGGCTCCTTTCACGCCACGATAGCCAGGGCGTCCGAACTCTTCCAACTCTGCCCGGAGGAACAGAAGAAGGAAGGCTTTCTTTATCAACGACGGGAGGCCAAGAGAAAGACGGTCCTGGCAGTGCCGTTTCTCAAGATCTGGGATGAAGGGCTGGCTGTCCTCAAGAACCCTTTGTTAGGAAGAATTCTCTGTTTAGGCTGAATTTCCTAACCTAGTGAGTCCCCCAGCAGCTTTGCTGGATTTTGTGGGGAGGTTATGCCTTTTGGACTGGAAAATGCACCTGCAACATTCCAAAGGATGGTGAACCAAGTTCTGGCTGGGATGGAGGACTTCTGCATGGCATACTTGGATGACATTGCAGTCTTCAGCCACTCCTGGGAAGAACATGTGACCCACTTAGGACATGTTTTGCAGGCTCTTGAGCAGGCCAATCTGACCATAAAGGCAAGCAAGTGCCAAATTGGTCAGAGTAAAGTGGTCTACCTTGGACATGAGGTAGGAGGTGGAGAAATAAGGCCTTTGCTCAGCAAGATTGAAGCTGTGCAAAATTGGAAAACACCTACTACTCAGACCCAGGTGAGAGCCTTCTTAGGCCTCACTGGGTACTACAGGAATTTCATTGAGAACTATGGGACCATAGCTTCTCCTCTGAATGTGATCTCCTCTCCAAAATTCCCTAAGAAGGTCAAATGGACTGAGGAATGCAATCAGACCTTTGAAAACCTGAAGAAAGCTCTCTGCCAAGCTCCAGTACTCAGAGCTACTGACTACCACCAAACTTTCATTGTACAAACTGATGCTTCCAATGTAGGTATAGGTGCAGTCCTTAGCCAACTGGATGAGAAGGGTAGGGAACACCCCATTTGCTTCATCAGTAGAAAACTGAAGGATCCTGAAACAAGGTGGGCAACAATCGAAAGAGAATGCTTTGCTATTGTGTGGGCACTGAAGAAGTTTAGGCCATACTTGTATGGTTCTACTTTTGTCATTCAGACTGACCACCAACCCTTGAGATGGTTAATGCAAATGAAAGGGGAAAATCCAAAACTATTGAGATGGTCAATCTGCCTCCAAGGGTTTGATTTCACCATTGAGCACAGGTCAGGGTGTCACCATCAAAATGCTGATGGACTCTCTAGGATGTATGTCATCGACTAGAGGTATGAGGTTCATCCAGGAGTGGATTAAATCCTCCTGTCCCTTAGTCTGGGGGGGGGGCGAGTGTTGGGAAGAATTCTCTGTTTAGGCTGAATTTCCTAACCTAGTGAGTCCCCCAGCAGCTTTGCTGGATTTTGTGGGGTTTATTTTTTTCTCCTGCCAAGAGTGAGACTCTTTTACCCTCACTCTTGGACATGACTTGAGAGTGTTCTCTGTGACTTGCTATGTGCTTATGGGCTAGGGGGTAATTTTCCCCATAGGCCATCATTGGTTTTTGAATGTGTGTTTCACAGCACCCTCAGTGCAGTAGCACAGGGGTGTCTTAGTGACCCCCAAACATAGACTCCACACCCTGGGACTGACTACTGGCTCCCTGGGTCAGTAAAGTTACTATTGACTTTACTAGTCTTAACTTAGGAACTTAACCAGTACAAACCATCTTACTGTGGAAGTACTGGTAGGGGCAATTAGATTGCCCCTGGGTCTGTTGTCGAGGGGGTACTGTCCCGTCCCCCCTCGCCGAGTTCTGGCTGGTGGCAGTGGATACCACGGAAATATTCCACCGGAATATTTCCCAATGGGATTTCCCATTGGTTTTTGATGCACCACTTTTTGGTGCAATGTTAAAGATACCGCCGGTTTATTTAATTAATATAAATTCACCGGTTGGGATTTTTTGCCGGAACTCGCTGCCAAAATGGCGTCTAGGTTCACTTCAGTAACCCTGAACCCGAGTCGAGCCTTTGTTCCACTTTTGGCGGGCTTCTGCACAGAAGCCCTCCAAAATGGTGCCATTCTGTCTGGGTACCACAGGGGGTGTGGGAGGGGGTTTAGGCACCCTGGACCGAGTTGCCTTGCCAACTCAGGTCGCACTCTAGTGTGATTGGCCCAAGTGGTGAGCCACCCCGCTCACCACTTAGCATGTCTGAGTGACAGCTAGGCTGTATGAATGGGGGTTTGCTGCATAAAAGCAGGGTTTTTGGGACTTGTTCTTCAGAAGTCGCCACAGGACCTAAGAAGCCGAAGAGGGAGAAGCCGAGCCGACCTGCCAAGACGACACCACCGGTGAAGCCCTGCAGAATCGTCTCACCACTTTTCCCGACGACAGAGGAGATCTCCCGCCAGAGAGTCTTCTTCCCTTAACTGGTGGGGACAACCAGTTGCTGCCTTCTTTTCGCCGTTCCGAAGCATCTCGTGGCCGCCTTGCCTGTGCCAAGCACCCCGGCAACCGGGATACCACTTTTTACCTCAACCGCGAAAGAGGGGTAAAAATCCTTTGTGACCAGAGAACTCCACGGCTGGCCTCATCCCTGGTAGTGCAACGACCTGCAGCCTTCCTCCCCGTCGAGATCACCTCTTCCTCGGGACGACGCCGCGACTTGCACCCACTACCAGGAACGACTACCACCGCTGGAGGAATCTTTCCACTTTTAAAGGTACTGTGTTCTGCCAGGCCTCCCTTGCCACTGATTGTACGGGGTAGATTTAGCCCTCGGCTCTCGAACCTGGGTAGGTCTGGGACACCCTAACTAAACTTTTCAGAACCATAGTAAAACCGTTTACTACTCACCTGCAAAGACTTGTGACATTGTGTGATCTTGGGCACATTTTCGCCTGGCTCCCTCTAATGCGGGCCCCGAACTAATTCTCCTTGTTCCACTATTGACTGTCTTTGCTAACCTTATGTGAAAAGTGTTTTACCTTACTGCTCTCTTTATCTTTGCCTTTTCCCTCCCTTTTGGTAATACTTGTTGGAGTACCATCTAACGTTAAGCGCTCACCTCTGGTTGGAAATAAGTGGTGTTAACTTAGAATTGTCCAACAAACAATTAGGGATGTACATATGAGTAATAGTAACTGTGTTTGACTTTCTTATCTTTTCTAATGTGCTAGTGTAATTTATGAGTGTACCTTTAATAAATAAGTTTATACTTTTACATCTAGCTCTGGTCAGTGTTTGCTTGTACTAGTGTACCTCTGTACCTATTATGTATCCTCTGTATACTGCCTAACTCTTCTTGAGGGAAGTCTGACTGCTCAGCCACAGCTACCACAGTGAATCTGTGTGGTGCAGACTGCTACCAAGTGGGTTTACTGCCAACAACTGTAGACTTAAATCTTTTGCAGTGGTCCCAGAGGGAACTGCACAGGTTTCTGCCTAACACCCTTCTACAACGCCCGCCAAGAGGGACAGGTACGAGGAGAAGTACCGGGTCCCCGACGCCGCCCCCTTGTGCCTCAGGGCCCAGCCTACGCCGGGCTCGGTCATCTTGGCAGCAGCCAAGAAGAAGGCAGCGGGTGCGGCAGCATCAACTTCCATTTCCCCGCCGGACAGCGAGGGCAAGAAGTTGGATTCCATGGGACGACGGGTCATTTCGTTGGCGGCGATGACGATTAAGGCGGCCAATGCCTTAGCGATCGTGGCCCGTTACGGCAGGGAGCTGATGGTTCAAGTTAGCTCCCCTGCTGGACTTCTTGCCGGACGACAAGAGAGCGGAGGCCCTACAGATTCTTCAGGAAGGCGAGGTGGCGTCGGATCACGCCATAACGGTGGCAACGGACATTGCCGATGCCGGATTTCGGCAGATGGGCAACAGGGTTTGCCTACGACGACGAGGGTGGCTCAAGGCGACGGGCTTCCGCCAGGGCGTTCAGACCAGAGTGTTGGATATGCCGTTCGACGGCAGCAACCTTTTTGGAAACACGGTGGATGAGTCGCTCCAGGCCATCAAGACCGACTCGGAGGCCGCCGGGCCCTAGGGGTACTTCAACAATGACGGCCCTTTTGGAGCTCCGGAGGCAGGCGGGGTGCCTCCAAGGCATCCAGCGGTGGCTCTTCTACATACCGCCAGGCTGCCCGCTCCTCGTCCCAGGAGGCCTACAGAGGTCGCGGCAAGCAAGGAGGATCCCGCCGTCGTCGTTAAGGAGGCCAAGGCGGCAAGGCCTCCTCCAAGCAGGACAGAACCAGCCGTAGCGTCGGGCCCCCACCGAAGCACCCCGGTGGGAGGCCGGCTGACGAAGTTCGTCAGCGTGTGGGAGTCCATCTCCACCCACCGTTGGGTTCTGGACACCCTGGTCAACGGGCACTCACTGGAATTCCAAAAGAAGTGTCCTCGCATTCCTCCAGTGGCCAGTAAGGAGAATCGCATCCCTCAACTGCTGTTGGAGGTAAGGGCAATGCTCAAGAAAGGTGCCATCGAGCTCGTCCCCAGGAGGCTCCGGGGCTCCGGAGTGTACTCAAGGTACTCCCTCGTCAAAAAGAAGACAGGCGGTTGGCGCCCCATCCTGGACCTGCGTCGGTTAAACAAGTACATCAAGGCACAGAAATTCAGGATGGTAACCCTCCATGACGTGCTGGGACAGCTAGAGGACGGCGACTTCCTATCATCGTTATACCTGGAGGATGCTTACTTCCACATCCCCATTCTAAAAGGACACAAAGTTTCTCAGGTTCGTGGTTCAGGGACGCCACTACCAATTCAGAGCCCTGCCGTTCGGATTAAAGTCGGCACCCAGGGTATTCACCAAGTGCCTGGCACCAGTGGTGGCGCGGCTGCGCCTGCAGGGGATCCACGTCTACCCCTTACCTGGACGACTGGCTAATCCGTGCAAGGACAAGAGAACTCGCCGTCGAACACAGAGCGAGGACCGTCCGGCTGCTCGCGGAACTGGGATTCCCCATCAACTACCCCAAATCCCACCTGGTTCCGACGCAAGTAGCACTGTTTCTGGGAGCGAAGCTCGATACAGTGGGGCAATTGGCCTCCCCGTCGGAGGAGAGGACGAAGGCCATTTTGGGCAAGGTGCAACGCCTGCTAGCCACGGACGTGTCCAGGGTGAGGTCCATCAAGTCCCTCCTCGGGATGATGTCCTCATGCATCTACCTTGTACCCCTTTGCAGACTTCGGATGCGTCCGCTACAGGAGTTCCTCGACGCCCGCTGGTTTCAGCGACGGGCTGCTTTCAAAGACAGGATCCCTCTCCACGAGGAGTTCTGTCGGGCGATCCTATGGTGGGGTACCCGTGCGCACCTCACGGCAGGCACGGACTTTCAGACCCCGGCATTTCAGGAGACGGTGACGACGGACGCCTCCATGGAGGGTTCGGGGGGGCCCACACCAGAGATCTCCAAGCAAGAGGCCTTTGGCTCCCGGAGGCGAGGTCTCTCCACATCAACATTCTGGAGATTCGAGCAGTGTTCTGGGCGCTCAAGTCGTTCCTTCCATCCCTCAAGGACAAAGTGGTGAGGATCTTCACCGACAACACCACCACGATGTTCTACATACGGAAGCAGGGAGGCACCAGATCCCCAGCCCTATCCAAGGAGGCCCAGGATCTGTGGCACTGGGCTGTCGCCCAGGAGATGTTTCTGGTTCCCTTCCACTTGGCAGGAATAAAAAATACCATCGCCGACTCACTCAGCAGGGAGCCGCGCTCATGCCACGAGTGGGAACTACGTCAGGACCAGGTGGATCGGCTCTTTCGACGATTGGGCAAACCCTGGATCGACCTTTTCACAACGGCAACGAAGTTCAAGTGCCAGAGGTTCGCCAGCAGGTTCCCGCAGCCGAGGAGCATGGGCGATGCTTTCTCGTTCCCTTGGGACAGCCTGTTTCTATACGCGTTTCCTCCGTTGCCGTTGCTGCTCCGTCTCATCAACTAGCTCAAGAAGTCCAGGTGTAGAATGATCCTCGTTGCACCGGCGTGGCCAAGGCAGATCTGGTTCCCGGACCTTCTGGACTTGTCAACGTCCCCACCAGTCAAGTTGCCGGCAGACACGGATCTTCTCTCCAGAGAAGGAGGCGCCATTCTTCATCACGACCCGGAGTCGCTGAACTTGCAGGCCTGGCTCCTGCAGCACTAGAGTTTGGAGGGTACGATATCCCGGCTGACTGCAGAAGGTTCTTGCAAAAGCCAGGGCGTCCTCGACTCTCAAGTGCTACGGACATAAGTGGAAGAGGTTCTCTGTCTGGTGCCGTGCACAGAAGATGAACCCTCTGCGGATTACGGCCCCTCAAGTACTGCCGTACCTATTGTTGCTGGCCAAAGCTGGACTGGCTCACGCCTCTGTCAAAATACATCTGGCTGCCATTTCCCGATATACCAGGACTACGGGAAGGGCGTCCTTGTGGTCTCATCGCCTGGTGAAGGAATTTATGAAGGGACTCTTCCGATCGTTCCCGCTGGTGAAGGCTCCAGCCCCAGCGTGGGAGCTTAATGTGGTGCTGACCAGGCTCATGGGGGCCCCATTCGAGCCTATGCATTTGGCGCCGTTGAAGTTCCTGTCGTGGAAGACAGCGTTTGTCATGGCCATCACCTCCGCACGACGAGTGGGAGAGATCCAGGCCCTATTTTGCATGCCTCCATACTTGACTTTTCACGATACAAGGGTGGTGTTGAGGACCCACCCCTCCTTCATGCCCAAGGTGCTGTCAGACTTCCACCTCAACGAGCCCTTGGTGTTACCAGTTTTCTTCCCGTCGCCTTCGACGCCGGCCGGGAGGACTTTGCACTCACTCGATGTAGCTGGAGCGCTGAAGTTCTACGTGGACCGCACAAAGAGTTTTCGGAAGACTTCACAGCTGTTTGTGAACTTTTGGACAGTGAATCAAGGGAAGGCTCTCTCGAAGACTTTCATTTCCAGATGGCTCTCCGGCTGCATCATGCACTGTCACCGGTTGGCAAACCGACCGCTGCCCGGCCGTCCGAAAGCCCATTCGACCAGATCGATCGCTGCTACCACGGCGTTCCTGTCTGGTGTGCCCCTGCTGGACATCTGCAGGGCTGCTATGTGGAGGTCGACGCACACCTTCACAAGATTCTACTGCGTTGATCGGGACTCCAGGGAGGAGTCCAGGGTCGGCCAAGCAGTGCTGCGCAACCTGTTCGCTTAAGGTGAGCCTGGTGAGGAGGTAAGAGATGCTTAATGTTGAGTTGTTGTATTGCGTAATGTTGTGCCTGTTGCCACCTCCCGTGGTTGTGCATGTGTGTACTGCTATGTATTCTTTTATTCATGAGCATGTGAATCCATGCTGGCGAAGGAACAAGTTACTTACCTGTAACTATTGTTCTCCAGCATGGGTCTGGCATGGATTCACATGCGAACCATCCCGCCTACCCCTCTGCGGCTCTTCACTTGGTCATACTGCCACTTTACGTGCTATCAAATCTGAGGATGGCTGCCAGAGGCCGGGCTTAGGGAGAGGGCAGTCAATGGCTGGGGGCAGTATGACCCAGAGATCAGTGATTGGTTACTACAAAGAAAGACAGATCAGAAACGAAACTGATACCGATTTTTTCTTTACCGAGGATTCCCAGCCTGACGACGGGGAATATTCATGAGCCTGTGAATCCATGCCAGACCCATGCTGGAGAACAACAGTTACAGGTAAGTAACTTGTTCCTTATTTGTCATAAGGTGTGAAACTAACACTGAACTTGATTTATTTATTTTATCTGTGTAACAGCCACACAGCTATTGGGAATTACTCATGCAGACAACAACAGTCACCATACAATCGCTATCTATTCAGAAACTTTTTAAAGTTGTCGCCAAGGGAGTGTTTTTTTGGCTGTAATATTTTCTTTTTTAGTAAGCAGAGCTTTAGTCAAACGGAATTGACCAGTTCGTTTCTCTATATAGGGACAGTTAAGGTCTCTTCCGATAATTGTATTGTGCCGGTTAAATTGCCAGTCCCATTTATCCATAGCAGCCATGACCATGCTGGTAAACATGGTAGTTAATGCAGCAGAATTCCAGTAAATGTTAAACACGAGACCACAACAATCCTCGATTTCCCAAGACATCCTTGAAGCCAATGATCTGCACAAGAGGGTTCGGGGTATCAAAGACTTCTAGCTTCAGTCCGATCACGTTCTTTACAAAGGTGACTAGACTGGCCGCTGGGCCACCTCTATTGCCTCCATAGGCAGGGGCCGTCCAAAGCCAAGTTTGTTGTAGGCCTTATATTATATCCAAGGCACCCAATTGAATATCATAATCTGCGGACAAATTTGCAAATCCTCTCGTGTTCCAGAAGGCCATCTGCTGGGAAGCATCTTGTGGTTAAGAGTTTGGGTAAGGTCAGTTATCGCTGCTCTGGTGGCCCTCCAAGATGGTCTCACTTTGGTCCTTGTCTTTAACGCGAGTAATTGTGCATTTATTTGTTTCCTTGTTGCTAAATGTGATCCTCATCGAACTTTGGGGTCTTCTTGCCTGGTCCACGTCTTCAATTTCCGGTTTTCATTTTATAGTGTTGGGAAGGAACCAAGGTCCTCCCGCACCCCCAAGCGCTTTAGAATTAGGCAAGACCTCTTTTAAGCGCTATAATGGACTAGGGGGAGGAGGGGCACTAGGAAGGCTCTTATGCAGATATAATCACATGCACAGACATGGGCAGGCACTGAAGGAGGCAGTTATTGTTTAAATACAAGGTGCAATTGACTATTAGCTGAATAGATTTGTAATGTCAGATCCTATGTATTTGTAAAATCGTAGTACGGTAGATACAAACTCCCCTGCCTTCCTCCTCTTTTCCTGGAAAAAAATACAGCTTGTGATAAAAATGGACTACAGGCTTCCATGGTGGTTCGTCACTAGAGCCAAGCACTGGCAGCACGCAGTGACTCGCCAGCTGTCGACTGTCCGTTAAGGGTCCATGAAGGCTAAGAATAGGGGATTTACATGATCTGTGCAACAAAATACAGAAGGGGACAGATTATGAAAATAAGCTGTGAATGAGACTACAGGGCACAGATAACATTAGCAGGAGGAGTGAAATATGGACAGAATGAAAGAAAAGTAGTTATACAAATGTTTAGTTTTTCCCTTTTGGGCGAGGCCTCAAGGTTTATAAAAGTCTGCAGGTCTGCAGTGTGTTTCTGTATAAGGTAGAAAAATGTAGAGCAGCATATTCTGACAAAATCGCTGACAATAAGGAAGGCTTTTGAGCATCCCTTGTATGGAAGCAGGATGGATTGGGATGAAGCCATAGCCTGTATCCAGTGATGCCACTACAGCAAGATAGGTCTATATAAACTCCTGCCTAGGACTACTTTGGCAGGAAAAAAGGAACAGGAGAAGACTGTTCAGGCAGAAGAGTGCTTTGCTACCATCCTCACTTTTGCAAGATTAAACTGGTTATCCTTACAACATAAGCTTTTGGCCTCATTTCCCTAGAGGGGTGTATTCTGGTGTGAGCGTAATTAGGGACACCCTTACAATAGGTTAGAGGAGCCTTATCGGGGTGTTTCTCGTTGATGGACTATTAATCACAGTTTTGTCTCTCCTCCACGTTGGCGTTGTGGAATGAAGCAGGCGATCGCCCATAAGGGGCGCTAAGGGATTAGGAATTTCTTTTATCAGGAAATCACAGCATTCGAACCCCATTGGAAGCAATATATGGGCCATTTCCAGTACGGAGGTTTTGGCACCTTTTGATAGTAGGTGGAGAATGACCATGTCAACTATGTTCTTTATGAAATTGCACTATCGTGATGTGATCTGATTGGAAAAAATGCAAGAGGGGAACATTATGGAATAGCCTTGAGGTGTTGGCATGATTCAAGATGAGGCCATCTTTTAAAGGCAACAGACGTTTTAATGTTAACATAGAGGTTCCTGTGCAGTTGCTTTCAGATCTGTGCCATTCAGATCTTTGGATGTGGAATTTGTAAGTATCCCCCCTCCTAGGCAGGCCACGCACCCAGTCCGACTCTGTCCTCGACAGCGCACAGGCGGTTGTAGGCCTAGTTTTTGTTAACGTGGCATTACGTCTTTCTGCCAAAGTTAGAAAAGGACTGGCCGGTCTGATTACCCTCTTGGGGGCGGTTAAATCCTTGGCTATAACCAGCGAGTTCCGTTCCAAATCAACCTCGTTTCAAATTATTGGGGGGCATCTTGGACTGGGTGCCAACATTGTTTAACTTGTTGAGCTGTTAATTGAAGCCTTGCTTAAGGGGTTATTTCTTGGTCCGGAGCCTCTTCATCAATCGTGCATGTAGATCAATTCAGACAATCGTCCTCAATATCCTCAGGGGTGTCTGTCAGCACTTCCCTCTCATAGTAGTTGATCTTGAGTGAATGATGCAGTGATGTAGCCTGGGTCTTGCTGGAGGTAGAGTGCATATTTCTCTAAGTGGTCAAAGCAAGGTTAGGCCGAGGTGACGTAAGATTTTCCAACAGAAGTGCAAGCAGCATTAGCGTTCTTGCTCTTTGGGCATGGTAACTTCTTTGATTTCTTTCCTCTGTGGCATCTCTCTGCAGATCAGTCTGTTGATTTTTCCTTTTTTTCATTTTCTCAGATATCAAAAGGTTGCAGATCTACCATTGTGGGACGGTCACGTTGGCTTCCACTTGGGGATAAACTCTCCTGTCTGGCCAACACATTAGAATCCTTCCCCGTTAAATCAATGACCTTCCGGGTTAGTATTTCGGGACCCCTCTCACTATCTCTTCCCATTTGGACTCTAGGTAATGCCTCGATAGTTGTCCAGTGTCTTATATGCAGGACCTTGTCACCATCGCTAGGTTTTGGTATTTGTGTTTGATTGGACTGTGCGCCATTGGGAGTTACCATGCTAGGGAAGTGTATGTTGTGTGTAGATAACAACCCCCCTTTTCTGTTTTGTTCTATTGACTTTAGCTGCAGCAATACCAAAACTGAGTTAAGTAGACATTTTTTGTCAGCTCTCTCCAAATCGAATGTGTCTTGTAACTTCCTTTGGATAGTATTCGTACATTCAAATTTGTGGTCTACTATGGATTGCAGCGTTGTTATAAAGGACTCAATGTAAATCATTTTAGAATGGATCATTGCTAGCAGTGTTGCTTGGCCTTTAGTGTTTTCGTTCATGGTCTCGTACAGTTTCAAAAAAGGAGCCAGTGCAATGGTTAAGGCAGCCATCATAGTGCATTGTGATTTGAAAGCTGTGGAATTCGACCTCTGCTTGGAATTGTCAAAGGGTTTAGGTGAAAAAACTGAATCGTCCAAAGGAGCCACAATGGACGATCCCCGTGAGTTTTTACGAGGTGTTTGCTGAGCCCCCAATTCAGTTGAAAAAGAGATTGGGCGTTGTTGGTCTTTACCTACGGCAGGCATGTCCTTTCTAGGAGCATGTTGATCTCCCTTCGGTGGTGAGGTACTATCTGTTCCCACCAAAGCAAAAACGTTTTTATGAGGGGTTTGGTGTTCCGCCAGGTCAGTCCACAAGGGAGAAGTCAAACGTGTTTGGGCATGCTCAATACAGCACCTTTACTTTTCGGGACCATGTTGACCATCTTTTGATGGTGAGGTGATATCAGTTCTCAAAGAGGCCGTGCCTGGGTTTGGTCTTATATCTGCCCCAGGAGTCCTGGCGGACATCTTCCTGAGTCAAGGGGGAAGCACCTTTCAAAGCCTCCTTGGCCGCTCGTTGGTTTGGGTTCGGTCCAATATCAATTTAGTTGTAACAGACTGGGCCTTTTCTATATCTGTGGCCATGAAGTTAATATCGCCATCAGGGAATTTCACTGTCCCTTGAGGACCCATCTTTTCACACCTCTCTGCCAAACGATCTCCCTCTGGGCTTGTCTGTAGGGAAGGGTCGTCGCCCGACATTTCTATGCCGGCAACTACATTGTTGGCAGAGGTAATTCTTCCCACCTTTGGACTTGGGAGGCTCTACAGAATCGTCAACGGTCTGGGGAGTTTTTCTCGTCTGGGGCTTCACTGCAAAATCTCTGCGTCTGTTAGATCGAGGGTACTACTTCTGTTTATAGTGGGTATTCCTGCATCATTCATGTCCAGAGTAAGAAAATGTTTCTCACCTGGACTACTGAGCCTTTTGCATCTCAATAAAAGAAAACTACCTTTAGAAGTATTGCACGCAAGCTCCTGTCTGGGCGTTCTCTTCTACTCTGACTCCTCCCACCAGTCCTTGACAGCTTGTCCGCCACTACTATACAACATTCACAGGGGACAGAGTAGGTCGTATGGAGGAAAGGGGACTATGGACTAGGCCACACGGTTGTCCAACTCTGATCCTCGAGGGCAGGAATCCTCATGGGTTTTCAGGATATCCCTCATTAATACTCATGAAAGAAAATGTGCATACATTTAGAAACCGTCTATGCAAATTTATCTCATGCATATTAATGATGAACATCTGACCTGTTTCTCGCCCTTGAGGTCTGGAGTTTGACAAACCTGGTACGAGTACAGTAGTCACTAAAGGAACTAAGGTGCTCCTCCTACATCCATCCCCTTTGCTCCATAATAATGGCAGATTTCCCAGCATAGAAGCCAATTTGAGAAGGGGCAAGAGCTTGCGAATAGATTGCACAGGACAGTCTATCCAAACCTACTGTTAGGTGTGCAGGGTGGCAATAATGTATAGGGACAGGGCACACCTGAGGATATTCATTATACAAATGTGTGCAATAATAATTGTACATTAACACGCAAAGAAACTGGTACTGCAATGGCCCCTCTTCGTGCTGTAGAGGTGCAACTGAATGGGACGGTCTTTTGCCTCACTAGTCGAGGATCTGCAAAGTACTCTAGACTGCGACCGATGCAGCGAGGTAGCCCAGGCGGGAGCTGCCAAGTCTATAGGGCGGTCCCAGAGCATGGCCAAAGGCTTCCAGTGAAGGATCCTAGAGAAGGGGCGTCTTGACTGGTTGCTCCCGCCGGTCATGGGGTTGAATCACAAATCGGACAAAAAAGCTTGCTGAAGTCGCTGAAGGCAATGCTGGTTGGCTGCAGTGCCTGACGATCCATGGGTCTTCAGCAGGATGCTCTTCAAGGGGCTGTTGGTGCAAACAACGATCTGAAGAATGCCGTAAATAGTCCTCCTTTTTTTCTAAATTCGAGCTGGAGTCCCCCCTGAGCCCAGCAATAGTAGGGATCTGCACTTGTCAAATTGGCATGGGATATCCAGTCATTAACAGCTTCCGGCACCACATCTGCCCAGCTACAGATGCACTCTGACCTGGATGGGACCAGACAGTACTGAGAGTGGCCAGTAATGCGAGGCAGACAACTGCTTGTAGGTTTCTCAACATTAAACATTTTATTAAAAGAAAAAAGTGCAAATAAATCCTCGCTAAACCTACTCTATCAGGGAGTTACTTGCCTAGTCTAATGACTAAGGGAGTCACTCCTAGCAGAAACAACTGACCCTCACACTAAACAGCAAAACATGTAAACATAAATTCACAAATAATAAACGACCAGTAATTTGGATGACCTTCACCTATCCTGGGTAAACCCCTTCCCCAGGATTGTTCAAAATCAATTTCCCCTAATGTTCAAACAAAAGAATAAAGTATTGAACCAGTTTTTATAATTTCCAAGTGAAATAAATGTTCACAAAAAAAAGTCCACTTGTAACAGTTCTCCAGCTTCCAGTTGAAAACATCCCTTTCCAATTTCAGCTAAGAAAAATAGCACCCATGGTAATCCTGGATGTCTTCCTTCCAAGATTGTTTTAACACAGTTTATAAAACAGATTAGCCACTTTTTCTTCTAAAATTCTGAAAGTGTACATACCCTCTGCAGTACATCTGGCATAATTGTCAGGATGCTTCTTCTTGGGTTGTTGTTCACCACTTCACAACCACCCTTCTACTACTGTTACTGTGGAAACAGACTCCTTGATTCCACAGTGTGCCACTACTTCAACTAACTTCAATGTGACATCTACTGACAATATTATACATAACCACAGTTCTGGTACTTCTGCTTCAACTACTATAGAAAAATGATTAGGCATTTTAAAGACAAGACACTTGGGGCCTCATCCTGAGTTGGGTGGTATCCCGGCGCTAAACGCGCTGGGATACCGCCCAACAATATTAGCATTACTGCAAGTCTGTCCGGGAGGTAAATCCCCATTCCCATTGGGGCCACTGGACCCAGTGTGTGTTTCCTGGTGCTATTAGCGCCAGTGCAATTAGCGATGTGCTGATAGTGCTGAAAACTGGCGGAAATGGGACATTTTTTTACCTCCAGCAAACAGCTGGAGGTAAAACTCCTACTTTCTGCCCAACTTGAGATTGGGCGGAGCGGTAAATGCAGCAGTAATAGCATTATCGCCGAATTTTACTGCTCCGCCTGACTCAGGATGAGGCCCTTGGACCTCTACAAGTATGCAAGGCACTCTTCTTTCCAATGTTCCAGGAAAAAAGGGCAGCCACTTTGCCTCGTCCAGTGTGCCTTACTGTCATGAGAGGACAAAGGCGGTGAATATGGCAAGGGAAATGTGCACAAGATCACACATTGAATAGCTTTGAGTCAAACAACATGCACTCAGAAACCAAGACACATGTGCACTAAAACTCAGGATGTAAGTACTGAAAAGTAGGGAGTAACAAATAAGAAAGCGCTAGTCCCCCAAAAATTAATCTCTCATGGTCCAATGCAGCGACTACAATACGGGTGGCCCGCCCTTAGGCCAGTTCCTGAACAGTAAATAAATTAGCAATAAATTGTAGAACTACGCAAGGACCCATCAATTATAGCAAAATAAATTCAGGCAATTTTGTCAAGTCCGAAAGCTCTTGGAGTGTACAAGTCTGTATCAGCCGACACGTGTTTCGACCCATCGGTCGTTTTCATGGCGATTTAATCTCTATGCTGTGACCCTTGTAGGTTTAAGATAACATTGATTTCCTTCTTTGTTGTCTCAATGTCTTTAAATCCATCACCTATGGATGAAGTAAGGCAGCATGTGCTGAGGAAAATCCTCTTGATGGACTGTGTTCTTGTGTAAACAGAGGGGTGGTGTCACTCTGTTCTTGATTAAAGTTCTCCCAATTCCTGACCTCCGGTCATGTTACTGCGCAGTGGCATGCCTGAACTGAAATGAAGCAGCTGGCTAGTCATGCAATGTATTACGAAACCCAAGTCCTCCTAATCAAACGGGTTAAATCCAGATCCGAAACTCGTGGCGCAAGCCACGTTAGAGCTGGTAACCGTTACCAGCAAGAGTTTATAAATGAACCTGTACACCAAGCTCCACTCACTGGCTCCAGGAACACTGTAGTTGCGGGCTGCATCAACTTCCCGACTTTTGCTTTTACGGCTTTAGGCACCTCTGGTACCAACACCCTTCTACAGCACAGGTGTCTCTGGTCCGGCCATGCCAACTTGTCTCCTGCACTCCTCTGTCCCGCGGCTTGCTTCTTGCCACCTGCCATGGGCTTCAGCATGGCTCTGCAATTAGAGCCACGAGGCACACCTGGGAAGACTGTCACTTTCAGCACGTTTCTCAGGTGAAATCTGCTGTCTCTGTCCTGGGGTCCTTTAAATGATCACAATTCCTCATGAACTGCCAGCCGTGTGCTCTTCTCCTTTTGCTACTCCTGCCACCCTTCCAGCTGCAACTCCTTCTCCAGCTCTCTTCCTCATCCTACTGCAGCCTTTTATGCTTTTTAGGTGGAGCAATTAATTTCAGGTGCAGGCTATTATGGTTAATTGCCTGGCCAGGGATTGTCCTCCTTCTACATGCCTCTTCAGCCCTCTTCTCTGTCACAGTGGGATTTTGGGACATGTAGTTCACTTCATCAGTTTGATGTTCATACTTCTCGTATCTTTTTATGGGTAGATTTAATTCTTAATGGTTTTAACAGAGGGGCCAGACGTTTTAACTCTATTAGGGGAAGATGTGATCGACAAGGCAATCCTTTCGCTATTCCTTGTAGTGTACGCTTGATATTGAAGAAGACATGTGATTTTAGGGCTAAGGCAGATTCTTTCTTTGGCTGTTACAACTTTAGCTTTAACAGGAGGTTGAGAGAGATGAGTGACAGTAAGCCCATAACATCTTCTGGCATAGTGGTAAAAATATCCTCTTTAGAGGAAAAATACCATGTCTCACCCCAAGGATTCCCCTCACTACCCTGGGCCCTGTCTCCACCCAGGTGATCCTCCTGCAGTACACCACCCCCAGATTTAGGATCAGGAAGAGTTTTCCCTCTGCTGGCTACCTGGGAGGAGAGTTTAGGTAGGGATTTAGTGAGGGATCTGCAGGATTCTTCACAGTACCAACCCCCATATCATGCCAGAAACACATACCTCCATTTTGCCCAGGAAAGTTAAGGCTTTGCCCAGAAAAGGGCTTACCATATACGGCACATTCAGCCATGAGAGCGCAGGAAGAAGGCTGAAAGATGGGATTTCCAAAGGACAAGGCTAAATCTCGTGTCACGGGCATTTTAGAGGATATGGAACTTTAAAAGGCATTCTGCAGTAAAATGCGAAAATGCACATAAAGTTAAAAAATAAATAAAATACTAGTAAAACACTGCTGCCCCAGCGACTCAAACAAGAGAAAGAGGGATACTAGGAACCCCCACCACACTGCAATATAAGGTGATATGTGAAGCTTAAAAACAAGACATTTCGTAATGAGAGACAGATTTCCCCTGCAACGATAGCCATAAGAACTGATCAGTTCACCCACAATAGATGAACTAAGCAAGGTAAGTAAAGCAAAAAGACTTTACTTGCCTTCAAAAGTCAGGCCAGGATATAAACGTTAGCAAAAGGTTTGTAGAGGTTCCATAGATGTCTGTGGAGGTAAGCAGCAAAAAGAAAATCTTTCCTAAAAGGTACGCTACCCCCTTTTCTCTGTCAAGGAAAATATCACTGTGTGCGTACATAGACATCCTCTGTAGAGTAGGCACGCATAGTGAAACGCTTTACCAGGTCAATTGAGGAAGTCACAAGAACGCTAGCAATTACTAAATGAAGTTACATTTTGGGAAGACAAAGAACATTTTGAATTCAGTTTGGAAGTGGAGGACGCAGCTACAGGAAGAGCTGTTGTAAAAGAAAAGACTGAGTTCTTCCAATCTCAAGGCAGGAGAGGGGGATGAACTATATTATTAGGCCACCTTCACTATAGGTTTGGTTGACAGTTTACTTGTTGAGAATTAACCACAGGGAAATTATACAAATGGGACATTTCTGGAGCTGTGTATAGGATGTATTCAGTTTACAAACTAAAAAATATATAAGGAGTCCTTTTGAACAGACAGTCCTTCAGACATATCCAGGATAATCAATCTGGTCAAAGGAAATTACTCAGTCTTAAAATGTCAAACCTCTTATTTCCAGATCCAAGAAGGGTTGCTTAATTAATCTCCCCCTGGCTTCTTGTGGAGCAATGTAGATAATAAGGACACTGGGGGAGTGGGCTGCAAGAATATATTCTGTACAAGTAAGTTCCTTACCTTGTATCTGGACCTGTCTTTCTTTCCACTTTGCGGATCGCTGGCCAGATGGCTGAGTGAAAATCATTTTTTATTTGATTCTTTTTTCTATCCATTACCTCTTTTCCCACTTGGTATGTAAGCACCAGCTGAAAGTTAAGCTAGTTTTGGTAAACTGCTTAACGTGGGTCTGTGAAGGTGCCGCAGCTCCTGCGGATTTGATTAGTTATGACCTGACAAGGTGAAAGGCCCCAATAAGTCCCAACTTTGTAAAGGTTGTTGCCCCTGAATCAGATCCAGCACCACCGAGACGAGAGGGAGAAGATAACGGTTCTTGATGGTGACTTCCTGTGCAGTTCCGAAGGAAACAACATTTTGGGGGGCAATAAATGAAGGTGGCACAGCTGGAGACTGAGAATGCCAGATTAATCCATTTGCCAGATTCCCCCAAAGTATTCCTTGAGATATTCATTCTTTTCTGTAAGGGCATAAATCCGACTCCAGAAATATAAGACCCCGCTTTCAGCTCTATCGTGCTGTTCTGTGGGTGATCCAGTGGCAGTTCCCCAAGCCCCGGTAACAGTCGGACAGCTCTCCCACAGCTGCCCCTATTGGGTGTTGTGATGCCCCATCCTCCACCAACTTGGCAAATAATGTGGCTTTCTCTGGGTGTGGCTTGTAATAAGGATGACCCCCAATCAGTTTTCTGTGCAAAAACAAACTTGAATCCACCGCAGTTCTTAATCAATTTATTCTGGTGTTATGTAGTGTCAACAAGGGCATTATCAAGATTATTCGCATTTGAGGTGCATATGTTAGCTTAAAGACCAACTCTTCCCAGTGACCACCCCAGATGACTGTTTTATGAGTAATTGCACCACAGAGAGGAGTCCCGTCTACAGCTCAGACCTTTTTCCGCCATTCCTTACAAACGTTCAGGAGGGCAGATCAAAAGAGAGGGAGCTTTGAGACCAGAGTTGTCCTAGTGTAGAGAGACGCAAGAGTAAATCTGGAAGCAAGGACTTTGGGACTTGGACCTTCAGAGTCCCAAGTTATGTTACAGGCACCACCCTCTAAGGAAGAAAGGGACAGCACCAGAATAGTCTGTCTGTATTGCAGAAAGGGAGTATGTTTTTTTGCGAGCTTGTTATTCACATACTTGGAAGTTTGTCTTGATCTTCCAGAGCTCAATGTGTGGCAAATGCTCACAACCTATAGTGCCACACATCACTAGATCTATATCCTTTATGTTGAAAGGGGACTTAAGGGGAATGGCTTGTTGTGTTAAATTCAGTACCCACTGCAAATTTAATTGATTGAGGAGTGTAAGAGCCCTCCCCGTTTTAGACGTGCAATAGGAATAAATGAGACACACCCCTGACGGGGAATGAGGCTAAGAGAACGGGTTGCGAGAGTTCAAAAAATATTTTATGTAAATGACATCCAAAGAACTCTGCTGCCCGAGAGCGCTCTGACAATTATCACAATTACATCACATTATAAAGGAAAAAATTGTCATAGATGACACAATTAACATAGGGTACTAAGTCGGCACAGGATTGGACAATCATATCACTATATAGTAATGGCGTCATTGTTTCATCCGGATTGGTTGCTCCTTTGGCGGGAGGGAGAACATCACGTGGCCTGGCTGTCAGTGTCCAAGAGAGGTGAAGGTCAGGTTGCCGTGAACTAAGCCACTAACTAAGCTAACATATAACATCTTTGTGAAGCATGCACTAAATAATGATCATTGCAACTCTTTTGAACAAATTACTGCAAACCTATAAAACTTCATACATGTATTTTCATCATTAATAACAACATCTTATATAGGGCAGTAGGTTAAGGGTTGTGGCCATCATGATAACATTGATTGATGCAAGGGTCGGGCCTGTAAAGAATCTAAGGCACGTTGGCATTTGTTAGTAGGGGGAGACGATTTACTGATTTACTGCAACAGAGGTCTAATGTTAGTTGGGGGCCTGCTAGGTGGGCATCATGGCGCGGTCACATATCCGGTACATCAAGAGAATACCTTGCAAGGACACAGGGTTATACTGGCAGTAATTTTCCAACAGCAAGGGTGAAGGGGCATTGACAGATTTGTGGAGATGGATGAACTACACGGCCTGGCTCAGGTCGGTTCACACACTGGGCAATGATCTCAGAGGAAGAGCAAGATGTTACGTTTGTTCTTTGTTGCAATTACCTCCGGCTTCAGCGTGAGAATGGAGCCGCAGAGCTTTCCAGACACAGTGAGAGAAAAGGTGGGGGCCATGTGTGCTGCGTGCACGGCGCTGAAAAGGGCTGAGAAGCCTTTTTGTATTATAGCAGCGAGGCCTAATTACCAAGATGGAGTCAAGGGGGCACAAAATGGATGCCACGTGTCCTGCGCAACAGCCTCATCTACGCAAATGCCAGTCGATGCTGGTATTACATAAGGGCAACGGGGGCACTACCCACCATTGGAGGCACACGGTCCAAGTTTGTGCTATGGAATGTAAGGATGGGGGGGGCCTACTGGCCCCTCACTCCCACACAGGAGTTACTAGAACCATGTGAATCACATATTCGAAAAGGAACAGGTAGAGCCAGAGTCAAGCTGTAGATGGATCTCAACTGACCTCTGGTCTAAGTTCTCACAAGACCACTACTTTGAGGATAGAGATCGTGGGGTTCACTGGGGAGAAATAGCCTTTGAATTGATAGATCTTGAGCATGCCTTGGTTGACACCATATAAATCCACAATTGATCCGGAAAGAAGGCTGGTGAAATTCTTAAAGTTCAGATTTCTCCACTGAAAACTGTCTGGGGGAGATTTTCTAGGGCACTCTTCCCCATAGAAAATGATAGTAGTATCCAGCCTAGCACAGGGTGGAGTACCACTTCACACCATGACTGCAGCAGTTGGAGAGTTGCCAGTCTGTTATCGCAGTTTTTGTGAGGTTTTTGATGAGGCTAAGCATGGAGATATTCTGCCTCACCAGACCTCATACGTTAAGATTGAGTTGGAGGCTGGGATCTCAATTTTATGCAGCCAAATCTATTCTCTAAACTCAATGAATATTTAAGAGAACCTTGCTATGCGAGTCATCTGCCATTCTCAGTTCACAGGTGTATCACCTTTGTTTTTGTCCACAAGAAGGGTAGTTCCCAACAGATGTGTAGAGACTACATAGCTTTGTATAGTCACCCCTAACCCACCCCCCTCATATCTGTGATGTTGCGCCAGATACAGGGTGATACAATCTTAAATAAATTGGTTTTGTAGGGGCCCTAGAACTTAGTTTGTGTGAGGCAGCCAATGAGTGGAAGATTAGGTTTAGAACCAAGTTCGACCTTTACGAGTACTAAGTCATGCCCTTCAACCTTTGTTCCGGCTGCCTTTTATACTAAGGGAGTTCTTGGATATTTTTTTCATAGTGTACACTGATGATTTTCTCATCTACTCTTAAGGATCGAGCAGACCATGTGAGGCAAATCTAACAAAAGTTAAGAAAAACCACCTATTTTCCAAATTAGAGACTATTCAATTCCATACAGATGTAGAGTAATTCTTGGCAATTGTCATCTCCTTTCTGGTCTTGGAAGTGGATTCATGCAAAGTACAAGCAGTTACAGAGGGTCCTGCAACTATATGCACTAAATAACGTTTCTTGGGTTTTGCAAATATCTATACAAGGTTTATTCAAGCCTTTCCAGAGCTTGTTACTCCAACCCATAGACTCCTTAAAAAGGGGGTGAGGTTTTGGATGCAGGAGGCAGAGCAAGCATTTTGGTAGCTAAATGACTGTTACACCACAGGTCCAGTTTTTTTGCATTCAGAACATTACCCAGCATTTCTTTATTGAAGCGGACACCTCCAACTTGGAGATAGGAGGTATAGTCCCAAAGACTTCAGTAGACAAGTCCGCTGCACTTTCTTGTCTAAAAACCTATTACCGACTGAGATTTATTCTACTTTCGCTGATCGAGAGCTTCTCGCTATTAAAGCAGCCTTGAACAGCGACAATATCTGCTTGGTGCCAGGAATTCCGATCATAGTAATTTGCTGTTTCTGAAGTCATCCAAGACCCCCAGGCTCTTATAGTTAACACTGGTCCCTTTTCTTTGCTTCTTTTCTTTTCTAAAAAAATTATGATTTTGTGATGACCATTTAACCAGGCCGGCTGAATGGAAATGGAGATGACTTGTCCCATCAGGTAATGAGATTTAGAGAGGGAGGGAGGTAGAGAGGGACGTAGGGAGGGAGGGAGGGTGGGAGGGAGGGATGGGGGAGATAGGGAGAGAGAGAGAGAGAGAGAGAGAGAGAGAGAGAGAGAGAGAGAGAACCATTGATTACAGAGCATTTTTATTTCAGAAACCACCAAATAGGGAGTCGCGTCACTTCAGGAAATACTGTGTAGTCAGACTGAGTCTCAGATTTTGGCTTGGGCTAGCCTGCAACCAGTACGCTGTATTAAAAGTGGCTTTCATGCATGGCCTCGAGTTATTACCAACCAAAGGGCTAAGCTAAAAGATTGTGATGAGTCTATTTGGCAGGTCCAACTGGATTTCAAAATATGTTGGAACTCATTCACAGACAATTCAGTTGGGAGACATGAGGGTAGATATATTCAATTTTGTTAAAACCTGTGAAACCTGCTTGCTCAGACTCTTGGGGCTGGGGTGGTCAGGAAATCTGTTCATTTACCTATCCCATCTCGCCCTAGGCATAATGTTTCTGTGGACTTTAGATGTTGACCTACCGAAAGATCATGAATGTTTGGCAGTTCTAGTTGTCGTAGGCTATTTTATTCCCATTAAGGAGGAAGTCAAATCAGTAACTCTGGCACAGAACTTTCTGCAGGGGGTGGTCAGGCTGCACGGCCTGCTTACCCAAGTTATTTCGGACCAGGGTTCTCAATTTTTCAAAGTTTTAGAAGGTGTTTGATAAGGAGCTAGGGATGGTTGTCTTCTGGGTACCAACCTCAAAGTATTGGTCGGGCAGTATAGCTCAATTATAATTCTCCAGCATGGGGTCTGGCATGGATTCAAATGCTCATAAATATTCCCTGTAGTCGGGCTGGGAATCCTCAGTAAAAGAAAAAAACATTTTCTACTCTAAAGCAACCACTGTCCTCTGGGTCATACGGCCCCCATCCAATGCCCCTCCTCTGGCAGCCATCTTCTGATTTTTACTGCATGCTTCAAGGGCGACAATCCATCGAAGATTCTAGAATGCCATCTTGGGCCTACTTCGCGCCCTCCGACCATGACGGAGGGGAAAGAGGGAAGGTCCCTCTTCAGGCCCTGCACCAAATGCGGGCTACGGAATGTGTTTGTCGAGGACAAGCACCTACAACGCCTCTACTGCCTGCACCTGGACCATAAGGAAGTGGAGTGCGACATATGCCTCCGTTTCTCAGAGAAAATGACGGCATAGTAGGCTGGTGGCATGGCTTAACGCGAACAAGGCCTTTGACCGGTGCTCTGAGCAGGGTCATGCCTCGTCTAGGACCAGCCGATCTGAGGAGCGCAGTCTTCTAAGTGCCACTTCGAAGGTATTGTGTCCTCCGACGTATTCCTTATCTTTGATAATTCGTCTCCAGCTTGCTGGCCTCGGAAATTTTTTCTCTGTAGAGGGCGCTGCGCGTCGACGTCCGCCGAGTCGATGTCCCTCGACAGCCACCGTATCAGCGCCGACGTCACCATGCCCATAAATAGCTTCGTGGGGCCTCGGAATATCGTTGCTCAGTTCAGTCAGATAAACCTTCTAGATTTACTAGAAAATACCAAATCGTTCTCGATGGCTTCTTCATTGGAACCGACAACGCTGCGATCCAGCTTAAAAAAAATTCGAGATTGCGGTAAAACATTTTCCATAACAGATCCAAACAGGATCTGCTTGTGGTGCTTGGGAGCCGAGCACCATTGTTCGGAGTGTGAGGACTGCATGTCCATGACGGCGAAAGCCTTGAAGGAGGGCAAGGGGAAGCTCGAGAGAGGTAAGTCAGTCAAAACCTCCTCGAAAGTTTCTTCCGCTGAGTCGAGGCATTGGTCTCCTCGCCGTCGAAAGCATTCCCATTCTAGATCTCAAAGTAGCTCCCACCATTCGTCGAGATCGAGACACTCAAAGAAGAGACGTCGAAGATCCCCTTCCTCGTCATCTTCTGTTTCCCCAGAAAGGGTCTCCTGCCCCACAAAACACAGCTCTCAGGCTGAGTGGGAGGAATTCAGGAAGAAAATGCTAAGCGTCTTCGAGAAAGTGGCATCGACCCCCTCGAAGACAGCTGAGGGGGGGATACCCCAGGTAAAAAAAAAAAAAATCGAAACGCGCGAGGCGCTGCACCCGGCAAAGGATTCCACCCGAGAGCACCACAGGCCATCGGGTAAGAAGGCACCGTCTTCGACCCCGTCGAAGATCTCTTCGACGCATGGATCGGCGCCGTTGTCGAAGGGTTCTTCGACGCATCGGTCGATCGAGTCGATGCCATTGTCGACGATGAAAGAGAAAACCACGTCTACCTCACAGCCAACGGTGATACCAAGAGCCTCCGGCACGACGCCGAGACCGTCGTCGACATTCTCGAGTAGGATCCCGATCCTCTCGAGTTCTTCGAGGCCTCTTCCAGTTTTCTCGACGCCGTTCTCGGCGCCTTCGAAGCCTGTCACATCGACGTTTTCTCGGCCAATAATGACGAGTTTGGCTCCTTCTGCCTTAGAAATGGGTTTTACACCATTCCCGAGGTCAGAGTACCCCGGATTATCTTCAATCTATGAAGGAGGGGAGGATTCTGACCAGGAAACCTTCGAGTTGCAGAGGACCACACTACCTGTTTCAGAGGATTTCACCTCTGAGGAAAGAAGGTTGAAAGACCTACAGGAGTCATTACATGAGGCAAGTGGGCTGGACACTTCCCCAGAAGTGGAATTTGTTAAACCAGACCCAGGGGAACATGCCGAGACACCCTATAGAACCCTGATGGCAAGGATTATTGAATTTATGGGTTGGTCTGCGCCTTCACCTGTTTTTCAACAGGATGACCTGACAGACATATTAGACAAAGCTTCACAGGAGGATCCTGTGGTCCTGTGGTCCCCTTCCATGCAGCCTTACAAAGAAAGATTTTATCTAATTGGGAAATTCCTGAAGTTATCCCTGCAGTCAATAAAAGATTGTCAGCCAAGTATAAGGTAGCTGCGGCTGACCCTGAATACTTATCAAAACACCCGACTCCGGAGAGCCTGGTGGTTCAAGCAGCAACATCATCAAGCAGCAGGTCCGCTAGCCCTACTGTCCCACAGGATAGAGATGACAAAAGGTACGATTCTATGGCAAAAAGTCTTTTCTGCTTGTAGTATGGCGTTGAAGTCCACCTGTACGCTCGCCAGTCGCCAGGTTCAGTCACACACTGTGTGAGTGTGCTTCATCAGCGGCTGACTGCATACCCGAAGGAGAGGAAAGGGAAGCCTTCCTTAACATTATTAAAGATGGCAAAGATGCCATGTGCGAGTCACTTCAAAATGGCAGCGATTCCGCTGACAGTATCAGCAGGGCCATGGCGGCAAGTACGACAATCCGCAGGAATGCATGGTTGCTAAAGTCTGGCTTTGCTCCAGATGTACAGGCCAGACTTTTGAATATGCCCTTGACAGCTCTTCTTTAGTTGGTAAAAAGGCTGATGACAGTCTGGAAAAGTTGCAGACATCTAAAGCAGCGGCAAAATCGTTAGGAGCTGCAATCCGCCAAACTCCTTTTTCGCCCCTCAGGAACCTCTGGGAGAGGAAAGTCCTTTCGCTATTATTCCGCATTCGGGAAAGGCAGAGGACAGCCGGCTCAAAGAGGCCAAAGGAGATCCAATCGAGGTGAACGGGTCAAAAGTACTAAAGCCGCCGCAGCAGCAGGTGCCTCTTTACCCTCGGCATCTGCATCAGCCGCCCCCAAACCACTCTGAGCTCTTTTCACACAAAACACCTGTAGAGGGCAGGTTAACTCACCATCTGACGGAATGGCAGGCTATAATGTCAGATGCTTGGGCATTGGGGACAGTTGGCCAGGGTTACTGCCTACCCTTTCTACATATCCCTCAGAGTCATCCACCGGGGCACAGCTCTCTAAAAGTTCCAGATCCGCTCCTCTTGCAGGAAATTATAGACCTGCTAGAGAAAGGTGGCATAGAACCGGTACCTGTAGCGGACAGGAACAAGGGCTGGTACTCCCCCCCTACTTTCTCATACCAAAGGAGGACGGAGGACTGAGACCCATCCTAGACTTACGAGAATTGAACAAGTTCCTCAGGAAGGACAAGTTCAAGATGGTAACTCTCTCTCAGATCCTTCAGGCCCTTCAGGCCCTCCAGCTCCAGGACTGGCTGGTTTCTCTGGACCTTCAGGATGCGTATTTCCATGTGCCAATCCATCTCAAACACAGGAAATACCTGAGGTTCGCAATTGGCGACTCTCATTATCAATTTTGAGTTCTGCCATTTGGGCTGACCTCCGCCCGAGGGTCTTCACCAAGCTAATGTCGGTAGTGGCGGCGAGTCTGAGGGAAGGGATCCACGTCTACCCCTACCTGGACGATTGGCTGGTCAGGGCTGTATCTTCGGAACAAGCTCAGATCCAGCTAGATTATGTCTGCCACTTCCTTCACAAACTGGGCTTCTCCCTCAATTTAAAGAAGTCACAGATGATACCATCACAGAGACTCCACTTCATTGGAGCGGTCCTGGACACTTCCCTGGGAAAAAGCCTCGCCACCAGACGTGAGGGCTCAAGATATTCTGCAGATGGTCAACGAGTTCCAAAATGCACAACGTCTCCCAGCCTTCGACTTTTTGAGGTTGCTAGGCCTCATGGCATCCTGCATCTTCCTTGTGCCAGAGGCTCGCCTGAGAATGAGATCTCTTCAGTGGGCACTGAGAACTCAGTGGTCGCAATTCTCAGGGAGAATGACTGACAGATCTCCTCCGGATTCCGGACAAGGTAGCCCACGACCTTCTATGGTGGGCCTATCCAGAGAACATCTTGAAAGGAGAACTGTTTTGGCAACCATGGCCGGAGATAACGGTAGTCACAGACGCCTCACTCACGGGGTGGGGAGCCCATGCCAACGACTAGACCATCGGCGATCGTCTCCATCTGAATCCAGACTACACATCAACCTATTAAGAGCTGAGAGCGATCAGACTAGCGCTGAAAGCTTTCCTGCCATCAGTACAGGGGAGAAATGTCCTGATAATGACGGACAACACGGTGGCCATGCACTACCTCAACAAAAGAGGAGGCGTAGGGTCACTGCCACTGTGCAGAGAGGCAATGCAGCTCTGGTTTTGGGCAATTCAGGAAGGAATCTCTCTATCGGCAGTCCACCTAGCCGGAGAGAAGAACTTGACAGCGGACGCTCTGAGCAGGCAGAGCACAGTCTCCCACAAGTGGGAGCTAGCTCAGGAAGTCCTTCAAGCGATCTTCGCCCTTTGGGGAACCCCTCAGGTTGATCTATTCGCCACAAGCACAAACAGGAAGTGCGATCTGTTCTGTTCAAGGGAATTTCCCCCGAGAGGAGCTCTAGGAGACGCGTTCGTAGTGGACTGGGAGTTGCCACTTTTTTACGCGTTTCCACCAGTCCATATTATTCCTCAAATGATCAGGAGGTTCAGAAGATTCCGGAAAACCATGATCCAAATTGCCCCGGACTGGGCCAGGAGACCGTGGTTCCCGGACCTTCTAGATATGTCCGTCTGCCCTCCAATCCGTCTTCCACTCAAAGAGAATCTTCCTGCGCAGAAGGGAGGTCAGGTTCTCCATCCCGATATCAGAACCCTCAACCTTCACGCTTGGCTTCTGAAAGGCTGAGGTACAAGGATTGGGACCTCCCTGATGATGTTATGGAGGTGTTGCATTCGGCAAGGAGGCCAGCAACAAAGTCTTTATACCGCTGCCGTTGGAACAGATTTTGCAGCTGGTGTAGAGAACAGAATATCGACCCTTTTTCATGTGGTACACCAATGGTGTTGTCCTTCCTACTATATTTGGCAAATTCAGGCCTTCAAGTTGGCACCATTAAGGGCTATCTCGCAGCGCTATCCATCTTTAAGCGTATTGCGGAAGAACCATCCTATTTCAAATTACCCTTGGTAATACAGTTTCTAAAGGGGTTAACCAATGTTTATCCCCCAAGACCATTCCAAGTTCCCCTATGGGGTTTAAACTTAGTACTAACTTTCCTGATGGGTACACCTTTCGAACCTCTCCATTCTTGTTCGTTAAGATTCCTTACCCTTAAGACTGTTTTATTAATAGCACTTACATCTGCTAGAAGGGTGAGCGAATTACAAGCTCTTTCTTGTAAACCCCCTCATACAATATTTCACAAAGACAAAGTTGTCCTGCAAGTGAAGCCTAATTTCCTCCCAAAGGTGGTTTCTGAATTCCATATCACTCGGAAGATTACCCTACCATCTTTCTATCCTCCTCCTCACCCGGGGAAAGAGGAAGAGAGGTTACACAGGCTAGACCCTAGGAGGGCTTTAAGTTTTTACATTAGTAGACTAGCCAGGATAAGACAGGCAGACCAGCTGTTTGTAGGTTACACAGGTCACAAGCTGGGGTTACCAATAACTAAGCAGACCATTTCCAGATGGATCATTCTAGCCATTCTGGAATGTTATAAACTGGCAGGGAAAGAGCCCCCTCAAAACCTGAGGGCTCATTCGACCAGAGGTATTGCAGCTTCATCGGCCCTCAAAAGAGGCGTGCCGGTTAAAGACATATGTGCGGCCGCTACATGGTCGTCTGTCCATACCTTTACACGTTTTTACAATCTGGATTCCTCCTCCAGTCAAGAGACTAGGTTTGGAAGGGCTGTACTGCATTCTATTCATCAATAGAAGACAGCGTGAAAGTCAGTACTCCCTCCTCCGATAATAGAATACTGCTATGGGAGCCTATCTAAGATGAGGAATACGCCGGAGGACACAATCCCTTCGAAGAACAAGTTACTTCTTACCTTGTAACGTTCTTTCGATGGGATGTTCCTCCGACGTATTCCTCATCGACCCTCCCATCCATCCCCGCAGTTCTACTTCCCTTGTTGTTGCAGCTTACGCTCCTTCAGGGTGATTAGTTAGTCCAGAAAGTATTATTGTGGGCTACAAAACGGAACTGAGCAACGGACGCTGCGCGCGGCCTTTATAGGCAGGATGACGTCGACGTCGATACAGCGGCTGTCGAGGGACATCGACTCGGAGGACGTCGACGCGCAGCGCCCTCTAGAGAAAAAATGTTCTGAGGCCAGCAGAGCTGGAAGGAGATATCTAAGATGAGGAATACGTCGGAGGAACATCCCATCGAAAGAACGTTACAAGGTAAGAAGTAACTTGTTCTTCTGAGGCCAGCAAGCTGGAGATGAATTAGCAAAGATAAGGAATACGTCGGAGGAACATCCCATTGAAAGAATGTTATAAGGTAAGAAGTAACTTGTTCATCTGTGTGGGCCCAAGATAAGGCCAGGATCCGCAAGACCGAGTCCACCAGGTTTGCCACAGAAGCGGGTCCCAAAGTGGATAGGGCGCGATCTGCATCACCTTCCGCCTCCATTGACATCAAGCTCCTCTTCAAAGAAGAAGTCATCTACCCCGGCTCAACTACAGGGAGAAATCGGAGAAGCCGCGGACAGAGGAGAAGGCTGCGCAGCCCCCGCAGGGTCAACCAGGACACACAGGCAAAGACCTTGTTGGCGGCTACTACTACAGTGGCAGCTAAGGGCGCTGATCCTACGAGAGTGGCTTCCATGGCACAGAAAGTGTTCCTGCCCCCACGGTGTGGCACCACCGCAGACACTTTGGCAAAGTCTGCAGGAATGCCAGAAGGGATGAAAATATACCGGCCCAGGTCCCAGTTCAGAACTCTCAAGGAGGAAAAAATTTGAGGGGTTTGGAGGCCCCAAAACAGCCCAGTGTCAGGATTCCATGTGCCAGTATGCCTAGAGCGCATCCGACCAACATACCTAGAACGTTACATAAGCGCAGGGCGGGCACGCTTACAGTAAAATCAAGTTTTGTTTCTATCCACAAAGACATACAACATTGTTTTCCTCACCCGCATCCTCATTACAGACTACAGTACACAAAAGGATGCACAGGTAGAACACGCTACGGTAGGAACTGGCAGTTACCATGGAGACTGTAGCTTCCGCTTCGTCTCCCACGTCAGGATTCCTGTCCGGGGATCACGCAAGTCCAAAGTCATGTGTCCCGGAGCACTTAGGCACCTCCCATCTTTCACTCCGGTGTTTCTGATTGTGCAAAGTGAGTTTTGTTTCTTGTCTGTTCTTGAACTTGGTACGATTGCCTTGTTACCGCACCTTTGGTCTGTTTATTCAACCCTGCCTTTTGTCTAGACCTTGCCTGATTCCACATTGTTATGGTTTATTCCTGCCCTTGATCACACCGGCCCCCGGAACGTTCATACGGATTGCCTTGCCTCCCGTTTTTGCTATGTTTCACTGCAAGTCTGATGCCGACCTGGGAGCGCCTGGATTCCTTTTTCAATTTATTGTTGGAACAATCATCTCTCCAAGCCTTCCGCACCTTGGCGCACGGACTAGAGACTACCTGTGTGTGCTTACTGAAACCTGTTAGGCGTCCTTGTGCCGTCGAGCTAGGGGGCTCATCTGGGACTAGAGACTTGCCCCTCAGTTAGTAGGCGTCCTCGTGCCGTCGTGAGAGTTTGTTCTCACGATTTTTGCTTCATCATTCAAAAACCATCTGTTCAGCTGTATTCAAGTACTTTCCATAACCTGAACCACCTACCCTTTGAGCATTCCAGAACCCCACACATGGTAAGATTCGACATCTTTCATTTGCACCTCCTAACATACTGTTACCTTGTGTATGGCTTTATTACCTGAATACGTATTACAGGTACACCATTATTTACAGCCTATGGTTTGATCCCTCTGACTGTTGGTATATTCAGAGGGTTACATTTTTGGGAAGAATTTGTCCCCTACACTACGTGCTCAAGTAACCGAAGGACTTATTCCCTCAAGTGCAAGTTGAATTCTGACACCCTCCCAGGTAGTATCCCAGGCCTTCGAGGTCTCGTCCATGGATGATGATCAGGAGTGCTTGCATAAGGTCCACGATGACGAGGACAAGGATGATGACGACACAGGGCCCAGTTTCCCTTCTCAACCAAGGGACATTTCCTTGGATATTCTATCGACTCTCCGCACCTTGGTGTTAAAGATCCAGATGAGAATGCCTTCGGTACCGGTACCTGCGGTCCCCGGTCAGCCTCCTCCTCCTCCTCCTCCTTCGAAGAAGAGGAAGCCGCATCTGATGCACCCATATCAACCTCATCCAGCGCGTCGGGACCCAACCCAGACCCCCAGACATGGGTACAGGAATGGATAAGGCCACGACGACAGTTGACAACTAAGCCATCGTCGCAGCGGATGGTGAGTCGCCACATTTGGATGCCCCGCATAGAATTTCCCCACCGGACGAGGTGGGTTCGTTCCACACCATGATCGCCAGGGCCTATGAGCTATTCCAGGGCTGGTGCACGAGAAAAAAGGAGGGATTCTTGTATCAAAGGCTAGAGGCCAAGAGAAAGAAGATCATGGCAGTGCTTCTTCTGGACAATATTTGGGAAGACAGTGTAGCCCTGAGGAAGTATCCTTGCACAGCACCAGCCAAGTGGGATAGGTTGGAAAAGAAGTATAGGGTACCTGTTACGCTCACCTGGTATCCACGGGGACGCCACCCAGCCCCTGGTTGGATGATTTGCACACTCAAACCCTCTCCCGGTCCCTTGGTAAGGCCTCTGGATAAAGATGGGTCTGCAATATAGGAGAGCTAGATTGAATACCAGATTGTCTTTGTTTTCCCACCTCCCTTGGCCTCAAATCCTTCCTCCCCCTTGGGCCTTCTCCTCACCTTAATATTGTAAATGGTGGATTCTCCGTCCTGCTCCTCGTGGCAGGGGCGCGTAGATGTGGGGGGGCAAGCAGCGACCAAGTTAATTCACTGGTGCAAGCCCCCTGTGGGAATCCAGGCCTACTGCGACTCCGTAGGTTTTCTGCTTTACAGTCTTTATATGCATTTCTTATGTTCCTCTTAGTTCAAATAATAATGTCTTGCTTCTTTCCTTTTAGGTATGGAAAGGCATTTTGGAGTTGCCATGCAGTTTGAAGCATGGGGCGGTAGCCGAAAGTGCATTGTGTGTGCGATTATGTCTGGTGAGTAATGCGCGATGCACAGCGCTGTTTCACCTTTTATATTGCTAACCTGTGTCTTTTCTCTCTTTGCAGGTCACGATGTTCCTTGCTGAGCGCCGTGATGTTCCAGCAATGATACTGACCAGGAGATGACTACCCAGGTAAGAATTGCGTGGCTTTCCTCGTTCGGGAGGAAACGTGATTAAACGCTTATTAATGCTGTCTGTCTTCCTCCTCTTTCCAGGTTATGGTATTCCAGGATGCATGTGGTGCCGGATGATGGAGTTGGTACCTTCAGGTGAGTGGAACTGAAGTTGACGATGGATTGAAGACAGGATACTAGTCCACGTAAATTTCGTAGTGTTCTTTCTCTCTCTGCAGGTCCTTGGTTTCAGGTAATCTGGCATCAAGAACTGGACACGGTGAGCGTTACGCTGCCCACAGCAGAATAACACGAAGCGTGTTCTGCTGTTTGGGTGTTGTTTAAATAGTCTCAGGTAAAGTAGTCCAGGTAAAATAGTCCCAGGCCTGCCACACCCAAAGTAGTCCAGGTAAAGTAGTCCAAGGCCTGCCACACTCAAAAGACTGGCTGAACCCCCCAAGTTAAATGGTCCCATTCTAATGTTGGTCTTTATGATGGTTATGAGCCTGGTGCCAAAGGCGCCAGGACTGACTCCAAGAGAGTCTTGGATAAGGTTTTAAGGCCTTTGACCTGGCCCTAACTCGAAGGCTGACTTGCCAGTGAGGGCCAGGGTTAAGGGTCATGACCGTACCGGAGTCCATGCCCAAATGCCTGAGGTTGCAACCTTCGCCGGACTATGTATTGGCGGCCGCGAGGAAACTATCGACTAACCCATCCTTGTCTTCAGTCCCTCCAGACAGTGAGGGGAAAAAGGATGGGCGCCAAGGTGATTTACACTGTGGCATCCACAATCAAGGCGGCCAGCACACTGGCGATCCTAGCCAGGTATGACAGAGTTGTGGTACAAACTAGAACCGATCCTGGAGTTCCTCCCCGACGATAAGATGATGGTGGCCCTAGCCCTCTTACAGGAAGGAGAAGTTGCATTGGACCACGCCATCATGATGGCTGCGGACATCGCCGACATAGGGTTCTGGCAAATGGGGAACAGTGTCTGCCTTCGTCGGCAGGGATGGACGAAGGCACTGACTTCCTTCAAGAGGTCCAAGCAACGATGCTGGACATGCCCTTCGATGGGGATAATCTGTTTGGGAAAGCCATTGACTAGTCCCTCCATGCCATCAAAGTGAATACAGAGATAGCCCGCTTACTTTGAACTCCCCAGCAGCACCGCTCGTCTTTTCGCTAATCGAGCTGGTCATCCAAAGGGTTCTCCATGTCGTACAGACGGCCTTCCAGATCCTCAACGCAAGAAGCCTACAGAGGCCGCTCCCAGGCCTACGGTAGCAGAGGACAGCGTTGATGTTGCCCGCAGGGCAAGAGGCCGGCGCCCAAGCAAGACTGAACCAGCCAAGACGTCGGGCCACCACTCATGCACCCCGGGGGGAGGCCGGCTGATTAGGCTCCTCAGCGAGTGGAGAAAGATCAGCACCGACAGATGGGGGCTGAATGCTCTTGCCCAGGCGCACACCTTGGAGTTCCAACGGAGGTGTCCTTGTATTCCACCGGTCCCCGGCAGGAGCCGCACTCCCCTCAACTTCTGGATGAGGTACGAGCCATGCTACGAAAAGGGGCGATAGTTGGGTCCCCCAACGGCTCTAGGGCTCCAGAGTTTAGTCCAGATGCTTTCTAGTCAGAAAGAAGACTGGGGGCTGGAGGCCCATTCTGGATCTGCGACGTCTGAACAAATACTTAGTCCCAGAAATTCAGGATGGTCACGTTGTGGTGCGTGCTCGGCCAACTAGAAAAGGGAGACTTCTTGGCGTTGTTGGACCTGGAGGTTGCATATTTCCACGTCTCCCTTCACAATAAACCTCAGGAAAGTCTACGTTTCGTGGTGCAGGGTCAGCACTACAAGTTCAAGGCCCTACCATTCGGCCCCAAGAGTATTCACAAAGTTCCTGGCACCAGTGGCGGCCCATCTAGGTCTAGAGGGCATACATGTATACCCGTACCTGGACGACTGGCTGACCCGCGCCACCTTGCGGGACCTGGCCGATGAGCACAGGAAGCAGACTATTGACGGATCTGGGATTCTCTGTCAACTATCGAAAGTCCTGCTTAACGCCATCACAGAACACAATGTTAGACTAGTTCCGGTGGCGATAGAGTGGTGGGGTGTCCACTCCCACATCGTCCAAGGCACAGGATTTCAAAACACCCCCATACCAGGAGATGATCGCCACAGATGCCTCCCTGGAAGGTTGGGGTGCGCACACAGGACGTCTGCATGCCAGAGGCCTTTGACTGCTGGAGGAGAAGGAGATGGATATCAACATCCTGGAGCTATGGGCGGTGTACTCTGCCGTTCGGATGGTAGGTACGACTTGAGGGCAAGGTGGTGAGGATCTTCACGGACAACACCACCACCATGCTCTACATCAGGAAGCAGGGGGGCACTCTATTCCCAACGCTCTCCAAGGAGGCCCAGGACTGGTGACACTGGGCCGTCTGATGGGGGATGTTCCTTGTCCCTCTTCACCTGGCGGGAGTCAAGAACACCATTGCAGACTTCCTCAGCAGGCAACTGAGATTTGGTATCCGGACCTTCTCAGCCTGTCAGCGTTGCCTCCAGTCAAGTTGCCGGTGGTTCTGGATCTTCTCACCAGAGAAGGAGGTGCAATTCTTCATCACGACCCAGGATCGCTGAACCTGGAGGCTTGGCATTTACAGCCTTAAAGTTTGGAGGTTATGAGTTGCCAGCCAACTGCAGGGAGGTCCCCGCCAAGGCCAGGGCGTCGTCGACCTTAAAAAGCTACGCCCATAAGTGGAAGCATTTTGCTACGTGGTGCAGGTCGCAGAAAATTACCCCTCTGAGTGTCACAGGCCCCACAGAGCCTTCCATATTTGCTATCCTTGGCAAAGGACAGTCTGGCGCACGCCTCCATCTAGGTACATCTTGTGACTATCTCCTGCTACACCAGATCCCCAGGAAGATCCTCTCGTTGGTCCCACAGACTCGTCAAGGTGTTTCTCAAAGGTCTTTTCTGATCTTTACCGCCGGTGAAGGCTCCTGTCCTGGCGTGGGAACTCAACGTGGTTCTGGCGAGGCTCATGTGGACCCTCTTCTAGCCTATGCATCAGGCCCCACTCAAGTTTCTCTCATGGAAGACTGCTTTCCTTTTGGCCATCACCTCTGCCAGACGTGTAAGTGAATCCAGGCCCTATCCTGCAAGCAACCATACCTGACGTTCCACGAATCAAGGGTAATAACACATACACACCCCTCTTTCATGCCGAAGGTTCTGTCGGAATGCCACCTCAACGAGCCTTTGGTGTTAATCTGTTTTCTTCCCGAAACCTTTGTCGCCAGCGGAAAGGGCCTTGCACTTGCTGGACGCTGCTCGTGCCGTGAAGTTCTAACTGATGTGTACAAAGGGTTTTTCGGAAGACTTCATAACTGTTTGTGAGCTTTAGTCCTGTGAACCATGGGAAGACCTTGTCCAAGGCTTCCATTTCAAGGTGGCTCTCCGGCTGCATCATGCACTTGGTCATACTGCCACTTTATGTGCTTACCAAATCTGAAGATGGCTTCCAGAGGAGGGGCTTTGGAGGAAAGACTGCCATTGGATGGGGGCAGAGGACAGTGATCCCAGAGGACAGTGATTGGTTTAGGGGAGAAATACAGTTTTAAAGTGAAACCTGTTTTTCTTTTACCGAGGATTCCCAGCCTGACGGAGAATATTCATGAGCATGTGAATCCATACAGACCCAATGCTGGAGAACACTAGTTGCAGTTAAGTAACTTAAACCTTATAATTTGTTATTTATAAGGCACTTAATACCCAGAGGTTTCTAAGCATGGACCCGGGGATCAAACCTGTGTTTTTCCACGTCGTCTTGCTTCTAAGCCAAGCAAGTTGTCCCTGAGCTATCCTGCCGAATCAACAACTGACAAAAGAAACAGTTTGGTGGATTTGATCTGGCTAGCAGAATTTAGGTTTAACTCTGAAGGATTCAATACCCATGTCCCCTTCCTTTTGTAGTCACTGCTTTGATCTGTGTTTTTTGTGTTAAATGTCTGGTGCTGAGACTCCCAATCCTGATGCTGAGGTTTTTAAATTCGTAATCATTTCAAGTATTTTTTATAGTATGTTTACTTACATGAATGAATTTGTTAATGGATTAAATTATTTAAATAAAATTACTTTTGCTCTATGGGCCACACACAGGTTCCCAAAAACATACACTACGGGCACAGGATTGTACCCCCACCCATGGGTGCCATAAGTGCATCCCCAGGTTCTGTACACCAAACCAAAAATAGGACGAGCTGCACTGCCAGGAGTCCCACATGGACTCCTGGGCAGAAAACAATACAGAACACATATGAAAAAGAACTACAGGACAAGGACAGGGAGGCCCTGTCCCTCCAATGCATTTCCAGCATCACAAAGACGCACGTGCAAATCCCAAATTACAACAACCAATGAAACCAATCCCTCCCAATTCCAGAGGGGCATGGGTTCACCAAGCACCCCAACCCACAGTTAAAGGTATTTTGCCATAGATTTGTAGCGCCCAATCGTCGCATTCGTGTAGACTAGTGGTTTGGAATACAAGAGGATTCTCCCACCTCCTCACCGCTAAATCTGATTGCCTAAACTCTTCTGATCTCGTTCTACAAGAGACGTGGCTCACTACAGAGCCAATATGGAGCAAGGTTTATAGTGACTTTTTCGAATGTCATATTTTCGAATGCCTTTTTCTCGACACAAATATGCCAGAAAAATTTTTTATTTGGGGGGGGTTCCCCCTCTAACCCCCCGTTTTTTTTTATTTACACTTTTTTTTTACTAACTAAACCAAAAAAACATATAAAATGAAAAATAAACACATTCAGAATTTTTTTTTCTGCAATTTTATTTTCGACAAAATGGCATTCAAAAATGTGCATTCGGCAATTTAACTGGATACCATGGATGGAGCGATCATCACATTGAATGGATTTCAGCAAAACAAAGATCTAGAGGGCGGCCATCGACAGGTTTATTCATTGCAACCAAACTTCAATCTGAACTAAAAATTTAACCGATTGACCCTGACATTCAATTGATTAAAATAACATGCTCCAATCCCCATCACCCTCTCTATCAAAGTTCTGCAATCCTCAATATTTATTTTTGTTTACTTCTCTTGCTCTTCTCTTGCAGCCTTTCGCCTTGTATCTCCTGATCTATACAACATTTTTCTTCTCAGATCCACCTTTGCGATAGATTGTTTTTAATTGGCTCTATTGTTGATTGTTAATCAATTTCTAAATATTTAAATAACCAGATGGGATGTGAGGAATGTTTATCCCACCCCCGATTGTTAATTAATTTTGTCATTTTTAGCTATTGTAGGTTGGTTGAATATCACTATGTATGATGTATGGTCTGAATGCTGCACTATGAATGGTAGTTGTGTGGGACTAATTTTAGCCATGTGTTATGTTTACCCATGTTGTCGTGTTATGTGATATAATGATGTTTTCTAAAAGTAATGCCATTAATTGACTTTTTTGAATATTCTCTGTATCATGGCGAATAAACTTTGATACACTTTTGTGAACAACACAGTTTTGCTCTCTGGACATTTTTTCAGATTCTTGCTTTATAATACTCTGGTCCAGGGTACAGAGTCTTCCTGCTTCTTTCTGTTTTTCCAATATCAGTCAAAGCAGAAACCGTCTACGGTGGAAACTGACAGACCCAACAGCCCTCACATATCAGTTATCTAAAGATACTATGCAAGCTACAGCGTCAGTAGGAGTTGAATATACAGATCATATTAAAATAATAGTCTTATCATGGGTCTATTCGGCCACAGTTTAAACACAAATATAAATATCAACCAACTATTCATAATGCAAAGACTGAGCTAAGAAAAGCACTTAGATCAACTACAATTAACTTAAGTCAAAACATCCAACTAAAAACAAAGTATAGGAATAGAATCAAACAAATTTTAGCCGCAAATAAACAAGAGGAAGCAGAAAAATGCTTCAAGCGCTGTTGAAGTCTGCTTCTGAAATCTGGCATCTAATTAACAACACTGCGCCAAGCGCCAATCAATCGAATTGAATACAATAAACTGGGGAAAGTGGATTGCACATTTCAATGGATTGTTTGGAAAACTAAGTGTACCATTGCCTGAAATACAATCACTTAAATCTGACCTCTCAAACCTAAAATGTGACTCTTGATATTATTATTTTGTTACAGCTGATTCAAGATCAACTTTTCAATATTTTCTTATACAAGTTTTTCATATTATACATCTTTAAAAGGTTTTTATATTACAATGCCGTTGATAATCACAAAACCCATACATATCTCATAAAATGTTCTAAGTCAATTAAAATTAAAAATATTTCAATTCAACAGTTTCATTCATAAACATTATTAATGAAGAACTAAAAGGCAGGTTCACTAGCCCAATTAATTTAGTCAGTATACTTGCTTATGTACTCTGTCTCGGATTTCAAATTCAAATCTTTCAGAAAATGTACAACTGAGTAACTTACTGCTTTGCTTTCTGTATGAAACCATCTTAACCATAGTTGTCTTGTGATAAGATTAAAATGAGAAATGAAATGTTTCCTGAAATAACTTCTTCTAGTGTGTAATAGAGTAACACATTCTGTAAGTAAATGGTTCAACGTTTCGCACTGATTGTGACAAAATAGACATTTGTTCGTTAATAATGGAATTATCTTCCATTGAGACATGATTTCATTAGTGTACCACAAATTCAGACGAAAACGCAGGAAATCGGATCTATAGGATAAGCTAGGCGATCTCGCCAAATACAGTGGGAGTACACCATGTTTCTTTGTAGCAAAAGGATTTGATTGAAATTCTTTGTATGACATACACTGTTCCCTCGTCTTAATCCAATCTGTTGCCATAACTTTGCTTTAGCTCTGTCTGGATTTGTCAATAGACGATCAAATTAAATATCAGCCTCTTGCAAAAATGTTTTGCAAAAAAATGTGCTCTGGACATTGTGCATCAAACAGTTTTTTTTATTGCAGTTCTCTTGGTAGAGAGTCAAACGTAACACAACAGTCGATGAATTACATGTATAATGGCTGCTTTCTGTGTGTGTTTACTTTTATAATATTAATGACCAGCAAATTAATACTTGTGCCGATTCCTGAAATGAATCCTGTTTGAAATGGGTCTCTAAGACCCTTCTCGTCTTGCCATAAGTTGAACTTTCAACAGTAATCCAGTGACAATCTTTCCCGGGGTATCCAACAAGGCAATAGGTCTTTCTCCAGCATGGGGTCTGGCTTGGATTCACATGCTCCTGAATATTCCCAGTCGTCAGGCTGGGAATCCTCAGTAAAGAAAAGATCAGTTTCGTTTCTGAACTGTCTTTCTACTAATAACCAATCACTGGTCTGTGGGTCATACTGCCCCCAGCCAATGACTGCCCTCTACCTACGCCCTTCCTCTGGCAGCCATCTTCAGATTGTTACCAACACGTTCAAGTGTTGGGAGTCCTCATGCTTAGCTCTCGCGCTTTTACTGCGTGTTGCGTTTTACCAGAGAGTTTACTCTTTATTTTTCGGTCAAATCTTGCCTCAAGCTCCACCGTTTCATCTTTCGATCAACAATGACTCATTTCGGAAATTTCTACGCCCCTCCGGGGCGATTTTCCATCGAAGTTAACTTCTTGGAGGCTTCCGGAAGACTACAGACTACAGAACATCTTCAAGGAGGATGAGCACTCCCGGTGTCTCCACTGCCTTCACGCCGACAAGTCGCACGTGGAGGACTGTGCGTTCTGCAATAACATGTCTACCCGGCCGATGAAGGACAGTCGTACACAACTCGCTAACTGGCTGGAGGCGAAGAGCCCAGCAGCAGGTGAGAAGTCGTCTGAGCGGTCTTCTAAGACCTTTGAGGGCGCTCCGGCGATGGGGGCCCAACAGAAGGCAAAGCACTGCGAGTCCGCGGGCACCGGAAGCGCTGTTGGTTTGGGCTCCTCGGCTGTCAGGCAGGGCGCTATGTCACCGACGCCGTCAACCACGAGCCAATATTCCTGCTCGGTGAAAAGCAAGTCGGACAATCCGGATAAGCTTCGGGAGAAGTCCTGGCAGGCCCTGATGGAGAAAGCCAAGGGGGAGCGAGGCGGTGACCCAACGGCGAAGGTCTCAGACGCACCCATGGTCGTGAAGGCCCTGATTCACCCGGCTAAGGCCTCGGTTGTGGGAGTCGTGGTGGCCCTGGCGAAGCCTACGGAGGCGACCCCAGTGGAGACGACTTCCAGGCCTAGAGTTTCCCTGCTGTCCCAGAGGGAATAGTCTTTCCACCCTATCGAAAGGACCCCCGTGAAACCCCAGGATGAGAGGGGGGGGCAAATAGCCTTAACAGACTCAGATACCTCTTCCGAGGACGAGCTGGCTGTCGTCAAAGCAACCTTTGACAAAAAGTTCGAGGAGAAGGCCGGCGGGAAGGATCCCGACGAGGCGGACATGGAGAGCGAGGTAGCTGACGAAGAACGGCAGGCGGCGAGGAACCGGATCTCCTGTCACCCCCTGCCCGGGCTTCACCGCCCGACGAAATTGGCTCCTTTGAAGCCATGATCGCCAGGGCATCGGAGCTCTTCCAGCTATGCCTCGAGGAGGAGGAGTGGTTCCGCTACCAACCACGGGAGGCCAAGAGGAAGACAGTCCTCTCAGTCCCTTTACTGGACGACATCTGGGACGAAGGACTGGCCCTTCTGAAGAACCCATCCACGGCCCCTGCGAAGAGAGACCTGTACGAGAAGTAGTACCAGGTCCTAGACTCTTCTATGTGCCTCAGGGCGCAGCCGTCCCCCGATTCAGTGGTCTCCGCGGCGGCCAAGAAGAAATGGGCAGGGGCAACGGTATCAACTTCCCCGCCGGACGGCGAAGGGAAGAAACTGGACGCCACGGGGCGACGGGTCACCTGGACCATAAAGGCGGCCAATGCCCTTGCGATCGTGGCCCGCTACGACAGGGAGCGGTGGTTTAAGATCGCTCCCCTTCTGGACTTCCTCCCAGATTACAAAAAGACGGAAACCCTGGAAATCCTGCAGGAAGGCGAGGTGGAATCGGAGCACGCCATCACGGTGGCCACGGACATCACCGACACCAGTATTCACCAGATGGGCAACAGTGTTTGCCGGCTCATCAGGACGTGCAGACCAGTGTACTGGACATGCCCTTTGACGGGAACAACCTGTTTGGCAAGGCAGTGGACGAGTCACTGCAGGCTATCAAGGCGGACACCGAGACGGCCCGGCCCTTGGGGTCTCCATCAGCGGCGGCCGTCCTTTCGGGCCTCCAGAGGCAAGTCACAAGGTGCCTCCAAAGGATTCGGCAGCAGCTCCTCATCGTACCGCCAAGCGGCCCGCTCGTCGTCCCAAGAAGGCTACAGAGGCTGCAACAAGGCCGGTGGACACCGTCGTCACCAAGGAGCTCAATGTCGGGCCCCCACCCAAGCACCCCGGTGGGAGGCCAGCTAGCGAACTTCGGCGTGTGGAAGTCCATCTCCATCGACCGTTGGGTGCTGTATGCCCTGGCCCACGGGCACACTCTGGAGTTCCAAAAGAGGTGCCCTCACTTTCCACCGATTGCCAGGAAGGAAAACCACGTTCCACTGCTGCTTCTGGAGGTATGAGCAATGCTGAAAAAGGGCACGCTAGACCTCGTCCCAAAGAGGCTCCGGGGCTCTGGAGTATACTCGCGGTACTTCCTCGTCCAAAAGACCGGCGGCTAGCGGCCCATTCTAGACCGCCGCCACCTAAACAAATTCATAAAATCCCAGAAGTTCCGGATGGTCACCCTTCAGCACTTGTTGGGACAGCTGGAGGTCGGCGACTTCCTGTTCTCGCTGGACTTGGAGGATGCCTAGTTCCACATCCCCATACACAAAGGGCATTGAATGTTTCTGCACTTTGTGGTCCAAGGGCGTCACTACCAGTTCAAGGCACTGCTCTTCGGTTTTAAATCGACGCCAAGGGTCTTCACCAAGTGCCTGGCACCTGTGGAGGCGCGGCTGCGCCTGCAGGGGATCCACATCTACCCCTACCTGGACGATTGGCTAATCCAAGCGAGATCAAGGGAACTCGCCGTCGACCACACAGCGAGGACCGTCCGCTTGCTCACGGAACTGAGGTTCTCAATAAACTTTGCGAAGTCCTACTTGGTGCCCTCGCAGGACACCTTGTTCCTGGGAGCCAGACCCAACACAGTGGCACGGCTGGCGTCACCGTCGGAGGAGAGGATCAAGGCCATCCTGGGCAAGGTACAACGGCTGCTGACCACAGAGGTTGCCAGGGTGAGGTCCCTGCTGTCATGCATCTACCTCGTACGGCTGTGCAGGTTGCGGAAGCGGCCGCTGCAAGAATTCCTCGACACCCATTTGGTAGAGTGACTGGAACCTTCGAAGACAAGATCTCCCTCAATGAGACTTTCCGGCAGGCGATCCGGTGGTGGGGCATCTGCGCTCATTTTGTGGCAGGCATGGACTTCCAGACCCCGGGGAATCGGGAAACTGTAACGACAAACTGAATGCATCCTTTCAGGGGATGCGCGCCCCATCCCCTGAAGGGATGGGGCGCGCATACCAGAGATCTCCGCGCAAGAGGCCTTTGGCTCCCGGAGGAGAGGTCTCTACACATCAACGTCCTGGAACTCCCGCCCGTGTTCTGGGCCCTCAGGTCCTTCCTCCCGTCCCACATGGGCAAAGTGGTATGGGTCTTCACCAACACCACCATGATTTTCTACATCCGGAAGCAGGGGGGGCACCAGATCCCCAGCTCTGTCCAAATAAGCGCAGGACTTGTGGCACTGGGCCGTCGCCCAGGGGATGTTCCTGGTACTCTTCCACCTGGCCGCAGTAAAGAACACTGTCGCCGACTCGCTCAACAGAGAGCTGCGTGCGTGCCACGAGTGGGAGCTCCGGCAGGACCAATTGGATCTCCTATTCCGGCAATGGGGCAATCCCCAGATAGACCTGTTTGTGACGGTGACAAACGCCAAGTGCCGGAGGTTCGCCAGCAGGTTTCCCCAGCCGGGGAGCATGGGTGAAGCATTCTCCTTCCCCTGGGACGGCCTGTTCCTCTGTGCGTTCCCACCCAGTTGCCGTTGCTGCAGTGGCTCATCAGTCAACTCAGACGGTCCCGGTGCAAGACGATCCTCGTCGCACCAGCGTGGCCGAGTCAGATATGGTTCACGGTCCTTCTGGACATGTCAGCGTCCCCCTCAGTCAAACTACCGGCAGACACAGATTTTCTTTCCAGGGAACGAGTCGCAATCCTGCACCACGACCCAGGATCGCTGAACCTGCAGGCCTGGCTCCTGCAACACTAGAGTTCGGAAACTACGATATCCCGGTGGACTGCAAGGAGGTACTTGCCAAGGCCAGGGCGTCCTCGACTCTGAAGTGCTATGGACATAAGTGGACGAGGTTCTCTGTCTGGTGCCGTGCACAAAAGATCAACCCTCTACGGATTACGGCCCCCCAAGTGCTGCCGTACTTGTTGTCGCTGGTCAAGAAGGGGCTGGCGCATGCATCGATCAAAATCCATCTAGCCGCCATCTCCTGCTACACCAGAACTCCGGGGGGTCGTCACTGTGGTCGCACCACCTGTTGAAGGAGTTCATGAAAGGGCTGTTCCGCTCGTTCCCGCCGGTGAAGGCTCCGGCCCTTACGTGGGAGCTCAATCTGGTGCTGACCAGGCTCATGGGCCCTCCATTCGAGCCCCTGCATTCGGTGCCGTTGAAGTTCCTATCGTGGAAGACAGCGTTTCTTGTGGCCATCACCTCCGCACGACGAGTGGGAGAGATCCAGGCCCTCTCCTGTAAACCGCCATATCAGACATTCCACGAGACGAGGGTGGTGCTGAGGACGCACCCCTCCTTCATGCCCAAGGTGCCATTGAACTTCCATCTCAACGAGCCCTTGGTGTTACCTGTTTTCTTCCTGTCGTCGGCTGAGAGGATTTTGTACTCTCTGGGTGTGGCTAGAGCGCTGAAGTTCTACGTGGACCGCACCAAGAGTTTTCGGAAGACATCACAGATGTTTGTGTACTTTGGCGCTGTGAACCAAGGGAAGGCCCTCTCCAAGGCTTCCATTTTGAGATGGCTCTCCGGCTGCATCATGCATTGTCACCGGTTGGCAAACCGACCGTTGCCTGGCCGTCCGAGAGCCCATTCGACCAGAGTGATCGCTGCTACTACGGCGTTCCTATCTGGTGTTCCCCTGCTGGACATCTGCAGGGGAGCTACGTGGAGGTTGGCGCACACCTTCACAAGATTCTACTGCGTCGACCAGGATTCCAGAGAGGAGTCAAGAGTCGGCCAGGCAGTGCTGCGCAACCTGTTAGCATGAAGGTGAGCCTGGTGAGGAGGTAAGAGATGCTTAATGTTGAGTTGTTGAAATGCTTTATGTTGAGCCTTGCCACCTCCCGTGGTTGTGCATGTTTGTACTGCTATGTATTCTTGTATTCATGAGCATGTGAATCCATGCCAGACCCCATGCTGGAGAAGGATTCACATGTGAACCCTCCCTCCAACCCCTCTGCAGCTCTTCTCTTGGTCCTACTGCCACTTTACGTGCTACCAAATCTGAAGATGGCTGCCAGAGGAGGGGCTTAGGTAGAGGGGAGTCATTGTCTGGGGGCAGTATGACCCAGAGACCAGTGATTGGTTATTAGTAGAAAGACATTTCAGAAACGAAACTGAAATTGATTTTTTCTTTACCAAGGATTCCCAGCCTGAAGACGGGGAATATTCATGAGCATGTGAATCCATGCCAGACCCATGCTGGAGAACAACAGTTACAGGTAAGTAACTTGTTCCATACGCAGCTGGGTCTGCTCCGTCACCTTTTTTGAAAAAGGGAATGATTATTGATTTCTTCTACCAGGATGGAATGATGCTTGTTTGTAGGACCTTATGATAGATTAGGTGCAGAATGTCTGCCCAGATTTCAGGGTTGGACTTCAAAAACCACATTGGATAAACAGTCTGATTCCAGAGCTCGAGATGAGCTTATTTGGATAATGGATCGTACAAGGTCCTCTCGATCAATGGCAAAACGATGTTGCAAAGGTATATCATCAAAATCAGGCAGACTGGAGGGAAAGGGAGGTCGATATGTTCCCATATTACTCAGCTCATCGATGATCTGAAACTGCGGTGGTCTGTATAGATAGTTTTGTTTTATTTATAGCATCGTTCAAGAGCTGCCAGATACCGACAGAAATCTGGTAGTCATTTTTTTGAGCATTTTTTCACCATCTTTTTGGGTCAGTAAAAACTTCCTAGCTCGTGTCCAGTTACTATAGACCCATTTCAGATGTCTTATTGCGTTTTGACTGTTCATGGGTGGTGGGCTCCAGAGGTGTCTAATATCCCGTCTCAACTGATTCTTTTTCTGTTTGAGCTGTACATCAAAAGTATGGATGTGTTTAAAGATAACTTGATTATCGAACGCTTTAATTTCACTGAAGTTTTGCATAATGGTTGTATAGATGTCGTTATCGTGGTAATCACTATGCAATCCTTCCGATTTTGAGTGCATGATAAATAAGGTCTTTCTAGTCCACTTCATCTTAGATTTTCCATTGTTTACAGAGATCACACCTTGGTTCTTAAGTTCATATACTGGTTTAGGAGATCATGTCCGTGACCACGTCAAGCAAAGCTGCTTATGATCACTGTGATCATTGTGAAACACTTCTAAACAATCACACTGCATTATAAATGCATAATCACTATAGATAAAGTCGATTGTTGCTTCTTGCATTCCTCTCTGCCAGGTGGACTTCGCGGGAATGTAACTGGGGAGGGTTCCATTAAGCATTATAAAAGACCTTTCCTCCATAGAGCTATTCCATCTACATTTAATAGGTTGTTCTAGACAGCTTTCATTCCTAAGTAAATGTAGATTTAAATCACCCATAATTAATGTGTTTGTTACATTTCCATCTAAACAAGTTTGTAAAGCAGCCTCAATTTGTGTAAAGACATCATGTACAGATAAACGTGTGCGTCCTCTAGACATTCAATAAGGCAATCATCAGATCTTGTTTAGTTATCTTGACTAATTGGACATATAGGGGCTTACTTCGAGCCAAGCTTCCAATTTGAAGCCCTTTGACTTTTTTGTGGCCACAAGACGCCCCGCCATGGATCTCAAACGAGCAGGGAGTTCAGCTGGTGTCAAGATATCATAATTGTCCCATGTCGGAACGATAGTTGGGTAAGATTCCTGAATAGCCACTATGTCATAATGTTAAAAATAATTTGTTTTTGAATGTAATAAATGCCTGTGGCCACTAGTATTCCACAATACTAGATGGCATTTCTCTTTTTCTTGGAATTGTTATGCTTGAGGTGGCCAGTTGTTTCGTGGGGTTTTGATACGTTTTGTCATCTGGTTCGTTATTTTTGTCTTAAAATGTTCATGTTCTCTTAAGTTTGGATTTACATTTAAACTGATTTGGTGATTACTTTGCGAATTTTGGATGTCTTGAAATAACATGTATCCTAATTCATGCAGGGTAGTTCTTTCTTTCCACAGTGTATTCAATACTACCCCAGATTTGATTGATAATACAAGCCATTGTTCTATCACTATCATCAAGAAATTCAACCATGTCGATGTCTGTCGATGTGATGTCTTCTAGGTTGGGAATTTCAGAAAAAATTTTCAGAAGACTCGACCTGTTGAGATAATGTTGCGGAAATGGACTGTGTCTACAACATATTATCAAATAATGATAATAACTATTTTGAGATGTTTTGTTGGTTCGAATTGGTTGAGAATCTGTTCTTGGAAGTTGAAGGCTAAAAAAATCTTGTTGGTTTTCAGATTTCCTTTCATTTGTTGCACTAGTCCTCTGCACAATGTGATCACTTGAATCGAATCTGTGTCTCCCTGGACCATGTAAGGCTGAATTATATGTAGTCCTCATGTTACCAGTCTCATGGTTTAGCTGTCTTTCGGGGAACACCTGTCATATATGGAAGACTTGCTGTGGACGAGATCACTTTAGTCATTGATTCTTGGTTCAGTGCAGTATATGCTGTCAGGGATGTTTGAATGCCCTCGCGCATTGCCTCAATAGTTGGAAATGTTTGAGGGATTATATTTAGTGTCGTTTTAGAATGAAGGGTCGATGACCGTGGCATTGTTATTTATTGGTAATGTTTTGTGGGAAGATGCCATATGTGCATTCACTTTAGGTGCTGAACCTTGCTTCGCGGAAAAGTATGTGGCCAATGACTTGCATATCTCCTCACACATTACCTCTATTGTTTCAGAGATCACATTTGAAAATAACTTTGTTAGCAACGTCGACGAGTCAGTACCGTCAACAGTCTTTGTATGCACTGTTAGTGGTTTGTGTTCGCCTTGTTTCACTATCAGGCATACGTATTTGGTCGGTAGCTGTTATAGATGTACTGACTGTTGGTTGGGTACTAGTGTGTAGAGAATTGCCTGTTGTGCCCACAGCTGTATAATTGTGTCTCTGATTCTCTGTAATAGACTAGACAAGGTCATCTAGAGGCTTGTCCTCTAAGTCCTTTTCCCTTCTATTATTCTCTGGAGGTTTTGAAACTATCTGGATGGATGTTCTTTCGTCTTTCTTTTCCTTGAATATTGGTGGCTGACGCATAGGTGTGTTTAGATTTTTAATAAAGCGACTTGTGCGTGCTAGAGTTTTATTAGATGGTAGATTTTTACTCTTTGTTTTATGTAAATTTGGCAAATTCCTGGTTTTTCCTAGCTGGTACCGTGAAAATATTAAGTGGTTTGTTTGTTTATTTGTAACACGCGCCAGACTCGGAAGTATCAGGGCGCGAGGACAAGGATATTTTAAGCTTACATAGTTGCATAATATAGCACATGGAATTTACATAGTTACAAATTACAGAGCGAAGTAGCATTACAAGTTGTAATACAGAGCATGGCAAAGTTGGCAGATTACACCTACAATCTAGGGATATATAGGGACGTTATATCATACAAGTTACAATACAAAAGATGGCAGTACTGGCAATTTACAAGATAAGATAGAATGATGTATACAGATGGCATGTCGTGGAGGTCTATTAGTTACAAAAAAAGGAAGTCATAAGGCGGCTAGTGGGGAGACAGGGAGAGGTTGGGAGAACCTTCTCTCTCTGTTATGGCTTTAGAGATCATTGGATTTAAGCCAGTTGATAATATTAAGTCTGAAATGTGAGTATGTTTGGTTCTTCCTGAGGTGAGGAGAGAGTGTGTTCCAAAGTTGAGCGGCTTTGACAGGGAAGCTGTTTCCGCCAATGGTAGCTCTTTTGAATAGAGGGACTGTCGGAAAGTTGGTGTAGGTCGCTCTAGTAAGTCTGAGTGTCGCTCTTTTGCTAAACCTCTCGGTTAGGTACAAAGGTGCTGCATTGTTGCGGGATTTTAATGTTAGGGAGGCAGTTTTGAGTCAGATTTTATCAAGAGTAGATAGCCAGTTAGCATTTCTCCTAAATGTGGAAATATGCTGTATTTTGGTAATTCCTTTTGCTGCTCTGAGGGTGTTATTTTGAAGTATTTGCATTTTCTTAATGTATTTGTTAGCTCCAATGTAGAGGGCATTGCAGTAGTCCAACTTAGATAGCACAAGTGCTCTTGCCAGTGTGGTACAACTGCTCATTGAGAGGAGGACGGTTTAGCAGATCTAATCAGTTTACTTGTGTAAGCCGTAACGGATGCCATAGCATTCACTTGTTTTGTCAAGGTAAGACCGGAATCAAGGTAGAAACCTAATGTTTATACCTCCTTCATTACCTTAATCGTGTTGCCATCTATGTTAAAGGAATTATGTTTATGGCCAAGTTTGTTAATATTAGGTGTGCTCCCCAGGATTACGAGCTCCATTTTATCATTCAGGCATAGACCATGGAGTGCCATCCATGCCTGGATGATGTGTATCCTATTCACCAAGGCCAAACCCTCGTCGTAATCCCCTGTAAGTGGGAAGAGAATCTGAGTGTCATCTGCATAGTTAGTGAAGGTGACCCAAGACAATCTAGATAATCAAAGAGGGGCTTGGTAATGTTATACAAAGTAGGGGAGGCGCAGGAGCCCCGATGGAATCCTGAGACTCTGAGTCCACTATATTCCCATTATCTCTCCTTATTTCATTTAGCTTTCCCTGTGCACCTTTAAGAATGATGCTATTTTGTCTCCCAGGTTGCACTACCACTAGTTCTTTAGTAGGTGGAGAGGGTGTTATGTCAATTATACTCTGAGACAAAGGTGCTTCCTTATTTTTTTCCATTTTTTTGTGTTCCGATGTTCTTTATTTCATTTTGTAATGATTCTATATTGAAGACGAACTCTAAAAACGAGACCGCTCCGAAATGATGTTTAAGCAACTTATTCGGATTCTGTATTTCCATCACTAGATTGGACTGATTTGTGATCTTATTGTCTAATATTTCATAAAGACGGGCTAAGGACATGAGCACCGTATTCATGGCCGTTAGGGTGATGTTAATACTTGAATCTTTTACTATGCGTTCATGACCTGGATGATTATTTGGTACGATTTGCGGGGATCTATTGGTGCGTCTCGGGGTTGGATTTACAAAAGAAAGTGATAGAGGAGGAAAATGTTGCGATGGCTATGCAAACATTACTGGCGATTGGGATAGATTTGGGTCATCAGAGTTAAAATGAACTTCTGGCAGTACTGATTTAAATGAGTAGGCAACTCCTGGGTTCTGGTGCTACAGCTTGTCTTTGACCGTCCACTTGAATGTTAGTTTCTTCGCCTAATACATTCAAAATGGTGTCACATGCAAGGTTCTCAGTAAATTTTACTAAGGCATTCGTTTCAACTGACAGTGTTGTTGTGTAACTGCAAGAGCCTTGCTCTTGTTCCTGTTCACCTCGATTCATGGTGAAAGTTTGCCATTTGTAAATAATAGGTGCTTCACAAACAAATGGCCGCTTCTAGAGCAGAGGGCGTTATGTGCTGCACAGGTACGTCGTTGTTTTCTGTGGTAGCATTAAGAGAATTATGGCGCCTCTCTTTACATTGGCAGTTTGGTTCTGGCATTAATTGAGTACCTTGTGTCTCTTCAACTAATATTGGAGACGGATGTTATGTTATTCAGTCTATAGTACGTCCGAATATCAAGACCAATGGAGTGAGAGCAAGTTTGAACCTTCAAGCAATGTGATTTCACAGCTGCGGTGGCTATGCTTTTCCTGATGGAATTGCATGACCGCTTTACAATAGAATCACCAAACATCATTAACAGGCGGCATACATGATTTCAATTAATATAGAACTGAAGCCATAAGAGTACCAATAGGGAGCACAATAAATGGTTACATGTTGTCTATTCACAGTTTCTACAGATTATATGTAAAGGGTTACCTTAGTTATGCGCGACGAGCGCTGATAGAAAAGGATGGAAAGAGTGAAAGGAGGGGGCTGGCTGCTCGCTGCTCAGAAGCAAAGCAGCTAAGCAGCCACACTGCAGTCACTCTCCAGCATTTTCCGTGCACTTCTCTCGTGCGCTTGTGCGCATGCAGGGTTGGTCTTATACTCACAAGCACACAAAGGGACGAAGCCTGAAAGCGGCAAAAATAAAGAAGATTTAAATAGTCACCAGTTTTATTGTTTTTCTAAAACAGAAAATAACAAAATACAATTAGACTGATTGATTCACTCCAAAGGTTTCAGCAGAGTCCACAAAGCAAGTGGAAGTGGAGAGTTGATTGCATGCCAGGATAGAGTTGAGTAGCGTTTTCACAGGGTCCAGGCAGCTAAGCAGCCACACTCCAGTCACTCTGCAGTACTTTCCGTGCACTTACCTCGTACTAATTAAGAAATTAAGTTCCTCTAGAGCCCCAGGGCTGGATCACCTTCCAAATATGATACTCAAAGCACACCCCTTGTCGAATGGGCTAACATCTTAGAAATTATATTCAAGAAGGTCATCCGATTAGGCCAAATCCATTCATCTTGGCAAGAATCGATTTTTAATTCCTATTTTTAAAAAAGGAAACAAACGACTCTGCGAATTATAGGCCAATGGCGCTTTTAGATGCTCCTGGCAACCTTTGTGACTGTCTTATTTTGCATGATTTTAACAAATGGCTGAATGAAAATAAGCTGGTAGACAGACACCAATCTGGCTTTGTTAAAGGTGTAGGTACAGTATTAAATCTAATGATTTTATCTACTATTAAATAAGCAATCGTAAATTGATTTTAGACAGGCATTTGACTCAATTTCCCGAGAGATTTTATGGATTAAACTTTTAACAGCCAAGTGCCCCCCATATTTAATTGATAGTCATCAAACCTTATGCTCTATAGAGATGTATCTCATGAGAATGTTTCCACTATTAAGGAACCTGGGTCAACCACCGCTCCATTAATGTGAATTTGAATGTGATCGGTAAAAGAATACTCTATCGAGAGGAGACGATAATTCGTGACACCTTATGTATCTGCTACAGGCTAATGCACAGCAACAACTGATGGATATAAAAAATCCCTATATGAAAAGATTGAGCTCTAGCGATCTAATTGGCTATAGTAGCACATAACTAATTGGAACGGATATGAAAGCAATTTTAACTGAAATGTGAAGTTTGTTTTATTTCTATTACCTAGTTTTATCAATAATTGTACTTAGATATAGCATTTTTTAACAACTAAAACATGAAAGTATTGGAAATTGATACTACCTATCTGTTTGATACGAAGGGAATCCGATGTGAAATATATATTTTTTTGGTTTTATCATATCTAGTTTTACATTGTCGACTCTGTATGTCTGATACGAAGAGAATCCCATAGGAAATATGATTTTATCTTGTTTTATCTAATTTATCATATCTATTTTTACATTATGTACTCTACACAGAAGGAGGAATGCATCTAAGATTGCAATTACTAAACCAATTGCTAAATGAATTTGAGGACAACAATTTAACATGCTTAATTAGCAAAGGTATAACTTTGAGATGTATTCTAATGATGCAAATTTATGAAGATTAATCACTTGAAATATTTGATTTGAGACATAATGTAACATACTAAGGATGTACCAATATTGTTCCATATCACTATGTAACAGTAAATTGAAAAAGTTGAAATGTCAACTGAAACAATTTCATCCTAATAAAAAAAATATATATAAATATTCACTGCAGTGTCTGTTCAATGTCTAGCTCCTTTGTGCTTTGCCTGTAGGTGTTTAGAGGGAAGTTCCTAGAGGGGCAGATAAGGAATGCTCTGTAAACTCTTGGAACAAGACCAATTGTTCCAGACTCAGCCTTTAAAATCCCTAGCAGGATGGAGCGGCAAGCCACGGAAAGCTTAATGGAAAGCCTCTCCTGTCCTTCGATATTCCGTATGTAGAACGCCCTTTCCTGGGGAAAGGAGCAGTCTTTCTTGTGTGGCCAATGTTGGGGGGTGAAGTCAGAGGAAATCGAGAAACAGTCCTATCAACCTGGTGCCTATCTTTGAAGTGAATCATGAAAACCCCAATGAAGTGGATTGTATGGTTTATTAAAAAATAGTTTATTACTGCCGTTTTTAAATATGTGCCAACGAGCCTTAATCTAATCATTGTGATTGTTGAAAGCATGTGAATCTAGGAAAGATAACATTGCTGGAAAACTACAGTTACTGTAATTTTGTTTACTCTTGCGTCCCGTCCCCTTTCCTCCATATTGTATGGGCGCCCCTCGCTAGGGACGTGAGACGGAACCTTTTTCACCAGAAAAAATATCTTCCCCTTTAAATTTAGAGGTGTGCGGGGGCGTGGCCTTGGGAGCATGCACTCCCCTGACACCGCCCACTGGTGCCACTCCCCAGTCCTCTTTTCTGCGTCGACTGGAGCGGACTGCTTTCACCAGCGCTCCTGTGTTTGGCTTCGTCCTTGTAATTCCACGCGCTCTTCCCAGGATACTGTCTTTTCTTTTGTCTTTTGGTCTTTAATCAGGTACTCGATCCTCTGGCGCCACCCTCCTCCCCCAGCGCATGTCGACGTCAGCAGGCTTGAGCAGGTGACCAGCCTGCGAGGGGCTCTTCCCTACATCTGACCCCCACGTTCTTTGCCTCTGCTGCCTTGGCCCCGATCACGGCTGTGAGGGTTGTACTGCGTGCAACATGCTTAAACCGCACGCTATGAAGAACAAGTTAGCTCGATGGAGGGAGCTCTTCAAACAATTGCCTCCAGAGGACTTGAAGAACTTCGTCAAACATAAGTCACGGCCCAAGGTAGGGACACTTTTCATCTGCATCCCGCATGGGCGTCTCCTTTGCCAGGATTCGTCCGAGAGGGCGGGACCGTCCAGGTTCTGAAACCAGCACCCGTTCGGGGAGCAGGTAGGAAAACAAGTGTCCAGATGCGACTTGTCTCCGCCAGGTACGTGACCTACAGCTTATCCTTCAGCGTCGCAGGGCAGATGCAACCTACAGCAAACAAGGCATAATATTCACATGCCCCAGCAGCCTACTGCTACTATGTCCACTCCACCTGCCACCCCACGTGTGAAGACAGGTTCTTTGAAAAGTTCCTCGCACTTATGAGGTCCCCCCCAAATGGGAGCCATCCTTCAGGATGTGATCAGGGACATGCTGCCTCCATGCTGCCTCGAGTCCTGCCTCACTAGTCTCGGGAGGATAGCTCACGGGCACCTTGCTTGCCTTGGAAGCAAGACGACACTTAGCACCAAAGGTTCGATCCACGGGTCTGCGCTTAGAAACCTCTTGGTATTAAGCGCTTTATAAATAACCTATCATATCATATCTCTAGCACCTCCAGTCATTCCTCCTATGGCTCCAGCGCCCAAGGCCCCCGCACAGTCCCAGTTGCCCACGCCAGGTCCCTCGATACTGGCTTCCCTGCCTCCCATAGTTCAGGCAGTTCCACACCAGCCTGCACAGCAGGCTCCTGTCTCCACATCTAAGCCCTCGGCGCCCAGCACTCCACCGTCTCCGTACCAGCCGGACACCCTAGTGAACACCCAATGAGGAGGAGGACCCTGACACGCCATCTTCAGCCAAGGTCTTCCATGAACTACTCACAGGTTTGGCCGAATACCTGGGGCTTCCACAACCTGAGGTGGAACAACCGGGGGTGGGAGGGTCCTGACCGAGGTCCACGCTCTAGGCACCGGCGGCTAGAATGGGAATCCCGATGCAGAAGGACATTGTCGCCTTGAATGGCTTAAACCACATTCGGCACAGCCTACCAACCGGCGCCAAGTACAGGCAATTGAAGGGGGATCCACTCTTGCTGTCAGCACACCCTCAACCACACTCTTCGGTGATTGCTGCAGCCTCACTCTACTCCAAGCCTCAGTCGTCCTCGGCTACCTCTTCTTCGGCGTTTCTAGGCAAAGAGTGTAGGAGATCTTGGAGGCATATGGAAAGGTCTATTCTAAAACCTCACTGCACCTTTGTCAGTCTAATGCGGACGCCATGCTCGCAGCCGTTAATCAGAGGCTTTGCCGGGAAATAGCCGACTTCCTTCCGGTGCACAGTCGGGCACGTTTCAAGGCGGGCTGGCAGAGGTGAAAATGGTGGCTCAGGACATCATGGAATTCAGAGTTGCACATATAGACACCTCTGGCCATGCCATTTGCATCGCCACAGACATGAGGAGGACTGGCCTGCTACTGGCTACCAAATTCAACCCGGATGCCCAGGAACGCATATTGGACCTTCCATTTGAGTGTGGTGACCTTTTTCATTCCACCACCGATGAGCTAGATAAAAAGAAAAACAGTTTGCAGACTGCAAAATCCTTATCTTTCCTCACGAAGTCCATGCCCAAGACTTATAGCCATATGCATCAGCGCTCCGACAAGGGTAGGGCCTTCGGCTGGTTGTGGGGCTTCCAGGAACAGAGATCAAAACAGCCGGACCAGTCTCCCAAGTCAGCTCCGGCGTAAACGGCGCAAAGTGGGGAGCAGGGGCTTCTTTCAGTCCCCCTCTGCCCCAACCTCGGAGGGAAAGAAGGCATGACACACCCCTCCCGGTCCACGTTTCTCCGGTGGGGGGCAGGCTTGCTCTTCACACACATTGGTGCACAAGGTTCGCAGAACGCTGGATACTCTGTCGTCTCCACAGACTACTGCCTACTGGTTCCTCCCTCTCCTCTATCCTCTCCTCCCACAGATTGGGACAACAACTCTGTTGGCAGAGATTCGATCGCTCGCATAGAGTCAGGCAGTTTTCGCCATACACAAGAACAACCAGGCTGGCCTGAGAGTTGTGTTGGACCTTTCCACTTTGAACCTTTCCCTCCCTCTTCAAAAGTTCAAGATGGTTACCCCAGCACTTATTGCAGAGGCACTGTGCAGGGGAGACTGGATGTGCTCCCTGGATCTGAAGGACGCGTACCTACATGTCCCTATTTGGCTGCCTCATCGGTCCTTTCTGAGGTTCAGGATCATGAGCTTTCATTTCCAATACAAGGTTCTACTCTTCAGCCCCCAGGGTCTTTACCAGACTCATGAATGCGGTGGCAGCCCTTCTCAGGGCGCAGGGGCACCATGTATATCCATACCTAGACGACTGGCGCGTCAGGGCGAGATCCCCGGAGGTATTCCACCCCACCTCCTCCGCCCTCATGAATACACTACACGATTTATTTATTTATTTGTTTATTTATTTTGGCTGGAATCTACGTTCATAATATTCAAACGTTGTCGGCCCACTGTAAACAATGGGTCAGCAGAGGACCTTAATCAGTGCCACAAAGGCCCACTGTTTTCCTACCAACATTCTGCTTCAGTGCTTAATCCCCTTAGCTAAGCTAAATTCTGCCTTTTTTTAAATTATTTATTTTCAAGAATAACACAACATAGAAATAATATGTACACAAAATTACATCATAAAGTAATGACAACAAAGCCAACAAAACTATATACCGCTGAAAAAACCCCTCCCCCCCCAGGAGTCACAAAACAATCAATGAACTGGTCTAATATAATAGCAGAAATTTACCCCAAATCTTGTTAAATAATGTAGTTTTCTTCTCTCTCTGATGTAACACTCTCTCCATATCTGCTAGAGAATGCATTTCTGAAATCCATTCCTCAATAGTAATAGGGTTAGACGTTTTCCAATGTCTCAAAATTAGTTTCTTCCCCACCATTGCCCCACGAAAGATCAATTTCTTCTGGGAAGTAGTCAGGTCGTCCAATAAATCCCCACAGCCTAGTACAATTGTCTTAAAATCCATATGAACCGTCTCCTCCAAGATCTTTTCACAGATCTGATCAAACTCGAACCACAAACCTCTCACCCTCGAACATCCCCACAACATATGCTCCAAGGTGCCCTCCTCATGTGAACACGCCCAACATTCCGAGCTGTCACTCATCCCCTCTTTCCATCATTCTCTCAGGTGTCCAGTATGTTCTATTCAAAATCTGTATTTGACGCAACCTATCAGCAAGATTCAAAGAACACAATTTCACATTCTTACAAATACTTGTCCAATCCTCCTCAGTAATATCCTCACCAATTCTCTGATTCCAATTCAATCTCAAAGCATCATTGGCCCGATAGTTCGACACAACCAGTCTATAGACATAACTAACCAGGCCACATCCACTCACTCCAGGTATCCATCCAAGCATGTCTATGTTGATTCTCTTTTCAAAGTCCACCTCCCCCACCGCCCTCCTGATCTTCCGATAGTCCGACAAACAAAAAGTAGGAATTTCAAACTTCAACCGAAATTCCCTAGCCGTCATCCAACGCAAACCATTGAACAAATCACTAATCCAATGCACCCCGGCTAGATACCAATCCTGCCAGAACAAAGTTTTCCCTTCAAGCGTAATACATAGATTCAGCCAAATTGAAGCACTCGGATCTCTCAAAGCATTGAAACCCAGACACTCACACAAGGCCACCCAAGAGTTCCGTAAACTCCTAGTTAGCAGGCCTTCCACGCTTGTTCGCGATGGCTTACTGGTCAAAAGGCTCTAGGCGACAAAGGGCCGGCATGGCTAGACTCTGCACACATCCAGTCCTCATGTTCCGATTTTAGAAAATCAAAAATATTCCGCGACATAAACGCCAGATGGTATGCCTTAAAATTAGGGACCCCCAGCCCACCCTTGGACAAAGGCAATTGCAATTTGCTAATCTTCAGGCGAGGAGGTTTATTATCCCACAAAAATTCCTGCATGAGGCTATCTAACTCATGCCAAAAATGCTTTTCAATATCTAAAGGGATCATACTCAGAACAAAATTCACGTGAGGAGTCGACACCATTTTCAAAGCATTCACCTTCCCCCAAAGGGAAAGGTGCAACACATTCCATCTCTTCAAATCTGATTTGAGGTTAGTACACACCATCATCATATTTTCTCTCACAAAATCAGCAACATTAGGCAAAATCCATACCCCCAAGTACAGTAGTTTTTCAGCACACCACTTTAATCCCAATAGGGTTATAAATTGTTTGTCACACAGCGGCACTAACGGTAAAACCTCCGATTTTTGCCCAATTAATCTTATAACCAGAACACTGGTGAAAGGCTTCGAGAATGTTCATAAGAACCGGTACTGACTCACCAAGATTCTTGAGGACCAATAACAAGTCATCTGCGTATAACCACATTTTTTGCAACATCCCCCAACAACTTATGCCTTGTAAACCCTCCTCATTTCTCAATGCTATAGCCAAGGGTTCAATAATCAGTACGAATAACAAAGGAGACAATGGGCAACCTTGTCTCGTGCCACGTTCCAAATCAAAAGGTGCCGACCTCTGACCATTAGTTTTGACATCAGCCGTCGGCCTGGTATATAGTAGTCTAATCCATGAACAAAACTGAATTCCAAAACCCATCTTTTCCAATACTTTAAACATAAATCGCCAGTCAACTCTATCGAATGCCTTTTCTGCATCGAGTGATAGGACAACTGAGTCCTCAGACAACTCTGACGCCTTCATGATCGTACACAGCAATGTTCTCATGTTACTGGACGTCATCCTACCTTTAACAAAACTAGATTGGTTGCGATCTATCAACCCCGGCAAAAGATTCTCCATTCGCAGAGCCAGAATCTTGGCCAAAATCTTATTGTCAACATTGATCAAACTAATCGGTCTGTAGCTGGACTCCATTGTTTCATCCCTGCCTTTCTTCAGAAAGACAAAGATAGTTGCATGTCTACTAGAGTCTGGAAGTATGCCCCTAACCTTTGAAGTCTTATACACTTCCGTCAAAAGTGTCAACGCCGAATTAGGCAACCATCTATAGAATTCAACTGGCAGTCCATCAGGCCCTGGAGACCTACCAACATTCAATTTTGATATCGGAAACTTGACTTCGTCCACTGAGATATCTTCCTCCAATAAAGTAGAATCCTCCCCTGAAATTCCAGGGTCCTGAATCTCATCCAGGAAATCTCCATTATCCGCATCAATATGTGACTCATTCTTATATAAATCCACATAAAACTTTCTGAATACTTCATTAATACCATCCGGAGTGAAAGTGACTTGACCATCAGAATCAGCAATAGACAGAATCGAATGCTCAGACTCTCTCAACCTCAATCTATACGCCAACCAGCGATCACATTTCTCCCCTTGTTCAAAATAAGAGCATTTTTGGTGGAAATACTTCTTATCCACTATACCAGACATCAAGGCCCTCCACTCTCTTTTTAGCTTGTTCAAATCGGGATGCAAATCCACTCTCGTGGGATCCACCATCAGAACCCCTGACAAATCTCTGATCTTCAGTTCCAATACATTCTGTGTATTGTCCCATTTTTTTTTTCAGACCACTCGCTAAACTAATAAACGTACCTCGAACAGTGCACTTAAATGCTTCCCAAACCATATCAGATCCAACTTCACCCGTACAGTTCTCCTCCACAAAATAGTCTATTTCAGTTACAATTTTGTCCATCTCATCCAGATTGTCCAGCAATATGGTATTTAGTCTCCAAGTTTTTTGTCTACACATAGTATAACTCCAATCCAAATCCACCGAAACATGAGCATGGTCAGTCAGCACAATATTACCTATACTACTTGTTTTGTATTCCTGCAACAAATCTCCTGCCATCAACACCATGTCAATTCTGCAATATGTAGCATGTGCACCGGAATATAAAGTATATTCCCTCTTTAAGGGATTTTCTATTCGCCAACAGTCTTTCAGATTATGTTCCTCAAGCAGATCATGAAAAGCCCGAGACTGCATGTTCATCCTACGACAATGTCTAGTATTGCTCCTGTCCAAAGTTGAATCCACAACTGTATTGTAATCGCCACCCAAGATTATGTTACTGGACACTACACGATTTAGGATTCATCATAAATCTCAAGAAGTCAGAGCTGGAGCCTACTCATACTCAAATGTTCCGGTCACTCCACCAGCGCCCATAGACATTCCTCCCATGGCTCCGGTGCCACAGGCTCCAGCACAGCCCACGCTGCCCCTGCCGGTTTCTTAGATTCCAACTCCCCTGCCTCCCACAGTACAGGCGATTGCACACCAGTCTCCGCAGCAGCCTCTGGGTTCGGTCTCCACACCGCAGCCCATGGCGCCCAGCACTCCTCCACCCGCTCCAGACCAGCTGGATACACCGTCGTTAGCAAATGCCTTCCACGACCGGCTTGCAGGTGTGGCTGGATATCTGGGCCTTCCTCAACCTGAGGTCGAGCAGCCCGAGGAGGGTGTCTTAACAGAAGTCCTCACCCTATGACCCCCCCCCTACCAAAACAGGTATCCCAATGCAGAAGGACGTTGTTGCCCTGGCCAAGAAGGGGTGGTTCAAGCCACACTTGTCCCAACCTGTTAATTGGCGCCTCGATGCCAAGTATAGACTGATGGAGGGGGATCCAGTCTTGCTGTCGGTGCACCCTCATCTGCACTCTTCGGTGATCGCTCTGGCGTCACTTTACTCTTAAGCCTCAGTTGTCCTCTGCGCTGCTAGACAAGGAGGACAAGATCTTGGAGGCGTACAGGAAGAAACTACTCCAATGCCTCGTTGCACCTGTGTCAATCCAATGCGGATGCCATGCTGGCAGCCGCTAACGAGACGCTTTGGTGGGAAATAGCAGACTTCCTTCCAGAACTTCTGGTGCAGAGCAGGCCCGCTTCAAAGCGAGTCTAGGAGAAGCCAAGCGCTATCATGGAGTCCACCGTGGCCCACATCGATACCTCTGGCCGGGTCATCTGCATCGCCACGGACATGTGGACGACGGCCTGGCTTCGGGCTACTAAATTTAACCCCGATGTACATGAACGCCTATTGGACCTTCCGTTCGAGGGTAGTGACTCTACCACCGACGAGGAATTAGATAAAATGAACAGCTTGCAAACTGTGAAGTCTTTATCCTGACGAAGGCCACGCCCAAGGCATACATTCACCCAGTTGCATCAACGGACGGAGCAGTCGTTCTGCAGGTTCCGCGGCTTCCAGGAACAGAGGTCGAGACAACCTGAACGCTCGCCCAGACAGTACTGGCGCAAACAACAAAAGCAGGGGGGTGGGCACAAAGGCTTCTTCCAGTCCCCCACCTCAGCAGCAGCCGCAGAAGGAAAGAAAGCATGACGCGTCCCTTCGGGTCAACCTGTCTCCAGTGGGGGGCAGGCTTGACTTTCACGTGCAATTTTGGCGCCAGAACTTTGCCGACCCCTGGATCCTTTCTGTAGTATCCTTAGGGTACCGCCTACCGGTCCCTTCTCCTCCTCCTCCCTCCCCTCGACTCCCACAGATTGGGACGCCAACTCTGTTGGTGGAGATCCGGTCGCTCGTCGAGAGCCAGGCAGTGGAAGAAGTCCCAGCCTTCCAGAGAGGATTGGGCTTCTATTCCAGGATTTTCGCCATACAAAAGAAGAACCAGGCTGGCCTGAGAGTTGTGTTGGACCTATCCACCCTCAACCTTGCCCTCCCTCTTCAGAAAATCAAGATGGTTATGCCAGCACTCATTGCAGAGACACTAGACATGGGAGATTGGATGTGCTCCCTGGATCTGAAGGACACCTAGAGACACGTCCTGATTTGGCAGCAACATCGCTCCTGCCTGCGCTTCAGATCATGGGCTGTCATTTCCAGTACAAGGTGCTACCCTTTGGTCTCAACTCAGCCTCCAGGGTATTTACCAAACTGATGAATGCGGCGGAAGCCCTCCTCGGGGCCCAGGGCCACCATGCCTACTCGTACCTGGACGACTGACTCATCAGGGTGAGACCTCAGGAGGGGGTTAAACACACTTCCTCCGCACTTATGAAGACACTCCACGACCTAGGGTTTACTATCAACCTCAATAAGTATCCGTTGCAGCCCTTTTAGAGCCTCACCTTCCTGGGCCTCATCTGGGATACAAGCTCCGAGAGGATCTTTCCCTTGGAGGACAAGATTACGGCTCTTAAGAGAGCCACTATGCACTTCCTCACTAGAGCAGTGACCTTGGCCTGGTCGTACTGACACTTACTGGGTATCATGGCAGCGGTCCTTCTGGCCGTGCCACACACGAGACTCGGGATGGGGAGGTTACAGCTGCATTTCTCAGACTCATGGAATCAGGAGAGGGGCTCCAAAGCAGAGCTTATCAGCATAGCTCCTTCTCTCCACCCGGACCTTTCATGGTGGTCTAGGGGCTGCAACCTGCGGACGGGCAATCCCTTCTGGCAGCCGACCCCGCAGATCACCATCACTACGGACTCCTCCCTAGAAGACTGGGGGCCATTCTGGACAGCCACACCGTCCACAGAGTTTGCACACGATAGGAGCGGGAATCACATATCAACTTGCTGGAGCTCGGGGCCATCTGGTTAGCTCTCAGGGCTTTCCTTCCTCTCATTGGAGGCAAGGCTGTCCTTATCAAGACCGACAACTCCACCAGCATGTACTATGTCAACAAGCAGGCTAGTACCAGGTCCCCTCTGCTGTGCAGCCTAGCGGTCAGCATGTGGGAATGGGCCCTGGAGAACAACATCTACCTTACGGCCATCCACCTCCCAGCCGATGCCAACTTGGGAGCAGACAATTACGAATGGCAATTGAACGTCTAGGTACTGCAGGTGGTCTTCAACAAATGGGGCCACCCTCAGGGGTATCTGTTTGCCTCCTGGAAGAACAGGAAATGCCATCAGTGTGCATCTTGGCAGTGGCAGGGCCCCTTGGGCGACTCAGATTATGTGGGCAGACATGACAGCCTATGCCTTTCCTCCCACACCCCTGGTCCAAAGGGTAATCCGCAAGATAAAGGAAGCTCGTCACCTCAGCATCATTCTGATAGCTCCATGGTGGCTGGCGAGACTGTGGTTCTCCGAGATACTCAGCCTCACAGACAGACCACCCATTCACCTTCCACTGGGTCCAGACCAACTCTTGTCGCAGCAGGGGGGCAGGGTCATCCATCCCGCACCGCAGAAGTTAGCCCTCGCAGCAGGTTCCTGAGCAGGTCACCCTCTGGCACATGAGCCTCTCTCAGGCTAACTTAGAGATTATTCAGGGCGCCAGGAGCAGGGCTACAAGGAGCCAATACAAGAGGAAATGGACTAGGTTCTGTCATTGGGCAGACTCGACCCACCCTTACATGCACACTAGATGACGTACTCTCCTTCTCGGCACCCCTGGCGCACTCAGGTGGACACATGTCGCACCCATCTGGCAGCCATAGGGGCCTACAGAAATTCAGGGGAGGTCTTCTCGTCTTCCAATCCGATAGTCAAACATCTGGCAGGCTTGTCCAGGCTCTACCCGCCCATCAAGAGACCACACCCTGTGTGGGACCTCAATGTGGTGTTGGGCACCTTGGCGCATAAACCTTTTGAGCCAATGGCGTCCGCAGACATCAGGCTGGTCACCATTAAGACAGCTTTGTTAGTGGGCCTCGCCTCTGCTTAGAGTCAGCGAGATCCAGGCTCTCGTGGCCTCAGAACCCTATACCACTTTTCACAGGGATAAGGCGGTCATCCGGACTAACCCGGCGTTCCTACCTAATGTACCATCCGCTTTCCATCTTAACAAGGAAATAGTATTGCCTACAAGGACAAGGCTCAGAGAGTCTTGCACTGTCTGGATGTCAGGCGCGCTCTGAAATTTTATCTGGACAGGCTTCCGCAAGTGGGATGCACTTTTTGTCCCCTTCCGGGGGGAGGGGGGGCGTTCCAGTCCCGGGTATCAGGCATCCAAGGCTTCTATTGCAAAGGGATCGTTGCGCCATCAAGGAGGCCTACGACGGGCAGCACAAGCCACTGCCAGCTAACATGCACGCTCAGGCTGTCCGAGCCAAGGGCACGGCCATCGCATTCCAGCAGCAGGTTCCCTGGCAGGTCCTAAGCAGGGCAGCCACCTGGGCCACCCCCTAAGGCTTCTGCAAGCATTACTATTTGGACGCCGGCTCCAAGTCAGACCCGGCCTTCGGACAGATGGTTCTAAGGAACCTGTTTGCTTAAGGAGGGTCTCCTCTCCTCCACCCTGGGGCTACAATCATTTTTAATTGCCCATGCAGTATGGAGGAAAGGGGACGGGACGTAGGAGTAATTATTTGTATTTTATTATGTTTATATATCGCTTCACGCCAAAGCGCTTTATATTATAACAACAAGAATACATTGAAGATGAAACAGTAGAAGCAAAATACAAAACATGAATAAAACCAGTAAAACAGTAAGTACAACAATTTGCCTATGAATATAAATGAGAAAAGAGGGGGTGAAGAAGAGGGAGACAGGAAGAGGAATAGGATGCCCTTTCTTCCATACGTCCCACCATCCTCCCCCTAATAATACTGGTGTCATTAGGCAATGTTAAATAATGTTGACGCGTCAATTGGGAATGAGGTGTGGCGCTGGGGAGCAGAGTCCGGGGGTAGTGCATGCGCCCAGGGCCGCACCCCTGCACGCCTCTAAATTTAAAGGGGAAGATGATTTTTTCTGGTGAAAAAGGTTGTCTCCCGTCCCTATGAAGGGTCGCCTATGCAGTATGGAGGAAAGGGGACTACTAAGAGTACGTTAGTCACCACGGTGAGTGACTTATAATTTTTTCCACCAGTGGTGGAACAATATGGGCAAATTTGTCATTCTACCATTCTTCACTCTATTGTATTTTTGTGACCAGGCAGTTTTACAGTGTTTAGGGGTTTTTAACCGTACAATTGAGACTAAATGCAATGTTTGAACGAAAGCTGTGAATCTTATGATGAACTCTGTCTCAGCAGATCCCAATAAAAGGCAAGTTGCTGTGAAATCCACTCGCGGCTTTGCCCTGAAGTCCACGCACGGCATCGCCATTAAATCCAACATGGCCTCGGCAGACAAAGGTGACAGCAGCAAGCTGCTTCCGAGAAACACACGTCAGTTTTATGATGGTGAGGAGTCCTGCTACATTATTGATGCCAAACTGGAAGGCAATCTCGGCCGCTACTTGAATGTAAGTATGTTTTGTGTTGGCAACCCCCTCATCCCAAGGGTAGTTTCACACCAGCTCAACACGTGGATAGTTTCTATGGGACCCTAACTTTTCAGCTCCATGTGTTGACAATTCATGCTACGCTAGTGCACCAGCTTCCTTGTTTGGGTAGCTTGTTCCTCCCAAACAAGGAATGCTCATTCTATTGCACTACATTTGAGAAAATCCCACAGTACTGTGCTCCTCTGGCCACACTCGTGGAGCATTGTAGGTTTCTGTAAAATAAGCAGAAGACAGGAGGGACTGGGTGAGTGATTGGATGGAGGATCACCTTAGGTCCGTAGAAGAGCTTATGAGGTCGGTGTTGGGGTGCCAGTGGAGGATCAATGAGTGCACACTTGGTCTGTCCATGACTCTTAAACACAGTAATTAGGTTACTCCTTTTTCCTTGTCCCGAATTGCCTGATTGTATGGCAATAATTCTGTTAAGACAACCTATTGTGTTTAGTGTACTTTATAGTTAAAACTTCTTGTTTGTTTGTTGGCGATGGTTTCTGTCCATGCTGATATTGCCTTTTTTCTGTCTCCAATAACAGCATAGCTGCAGCCCGAATCTCTTTGTGCAGAACGTCTTCGTAGATACCCATGACCTCCGCTTTCCTTGGGTGGCCTTCTTTGCTAGCAAGTAAGTGAGATGCAGGGGTGCAGTGAGAAGCATCTGCCCATTTTTAATGGAGTGATGAGAGTGCAATACGGTCAGAGATTTGGAGGAGATGTCACATTTTTATGAGAGATACAGTGGGCTACATCACAGATAATGTGCTTAATTGGTGACATTGGGGGAAGACTGCTGTAAAGAGAAGTAAAGTTATCCGTTTCAGTGTTCAAGGATGGTACCTAGCATGGGGTAAATGGAAGAGTATGTCTGCTGTGTTGGGTCAGAAGGAGACAGACCTGTTTTTGACATTCTTGCAGATGTTTTATTGAAATGAGTAAAAAGGCCTCACTATCCCTAATCTGTGGATTTCCCTTCCTACCAAAACTAACTAGGGTGCTCATCGTCTGTTGTGAAGTCCAAAGCAAACAGTCTGTCTTCTGTCCAAAACGGAACTGCATTGCAATACCACTAAGACAAAAAAACTAAAGCCGGGAGAATGACTCCCTTGCCCTGGCTAGGCTTTCCCAGCCTAAAATATATAATTCTTAGATAGTTTAAGTGTCTCTGAAAGTCTCTTTGATATGTTTGGGAAAATAGAATCTCTCTTGGCGTCCTTGTTCTGTATTCCTAAGGTTCTTTAGCTCCTCAAGAGTAAGATATCCATCGGGATTCTCCTTTTCTCCTTTACTAACTTTCTCTTTGTGGCAAATATAGTAGTCCCAATAGTTATTCCTGTTCCCTTGGCCTCTTCATGTATTACGGAGACAAGCAAGATAGTCCTGTAATGATTCCTACTCTCTTGGTCTTCTCTCATATTACTGTGACGAGAAGGATGAGTCCCAGGATAAGTTTCACCCTCTCGTGTCTTTCTCGTATCACTGGGATGAGTCCCGTGATGGGTTTCACACTCTTCTTTTTTGTGTCACTGGGGCAAGTAGGATGAGTCCTGTGATGGGCTTCACTCTCTCGGTTCTTTCTCTGATCACTTTGACGAGTTAGATACTGGTACTCACTATACCAGTGTTCCCTCCTGTGTCTCCTGCCGTCCCCATTACATTCTTCCCCAAGGGTTGGCATCACTGAGCCTGCATGCAGCATAGGAACTACTAATTTTGTCAGGACGGCTTTTGCATTAAACTCCAACTCTCTCGGCTTCTTGTCCGCAGGGCCAGTGTTACAGCGGTATCTGCGTTGTTGCCAGGTTGCACAGTCCACCTCTTATGGGTCACACCACCACTCATGACTCTCTTGAGGTTTTCTTCACCTGCTCTCCTCTGCCTTCAGCCCTCTTGGTGGTGCTTGCGCACACCAGCTGGTTGCTTCCTCCCCGCAGAGGATCTCCTGGCTTAGTCAGCTTCCACGACAATGCTGATTTGAACCTTCCTGGTTTAACTTCTCTCTGACTGTGGTCGTTCTCCCCTTTTTATGATACATTGCTGGGTCCTCCCCAGCGTAGGATTATAGTCCTTTTTCACTTCTAGTTAAGCACTCTTCGTTACTCGCTCATTCCTCCTCGTCGCAGTGCTGTTGGCTTCTAACCGCTGAGTGATCTGTATTACTCACTCACTCTTGTTCACAGTAGTTTTACCAGATATTTCTTCAGGTTGCATCTTGGCTCTTATGGCACAATAACAAATACTTGGTCTGCTGGGTCTTTCTGAAGCCCTGGTGTTACTCTTGGTCCAAGAGTGGGGGCCTTGGGGAGTTCCTATGCAGAATAGGAGTCCTTATCCCCAAGAGGAGTCTCCTCTCCCTGTAACGTCCCGCTTGCCGCCACCCCTAGGGGGAATGCTGTGTAGCGGGCTGGCTTTCCTAGTCTCACTAAGAAAGACTCCCTTCTGGGGAGAAGTGACTGAATCCTGTGATTCGTCACACTGCGCAGTGGTTAAAGAGGGGCCACAGACCTCTAGTACTCATGGCCGGGGCAATTGTTGGGTCAGTCATGGTGTCACGTTTGTAAGGAGGGTAGGTGAGAAGGCATAAGCAAGTATTAAGATGTTCATCACTCTAATCTAAAGACAGAACAACAAATCCATCCAAATGAGAAGCTATACCCCTCGAAAGGTAGTACAATAGCAGAGCAGTCAGGCTTAGCTTTAGGTGGGGAAAGACGGCCGGTAGGTCTGTTCAGTTAGTCCACACAGTTAATCAAATGAATCACCCCACACTTCAAAACGGGTGAGTATTGAGAAGAACTCACCAACCCTGGGCCCAGACAGAGGTACTTGCGGTCATTGGTACCATAGTCTGTTCCAGGAGGTTGTAACAACTGAGTGATTATATGCTCTTCTGCAGACCGATATGAAGGATTTGAACACCAAGGGATTTGAACACCTCGGCAGCCAAGAGGAGCCAATTGCCTTTCCTTGAAGTGGATTCCGCCATTCAGAAGTAAAAGGAACAACTGTGGTGGCTTCATTAGAACGAAAGAACACATCCAAGCAGGTTCCAGCTGCTCCAAGTACAAAGGGAAGAAGCCCACCAACAGAAAGCAGTCCGACAAAGACTACAGTGAGGGCAATCCAGGGTGGGCAGGACAACCAGATGAGCCGGGTTATTGGGTCCCAATACCCTTCCAGGCAACGGCAGCTTCCAACATGCAGGAGACTCGGGCAGTAAAAATAGGAAGCAATGGTAAAAAAGCTAAAATAAACTGTTACATATGTCAAACCTTGCCTCGCCAATGAGGAAGGTCCATTTAGGGCATCCAGCAACTGAAACTCCAAACCAGAGTTTAGCTCTGGGCCTAAGGCACAGCCAGGATAACCAGATCTGGTCCTATAAATGCAGCAGTGACTTCTAAACAATGAAAATCCTCCAGAAGGAAAGTAAACCTGCTCACTTCCGAAAATCTGACAGAATTCTAACAGAATTGAGTGTAGGAACAGGGTCTAAACCATACACAATGGCTGACCTAAGCCAGCCCACAAATCGCAGAAAGGGGCTTGATAGAATATGTTGGCAGCCAGCCAATCGGGTTGGCCCCAGAAACCACCAAACACACATGACTTTGAATGGCCATTCCTTAGGCCAGTGACCAGTCTAAACCAGCCAAAACCTTTTTAGAGGATGCATGGCTCTGAGCCGAAATCTCCATTAGAAAATAAAATAAATGGCCCCTGGTGATGCCGACGTTCCTCTACCTCTCAGCCCTGAATATCAGGGAGCAGAACCACTAGTGATGAGCCAGTGCGACAGGACAAAGTCATATTTGCAGTATACAGAGACAGGATAAACTGTTCCAAAATAAAATCTTGAGCTGTAACGAAAGTTACAAGTATATTTCTTTCAATGGATTGCTTTTCTCCTGCAGATTCCTCAAATACAAATGCTTTCAGCGTCAGCAGCTCGGAAAACATTTAGACATGGGGCGTAATGCACTTTTGACTCGGCTGTCGGTCCATCTTGACTCTATGCGCTGTCGACTAGTCCAGACGTGACATTGGTAATCGTACATGTACCTCGTCACTGCGCCCCGTACCTCAGTTCTTTTTTTCCGCATACTCAGCACGCTGCTCACTGAAACAAAAGAACTCATTTGTCTTCACTAACCTTCTCGCCCAATTCAATGTGATTTCTCCAGAATATCACCTCCTAAGGTGTCCGGTTTCTAACTGCAGCTCTGTAATTTGAAGATTCCATTAGCGCCCCATGTGGTGTCGGCGTGTGGTGCCTCAGTGTCGGTCACCTCACAGAGGATTGTGTGAAATGAATCCGAAATCACTGCCGGAAAGAAACTCGCGCTCGGTGCGCCCCTGTCTAAGTCTCAGCTAGCTCGGATACTCTGTCATCAGAGCTCGATATGGAAGGGCCCACTCCTGAAAAGGATGACGGGCACAAAAGAACGATTGCATTCCTGAAACCACTCTTCCTCCTCATCCCACAAAAAGAGGCCCAGTCATCACAAGTAGTCATTGGGCCCAACATCTAGGGCAGAACGGGAGGTCTTCAAACAGCAGATGCTGCATACGTTTAAGGAAGCTGCAGGGACAGCTCATGTCTCGACGCAGCAGGCCTCAGCGGCTTCAGTGGTGCATGGGGATTCATGCCCCAAGAAGACCGTATCGGTGCCCTCAGGCTCTGCACCATCCATTGCCAAAACAGTCACGTCGTTGAAGCCGTTATCGGCGCTGTTAGGCGTGGGTCCATCTGCGCCGGTGCCTGATCGTTCGTATACCCCAAAGTAATGATCAGCATTTTTTGGCTCAATGTCAACTGTCTTTGATGAGGACGGTGACCAAGTACCTTTCGGCCTCAAGCCAGCATATGGAGTCTCTGGTGGCGCAGACATTTTCTCTGACCAGCCTGATTTACTTGCTTTAGCAGAGGGACTGCGGGATGCAAGAGGCTTGGACACTTCTCCTGACTTGATATTCATTCTTGACCAACGGCCCCTGACAGAAAGGGCCATGTCCTTCGAGCTACCCATTTTTGAACCTGTTGCAGACCTTGAGGCAGAAGCTGTGTTCACCCCTCCTGTGCACTCTGAATTCCCGAAAAAATATAAGCCGGCAAGGGCAGGCCTGGTTGTTAAAGCTGCATGTTCAATACTAAACCGCCCACATCCACATCCAATCTCCCTACTGAAGGGGAGAGTAAAAATACTGACGCCGTTGGGAAGAAAGTTTTTGCATCAGGCAGTATTTGCTTAAAGGCTGTAAATGCTTCCTGCGTATTTGCGAAATACACTTTTGGTCTTTGGAAGACAGTCAAGGAAGCATTGGAGCATATTCCTGAAGGAGAAATGCAGAAAGAATTCTTTCGGATGGTGAATGATGGGAAAGAGGTGGCCCACCAGTCCTTGCAAACTTTCCTGGACGTTGCTGACTGTGTTGGAAGAGCAATGGGGTCAGCTACAGTTCTGAGGAGACGGGCATACCTGCACAATTCAGGTTTTTTGCCTAATATTCAGGTGAAGCTACTGGATATTGCCTTTGATTGCAAGAACCTGTTCGGCCTCAGGGCCAGTGAATCCCTGGAGAAATGTAAGGACTCAAAGCTAGCTGCCAAGTCACTGAGCTTATTTGTGCAAGAGCTGGCTAGACCTTCCTTCAAATTCACGTCCTGAGGTCGGGTTTACATCCCCTTTGGAAGGAAGGTGCAGCTACTGCAACCCAGGCAGGGGCAGAGGCATTTCTTGTGCTCCGGCGGGGGTGCCTCTAGGGGCCAGCAGACTGGGGAAGCAGCGGCTGGGGTGGCTCCGCCCTTAAAGCCGCTCTTTTAGTTCTCCCTCCCCCCTAATGTTTCCCTGGTTGAAAGAAGGATTGGGTAGCACTGGCCCCAGTGGCAGGAGTTTACCTCTGATGCCTGGGCTTTGTAGCTCGACCAATCGGGGTACTGTCTGCCCTTTTTAAGGAGACCTCCAGACAGACCGCCCTCTCTGCCTCAGCAACTGGAACAGGAGCTTCAGGAAGAACTGAGAGTCCTGCTTTTGAAGGGTGCCGTGGAAAAGGTATCCCCCACCCAAAACAGAGAGGATCGGGTTGGTATTCCTGGTATTTCCTGGTACCCAAGAAAGGGTGAGGACTTTTTTCCATTTTGGATCTCAGGGCCTTGAACATTTTCCTAAGACAAATTCAAAATGGTGATGTTGAGAGAGATTTTCCACGCTCTTCAGTTGCAGGACTGACTGTTGTCGTTTGATCTCCAAATGCATATTTCAACGTGCCTATCCATCATCAGCACAGGAATTACTTGAGATTCCTCATAGGAGACGAGCACTGCCAGTTCAAGGTGCTTCCCTTTGAGTTTACCTCCACACACAGGGTCTTTACAAAGCTAATGGCAATAGTCGCGGCTCACCTCAGAACATCCGGCATTATACCTGGACGATTGGCTGATTCGAGGTGACTCGGCGAAGCAGCTTTCATCTCATCTCAAAATCACTTGCTCGCTGCTGCACAGGCTGGGCTTCTCCCTGAACTTTCAGATTTCCCACACAATACCAACACAAAAGCTCCAGTTCAACGGAGCAGTCCTGGCCACCCAGGAAGTTAAGGCTGCCCCCTTCACCCGAAGAGAGTCGCCAGTGTCGGACAGATAATTTAGCTGTTCCAGAGCCACACCACCTTGCCAGCGGTTCCTTCCTCCACCTTTTAGGCCTCAGCCTTTAACAATGTTCTCAAGGTGCCGAAGTCGGTGGCAGCGAGAATATGATGGCGGGGGATCTTTTTGGCTTCCTTCGCCCCAGGTAAGGGTGGTAATGGTTGCCTCTCTGAAGGGTTGGGGCGCTCACTGCAAGGAATTGCAAGTGAGCGGCCTTTGGTCCACAATGGAAACCAAGTTGCACATTAAAAGGCTAGAGCTACAAGCAATCAAGTTGGCCCTGAAATGTTTTGCGCACCCTCTCAAAGGGAAACCTGTCCTGATCATTAAGGACAATACGGTGGCCAATGCACTACCTGAACAAGCAGGGAGGTGTGCGCTCCCTTTTCCCTTGCAGAGAGGCGATGCATCTGTAGTTCTGGCTTTCAGAGAATCAGATCTGTCGCAGCAGTAAATCTGCTTGGGACGGCGAACTGATGGGTAGGTGCTCTGAGCAGGAAGAGTACAGTCTCACACGAGTGGGAAGTATGCCAAGAGTTCCTAGAGGAGATTTTCGCTCAGTGAGGTAGCCCAGCGGTGGATCGGTTTGCTACAGTGTCCAACAGGAAGTGCAAACAGTTTTGCTCAATTGAATTCTCGGCGAGAGGCACATTGGGGGATGTGTTCCTAGTGGAGTGGGACTTCGACCTCCACTATGTTTTTCTCCGATTCCCATCATTCCATAGGTTCTCAGTAGTTTGGGGAGGTTCTGAGCAACCCTCATCTTGATCGCCCTGGGCGAGGAGAGCGTGGTACTCAGAGCTTCTGGACTTGACTATCTGCCCACTTCTCAGGCTGCCTCGTCGGACGGACCTACATGTGTGGTTCTTGATGGGATGATGTATGATGACTGGGACCTCTCAAAGGAGGTACTTGAGGTGCTACTGGCTGCAGGCAGCCCTTCAACAAGAATGATGTATGCGTACAGGTGGAGAAGATTTGAGACTTGGTGTAGGAAACACAGTATTTGCCCTATCTCTCTTGCCCCACGCCTGCAGTGATGGAGTTCCTTCTAACACTGGCCTTTGTAGGCCTTCTGGTTGCAACAGTCAAAGGATATTTGGTGGCTTTGTCTGGTTTCAAAAGGTCTCCGGATCAATGGTGTTTCTTTACAATCCCGGTATTGGCCCAATTCGTGAAAGTTTCCGGCTGGTCCCTTTGTGGTTCCAGACTGGGACCTTAATTAGTGCCTAACCTTTCTTATGGCTGCCCGTTTCAGCCTTTGCATTCATGCGCCATCTGTTTACTGATGTTGAACTGCCTTTTTAATGACGATTTACATCAGCCAGGTAGCTTAGTGTGTTAAAAGCCCTGTTGTACAAGCAATCATTCCATTGCTTTTTCAGGGAAAAAGTATACCTTGGGGTATGACTAAGATATTTGCCCACGGTCGTCTCAGTTTCATTTATCTCAGAGCATAGACCTGCCTGTATTGTACCAACCCCTTCACCCCTCCAAGGCGGAAGATTGGTTCTCCAGCATGGGGTCTTGCATGGATTCACATGCTCGTGAATATTCCCAGTCGTCGGGCTGGGAATGCTCTGTAAAAAAGAAAGCTGTTTAGCTTTAAACTAAAACTGCTAGTCTCCTCTATAGCCAATCAGTGTCCTTTGGGTTATACTGCCGCCAACCTTTGACACTCGTCTTCCTAATCTCCACCCCTGGTGGCTATCTTCCCGCACATTTCTAGTGTTGGAAGTCCTCCTGCTTCGCTCCTCGAAAATCGTTAGTTTTTTGCTATTTTTTTAAGAAATTCTCCATCTCTTAATCGTGAACCGTCATGCAACAACTGCTGGCCCCGAGGACATGTTGTTGGCGGAGATCTTCAATCCATCGTCGGATCTTCAGCTCGTGGTGCCACAGGTCCTGGCTTGGGCCTACACCTTGACACAGCGGATGCCACGAAGAAAAGCCTCTTCAGGTCCTGTGAAAGCTACAGCCTGAAGAATATTTTCGTCTAGGAACAGCACCTCAAGTGCATTTACTGTCTTCATCCCTACCACAACACAAATGGATGCTCCATCCGTCAATCCTTTTCGGTGTAGACTCTGGAAGACCCGCCACCATAGGTTGGTGCCATGGATCGAGGCAGGGAAGACCTCCGACATGATCTCCGGGCACACTCATGCCTCTTCCAGGGCCGGCGGGTTCAATGAGCGTACTTCCACTGGTTAGAAGAGTTTGATGTCCGATGAGGATGCTTCCTCTGCGAAGATCCAAAAAAAGGCGAAATTCCATACTCCAGTCTTCATCATCAACAGTCGCTGCGGGACCAAGTTCTGAGATGGGTCGGTCACCGTGACGGTTAGCCTGCTGGCTGGTGGGTTACATCTGTCAGCGAGGAAAACATTGGCCTCATTGTCCAAGCACATATCGTCGAAGAACTGATCTTCTAAGGACCAGTCGCCGGTTCCACCATCGTCGACACGAGCCTCATCGATGACCACTTCATCCATTAAAACAGTCGCCGACTACCCTGTCAACAAAGTCGGCAAAATCAAGTCTTCTTTCAGTGGCAGCTACGCCGAAAGGTTTGTCAACGACCGTCACCTTTACCTCTTAAAGCGGTCACCACTACCAGGGTGTCTCTGCCTCCTAGACCCCCGTCAACGGTCCCTACCACAATCCCTTCAACGACCGCTCCTATTTCTGCCTCTCAGGCTCCTTCGTAGCCTCTTTCCTGAAGGGCTCTTATCTGGTGAGAGACATGCCTTCAACTCTGGATGTCCTGCCCAGACCCCCCCCCCAAGGCTGTCCGCCTTTTTACTTGGGCTCCTGTGGGATCCGCCAGACAGGCACCAGCCATGGGGAGCCCAACCCCATTTTTCCCATGCCTAATGAGGGGTCACCAACCCATGAACCTTCCCATCCGTTTAGCCCTCCAAGGGGCTCAGGCCCAGTTCCTGCTCCTACGGTACCAGCTGCACCTGCGCCGAGAGACATGTCCTTGGACATCCTACCCATCCCACACACTCTGGTGGCAAACAGTAGCGACTGCCCAATGCTCCTATACCTGGTCCAGCCAGGAGTCCTCCAAGGCCTCATTGGCATCAGCCGACACTGCCTCAGAAGGCACATGCTACCCCTTGGCCAGTGCTAGGGGCCCTGCCTCCTGTGGCAGAAGAGCCAGTTCGCGCACATACTGGCATGGATGCGGACACCGACACTACTTGGTACTCACACAGATGAGTTTGATGACTAGATTCCCGCAGATGGGGAACCTCAGGATGTTGATGAGCCCGCCAGGGACTCTTCCCCTGGGCAAAATTGGCTCTTTCCACTCCATCTTAAGAGCTGCCAAACTCTTCAACCTGGTGCCAGAAGAGAAGGAGGGCTTCCTTTTTGAGCAAGCAGGAATCGGCTAAGAAGACCATTGTACCGGTCCTTTTTGAGCATGACAAATGGGAAGATGGGTTTGGTTGTCTTGAAGGCTCCAAATACAACACCTGCTAAGTATCACCTGTTGGAGAAGAAATACCAGGTTCCAGATTTGGCCCACAAGGGCCTCATGTCTCAACCTTCGCCGGACTCAGCGATATCGGCCAACCCCAGGAAGAGCTCCTCCAACCCCTCTATCATCCATGGTGACTCTGGGCCAGGAAGGCAAGAAGCTCAATGCTGCAGAGAAGCGCATCATCATCCCCACAGCAGCCTCTACCATCATGCCGCCAATGCCCTTGCCATCTTGTCAAGGTACGACAGAGAGTTGTGGTAAAAGCTGGGGCCCATCCTTGACTTCATACCTGATGACAAGAAGGCCAAAGCCTTGCCCTATTCCAGGAAGGTGAAGTAGCTTCTGACCATGCCTTCAATGTCGCTCTCAACAGAACGTATTCCAGCTTTCCCCAGACAGGGAATGGTGTGGTTCTCCGCCAATGTTGGCTAAAGGCCACGAATTTCCACACGTATGTGCAGACCAAAATCGATATGCCGTTCGATGGGGACAACCTGTTTGGAAAAGCTGTCAACACTCGCCAGGCCTCAAGACTGACACAAAGATGGCATGCTCTCTAAGGACCCTGCAGCAGAGAAGAGTGTCCTTTCATTCCCTGAAGGGGCGAGTCTCAAGATCTTCCAAGGATTACACCACCCCCCTATCATCAGCCCTCCCGCTCTACCACCCAGGAAGCATATAGGGGTCTGTCGCAGGCCTACGGCAGTGGCATCCAGCGTCGTCACCGCCCCCCATCCAGGGCTCGGATGCCGAAACAGGCCTGAACCGGCAAAGGAATTGCGCCCCCACTTCCACACCCCAGTGGGAGGCCAACTATTAAACTTTATCGATCAGCGGTGAAAGATCTCCACAGACAAAGGGGGGGGTGCTGGACGTTCTTCAGCAGGGGCACACTTTACAATTTCAAGTGAAGTGCCCTTACATTCCTCCTGTTGTGCGACAAGAACCTCACATGGCCCAGCTGCTAGAGGAGGCACAAGCCATGCAAAGGGGCAATAGAACCAGCCCCTCAGCACCTCTGGGGCTCTATAGTGTACTCAAGATACATTCTGCTAAGGAAGAAGTCAGGAGGGTGGTACCCAATCCTAGACTTCTGACGCCTCAAGTTTCCCAAATGTTGAGGATGGTCACGCTGCAACATGTGCTCGACCAGCTGGAGGAAGTGGATTTTTTGTTGACTCTCAACAAGGAGGACACATACTTCCACATGCTCATTCATCGCAAACCCCAGAAGTTCCTGCGTTTTGTCGTCCAAGGGCAACATAACCAGTTCAAGGCCCTTCCCTTCGGCCTGAAATCGGCTTCTAGGGAGTTCATCAAATGCTTGGCTCCGGTGGCAGCACATGTGCACCGCAAAGGTATCCACGTCTACCCTTACCTGGACGATTGGCTCCTCCGTTACCGCATGCTGGCAACCCAGCACACAGCGGAGACCATACAACTTCTGACTTTGCTAGGATTCTCGATCAACTATCCAAAGTCCTGCATAGTGACATCTCAAAACGCGCACTGTTCCCGAGCACCCGACTCAGCAGTCTTGTGTCTGGTCACTCCCGAAGAGAGGGTGAAGGCCATCTTGGGAAAGGTCCAACGGCATCGACAACGTCTGTTGTAACGGTCCGGTCCATAGAGTCCCTGGTGGGGATGAGGTCTTCCTGTATCTTTCTGGGCCCTGGTTACAGGCTTCCAATGAGACCCCTCCAAGAATGTTTTGATGCCAGGTGGTAGCAAGTCGCTGTCCCATTGACAGGCGAGATCCCCCCCCCTCAATCGGCCATTCCATCAAGCCCTGCAACGGTCGTCAGTTCGTCCACACCTCACTCAGGGAACCCCAGGGAGCTGCGGTCCTGCCATGAATGGGAGCTTCAGCAAGTGTCCTCTTTAGCAAGTGGGGTCTTTCTCAGATCGGCCTCTTTATGACAGCTGCCAACTCCCAAGTGTCAGATGTTTGCCAGCAGATATCCTCTGCCGAGGAGTCTAGGTGATGCCTTCTCGTTCCCCCTCGGAGGATCTCTTCCTATACGCCTTTCCTCCTATTCCACTATTGCTACATGTGACCCACACACTCGGACGTTGCCACTGCAAAATGATCCCCATTGCTCAGACGTGGCCGAGGCAGACTGGTACTCAGACCTTCTCCATCTGCCAGTGCTTCTGGCCATCCAACTGCCTCCACTTCCCAACCTCCTCTGCAGAGGAGGATGATCAATCCTGCAACACAATGCAGCGTTGCTGAGTCTCGCGGCCTGGCACGCACCTGCAGCCTTAGAATTTGGACACTATTCGCTGCTTTCGGAATGCAGAAAGATCCTGGCCAAGGCTCCCTCTATGCTTGCTTGCTACAGGCACCAATGGAAGTGCTTCACAGTGTGGTGCCAGGTGTGGAAAAATGGGCCGCTGCGCGTGGCAGCCCTGAAGCTTCTCCGATACCTGCTCTCACTGGCCAAGGCTCGTCTTGCCCATGCGGCTATCCAAGCTGCACCTGCCATTTCAGTACACACAGACTCTGGGCAAGCTCTCCCTGTGGCCACACATGCTCATTAAGGAGTTCCTCAAGGGTCTCTTCATGATGATCCCGGCGGTGAAAGCACCCGCTCCGGCTTGGGAACTGAGCGTGGTACTGTCTAAGCTCATGGGGCCTCTGTTTGTACCAATACATCGGGCCTCTTTGAATTTTCTGTCCTGCAAGATCGCCTTTCTGGTGTCAATCACCTCTGCCAAGCGTGTCAAGGAGATACAGGCCCTCCCCTTTAAGCCTCAGTATTTGTCCTTCCATGTCACTAAAGTTCCATTCGATGGACACTGCTCAGGCCCTGAAGCTCTATGTGGCACTGAAGAAAGACTTTCGGAAGACATCTCGGCTATTAATCAATTCTTGACCTGTGGGACATGGGAAAGTCTTGTCTAAGGCTTCCAACTCAAAGTGGATCTCCGGCAGTATCATGCATCTCCATCATCTGCCCAACAGACATCTTCCAGGCCGGCCGAGAACCCACTCCACCAGAGCCATTGCAGCCACAACAGCATTTCTCTCTGGCGTTTCTCCTGCTCAACATCTGCTGGGCTGCTACGTGGAGGTCTATCCACACCTTTTCGGATTATACTGTGTCGAGAGGGATTCCAGGGTGGTGTCCCTGGTCGGCCAAGGAATGCTAATCAACCTGTTTGTTTGAGGTGAGTCTGTTCGAGGGGTAAGTGTTTTGCTTCCGTGAGCCTTGCCATCTCCCGTAGTTGTGTATATGTACTGATGTATTATTGTATTCATGAACACTTGCATCCATGCAAGAACCCATGCTGGAGAAGAAACCAGTTACTTACATGTAACTCTTGTTCTCCAGCATGGGCCTTGCATGGATTCACATGCAAGCTCTCTCTCCTTCCCCCCTCTTAGTTCATACTACCACTTTACTAGCGCTACCAAATCTGAAGATGGCCACCAGGGGTGGAGTTTAGGAGGATGAGTGTCATTGGCTGGGGGCAGTATGACCCAAAGGACACTCATAAACTATAGAGTTGACGAGCAGTTTTAGTTTTAAGCTAAACAGCTTTCTTTTTTTAAGGATTACCAGCGTAACGGCAAGAAATATTTGTGAGCATGTGAATCCATGCAAGACAGATGTTGGCGAACAAGCTTTACAGGTAAGTAACTTGTATCTTCCTTTCCTCTTCAAAATACTGGACCGTGCAACTTATCTCCAGATCCAGGTTTTTCTCCAGCAACACAAAATCCTTAGCCCTCATCAATCTAGCTTTCGCCCTGACTTTTGGCATGGAATCTGCCATGCTTGACCTGAAGAACTGAGATCCCAAGGCGTGGTGACATGGTATATGCCCCAGACAACTGCCATCCTGTCCGTAGTCGACGACCGCGCATCAAGTCAAGTTGAGTCGACGGCCGAGTCGTGGTGCATTACACGCCCTGTCGAAAGGTTTTCCGAGCAGCTGACACTGGAAGGATATCTGATGAGAAATTTTCAGGCGAAGAATCCATAGTATGAACATTAATGGTAAATAATGTATGCTTTTTAGGGAATCTGAACAGGAGATTGGGGTTGGAGAAGACACAATTTGCTATGTAGGGGTTACGGCTTAAATCAAATGTACCTGGGGATCAGTAATGCATTAGGTGCAAACGCTCTGAATAAAAGAGGTACTGGGAGTAGGCTTGCAGCCTCGGTTTTTAAATACAATGCAGTAAATGAAATAATTGGTGCATGTGGACAGATTTGGTGGTGCTTCAGAGGAATAATAGAGGAAATTAGTTTAAAATTTTCAACTTTTATTTTAAGGCATTGAACTACTTGCTACACGGCCACTCAAAAAATAATTCTACCATACCTTTACTTAGGGAAACTATTTTGGATGGATTGTGTCCTCCTACGTAGTCCTCATCTTTCATATACTCTGATATATTGCTTGCAGCCCAGAAACTTTTCTCTACAGAGGGTGCCGTGGTCATTGACCTTGGGTTCTTCGAGGGCCTCCGTCGTCCTCGAGTATGAAGTCGACACTGGCATAAAAGGCACGCACCGCGCCCGTTGCCTCAGTTCTGTTTTTCTGCACAGCTGCTCAGAACGGTTCTTCACCTCGGCATGTTCAATAACTGCTTAGTTACCAAAATGTCGACTCATACCCCGAAAACGGGCTTCAAGAGATGTGCCGAGTGTTCGGCTAAAATGTTATAACCGATCCGGGTTTCTCTGGTGCCTGGGGTTGGGCCACATCGTCAACGATTGTGGCTCATGCCAGTCTATGACTGGAAAAGCTTTAAAAGAGTGGAAGGAGAAACTTGCTTTGGGCAAACAAGCCCCAATGTCATCCTCCGCACCCCCCACAAATAAATTGTCCAAAGATGAGGGCATAAGAGAGAGATCTCCACACTGGGCCAAGAGGCACGGTAAGCGCACCAAGCGTTTGAGATCTCGTCATTCCTCTTCTAGGAGATCTAAGAAAAGGTGTCATCGCTCCAGATTGTCCTCTACGGATTCTTTGCCTGCAGGGAATCTGGTAAGCTTTCCAAAGAAGGGGGACTGGTAAAGCAGAGATGCAACAATTGTGCCTGCAGATGTTGGAAGTATTTGAGAACGCAGTGACGTCAGCCCCTTTGAAGAAGTCGTTGGAGACTCCCGACCCCATTTTGCGGAATGCTGACAGGGTGTTGATGAAAACTGCAGACTGTGTGCCCAAGAGCCTGGACAAGTCTATGGCCTCTACTTTTGAGGAGGAGGAGGAGGAGGAGGAGAAAGAAAGCCCTATTTGTGGTTTTGGACAGCAGTACGGCACTCCTGGTGCTCCAGAGGAACTGATATCCCAGGAATAAAAAATGAGGCACCTTGTGGACACCCTGAAGGATGCCAGTGGTCTGTATACCTCCCCAGAAGTTGATTTTGGCACCCCTGAGGGCTCAGGACATGCTGATGCTTCTTATAGAGCAGTAATGACAAAGGTTATAGAATACCTGGCCTGGGCTAGATCTGTTGAGTATGAACAAGATCACTTGACTGATATCTTGGTTAAGGGGCCACCTAAGGACCCAGTCCTTCCCTTTCATGTTGCAGTCACAAAAAAGTTTTTTTTTATAGAACTGGAAAAGTCTGGACACCATTCCTGCAGTCCACAAGGACTTTATTAAGAAATACAGACCATCAGTGGATCCATAGTTTCTTTTGAAACATCCAAGTCCTCAAAGCCTTGTTGTTCAAGCAGCCACTGCTGCTTCTAAGGGAGCAGCCTATCACACAATTCCTCCAGATCGGCAGGATAAAAGGCTCAATGCTATTGGAAAGAACGCTTTTTTTCTTCAGGGCGTACGGCACTGAAGGCAACCAATGCAACTTGTGCACTAGCCAAAGTTTACCTTCACTTTGTGGGAGGTAATTGCCATGGAATCGGAGCACATCCAAGAGGGTGAAGAAAGGGATGGTTTTATGAGCATTATTCAGGGCAGGAAAGATGCTATGCTATCGGGTCTGGGATGCTGGTACAGTGCTTGGACGTTTTGCCTCGCTAAGAAAATCATGGGTTGCTTCTGACGTGCAAGCCGGACTGTTAGAAATGCCATTTGAGGGGTCTTATTTGTTGGAAACAAAAGCAGATGCAAGACTTCAGAAATTGCAGTGTAAGGCAGCAGCAAAGTCTCTTGAGTCTGGCCATTAGACAGCCCCAACAGAGTCAACCAACTCTTGTCTTCTAATGTAGGATGGAGAAATCGTTCATTTCAATACTACTCCTCTGTTGGCATAGCAACAGGTCCGTTAACGCAAAGGGGACAGAGAAGACAACCACAGAGCGGCCGAGGTCGGTTGTTCAGAGGAGCTGCTACCGCATTTCTTGACTTCCACACTGGCCAGTACCCCAAAACCGCTTTGAAGAATTAGAGCATTTGTCTGTAGTGGGAATACAGCTTAGCCCAGCATCTGAAGGAATGGTGAAGCATTACAACAGAGGCTTAGGCTCTCCAAACTGTCGCCCATGGCTACTGCCTCCCCTTTCTGAAAAGACCTCCGAACTATCCACCCCTCCTCCCGCCCCCCAAGAACTCTTCCCCCCCCCCCCCCCCCCGACGCCAGACCTTGAAATTAACAGGTCTGCTCCTCCTACAGGAAGTTCAGAAATTGTTGGAGAAGGGTGCAATCGAATGGGTACCTGTAGTGGAAAGAAATCAAGGTTGGTACTCTCCTTATTTTCTGATCCTGAAAAATGACACAGGGTTGTAACCCTTCTTGGATTTGAGGTGATTGAACAGTTCAAGATGGTCACTTTTTTTCGCAGATCCTCCAGGAAGCCCTCCTTCTCTGGCCCTTCAGCTCCAGGATTGGATGGTGTCATTGGATCTTCAAGATGCTTATTTTCATGTGCCGATTCATCTCCAGCACAGAAAATACCTCAAATACCTGAGATTCGCTGTTGGCAGTTCTCACTATCCATTTAGAGTACTGCCATTCGGGCTGGTGTCCGCCACAAGGGTATTCACCAAATGGATGGCGGCGACGAAGGGATGGGGGGATTCATATCTACCCCTACCTGGACGATTGGCTGATCAGAGCCCGTTCATCCGAGCAGGCTGGAACATCTGGACAGCACCTATTGCTCTCTACACAGACTGGCCTTCTCTCTCAACTAAAAGAAGTCCCACCGGACACCTTCTCAAAAGCTGCAATTCATTGGAGCACTCCTGGACTCTTCCTTGGGGAAAGGGTCGCCAACCGAGGTAAGGGCTATCCACATATCGCAGATGGTAGACACATATTTGGAGTGCCCCAAATCTTCCTGCCTTCGGTTTTCTGAAGTTGCTCGGTCTCATGGCATCCTGTATCTTTCTTGTGCCAGAGGCCCGCCTGAGGATGACGTCCTTTCGGTGGGCCCTCAGGACCCAGTGGTCACAGTGCTCCGGCAGCATGACGGATCTGGTATGGAGCATCAGTTAAAATCACAATAGTTCCATCTAATATTGATTCACACTCTTAAGTCTAGTGTTTGTGCTCCTGGAATTAAGAATTTGATTTGCACTCAGGATATCGCAAACTTTTTTTTTCTTTTAAGCTGTAATGGTGATTGTATCAACCATGAAGGGGATCACAGATCACTTGATGGCCTGCAATTACGGGAAGAAGTAAGACTTTAACTCCAGTTCAATAGTCCTTACCCTTGTCAACGTTGCACATGTTCATTTAGTGGATAACAGAGTGTAAGATGGCTCAATATTCACTCCACACCTCTGAGATGGTCCTTTGTCCCTCTTTGTGCCCTCTCCAATATGAGGGCCCTTTCCTGAGGAAATCTTCTGCTTTCCCGGTACTATTGGTGGTTTCCTGGGGGTCCTAAGATGTCCAGATCTTCGGTAACAGGACTCCTTCTACAAGCATTTGACAAATTATTGTTGGCGCCAAGTCCTGTGCAAAGAAATGCAACCTGCTGACCACCAACATTGTCGCTGACCAGCATTGCCTCCAACCAAGCCCCAGCGAAGCCCTGCTTCTCTGTCCTCCTCTCAAGAAGGCCCTTGTCGGTACATCTACCCCTGGACCAGTGGTGACAACCAGTTTTGACCCGTGTGTCTGTGGACTGACCAGCTCTCTCGCTGCAGTTGTCACCATTCCTACTGCATCCTTGGAACTTGGTGGATCTTCAATTTATGCATCATGGTGCCTGCCCCTGCATTTCAGCCTTTTAGTCCTGCAGGGCCTGTTCCTTTGTTCGCCCACCGAAGATCGCCGGTCGTCACTGCATTGCAAGGGTCATCAGCTGGTCAGTCCCTTAAACCGCAATTCAGGGCACGCGGAGGACTGAAGCTAAATCCTGTGCACCTGATGGAAAGTATTAATGAAAAAACTGTCTCATCACCCGCAGCACCTAGGTTACCTTTGACCGGACCAAGCACAGGACATGTCCCCAATGGAACCCAGAACAAATGGTGGTCTCTGGAGAAATCGGAGTAAGGGGCGAAAGTTAACATGCTTGTTTCTGCCCCCATCCTCTCTAGGGTGACATGGGTCTAAAGCCTAGCCCCAGTCCTCTCTTACTGACTCAGATCAGTGGTGGTCTAGTCTAGATTACCCCCATAAGCTGCCCTCCGTGTAGTGGGACTGAGGGAGCTATTTACCAGAACTTACCTTAACTTTTGGAACTCTAAATCGCAACCACTGACATTGTCCAATCCAATAGAAAACCTATCTGAAAAGTGTCTCTTTTAGAACTGGGTGAGACTAGAGCACTAGACCCCAGTGCATTTCATGTCTGGACTTAAGTGTTGAAGTACTATTCTAGTATTTCTGCTGTATTTATTTATTTTTACATTTGTAAAGCGCCCAAAAACCACACGCATCAAGGCGCTGGTTACAGAACAGGTCGTGCAGCGAGGGGGAGGCAAGCAGGTAGGAGGAAGGAGAGGGAGAGACGATGGGGAGTGGGGGTTCAGTTGACAGTCTGGTTTTGAGTTATTTCCTGAACGGCCATTAGGAGGTTTCAGCACAGAGGTGGTGTGGCAGAGCGTTGCAGAGACTGGTGTCAGTGTCTGGGGAGCTGGAGCCCCTGGCTCTAGTGCACATAAAGTGTGGAGTAATCAGGCGGTGGCTATATATTGCTCTTGTAGGTCTGGTAGAAGTGGTTTTGGTAATTCTGTGAGAGGTAGGGAAGAGCAGAGTTTGAGAGACATCGGTGAGTGATGGAGAGAATTTCAAATTCAATTTGTTCTCTCACTGGTAACCATGCAGATTTTCTGTGGGCAGATACATGGTCTCGCTTGGTCAGGTTAATGGCAGCGCGGATGGCATTGTTTTGAATGGTCTGGAGTTTGTTGAGGTTATGCTCAGAAGTGCTAGCCAGGAGCTGATTACTGCTCTCGCTATAATTAGGCAGTCTTGAGTAGAGAGTTAAGTTTTGGTTGCATTCAAGAGTTTAGTAGTGTGACCTGCTGATGAGGCGATAGCATTGCATTACGGGTCATGCTAAGGTTGGAATCCAGGTAGACCCCCAGAGTATCGATGGAGGAGGAGACCGGGTTGGTGAAAGCATCAATAGTAAAAAAAAAAAAAAAAAGAAAGGCAGGGTCTAGTTTGGCTAGGCGGGAAGGGGGGCCCACTATGAGGATTTTGGTCTTATTCTCATTGAGGCAAGGTTGGTGGGCAGCCATCCATACTTGTATGGTGTCATAGATTTTGTTGATGGTTCCTGTGTCTTGTTAATGGTTGCCTGCGTGGGGGAGGAGGATCTGGGTATCATCTGCATAGTTAGGGTAGGGGAAGCCGAGGGTGTTGAGGTGGTCAAAGTGATGTTTAGTGTAAATATTGTATAGGGTAGGGGTGACGCAAGAGCCTTGAGTGACACAGTCGGGTACAGGATTATGGTGAGCAGATGCATTCCGTGTGAAAACGCGAGCGGTTCTGTCTGCAAGGAATGGGGCAGCCCAGCTATTTGCTTCGGGGAGATGTTGGCGGCGCTGGCAAGGTGGTGACAAGAGTGTTTGGTGGTTCACCAGGTCAAATGCTGCCGACAGGTAAAGCAGTAATAGGAAGGCTAGGTTGCCGGAGTCGAGGTCTAGGTGCAGATTCAGTGCTGAGACCAGTGTGGAACCCTGATTGGCGTGGGTTAAGTATATTTTTCAGGGTAGGTTTGTATTTGGGTATAGGCGGTGCAGTCCAAGAATTTTAGTAGGGATGGGACAGGGGTGATGGGGTGGTAATTGCTGGGTTTGGTAGGATCAAGGTGGGCTTTTTTGATGAGGTTGGAAATCCAGGCTTCCTTGAGTTTGTGTGGGATAAAGCTGGTGTTGAAGGGGGAGTTGACCAATGCAGTGATTGGTATGAGAACTTCAGAGCAGTCCTTGATGAGTGGGATGGGGCAAGTGTCACCTTGCAAGCACAGGGGTTTGAGACCAGCAGTGATCTTGGAGATTTTGACTTTTGTGACAGGGAGGAAACTGAAAGGGGTGGGGGGTTAGGGGGAGTGGTGCGACAGGGGGGGTCAGAATTGGGTGGTTTAGCAAGGATGACTGCTTGCTTCTCTTAACTTTTCTTCTGGAGGAAGGACGTTATATTAGTGAAGGCATCTTGAATGTGTTGGCACAAGGCATCGTCTTTGGTGAAGTTGGCTATGGATGCGGTGGGGGGGTTTCCAGCTCACGCAGGATGGAGAACAGTGTGTGTGATTGGGAGTGGGTGTTAGGCAGAAACCTGTGCTGTTCCCTTAGGGACTACTGCAAAAGATTTAAGACTACAGGTGTTTGGCAGTAAACCCAATTGGTAGCAGTCTGTACCACACAGATTCACTTGGTAGCTGTGGCTGAGCAGTCAGACTTGCCTCAAGAAGAGTTAGGCAGTATACAGAGCATACAAAATAGGTACAGAAATACAGTAGCACAAGCAAACACTGACCGGAGCTTGGGTGTAAAAGTATATAATTATTTAACACACACTTATAAAACACACTAGCACTAAATTGGTAAGATAAGTTCAAAACACAATCACTATTATCATATGTACATCCCTGATTACTTGTTGGACAAGTCTTCGTTAACACCACTTATTTCCAGACAGGGGTGAGCCTTAACATTCGATGGCACTCCAACAAGTTAAATAAAAAGGGAGGGAAAAGCAGAATTATGGAAGCATACACACTAAACACTTTTTAAAGAACCACAGCAAGTTAGGAAGGCACAGTCTACTGGTGAGCGAGGAAGTTTAGGTGCCAGGCCCACTTTCAAGGGAGCCAGGCGGAAGGTGCCCAAGATCAGACAGTTAGTCTTAAACGTTTGTAGAGGTAGTTCGAAAAAGGTTTAGTTCAGTTCAGAAAAGTTAGCTAAGGTGTCCCAGGCTAACCCAGGTTCGAGAGACGAGGATTTAATACACCCCGTTCATTCGGTTGCAAGGGAAGCCAGGCGGAACACGGTACCTTAAATGGAGAGGATCCTCCAGTGGGGGCATTTGTTCCTGGCAGTGGGTGCAAGTCGCAGCATCGTCCAGAGGAAGAGAAGATCTCGTCGTGGAGGATAGATGAAGGTCGTTGCACTGCCAGGGAAGAAACCAGCCGCGGAGTTCTCCTGTACAAAGGTTACTACCCTTTCGGTTCGCGGTAGTGGTGAAAATGTGGTATCCCGGTTGCCGGGGTGCTTGGCACAGGCAAGGCGGCCACAAGATGCTCCAGGAAGGCGAAAAGAAGGTAGACTGGTTATCCCCAACAGTCGAAGGAAGAAGACTCTCTGGGCTGGAGATCTCCTCCGTCGTTGGGAAAAGTGGTGAGACTGTTCAGCAGGGCTCCACCGGTGGTGTCGTTGTTGCAGGTCGGCTCAGCTTCTCCCTCCTCGGATTCTTAGGTCCTGTGGCGACTTCTGAAGTTCCAGTCCCCAAAGCCCTGCTTTTATGCAGCACACCCCCATTCACTCAGCCTAGCTGTCAATCAAACATGCTAAGTGGTGAACCGGCCGGCTCACCACTTGGGCCAATCAAACAAGAGTGCGACTTGAGTTACCAAGGTAACTCAGTCCAGGGTGCCTAAACCCCCTCCCACACACCCTGTGGTACCCAGACAGAGTGGCACCACTTTTGGAGGCTTCTGTGGAGAAGCCCGCCAAAAAATGGAACATAGCGCTCGACTTGGGTTGGAGTCACAGAAGAGAACACAAACGCCATTTTAGAATAGAGTTCTGGCAAAAAAATACCAACCGGCGAATTAATATTAAATAAATAAACCGGCGGTATGTTTGAGGCTATAAGAAATAAAGTTAGTAGCCTCGAACAATGGGAAAATCCCATAGAGATATATTCGCGGTCGAATATAAAAAGTAGTATCCACTGCCACCAGCCAAAACTCGATCAGGGGGGATGGAGACGTGCCCCTTCGAACAACAGACCCCGGGGCAATCGAATTGCCCCGACCTGTACATCCACAATATGATGGTTTGTACTGGTTTCTGTTCATAATTTGGGACTAGCAAAGCCAATGGTGACTTTACATGCCCTGGGAGACGGTAGTCAGTCCCAGGGTATGGAGTCTATGTTGGGGGGTCGCTACGACACCCCTGGGTTACGGCACGGAGGGTGCTGTGTAACCCACATATAAGAAACACATGAGACCCTATGGAGTAAAAGACCCCATATCCCATAAAACACATGGAAAGTAAAGGAACACCTCAAATCATGTCTAAGAGTGGGAGCAAAAAGAATCTCACTCTTAGCAGGAGAGAAAAAAATAAACCCCAAAAATACAGCAAAGCTGCTGGGGGACTCGCTAGGTTTGGGAAATTAGCCTTACAGAGAATTCTCCCTAACAGTGGGCATTAAGAGATTCTGTTGGAGCGCTCATTGGCTTTGGCTGTGTTGATGACCTGCTTGTATTCTTTGGAGATCTTGAGGAAGGAAGTTGTGTTGGTTGCTGTGGGGGAGATTTGCGCAGATTGGCTTCAACGGAGCGCTTCTTGGCTCGAATGGCTTGAAGACTAGGGGTGAACCAAGAGTTTTTGTGAGTGGTTGGTCTGGCTTTGCAGGGTTTGAGTGGAGCGATGGAGTCAACTGATGACAAGATGGCCATTGAGTAGAGCAGTGGGATTCGAGGATAGAGTGGCAAGGGTGCAATCTGCAGATAGGGGGAGGAGGCGTGCCTCAAGGGGGAGGAGGCGTGCCTCAGTGAGGTTGCGAGAGCATCACGTGATCGCAGGGCGTATGAGGGTGGTAGTTGTTTGTATTTGGCTATGGGCATGTTGAAGGTGATAATATGGTGGTCAATCCAAAGTTTTGGTGTATTGAAGTTGATGGTGGTGTTACAATTAAAGTTGGCGATCCAGTCTAGTGTTCTGCCTAGTCAGTGTTAGGCTGGCAATACGTTGTTTAAAACCTAGAGTCCACGGAGTTGGAAAGAGAGAGGGCATCTTTGTCTGAGGAATAGTTAAACCCCAGCTTCAGGTCCCCTATGAGAGGAGTATTTTGGAGGTTGGTTTGACGATTGTGCTTATAAGCTGTGAGTACGCCATCAAATGTTTTGGTGGGCCCCGCAGGGCAGTAGATGACTTCGAGGGTGGTGGTGGGAGATAGTGAAAGTTTGGCGCAGAGTAGATCACAGTAAGAAGGAGCATTAGTGGAGAGTGGTTTGATGGTCTGTGTTTCCCTATTTATGGAGGCAGCTCTACCATACTTGTATAAGGGGGGGTCACAACAGAGGATGGTGTAACCAGAGGGGATGTAGCCATGTTTCTGATATGGCAAGGATGTCTAGGTGGTTGTTGGTTATCAGGTCTCTGATATCTTGTTGTATGTGCAATCATAGAGCACACATTGATGAGTGCACAGGATAGATGTGGGCGTGAGAGGTTGGGTGGGAGGGTTTCTTGGGTGGAGTGAGGGGCTGTCTCATTTTTGGGTCGGAGGGGTGGTGCGCTTGCAGATGCGTTTGTTGCAGCAGCCAAGAGGTGGTGGGATTGAGCATGGAGTTGGTGGTACAGCGGTGCGGGAGGAGAGCCTGTGGGCTGGGCTCTATCTACTCCTGCGCATGGGTAGGAGGGGATGGGTGGATGTGGAGTTAAAGTGAGTGTGTTGGAGTTGTAAGGAGTGGCGGGAGAGGCCATTGGGATGTTAAGAAGGGCTGTGTGGGGAGGGATGGTTTGCACGAGGAGGGTGGGCTCACTGCATGTTTCCAGGACATACTGCAGACAAATGAAAGCAGATGGGTAGGAGAGAAGTGAAGGAAGGAATAGCATGGGTTGTGTAAAAATGGTAGAGGGGAGGCTTTTTGAGGAGGAGGTGATAGAAGGCGAGTAAGGATGGGTGTTGGCACACTTTGGTTGGCTAGTAGCAGGGTTGAAGGTGGGCCTCTGCGGATGGAAACAGGAGGGAGGGCTGGCCCAGGCACCGCAGGCATGGAGGGCGCTACCTGCACGTTCTTGGGATTGATTGGGGGATGCGGGTGAAGCATCTGAACATGGCTCGTGATGGGCGGGGCTGGTGGCTTTCCTGTCGTTGATGGTAGGCAAAGTTTGAGGGTGTCGGCTATCTTGGAACATAGCTGATGCTGCGGAAGAGATAGCTGGGGCCAAGTGGAACCCAGTTGAGCTTACCTTACCATTGAAGCTGGTGGCTGTGCTGAGGAGCGGCAGTTGTGGACTCTTTAAGGAGCCTTGTATTTCATTGCGCTGGTAGGGATTGTTGCGCGGACAGGACAAGGCGGGATCTGGGGGCCTTATGCTCGGGCCTTCAGGTTGGGCCGCCTTCGCCTGCCGGCTTGCTGGATGCAACTGGTTAACGGAAGAATACGGCCAATCACTGCTCTCTGCAAAGGGAGCTCTACGCTAATCCTGAAGGGTGACGCAGGGGAGGGCCGCTGGATCGACAATGGTGTCGCCCTTCTTGGTGTGGAGCTGATGTTCCTTTATAGAGATCACCCATGCAGGGTGAATCTGTACAGAGTACCTCATCTAGACAGGCGCAGACGGGGACTGTTCTGAATCTGATTACTCAGCTGTATTTAATTGGTTTTGGATTAAATGCTTTTTTATCTGCTCACAAGAGTTAATATATGGTTTTTGTAGTAGTTGTCTGGTAATAAATAAGCGTGTTCATTGCTTAGTGTTTATTTTAAAGAGTTTATTTTAAAGGACTAATCCTATATTTTCTGCATTAGCAGCATGAAAATCAGAGCACTTTCAGAAAAGCCCAACCTGAGAATAGCGTTTGCCTTCCATTTTCGAATATTGGGCCTATATGGGCCTATATGATTAACATTAGATCTGTAATTTCATTGTTTTTACAGATTATATGGGTGCATGAGAAGTATTTATATAATAGTATCAGGCTTATACTACGGCTGTTTGTTGGACTTGCGTGCAATTTTATTTAGCCATGACTACTATCAGGAGTACTTCATTTTATTTGCTAGATTGGTTCATTACGCAACTTGTATACATAATGATAATCAAAATTCTTTGATGCCTTTACTTCTTAGTTACCCTCACTACTAGGAGGGCGGATTTTCAACATTTCCAGGTATGCCCCAACCGCATGTGCACGTTTGGTACTAGTATAGGCAAATTCGTCAATTATTACCCTCAGATTTAAACAAGGAACCTTGGGATACCTGGGCGCACAGCAGAATGCATGGCATATAGTCGCTGCACACAGAGGTGGCCTTATGTATATTCCACGTCTCGACTGACACCAATCAAAGTTTAGACACAGTTGCTTCTTTGGTGGTGGTTGCATGTGTTGGTTGCACATGCACTCACTCAATGGGTTCATTGTTAAGGGAAAGGTGCAAGTGTTGCACCCTCTTTTACAAGTTTAATTGCTGACAAGCTAATACAAAGATGTTTTTTGCTCTCCCATAATTCGTGGTTATCCTTATTTGACCGGGAACGATGACTCGTATAATGTACAATTCCTTTGCAAACTTTTGATGCATTACAAGTATGATCTTCATCACTGTATTTTGGTGAATATATGGTTGCCATTATCATATTATTTCATTTATTCATTTTAAATAATTATTCCACCCCACATTTCTCTGAATTGACCAGTATTTTTATAATTTCATATACATGCCATGTTGATTTTAATCATGTATCTGCAAATCTTATGTAATTTATGATTTGGTTATTTTGTGAATACTAGCCTGCAAGAAGACCAGTTGGTCGAAACATGTGTCAGATTAGATGGGTGCATTAGCAGCATTTATATAATATCAGTTTCCCTCACTACTACGACGGCAGATTTTCAACATTTCCAGCCTGGGAGAAGACCAGTTAGTCGAAACACGTGTCGGCTATATTCATACTCCATTTATTCATGCATGAAATTACTTTGCAATTGCGCAGTATGGTTGTGTAACGTCTTGTATATTTTTGTACTTCTGTCTAATTGGAATCATTGGAGTGGTCGTTGCAGACCCTCCAGCTTTCCGCGATCCCACCAAATGCTTTGAAAACTGCTGTTCACAAAACGTTTTGGGGCACAACTAATGAAAAGTGCTAGCACATCTCATCCCCTGCACCAGAAAAAGGAGTAGCCCAATCTGCAAAGGACATCTGAATGTGCGTCAATTATATGCGCCCATTTAGATAGCCTTTTTTTTTTTAACTCTTTGTGCATTTGCGCAAATAGATTGTTCCTGCTCATTTAAAAGTGCATCCCAAATTCGCGAAACTGGATGCACTTTTAAAGGTGCAGAAGACTAAGGCAACCCCATACGCCTGCTTTGAATGGGTGCATGGGGTGTGCACCACATGACAAGGTCTTTCCTGACCCTATCATGCACATTTATATTTTTAGTGCAATGTAAACCGCTGCTGCCTCACTTGCGTTTCTGTTCCTCAAATGGGATAGAAGTGTATTTTTTGGATCACATTTTAACGCGACAGGCCCCTTTAAGCGCCCGTCAAGGTCAAATGCGCTGGGAGTCTGTAGAACATAAGGGTCAGGAGAGCACTCCTAATACTAATGTACTCTATGCAGCTGGCTAGCTCAGCCCCATGGAAATGCTCAGGTTACCTTTTGAGAGTAAGATTACCTGCTCATTGCCATAAATGGGTTATCTAAAAGCAGCATATTGTGAGAAACCAGAAGGTGTCTCACCCACTAGTCCCTGTGGATCTCTCTCTCTCAGGTGGCCAGGGCACGGCCATCGCCTTTGGATCCAGACCCTGGGAGTGGACAAGTGCAGGAAGATCACCTGACTGAGGGGTATTAGGGGAGTGGGACACCGGATGGTGAGACGCGGCATCCCTCCCCTTTAACACTTTTACCCCATCCTACCAGGGAGGATACCTGGGAACTGTACCTCCACACTCCCCCTCCACCCCCCCTTTCCCTTCACAAACACTTCCACATGGACAGCCTGTTCTAAGAGAAAACACTCACACCTGAGCAGTGTACCTGACATGTCCTGCTACTATGGTCATGTGAAGTCGGGCAATTACTGCCAATCACTCACACCTGACTTCCATTAAACTTCCCACACAGGTAAAAGGCAGAGCACGAGAGCGCACTCTGAGTGAGGTAAAACAGCAGCAGTTTCGAGTCGGCAGCTGAACGAGGGGAGAAAGACGGCAAACCAAGAAGGGTTTGCAAGGAGGGAAATACCCTTGACCTTTTCGGCAAGAAACTGTTACTTTCAAGAAACCTTAGAGTCAGAAAGTGTAAGGCCAGGAAACCAGACTGAAGAGTCCTGCATTGTAAGAGATACCGTAGGTCCTCCTGAGTAACCGACCAAGGCGGGGACGAGCAACAGCTGCCGTGCTATCGTCCTTGGCTTCAAAAACAAAGAAGCACTAGAGAAAGATCAAAACAGCCAATGAGCGTGGCATACCGATGCAAGACCGGCCTGTGTTGAAGTCTAGGTTGCAAGCAGCAACATTGTATAACGAGGGCTGGAATGAACATTGTTAAATGCTTGTGATGAAAGACACAAGCAATGCTAAACGGCTGAAGAATGTTTGAACTTGAGAAGGAAAGATACAATACCGTTGACAGTGGTCTGACACCGTGAATGTGCTCAATCGAAGGTCTCTGTATGGTATCCCACTAAAAAGTGGTAGAGACAAAAGTAGAAGATTGATCAGAACATTGTGCAAAGTGAATCGAAGTGGTCCTGCAACGGTTGAAGCAAAACCCATCGCACATTCGAAAGCCTTCGATTTTGATATCAAAAGCATATCTTAAAAAGTGGGATTACCTGATCCGAGCCCAAGCGAGGAGACCAAATATGAATACTGTGCAAAAGGGATCCAAGACCGAACGAGGGAGATCCATGGTCCAAGCCTGAATGCGGGAACCCAAGTGTAAGCACTGTGGTAAAACGGGGGTCCAAGCCTGAAGGAGGGGGGATCCATGATGAACACTGGAAGAGGGAACTTGTGCATGTGAAGATCCCGATAATAGTGGAACTTGGATATTTGTTTGTTACGACAGGCTCTCTGCAGTAAGAGACTGTTATTGGAAAAGATCCTTTGGCAGAAGGCCCTGATACCTATGCTTTGAACTGTATCCTTGTGGCAGAGAAGCCAGAGTGTGTGCGAAGGTCGAACTTGCTTCCTTGCCCCGTGCTGAAAACATGGGGAGGGGAAGCCAACTGCTCTACCTTCCTGACATATTATTTCTTGAACACTTTCTTTTTGTATACACAATTGTCCCACACCCTTTTGTATTTAGTATTAAGGATTGGCAATAGGTTTATTAGTATAGGCCCTTTTATTTTGACAGACTCGACTAGGACTGCATTATAAATTTTTGATGGTCGTAGCTTTCTCCCATCCTTAGAAGACTTAGGTTAAATAGGCATTCAACCAACCCATTGAATTTCAATAAACACCCTTGAACTGATATCACTTGTATCTGTATTCACTGTTTGATACAATGCCTCCCTTATAATATCCTCTGCTCTATTTGTAGATGCCACATTTTTTGATGATCTGGCCCAATATCTGTTTTCACAAAATTCAAAAATAGTCCAATATGAGGGGGAAAGGAGAGTGAGAGGGGAGGCTATGGGAGTGATGCATAAGAAAGCAGGGGGGGAGGAGTAGTTGGCCAGATGGGGAAGCAGTGGGACATAGATGGGATGGTGGGCCAAAAGACAGAGAGTGGAAGCCCTGAAAGCAGAGGGGAGTACGAGTTACTGAGGGAGCTGTGGCGCAGCAAGATGCAGATTGGGTGAAAGAATGGAGGACGAGTGTGATAGGATGGGAGAAAGGATGTGGGCAGAGTGATGGAATGAGAAAAAAGATGCAGACGGTGCAAGAAAGAATGAGGGACTGTTTTAGAGCGTGGCAGGAATTGGGGAGCGTATGTTGAGTTAGGAGCATGGTAAGGAGTGTGGCATGGACTGGGGAGTGCGTCTGACTGGCAGAGTGAAATGTTTGGAAGTGGAAGTTATGATGGGGGAATTGGTGAGTGTGAGGGGTGTAAGTGGGATGTCGGAGTGGTGGAGAACATAGAAGATGATCAATAAAATTTGGAATATTTAATGGGACACACAGTGAACCAAAAAAGTAGAAAAGTAGAGCAAAACAAACACTGTTCTGTGAAGCCACGAACATCTGGGCCTCTTCCTATTAAATTGATACAAAGGTGTAAAAAATGACAACCTGGCTCTCTTGTAGCCTCACATTACTGCTTTCTTTCTTGCAATATGCTAATCTTGCACCCTCCAGCCGATAAAAGATCTGCTGAAAATATGTTGCACAAAATACAATTTTTGCAGCAAAAGTTTCAATTTCATGCCGCAGTATCCTGGAGGGTCTGTCTGTGTTTCATTGTAGCCCTGGACCACTTTCACCCCTCATGAGTCTAAGCTTTGCCGCTCTGCTACCTACCTTCATGGGGTTTGGTTAGATTTACAGGCCGATTCATGGAATAATTAGCGCGGCGCAAGTGGGCAAAAATGTGCGAATCGCAGTGGAATAGCAAAAATCGCAGTGCAAGTGCGAAAATCGCACGAAAAGCAGCGCACATCGATTCATGGAAGGCCGTGCGCGAGAAAACCATCGGATGTGCGACAAAAAAGTGCGCGGCGCACGTTGGCGCACAAGCCATCTAACTGCGTGCGCCAGGTCACAGCGAAAATCGCACAGGCCACAGCGAAAATCGCACATAGCGCGGCACACGCAACAAAAGTAGGCGGAACACGGGGCGTAACACTCGGAATGGGGAACAACTTGCCAAAATGTGGGCGTCACGGGGGAAGTACAGGGTACAAGTGCACGGAACGCCCACACGCTCGCCTACAACACGTATTCATGGAATAGAATAGGGCAAAAAAGCGCACGCTCAAACCAGCGCACAGGCACAAACACGACCGCCACAAGAAAGCAGGCGGTAGCGTCTCTGCACCTGTAAGAAATGTGCGCCAAAAGGTGCGCCAACAAATAGTACCTATATACAGCCATGATGAATGTCCTATACTGTGGCCCTCCAGGACAAATGACGTGCAAAGGGGTACCCACAAACACGGACACCCGCTGACAAAAAATACGTGTGCGTGTATACCGGGGTGCGCGGGAAGTCTCACACGCGATTTGGCCGGGTACGTGGATTTCAGGGGTGCACGGGAAGTTCCACACGCGATTTTGCCGGGTACGTGGATTTCAGGGGTTCGCGGAAAGTACCACACGCGATTTGTCAGGGTACGTGGATTGCAGGGGTGCGCGGGAAGTTCCACACGCAATTTGGCTGTGTACGTGGATTTCAGGGGTGCGCGGGAAGTTCCACACGCGATTTGGCCGGGTGCGTGGATTTCAGGGGTGCGTGGGAAGTTCCACACGCGATTTGGCTGGGCACGTGTATGACAGGGGTACGCGGGAAGTTCCACACGCGATTTGGCCGTGTACGTGGATTTCAGGGGTGCGCGGGAAGATCCACACGCGATTTGGCCGGGTACGTGGATTTCAGGGGTGCGCGGGAAGTTCCACACGCGATTTGTCAGGGTGCGTGGATTTCAGGGGTGCGCGGGAAGTTCCACACGCGATTTGGCCGTGTACGTGGATTTCAGGGGTGCGCGGGAAGTTCCACACGCGATTTGGCCGGGTACGTGGATTTCAGGGGTGCGCGGGAAGTTCCACACGCGATTTGGCCGGGTACGTGGATTTCAGGGGTGCGCGGGAAGTTCCACACGCGATTTGGCTGGGCACGTGTATGACAGGGGTACGCGGGAAATTCTACACGCGATTTGGCTGTGTGCTCCCAGGTATTCCCTGTACACCCTCCACGGCCCCTGCAGGCAGCACACACCACAGGGGACTACCCTGCACACCTGCTCATGTCACCCAGCACCCCCACACCCCCCAGCATCCAGGGGCACCCTCCAACAGGCCCCCACTCATGTCTCCCACCACCCCCACCCCCCAGCATCCAGGGGCACCCTCCACCAGCCCCCCACTCATGTCTCCCACCACCCCCACCCCCCAGCAGTGCAGGGGCAGCCTCCACCAGGCCCCCACTCATGTCCCCTATCACCCGCACCCCCCTGCAGTGCAGGGGCACCCTCCACCAGGCCCCCACCCATGTCTCCCCCCAGCCACCAGGGGCAGCCTCCACCAGGCCCCCACTCATGTCTCCCACCACCACCACCCCCCAGCAGTGCAGGGGCAGCCTCCACCAGGCCCCCACTCATGTCCCCTATCACCCCCACCCCCCAGCAGTGCAGGGGCAGCCTCCACCAGGCCCCCACTCATGTCCCCTATCACCCCCAAACCCCAGCAGTGCAGGGGCACCCTCCACCAGGCCCCCACCCATGTCTCCCACCACCCCCACCCCCCAGCCACCAGGGGCAGCCTCCACCAGGCCCCCACTCATGTCTCCACCCACCCCCACCCCCCAGCAGTGCAGGGGCAGCCTCCACCACGCCCCCACATGTCCCCTATCACCCCCCGGCAGTGCAGGGGCACCCTCCACCAGGCCCCCACTCATGTCTCCCACCACCCCCACCACCCAGCATCCAGGGGCACCCTCCACCAGGCCCCCACTCATGTCCCCTATCGCCCCCAGCAGTGCAGGGGCACCCTCCACCAGGCCCCCACTCATGTCTCCCACCACCCCCACCCCCCAGCATCCAGGGGCACCCTCCACCAAGCCCCCACTCATGTCTCCCACCACCCCCACCCCCCCCAGCAGTGCAGGGGCACCCTCCACCAGGCCCCCACCCATGTCTCCCACCACCCCCCACCCACCAGGGGCAGCCTCCACCAGGCCCCCACTCATGTCTCCCACCACCCCCACCCCCCAGCATCCAGGGGCACCCTCCACCAGGCCCCCACTCATGTCCCCTATCACCCCCACCCCCCAGCAGTGCAGGGGCACCCTCCACCAGGCCCCCACCCATGTCTCCCCCCACCCCCCACCCACCAGGGGCAGCCTCCACCAGGCCCCCACTCATGTCTCCCACCACCCCCACCCCCCAGCAGTGCAGGGGCAGCCTCCACCAGGCCCCCACTCATGTCCCCTATCGCCCCCACCCCCCAGCAGTGCAGGGGCACCCTCCACCAGGCCCCCACTCATGTCTCCCACCACCCCCAGCATCCAGGGGCACCCTCCACCAGGCCCCCACTCATGTCCCCTATCACCCCCACCCCCCAGCAGTGCAGGGGCACCCTCCACCAGGCCCCCACCCATGTCTCCCACCCCTCAGCCACCAGGGGCAGCCTCCACCAGGCCCCCACTCATGTCTCCCACCACCCCCACCCCCAGCAGTGCAGGGGCAGCCTCCACCAGGTCCCCACTCATGTCCCCTATCACCCCCACCCCCCAGCAGTGCAGGGGCACCCTCCACCAGGCCCCCACTCATATCTCCCACCACCCCCACCCCCCAGCATCCAGGGGCACCCTCCACCAGGCCCCCACTCATGTCCCCTATCAACCCCACCCCCCAGCAGTGCAGGGGCACCCTCCACCAGGCCCCCACTCATGTCTCCCACCAAACACCATTGCTCCATGGAGAAGAAATAAAAAATTAAAAAATAAAACAATCCAATGAAGAACTATGTACAAAATATCCAAGGGTCCATGAGCCCAACTGAACAAAGGAAACCTACAAAAAACCCTAAAAAAATGCAACTATATACAAAAAGTGGAGCTGTGTCCGTCGACTCCAAATCATAAGAATAAACAAATGAAGCCTAAAACTAAACAACTATATACAAAGGCGGCGGGCAAGTCCAGCGGCTCACTCCGTAGTGTTCCGGGCCAGGGCATCATCAAACTCCTCGTCTATGTCCCGGAGGCGGTCCTGTTCCATGGCCCCGAGGGTCCGCAGGGATGACGCCATCTGCTCCTCCAACCCCCTGCGGATTGCCTCGAGGCACTCGGCCCGCTTCAGGGCCCTCCGCATGGAGTTCTCCGCCCTGACCATCGTGAGCCGCTCCTCTTCCGCCCGCCGCCGCTCCGCACCTATCTGCTGGCCCAACCGCAGCCACACGGAAGCCACTTCCTGTCCTGGGTCCTCCTGCCCTCCGGCCGATGCCTGCCCCTCCGATGTTGATGGCCCCGAGCCATGATGCCTCCCACGTTGACTCTGCTGCTGCCTCCGACGCAACTGCCTCTGCCAGCACGATGGCATCCAGGCTGATGGAATCCACCGACGCCGTCGTGCACTGCCTGATGATGCCGGCACATCCTCCATCTGCTGGGGTACAGTTGCTGTGGTGTCCACCCCTGCTTGACCTCCGACTCCCGACTGTGCCAGGGATGGGATCCCCACCAAGCTGGCTGCATAGGTCAGGGCAGGTCCACAGGGGGCCCTGGTGGCATCTGGGCCGGAAGACGGCAAGGAGAACGATCGGCGTATAGCCTCCACAGAGGAGGAGAGGGCCGCCTGATTGGCCGACACATGCAGGAAACCCCCGAACATGGAAGATCCCAATTGGGCCACGTCGGCACGGTGCTCTTCGTGATGATGTGCGTGCTCCTCCCGGGAAGCACGCACGTCATCACGAATTGCACCCGCGCGCATCGCAACCCCAATCAGGACCTTCTCCATACGGACACGGGTCCCCTTGTCCGCAGGTGGAGGGGAGTCAGGTGACATGGACATCCCCTCTACCTGCGGACGGGCCTGGGACGGGGCATCCCTGCTGGTGCATGGTGGTGCACTCACAGGGTCAGGGACAGCGACATGCACAGGCCCCTCCACGGTGACCTGTGCTGCCTCCTGCCCCTGGCCCTGGACTGCACCACTTGCACCAGCAGGGATTCCCCCACCAGGCCCCATGTGTGCCCCTGTGGCGGCCTCCTCCTCCTCTGTGGAAACCACCAACCTGGATGGCTCCTCACCGTCTTCCACCATAGCAGGCCCCTGTGGGGGCTCACCCACCCCTTCCGCTGCAGCCGTGGGGGCATCCCTGCCGCCTTGCTCCACAGCGCCGTCTCCGCCCTCTTCTTCACTAGCCGCTGCGTAGAGGGAGACAAAGAACACAAGCATCAGGGTACTGTACAATGGTCCCCTAGACAGGAAGCAATAGCAGATGAGTACCACTGTCCAAGTACACTTCCATCATGTCCCTCCACAACACATGGGTCAGTCCAGGCAAAACACACACAGTAACAGGCATGGTGCATGCCATGGACATTTCCATACATGTCCAGTGGACTCTTGAAACATACAATGATATGGAACTCACATGCATCATGGGTCATGCCCATCACATGCACACACTTCACCTCAGTCACATCCATCTGGCCCCATACACCCCAAACACAGCGGATACAAGGGTAACTAGGCTGCATCAGTGAATCTGTGCATTGTCACACACATGTGTCATGCATCCATGGCATGCACAAGTCACAGACACGCAGGTCAGGCACACAGACATGGCTTCCATATATGTACCTGGCATCAGCACCCATCCCTCACCCCCACCCATGTCCAGGAACAGAGACTGGCATGCTCTCATGTTTAAAAGCTGCATAGGGCTCGCCATGTGGCATTTAAACACATGCAACAACCATGTGGTTCACACATCACTGGTCGCACATGCATTACCATGATGTCCCTGCACACATACATGCATACATGGCCTATGTCACACATACAGGCAAGTATCAGAGAACCAGCACACTGCAACATGCCCTGTCTCACACAGCTATGCTTGGACACTTACCGCTCAACTCCAGACGGGTTTCCCTCTCAAGGATCTGGGCGTGGAGCGCTGGGCGTACGCGTTCCAGGACCCTCATCTGGATGGAACTCATGCGCCCCCGGCCCCCTCCACGAGGCGCCGGGCCTTCACGAGGGTCCTGGACCTCAAGTCCTCCCAGCGCTTCTTGATCTTCTGGACGTCACGGGTTGCCACCCCCTCCACGTTGATGGCAACCACACAGTCGGCCCAGATCCTCTCCCGTCCTTCCTTGCTGGCGCGGGACGATCCAAAGAGGGCATCATACTGCCCCAGGACATGCTCCACCAGGACACCAACTTCGGTGGCAGTGAAGCTGGTGCCCCTCTGGCCTGGGGTTGCCACTGGTGCCAGATATGGAAGTGCCCGACATGGCAACCCCAGAGGCAGGTGTGGGTGGGCAACTGGGTCCTGGGGCTGGGCTGTGGAGCGATGTAATCCCAGTCGGGAGTCTTCAGTTCCAGCAGGGGTGGACAGAGCAACTGTACCCCTGCAGATGGCTGATGTGTAGGCACCAAATGGCAGGGCACGGTGGCAGCAGGCAGGCAGGCAGCAGCAGATGGCACGTGGGAGGCTGCTCGGGGCACTGGGGGGCAGTAATTCGGCCTTATGGGCAGGAGCGTGGTCTTCCGTGTGTTTTCGCGTGGCCAGCTTGATACGGAGTGATTTGGCACGTGAAAATCCTGCACGTCAGCGTGAAATTCAAGGAAAGGCCCTTAGCGCGTAAGCGCGTCAGCACGCATACGCGATTCCATTGGACCAAAGGCCCTCAGCGCGTAAGCGCGTCTGTGACGTGACCCGCACGGGTGTTTCCCACACAGCACGTGATGACGGAGCACACGTGGAAAGACTGCACGTCAGAGCGTCATCGCGTGTAATTGGACAAAAGTGCGCGTACACGTGATTGGCCTATGTACGTGTATTTCAGGGGTGCGCGGGCACTTACACACGCAAGTACGTCAGCGCACCTGTATCCCGGGGTGCGCGGGAATTTCCACACGCTATTGGACTGGGTACTGGATTTCAGGGGTGAGCGGGTCACACGCTCGCCTACAACACGCGCAACGCATAAATTTGCGCGCTAACAAAATAACAAGCTCAGACCCAGGATGAACATACCGTTCCTAGCAGCAGTGGCCGTGGGCTACCAAAGGAGGAGGAGGAGGAGGATAGTCAGGGCCAGAATATTCACACCCAGAACCAGCCTTTTCGGGATGCCTGATGACCAGGTGTATGGGAGGTACAGGTTTCCACCACACATAATACTGGACCTGGTGAGTGAGTGGGAGGATGACCTCACATCACCCACCCTGTGCTCCCAAGCACTCAGCCCCCTGGAGAAGGTCCTCAATGTACTGCACTTCTTAGCCACTGGATCATTTCAGCGGACAAGTGCCAAAGTGGGTGGGGTATCACAGGCCACCCAGTCACGCTGCCTACACCAGGTCTTGAACATCATCACTGCACGCCCATCAGTCCGCAGGCACATATACCTGCCCAGAACACCTGCAGAAAGGCATGCTTACGCCCTGGATTTTTACGGTGTGGCACGATTCCCCAAAGTGCTAGGTGCCATGGACTGCACCCATGTGGCTCTACGTCCCCCCAGGGCATCTGAGCACATCTATAGGAACCGCAAGCACTGGCATTCCATCAACGTGCAGGTAGTATGTAATGCCAAGGGAATCATCACCTCAGTATATGCCAACTATCCCGGGTCCACCCACGACAGCTTCATTTACCAAATGTCCACCCTAAGCCGTGACCTAGAAGCTGGGCGGCATGGCGATACATGGCTGCTTGGTGAGTATGAATGCCACTGCACATGCATGCATGTCAGATACTGAGCAAGGTCACAACCCCACCAATGATACCAATCGCCACCTCCACAGGGGACAGTGCCTACCCTCTCAGCCCCCACATGATGACGCCAATTCGGAACCCCACCACGCCACCCGAGGTAAGATATAACACAGCCCACATTACAACCCGGGGCATAGTGGAGCGCACATTCGGAGTGCTAAAGTCACGCTTTCGCTCCCTTGACCGTTCTGGCGGGCAGCTGTTATACGCTCCCCCAGTAGTGTGCAGGATCATAGTGGCAGCATGTGTCCTGCACAACGTTGCAACACGCCGGGGCCTGGCCGTGGACATAGTGGTGGCCCCACATCCCCAACCACATTCACAGCCGCTGCGCATGGAAGGGGAAAGGGCACGGGGGGAGGCAGCCCGTACACAGCTAGTGGCTAATTACTTCACATAGAAATCACACCCCTGTGGAGTGCACACTGCCCTGGCACATTCCATCTGACAATCAATGATGACTCAACCTGACACTGATCCTGAATGTCTGGAGAATCAACCGTGAAAACCATATCAGCCTGAGATTGTTCACCTGGAAGTGTTACAATGTGTGCATCCCTATCCACACAGACAACACCAATGCAGTTTTGTGAAGAAACACATTCAAGCAGCTAAAATGAATACCCACTTGCAAAATGCAACAAGAGGACAGTGCCATGTCAGCCAACCCATCCCCAGCACCGCCACACGACACACCGTGCCATGTCATGCTATTTGCAGGTAAACAAAGTAATCCCCACAACATGACACAAGTGTCACAATGTACAGTGTCCCTAATTGAAACTTGCAACACCTGAAATGCCCACAGTAATGCAGGACCAACAACAAACTTGAGCAGGTACTACCATTAACATGACATCACAAATGTAATAAATTAGTAGTCTCACCACCTGGAAATGCCTGCACTCCCACCACTTCCAACTGTACAGTGTTGGCGCCATGTAGAGTTGTAGGTGCACTGCTGCCAACATGGACCCCATCTCCAAACTAGAGGGCCTTGTGTAGACATGAGGAAGGGACCTGCAAATTGGGAGGTAGACACAGATGATGAGTTACACATCAATGCAACATGCAGTGTACAACACAACAGCAATATGCACTAGGAATGTATACACAGTATTGACTAGACTACCCACACATGTAGTTGGGAGTCCAATGTCACCATGTACGTCAATGTCACTTGGGCACACCCTTTGCAAGCCCATGGAAACGGGAAGCAGGGGGGGTGTGTGCGACTCAAACCCAAGCATCTGAACCAAATACATGACAAGCCTGCATGTGCCCAGCCACAATGCAGCGTATGCCCACAGGAACCACGGAAGGCAACAAATTGTCCCAAAAAAATTGGGAAAAATCAAAAAATAAATAAAAAAAAAAATAAAAAATGGCCATTGATGGGCCTGGGGGGGTTGGGGAGGCCACTCAGGAGGTCCGAGGACAGGGTGCACACCAAAACCCACCTGTGTGGATCCTGGGGAAAAAAAAACACCTCCATGGGCTCATGGCCCACACGGCTACCCTATTGTGGGAGTATCACTGCTGTCGCTATTATCACCCTGTGCAGCTGCATCCGGAGGTTGTTGCACTATGGGAGGCAGCCCACGCAAGGCCCTAGTCTGCTCCTCCATGGCTGCAAGCATGCGGGTGTGGTATGTCTCGTTCTGGAGGATGAGTGTGCGGAGGTCCCCATGCAACAACTCACGGGATGCCCGGACCTCCGCCCTCGTTGCCTGCATCTCAGCTGAGAGCGTACGGGTGAGACGCTCCAGCTGCTGTTCTGTCCTTTGGTGTGTTGAAGCCTCAAGCTCAACAAGAGTCCTGAGGTGAAGGAGCTCCTGCCTCAGGGCTTCCCTGTGGCCCTGGGACTCTATGGAGATGGCCTCCTGCAGAGTCGCCAGTGCCGCCCGCCTGTCCCTGTTGGACGCCAACATGTCCTCCCTGTGTGACTGGCAGATGGAGTCGGTTGCCTGCTGTAGTCGCTCCATCAACCTTTCAGGGGGGACAATGGAAGTGGCCACCCTATCCATGGCCTGAGCCATCATCTCGGATGATGCTGCCTGTTGGGTTAACATACCGTAAATGGATTGCTCCCATGCGGTATTGCCAGGTAGCGTACGGCCACCACGTCGGCGGGCACCACACCTGTCTGGGGCAAGGCGAACTGCGCCTTGCTGTGCCGGCACTGCCTGAGGCTGCAGGACTGCATTCCCCCTCTGATCTGCTGGCCCAGGAACAGGATCAGATGTCGCGGAGTGTGACCCTGCATCCGTAACCACCAAAGGTGTAGCTGCCAACACTGACATCCCCATTGAGGGTTCTGACCCTGGTGCAGGTGGGTGGGACAAAACAGAATCCCTTCCTGGAACACTCACCTGCGACGGCACGTAGGTCTCATCATCCGAATCTACACCTGAGTACAGCTCGGGGGAGGTGCAGCCAGAGACACCCCTTGAGAGCACGACCTGCAGCACTTGTGGGTTCTCACACACCACGTCCCTCACTGGTGGTTGGTCGGCCCTCGGACCCCTCCTGAGTCTGCACCATCTCCACAACCCCAGCAGTATCAGGTGCGTCTTCCCCTGCAAAGACATAAAAACAAAGAAATGGAAACAGGCATTAGCACCATGGCACACAATGAGGGCTGAGAAGCAAGAGAACCAGTACTTGATTGACACATGTCCCACACGGCTAAAACCCTCCCATGCATGCACCCTCACTGCATATGAAGGGCTGGCAAATGGCACACACTGATGACACCAAGATGGAAGATGAACACATTTTCTGCATGCTGCCTGGCAGTGGTATCACACATTGGCCTGTGATTGCCAGGTGAAACACACATGCCATCACACAGATGGCATGTACCATTGCTATTGAGTGAAGATGGAGAGGAGGGCAGCACCTATTCATTCAGTCCAGTTCCCGCATGTAATAGCTTTTCTAATTCAAACAGGTCAGATTTTTCACCTGGAGCAGCCAGTCCAAAATGGTCCAATTGCACAGGGACATGTGTGAACAAATGATATCCAGGTAACAAAGTCACTCCACTTTACCATAGCCATGTCAGACATGTGACTAGAGGACTGAGAAATACCTAGTAAAAGTGGTGGAATGCAAACCATCTGCCTGAATGAACAGAGAAAAATAAGCAACAATGTTGTGGCAAGGTGACACTTCAAGGGCAACTGGCGTGCTGTTGGGCTAGATGTCTACTGTTGGCAGAAGGGATACTGCTATGGCCAAATGCAGCTGCGCAGGATGTATTGCATGAAGCACATGGCTGACCCATACGACTCAGGCGCACACACTCTCACCTGGCACACAAACAGAAGCCCTCACACCCACACCATGCACATGGATGACACACACATGCATGTGCACTCACCGGACAATGCCTCGTAATCAGGCAGATCTCCCACGCCTTGGATCTGTTCCTCCGTGACGTAGGTCCCAGCGACTAACTCATGTGGAGTGAGTTCCATGTCCACTACTGGAGACCCACCTCCAGTCACTAGAGTTGCCGCATGACTTGAGGCCAGCTTATTCTTTGCCCTGCGCTTTAGGTCATTCCAGCGCTTATAGCAATCATTGGCTGTGCGCCTCACGATTCCAAGGGCACTTACGATGTCCGCAACGGTCTGCCAGTGTGCCTGGCGTTGTGCAGGTGTGGTCTTGGATCCTGCAACAATGACCATCTCGTTATCATGTCCGGACACATACTCAAGTGCATTCAGTTCGTCATCCGTGAAGCTGGGCTTCCTCGACGGGCCGGACTGTGTAGCCGTGTCTGGGGCATCAGCCTGTGCCGGACGAGCACTCTTCCTCTTCCGCTTGGAAGGTGGTGGTGATCCTGAGTGTCCTGCGCCGCTCTGGACACTAGGGGCAGGAGCCCTGGTGGACTCTGTATCAGGAGTGTGGGATTGCACACTCATCATGGGAGTTGGTGCAGGCATTGGCTCAAGTGTAATGGTGTCAGGGGGAATGTCAGCAGGATGGACTAGGACCGACACTGTCCTGGCTGGGTGTGTGAGAGCTGGGGTGGATGGAGCCGCAGCTGCCCCTGCAGCCTCTCCGCCCTGCCTACTTGGGGCAGCAGATGACCTTGCTGCCCCAGATCCACGTGGCATGATGACATCAACGTGCACCAGCGCACGTGTCATAGGCCTGCTGACCTGGAAGTCAGCCATGGAGTCAGCCAGGTCTGGTGCCACAATGGGCTGGTCCAACAAGGGCTGAGCATGGATGGTGTCAGCCACATCAGCCTCAACGGGAGGGGGGGGATTATGGGTGCCCTTGACTGGTCCTCCACACATGGGGGGACAGGCTCACCCTGCAAGTAACGACCACGTCCCCTACCGGATCCACCACGGCCACCACTTGTGGCTCTTCCACCTTTGCCACCCTTACGGAATTCTCGCCTCCCAGCCATGGCACTGATGTTAATGTGCGTATGGGAGTGGCTGTAAACTATTGTCCTGGGCAATTGGGGGTCAAAGGGGTTGGGTACCAGATGGTAATTGTACCCTAGTGCTCTAGCAAGGCTGAATGTAACCCCTGGGGAAAGATGACGGGTCACGCTACGCACAGGAGGCCCAAAAAAGGGAGATGACGTGCACGCAACCCCTCCTAGACCACGAGTGCAGAAAGAAAAACCTGCACTACGCTGTGGCACCCAGTAACACAAGAATGAACGTATTCGTGTCACACGCAGCCTAGAATGACCTCTGAAGGGGTAGGCTACACACGGGGCAAACACAGATGTTAGATACGTGCGTGACTCACCGTCTGCCAGGTAAAAGAGCGTGAAAAAGGAGCGCGTTTGGTTGGCAACACCCCCGCCAAAAGAAGATTTGTATGCTGTCTGAGGAGACAGGACAACAGTAGAAGGGAACACTGTTTGAGGGAACAGGCCCAGGTAAACTAGTAAAAGAGAAAAAGCTGTCAGAGGTAACAGGAAGTACGAACTTGAAACGCTGTGAAGTAAATCGCGTGTGAAACGACAAGAAGTACAGAATTCACCCACTCGCTCTCCACGAAAAGCACGTACAAGGAAATGGTGTTCTACACGTACCTTTTATGCAGGCCCACACGTCCAGCGTCACTTACGCGGCGTGTACGCGCTAGGGCCATTTCCACCAATTACACGCTTTGTCACTTCTGCGTGTAGGGCCATTTCCACCAATTACACGCTTTGTCACTTCTGCGTGTAGGCCCATTCCCACCAATTACACGCTTTGACACTCGGACGTGTCTTTCATTTTTTTCACACACAACATTTTCCAACGTGTGCCCAATTCAACGTGCACGTGACTTCATAGACGCGCATACGCTGGCGACGCGTTTACGCGCTAAGGGCCTTTCCTCGAATTACACGCAGACGTGTTGGATTTTCACGTGCCAAATCACTCCGTATCAAGCTGGCCACACGTTCACACACGGAAGACCACGCTCCTGCCCAGAAGGCCAAATTACTGCCCCCCAGAGCCCTGAGCACGCTCCCACCTGCTGCTGCCTGACTGCCTGCTGTCCACGTGCCCTGCCATTTGCTGCCTGCACATCAGCCAGGGGTGCTGTTGCTGTGACCACCCCTGCTGGAACCGAAGACTCCCGACTGATTTTCCATCGCCCCACAGCCCAGCCCCAGGACCCAGTTGCCCACCCACTCCTGCCTCTGGGGTTGCCATGTCGGGCACTGCAACATCTGGCACCAGTGGCAACCCCCGGCCAAGGAGGCAGAGGGGCACCAGCTTCACTGCCACCGAAGTTGGTGTCCTGGTGGAGCAGGTCCTGGGGCAGTATGATGCCCTCTTCGGAAGGTTGCGCGCCGACAAGGAAGGACGGACTCGGATCTGGATGGACATCGTGACTGCCATCAACGCGGAGGAGGTGGCAGTCCGCGACTACGAACGTGTCAGGAAGCGCGGGAGGACTTCAGGTCCAGGACCCTCAACAAGGCCCAGCGCCTCCTGAAGGCAGCGGATGCTAAGGGGCGCCGGGGCCACTTGTCGGAAGATCAGATGAGGGTCCTGGAACGCATATCCCCAGCGCTCCACATCCAGGTCCTTGAGAAGCAGACCCGTCTGGAGTAGAGCGCTAAGTGTACATGCATACTGATTGTAAGCTGTGCGTGTGGTGGTGTGCCAGAAGTGTGCAGGTTGAACATGTATTTTTATGTGGCCAAGTAGGGGGGATGTACAGGGCCGTGAGGGTGACACATGCGAGGGGTCTCATGTGTGACACATGGATGGTGCTTGTGTGTGTGGGCTTGCATGGCACAGGATGTGGAGGAATGATTGTCAGGTGTGACATGGATGTCGATCAAAACACTGCGACAGTTGGCGGAGGTGTACACATGCATGCAAGTTTGGTGTTGTGTGTGCATATGTAGTGGACTCCCTATGTTGCATGTGATGTGTGGATGACCTTTGGCTGCTCATGCTGTTGTATGTGAATGGATGGTGCTGGCTGTTGCATTAAGGCTGTGGTATGGCTCATGTGTGCAAGTTGAAATGACATGTGTGTTGGGGATTGTGATGCCATGTCTGAGGTTTACCAATGCCACTCATGTATAACTGTCATGTGTGTATGAGTCCATTTTACAGTGCCCTGATGCCTGTGTTTTCTTTCTCCCTGTCTGCAGCGTCAACTGATGAAGAGGGCGGAGAAGGTGCTGTGGAGCACAGCGGCAGTGGTCACACCACCAGCCGGAGACGCAAGGCCCGGATCCCCTCCCAGGTTGTGATCTCGTCTGGGAGTGAGGAGTCCGGTGCCGCGTCCCAGGCCGCAGCTGCCGAGGGGAGGTCCAAGAGGCAGAGGTTGGAGTTGGACTCCTCGGCAGCAGAAGGGGCAGCTGGGACCCCACAGGGCCCAGCGGGGGAAGATGGCACGGAGTCATCCAGGTTGGTGGGGGGTTTGGTGGAGGAGGAGGCCGTGCAAGCGACAGTGGCGGGGTCTGGAGGTGGGGATTCCACTGGTGCTAGTGGTGCAGTGCAGGATCAGGGACAGGAGGCAGCACAGGCCGCCGCGGAGGTGCCTGTGTGCAATCCTGTCCCTGCTCCTGTCACTGCATCATCTTGCAATAGCGGGGATGCCTACCTCCAGACCCGTTCTCAGGGAGAGGATTGGCTTACGACACCTGGCCTTCCACTCCCTGCGGATGTGGCTATCCTGCACCAGGTTGTGCCTGTCCAGGGTGGGGTGGCGTTGCGTCAACGGGCCATGCGAGGTGACCTGCAGTCTTTTCATGATGAGTCTGCACGTCTTCTCGCATGGCTCGTTGACCCACTGGGACAGCTCACCAGGGCTGGATTCCTCCGTTTCCTGGACCTTGTTCCAACCCCCTTCTCCACAGAACCCCCTATGCCCCAGTCGTCCTCCTCGGGCACTGCATGCCATCTTCCCACCCATGTGTCACCTGGGTGCCCTGTGGAGCTGCCTCCGACCGTGCGGCCAGGCTGGTGGACAACAGATCCCTGCCACAGTCGGGAGTCGGACGTCCAGCAGGGGTGGCCACGTCAACGACTGCACCCCAGCTGGAGGAGGATGTGCAGGCACCATCGGACAGGGCACATGGACAGCAGCAGCTGCAGCAGCAGGAGGCTGTAGGTGGGAGCCACGATAGCTCGGGGCCTTCAACATCGGAGGGGCAGGCATCGGCCGGAGGGCAGGAGGACCCTGGACGGGAAGTGTCTTCCGTGTGGCAGCGGTTGGGCCACGCCATAGATGCGGAGCGGCGGCAGGCAGAAGAGGCGCGGCTCACGATGGTCAGGGCGGAGAACTCCATGCGGAGGGCCCTGAGGCGGGCCGAGTGCCTCGAGGCAATCCGCAGGGAGTTGGAGGTGAACATGTCGGCGTCCCTGCAGACCCTCGGGGCCATGGAACAGGACCGCCTCCGGGACATAGACGAGGAGTTCGATGATGCCCTGGCCCGGAACACCACTAAGTGAGCCGCTGGACTGGCCCGCCGCCATTGTATATAGTTATTTAGTGATAGGTTTCCTTTGCAGTTTATTTTTCTTTGGAGTCGACGGACACTGCTCCACCTTTTGTATATAGTTCCATTTTAGATAGGTTTTTTGGTAGGTTTCATTTCTTCTCTTGGGATGATGGGCCCTGAGTGGGGGCCTGGTGGAGGCTGCCCCTGGTGGCTGGGGGGAGGGGGTGGTGGGAGACATGGGTGGGGGCCTGGTGAAGGGTGCCCGTGGTGGCTGGGGGGGTGGGGGTGGTGGGAGACATGGGTGGGGGCCTGGTGAAGGGTGCCCGTGGTGGCTGGGGGGGTGGGGGTGGTGGGAGACATGGGTGGGGGCCTGGTGAAGGGTGCCCGTGGTGGCTGGGGGGTGGGGGTGGTGGGAGACATGGGTGGGGGCCTGGTGGAGGCTGCCCCTGGTGGCGGGGGGGTGGCGGGTGATAGGGGACATGAGTGGGGGCCTGGTGGAGGCTGCCCCTGCACTGCTGGGGGGTGGGGGTGGTGGTAGACATGAGTGGGGGCCTGGTGGAGGCTGCCCCTGCACTGCTGGGGGGTGGGGGTGGTGGGAGACATGAGTGGGGGCCTGGTGGAGGCTGCCCCTGCACTGCTGGGGGGTGGGGGTGGTGGGAGACATGAGTGGGGGCCTGGTGGAGGGTGCCCCTGGTGGCTGGGGGGTGGGGGTAGTGGGAGACATGAGTGGGGGCCTGGTGGAGGATGCCCCTGGTGGCTGGGGGGTGGGGGTGGTGGTAGACATGAGTGGGGGCCTGGTGGAGGCTGCCCCTGCACTGCTGGGGGGTGGGGGTGCAGGGGGACATGAGCAGGTGTGCAGGGTAGTCCCCTGTTTTGTGGGCTGCCTGCAGGGGCCGTGGAGGGTGTACAGGGAACACCTGTGAGGACCCACCCAGCCTAATCGCGTGTGTAACTTCCCACGCACCCCTGTAATACACGCACCCGGCCAAATCGCATGTGAGAATTCCCGCGCACCCCTGTAATACACGTACCCAGCCGAATCGCGTGTACAACTTCCCGTGTACCCCTGTAATACACGTACCCAGCCAAATCGCGTGTGATAATTCCCGCGTACCCCTGTGATACACGTGCCCTGGCTAATCGCGTGTAAAACTTCACGCGTATCACTGTAATACACGTACCCTGGCTAATCGCGTGTATAACTTCACGCCTACCCCTGATATGCACGTTACCCGCTTTGCGTTCCTTGTTTGGCAGCCCTGTAAACTGGTCCAGGGTTAGCGCAGCCCTTTGCGATGATTTTGCGATTTTGATGGCTTTTCCTTGCGCGAGGGCGTTCTTGGGGGCGTTGCTGGCGCTGCTGCAGGGTCGCTGCGATACTCTGCGCCACGGCTGGTTTGGGAGCCTAAATCCATGAATACGCTGTGCGCGGAAATCGGTTTTAGCGCACGTGCCTGGTGCAGACAATCGCACGCGGACACTCTGCGCCAGCCGCTTGCGACACTTTTCTGCGAAATTCTATGAATTACCCTGTTAGTCTTTACTGTTCACCATTATCGGTTGTCCTGCCAAAATCAACCCGCAGGCATGATTTTGAAGACCCATTTTAACAATAATTCTTAGGGCAAAATTTCATTCTTGGGAAGGATACAGTCTATTTTTAGGGAGTCCTAAATTGCTTGTTCCCTTCTTTATTTGTTTTAATCCCTCACCTGTTGTTGTGACTAGTGTGACTTATGTACCTCTGCCAAGTCAACCCTTTTTGAGTAGATGGTCCTGGATGTACCGTAAGGCTCCCAGGCCAGGGGTGCTTTTCGTGCACCCCATTTTTGCTGATGGGTGATCAGATCCAATGTATCTTAATGCTAGCTTTTAAGATGTTTTTTAAAAAGCCATCTCCTAGTTCCAGGAACACAGTGGCAAGAGAACGTGTTGGGGGCAGGGGAGAGATAACCTTATGACAGGGTCTTGGCCAAAATCAAGCCAGCCAATCACAAAAAAGGGCTGCCCCAGCCAATCAAAAAAAAAAGGAGCTGGGGGCAAAGTGACAATCAACCTACCTGGTTGGTCCCTGGGACTGCCACTCTGCTAATGTCACCCCCACAGGAAGTGACAGGGCTAGGCGAGGGAGCTAAACTAGTTGGGACCAACCAATATGGAGACTGCTGTGATGAGCTCGCAAATATTTCACATGGTCAGAACGTCCATGTGAAGGCCATCTCATGGTCACCTAGACAAAGGGAAATGCTAGACAACCAAAATTGCCAGGAGCCTGATATAAGAAAAGAAAACCATGGTTACCACCCACAATGGCTACCAAAAAGGTGCATTGGCTACCAATGTGGTAATAGGGCTTGCATCCTTGGTCAAGCCAAAATTAAAGCACAGCCGCCACCACCAAACTATTCCTATAAATCAACTTACAATGACACAATCACACTAGAGCAGAAATGGGGAGCCTAGGTGGCATCCCTGGTACTGTGGCACCCTGGGGGCAACCATATACAATATTCCTTAAAAGGGGTGTAATGGAAGGGGGACTTCAGGAGAGGTCCCTTGGTTACCTAAAAGAGATCAAGGAACCAAAAAGGACAGGAGGGGGAAGTTGAGCAGCCCCAAAAAGTGGCCCTAGAATTCCTTAAAATAGGAATTCTGCCTTTACCGGGACCCACCATCAAGAAGCGAAAATAAATGATGGAGGTGGCACTAGAAAAACATCAGATTTCCTCAGAGGTAGGTTCTGATTGCTCAGAGGGCAGCACCCCAGCCAAAACAGTCCCATCACGGAGACTACTAAGGAGGCGACCCAGGAAGGCTCAGCAGAGCCGATGAGGGAGGATGTTGGGCCCCAACAACCTTCGTGGCAGCGGCAGATTCCAGCACTAAGGCAAGGGGGCTGAGGTGATAAACCATGGGAAGCAGCGGTTAAACAGCCCGGACATCGGTCCCAATATGTATTTGCATATAGAGGTTTTTAGAGGTTTTTAGACATGATCATGATTTCAGTTTTGTACGGGTGGAGTTTAAGGTGGTGGTTGATCATCCATTTACTGACTTGTGATGGGCAATTGGCGAGGGTTTGGTCTATGTCCTTGCTGCTGTTGATTTTGTTTACTTTTTGGGTATTGCATGCATAGTTGTAGTACATGACTCAGTTATGAACCTCGTTAATGAATAATGTTATGAGTAGTGGCGAGAGGAATGAGCCTTGTGGAAGACTAACAGTGAATGTTGAGCTGAAGCAAGGTAGCCAGGTAGATTTCGTTCTTTCTGTCATGAGGGATTTTAAAGACTGTAGTGCGATGTTGCTTAGATCTGCTTCTTGCATCATTTTGATGAGGGGTGCATGGTTGAATGTGTCAAAAGCCCCACTAAAAGGTCTAATAGTATCGGGGCCGAAGTGATTAGTCAGAATTAATTTTTAGGTCGTCGTCCTGGAAAGTATTGATGATTCAGTTCCTCTGCTAGGCCTGAAGCCGACTTGTGCCTGGCCCAGTGGTCCAGTAGGTGGTTGGTTTCCATATGTAAAAAATGTTACCTTAGAAAAGGTTGCCTCCCCCGCACAACCTTTTCAATATGTCAACTAATAACTACTCTTACCTAATTTCCTCAGCAGCTGCTGCTCCGTGGCCACCATGGAAATGGAAGAGGAGCTCTGTATGGAGCCCTGCCTTCCTGATCCATGGCAGCCATCTTAAGAAAGTATGTGTCCCATTCATTGAATGGAAATAAAATGTTCTTAGCACCCCGGATTGGAAACCTGGGGTGCCATTAGCAATAACCATCCGTTTCATGGCGGTAAGAATGCAGGGTCTGCCGGTAAAAAGGGGCCACCTTATCAGCTGCAGGATTAGCCCGCTAAAAAGGGAGGGGGCTTTGTTGATAGCCACACAGTTTTATGTACTAGGCTGGCGAATGCTCTAGATAATTATTTTAAGCAAATAACATATAGGCAATGAAGATGGGTTTACAGGTAAGTATATGGGGCCTAACATAAGACTGAGGTACTGTAAACAGGCCACAGAGCATGCTTTTCACTAGAAACAAATTCACATTTTATTAACTTGCTTGGTAGTCGCAGAGGCTGGCAGCACATTGCAAATTGCACGTTCCCCGGATCATACTGTAAGAAATGAGCAGCCCTTAATACTTTCAAGGTTAGGAAGCTCAGCTCATGGGTGCTGGACAAAGGCAGTGAATGCACAATAATTTTATAATTCAGCATATTAGTTTATGAAACTGGTCTACTGATGGTTTCAAAATGTCCAATGACGGTTTCAAATTGCCCCTTTGCACATGTGAGCCTGGAAAGAAGTTTGAAGAGTTCCTAAGATGCAACATTAAAACAGTAACTTGTCAATGGTTCAGGGCTCCTCCAGTGTCCTGATCGGTTGTATTCCCATGAGAAACGATGGAGATGACCGGCGGCAGATGAAGAAAGATCCGCTGGTCATCTCAAATGTCTCACTGTTTTGGCACTATGATGTGGGAATTGGGGGGGGTCACAGAGGTGGCCAAGGGTGGTGTGGCAAGATTTGCAGGACTTAATCAGGATAATGTATGTCCCACTATAGGGGTATGATGTAGCTCTACCAATTAGCCTCACATGGAGGACTAACCTAATGTTGCAATATGTTTTGATGCTAATTAATTTGTATGATTGTAAAAGCTTTCATCTCTGGGGTGTATCTTTGAAAGCTCCTATCATGCAGTTCTGCGCTCTGTGTGCATTTTGCTTTTCCAGTTGCTCTTGGGCCCAGAATAAATTGTTACTTTTGGAATTTTTATTTATGAGTTCTGAGGCAACCCGATGTACAGCTGGAACGGGTTGTAACTGCGCCGGGTACCCACGTGACCCTTTAACTCGGCCCTGGGCTGTTACCACCCATTCAAGCCTGTGGAACGGGTGGTTATTGCTTAAATATACAGTCAGAAAAATGATAAATGCATCAAATAGAAAATGTTTTTCTTAAAATTGAACTATAGAGATATCTTATCTCAAAGTATTTCATATCATGAGGGGTCCTTCCTCAGGAGAGAGTTCTAAATCCATATATGACGGGTAGCAGGGTTTTTAGTTTTGAACTAATTTTTGGCAAGATTTGGTCGTAATTAGTCATCAACACCTAATAAAGATGAAAAAAAGAGTTTTTGTTCAAACTTAAATCAATTTAGTTGCAAATGTAGGATAGTTAAGAAAATACTTCCTAAATTTAGATCTGGTACTCTTAATTTGGTACAAAATATTGCGAGTTAGTACAACAGGTCAAAGTGTACTGTATATAGTAACCCAATTCAATCTGAACTGTATGCAAAAAACAGTAGAAAATACATAAATATACTATAATAACTCAATCCATTCATAATGAATGTGTAACTAATACTGGTGTAGGTAACAATGTAATCTGTGCGCTTACGCTCTTGGCTCCATTCGGTTTGGGGTTATGGATAAATCAATGCAGTAAATTGTCCCCTTTTGGTATTATTTCTATACATAAAATTAAAATATGCCAATAAATAGCTCATTCCTATTCACTAAATTGAACACCAAGTCTATAACTATATAACATATAGTCTATAACTTACTTGCCACCAACAGTTGATCTTCTGTAGAAGTGAAGGACTAAACAGTGAGTTTAGATATCTTTGAGAATGTAGGAAAGTGGAAATAAAATGGCCAGCACCCATGGTGCTTTGTAGTTTATTAACCTATTTTTGGACTGCAAATTCACGCAATAGTGGTACTGCTCGCATTACAAACTAAAAATATTCTGTAGAGTTTCTAACCTTACAGAGTACAGTCACTCTATTTTGATAACAATTTACCGAATTTATAGCAGATATGAGCATGAAAATAAACTTAAAAAAAATAATCCATGAAATAAAGGTGTGAATCATATTGTACAAACCTAATAGAAAGTCATGGAATCTTCGTAAAATTAGATGTGTATAATCCCAAACCTGATCATAAAAATACTAAGTGTTCTAACTACATGTACCTCCAAATGAATATGGAAAAACTAGAACAATGACTGTCATATTTTTGCATTAAGAAAAAGCACGACGTCACAGTAACTGCCAAACATTCACAGAAAATATATAGAAAGATTATGTACAGTCCCAAACATTGTAGAGGCACAATCAAATGAAATGCATTGGTTCCTTAGAGGCCAAATAATGTCATTATAAGACGATTTCCTAGGTTGTTCAAAGGATAAATATAAACTCAAAATCGGTCAAGACATTTAGATACTCTATACATGTGTCCAATGAAAAAATACTTAAAAAATGTATTAAAAAATGATGTAAGGAGCTTTCAGATCAGCCTTCACATTGGTACTAAAGTTACTAGGCACACTGACAATATAGATAACGGAATTTACATTTGTACATATTGATTTATCCCAATGTCTTTCTCAAACATAGGAGCATTAGCTGACAAAAGAGCACAGACGTTGGGTTTCTCGGAAGAAGCCAAAGGAATATTAGGACTTGTAGAAAGAAACTCAACAAACATATTCAGTAAGGACAGATGATTAGTCAAAGAAATAACGCTACTACCTTGAGTGACTATTCCAAAATGCAACAAATCCCACAAGTTTTGACAATTCATTTGAGGCCCATACTCTGTAAAGAATTTTGTCAGAAAAAATGGTAAAACCTACAAGTGTTCATTGGATTGGATATTCTATAAAGAATTGACATTGAGGTACAAGAACTTAAAACATACCTTAGAGGTATTGACAAGTACAGAAGATGTATCCAAGACTTTGGAAGATTCAATCGCCAGAGGAAAGTTATCGTATAGCGATGAAACAGAAACAAACTAGCATGTTACGGTGGGATACTTCAAACTACAAATATGATATTGTTCATGGATGGCGAGAAATGTACATACCAAGATAACACATTATCAGATTTAACTAGTTCTGATTCTAGTAAAAAAAAAAAAAGGAAGATAAATATCTCTAAAGAACGCTTAAAAAGTTGATTTCTATATGGAATAATTTGAGGATCCAGATGAAGGATGCTCAAATGTTGCATCAAATAATGATTGGGTTTATAAGAAGTCCAAAGAAAAACAAGAGGGGGCGGGGGGAGAAAAAATCATCCAAGGGGGTTACAGAAAACATTGCAGAAGAAACTCTAGTTTTCAGTATGTCTAGATCAGACTTCAATTAAAGACTCTACTACTTTCTATCTTTTGTCCTGTTTTATGATGCAACCTTATTTCAAGAAAAAAATATTTGTATAAATGAATGCAAAAGTTGAAATTAAAGTTGTTTTTTTAACTAAATCAGGACTCGTTTTTGAAAAGTGTGCCCATTATTTACAATGAGTTTAACCCCAGGAATACAGTTTTACTGAATATCCAAACCCATTCTTCGAATGCTTTTGTAGAAAGACATTACAAGAGCTTGAGAAAGTGCCATATTGTAAAAGAAAAACAAACGTGTCCTTGAATCAACTTAAAACGATTAAAGAATATTTCTAAATTAAGAAATAATAATCAAAGCAACTGATAAGGGAGGCACGGTAGTGATATTAAATACTGAAAAATACACGCATGAATGTAATCAGCAATTTTCTGATAGTACATATCTACTACTTGATCAAGATCCAACATTGGAAATTATTGAAAATATTAAACTAACTTTGGAGCAAGTAGAAGCTAATGAGTGGATTAGCGACAAGACAAGACCATTATTTAATGAATAAAAATCCACTAATGTTTCACAGAAAATTCATAAGGATCCTATTAACCCTCCAGGTCACCAGATTATCACTGGCACCAGCAGTTTATTGGAACCATGTGGAGTATACATTGATTCATTTTTACAGCCACTGATCAAGAAATCGGCTACATACATTAAAGATACTTGTGACTTTCTATGGATTATAGAAAGTACTGCAGATTTAGACCAGACTGACATCTTATTTACCATGATTTGAAAAATGTATACATATCATTTCCACACAATGAGGGCATTAATGCTGTGGAATGGTTATTAAACCAAGAAGTAGTACATTTGGGAGCTAATCTTCTCAGATGACTACAATACTGTATTGTAGCACAATTTCTTTCAATTTCTAAATACATATTATGTACAGATTTCAGGAAAAACGATGGGAGCCCCATGACTCTTTCAAATGCTAATGCATTTATGTATTCTTTGGAACACACATACAATTCAGATTGGACCTTACCTTTTGAGAAAATGGATAAGGTACATAAATGATGTCTTGGGAATTTGGAGAGGTACCAGATATTCAGTGTACAGCTTCTTTGAATTTGTCATCAACGTACATGAAAGGATTACATTTATGATATAAACTTATGACAGAGGTTACATTTTCAAGATGTTTTCCTTAAAACAGAAAACAATAAAGTAATAACTGACATTTACCATAAACCTAAGGACTGAAACAATGCATCGCATGCATTGAGCTTTCATCTGAAAAAAACAATTTCTAGTTTACCGTATAGTCCAATGATAAGAGTCAAATGATTTGTCTCTGGCCAAAATAGAATGGAAGAAAGAATTTTGGAAATGTCCAAAAAATTTAGGGAAAGAGGATACCAATTACCTAATCTAGAAGCTGCGAAACATAAACTTGTTGAGGGTTACTAACTGCTAAGGAAAAGGCTGATAATGCAGACCTGGTATATGTTACCACATATTCGAACGAGAGTGCTCGGTTACGTAAAATAGTGACACACAATTGAGAAGTATTTGAATTTGATCCTACATTGAACAAATTATTTCCAAAAGCCCCAATAGTGACACATCAGAAAACTAAAATGTTTAGAAACATGCTAGTGTGATCAGATGTACACAGACAAGCAACAAATAAAAAGACATAGAAATAGATAGAGATCCATGCCTTAACTGTCGACATTGTAGCAACCTTTTGAAAGGAGACTATATATCACATCCACATGCTGGAATAAGGCTATGGCTTAAACATTTTGCTACTTGCGATGCAACCAATGCTATATAAGGAATTAATTTTTTGTGTGTTCTATATTACATAGGGAAAACTAAAAGGAAAGCGAAGATACGTTGGACGGAACACAAGTCCAACATAAGAATAGCCAACCTTAAATCACTAGACACTTTCAGGAATTTAAATATTCAATTGCTCAGATGAAATTTGTGATTTTGTAAAGATAAGGAGGACAATAGAGGCGGCAATCTGGACTAATTGTTGTTAAAATGTGAAGCCTACCAGATAAGTAGAATGAACGCAGAAAATCTAAAGCTTCTAAATGAGAAACTAGAACTAAATTGTTGACTGTCATTATTTGTACACCAATAATTACACACATATAAAACATGCAATCTAAAAACTCTTTACATCATGTTTGTATGTATTTTGTAATGCATTTCTTGATTGAACATATCTGTAGTGTATCTAAATGTCTTCAGTACTGATTTTGACATTGATCCTTTGTACAACCTAGGATATCTTGTAATGGAATTAATTGGCCTCTAAGGAACCTATGAATTTGATTTAATTGTGCCTCTGCACCTTAATTGAAGTGTGGCAGTCGGCAGTCAGATGTCGAGCCGTGGGTCCGCGGTGGATCCCCTACTACCAGCATCTGTCTTGCCATTTTGAGGAAGTCTGTCTAAAAGCACCATGAGTACATTTTGGATCTGACTTGGACAACTCTTCAAGTATAAAGGCTGCATATGGCTTGTTAGACGTTCGGTCTCCCAGTGACTGCAGGGCTTTTTGCACTTAGAGATGGGGTTCCTATTTGATACATAGGAAATAACTACAATAGACCTTGTTTAAAACTCATTGGAGGGAGTTACTGCTGAGTTATACGGGCCCTAGCGACTTCGGGACAGCCCTTTGAACCGGGGTCATTACATTTTTTCATTTTCTTTTTTTGGATTACAGTGTTCTTATAAAGTGGCTTTTGTGTATTACCTTTTTCAAGTGTAATTACCCATGAGCCACTTTGAGTGCATGCTAAGAAAGGATTTGCCCATGCGGACTGGCCTGAGGAGTCAAGGCATCAATGCAAGAGCAGGGACTTAGTTCCCATTTAAATTAAATAAATCCCTGCTCTAGTAATAGGTACCAAAGGAGAATATTGGAATGTCGCGAGGAAGAGCTAGTGGCATCTCTCATGCACAATCTGGGAGAAGATGTAACCTCTCACACTATGGGCTCATCTTTTCATCTGCAGTCTGATAATAATATTCTTCCTGAGGATAAGTACAAACGATCGATGAACCCTGCTGCTGGAAGTAACCTGCTCAATGCATACATTTTACCCCAATAGTATGGAAGAAAATAACAGATGTTTATAAAATAGCTGGTACCGGTACATGGAAAAGGACAGCAAGTAAAGCAGTAGCGCTATTGGAGCACTTGCATATGAATCAGATGACTGACATGTTGATCCTATTATTGATACAGAATACCCTGATTTACCGAATATAACGCAGCAAACTTGTAACCCTTCGTGCTTGGGAACTCCCTCCAAGCTACTTAATGCAATGGGAAATTCCATAAACAAATACCCTGCATTGGATCTAATTAACTCCAAACTCTGTGGGGGAGAGAGAAGTCTACATCATACCCTAAAAGAGGTTGATGAACAAATTAGACTTGCATCTCCCACAGTGTCGTCATTAAATATGGTTTTGAGTTTTTGTAACACTTTATGATAATATTTGGGCGGACGTTAAGCAACACTCGATGATAGATTCTATTTTTTGGAAATTAGAGGACTTGAAATTTATCTGTAGTCATATTGCCTCTATTGGTTTGAATGCACCCCAGTGCTTAGTCACAGAGGGGGAAGCTAGAACTGTGAATAACGTACCCGTAATTGTAATTGACAATTCGATAGAAGGTAAATAATATGACAGGTGATTGCCTAGCCTGGGGCCTTGGCTGCGTTAAGAGTACCAGGGAATTTGAGCAACAGCTTCATGTTTCGTCTGATTTGGAGAAATCAATTTCACTGGTTGATACTGGGGTGATGTCACCACCCAAAAGAACTCTAATTGAGGCCATGAAACATAAGGAGCCAGAAGACTCAAATTTGGCCAAAATAATGGGGCAAAGGACATCAAAGAACTTAAAATGAGGTTGGGGGGCGAACTCATCCTCCTGTAAATATTTAAGAAATTTTAACTGTTATTGAAACATTGAGTCGAGGGAAATAAACTAAGGGGAGGAAAAGTGTAAATCGATCTGTGGTACTGGGGAATGAGGGTGATATATTCGACTTGTGCAAGGAAAGTCCAACGGTGGATGTCCACGAAATTGGGTTAAATGTTGATCCTAATGGGGGGGGGGGGGCATTATTATAAGGAAAAGGTGTATAATATTAGAGCTTGTGTGATTAAGCCCACTTCCACTATTGGAACACAGACAGATGGTTTAGTGGCACAATTACCTAGGGGTATATTAACACAGGGATGTCCCTTGGTTAGTCCAGCTACATCAAGCCGTTTGACATCTATTACTCATTGGGATGAACCATGCGACAGGAATGGGGTGCCGCTAATGCATACTGTCCAATATGGAAATTATTTAAATAAAAACAAAGAGGGTCATCCTAGGAGTGGCCAAACAACTCTGGGGATGCAATCAGATCGTGTCACAGTTAATGTTGGTACTAATACTGTTTCACCTTGGACAGACAAGGCTGAAAGTAGATATATAGAAAATGTTCCACTTTGAATGGTTCTTGTCGAAAGGAGGTTTAAAAACAATGAAAAGCAACCTCTTGAAATTGAAATGAGTACAATGTTAAAAAGAAACTTTTGTTAAAAAGAAACTTTTGTTGCCAGGTAGGAGAGGTAGGAGAGGTGCTCCAAAAATGACTGATGAGATGGCCTCTGTGTAGTCCAACTGTGATTATAGTAGGAGGGTGGATATTGTAAACTGTACAGTGAATAATCCAATGTGTTGTATGAATGAGGGTGACTCATTAAAGAATGGTAGATGTATAAACAAGCAAATAGATAAACAATTTAGTGTGCTGAAGTTCGCCAAGAGCTCAGATGCACAGAAGGTGGGTCGCAATAGTAAATGAAAGGGAAACTCGACTGAAAGAGGATATACTAGTATGCCTTCACAGGCAAGCAATAAGTTGCATTTGGGTACTCTGCATGGATAGCATGTGCAAGTATGTTTAAATAGAACTAATGTCTGCTCAATCTTTTCTGACGTTCCTACCTGGGCTGCTTTGTCATCGGCCAATTTGGATAGCGTGTTGTTTCCTGGTAGAAACCAAACAAACAGGTATACGTTATACTTCTCCTCTAGATTGGTGATGGAACTGGTTCTAGCAGAACGAATGAGGTTGGGGAAATTGGGCTTTTGTTATTGATCAATGTGATACAGATGACTGGGGGTTGAGAGACAATGAGGGTATGGGTCCACTGAGAGTCTGAGTTCCAGTGGACATGGGAAACGAAGCGCGAGTGGTTTCCAGGATATGAATAATCAAAGGAAAAAGAGATTCCTGATCTTATATATGAGCCTAGGTTGACTGAGGGTATAGATGAACTGAAATTGGTGTCCTGGAATTCAAGAGGGAACAGCCATTTATTTAGTAATCCTGAGGTTCTTGCTCTAATAAAGGAATCGAGCTGCATATTTTTCCCACAAAAACTTGTATCCTAGAAAAAACAGTAATGTATGGCTATCAGATTTCCTTTCAAGCAGCCAAACCTAGTAGTGGCGGCCGGCCGTTGGTCTCATCATTGCCTTACGATCTGGGTAGGAAGTTACTGCTGAAGTGATCCCAGACCTTCCTTATGACATGCTAGCGGTTAAGTTATCAGCGACAGAATGCGAGTTTACATTGCACTTGATTAACCTTTACTGGCATAAGGAGATGGGTAATCTGGAAGTATTCTTGAATGTTGCTGTTCAAATAATGTTATATTGGCAAAGTGAGGAAAGCAAAGGTCAAGTATCTTAGCAGGAGGCTAAAACTCCAATTGTATTATGCCAGACGAAGAAGGGGAAATTTGGGATTATACTTTGGATATGAAGTCCTGCCAGTACACGTCAATTACAGGTAGGATGTGGTACACTGCCTTATCTTCAGTACAAATTCAGCTCTTTCAACTGACAGGTGAGGGGATATTGTGGCACAAACATGGCACAAGGTCATTGTAAATCTACCTTAGGTTATGTGTTGTGGATCATACCTTGTTTTAGATTTGCAATAACTTCACAGTTTTGAATACCTCCTGGAGGGACCACTCGATTTTGAGAGCTTGATTTAAAGTAATTTCATGCGTTGTGTTCAATAGTGGACCAACTAACTTAAAGATCAATTGTGGCTGAAACCGAGTTAGCTGGACCAACGTTAATATTCCTACACTATGAATAGCTCTACTTTTGAGTGGAAGCTAGGAGTATTCAATGTGGAATACTTTGACTCGTCTTTGGTGGCTATCATTGAAAAGTTTAGACCTGGTGGTATTGGTCCCAAGAGGAATGCAAGTAAGACTCATTTACATATTTAAATGAACAATTGGCCACTAAAAACATGAAATCAGGCAAAGCCTGAGAAAGATGACAAATTTGAAGGTGAAATTACTACATGATGATGCAGAATATATGTTCAATATTGTTATTAAGAGAGATGTTGCATCCTTCTGGTTTATGATAAATGGACAAGATATTCTGTCTATTACTTTGGAGATAAATGCAGTTATTTAATCCGTTTGGGCGGAGTATTTGAAAACGTGTACTACACTGACTCTGCTTCTGAAGCTGTGAACACTGCACTGGGATTACACAAAGAGCAATCGAGTTGGTGTATGCCAATTGAGGTGGAGAATATTGGGAAAGTGATCAGTATAGTAAGCGATCTCGAGCTCCAGGCCCCACCGGTTTACTAACACTACTTTCAAAGCCAACCCTGTTACCTGGACAAATATTTGTGTTCCGTTTAAGAGCATGGTGCAATTGAGCAGTTTTCCCTGATCATGGCCTCCTGCTTGGGTTGGGCCCATTCATAAGAGAGGTGTGAACCGAGGAATTAATACCCTATATCCTTATTGGATACTGATAGTAAAGCTTTCACTACCTCAGTATTAAACCATCTAGAACAGTGGACATTCTTGGTTGGACGAATTAATACATTCCAGACAGGTTTTCGAAAGGTCACTACACAAATATTAATGGATGTGTCCTAAGGTCTATCCAGGATTGCGCCTGAATGGACAATACCAGACATACATATGTGGCTTCAATAGATCTTTCGGTAGCCTTCGACCGAGTTGATCGGAATAGGCTATGGTGGAAATTGCATTGTTGGGGTTTACCGTGGGGTTTATTGAAGTTGATCATGATGTTTCATGAAAAATCTGGTGTTCGAGTAAGGTTTAATCGGGCCGGAGATGTGTCAAGAAGGATTCCAACTCTTCCAAAGTCTGGTTTAAGGCAGGGGTGCATTTTAGCCCCCTGCCTATTTAACCTATATGTATCAGATGTACAGGACATTTTAATCCAAGTCTTGTTTGTTCCTCTAGAGTGGGTAAGGAGAAGATTATATGGATGGCTTATGCAGATGACTGCCTTCTCTTCGACAATACCCAAGTAGGTCTGCAGAGATTGCTGTCGGCTTTCGAGAACTATGCTGATAGTATCCTCTTGTAATTTATCCAAAGGAAACCAAAATCTTGAGATTGTCGAGGGGAAGGAAGAAATCTGTAAAGAGTTGGGTTCTGGCTAATGTCAGAATTAAACGCTTGCTATGTGTCATCTATTTGGGCTTCTATAATAATGCACAACAATCGAGAGCAAGCATATGCTCCTACCTAATACAAAATGCAAACTGCCTCATGAACCAGATAGTGAAGTTTGATAGGATGGTTGGACGATTTTCTATTAAAACTCTGAACCTTGTGGAAGCTGCTATTTGGCGACGTGTCTTAACCCTCCTTAAATCAGTTCCACTGCCGGCTATTAGGTATCAGTTGGGCTTACTCTCTTTGAGAGTAAGAGTCAGTTGGAGAATGTTGGCTCTTTATAAGACTATTATGAAACCACAGGAAGGCTCAATTTATGGTACAGTGACAAATGGTATGGAAAACGATTGTCAGTAGGGAAATTAAAGGAATAGTTCACTCTAAAATGTTATTGTCCCAAAAGATGGGCAATAATCAAAAACCTATATTAAACGTCTTTTTAAAGAAAGTTCCTATGTAAACATTTGAACAAACGAGGCTCAAAGTGTTTACATGGGAGCATCCATTTTGTCATTTCAAGGAGCCTCCTCTGTTCATGTTAAGCTCTGCCCTGGTGGCACTAATCAAGCAGCAAAAGCCCCTTACTGCAAGTTTTTGCTTACTGCAGCCAGAGCAGAGCTGAACATGGAGGTGGCTGCCTTCACTTTCATTTTACGTTTTCGGTGCTCCCCAAGCCCAGGGAAGCACAGAAAACGTAAAATGAAAGGCAGATCAATTATAAATACTTTGCCGACAGTTGAATTCAATGTGATTTTAATGTATGTTATTATGTCATTATTGTGCACTTTACGATGATGTTTAACATTGAAATGTAATTGCGATAAAAAGTCATTTTTAAAGTTTAATATGAAATAGTTAAGATGAAATGGTTGAAATGTAATGAATTTGTGGTTTTATTTTTTTTCTTTTACTTTTTATTTTGCTTGTATGATTGTAACAGTTTTTTGTAAACTGTACACAATTTATTTTTTTATTTATTTTTTATTTAGCATTATATGGTTACACATTACAGAAATAACCTTTTGCCACAATAAAAAAAACGTATGGGACTGTACATACCTTTTATATATTTTCTCAGAATATTTGCTAGTTAATTGACCTGCTTCTTTTTGTGATTGAAAGAATAGGGCTTTGAGTGATTTTAATAGTTTCTCCATATTCATATGGAGGGTACATATAGTTAGAAGAACACTTTGTATTTTTATTTTTGGATTTGGGATTTTACTAATTTAATTTTACAAAGATTCCAGGACTTTCTATTAGGTTTATAGAGTATGAGTCACACCTTTATTTCATAGATTTGTATATTCAAATGTATTTCTCAGGCTCAGATTTCAGTGAATTATTTTCAAATAAATATCATAGTGACTCTCCTCTGTAAGGTTAGAAAATCTACAGCATTATTTTAGTTTGGAATGCGAGGGCTACCGCCATCTCGTCAATTTGCAGTCCAAAAATAGGTCAACAAACTACATCGAAGCATCATGGGTAGCAGCCATTTTGTGTTTTTCTTTCCTGCATTCAGAAATATATTTAAACTTGAATGGAGTAGTGTTCTGTTTAGTCCGTCTCTTGTTGGTGGCAAATAAATTACTGACTATATGTCAACCTCGGCGTTGAATTTAGTGAATAGGAATTATTGTGTTTTTTATTGGCATATTTGATATTTCATGTTTACAAAGAACACATAAAGAGGGTAACAATTCATTGCATCAATTTACCCATAACCCCAAACTGAAGGGAGCCAAGAACATACGGTCTAAACGCACGGATTATAGTGTTACCTACATCAGTATTAGTTACACATTCATTTATGAATAGATTAAGTGTGTATGGTATATTCTATTTTCTCATTTATATTTTTTGCATACAGTTGAGATTGAATTGGGATACTATATGCAGTACACTATGACCTTTGGTATCTTTATGCAATTTTGTACCAACTTAGAATATCGGATCTAAAATTTAGTAAGTCATTTCTTAACTATCATACATTTACAAATAAATTGATTTTTATTTGAACATGAACTCGCACATGTTTTCATCATTGTAGGATTTGATTGCTAATCATGAACAAAGGTAGTCAATAATTAATTGAGGACTGAAAACCCTGCTACCTATCATACATGGATTTAGAACTCTCTCCTGAAGAAGGATCCGAAATAAATGGAGATAGAAATGTTTTTCTTCAATTTGGTCTCTAGGGATATTCTATTTGATGCATTTAAAGTTTTTGGGCTGTATACTGGACGTTGCAGTTTCTCTTTGATGTAAACACTCTAAATAAAAATTAGCATTAAAAAATTCCTCTTTCGACGAATCACAGTGTAAGTTATGGATTCAAAAATATAAATGTGAAGAATAGATCTATAAATAGATTTTTTTGTGATTGAATTTCATATTGAACCTGTTTACATTTTCAAGTAGTTATTAGTTGACACATTGAAAAGCTTGTGCAAGGGAGGGAACCTTGGATGTTTTTTCCAAGGCAACAATTTTTAGCAATTTTTCATACACTCTTAAGTTTGAAAAACGTAACAATGATCATGATTTTGAGTTGTGCCCGCTATATATATATTTTTTGTTTCTTGTGTGCCAGGATTTTGTGATCCATATATGTAAGTTAGGTGTCTAGCAGTGTGCCCAGGTAAGGGTTGGTGATATAAAACGGCAGATGATGGGGTTGTCTGTGCCTCCTGAGGGATCTTTGAGAAGATGATTAATGTTGGCAGCTTTGACACTCCTAGGTACGGTTCTGTTTCCAACAAATGGTTCATGAGTTCTGTAAGATATCTGGTGGGTAAGGGTCAACTGGGGAGATGTTTGTATTGCTTTCTATAACCTGTTTAGTGAAGCATTCTCTGGAGACAGTGTGAAATAGTTCAGTGTTGTGGTTGCGTTGTTTGTGATATTGTGGCTGGCGTCTGCACACTGTTCCAAGGATGTGGGGTAACGGGCCGGCAGCCTGGGTTAATGGTCAGAGCAAAGCGAGGGCAGTTACGGAGGGCTCTGGCCCATTCCTCCCCAACCCCCGTTCTAGCCCTTAGAATGTCATTAAGCACCCTGTGTTACCAAAGCGATAAACCGGGGTGCTAAAAAAAAATATTTTCATTCATTGAACTGGACTTTCAGTGAAATGGTAACCCTAATCCAAAATGGCTGCCATGGTTGTAGAAGGCGGGGCTCCATACGAAGCCCCTCTTCTATTGCCATGGCGGCTGGAAAAGCGAGGAGGGAAGCTTCTGCGGCGGTGCTGCAAGAATCTGGTAAGTAAGTGGGAATGGGGTTGGGAAAAGTGAAAACACAAAAAATGTAAAAGGGAGGGTGGGTTGAAGATGGCAGTCTGCCGCGGGGTAAGATTAGCGGTTTCAGCTTGCGTTTCATGGAACCCGATTGATTGGCTGCTCCACCCGCCCCAGTTGTTAATGTTGCTTATGTCCTTGGGCATAGTGGTTATGACCTAATGGATGTTCATGGTGTTGTTTTTAAAGTGATTGCAAGATCATCAGGGTTTCTGCAAGGGAATGGGGAAGGTATTGTATATCTGGTATCTTATCTCATTGATGTTAAACATCTGTTTCTGTGCATTGCTTGCTTTTGTGAGGGTTCAGCATAGTGCCATTTCTTTACTTTTAGGATTTCTGCTTTATAGAGCCGTATCTGTTTGCAATTTGTGCCCTGTTGGTTGTAATGTTTCCTCCAAGCTTGATTGAGTTTCATGTTTGTTTTCTTCAGGGCTCTCATGTGGGGGCTGGGAGATAAACTGTCTGGCATCCATTTTCTTCTGGTAGGGAGCAAAGAGTTTCTTTGGTTCTACAGCATTTAGAGCTTCTGTGATCTTTTTTGGAGTATTTCAAATCTTCTAGTGGAAGTTGCAAGAATGTTGAAGAAGGAAGCTGACTCAAACGTGGCATGCTGGTTGCTATAAGCTTTTATTTATAGTTAAAATAAAACCTCACTATCCCTATCTTCTCAGTCGTTTCCCTGCCTCAAACTCATACTAAAGGATCTGTCAGAATGTCTGTCGAAATCAAATTACATAGTCCTGTGTCACAATCTTCTTCTATCCCTTACACTACAACTAAAAAATAATCCAATAGAAAGTTCCTTCTGCAGAATGACTCCCTTCTCCTGGTTAGTTGGGTGGTTTTCCCAAAATGTTCTTCTGCAAAAGGATGCCCGGGGGAATGACTCTCTTCCCTTGGCTTGGTGTTACAACAAAACCTTTGTAGAACTCAACTTCTGAGGCCAGGAGAATGACTCCCTTCTCCTGGTATTGATCCGCACACTGCCATATAGTTCACAACAAAGCCGGGGGGAATGACTCCCTTCCCCAGGCATTTCTTGAGCATATTCTCAGGGCTTCAGTTTCTCCACCAGGCGAATGTCTCCCTTCGAATGCATTGTGTCCTCCCACATATTCCTCATTTTAGGATATTTCCTTTCAGCATCATCTGCTTGGGCAAAAAGAAACGTTTGTTGTAGAGGGTGCCTTGCGTCGTCCCTCAAAGGCGTCCGTACCCTCTCGAGGCTGATGCCTATAATTAGCACGCACTATGCCTGTTACTCCAGTTCTGTTTTTCGGTTAAAGCTATTGCTTTGGCTATGGCGCAGTTGTTTCTGTTGAAAACGATGTCATTTTGTGAAATGTCTATTTCCTGTAAGGAAGGCATGGTATCAACAGTAAGACAGACACAAGTGACCACATTTCAAGGGTGTTTATTGAACTAAAAAGGGTTTGAAAAACGCCTACCTAATTCTAAATCTACAGATTGGAGCAAGCTACGGCCATCAAATAATAATAACTCCGTCCAATAAGTGTCTTGTCAAAATAAAAGGGCCTATAGTAATAAACCTATTGCCAATCCTTACCTCGAAATGCAAATTGTGTGTGGAAACAATGTTACGAAAAAGAAAGAAGTGTTCAAAAAATGATATGTCAGGATGATCAGGCCATTGGTCTCCCTTCCCCAAGTTTTCAGCCCAGGATAAGGCGGTGCACTCAAGCTTAGCACAGTCTCTGGCTTTGCGGGGGACGTCGTAAATATAGCAATGAAGTTGCTTCCACCAATGAAGCAGGAAGAAACGCTGCTCGATTCAAGTTTTTCTGCAGGAACCTGCACGCCCTAGCCATTTGGTCCCGTTATGACCGGGATCTCGGGTGTAAACTGAGCTCTATCCTGGACTTCCTGCCCGAACACCAGACGGTTGAGGCACTGGAGCTCTTTCAGGAAGGGGAAGTCGCCTCGGATCATGCCATCACGGTGGCGGTATACATCGCGGACACAGGTTTTCCCCAGTTGGGGAATGGGGTGTATCTGCGCCGTCAAGGTTGGTTGAAGCTGACAAACTTGAACCAGGACGTTCAGACAAAGGTGCTGGCTATGCCGTTCAACTGGGAAAACCTCTTTGGAGAGGAGGTTGATGGGTCTTTGCAGGTTCCCTCTGAACTTTACAACACAACGAGGTGATCCTCGTCCTTTCACTAATCCTGAAGAAAGTCAGGAAGATCTTCAAAGGGTTATAGTACCCCTTACAGGCAGCCTTCACGCTCTTCCACTGACAAAGCGTATATGGGGTGCTCTCATGGCAGCGGAAGCCAGCTGCGCCATCCGAAATGCAGAACACCTCCCTCCAAGCAGGCCTGAACCGGGCGTGGCTCCGGACCCCCACTTACGCACCCTAGTGAGAGGCCGGCTGGCAAAGTTCATCAGCATGTGGGAAAATATCACCACGGACAGATGCATGCTGGATGCTCTCGGACAGGGGCACTCCTTGGAGTTCCAACATAAATGTCCTTGTATCCCTCCGATTCAGCAGCAAGAACTCCACTGGCCACCATTTTTGCAGGAGGTGCATTCCATATTACGGAAAGGGGCAAAAGAATTCATCCCCCAGCGGCTATGAGGCTCTGGAGTATATTCCAGATATTTTCTAGTTCGAAAGAAGATGGGGGGGGGGGGTTGGAGGCCAAATCTGGATCTACGTTGTCTCAAGTACTTAGTCCCAAAAGTTCCATATGGTCCTGTTGCAACAAATGCTCGTCCAACTGGAACTGGGAGATTTTCTGATGTTGTTGGACCTAGACGACTCATACTTCCACATATCCATTCACAAAAAGCACTTCAAATTCCTGCAATTCGTAGTTCAGGGTCAGCACTACCAGTTCAAGGCTCTGCCGTTCGGCCTGAAGTCAGCCCTGAGGGTGTTTGTGGAGTGCCTGGCACCGGTGGTAGCACATCTTTGTCTGCATGGCATCCACGTATAGCCTTACCTGGACCACTGGCTGGTGCGTTCCCGCTCGCAATCTGTGGTAAGCGAGCACACAGCCAAAACCGTGTGTCTGCTGACAGCTGGGGTTCTGCATAAGCTATCCGAAGTCTTGCTTGAAGCCATCTGAGGATGCTCTATTCCTAAGTGCATGACTCAACACAGTGACGTGCTTGGCTTTTCCCTCAGAGGGGAGGGTGAAAGCCATACAAGGCAAGGTGCGATTGTCGTCGCGCCAGGCAGCGGCGGTGCGGTCCATCAAATCGCTTCTGGGCATGTTGTCCTCCTGCATCAACCTCTTTCCCCTCTGCAGACTGCGCAAAAGACCTCTCCAGGAGATCCTGGATGCAAAGTGGATGCAAGTGTCAGGGAACTTTACGGACAAGATCGCCCTCAATGAAGAGTTCCGTTGGGCGATACATTGGTGGGGTGTTCGGCAGTATCTCATCCAGGGAGCTCTGTTTCAGGTTCCTTATTACCAGAAGACTGTAACCACGGACACCTCTCTAGGGGCATGGGGAGCCCACACAGGACCGTTGCATGCCAGAGGCCTCTGGCAACCAGAGGAAAGGGCCCTCCACATCAACGTCCTGGAACTTCGGACTGTATTCTGGGCCCTCAAGTTTTTTCTGATGTCTTTGAAGGGCAAGGCGGTGAGGGTCTTCACAGAAAACACCACAACCATGTTCTACATCCGGAAACCGTGGCGGTGGGCCAATCGTCAAGGCATGTTCCTCGTTCAGTTTCACCTGACGGGAGTCATAAACACCATTGCAGACTCTTTCAACAGGGAACTGCGTTCTTGCCACTAGTCGCAGCATTGCCAGGACCAGGTGGATCTGCTGTTCAATAAATGGGGACGACCCCAGAACGATTTCCGCAACGGCGGAGAACAGCAAGTGCCAGAGGTTCGCCAGCAGGTTCCCACAGACCAAGAGAATGGGGGACGTGTTCTCGTGGGAAGGGTGGTTCCTGTATGCATTTCCTCTCCTACTACGTGTGATCAACACACTCGGACAGTGCCACTGCAGGATGGTACTCGTCGCCCCAGTGTGGCCGAGACAAATCTGGTATCTGGACCTGCTGCGTCTGTCAGTGACCCACTCCATCAGGTTATCACAGTCCCCAGACCTGCTCGCAAGAAGGGGGGGGCGATTCTGCCTCACAGCCCAGTCTCTGAACCTGAGGGCATGGCTCCTGCAGCCCTAGAGGTCGGGGGTTGTGCTCTACCCGACGGATGTAAGGACATCCTTGCCACGGCCTTGTCAATGTTGAAGTGCTACGGGCATAAATGGAAGCATTTCTGTGTGTGGTGCAGGACTCCGAAGATTACCCTGCTTCGTGTCATGGCCCCTCAACTGCTGAAATACGCGCTTTCCTTGGCTAAAGCAGGGCTGGCTCATACCTCTATAAAGGTGCATCTCGCTGCCATATTCAAGTACACTAGGTCTCCAGGCAGACCTTCCCTGTGGTCTCAGACTCCTCAAGGAGTTCCTCAAGAGACTTTTCTGCAGTTTCCCTCCGGTAAAAGGCTCCCCCACCGGTGTGGGAGCTCAATGTGGTGCTAACTTGGATAATTCAAACCTATGCATCAGGACCAGCTCAAGTTTCTCTCGTCTCGTGGAAGACCGCTTTCCTCGTGGCTATCCCCTCGGGGGATTAATTCCTCGGGAGATTAATTCCCTTTCCTGCAAGCAGCCTTACTTGTCCTTCCACACTTCAAGGGTGGTACTGCGTACACACCTCGCCTTCATGCCAAAGGTGCCTTTGGAATTCCACCTCAGCAAGCCTTTGGTGTCACCAGTTTTCTTCCCGAATCCGTCATCTTCGTCACAGCGGGCTTTGCTTTCGTTGGACGTTGCTCGTGCCTTGAAGGTTCTATGTGGCACGTACTGTGAGTTTCGGAAGGCTTCTCAGTGTTCGTCAACTTTGGACCTGTACATCAGGGGAAGGCCTTGTCAAAGGCTTCCATCCCCAGGTGGCTCTTAGGCTGCTTCATGCACTGTCATCGACTGGCGAGCAGGCCGCTGCGAGGCCGGCCGAGAGCCCATTCCACCAGAGCCATCGCACTGACCACAGCGTTTCTCTCTGGTGTGCCCCTGCTCGACATCTGCAGGGCTGCTACGTGGATGTCCATGCACACCTTCACAAGGTTCTACTGTGTCAACAGGGATTCCAGGGAGGAGTCAAGAGTCAGCCAAACGGTGATACTCCACTTGTTTGAGGTGAGTCTGTTCCAGCGTTGAGTCTTATTGCTTATGTTGAGCCTTGCCAAATCCCGTGGTTGTGTATATGTACTGGTGTGTAATCGTTATTCATGAGCATGTGAATCTATGCTGGAGAACAATAGTTACAGGTAAGTAACTTAAACCTTTTTCAGTTGCATTGTGGCATATGTTGGTGCCCCTCCCCACCCCGGAGCCCTCTTCCTGGTTCCTCTTCTCTCCTCCCAGCCGGCCCGCCCCCTGATTGGGGCCTGGCAGCCCCTTAAATCTAGTCACTAGGGCAGCCCCGTTGTCGAAGGGCCCCAAGGCAAAGGGCAGCTCCCGCAGAAGCAGCTTCGGACTGTTTGCGCCCATGTTCGCCTGGGAAGCCTGCTGTCAACCAGCAGCAACTGACACTGTGGGGAGTAAAGCAATTACTGTATTCTGGAAAGCCCTACTGTCCCTCTCGCCTTCATAGCATAGCGTACCAAGGTCTGCTAGTTAGTAAGTAATAGTCCTATCACTGTTGCACTCCAGCCGTTAAGTACCTTTTCATTAACTCTTGGGATCCCATCTTGGGCGTTTTTCTCAAATCTAGGTGTTATTGCATTTGCTGTTGTGTCCCCATTTTAGGCGATTCTCCCTCTATCCAACTGTCCCAAACCTTGGTGTGTCTGCATTTACTGTTGTCTACATTTTAGGCATTTCTCCTTTCAGTCCTAGCTCTTCTAAAACCATGCCACTTGTGTGATCCTACTTAACAATCTAGCAGTCTATACCCACTACTTTTGTCCCAACCTTAAAGTGTTCTCTTCCAATAGCCAACTATCCCAGTTTTGGCAGTTTGTGCCTGCTAGTATTGTCTCAATTCGATACAATAACTGCTGTTTGTCAATCTAGCTGTCTTCACTCCTGCTTGCTGTTTGTCTCCCATTTGGACATTCTCTCCCAATAGCCGGATATCCCAAATGCAGAAAGATTAAAGCCGCTGCTGCAGTCTCAACTTTGACTGTTTCTACTTACTGCTGCTGTCTCATGGTTGGGCACTCCCCAATAACCAAATATCTTAACCCAACCATTTATACTTACTGATGTTATCTAATTTAGCTGCTTATGCTAGCCGCTGCTGTCTGGGCATCTCCAAGCACTGGTCAGACTCGCTCAAATCTAGCCATTCCCATCTACGGTAGTATCTCAACCTCAGACACTCAGAGTCCCTCCAACCTGCCCACCTTCGAGCCACAGCCTTACACGACCATGGCGATCAGCACCCACTCAAGCTGGACATCCTGACAACCAAGATATCTACCCCCACACCATTTTCCAATCCATCAGTACTGCACCTACCCAGACTCAATCACACACACTGCCACTACATATACCTCCCCACACACCTCCCCACTCGCATAGAAGAGCAGCTCTCTTACATTAGGTAAAACACTACACCCGCACTACACCCCTCACCCTCAAACCCTCATTCTTGAACCCAGTACCACACTCACCTAGAATCCTTCTCTCTCACACACACACGCCATCGTTCAACACACTACCCTACTTGCATACAAGGAGCTCTCAGACATTCTGGAATACAATCCCACCCACCCTTCACCCTCGCACCCTCATTCTTGAACCCACCTTACACCCTGCTAAATGTTTTACCTCCGACCCCTCCACTCGAAACACACATACCGACCCAACGCTGCCACCACGTACCACAAACCCTCCAACTCTCACACCAGAGGAGCTCTTTGGCCCACCATGACTCGCCCACTGCCTGCCCCCCCCTAATTACCTCTGTTGACCCTTCTCATTTCCAACCCCTCTTGCCCTCCCACCACGCCCATAAACGCTCATGCCAGTAAAAATACAACCCACTAGGGAAAAAAGTTCTTGCAAGTATACCCAGTTTTAATCACACACAAAATTAAGTATGTCAGCAAAGAACACTGCTGCTCAAGAATGTTCTGTCGCAAAATGCTACAAGCAGAATGTTATAAGGAAAAACATATTCATCAATGATGCACAAATGTACAATAAAAACCTGTGTGGCTGGTTGGTGAGACACTATACATGGGCGGCCTGCTCCATAAGGGATGCCAGGCTGCTATTGGTCCCAGCCCCGTCCGTCTTCCATCACGTGGGGTCAGCTGGGTTCATCTCCAGGAACAAAGGTTGAGTTTGCAATTAGTTACTATGTGAGACAATGCTACTCTATGATTATGGCATGCACCTGGGACACTCGGGCACTGGCACAGGGAGAGGCTTAAGATCATGCTGAACAACACATTCTTCACTGGGTGCATATGGCAATCCCCACACCCAAGGCTTCCACCCTCGCTTTGGACTATAATTTATTCCACCCTGTACCTCGTATTACAAAGTTTGTCATTATGAAATAAGGTGGAATAGTTGTGTTCTTTTAGATCTTTTATGACCACTGGGTTCATGGTTGGTGGTCTGAGGTCACCTACTATTGCGGAATTCAGGGGTGTTGGACTGGGGCAGTTGTGGGTGTCATGGTGGGCTGGGTGGGGGTTAGAGGTCTGCTTTTGGCCTGGCTGTAATAAATGTGCCCTGTGAGACTCCTGGTACTGTCTCGCGGCCTTGCAGGGTGCATTCCTTCTCGGGATAACACATACTAGCAACAGTTATGGAACAAAGGAAAGTTTCTATGGGCACCAACATTGTGGGTCTCATCAGCGCTTGGGCCTGTTCAGGTTTCTTCGTTGGGTCTGTGTTTAGCGTGCAGCCATGCAGGGCTGAATGTTTCTACCATAACTAAAATAAATTGCGCTACTTAGATGCACGCCCTACGCATCTGTATTTCATGTAGTATTGTATTAGTTCAGGGTTTCTTAGCACGCCCCCATGGTACGACGCAAGTGTAGTTAAGGGATTCACCTTACTCGTAAAGCGTCTATGGGGTGGAAGAGGTTAATTTCCTTCCCAATACCACCCGCTCTCTCTACCTCCTCCCCACCCCGCGTTCCAGGCAGAAGGCCTTCTCCCACCCAAAGCTTCCCAGCATCCAACTCTCAGACCAGAGGAGCCCTTTGGCGTGCCGAAAAACATTGCCCCACTCCCATCTCATTCCTTGCGCCTACCTTTGGGAACGCACCCTGCCTGCCCCCTTCCCTCGCCCTCACAGCTACAACCCCAGGGACCTCTACACATCACTGTCTATATCACATACGAGGGGAGCCCCAACTAAGCCCAAATGGCCCTCCCGCACGCACCAACCACACCCCCTCCCTCATACACCTATTACCTTTCCCACACATTCTCCAAATCCAACCCAGAGGAATCCCGGGGGTGCCGCGACAGCTTACGCCCATACCCAACCCCTCCCCAGTCTTACCTCCACCTCCCTCTCCCCGACTACACCTCCCTCAGAGAACTCAGAGGTAGATGGCGCCCCTCAACTCTGCATGCCTCTCCAGCCCTGCATCTCTCGATCCACCTTTCCTCTCCCCACTACCACGTCCCCTCTGTTACCCCTGTCTCCCTCCTTGAAGACCGCTTCTCTCCCCAACCCATAACAGCACCAAGCCAGACACCTCTGAACGTCCCAGCATCTCCCACCACTACGCCTCAATCCTCCGAGCCATTTGCTACCAACCAAACCGGCCATCCCACTACTCTGTCGAAGACCTGCAACCCTCGCCCTCTTTCCAGTCCCGAAACACCTGCAACCTTCTACCCACCTAATTACAGTATCCCTCCCCGTCCAATTCCCAAGCTTATCTTCATCACAGAAACCTGGTTCTTGGATGATTTCTAGCCTATTGCTCGAGAAGCGTTCCCACCCGACTACTCACTCATCACCCACAAGAGACCTTCTAGAGGAGGCGGACTAGCCTTCCTCCACAAACCACACATCTCTTATCACCTCCACTGCAACACAACTCAGCACAGCTAACTGTGAATCCCTTCTAGCCAAACTCTCTCTCTGGCCTACTCTCACACGGCTTCCTACTCGTCTACAGCCCCCCCCCTGTGGCCCCACGGATCCGACTGACACTTTGCCAACAACCTATGCAACGCTCTAATGACTACTCTAGTGAACCAACCTGCATCCACCCTACTGGGGGACTTCAATATCTGGTTTGACGTGACCAACAACTCCATGACTCTACCCCTGGTCGACCGTATGGTGGAACTCAATCTCACCCAGTATATCAGAGGACCCACGCACACTGCTGGCCACACGCGCAATGCCATTATCAGCTCTTCCGACCTCATCTCCACACCCCTCATCTGGGCAGACCACTCTGCCATACCTTTCTCCCTCCTCACACTGCTGCCACCCGCCAATGCCTCCTCTCCCCCTACAGCTGTTCAAGTGCTGGAACAAGGTCAAGGTACTACTTGACCTGGCTGGGGTGCTGCTACACGCACTACCCTCACTCCCGACCGAAGATGGAACCTTACCCCGAAAGCTCTTCGACGCCTCGCTAAATGACTCGCTCATTCCCCTAACCCCATCCAAGTCCGCTCCCTCTCGCAAAGGGCCTATCCCCAAATGGTTTACCCCCCCCTGAAGACTCTAAAAACCCATAACCACACCTTTGAGCGTAAACAGCGAGCTTCCAGAACCCTGCAATGCAAATCAATATTCAACCACCACCACCGAAATTACAAATCTGAGATCCGGAAGGCCAAAAAACCCTGTTATAATAAAAGGATCCTGAACTGCCGCAGCAGCAAAGAGTTCCACAGGATCATCACAGAATTCCTGATCCTGTCCTGCACCGCAGCACCGACTGCCTCCCCAGAGTTTGTGGAACTACTATCAGTCAGCTGACCCTGCGGCTCCCCCTTGGCCCTTGTCCTGCCTCTCTCCTCAAAGAAATCTTCACCTTCACTTGTGTAGGAGAACTGGCACAGTCCATTCTTAATGAATCCCTCACCTCCGGCAACTTGCCAGAACCCTTGAACACTGCACTTGTAAAACCTCTTCTCAAAAAAGCATCCCTCGACCCTCTCCTACAAATCAATTACAGGCCCATCTCCAACACCCAGTTCTTGGCACAGCTCATCGACCGCACTGAGTACTCACAGCTCAATGGTTTTGTGAATTCAAACCATCTCCAAGACCCCGCGCAATCAGGGCCCCATCCATGCCACAGAACAGAAACCAACCTGATCTCTATCTGGGGTGACCTCAAAGTCACAGTATACTCAGAAGGGTGCGCAGCACTTGTTCTCCTTGACATCTCGGCAGCGTTTGACACCATTAGCAACATGATCCTCATTGACAGACTGCACTCCCTAGGAATGCGAGATTCAGCGCTCGCCTGAATTGGCTCGTTCCTTGCTAAAAGACAGCAAATCACTCTTCTCCCCCCTTTCCACTCCACTGCACGCCCAGTGAACACTGGAATACCCCAAGGCACCTGCCTCTTACCCCTTCTCTTCAACATTTAGATGACTCCGCTGCCCAGGATCATCCACTCGCCCAACCTCACATGCTTTAACTATGCGGATGACACGCAAATCATCTTGCTAATTCCTAAATTGACCTCTGACCCTCACCCTGACCTAGCGGTATGTCTCACTGACATTGACCTCTGGATGACGACTAGCCATCTCCTTCTAAACCCAGGGAGATCGTTGTATGCGGCAAAACTCCTCTATTCCCCCAACCGACTCCCTGGCCACCCTCATTCGGTCCTCCCCCACCGACCACCACCACTGTCAAAAACCTCTGCTGCACAATTCACTTTGACCTTACTCAACACACATCAACAATGCATCCAAATCCTGTCATTTCCACCTTAGGTTTCTGAAACGCATCTTCACTTACCGCACCTACCGCAATAGACTGGCTGCAATTATATCCATTGTCATGTCCAGACTTGAATATGCGAACCCCTCTCCCTGGATGCAATGGCCTACCAACTAAACAAACTCCAAAACTCGGCTGCCAGACTGCTACTCACATTGGAATGAAGGGACCACATCTCTCCCGCACTCCGCACCCTACACTGGCTCCCAATCGGCTATAGAGTCTCCTTCAAAATCCTGTGTATTACTCACCAAGTGGTGCACAAAGCAGGCCCCAAATACCTACAAGAAAGAGTTTCGCCTTACCACCACACTCACACCCTAAGGTCAAGCACAGCCCTCCTCCGAGTGGTCCATGCCTCCAATTCAGCCAGGACAGGAGGGTCTGCTTACTCAACCCTGGCGCCAACTTTGTGGAACTCACTGCCTCCGCACATTAGACACAGCCAAGATTACCTGGCTTTCCGTAAGGCACTCAAAACCTGTCGGTTTCCCTAAAAAAAAAATCTCAAGGGACTGACCAATTTACCACCATATCCAAGAAATGACTTGGTAACCCTTCAATACAGGCCCCTCAATAGGCTCTGGGGCCAGAAGATATCTACCTCTAACTATCTAAAGCCAGTGCTTTAGACGTGAAACTCAAATCATAGTAGCACTTATGTACCAACGCCATGAAGGAGTTGAATCATTGCCGCCCTCCACCAGGCCAGGCAAACACTATGCTCTGAGGACAAGAGACATCTGTCTCCAATCATCTAGTGCTAGACTCATAACCCTAGCACTTATGTACCTATGCCGTGACTGACCTTCATAATCACCTCCTACAGCTATGCACTACGCTATCGATGATACCCATCCTTGCTAATCTTTTCCATCTGGAAATCGTAGCAGCACTTATGTACCTTCGCCATGACAGAGTTGATTAATTGCTTTTCTCCACCAGGTTTACACTACGCTATGAGCCCAAGAGCTATTAGTCCCAATTACCTCTCCCGACTGTGCTAGACTCGTAACCCAAGCACTATGGACACTGTAGTGTTCCAGCGAGTCTCCAGCGCTTGCTACATGTAATTCAGCAATCGAAAACCAGAAAATGGCCAACAGGGTTGTCCTAGCAACCCACAACAACAAGACTGCCTCTACGATCCTCACCGTCGCAGGCCCGAGCCCTCATTGGGTCCCCTGTCCTGCCAGCACCTCCCCTCCTGTCTTAAAGGAAGAGGAGGGCTGCCGACAGACAAAGCCGTGCGGCGAAGAGCCAAGGACAAGGCCCTCACTGCTCTCTGCAGCACTCTGCTGCTGGCTGTGGGTGCCTGGGAGTACTCCTTCTGGTAAGACTCCAAGAAATGACACTATAACCCCCAACAAGCAAATCACTGGCTCACACTGCCTTCCCCCCCTCCATCCTGCTGCTGTCCGCCTCTCTTGTTCTTCCCCTCGCTGCACATCAGGCATGAGCACCTTCGTGCACGCACCCTCCCCATGCCCTATCCCGTTTAGGTATCCTGCGTCTTATTATGCAACACGCGGCTAGTGTGCAGGATCCCCACCCTGCGGTCAGCATAAAGGACTCTACGATTCTCCCCAGGCCAGTCCGACCACTACACCAACCAACTTCCCTCCCCACGAATCAATAGGGCCAAAGCAGGCAGCCTTGGCTTCATATACATTGCAGCCAAATCCTGGATTGCACTACCCACAGACATTAGAGCAGAAAACTCTCTCCTTGCCTTCCGAAGAAAACTCAAAACCTCACTTTCTGTACTGTAAATTGCACTGTTCTTATTTTAACTGTAACTTTAAATTGTCTGTAACAATAGTAACCATACTGTAAATTGCAAATGTTCATTTATCTGGAACTAAGAAATGTCTCTAACAAGTGCCACGATGCCCCCAGGCTGTTGCGCGCTCTACAAATCCGAATAAGAGCCGCCATTCCCACATCTTGCCCCCGGGCACCAAGACTCAGAGCGACTTAAAGTACCACACAGCAAAACACCTGCGAGGTGCAACAAAAAGGTGATTTCCGAAACTACCTCTTCCACCCTGCAAAACAGACTAGCATAAAACGTGCCTGACGTTGCACGATCCAGTGCCACCAATAGCACCTCAACGAACCACGTGCATTGCTACATTGATACCCCATGCCCCGTTGAATCCAAAGTCAGGCTCGAAACTAACCGTTATCAGTATTGATGATTCTAATGAAATGTACTGCCGTGTCGCATGCCTCTGCCTCTTCTCACAATGTTCCCTGTATACCAAACCCAGATAATGCCTCTGTACTAGCATCTGTACAAGGTGTGCTGGTCACGCCACCATCTCCTTGAATGCCATGACCAATAATGATGTGCCTGATACTCTTAACGCTACACCCAATGCCATTACTATATCTGTGATTGATGTGATTGATGCAATTGCAATGCCTGCTATGTTCAATACTACCTCCAATGCCATTACCATGCTGATGTACCTGTAGTGCCTGTTATGCTCAACAATACTTCCAATGCCATCACCTTGCCCGTGGTGCCTGATTCACCACCCTACACCACCATATCACTGAATACCACAACCAAGGACGTGCCTGGTAGGCCCAATGCCACCTCCTTGAAGGGCAGCATACCTAACTTCACAATGCTTACCAGCACAATTGCACCACATAACAAGAATTGCCCGTCTTCTAGGCCCCCTAACCTTCCCAAGCTTGCGGTAAGCTGCCCCCCTCAGATGTGCACTCATCAATGCTCGCTCTATCAACGCGCATGCCCTTGACATCCACAATCTCACCTCCACACTTAACCTAGACCTTCTCTTTGTCACAGAAACATGGCTTCATGTAGCATCCGGCCCTGCCCTCTCCCTTGCTCTTCCATCAGGATACACCATTGGGCAAGAGCACCCTGCTAAAGGAGGCGGAGTAGCCCTCATAGCTAAATACACACTTTCCATTAGGAAGATAGACAAAACCATGGAGAATAGCAGCGACTTCCTCCTCACAAAAATCTCGCCCAACTCCACCATTGGCCTTCACCTTGTCTACCGCCCCCCTGGTCCAATAGGTGACTTCCAGACTTGCGTGACCCACCTGCTATCTGACAATCTAAAGAATTCTACCAAAGCTATTCTTTTAGGAGACTTAAACCTTGGTCTCAATGACTCTAAAGACTATGCTGCCAAATCCCTTAACTCTGCCCTTGAAATGCTAAGGTTCAGCAACACCATTAACAACCCCACAGGTGCGCAGGGCTGTACCTTGATTGGATAGCTCAGCACAACTGTCCTCATCACTGATAACTCTCCCACCCCTTGGTCGGACCACCATATCATCCAGTTCAACATCCCTACTTCCAGGAACTCGCACACTCCGACCCCACCTACCATCTCAAGCTCTCACCAGCTCACAGCTGAAAGGTTACTACCCCTCCTACAAGTACCTGCCTTCAGAGCCCCCTTCTCGAACGACCTTGATGCTCTCGCTCATACCTATAACACTGCCATCAAACTAGCAGTTGACGCCATCGCCTCTCACCTCGTAAAGCCAAACCAACCAGCCATTCCAACACCTGGATCACCACTGACCTTCTAGAACTCTGTTCTAAAAAACGTGCTGCCCTCACTCTATGGCAAACAAACTAATCAGACGCTTGTTTAAAACAAGACTTTAAGAACCTATCCAAAGAATACAAAAATGCCATTTTAGCTGCCAAAGCAGCAACATTCAATTCTAGGATTGAGGCCAAATTCAACACCAAAGAGATTTTCTCCATCTTCAGGGACCTAGAGACGCCAACCCCAAAAACCACAAACCTCGACCCCTCCCCACCCCCCCAGAACATCACCAAAGACAAAAACCTGGTGTGACGGGATCCAAACAGCAATGCGCACAAACCATAATCAAAACGACCCAACATTGTCCAACTCTCACCCCTCCACTCAGCCACCCAACTTGGACCCTGCCAAGAAGTTTTCCTTCAAAGAAGTCCAATAACAAGACATCATTAACATCATGAAGACCATCAAACCGCAAAGGCGACATCTGTCCCGCAGCGATCATCGAGGACTGTGCTGACACCCTCGCCCCCTTCCTGACAGCCTTTGTAAATGCCTCCTTCGCCACAGGTAAGGTACCCTCCTGCCTCAAAGAAGCCCTGTGTCCGCCCTGTGTTAAAAAAGCCCACCCTAGACCCCACATCACCCAACTACTACAGCCCATAACCACAGTCCCGTTCCTTATTAAAATATTAGACACAGCCGCATACATTCAAGTACAACACTTCATTGAGGAGAATAAACTCATCGGGCTGCGCCAATCTGGGTTCCGCCCAGGGCATGGTACTGAAACTGCCCTACTTGATTTGACAAATTAAATGGGCAATGCCAGAGACAAAGGGAAACCGGCCCTACTACTAGACCTCAGCAGCATTTGATCTAGTCTATCACAGCGTCCTATGCCACCACCTCACATCGACAGCCAACTTTTCTGCTAATGCCACAGCATGGATTGCATCATTCTTACAAGGCAGGACTATGCAAGTCTTTTCAGACCTAGCCTCCGCCACATTCTCCACCATCCTCTGTGGAGTGCCACAAGGTTCATGCATTTCACCCACCCTCTACAATATATTTACTAGACCCCTCTTCCACATCCTGGACCACCTAGGTATCTCCTACACCAACTACGGGGACGATACGCAGATCCTCCTTCCCCTGACAGGCAACTATGAATCAGACTCCAGAGCCCTCAACTCCATTTACACTACCATCCAAGCCTGGATGACCGTGAACAGACTTTGCCTGAACAGTGACAAGACTGAGCTTGTCCTGATCGGCTCCACTGAAACCCTAAAAAAAACAGTCAATTTAGCCAGTTCACCATTGACACTATCAAAATCCAGGTCTCAGAATCAGTAAAAACCCTTAGAGTGTATTTAGACTCAAACCTTTCCATGACTAGGCAAGTTAATGGGATCTACGTGATTCGACCGTGGCTGATTTTAGCGTGGCCGGAAAGTTTGCATGAGAAATGTGCGAACCACCAAAAGTTTGCACATTTCCTATGCAAACACGTTTAAACCCCTACATATCCTCACCCACGCCCCCAACATACACAAACCCTACTTATTTTTCTTCAGGCCGGGTCCCTGCGGCGCCAGTTCCCTTTCACTTCCGTGATCGGGAACCGGCGGCGCAGGATCCTTAATACTTACCTACAATGCTACCACCAAAGGTTCAAACTTTTGGTGTTCAAACCTTTGGTGCTAGCATTTTTAGGGCTTTTTGTACATGCGACCGTTTGGATACAGCGAAATCGTACAATACCAGTTAATGCTGTCGCTCTTCCGCGGCCTATCATGCCAAACCTTTAAACGCGGCCAGACCCTTCTTATCCAAAGAAAATTGCCTCACCATCGCCAGAGCCTTAAAAGGATCAAGACTGGATTACTGTAATGCCCTATCCCTGGGCACCTCAGTAAAAAAACATGGACAAGTTGCAGGTCATTCAAAGCAGCACCCTCTGTGCAGCCATAGGCGTCCCTAAAAGGGAACACATCACCGCTGCCAGGAAACGGGCGCACTGGCTACCAGTCAGCGCGTCTATTTTAAGACCCTGGCACTGACTCACAAATGTGTTCACCTAGCTGCCCCTCCCTACCGGTCTCAAAGAATACACCTTTCCGCAGTCACCAGACCTACCAGAACTCCCTACTCCATGTGCCTAAAATTAGCAAAGTCAGAGCTGGAGGAGCAAGTTCCCCTACCTGGCAGCCACACACTGGAACTCGCTCCCACCTGCCCTAAGAACAGTAGACTCACACATTGCCTTCCGCAAAGCAGTCAAAACCCTACTCTTCACCTAGACCAAACCTTTGTTACATATACTCAATGGTCCTACCATTGGACCATTGCTGTTCTATAATGTATAATGCTTGCATTTAACATGTTACCTTTGCCTGACTGTATTATATACTATATGCATGTAACATGTTCTCATTCCCAATACCACCTGGAATGCCTCCTGTAACTAAGCGTCTCACATGTTACAGCACCTTGATGCCCACGGGCTATTTGCGCGCTATACAAATTTAAATAGACTAATAGCACTTATGTACAAATGCGATGGCTGAGCTTGATCATTACTCCATCCAGATATGTACTACGCTATCAGTCCAGGAGATACCCATCCTTGCAGAACTTACTCCTCTGAAAATCTTTGAGCGAAAGTTCATCCCAAGGGCCTACTAGCACTTATCTCGTCGCTAATCCTACCTATCAGGGGATGTATCTAGCAGAACTACCGACCAAGGGCCAATCCAGCACCTATATTGAAACAACATGATTCGGGCAGGATCTGGCTGTCATCCAACAGACAACACTAATAAGCAATTGCAAACCCCACAAAACACAGGGAGGACCTAGCCTAATAGCAGGACTTTAAGGTAGATACCGTCCCCTCGACAGGCACTGGACACTCGTTAGGAACAAGGTCTGCCTCAAATCTACACAAACACTCCAACACAACAATATGCTAACTCTTCCCTCTGCACCAACAAACGATAGAACGCAGCTATACTCCTCGATTAATTCGACCTAGCTGCACACGTACTTGTACATCCCCATGATCACATCAACAGTCTTTAGAGTGCAGCTATAACCCCAAAAAATCGGCCTATCTGCACACATAATCCTATTCACAATCTCCACCGCCACCAGAATGCAGCTATCAAAGTCCAGTTGGCCTTGCTGCACACATTCTACTGATCTCACACAACCTAGCCAACCGTACGATGTGTGTTCTCCACATTAACCTCAGCTGACCCAATACATGTCACCTGTGGCGTCCCACAAGGTTCATGTGTCTCCCCCACAATGAACAACATCTTTACTAAGCCACTCTTCGCCAAACTTGACAGATTGGGGGTAACCTATACCAATTATCCGGACGATATGCAGATCCTTATACCACTATCTGGCAACTTTGTTGAAGACACAGCTCTAGTAATCAAGATTTACCTCATCATTCAGGCATGGATGGCCTCCCACGGCCTCTGCCTGAATGACGACAAAACAGAGATACTGATCCTGGGCTCCGACTTTAACCTAAAAAAACTCAACACTAATTATCTCGCCTTCAATATAGATGGCAATATAATCAAAGTGGCAACCGAGGTAAAAACACCAGGTTTCTACCTCGATTCCACTTTATCTCTCAAAAAACAAGTCAATTCCCTGGCTTCCTCCACAGCCTACACCTGCAAATTAATCATGGCCTGCAGACCTTACTTGTCCAAAACTAATTGCATCACACTAGCCAATGCCCTAGTAATGTCTAAACTGGACTACTGTAACGCCCTATATGCGGACACTAATAAAACTGTCGTAAACAAATAGCAAATACTGCAGAATAATGCTCTTAGAGCAGCCTTGGACATACCCCGCAGAGCACACATATCCAACATCAGGAAAGACCATCATTGGTTAAAAATCAGTAACAGTTCTCCTTAAAACGCTATCTCTCACACACAAAGGACTGAACAACACTGCACCCCCATACATCTCGGCTAGACTGACCAGAAAATCCTCTACTCACCACACTAGAGCCTCTAACCACTCCCTACTTGAAACTCCCAGATTTAGACTAACTAAAGCGGGTGGAGCAAGCTTCCCTGTTAGAGCTGCCCGTGCCTGGAATGCACTCCCTATTGCATTGAGAGCTAATCCACCTTACTCCAGATTCAGATGCAAAGTGAAAAGTTGGCTTTGGATCAATGACAACTAACATACTGATCCTTTGTTCTAGGCCCGGACTAATCATTGCACATAACTACTTTGATTCTTCCGATACCGGTCATTGCCATTACGATGTGAGGGACTCACATCTTATATCTCCTGTATATCTGTATATTTGTATTGTATATATGTTTATAACCCATATAGTGTATCTTCTGTATGTATCCTCTGTATGTATGCAACCTAAGCTTAAGTATTCTTGTGACTGCTGCGCCCGGCTACCCCTGGGTTTGGAGCGCATTATCAAATAATAAACTAAACTAAACCACGCCTAGTACTAGAATGCAGCTACACACCACTTAATCCGCCCTGGCTGCACACATACCGAGTGCACCCAGGCACTTAGTACACTACTCTCCCCACTGACCTGGCCTACGCTCCCCGAGGGCGTTCAACCCAGAGAGCTTTGGAGTCATACCAATGGTAAAAGGCCCAAGAGTTCCATTCCTTCTGGGAGTTCCAAACCAAGTTAGGTCATGGCTTCTCGCTCCATTGTAACTCTAGCATCTACAGTCAAGGAAATATGTCAAAAAATACAACAATGAATTACAAAACGTTTACCAGAAATGTATCTCCCCACCTTACCTGACCCGACCTTACACATGGTGCCCATGACACCAGGGGCGCATTCATGTCTTGAACGGAGGACATTTAGAGTGATTAAGAGGGAGACTCAATTCCCTTTGGATTAGCACACCTTCAATCCAGAGCAATTAGGGACTTCCAATAGGAATTTTAGTGCGAGCTAGGTGATTTGTTGGACCTTGCTTCTGATCTTCAAGACGAAAGTGGTCTGGACACCTTCCCAGAAATATACGTGCTCCCTACTGCCACTCTGGGTAAGCCACAAATGACAAACCTGATTGCTAAGGTGGTTGTTACTTTGGGGTTATCTGCCCCCTCTCAACACAAGGTGCAGTACGAGCGCACAAACTTTCTGGATGAGGGCCCGAAAAAGGTGAGCCTACTGCCTTTACCAGGTTGTGTAGGCAACGGTCCTTGAACTGTGGTCTAAACCGGCTTCTATTCTGACGGTTGACAGAGACGCCAAAAAGAAAAGGCCAGCACCATCTGACTCACTGTTTCTGTCCACCCACACATAACCTGAAAGATTGATTGTCCAGACTGCCACGGCAAACCTGAATTTCCTTCCCCTCCTTCCCCCCAGATAGGGAGAGTAAGAGGTTGGATGCCTAGGGTAAGAAGGTTTTTGGCTCGGCAAGCTTTGCTCTGAGGTGTATTAATACCTCCTGTGCCCTAGCCAAATTTCCATTTGGTTTCTAGTCAGTGATTTCGGAGACAGCGGAACACATGAGGGTACGCATGAGGTTCCTTCAGTGGCTTCTCAGTTACCAGTGGTCACAGTTAAGACTGGTGAGCAAGATCCATCTTCCTGCCTTTGTTCCTCCGGCTCACCCTTCGAAGGCAGAAGAACGATTCCATCGGCTGGACAATGTGTAGGCCCACAGCTAATACGTCTTTTGAACCCGAGAGAGGCCAGGAAGGATAATCAGCTTCTCCAGCATTGGATCTTTCATAGATTCAGATGCTTGAATATTCCCCGTTGTTAGGCTGGGAATCCTTGGTGAAAGAAAAGCAGTCTCATTTTCACTTACAAACTGTCTTTCGCCTCTAAACCAATCACTCTCCTCTGGGTCATACTGCCCCATCCATTGACGGTCCTCTCCCTAAGCCCCTCCTCTGGCAGCCATCTTCAAATTTGTACTGCACGCTTCAGTGTTGGGAGTCCTCGAGTTTGCTCTGCGAGCTACTTCTATTTTTTTTCACAGAAAAAGGTTCTATTTTTGTTCCGAAAGAGCCTGTGTGCTGTTCTCTCCATCTGCCGACAGCAGGGTTCCGTTGTCGGTGGAGTTTAGCGCCTCTCGGGCAAAGATAGTCCAAGTTTCCAGAAGGACATCGGGCCTACTTTGCGCCCGCCGACCATGACGGCGGAGGAGGAAGGTAGGTCCCACTTCAAGTCCTACACAAAGTGCAGGCTTCGAAATGTGTTTGTGGAGGACAAGCATCTGCAATGCCTATACTGCCTGCATACGGACCACAAGAAAGAAGATTGTGAGATATGCTTCAGCTTCAAGAAGACTACAAAGACAGGCACAGTAGACTGGCGGTGTGGCTGAACGCCAAGGCCTCTGCCTGTGCTCCGAGCTGGGGCATGCCTCACCTGAGACCGGTCGGTTTGAGGAGCGTACTTATAGGTCCTGTGCAGGCGCCTCATCCGTGGGGGCACAAAATAAGGGCAAGCACTGCAAGTCGGGTACACCTGGGTCCTGTGCAGGCGAGTCCAACGGCAAACAGGGCACGATCGACATCACCTTCCACCTTCATTGCCAGCCGGCAATCGAGCTCCTCCTCGAAGAGAATATCGTCCAACCCAGCTAAACTGCGAGAGAAGCCGCAGATGGAGAAGGCCGAGCTGCCCAAGAAGGCCCAAGCAGCACAGGAAGAGTCCTAGTAGACGATACAGTTGGTGGTGGCTGCTCTCTCGAAAGTTGAAGGGGCTGACCCTGAGAAGGTAGCCCCTGCAGCTCTGAAGGTATGATATATTTTATTTGTATCGTGCCCATACAGTGTTTCAGAGCGCGACAAGGGAAGGGAAGGGTGGGGAAACAAGGGAGGACATAACAACGATCTTACTAGGCCCAGTGACCTTGAGAAGGTGCAAGTGCAGGGAAGGGGGAAGGTGGAAGGGGGAGGGTTGGAGTGGAAAGTGCTGAACACGTGATAAAACAGCAACAGGTAATGCGGCCAGCAGGTGGTAAGTGCGAGAATAAGGTGTAGACAACGGGTGTCTAAGTGCTGGAAGGGGACTGTAGGGTAGCAGATACAGACCCAAGTGCAAGGGTTTCCAGGAGGCAGTGCAGGTGTGTTGCTGGAAGGGCAGGGATCTGGGCCCGAAATCAGAGGGTAACCAGGTGCCCGGTGCCAAAGCAGACAGATTAGCAGGGGAGAGGAAGAGCAAAGGCATAAGCAAAGAGAAATGTTTTGAGGTGCTTCCGGAACCGAAGATGTTTCTTGAGTTTACGGAAGGCTGTTCCAGAGGGATGCCCCAGCCGAGGAAAGTGGTCTACTCCCAACTCGTTGCTTGGCGGAGCGACTGACTCTGAGGGAGTTGGAGGTGAAGGAGCGAAGAGCTTGAGTAGGAAGGTATTTACAGAGGGAGAGTTGAAGGTATTGTGGACCCAGGCCCCAGAAAGCCTTGTGGACAATGCAAAGAGTCTTGAATTTAATCCTTGCAGCCACTGGGAGCCAATGAAGAGATTTCAGAGCTGAGAGATACGATCCCAGGGCTTGACGCAAGGACAAGTTTGACGGTCATGTTCTGGATGAGCTGCAGAGGGCAGAGAGTGGCTGCAGGCAGATTTAGAAAGAGGCTGCTGCAATAGTCCAGCCTAGAGAGAACCAGAGCTCTGGAGACGAGCTTCTGGGGGAAGGAGAGGAAAGGAAGAATACCTCTGAGGAGGTGCAGTTAGTAGTTAGACTTTTTTGACATGTCAGATTTGTGGAGAAAAGGAAAGCGTGGAGTCGAAGATGACCCTGAGGTTCTTAGCCTCACAAGTGGGATCAGGAAGAGGGCCAAGGGAGGCTGGCCAGAGTGACCGGAAAGGAAGGTGCAGATGTGCCGGTGAGGAGGATCTGTCTCTTACTGGCATTAAGGCAGAGGTCGTTGTCGGCGCACCGCTCCTGGATTGCAGTCAGTCGGAGATGAGAGAGAGGGGAGCCTGAAAACAAGTTGGGTGTCAACCGCATAGCACTAAAAGCTTGAGCAGAGATCAGCAATGCAGTGGGCAAACAGTGCCAGGGATTGGTTGAAAAGCCTGGGAGAGAGGTTCGGCCCTTGTGGAAGACCACAGGTAGAAAGTGAGAGAGGAAAGGAAGGACCAAAGTTGGACCTGGGAGAGTTGGTTGTGGAGGCAGGAGGTCAACCAGGCCACGGCCTGATCAGTGATACCCAGGTTGTCACGGAAGCGATTGAGCAGGTTGACATGGTTGACCATGTCAAAGGCAGAATAAAGATTGAGTAGGATGAGGACAAATGGGATATTAGAATGAAGGTTGGAGAGCTGGTCTTCACAGATGTTCAGGAGCTCCGTTTCCGTGCTTCTTGCAGCTCTGAAGCCAGACCGATGGTAATGGAGACAACCAACAGAATTGGTGTGAAGATTAAGCTGGGAAATGGCCAGCTTTTCCAGGAGTCTGCCCAGGAAAGGAGTGATAGAGATCGGGTGATAGATAGCCGGGCAAGAGGGGTCTGCTGTGGGTTTCTTGAGAAGAGGGTGCACATGAGTGCTTCAGAGGGGAGGGGAAGGTTCCAGAGGTCAAGAAGTGGTTGCAGAAGTTGGCCACAGCAGGATCAAGGGTGTCAATGTGTTCCTTGATGGCTTTAGATGACCAGGGAAGAACTCTGAGGCGCGAGGCCGCAGTGGTGACTTTGCAGGGTTCCTCCGGCACGCTGGAGAAGGGGACAAGTTTGCAGAACCTGGTTACAGCACCTTAGGGTAAAAGAAATGAGGGGGCATGGAGGCCCCGGATCAATCCCAGGCTGTGGCCCAAGCCATGGAAATTTTGTCCACAGATGACGAGGACCTGGAGTCCCTACACATGGTGAGGACGTCTGCGACAACGCCGCTCAGCCTTGTGTTCCGATCACGCCAATTTCGCAGAAGGATGTCTCTCTGGACATCCTATCAACCCTCCACACCTTGGTGTCGGAGATCCGGAAGAGGATTCCACAAGGGCCTGTTTCAACGATCCCCCCCAGACCACTGACCAACCACCGGCAAAGAAGATGAAGCACCATCCGACGCCCCCATTTCAGCCTCCGCATCCACGTTGGGGCCCCCTCTTCCCCAGCTGACCCAGACACAGGTACAGGGACGGATACAGTGATGACGGTCGACGACGAAGACAATATCATCGGAGCGGGAAGTGGGTCCCCGCAGTGTAGGGCGTCCCCACCGGACGAGGTGGGGTTGTTCCATTAAGTGTTCGCCAGAGCCTCCAAGCTGTTCCCGCTTGTGCCTGAAGAAACAAGGAAGGAGGGTTTCCTGTACTGGAGGTGAGTGGCCAAGAGGAAGACAATCATGGTGGTGCCGCTCCTAAATGACGTGTGGTATGTGGGCCTGGCCCTTTTGAAGAACCCTTGCACGGCTCCAGCCAAGCTGGATAGGCTAGATAAGTAGTACTGGGTACCGGATTCCACATCCAAATGCCTGAGGTCACAACCATAGCCGGACTCAGTGGTTTCGGCGGCCACGAGGTAATGGTCATCTAACCCGTCCTCGTCTTCAGTCCCTCCGGATAGCGAGGGTAAGAAGATGGACACCATGGAGAGGAAAGGGATCTATACCGCTGAGTCCACCATGAAGGCGGCCAATGCACTGGCGATCCTAGCCAGGTACTACATGGAGCTGTGGTACAAGCTTGGCCCAATTTTGGAGTTCCTCCCGGACGACAAGAGGATGGAGGCGATCGACGATTCCACAGTGGTGCCGGACGTTGCCGACACAGGGTTCCGGCAGATGGGGGAAAAAGTGTCTGCCTTCGTCGCCAAGGCTGGTTGAAGGCCACGATTTTCCGCCAGGAGGTCCAAATGAAGGACTGGACATGCCTTTTGACAGAGATAACCTTTTCGGGACGGTTGTTGAGTGCCTACAGGCCATCAAGGCAGATAGAGACAGCATGTTCCCTGGGCACCCTCCAGCAGCACCGCTCTTCCTTTTCCTCCCCCAGAGGAAAGTCAGGCAAGTCTTCAAAAGGTTTCTCCTCCTTGTACCGTCAGCCTTCCAGATCTACTACTCAGGAATCCCACAGATGCTGTTCCCAAGCCTACGGTGGAGGAGGATCGCCGGCAGGGCACCAGTGCCAAAGCAAGCCTAAACCGGCCAGGACGTCGGGGCCCCACCCGTGCTCCCTGGTGGGAGGCCACCTAGCGATGTTAGTCAGTGAGTGGGAAAAGATCACCATGACGGATGGGTGCTGGATGCTCTCGACCAAGGACATACCCTGGAATTTCAGCACAGATCACCGCTGATGCCTCTGGTGGCCCATCCGGAGCAGCACATCCCTAAGCGCTTGGAGGAGGTACGGGCCATGCTGTGAAACAGGCCGATAGAGCTGGTTCCCCAGCAACTCCGGGGCTACTTGTTGGTAAGAAAGAAGACCTGGGGGGTGGGCAGGACTGGAGGACAATTGTAGACCTGCGACGTCTGAATAAGTTCCTCAAGTGTCCAAAATTCAGGGTGGTCACGTTGCAGCGTGTGCTCGGCCAACTGGAAAGAGGGGATTTCTTGACGTCGCCGGACTTGCAGGACACCTACTTCCACGTCCCCATTCACAGGAAACACCCTACTCTTCGTAGTGCAGGGACAGCACTACCAGTTCAAGGCCCTACCCCTCGGCTTGAAGTCAGCCCCAGAGTGCTCATGAAGTGCCTGGCACCGGTGACTGCCCGTCTACGAGGGATTCACGTCTACCTGTACCTCGACGACTGGCTCATCCGGGTCTGCTCGCGAGAGTTTCCCGTCAACACATGGAGGCGGCCGTCAAGCTGCTGATGGATCTGGGATTCTCCATCAATTATCCAAAGTCCTGCTTGACACCATCGCAGAACGTTCTGTTCCTGCCTTGCATTGCCCTCGGAGTAAGGGGTAGCGGCAATTCAGGGGATGGTGCAACAGGCTGTTGATGAAGACGGCCACAGTGCGGACCATCAAGTCGTTGCTCGGCATGATGTCCTGCATCTACTTCATCAGGCTCTGCAGGTTGCAGATGCAACTTCTTCAGGAGTTCCTGGACGGTCGCTTGGTACAAGTGTTTGGAAACTTTGCGGACAAGATCACTCTGGGTGGCGAGTTCCGTCGGGCGATAAGGTGCTGGGGCATCCGCTCCAACATTGCCCAGAGCACGGTATTCCAGAACCCTCTGTTACAAGGAACAGTCATGACGGATGCTGCCCTGGAAGGCTGGGGAGCCGACACCGGACGTCTGCAAGCAAGAGGCCTGTAGCTGCCGGAGGAGGAGGATCTCCATATCAACATCCTGGAGCTACGGGCAGTGTTCTGGGCCCTCAAGTCATTCCTTCTGTTGCTGAAGGGCAAGGTGGTGAGGATCTTCATGGACAACACCACCACAATGTTCTACATCAGGAAGCAAGGGGGCACTCGATCCCCAGCACTCTCCAGGGAAGCGCAGGCATTATGGCATTGGGCCATTGGACAAGAAATGTTCCTCGTCCCTCTTCACCTAGCGGGAGTCAAGGACACCGTTGAGATTCCCTCACCAGGGAATTGTGCTCCTGCCACAAGTGGGAGCTGCCATGTGGACCACATCTTTGCTAAGTGGGGCAGGCCCCAGATCGATCTATTTGCGACGGCGGCAAACACCCAAATGCCAGATGTTTGCCAGCAGATTCCACCAACCGAGGAGCCTGGGAGTCGTGTTCGCCTTCCTGTGGGAAAGGATTTTTCTGTTCGCGTTTCCTCTGTTGCCTCTCCTGCTACGAGTCATGAATACACTCAAACGGCGTCATTGCAGGATGTTACTCATCGCCGCGGCGTGGCTGAGGCAGATTTGGTATCCGGACCTTAACAGCCTGTCAGTGTCGTCTCCTATCAAGCTACCAGCGGTCCGTGATCTTCTTGCCAGAGGAGGTGGTCCAATCCTGCATCACGAACCAGGATCACTCAACCTGAGGGCTTGGCTCCTGCAGCCCTAGAGTTTGGAGGATATGAGTTACCTGCGGACTGCAGGGCGGTCCTTCCGAAGACCAGGGCGTCGTCGACTTTGAAGTGCTACTGTCACAAGTGGAAGCATTTTGCTACATGTTGCTGATCACAGAAGATTACCCCTCTGAGGGTCACGGCCCCACAGATTCTTCCATATTTCATATCCTTGGACAAGGCTGGACTTGCGCACTCCTCGATCAAGTTACATCTGACGGCTATCTCCCGCTACACCAGGTCTCCAGGAAAGTCTTCACTTTGGTCTCATCGACTCGTCAAGGAATTCCTCAAAGGACTTTTTTGTTCTTTCCTGCCGGTGAAGGCTCCTGCCCCGGCCTGGGAACTCAACGTGGTTCTGACAAGGTTCATGGGGGGTTGGGGGTGGGGGTTGAGCGTATGCATCAGGCCCCTCAAGTTCCTCTCATGGAAAATGTCTTTTTCTGGTGGCCATCACCTCTGCGAGGAGGCTGGGTGAGATATAGGCCCTATCCTGCAAACAGCCATACCTGACTTTCCACGACTTGATGGTGGTGCTGTCTCACCCCTCTTTCATGCCGAAGGTTCAGTCGGAATTCCACCTCAATGAACCTTTGATGTTACCCGTTTTTGTTGCCTGAAACCTTTGTCACCAGCTGAAAGGGCCTTGCACTCGCTGGACATTGCTCATGCTCTGAAGTTCTAGGTGGCAAGCACAAAGAGTTTTCGGAATACTTCACAGCTGTTTGTGAACTTTGGTCCTGTGAACCATGGGAAGGCCTTGTCCAAGGCTTCCATCTCAAGGTTGCTCTCTGGCTGCATCATGCACTGTCATCGGTTGGCGAACCGACTGCTCCCCGGCAGTCCGAGAGCCCACTCCACCGGAGCGATAGCTGCAACAACAGCGTTCCTAGCTGGTGTGCCCCTGCTGGACATCTGCAGGGCTGCTAGGTGGAGGTCCACGCACACCTTCACGAAGTTCTGCTGTGTCGACAGGGATTCCAGGGAGGAGTCCAGAGTCAGCCAAGCAGTGCTACGCAACTTGTTTGCCTGAGAGTGAGTCTGTTCCAGAGGTAAGAGTCCATTGCTTCTGCTGAGCCTTGCCACCTTCAGTGGTTGTGTAATGTTGTACTGCTGTATAATCGTTATTCATGAGCATGTGAATCCATGCCAGACCCATGCTGGAGAACTATAGTTACAGGTAAGTAAACCTCCTTTTGATTGGTTCTGCTGGTTCCCATGCTGGTGGGCTATGACCAAACGAATGCTGTCAAGGTGGATCATCCTCTGCATCTCAGAATTCTATGATCCTTCTGGTAAGAATATACCTGAGGGTTTCGGAGAACATTCAACAGAGGACTAGCTGCCCACTCAGCTCTGCAACGTGGAGTCCTTGTTCTGGTCATTTGCCAGGTGGCTACGTTGGCTTCTGTGCACACGGTTGCTAAGCATTACTGCTTGGATTCTCACTCTAGTCAGGACGCTTGTTTTGAGAGGTCTGTCCATCAAAACATTACTGGAGCTAATAGGTTTTTAAGTCCGAACTTAGTACTGTTGAGTAGAGTATGTGCTGCACTGAGTATAATCAATATAATAAGAGTGGCAAACAAATAACGCTATGACCAATCATTAAAGAAACATGACACAGTTAAGAAAAACGTGCCTAAGAAAAAACATGCTTAAGAAAATGCAGTAAACGTAGAAGCCTGATAAAATCTGGCGACATCTAAAAACAGGAAATCCTTACTTCAGCGACCCCTGGATCAAACAGATGATACCAGTTTGCTAGACTAATAACTGGGTGCCTCTGTATGAATAGCCAAATGTGGCAGACAGGCGCTCGTAAAGAAAATTAGGGAGCCCACAAATTACCCACTGGAGCATGAAGTAAACCTAGTTGGCCATTAGAGGCAACTGCTCAGGTAAGAGCATTATAATCCTAAATAACCCACACTCCTCCACTTTATGGAAGGGTGTCCTTCATTATCACTGCAGGGAAAAAATAGGACCATTGTAGTGCTCAATATGGGCAGTGTAGGATCAGCTTAAGTGACAGCTATCTTTTTTGCGTTAACTGCATTCCTAGCTTTGAATTTCTTTATCATTTTTGTTAGTTCCCAGACGGTAAAAACAAATATAAACTGTAATCTGTTAATAAATTACTTCTGGTTTTAATGTAAACAAATGACATGGTCTACAAAATGTTTTTGTTTTATGATTAAAAGGAAGATACCTGGAGGCCTACCAGGGGGTGTGGGGAATATGGATTCCTAGGCACGGAGCTAGTCCCCTGCCCAGGCGACTTGCGGAGCTGTCGCACTCAGGACAGAGAAAGAGGCTCCCTGAGTGTATGAGGTGCTGCAGATTTGGTGCGGGGTAGGAGTTGATGATGCCTCTGCCAGAGGGCGAACTGCGCAATCTAAGACTGAGGCCTGTGCCACCAGATGCTGGGTGGCAGAGAAGTCATTGATGGCCGGACGCAGGCCATGGCGGTATTGGCAACCAGACACTGGCAGATTGGTGGAGAGCCGACCCCCCCCCCCCACCCCCGCGGTGATTTGAGGCCCATTATAAGGGGGGGAGAAGTGGGTGAAGAGGGCAACTCCTCTCATACAGAGCCAGGCGACGAGGGCTAGCAGCCCGGGCCGCAAGGCCGAAAGCTAGCTGTGTGGTGGTGGTCAGAGCCTGCCTGGGCACATAAGGAAGGAGGAGGCCCCCCACAAGGAGTAGAAGTGCGGGTGAGGAGCGCTCCGGAGCTGTCCTGGGTGCTGTGTGCATTCCGGCCTATTTGTTTTAGAGCTGGGGGCTGCACAACAGAGCCGAGCTCGGGAGGCGAGGGAAACCGCTCTTGTGCAGAGGTGCCCGCAAGAGCTGAAGCGGCAACGCCCAAAGGAAGGTGAGTAAACATTATTTCGCTTTTTGGAGGTCGCCTAACAAAAAGACTGATTTTATTTATTATTTCGATATTAGTTGGCCTACAAAAAGTGATAAAATGGCATTCACTCTGACCCCTAAAATACCACTCCCCCACCCCCTTTCTGCTGTGATTTATTCAAAATCAGGGGGTTTTACCCACAAACCCTCCTCCACCGCCCCTGCTCCCCACACAACACACTCCCCTCCCAAGACTCCCCCCCCAACCTAAAGTTACACACATACAACACACAAACACAGACAGTGCTTCTGGGTCCTGGCATGGCTGTCAGCCTCTGTGCGTGCTGGTGTGCAGCAGGGGCTGTTAGGCAGAAACCTATGCAGTTCCCTTAGGGACCACTGCAAAAGATTTAGGACTAGAGGTGTTTGGCAGTAAACCCAATTGGTAGCAGTCTGCACCACCCAGATTTACCTGGTAGCTGTGGCTGAGCAGTCAGACTTCTCTCAAGATAAGTTAGGCAGTATATAGAGTATACACAATAGGTACAGGGATACAGTAGCACAAGCAGACACTGATCAGAGCTTTGGTGTAAAAGTATATAATTATTTATTTAAAGACACACTTGTAAATTACACTAGCACACAGAGATAAGTAAATTCAACACACAGTCACTATTATATATATACAACCCTAATTACTTATTAGACAAGTCTTAGTGAGAAACACCACTTATTTTCAGACAGAGGTGAGCGCTTAACATAAGATGGCACTCTAATAAGTTATTAAAAAGGGAGGGGAAAGGCAAAGTTATGAAAGCATATTTCAATACTTTTCAAAGAACACAGTGAGGCAGGTTAGGCAAAGTCTACTGGAGAGCAAGGAAGTTCAAATGCCAGGCCCACTCTTAGAGCAAGCGAAATGTGTCCAGGATCACACAGTGGGGTTATGCCCAAAGAGTCTTTGTAGATAGTTCATAAAAGATTGAGATCAAGTCAGGAAAAGTTAGTTAACGGGCCCCAGGCCAACCCAGGTTAGAAAGTCGAGGATTTACTATCACCCCGAACGATCTGTTGCAAGGGAAGCCAGGCGGGACACAGTACCTGAAAATGGGAAGAACGCTCCAGCGGGGGCAGTTGTTCCTGGCAGCGGGTGCAAGTCTGTGTTTCGTTCAGAGGAAGAGGAGGTCTCGACATGGAGGAAAGCTGAAGGTCGTTGCGCTGCCAGGGAAGAAACCAGCCGCAGAGTTTCCCGGTTACAAGGTACCACCCTTTTCTTAGCGGTACTGGTAAACCGTGGTATTCCGGTTGCCGGGGTGCTTGGCACAGGCAAGGCGGCCACGAGATGGTCCAGGAAGGCGAAAAGACTGGTAAACTGGTGATCCCCACCAGTCAAAGGAAGAAGACTCTCCGGACTGGAGATCTCCTCTGTCGTCGGGGAAAGGTGGTGAGATGGTTCAGCAGGGCTCCACCGGTGGTGTCGTCGTTGCAGGTCGGCTCGGCTTCTCCCTCCTCGGATTCTTTAGGTCCTGTGACGACTTCTGAAGTTCCAGTCCCCAAAGCCCTGCTTTTGTGCAGAAAACCCCCATTCATTCAGCCTAGCTGTCACTCACACATGCTAAGTGGTGAGCCGGCCGGCTCACCACTTGGGCCAATCACACAAGAGTGCGACTTGAGTTGCCGAGCCAACTCAGTCCAGGGTGCCTAAACCCTCTCCCACTCCCCCTGTGGTACCCAGACAGAGTGGCACCACTTTTGGAGGCTTCTGTGGAGAAGCCCGCCAAAAAGTGAAACAAAGGCTCGACTTGGGTTGGAGTCACAGAAGCGAACACAAACGCCATTTTGGAACCAAGTTTCGGCAAAAAATACCAACCGGTAAATTTATATTAATTTAATAAACCGGCGCTATGTTCGAGGCTATTTTAAAAAGTGGTAGCCTCGAACAATGGGAAAATCCCATAGGAAAATATTCGCTGTCGAATATAAAAAGTAGTATCCACTGTCATCAGCCAAAACTCAGTCGGGGGGGGGGGGGGGACTGGACAGTGCCCCCTTCGAACAACAGACCCCGGGGCAATCTAATTGTCCCGACCAGTACGTCCACAATAGATGGTTTGTACTGGTTCTGTTCACACTTTGAGACTAGTAAAGCCAATGGTGACTTTACATGCCCTGGGAGACATAAGTCAGTCCCAGGGTATGGAGTCTATGTTTGGGGGTTGCTACGACACCCCTGGGTTACGGCACAGAGGGTGCTGTGTAACCCACATATCAAAAACACATGAAACCCTATGTGGTAAAGGACCCCATAGAACACATACAAAGTCAAAGGAACACCTCAAATCATGTCTAAGAGTGGGAGGAAAAGTCTCTCGATCTTAGCAGGAGAAGAAAATAAACCCCAAAAATCCAGCAAAGCTGCTGGGGGACTCACTAGGTTTGGGAAATTAGCCTTTACAAAGAATTCTCCCTAACAGGGGCGTGACAGTTTGATTTTAGAAAGACTGCTCCGTGCGGTCACGGAGTGGTCTTCCTAAAACTTTTTTTTTATTTTTATAAAAAGAGCCCATGCGAGGAGCTGCATGAGATGTGGCTGTGGGAGGCAGAGGTGAGAGGAGTGGCCCCCTGTTGACATGTCAGACGGTGAAAGAGCCACAGTGTCAACATTCAAGTCGTGGTGCACACCCCCAGCGGGCGAAGGAGAGGAGATAGGGAGTCATGTGGCTTCGGGGAGCCAAAGGTAGCCAGAGAAGAGCCAGTGATACATTGGGTGCTGATCTCCTTAAAACAGGGTATACCTCTAGACTGGAGGTTGCCGTTCTGATCACCGGATGGCCCAACAGACCAGCCCAAGGAACTACAGAGAGCCGTGGAACCAGATGGGGTGAAAACGACCACAGGCATTGATAGGAGGAGGAAGTGGCAATGTGGTGCTGGTTTGAGGAGCCCCAATGGATTTAGCCCCCAAAATCAGTGGTACATGAGTTGGGGTAGGGCGAGAGAGATTGGACTGTGGGGGAACCAAGAGCAAGGGATCGTGCCTGCAGGCCCCCTGAGTGAATTGCCTAGTGAAGGAAGGCCAGGCAGCAGGTAGTCTTCCCAAGCCAGTGCCCCATCCGTGGTGTGCAGAATCAGTGTGGTTGGAAGAGGGTCAGGGAGGCAACTAACTGGCCAGAATGGGTCTCAATCTACACGTGAACAAGAGAACACAGGTGCATCATAAGGTGGAAAGGAGTCTTTGCGCAGTACGGATATCGGGGCGTGAGGTGATGGCGGACCCCATCCCTGTTCAGCAGAGATTGGGACATTCAAAAGTGATATCCAAGCCATCCTGGAGGAGATAAGAGGGATGCAGACGGACATTGGAGCGAAGATAGTGGACCTCTCAGCAATGATGGTCACCCTGGAGGCCAGAGTGAAAGGGTGCAGGCTAACCAGGCCTCGAGAGGGATCTCAGAAATGTAAACGTAGACACACCGATTGGAAGTAGAGAGATGGGAAGAGGAAGTACGCCTCAAGGTAGACGACATCGAAAATCGTGAAAAACTGAATAACCTCTGGTTTTCTGGGCTCAGGGAGGCGAAGGGGAGTCCCCCGTGGGAAATAATTGGAATGATCTTGGGCTCCAAGGAGTGGGAGACAGTAACCCAGGACCATGCCGGAGGAGGGAGCAGAGGGCCGTGCTCTGGTCTGGCGCGGCTGCACTACTACGGAGACTAGGCGAAATACTTGAGCAGGTGAGATGAATGGGTGAAGTTGAGGATGGAGATTCTAGGGTTGCAGTCTTTCAAGATTTGTCACTTCACACCCTATTGAGGTTTAAGAAATGTGGAATGTGGAGCCCTATGGCTCCAGGAGAAGCAAGTGAGATAGAGATGGGGCTACTCCTTCGCCCTGATGTTCGATTGGGAAGGGGAGAGATATTACATAGTCATAGAGGAAGACGTTAAACATGCCATTGAGGAACTGGTGGGACCACGGAGTGGACACCCCCTGGAGGAGGAGGGGGGTGGGAGTGGACTAGACCACCCGCCTGGGCCTCGAAGTCCTAAGTCTGCATTGGAAAGGCGCAAAATGCAGGGGGAAGTTCCCGAAGCTTAACGCCCCAGACAATATGTGAACATATGAAAGGCGGAGACATCAACTTGGTAGCCGACCTGGCTGTAGACTGGCGAGACGATGCGTGAACAGGGGGCTAAGAGTCTGGCTCTAATTTTCATGTTGCAGATGTTTGGTTGAGCGGCGTCACGAGGGCCAATGTGCGGGGCTAAGGGATTACGGAGGTCCAAATCAAGAAGGTATTCGGGGCAGTTTCTTTGGATAAAGGGTCTCCATGAGGGGGGGAGTGCAGGTTACACTGGCCACGCTATGATCTCCCAATCTGGGGCAAGTGAGATTTCTGCTGAAAATATTTGGTGCATTGGAAAGCTTGGCAGAGGGAACCATGATTCTGGGAAGACGCTTCAACTTGCTGGTGGACCTGGCATTAGACTGGTGGTCAGGAAAGTTGGGATGGCTGAGGACAGCAGGTAAGGAGAACACTGAATTCCAGACCCTTCTGCAAGATCATTACTGGGTTCATGTTTGGCCGGACCACTTTCCGGGACCCAGGGGTTATACATTCTTCTCTTCCCTCACATCAGATGCATACCAAGATAGACCTGTTGTTGGTTCTGCAGTAACGGAAGGGAGAGGTAAAGGGGCCTAAAGTTGAGGCAATTACCTGATCAGACCATGAGCTGGTGCTGGCAGAATGGAAGGTATCGAAACCGCCCCGGCGACACTTCTGCTGGACGTGCAACAATAATTTGTTGCAGGACCAGGAATTCCTACCAATGATAATGGAGAGGCATGCATAGTAGCTGTGTGGGTGGCAGCCAAGGCTATGTTTAGGGAATTGCTTATCGCCGAGGGTTCATGGAAGTAGAGGGAGAGGGGATTGTTGGAAGCCAGGCTACAGGAGGAGCTGAAGGCTTTGCGAGCCCAACTGGTCCCGAAGCGCACAGATGGGGAGAAACCTCTGGGTAAAATCAGCAATAAGAGGCAAGAGCTTCAGGCAGTATCAATAGGGGAAGTGGTAAAGAGGTTGAGGTTCACACGACAAAAGTACTATGAACGAGGCAACGCAGTGGAATCTTTTCTAGCGAACAGGGTGAAGGGGTGTGGGGTTGAGAGGAGAGTGAGCAGGGTGATGAGGGCTGATGGGAGCATGGTGAATAGAAAATAGGATATCTCTACCCAGTTTGCGACTTATCATTGGGAGCTACACCAGACCAGTAGTCGGGGAGGAAGAGATGCACGATTATCTTGTCGGCTTAAAACTTAACAAGCTCAGTGCGACAGAGTATGAAACGCTCATGGAGATCACCACACAGGAAGAGACTGAAAGCAGGAAAGGCCCCGGGGGAAAGACTGTTTCACCGCAGACTTTTACAAACAGCACCAGTCGCTATTTGCGGCGCCTCTGGCCAAGCTGTTCAACTCTTATTGGGCGGATGGCACAATACAACCGTTTCTTCGCGCTCTACGTGCAGTTGTTCCAAAACCAGGGAAAGTCCTGGCTAACTGCGCCTCGTATAGACCCATCTCCCTACTAAATGTGGACGCAAATGTTTTCGCGAAGGTGTCCTGTTTGGAGTTTTGCCTTCCCCGGCTGATTCAATGCAGATCAAGCAGGCTTTATTATGCATAAGACAGGGTGCGGTCAATATGCGCAAGACGCTCCACATTCTCAATATGTCGCTGGTAACGTGAGAGGGGGCACTGCTGGCGACCTTCAACAGGGTGAGTTGGGCTTTCATACAAGAGTTCCCGTCGACCATAGGGATGGGCTCGAGATGGAAGGGCTGGATTGCGGTTCTTTACTCCGAACTGATAGCCAGGATGGTGGTAAATGGGAGTGAGTCGCAAGCCTTCCCGTTACAGCGGGGTACAAGACAGGGATATCCACTCTCTGTTGCTTTAAACTTTGGTTATGGAGCCGTGGGCCAGGGGTGTGAGGAGGAACGAGGGAATAGGAGGGGTTTGGGTGGGAGGATTAACATGCATGGTCAGCCTGTTTGGGGACAATGCCTTGCTTACATCACTAAACCGAGGCAGTTCAGTGCCACACCTGTTGGAGAGGTGGGCAGTCATAATGTCGACAGTCAAAATTTCGAAAAATAAATGTCGAAAAAAATAATGTTGACAAACAATAATGTCGATATTTTTTCGAAATTTTCTATTTATTGTATGAATAAATAAATATATATAACTAAGATGTGTTGAGTATGAGGGGTGGTGGGGGGTGTGGGGGGGTGGCAGGGGGTGTTGGGTGAGAGGGGTTGGTGGAGACACCCCCATAGTAAATTATACTCTTTATTTATTTAATTATTAAATAAATATATAATTAGTATGTGTTGAGTATGAGGGGTGAGAGGGTGGTTGGGGGGGCGTGGGGGGGGTGGCAGGGGGGTGTTGGGTGAGGGGGGTTGGGGGGGACCCCCCCCATAGTAAATGATACTCTTTTTGGTTATTTATTTATTGGAAAAAAAAAATATATAAATAGAATGTGTTGAGTATGAGGGGTGGGAGGGTGGTGGTGGGGAGTGTGGGGGGGGTTGCAGGGGGGTGTTGGGTGAGGTGTTGATAGTTCTAAGTCACATTTTTTTTCTAAAAAATGACTTTTTACATTATAAGTATAGGATGTCGACATTGTTTTCGACATTTTTTTGTCGACATTTTTTGTCGAAATTATGACTATAAACCGTTGGAGAGCTTAACGTGATACAGGGAACTATCTGGAGAAATCGGTGGCTTACATCGTAGGGGGGGGTTATCAGGGACAGAAAAGGAATACATTAAGAGGTTGCCATTCTCAGTGCTAGAGGATTCCTTTTGTTATTTGGGTGTACAGGTGTCTTCCCACTGACAGCCTTTCCCAAAAACGTCCTCCCATTATGAGAGAGGATATGGAGAGATATGGAGGGATGGGCGAGGCTGGGATTTTCGTGGATGGCACGCCTACATTGAATTAAGATGGTGGTGTTACCCAAATTCCTATTTTTATTCGAATTGCTTCCGGTGGTGATCCCGCAATCATTCTTTGCTGAGGTGAGGGCGGCCTTGCTGAAATTCCTCTGGGTGGGGCTGAAGCATAGTGTAACCTACAGGACATTGATTTTGCCAGAGGAGGGGGGGTGAGATTCCCAGAGCTCAAGACCTACTACAGGGCGGCCCAGTTGCTGGTCCTAGTGCAACATCTGGATCTGCTCTCGGACAAGCAATGGGTGCCAAAGGACAATGCGATCCTGTCCCCCGTCTCCCTGGGTGAATGGCTGTGGTTACCTCGGCCACGTATCCTGAGGTGGTGCTGCATCATAGCCACAGAGCTATATTTGGGGCCCACCTTTGCAGGACGGGATTGAAGAACCGCTAGAATTCCAGCTTTGGTATGAGGCAGGACTAAGCAGGGCCAGACAAATGTTTGAGGGGGTGGCAGAACTTTATAAGTGGGTTACAGGAATGTCTGGGCCTGGGGAAGCTCTTGGTATTTCGATGCCTGCAACTGAAAGGAGTGCTGACGGACGGCCAATGGCCTGAACTTGAGGTGAGGGCTGGCAGATTTTGAACGGCTTCTGCTCACAAAGAGGGGGTTCTAAGGGACTCATCGCCGGGATGTATACGACGATACAACTGGCGGAGCCCAGGGATCCACTCCTAACTAGGATTAGATGGGGATGCGACCTGGGGAAAGACATTGATGACATCTTATGGTCCCGGATGTGTGGGAAAGTAGAGTGCTCGGCAGTCTCCCTGCAGTATAGACACCAAGCTCTGAAGTGGATACACAGATGCCACTACCCGCCACATGTGATAGCTAAGATGTGTAAGGCGTTTGACCCGAAATGCTAGAAGTGTCATCAGGTGAAGGGGGACTATGTCCATGTGTGGTGGGGTTGACCCAGAGTACAATCTGACTGGAAGAAAGTCCTAGCGTGGATAAGAGGGGTCGGTGGGATTAGTAGGGAGCGTTCGCCATGGCTCCTCCTTTTTGGGGTGGGGGTTGGAGGACGACGAGGTGGCGGATGGGTTTATGTTCCAGGTTATGCTGGGAGCTGCTAGAAGCTGCTTAGCCCAACTGTGGAAGAATCTGCATATGCCAGTGGAAAGGCACTCGGTGGTGAAGACCCGGGTTATATATGATATGGAAAACCTCACGCATATTACGTATAAATCCGGACCAAGATTGAAAGCCTGTGGCTCTCCTTTTTTTTTAGAAGTATGGGTGCTGATTTTGTAGAGGCGGAATACTTAGCTAGAGTGCTCTCAGATCATGTCCCACTCCTAACTAAATGGGTGATTGTGGCTCCAAGACCGCCTATACCTAGCTGGAGACTCAGGAGCGAAGGGCTGCTGGACACAGCATTCAGAGAACATGTCAGGAAACGCACAATAGAGTTCATGGAAGTGAACAAAGGCAGTGTCAGGCAGGTGGGCCCAGTATGCAAGACTTATAAAGTTGTGATCAGGGGCGAAATGATAGCCACTGCGGGGGGGAGTCAGGAAAGCTATAACTGAAGAGATAGAAGAAACTGAATTAAAAATAGCTGACATTGAGAGGAAAATAGTGGTGGGGAGCATCACTTGGAGGAAGAGATTAGACTGCCACAGACCTGCCTGACCTAATGGGACAGGCTTGGTAAATTTAATTACGCTAAATTGCTGGAGAGAAGTCATGCACAAGGAGACAAACCTGGTAAAATGTTAGCCTGGTTGTATAGGAGAAATAATAAAAAGGTTCCAATATATTCTATTCAAATTGCAGAAGACAAACTAGAACCTACAGAAACAGGGATCAATTCCGTATTTCAGGAGTTTTACAGGGAGCTGTTAAAGATGTGCAGGAGGATAGGGACGAAGAACTACAAGAGGCACTGGATCTGGTCACACTGCCAAGCCTAGACGATCAACAGAAAGGAATATAGAAGAGCACATGACTGCGGATAAAGTATTGGTTACTAAGAGATCTCTGCCCTCAGCAAAACCCCAGGCACGGACGGCTTACCAGGAGAATGCTATAAAGAATGTATTAATCGGGCGCCAGTCCTAGCAAGGGTATATAACGAAGCATATGAAATAGGGATCCTCCCAGAAAGCCTGCGAGAGGCTTTGATCGTCCCACTTCTAAAACCAAATAAAAGCGCAACAGATTGCGGATCTTACAGACCCCTGTCTTTATTAAACCAAGACATTAAGATTCTCACAGCAATACTGGCGGACAGCCTACGAAGAGTGATTGCAAAGATCACTCACCCCGACCAAACTGTTTATGTCCCTGGGAGGAATATCTCCTAGAATTTAAGGCTACACCGGGAGCCACTAAGGGGCGCTGTGATGGTCTGACGCATCTCAGTCGGTCTCCTCCATACGGGCCGAATAAAGGGAAGGAGCCCCCCAGGAGTGAGCACCTGACACCCCCAGGAGTATTCTACACAGACGGAGTACCGGTGAGGAGAAATCCCGGACCTACTGGGTGCTTTGTAAGCAGAGGATCGGTGTTAGGGAGAATTCTCTGTATGGGCTAATTTCCCAAACCTAGTGAGTCCCCCAGCAGCTTTGCTGGATTTTTGGGGTTTAATTTTTTCTCCTGCTAAGAGTGAGACTTTTTTCCCACTCTTTGGCATGATTTGAGAATGTCCTTTGATTTTGTAATATGTTTTATGGGCTGTAGGGTCTTTTACTCCATAGGGCTTCATGTGTTTTTGGTAAGTGTGTTACACAGCACCCTCAGTGCAGTAACACAGGGGTGTCATAGTGGCCCCCAAACATAGACTCCATAACCTGGGACTGACTACTGTCTCCCAGGGCATGTAAAGTCACCATTGACTTTACTAGTCTAAAATTGTGAACAGAACCAGTACAAACCATCATATTGGGGAAGTACTGGTAGGGGTAATTTGATTACCCCTTGGTCTGTTTTTCAAGGGGGCACTGTCCAGTCCCCCTTTGTCGAGTTTCTGACTGGTGGCAGTGGTTACCACGCGAAATATTCCACCGGAATATTTCCTATGGGATTTTCCTATTCATTTTAAACACACCACTTTTTTGGTGCAATGTTAAAGATAACGCTGTGTTATTTATTTAATATTTATTCCCCGGTTGGGTCTTTTTGCCAGGACTCGGTTTTAAAATGGCGTTTGTGTTCACCTCTGTATCTCCAACCCAAGTCGAGCCCTTTGTTCCACTTTTGGTGGGCTTCTACACAGAAGCCTCCAAAGGTGGTGCCACTCTGTCTGGGTCTACAGGATGTGTGGGAGGGGGGGAATAGGCACCCTGGACTGAGTTGCCTCGGCAACTCAAGTCGCACTCTTGTGTGATTGGCCCAGTGGTGAGCCGCCCGGCTCACCACTTAGCATGTTTGAGTGACAGCTAGGACTGATGAATGGGGGTTTTCTGCATAAAAGCAGGGCTTTGGGGATTGGAACTTAAGTTGCCACAGGACCTAAAGAATCCGAAGAGGGAGAAGCTGAGCCGACCTGCAACGACGACGCCACCAGTGGAGCCCTGCTGAACCGAACTCGCCACTTCCCAACGACAGAGAAGATCTTTTTCCTAGAGTCTTCTTCCTTTGAGCTGGTGGGGTTAGCCAGTTTGCCTTTTTTTTGCCTTCCTGAATCGTCTCGTGGTCGAATCGCCCGTGCCAAGCACCCCGGCGGCCGGATAGCCACGCTTCACTACTAGCGCGAATAAAAGGGTAGTACCTTTTAACCAGGAAACTCTGCGGCTGGTTTCTTCCCTGGCATTGCAACGACCTCCAGCTTTCCTCCACCTCGAGATCTTCTCTTCCCCTGGATGAAGCACCGACTTGCACCCGCTGCCAGGAACAACTGCCCCCGCTGGAGCTTTCTCGCCACTTCAGGTACAGTGTCCCGCCTGGTCTCCCTTGCAACACACTGTTCAAGGTGTCCCGTAAATCCTTGACTCTCTATCCTGGGGTGACCTCGGACCTGTTAACTAACTTTTCTGAACTGATCTAACTCCTTTTTGAACTATCTGCAAAGACTTTTAAAGTGTACTTCAACTGTGTGATCTTGGGCACATTCCGCCTTGCTCTCTCAAGAGTGGGCCTGGCCTATGAACCTTTTGCTCTACAGTAGACCCTGCCTTTCTTGACTTGCTGTGGTTCTTTAAAAGTGTTTGTATTATGTGTTTTCCTATTTCTGCCTTTTCTCTCCCTTTTTAAATCATTATTGGAGTGCCATCTATGGTTACGCGCTCACCTCTGTTTTGCTAAATAAGTGGTGTACTAACCTAGATTTGTCAAATGATCAATTAGGGAGGTGTATATATTTCTAGTGACTGTGTTTGAACTTGCTTGACATATTAGTGCCAGTGTATTTTTACAGGTGTGTTTTTAAATAAATAATTATATACTTTTATACCAAAGCTCTGGTCAGCGTTTGCTTGTGCTACTGTCTCTTTGCACCTAATGTGTATACTCTATATACTGCCTAACTCTTCTTGAGAGAAGTCTAACTGCTCAGCCACAGCTACCAAGTAAATCTGGGTGGTACAGACTGCTACCAATTGGGTTTACTGCTAACACTTGTAGTCTTAAACTTTTTGCAGTGGTCCCTAAGGGAACTGCACAGGTTTCTGCCTAACAATTGGATTCTTCGCACCGGGGGCAGAGATCCTGCACAGACTTCTACGCAGCAGACAGGGCGTCGTGCCGCTCCAGTCTTGCCCTGCAGGGGCCCTGCTTTTCAACGCAGCGAGGAAGGCCGCATCTGCTGGGGAGAGCGTTGGACTGCCCCACTTTCCGACATCCTCCTCTGCTGCCTCAGAATGGAGGTATGAGGAGGACTATGTGAACTGCACCACAGAGTTCACTGACCCGACGGTCCCGGTGGGGACACTGGGGGCGTGGGCACTTATTGTCCCAGAGACTCTGGTGGGGAACCTTGTTGGGTGGCCCACGGCAAATAGTCGATAGGACCAGTGCTGCCTGTAATGGCCGCCGCACGCACGTGTTCTTCCCTGAGGGGAGTTGGAGAGTACCCTGGAGCTGCAACGTTTTGACATTCAGTGGGGCATCCCCTCCTTGGAGTGCTTTTTTTAAGGTCGTTGTCCATTTGTGAGCTCCCCGCGCCGCTGGCGTGCGCCTTGGGTGATCTGAATCTACCTCGGCTCCTGGGGGAGGGGTTGGTGCCAGTGGACCCCCAGCTGGCCCTGATCACCTGCAGCCTCGTCTCCCTCCCTTTTCCCAGTGGGAGAGGGGGTCTTGGGAGACAGTGAGAATCTGAGCTCTCCTGGTCTGGTACCTCTTGGAGGAACACACTGTGATCCTTGTAGCGGATCCCATAATTGTGGTCCACCCGTCCTGGAGACTCACGCAAGTGCACTACCCCAGACCCTGTGCAGCACTCGCTAGCCTTCTCGGAGAATCGCAGGGAGAGGCCCTGCACCAAACACTGCCACAGCCCCCCCCCCACAAACCCTTGCCCCCAAACCCTGGGCTTCAAGTAAGGATTCTCTGCATGCAGGGCCTCGGCGGGCACTGAGGCCCCCAGACTATGCAAAGGAGCTTGGATGGCTGCTGCGGGGGAGGATAGGAGGTGACGTAGACTCGGTCAAGCCCAGTGACTGGCTCCCTCGTGGCCCAGGAGCAGAGGGCCCTGCGAGCCTCGTGCTTCCTCCCGGGGGTGCGGCGACCGTGGGTCCTTAGCCAGAGCTTGTGCTGACGCGAGACCCCCCATTTCTTTGTGTCATGAGCCCCGCTCCCCCGCCTGAAGACAATGTTTGAGGTCACCAGCCAATGATCCACTAGACATCTAAGTGGAACTCTCCCTTGGTGCTTGGGGAGGGTGAGATTCCTCTGAACCGGAGCCCTGGCGGCACGTAGCCCCTGCATTGAACCATCCCTGCAATGGCAAATCCCTCACGGAACCTCTCAGGATTGACCGTGACGGTGCCTCTCCAGACCAGACACCTGAGGCCAGATGATCATTAACTCTGTATAACCCTTGAGCGATCTGGATCTTGACTCTCGCTCTGTACCCTTTTTTCCCTGGACCACTCTTGGAGCCAAGTCGGTGATACCCTTGTCTAGCCCGGACAGTAGGTGAGTTATCTGGCCTCCCCACTGGCCTCACTATACACGAATAACCAACATATGCCACAAAAACTGTTGTCAAACGAGTCTTCAGGGATTGATGCCATCATATGTATCCGACTGCCTGTGGAGCCCCCCATTGAATTTCCCTGCACATTGACCTGACTCCCTGTAAGGTTCCCCACGGGCCCCCTTCTGGACGGGAGCCTTAGCTTCTCCGAACGGGACAACTCGTAAGATATCTGCCGATGGACTGGGCCCAATCGCTACAAATGTTTCGCCACTCCCCGACCCAGCACCGACGGTAGTCGGCATGCCCGCCACCGTGCAAACAGAAACAATGGATGTCCAGTCAGTGAATAAGGGCATGGCAGCCCTTCTGGAGGAAATCTGTGGTTTCAGGGCAGACATCAGCAAAAGACTGGCTTTCCTAGCTAAAATGGTGGACGCCGTGGACGACTGAATCCAAGCCCTTGAAACAAACCAGATGTCGGTGGACCTCCTGGAGACCCAAATAGACATGCGCCTATCTGAACTGGAAAGGAGGGAGGAGAAAATGTCATGATCTCTGCTTCCAAAAGGTCAGGGTTTTCCCAACTCCCTTGGAAGCAGATCCATAACCCAGGTTCCGAGTGCCAACCAGTCCCAATTGGGACCTTTTGGACCCAGTCCTGGCGCCAGTGGCACCAGGCTCATAAATATGCCCAGTCCCAGCGCTGGAAGCGCCGGGCTCATAATGCTTGGGTGTACTTACCTGCAGCAGACCATGCTGCTTACTTGCCTGCCAGTTGAGTCTCTGATCCTCTTCTGTTTGGAACTACTTTTCCTGTTGGGTGGGGCAGGAGCCACTCCCTAGATTCAGAACACTGGAACTCTTCTGGAAAGCAGGAACTCTTTTCTTACCTAGGCGTGGCTGTGGAAGGAGACACCTAAGCACTACAGGAGGCTATTTAAACCACACCCGATGGATGAATCTTGCTTTGCGTTATTCTGCATCCTCAGCAGCAGAACGCTCATCGTGTCTTCTGCATCTGATCCTGGGCCTAAGGAAAAAGGCTTACCATTCTGAATCCAGTCCTCAGCAACACCTATAAAGACAAGAAAGAACAGGTTAGCATTACGGTCTTCAGTGACAGCTCTTCACTTGCCTGGTCCATCGGCTGTCACCAACGCCTCGCGCTGCATTCCGGCATCTGAAAGACAAAGGCTTACCTACTCTTCGTGTGCTCCGGAGGTCTTCACACTGCATTCCGGCATCTGAAAGACAAAAGCTTACCAACTCTTCGCACGCTCCGGAGGCCTTCGGCGCTGCATCCCGCATCTGAAAGACAAAACAAGGTGCGTTTAAAGACATTGGGGAACTTTAATACTCACGTGCCATTACTCCTTTCCACATCTAACCCAGTGGGTATTCCGGCACCCTGCAGCCGCCCCGAACTTGTACCTGCAAAATAAAAAGACAGTTAGAGCGCATCGTGAAGCAGGCAACAAGCGCTTACTTACGTGCTTCCAGGCGCTTCTAGTCATCACACGGGCTCCATCTTCAACTCACTTCAGCCCGCCATCGCCGGAACCTTGCAAAACAAGAGACATCATTACTAAAGACTTTAAAGACATTAGAATTACTCGAAACGTACCGTTCGTGCAGTAAACGACGGACAGCAGTCCTCTGAAGTCAGAGGCCCGCTCCCCTTATCCAGTGAAGAAACTGGTTACAGCACCCTGCCTCGAGGCAGATGGAGAGCACGGCGTTCACTTACCTAAGGTGAGAGCGTTAACCTTTGGGGTTCTACAGGAGAAGAGAAAGGGAAGAAGAGAGAGACATTCAATAACCCAGTTCATTAATCCCACATTTTCTATCTGCAGACATCTTACCCTTCGAGCCAGACATACAGTGCACAGAGGTCCAGCCCAAAGAGCCAGCCGTGTGTTAGACCGGCGCCTCTACGGGAATCAGGTGAGCGTTACAGAAATGCACTCTAAAGCTGGATGACTTGGAGAACAGAGAATGCCGTAGCAACTTGAGGTTTTTGGGAGTCCCGGAACGTGAAGGTGAAATGCAAACGTACATTGTAAGGATCATCAACGCAGTGATTAGCAAACTATTCGACGAGAGCAACAATAACAAGCCAACTATTGACAGGGCACATAGGGCGGTGTCCTCCACCAGGGGCCCCAGGTCGATTCTTGTGAGATTTCACTATTACTCTGAAAAGAATAAGATCCTGGAGCTGGCACGGAAGAAGGGTCCAATCGATTGGGAAGATGCGAAGGTCACGGTCTACCAGGATCTCTCGGCTCTCACCCTGGCGCAGCGACGACTGTGTGACCCCCTGACGAAATGGCTTCAGCCTAAAGGAGTGAGATACAGATGGGGCCACCCATTCTCCGTCTCCTTTGAGTATGACAGCTACAAATACTCCTTGGTCACAGAGGATGGCATACAAAGGGTGACCCGTGAACCCTGGACGAACCCACCTTGCGGGGGCAACCAAGAAGGCAAAGGAAAAGAACCGGCAGAACCCCGAAAAACAAATTGATTTGCTGAGAGGTGCCGAGTACGGGACAATAGAAAATTCAGGAGGGTGGTGCCGGCCTCCCCCCAGGCCTGCTAATAAGTGATTACAATCCTCTTGCATCACATTAACAACAACGAGGAGAGAGGTTTGTCTCTCTTCAAATTCCTCAGAGAATCCGAGGCAGTCCCTTGACCCAGGATGGTCCTGGTGGCAATGATGTACACCCTATCCGGTGACTGCTCCTGGGGAGGTGGGAGGGGTGCTAATGTATGTTTTGGTTTGAGCTTTGGGAGAGGTGGGGCTCAAATAATTGGTGTTTATTTTGCTTATCAACCCGGTGGAGGTAGGCATTGGTGGCCTGGTCAGTCGGCATCTCCATGTCGCAGGCAATCCAGGCGCTCGGGGGGTGGAGGGGGTTTGTTGGGGGTTTGGTTCTTGTTGTTTATGGGTTACTATTGGTTGAGACTACAGAGTGAGGACTTGGTTCCTTTTGGGACTGTTCTTTCAGAGAGGGATCTGAGTAAATCGAGCCAGGAAGGGGACATGGAACACATGTGCACCCCTAGAGGGATTTTGAGAAAATGGTGTCCCCCCTGATGGCTGACGCAAACAATCACTGACGTTGGGTTCGCTAAATGCTTGGGGACTGAATTCCCTGCATAAGAGATCCCTAGTGGTGAGAGAATTTAATAGGCTGAAACTTCACTTCTTATTTCTTCAAGAAACTCACTGGGCAAGGGTTAGAGAAATGTCTCTCAGGGCCAAGTCTATACAGGAAGTCTTCCATGCTTGGTGCCCAGCTAAAAAGAGGGGTAGCAATAGTGGTGTCTCCCAAGGCTCACTTTGTACCAATGGCCCAGCGTAAAGACCCAGAGAGTCGCTTTGTAATGGTCAAAGGGGAAATCGGGGGCAACTAAGTGACAGTGGTATCGATTTATGGCCCGAACGAAGCTCAAGACCAATTCTGGGAGGGGGTGAAAACAAAGATTATGGCATTCACAGGGGGGCCCTCCTTTTAGGCGGGGATTTTAATAAGGTTCTCCATCCAGAGCAAGACAGGAAGTCTGAGTGCCCTTATACAGACACGCAAATACAGAGGCGGATGGCCGCCTCTTTTCATAATACTAATGATGAACCGGGACTTTCAGACTCCCATTCGATACGCCAGAAACGTGACCCTTTATTTACATTCTTTTCTAGGCCTCATTCCACGTTCTCCAGAATAGATTATGTGCTAGTTGACAACTCACTTCGAGATAGAATATCCGCTTTCTGTGTCGAGTTAATCCTGTAGTGGGTCACAACCAAGTTAGGATCCAAATAGGGTTGCCCCCGAAATCTCCTAAGGGCTCAAGGTGGTCATATAACAACCTTTTGTTGAAGGACAAAGAACTGTCTCAGTCCCTGCTCGCAACCATAAAAGAATACTTTGTAATCAATGACATTGGTGAGGTGTGGGATACCGGAGTCTGGGACGCCTTCAAAGCCACAATTAGTGGGATTCAAGAAGTAAGCGGGAAAGGGGTAAGGGAGAGAAGCTACTTAGGGATAAAATAGAGGCTATCCAACCAACAGTTCAAGGCAAAACTGTCTGCCCTCGTTGGACAAACCAAAAGAAAATTGGCCTTTCTAAAGCAAAGATAGGGGGAGAAGGCAGATAGGATCCTCGCTTGGAGGTTGCAGGAACTCGCAGTAGGAGAGTTGATCTCATTGCTGCTACCTGGGGGGATAAATGTCTAGACGACTCTGGGATAGCAGAGCAATTCCGCCTATATTATGAACACCTCTATAAATCTGAATACTCTGGAGACAGGTCTGAGCCGATCAAGTTTTTGGAATCTCTCCCAGTCCCATGCCACCCCAACCCCCGAAAAAGCGGGCCCCCTTGAAAGGCCTGTTACGCCCCAGGAGGTAGTGGACACTATTGGCGCTATGAAAGGGGGTACCACCCCGGGCGACGATGGCATCACAGTTCTTTTATAAGACCTTCCGATCCACTCTTGCTCCTTTCCTGGCTAAGTTGATCAACGCAGCCCTAGACTCAGGATCCCTCCCCCAATCCATGTTATCGGCCCTCATAGTGGTGATCCCAAAAGCGGGGAAAGACCCAATGCAATGCCAATCCTACCGCCCCATTTCATTGCTCAACACAGACATGAAGATCTTGACGAAGCTACTCGCTAATAGGCTGGCCCAACACCTCCCGTCTCTGTTCCATGGGTGCCAAGTCGGATTCATCCTAGACAGACAGGGGTCAGATAATATTAGGAAGACCTTGGACCTTATGCACGAATCCTCAAGTAAGAACGTAGAGGCCTTTCTCCTTTCACTGGACTCAGAAAAGGCCTTTGACCGGGTCGAATGGTCATACATGGGCATGGTCTTGCAAAGGATGGCCCTGGGCGAAAGATTCCATGGGTGGATTGCTTCTCTGTACAATGGCCCCTCTGCCATGGTGGCTTTTAATGTACGGTTTCTGCCCTGTTCCTCCTCTCCAGGGGGACCCGACAGGGTTGACGTATCTCTCCCCTTCTATATGCCCTTGCAATGGAGCCTCTCACCATAGCCATAAGACAGCACCAGGGGATCACGGGGTTTAGTGTGGGGATCTCTATGGGGATCTCCATTTCAAACTCTCGCTCTTCGCTAATGATATCCTGGCCTATTTAGCCAATTTAAATACTTTCCTCCCAATGTCCTGGACCTGATGCACACCTTTGGTATCTTCTCCGGGCTGAAGATAAATCCATCGAAATCATGTATAATGCCAAAGGGGGAGGGCGACAGACATTGAGGGGAGGGAAACGGTAAGGGGTATGAGAATTGAGCGCTAAGCCTCTCCATACCTTGGAATTCCCCTTCCGAGGGATTTGGGAACTCTTTGAACTGAACTTTCCCCCTGTCCTCTCGAGGATAAAAGTGGACCTCTTACGATGGGCTCCCATGACCCTATCGTGGTTTGGTCGTATAGTATCTATTAAAATGAACATCCTTCCCCGTCTCCTCTTTCTCTTCACATCCCTCCCAACTATTATCACAGATGCATATTTCAGGACCCTGTACACTCTGGTCAAACGATGTATTTGGAATGGTAAGAAACCGAGGATTAAACACGTGACTTTGACTCTTCCGAGGTCCTTTTGGGGTTTCGGTCTCCCAGATTTCTGGCAGTATCACAAGGCAGCCCAATTTAGGGTAATACTGGAACATATGAGGGATGAGATGTGCACCTATTTGGACGTACAGAGAAGATACCCACACGCACCGTAGGAAAGTAAGAGACCTCTTATGGTCCCCGAAAAAAGACCTCCCCGATCATGTAAAAAAACGCCCAACACTTTCAGTCTTATGGGCTCTATGGAAGCACCACAAAGTGAATGTGACCCTTTCCTCCTGGTCCTCCCACCTGTTCTTTTTATGGGGGTCCCCCCCCTGGACTTGGGCAAGAAAGGTTTGCGTGATACGCAAAAGTGGTCGGACATGGGCCTGGAACGGGCTGCCCAACTTTTCCATCAGAACGCCTTTATCGAATATGATAAACTAGTAGAAGCTATGGGGGGGAAACCTAATGTCAAACTTTGAATATCTTCGTGTTGAAAGTATCCTAACCAGCACCCAATGGAAAGAGGACCTTGCTCGCCCCTCCCACCCCTTAAGCCCCTTGAGAAAGTAATTGTAGAATCCTCCTCGAGGAAGAGATCGTTGTCTAAAATGTATGTGGTCCTGATCACGGTGCAGCTAAAAGGTAGATAAGGATTCAAGCATTTCTGGGAAGAAAGCCTGGGGATGGTGTTGGAAGAGTCGACCTGGGCTAAACTCTATGGGGTTCTCTTCTTGGGTACTCTTTATACCTCGGCTATGGAACACAACTTCGAGGTTCTTCAAGCATGGCATCTCTCCCCGATAGGTTATCTAAAATGTTTTCTGGGGTATCTCCTTTTTGCCCTAGGGAGTGTGGTCAACGGGTAACTTGGTATCACTTGTGGTGGGAATGCCCATCTGTCCAGATTTATTGGTCTGAGCTCTTGAGTTGGATCAAAGACATAGTGGGCATCTTCCTTGACTTGCGCCCCCTCGAGCTTCTCTTTGGTATCCCTTCCCCTGAATCAGATTTGATTAGCTTCCCAAAGGTGGTCCAGGGCATATTGAGAGCTGGGACACTTGTCTTAGCCCAGAAATGGAAAAACAACTTGATACCCTCCAAGTCAGAGTGGCTTACTAAACTGTGGTTTATCTTTACATACGAGAAACTATCAGCGCTGACCTACGATGTAATGGATTCCTTTCTACTGGACTGGACAATGGTCCTCCTGCACGAGGACTGTGGTGCATTGAGACTTTGATCAGTCCCATATTGTAAGGCCCCATCTCTTTCTTTGTTTGTAATATGGTCTCTACCAGCGACTTTTTCTGTTCTGGTTGAACCCTTCTTGGAAGGCTAATCTTAACATATGGTCCTAAATCTTTGTGTTTACTCCCAACCATCGGTTGGACTCAGTAGTCTTCAAGCAGGGGCGGGAGAGGGGCATGGGAGGTTGCGTTATCTCAGATGTTGTCATTTTAGATTCACTAATTGGTATTGCAATCTGTTTTATCTGTCTTATGGAAAAAAAAGTTAAATAAAAAGTAAGTTTAAAAAATAAGCCTACTCCACGCTATAAACAGTACCAAAGACAGGCAGGAATACTGCACGGTCGCTTTGTTAGATGCGACCAAAGCATGTGAGTCGGTGCACTGGGACTGGCTGTATGATACTATGATTAGAAGGGGATTTGGCCCACACTATATGAAATGGGTGAGACTAATATATACTAAACCAATGGCGAGGGTCAGGACAGGGGGGGGTCACTTACTCTAATAGATGGGAGTTGCAGAAGGGCACTAGACTGGGTTGTCAATTTTCCCCAATGCTGTACATAATTGCGGTGGTAACCGTAGAAACGCTTCTCAGGCAGGAATATAGCGATTCCGGAGTAGACATTGATGGAGTAAGACATATAGTATCCATGTATGCAGATGATATCCTGATATACTTACAAAACCCTGCAGAGAACCTACAGTATATACTGGGGGTACTGGACAATTTCAGTATATTAAAAGGGATAGGTATAAGTCGTCCTTATTTCTGATGGCACGATTACCGGCAAAGGGTGACACAGGGCTGCTGGGTTCTACCCCTGCTGTGGAGTACGACCTCCTTTAGCTATCTTGGACTAGATATACATCACAATCCCAAGCAAGAGCACAATACTATAAAAGCAAGAGAGGGATTGACGAAGTCTATGCAGTTCGGGGGTAGATTACCCTTGTCTGTGGTAGGTAGAGCAGCCCTACTGAAAATGGTGGTGCTGCCTAGACTAATGCACTGCTTTGGGAACATCCCATACAACATACTAAGGAGATTCATTTTGAAATTGGATAAAGAGTGCAGGAGCTTCTTGTGGCAGGGAGGTAGGCATAGGGTTGCTATCAACACACTACAAAGACCCTATGCTCGAGCAGGGCTGAGGATCCCCAATTTTGAATTGTATTTCTTGTCGTGCCAGTTGCAGTATGTTGTAAACTGGATGGCAGATGACCCCACAGCAGACACTACACTCCTACTGCCGGCAATAAAACAGCTACACTTGAGGGATCTAGTATGGGAAGTCCCACAGGAGCCAAGTCCTTACCCACAACTAGTGACATTAGGTATCCAAATATGGCAACAGACCTGTAGGATGATGGGAATCAAAGACCTGATATCGCCACAGAAACCTCTGGTGGCAGTAATGACAGAAAAAAGGGGCCTATGAGCAGGAGTGCGAGCACATTCGGAGTCCTGTGGGGTTGCGACAATAGGAGACCTGCAGGAGTGATTACAAGCTACTAGACTTTCAGGAATCGCAGACAGCCACAGATACCTGTATAGCAGTGTATGCACATGAAGGCCAATTCCTATTGCATAGTACTACACTAAACATAATTAAGGGAAGATGGCTGACTGCTATAGAAGACACAATAAAGAGTGAGGAAATAGAAACTATAATAAATATCTCTGAGGGGGGGTCATGCCATATCTAGACTGTACGAGTTCCTGATAGAGAGCAATTCAAGGGAAGAATTGAAATGCAAAGCAGGATGGGAGAGAGAACTGGGGAGGTCCTTGCATGACCAAGAATAGGATAACATAGTCTCATACCATAAGAAAGTCTCCAGGAATGCTAGACTACAGCTACTTCAGTTATACATCACACATAGGGCATATTTTACGCAAGAAGCGATCTCCAAGTTTAAAGGTGCAAGTGTGCAGACATGTCCCAAATGCAAAAAAGAAAATGCAGGTATGATGCACATGTTTTGGGAATGCAACATCATACAGGAATTATGGAAGCACATCGCGAATAAGGTGGCCCCGGGGGAGTTAACCTGGATGTACAATCCCCAGAGGCATGCATCTTGGGACAGTTTAAAAGGGGCACCAAACAGAAAGAGGTGGGAAAGGTCAAAGATCTAATATATGTGTTTGCCAAGCGGACAAAGCACTGAGTGTTAATAGATGGTGGGAAGACTTGCGGAAATGGGCAAAAGCAGCAATGGGAGTGTGGGAGAAGGCGCTGGGGGAGCAAAAACAAGAACCTGGAGAAGATATACAACAGTGGATAGCTCACAGTAACCCTGTTCAGTCAAAGTGAGGGCGAATGCTCGGACTAATTGGCATGAGAGGAAAATGGAGCGAGAGTGTGGAGGTCTACAACAAAGGACTGGCAATATCATTAACAGGTTCATGGGAAGGGGGTGGGAGGCTTGTCTGTTGGGAGTTTAACCGGACATGGAGAGGTTTGGAAATGTTGAATGATTTCATGATGTGGTAATGGACTGTTATGTTTATAACATTTCAATAAAAACTTTTTTTTTTTATTTTAAGTATGGGCGCTGATGGTGGGGGGCAGGGTGGAGGTGGACAGAAGGGCTTCATCGTATGGGAGCTGTCACACGGCAGCGGATATTCTGGGAGACTAATGGGGAGAAGAGACTTATAGTGAATCGGCCGTAAAATTAGCCTGAAGATTTTGGAACTGTCCCTTCAGTGGTTTGGCACCCCTGGTATGAACTTCATCTGAACGTACTTCGTGAGGGAGGGGAGGTGAGCCACAGAGGGGAGTGGGAGGGAGGGATGGGAGATGAGCATGGGGAAGAGGAATAAGTGAGGTGGGTATTTGAGGAGGGGTTTGGCAATGGTTTGTGATGTAACATTTGAAATGCCAATAAAGTGTAACTTGGAAAAAAAGGAAGATTACCCACTTGGGTGATCAGGGGTTACAAGTAACTTTTTCCATTCATGTCTGTCACACTATTCTGCTTTGCTGCTATAACATTTTCCTTCTGACCAGATCTCCTATTCTGGATTCACACTCGTAGTTCCCTCTTTGTTCTCATTCCCCCTCTGAACCTGGATCTGCATTCCTATAAATCAGTCTGTGCGTCTTCCTGGGGCCCACCTCACATCTTAATCCAAAATTAGGGAGAACACACAGGGTATGGGTCACAGATGCATAATGGTGGAAATGTGGACGAAACATCAGGTATTTTACCTCTTCTCCATTCCTCTTACAAGGTGGAAGCATCCCGTTTTATAGAAAAAGGGAGTGTAGAGGTGGCTTTGGGCTCTCTTTGGGGGATAATGATGACTTTATTGTTCTCAATTACTATGAAACCAGACCTTTGTTTAATGAAAAGGCTAACATTGTTTCCTGTCTATCCCATTAGGAGGATACGAGCCGGCACCGAACTGACCTGGGACTATAACTATGATGTTGGTAGCGTAGAAGGGAAGGTCCTCCTTTGCTGCTGCGGATCAACAGAGTGCAGGGGCCGGCTACTGTGAACCTGTTCCTACCTTAGGAATCTAGAGTTTAGTTCCCCTCATGTGGCTTCCAGTGTCCTGACAGCTAAGAAACGTGTGTCCCTGTGAATGGAGGCATGTGGATACGGATCACAATGTGACACTTTTACAACAGATAGACCTGGACATTTACAATGACTGTTTGTGAAGGTGATGTCTGCACTGAGACTGGACTGTGCACATCTGGAATTTGTCAGGAAACACTACTGTAACGTCCTTTGCAGCACTCTACTGAGGAAATCTGAAGTTTTCATGCACTTGACACACGGATGCTCGGTGTGGATTTTCCACACACATCTTGGACCTTAAATTCAGCTTTACCCATCATCATAGTTTGCTTTTTATTATAATAGAATTATTGTTTTTAATTGTATTAAAAGTGAAAAGTAGGCAAAGTTGCTCAACACCACTCTTCTGTGAAACAGGGGGGCCGAGAAACAGTTTCAAAATAAGAAATGTGTTTTTAAATAAGCAAAAACATTTAAATAGAGTTTATCTACGTGGAATACTCACCATTGTTCACTGGCAGACAAACAGATGTTCGTAAAACAATAAATGTTAAAGTTTGAAGATGTGGGAATGCATACTGCCAATGGTTCAAATTCTGCGTCCAGGTCCAGGCAATGGGATAAAGAGTTTTTCAATTTGGAAATATACCAATTCTGTGAAATCTCGCCCCACGCCCTGTCACTGTTCCAAAGCCATATTCTTTGCCAACTGGACATTCTTGAACACTGCCGACCGCTCTGGTTTAGAGTGTGTGTGGTGTTAGGGGTGGTGGTGTGATGATGCTATGTAAGTATGGACTCTGTAAGTATGAACTCTTGAAGGCAGAGGATTCATTGCTCTGTGTGCATCATCCCACCCTGCAGTGATGGGGACATTCTGATAATAGTATAACATGATCTTGAATAGTAAGAAGTCCTGGAGCAAGGGTTTTTGATGGTCACATTACATGTCTCACTCAGTTACCCATGCACCTCAATTTCTCATCCATTCCCAAAACAAGAAATCTCAATGACTTCATGAAACTGTAGGAATGATTTTGTTTTTGTTAGACATGGGGTCAAGATATTTCCATCGAAAAAGATTTCTGTGCACCGTTTTTAGCCTCTTTGCTGTGTCCCTCCCTTCAGGTTTCTTACAGTTGTACATTTTTGTATACTTTTTTTAAAATTCACTTTTACTTCAGATTTTGTGTATCTGAAGGTTTAAGGCTCTGTCATTTCCCAGCAGAATCACCAGCACTACAAAAAGTGTATCCTCCAAACGTATGGCTGCTTTACCTTATGAGCCCGGTGCTGCCCCATTTATAAGTTTACAATGGGCTTACAAAGTATACAATGCCATGAAGTAGTGACTGCTTGTTGAATGTGGGTCCTGATTGGATAATAAGATCCACAACCTTGCTGCAATTAGTACTTCCCAAGACACATTAACTGGTGTCAAATGGTAGTGCTCCAGTTAGAATGTGCTTTACAAAGTCGGAGCATCACTTGAACCTCAACCACAATGGTACATTTTTCTTTTGTCGCTGTCTATTTTTCCTGCTGTAAAAACTAGTTTCTTGGTCAACGATTTTGTAGTTTTTTGTGGATGCATTTCGTAACGTGGGGGTGGGGAGGTAAGCAGTGTTTGCATACTAAATGCTTAGCCAGCCTCTTAAAAGCTACCATTTCATTTTATCAACTGTGGGGAAAAGACTGATATACTTTTTATATTCCTTGATTGTAAATTTGCAACCATTAAATATCTGTGAATTATTGCCTTAACTTTATTCACATTGTGTTGTACTGTCTCCAGACCTGCCTAATTTCAGATGTTGTTGAAATACATATATAGCCATATCACGATTGCTCCACCTAATGGTATTTCGAAGGGATTGTGTCTGACGTATTCCACATCTGACAGTTGTGTCCCACAGCTGTGCACTTTTCAGCAGAGGGTGTCCTGCGTCGATGGAGTCGATCCCATGTCCCTCGAGGGCCTCCGTTGAGGATGGACGTCACCGGATGTTATATATAGGACGCACAGCGCCCGTTGCCTCAGTTCCGGTTCCGACAGCGAACTTGTTAGCTTCGTGAAAATCAGCGCGCCTCGTGGATTCTTCGAATCTCTTATGATGTCTATTTCCTCGACCCCTCAGACTCCAAGGTCCGGGTTTAAGACTTGCCGGGATTGCAAGTCCAAAATGTTGTTGACCGACCCGCACCGTATTTGCTTATGGTGCCTGGGTGAGTCGCACGACACTGACGACTGCTCCAAATGCCAGTCTCTTACAGCCAAGGCCTTGCGTGAAAGGAAGGGGAAGCTCTGTGCAGGTAAGCCATCGAAAAAGTCCCGTAAGACCGGATCGAAGTCTAGGGTTTCCACCGACGACACTCGAGGGGCGACTCTCTGCGTTGGGAGGAAGCTTGAGGTTCTCGGTCCCGGAGTGGTTCCCGCCATTCCTCGTCTTCGTGGCACTCTCGGAAGCACGCCACCGGTCGCCTTCCCCGTCCTCTTCGGGGGATGCCGTGCATACGGTCGCCTGTCCCACAAAGTCCTCGACACCGGAGGAGTGGGCTGCGTTTAAAAAACAAATGATGGTGATTTTTCAGTTGCAAGGCGCGGTTCCTGTTGCGCCTTCTCACGAAGCCGGCAGAGAACACACTCGATCCGCTGCTCGCACGCCTTTGGGCTGGGGCACAAGTCGTGACTCGCATCAGGAGCCCTCGCGGTCCTGTGCGGACAAAGCCATCGCAAGAGCCGTGCGTCCAGGTCTTGGTCCTCGTGCCCAGCGAGACAGGTGCAGCCTGTGGAGGTACCGACGCCAGCATCGACTCGTTCGGCGCTGGTCCAGTCGGACTCGGACAATGCTGTTCCGCCCTATCAGCCCACACCAGTATCGGTCTCGATGTCGATGTGCACGATGCCCTCGGCGTCGAGGCTCTTTGCACCCTTGGCACCTTTGGCATTTTTTGGGCGTACTGTGTCTGAGGCGTTTCCTGGGGCTTCCTCTACGTCTGGGAGGCCGGTATTGGGCGCCAAGCCCTCTTCTGTTGCTGTGGCTTGGTTTTCCGAGCCTTTGCCTGACATTTTTGAAGAGGAGGAAAGATCAGACATTGAAGATCCTGTTGCTCAGGATGATGCTCCGGGATTGTTGGGTGAGAGTCCATGCAGTCCCTACATAACACCAGTGGCCTGGATACTTCTCCCGAAGTTGAGTTTGGAAGGCCTGAGCCAGGGGCTCATGCAGACTCTTCCTATAGGCGGCTCATGTCTAAGGTTTGCAAATACCTGGGGTGGTCCAGTCCTCCTGAGGATTTTGTTCAGGATGATCTTACTGACATCTTGGACCAAGGTTCCCCCTCTGACCTGGTGTTGCCTTTACATCTTACGTTGCAAAAAAGGGTGTCATCGGCTTGGCAGGCCCCGGAATCGCTTCCAGCCGTCAATAAGAATTTGGCGAAAAAGTACCGACCATCTGTTAGCGACTCCAACTTTTTGTCTACTCACCCCAATCCTGAGAGTTTGGTGGTTCAGGCGGCTATGGCCACCTTGAGGCAGCAGGCATACCCTACCATCCCTCCGGATAGGGACGACAAGCGCTTCGAAGGATGGGCTCAGAAGGTCTTTTCGTCAGGGAGCATGGCACTGAAAGCGGTCAACTCCACATGTGCCCTGGCAAGATTTCCACACTCTCTGTGGACCTGTGTTTCCTATGCGGCTGAGCATATTCCCATGGGGGAGGAAAGGGATGGGTTCCTAGCCATCGTGCGTGACTGCAAGGATGCTATGTGTGAATCCCTTCAGTCGGGGTTGGACATGGCAGACTGTGTCAGCTGGTCCATGGCTGCGAGCGCCGTACTACGCAGGTTTGCATGGTTGCGGAAGTCGGGGGTTTGCTCCTGATGTGCAATCCCGTCTTCTGAACATGCCCTTTGATGACGTTCATTTATTTGGCAGCAAGGCTGACTAGAGCCCTGAGAGGTTGCAGACCTCCAAAGCTGCAGCAAAGTCTTTGAGCGCTGCTGTACATCAACCTCTGCCTTTTCGTCCTAGGGGACAGCAATGGAGGGGAGCTTCCTTTTGTTTCTACTCCTCCTTTGATAGATCGAGGGGAGCTGCCAGTGAAAGGGGCCACCGTAAGAGTACCGGTGGTGGAAAACAGGGTACTCGGGTTGCCAAAACCGCTCGGGCAGTTGGCTCTGCCATCTGGCAATGCCGCAGCCACGTCAGCTCAGTCATGAGGCCATGTCCCATGGTTCGCCAGTTGGGGGCAGACTTGCGCAGCATCTTGGAGAATGGCATGCCATTACTTCGGATGTGTGGGTTCTGGATATCATAGCCCACGGCTACTTACTGCCTTCCCTTCCTTCAGCGGCCTCACAACAATCCACCTGGGAAGCGCTCTTTGAAGCGTCCGGATCCGCTCCTTGTGCAGGAAATCCTATCCCTGCTGGAGAAAGGCGCCATAGAAGTGGTGCCTCTAGCGGAGAGGAACAAGGGAGTATTCCCCTTGTTATTTTATCGCAAGGAAAGACTGGGGATTGAGACCCATCATGGACTTGCGTTGGTTGAACAAGCTTCCCAGGAAAGACAAGTTCAAGATGGTCACTCTTTCTCAAGTCCTCCAGGCCCTTCAACTTCAGGATTAGTTGTCTCTGGACCTCAAGGAGGCTTACTTTCATGTGCCGATTCATCCCAAGCACAGGAAGTACCTGAGGTTCGCGGCTGGTGACTCGCACTTTCAGTTGCGGGTCCTGCCGTTCGGATTGACCTCCGCCCCGAGGGTCTTCACGAAGCTGATGGTGGAGGTGGCAGCGCACCTCATGAGAGGGGGGGGATTCACGTCTACACCTACCTGGACGATTGGTTGATCAGGGCGCGTTCTCCCGAGCAAACCCTGGATCATCTGTCCGATCTCGGTCGCCCACGATCTTCTATGGTGGGCCGACAAAGGGAATCTGATGAAGGGGGCACCGTTTTGGCAACCATGGCTGGAGGTGACGATCGTGATGGATGCCTCCCTCACAGGATGGGCTGCTCATGCCAACGAGTTGACAGCCAGCGGCCATTGGTCTCCATCGGAGTCCAGATTTCACATCAATCTGTTAGAGCTGAAAGCCATCAGGCTGGCCCTGAAGGCTTTTCTGTCGTCGTTGCGGGGGAAGACTGTCCTGATTATGACGGACAACACAGTGGCCATGCATTACCTCAACAAAAAAGGGGGCCAGGGTCACTCCCGTTGTGCAGGGAAGTGGTGCAGCTCTGATTCTGGGCCATCCTACAGGAAATCTTGATCTCGGCAGTTCATCTGGCCAGAGACGAAAATGCGGCGGCCGACACTCTGAGCAGGTAGAGCACCGTCTCCCACGAGTGGGAGTTGGCTCAGGAAGTCCTTTTGGAGATCTTCCACCTTTGGGGAACCCCACCAGTGGATCTCTTCGCCACCAGTGTGAACCGGAAGTGCGAGAGATTCTGCTCGCGGGAATTTCCACCAAGAGGTGCCTTAGGGGACGCGTTTGTAGTGGAGTGGTCCTTCCCATTGCTGAACGTGTTTCCTCCAGTCCCCGTCATTCCTTAGGTGTTGCGGAGGTTTGGTTCCCGAATGATCCTCATTGCTCCGGATTGGGCCAGGAGATCGTGGTACCTGGACCTTCTCGACATGTCCATCTGCCCTCCACGCCATCTTCCCTACCGAGACGATCTGCTCTCATGGGACGAGAGAGTCTTTAGTGCAGTTGAGCACAAGATCTAAAGACGTTGGGCATAACTGCACTAAAGACTTTCTGCCAACAAAGATTGCCGATTGAATATGTTAATTGTATCCACCATTATTAACTTTATGCCCTGATGACGACCTAGATAGGTTGAAACACGTGTTGGCGAGGCGAAAACAAATGTCTTCTTTTTGAATGCATATCTAGCACATATGTAAAGTGTGGCCAAGTTCATCTTATGTATGATTTATTGATTACCAAAACGTGGTTCTTCACCCTTTTCTTTGGTTCAATATTGTAATCTATGCAAATAATACCTTTTCCTTTATGTTGAATTTGAAATCCAGGAACCTTACTCTCTAAACACTTACCAGGCGTCTCTCATATTTACTTATTCCTAAACCTCAAACTCTATCAAACTAATGCCACCTAGATGAGGTATATGTACGTTTGAGCGCAGTCTGTGAGGTTAGCATTGTCTCAAGCTCGTCTGAAGAGTGTTCTTACTTTAGGATTTCACAGTTTCTGAAAGGACTGTCTAATGTGTTTCCACGTCCCCTTTCCAGGTGCCAGGTTGGTATTTAAATTTGGTTTTAAAGTTCCTGATGGGAGCTCCGTTTGAGCCCTTATACTCTTATCCGCTGAAACTGTTGTCTTTTAAAACTGTGTTTTTAGTTGCAGTTACTTCCGCACGCAGAGTGAGTGAATTGCAGGCACTTTCTGCCAAGCCACCCTTTACTGTTTTCCACAAGGACAGGGTTGTCCTGCAGGTGCAACCTTCTTTTCTTCCGAAGGTTGTGTCTGAATTTCATTTGAGCCAGAAGGTGGTTCTTCCAGCTTTTTATCCTCCTCCACATCCTGGTAAGGAAGAGGAGAGGCTCCATAGGTTGGATCCTAGGAGAGCTTTGAGCTTTTATCTTTCACGGATGTCCCGGGTCAGAGTGGACAATCAGCTCTTTGTAGGTTATGCTGGATACTGCTTCGGTCAGGCTGTTTCCAAACAGACCTTTGTCCAGATGGATTGTTTTTACTATCTCTCAATGCTACCGTTTGGCGGGGCGGGACCCTCCGGTAGGCTTACGGGCTCACTCTACTAGTGGTGTGGCTGCCTCCACTGCTCTACAAAGGGGTGTTCCTATTTGCAATATTTGTGAAGCAGCCACATGGGCCTCTCTCTATACTTTTGTTAAACACTATTCCCTAGATTCCATCCATGGGCAGGATTTGGCCTTTGGTAAGGCAGTCCTCTATTCAGCTATTTGATTGGGAACTCTAAATTTCACATTCTAAATTTTTTCCCTCCTCCATAAGTGTGATACTGCTTTGGGAGCCTGTAATAGATGTGGAATATGTCGGAGGACACAATCCCTTCGAAGAATAAGTTACTTATCAAACTGGTAACGTTCTTTCGATGGGATGTTCCTCTGACATATTCCACTTCGCCCTCCCAGCCTGCCCCTCTGGAGAATTTCCTCTGTGATTGCAGCTTCCATTCCGCAAGGCTGTAGGCTGTTATACTGGCAGGAGACTGGTGTCACACGTTCTGAGGGGAAAAAACTAAACTGAGGCAACGGACGCCTTGCGTCCTATATATAACATCCAGTGACGTCAACCCTCGACGGAGGCCCTCGAGGGACATGGGATCGAAGACATTGACGCAAGATGCCCACTGCTGAAAAGTTTCCGAAGTGCACAGCTGTGGGACACAACTGTCATAAATGTGGAATACGTCGGAGGAACATCTCATCGAAAGAACGTTACCAGTTTGGTAAGTAACTTGTTCATCTACAACAAACATCCTTATATTTGCCGTTCATATCTTTGGGATTAGCGCTCGAAGCACAGTTTATGTGCTCCTTCACATTTTTTTCTGATGCTCCTACCACTAATTGGTAACTTCCTCTGGCTGAGCTCTCATCCCTGTAAGTGGCTCCAGGCACAGACTGCGTCTGGAAACTTCAACTAGCCAGCAGAGAGTTGCTGAAGCAGCTCCATCTATGCCCAATCATGAGAGAATGAAGCCACCTAGTGCCATAGGAGAGAGTTGAGTGTGTGGGTCTGTTCTCTCTCTCTCTCGCACGTGCACTTTGTGGTATTAGAATCACAATCTGTTTGTAAGTCTGGAACTAGTGGTTGATCTATCTATGAAACTAGGTGTATTCATGGGCAAATCTGTAGCCAAATAGATTTTTGACATGCATTTACCTTCCACAGTGCACCTCTGGGTAGACGTCATCTTCAAATTGTTTTGTCCTCCCCTCTATCGTTCAGTCATGGAGAGAGAAGCAGGGGAAAGCCGTGACAATGACACTGAGCAAGTTATACCAAAGTTGATAACATTTATGTTGAATACATGGTACTAGTGTTTTATTTTAATTTATTTGGAACTCATGGCGAAGACTTCATTCAGCTTTTGCCCAGTGAAACAGTCAACTTTTGAGTATTTCATGGAGGGGCACTGTGGAACTCCTTGGCCCCTTAGAAACCAACTGCCTGATAGAGCCCCGTAGGTAGTATATGGGGATACCCCATAGTCTCTCAGCCTCCCCTTGATGGCTCAATCACATATATGGCATGCCAAAAACAACCCCAGAGATAGAACATACCAAGTACAGTGTTTAAGGGACCAAAGCTGCCCAGCCGGCTCACTTGGCAAGACTGTTTGATGACCAGGACTCTGCAGGGACAGCATTACAGCTCCAGATTGGAATACGTACTGGTGCTTGCAGCAGATGGTCTCTCGCAAAGGGAGGGGATTCACACAATGCTTACCTGTACAACGTGAAACGAGTCAATACAGCCATGGAACAATGGGCCACCCGGCCATCAAAATAGCTTAGCATGCCTTGGAGATGGCAGTGCGGGGGAGGGGGCGTGGCTAGCCAACCACTGTGCTGGAAGTTGTCTCTGTGAGCTCCGAAGCCAAAGCCCACACCGCATGCCCCTAAAACACCCAAATGTGGCTGATTTTACCCTAACAAGTGCTCTGAGCCTGGAGCAAATTGGGGCATGAGCGGCGGAGATAGAGCCACAACGAGTTCCTGCCGGCCCTATCCCAAGATGGCAAGCGCTCTACCAGCGTAGCAGCAACAACCCAGTGCGGCCCGCACTTGTCTGGTCCCTGATGTAGCCTGCAATCCCTGTCAAGCGGAAGACGGCAACCGAAGTAGGCGACTGCCCTGTCTCCACCCTTCGGACTTGTGACAACCGCGGATTGTGCAGTAAGAAGTCCCGCAGACTGGGGGGTGGGGAGCAGTGGCACAAAGCCCCACTGGCACTCGCGAGCTGACCTGGCTGGGCATGGAGGGAGATAAACCTGGGAATTTGGAAACGTAGAGCCATTTTCCGTAGTTGTAGGGGAAGGGCGTTCCAAGCCTTGGCCCCTTGAACATGGAACGAGCGTCCAAGGCCTCGGGTTCTAATTACCCGATGAGATTTTAATAGGAAGCCTTTAGCTGATCGAAGGTTTTTCTTAGGTTGATAAAGTTTAACCTTATCCTTCAGATATGCTGGGGCGTTACCAAAAATACAATTATGGTATGTTGCTAACAACTTAAACTGAATTCTAGCTGTCACTGGAAGCCAGTGTAACTTTTTCCTAGCTGTGGTCGTGGGCTCTGATCTTTTCATCTGAAAGATGATGCGTATGGCTGCGTTTTGAATTTTTTGCAGCTGTTGGATTTCGGCTTTATTTGCACCTCCTAAAAGTCCATTGCAGTAATCGATGCGTGGGAGGGTCACAGCTCTCACAAGTTTGGTACGGTTTTCCACTGAGATCAGTGGTGCTACCTGCCTAAGAACTTTGAGGTGGTAGTTAGTGCTGGTAGTAATAGCAGTTGCATGGGCTTCGCAATCTAAGTTGAGAAGCAAGTGGAGGAGACACACACCCTTGTGCGAGCAGGGGCATGAACAAGATGAGATGGCACGCATGATAACGGTACTTGAATAACATATGGAATGGGTTTCTAATAAGCAAGAGGACTCTGAAAACAGGTCCAGAAGGAATAACATCAGGCTCCGGGGATACCCCTGTCCGGAGGAAGAAATGGAAGCTCTAATGAGGAAGGACAATGCCTCTGGGCAGCGAGTGCCTCACCGCAGAAAGAACTGTAGACCTGTCCACCTCGCACAGCTAGAATGAATGGCTGATGACCGGGGTGTCCTTCCATGAAAATGGGAGGGTGTGGGCCGCAAAAGGTGGACGACACCTGAGAAGGAATAGGATCTAAGTTTAGGGGTCGGGGGGGGGAGGCCTCTCTCACTGGACTGAATTGGTAATGTTATGTATGTGGGGGATGGGAGTTGGTGGGATCTCTGCACCCAGGATGTTGCCCATTGTTCCCAGGGACCTTTTTTCAGTCCTGGTTGGAATGCAACATTACATGTTGCTTAAAGGAAAGGGGATTGGGGTTGTTACAGGGGAGGTTGTAGTGGGGTTTAACTGTTTTGGCTGTTTGGCTTGGTACCCAAGAGGCACAGGGTCTGCTAGAATGATGGGAGGGCAACACTGGGATCCGTAATCATTTGAAGATGGTTAAAATTAAAATGGTTACTCTGAATGTCCAGGGTTTGAATTCTCAGATGAAGCGCCGTTCTATATTATGACGCCTGGTGGAACTTGGGGCAGTGGTGGCTTTCATACAGGAAACGCATCTGCTTCCACAGGACGAGGTAAGGGGAGGATGAGACACAAGGGGTTTCCTCAGAGCTTTTTTGCATCAAGTGGAACCACGAAGAGACGGGTGGGAATATTGTTAAGTGCCACGTTGGGATTTCAGAAGCAATTTGTAGCTCAGGACCCTGACGGTAGGTTTTTAGTACTGAAGGGCATGTTGGGGGAGCAGAAATTCACATTTATTACGGTGTATGCTCCCAGTGAGGGGCAGGATTGTTTTTTGGCCATGGTACTCCAGAGGGTTGGAAGTTGGTGCGAGGGTTATCGAAACATGGAGGTTTTTACATCAGACGGATAGGGACCACACCTATTACTCATCGTCACACAAAGGTTTCTTGGGAACAGATATGGTCTTAGTATCCGCAGAACTGATACCACAAGATTATCTCGATTGATATTGGGGTCCGCTATCTCACAGATCACGTGCCGTGGTCCTGCAGGTGGAAGTACCCGGTCTGGAAGTGAGTAGGAAGAAAAGATGGAGACTGAATGAACTGACTCTTAGAGACACAGCACTCAGGGCGCATATGGAGATGGCAATTGCTAATTATTTTTGAGAAAATGACACAGGGATGTGGATTGGCGAATGGTATGGGACGCAGGCAAGGCATTAATCAGGGGGGAACATATAGGGCAAACGTCGGCTTACCTGAGAGCTGGGGAGCTACAATGGACAGCTTTAGAACAAAGGTGAAGGACGCTGAGCTATACACAAAACCTGCAATCGGTGAAACCGTTACAGGCAATACAGAAAATCGGAGCACAGTTGGAGACCCATAGGACAGATCGCTCAGCACAAATGTTGCCCAACACAAAGCAGAGTTATATCCATGGGGGCGGCTGATAGTTTTCTGGCAGCAAATCTCAGGAAACAGAGCACGGAATTATATAATACAACTGAGGGATGGGGCTGGTTTGCTGAAAAATAAGGAGGATAAATTCAAGATCGTGGAACAGTTCCATGCAGAGGTTTTGTCACAGGAGTGTAAATGTCTGGTCCGGCAAGCTGACTTTCTGCTGAAGCTTCAGCTCCCGCAGCTGTCAGACAGGGCGAACTTGGAGGTACTTATGTAAGGAACTCATGGTGGCAACAGTAAAGACAGACACAATTGATAACAGTTCAAGGTTGTTTATTAAACTATATATGCAGGTTGGAAAAATGACTAATCTTATCCTAAACCTAAGATGGGAGCAAGCTACGAACATCAAATAATAATAAGGCAGTCCTAGTGGCATCTTGTCAAAATAAAAGGGCCTATACTAAAATAACCTATTGCCAGTTTTTACAACTAAATACAAAATACATTGGGATAATGTTCACAAGAACGAAAAGTGTTCACAAATGATAAATCGGGATGTGGTAGCCGGGGTTCTCCCTTCCCCATGTTTTGAGCAGAGGACAACCCGGGACACCAGAGTACAGCACATGATCGAGCTTTCCCAGCACGAGACGATAGTTCCGCTATCAGGACCTTTGGTGGTTAAGTATCTTTTCTACAAAATGTCTCTTTCCTCTGAGGACCTGATGTGCTTAAAATAACAAATTCAAAGTTCTGTTCCGTTTGCATGTTGGGTGATGACTTCTCACCCCTGGATCCCCCTCTTCCGGGCTCAGATCCACAAAAAGGTCCTAGTGATATGAGGACCTTCGGTGGTTAAATCTCTTGCTTCCGAGGGCCTGATATGTTCATAATTATAAAAGCTAGTGCCTTTCTGATTGTACTTGGGTGAGGATTCTTCATCCCTTGGGTCCGCCTCTTCCGGGCTCAGAACCCTCTCGAATCTCAGCCTCACTCCGTTTGGTTCACTCTGGCTTGTATTCAAATGATTTCTCTGTTGCAATCACTTGTCGATGGGGTGATGGTTTTTCAACCCCTGGATCCCCCTCTTCCGGGCTCAGACCCTTCTCGAATGTTTGCCTCCTTCTGTCGGGTTCCCTACGGCTTTTCCTCAAAACAGTCTCCCCTGTGGCAGTCACACGTCTTAGTGTCTTTTTAAACAGTTCACTGTGGACATCCCTCTGTCGGGTTCACTCTTGACAATCGCACAATTCTTTCTCTTTTCTCAGTATGCAATTTTCATCTCCCTTAGCTTTTCAATTGTGTGCAGGTCAAATACTTTAGTCTGTACAGGGGTTTTTGCTAGACCCCTTTATGTACACTTTGACCTTTTCCTTGCAGCTCCCCTAAGGCCTTCTGGTATCAGTAGTTTCGACAAAACGTGGGATCAACCAGTCTCTCTCGGTTGAGCACCCACGTGGTGCCGGACACCTCTGCAGCTGGTTTTCCCTTAATGTTAACAGTTCTTTGATTTCCCTTTAATTTTGCCAGTTTAACACTTTCGTTCAAGACAGTTCGGTTTCTTATCGGCTCTCACCTCGACTCACCGGCTGTGATGAACTGCTTGGCTTTTCATTTTTATGGAGTCAAGGACGGCACCACAGTAGCAAGCGTCTCTCCCAGCAGAGGAGGGCTCCATGTACCATTGACATCTGCTGCAACACACGCTGGCTAATGTTTGTGGTCTTGTGATTCCTTTCGCGGGTCTGCGTCGGAAAGGGCAAGGCGGCTTCTCTCCTTGTCACCCTTTGAGCAAGTGTTTTCTGATTTCAGTGGTCAGGATTTGAGCATGTAACCAGGGAAAAGATAGTGTCATGATCACTGCCCCAAACACACAAACCCTGCGCCCCCAGGTGACGGAGGCAAGGAGAAATGCCATACTTAATTGTCCCTTTGGGACAATCAAGCACAGGGGACCCAGCTGGACTCAGTCCTGGTGCCTTTGGCGCCAGGCTCATGAACAAATATGAGCAGAGACATTATTTTGGTGTAAAGTACTTTATTACATTCACAGGAACTATTCAAATGCATTCAGTCCGGGCGTGGCTGCTGAAGAACTGAGTAGTATGTGCAGCATCATTTGGGAGTGGCAGGGTGTGGCCGGAAAGCCAATGCTAAGGGGGTGTGGCCGGGGCTAGGTTATATAAGCCCTCCCAGCCTTCATGCTAGCGCTTCGTGTTATTCTGCTTGAAGGCAGCGTAACCCTCACCACCACTTGGGTGCAGATTCACCTTGGAATCCAGCTGCAGTGATTCAACTTACCTGGAATCTGTTCGCTTCTGCAACCTCGCTACTTACCTGGGAACTTGTTTCACCGGCAGCACTGCTACTCACCTTGGGACCAGTTCTCGCCTGCAAACACCTCTGTAGTGCCGGGCACTCACCTTCCATCTCCGGACCTCCCGGAAAACGAATCCTGGCCGCGACACTGCAGCTCCCCGCTTAGCTCATCCATGGACAGCACCTGCAAGGAGAAACAGACAAAGGTTAGACTTTACCGAAAACCTTCAGTTTATGGTCGCGCTCATTGCAAACCTCGCGCTTACCCTTAAACCAGCTCTCACCTGTGGTTGGAAAGTTGCGGATCCTTTTTTTCTTCATTCTGGCTGCATATCAAGCTCCAAAATCACTGCTGGGCCGCACTTTCGCCTGTGGAGAGAAAGCAGTGAAGAGACATTGTTAAAACGTGCAGATCATAATGTGTTGAGGATAATACTATAATATTTTCAAGCGAGAAAAGACTTTACAAAAACGAAAGACACTTACCATTACCAAGTGGCATCATCGCGACTGGACTACCAATTCAGTGGCCAGTGAAGTAACTCCGCCCCATATACAACACGCCCCTGCTGGAAGAAGCAGGACGGAGAGCTCATCCATTAATAGCAGGTGAGCCTATGAGACGGTGCATGCTCACATAAACCACGCTGTGGGAAGAAGGGCTCGAGGGACACCATAGAAATAGACAGGCGGTTTCACGTACTCTCATACCCACGCAGGAGCAGTTCCGCCGACAGCAGCATATCTGCAGTAGGGGAGGCCTGACCAGGGTGTTCCAAATCCAGGGAGAGCTGCAACCGTGCCCCGATGCCCCTGCAGAGACCAGGTGAGCGTAACAGATTGTTCATAAGTTTGTACGTGGGCTATTGCCCGACATTCAGTCTCAAATCACAGCCTCCGAAAGTGCATGGCAGACTAAGTCACAATCTGAAATATTACATGTGGCCCAGTATAATGAGAATAGGGTGAACAATGAGAAGGAGAAGATTGAAAAGAAAAAGGTTGACTTAAAAACTAGGGTGCTTTTGCAACAAATTGCAAGACACGTGGAGGGAATACTCAACAGACGACAGTTTACCCCACAAACGGGGACTGTAAATATAAACCAATGTGCATATTGTAAGCTGGAGGGCCACTGGAGGACACAATGCCCGATCCTCCAGCAAAAAGCAAATGGAATGCCCAATAGAAGGTTGAGGGCACGTAACAATGGCATGCAAGGACCGAATAGAAATTAGTTTTCCCAAAACCAGCAACATAACAATGCAGGGAGCCGAGATGGGCAACAGAACACTAGAAGCACAAATGTTTTTGACAGTGTTACACACCCGTATTTTTCTGAAGACTTTACATCCGACGACATTCTGTTTCGCTAGGACAGCCTGAAGCAGGGTCTGGAACCTACTCCTATCCCCGTAGACCAAAAAGGACCCTACATAGAAATGAAGGTCGGAGATAGGGTGTACACTTTTCTGGTGGACACAGGAGCTCAGAAATGCTCTATTAACCATGCAAAGGTTCCAGATGTTCCCCTGTGAGGCCAACAACTCGTATCTGTAGAGTTCTCTGGTACCCCAGTAGTAAGCCCAGTCTCTACGCTGGTACCAATTTCTTTAGGATCTTTGACTGCCTCATGTTCATTTTTATTGTCAACCAACTGCGGTGAAAATCTGCTGGGATTGAATTTATTGAAATGACACAGTGATTTACTGCTCTCCAGATGGAGTGTACTTGATCATTTCTCCCCAGCAGAATTCCACCTCCCAATTCATGGCTTTGCCTTTACCCAGTGAGTTGCACCAAGTACCGACACACATTTATGGGCGGCGAACGACAATGATGTTGAAATTTTAGATGTTGAACCAGTACGCATTGTTTTAAAAACTGGTTTTACATTGCCTTGCATTCCACAGTATAAAGTTTCTGTTGATTGCGAACAAGCACTTAAAAGTATCCTCTCTGATTTAATACATTGAGGTGTGCTGGAAGAGATCTCTGGTAGCACATGCAATAGCCCTATTTTGACTGTTTATAAGAAATGTGAGAATGCTTTACCCTACTGTTTTGTTATTGATCTTCGAGCGATTAACAAGGTAGTAGCACCACAGTTTCCCATTATTCCCGATATCACCACAATTCTGACTCCGATTCCTGTTACGGCAACGCATTTCTCAGTCATTTCTTAGCATCCCCTTTCACCCAGTACAATAGTGGCTTGTTTTGTTCCTCTCCCTCCTTTGTTTCCTCCCCCCCCTTCCTCACCTCTTGTTAATCTCCGGCTCTACCAGAAATGTCATCAGGCCCAGTACGGTAGTCGCTTGTCTTTCCCATTTCCTTCCTATCTGTGTTGTAGCTCTTGCACTATCTGAAATGTCGTCAGGAAGAGTATGATAGTTAATTTCACATTCTTGTTGTTCATGGCCTGTAAGAATGTCGTATTTTCCCTTGTTACCTCCCTTGCCATGAAGCGCTTTGAAACACATTGTGTATAGGTGCTATATAAATAAACATATCAGATAGGTACTTGTTTGGGTTTTCCCTAGGGGGACGCTTCTTTACATTCACACGAATACCACAAGGATACACAGAGTCCTAGCATTTACAGTAGGGTCCCTAAGGAACAACTGAATATGCTGGAATTACCTCCTTCATGCACTCTCATGCAATGCATTGATGACTTACTTATTGCTGCCTATTCAGAAAGTGCCTGCAAGGAGGGTACTATTTTGTTATTAAAGCATTTAGCTGGTAATGGTCATAAAGCCTCTTTGAAGAGATTCCAGTATTGTCAACAGGAGGTCGCCTATTTAGGCTCTCCTGTCGAAGGAGGGTATGCGCCTTGAACCTGAATGAATACAAAGCATCTCTGATATGGCAATACCAAATACACAGAAAGAAGTTAGGCTTTTATCGGAATGGCTTCCTATTGCAGACAATGGATTCCAAATGTTTCACTTTTGATTAAACCTTTATTGACATTGAAGAATGTAACGTTACCTCTACCGTGGGATACAAATTGTCAAACTGCTTTTGATCTGCTCAAAACTGTGCTATGTTCCACGCCAGTATTGGGCACACCAAACTATAGTAACGAGTTTGTGTTTGTTCATTAGATGGACGGGTGTGCTGTGTCTGTTTTGACACAGGAACATGGAGGAAGGAACAGGCTATGCAGCTATTTTTCCTCCATGTTAAACTCTGTTGCAGGCACTTTGCCAAAATGTCTGAAAGCTGCAGCAGCTGCTGCTGCCCCCGCCTCAGTGGAACAGAGTGAAGGAATGGTTTTGGGTCACTCCTTAACTGTGATGGTGCCTCACTCAGTAGATGTACTACTGAATAGAAAGCAGACTCAGCATCTCACATCTGCCCGGCTCACGATATACAAGCTTATTCTATTTGCACCCCACATCAAAATTAAGAGATGCTGTTCTTTGAATACGGTCAAACTTTTACCTCCTCTAAACAAGGACAGTACTAATGACATGACCCACGATTGTCTTTGTCACTGAACAAGACACCAAAGGGAGAATTGACTTGAGTGACACACCCTTGCCATCCCCGGATAGGGAAATATTTTGTGATGGTTCATGTTTCAAACTCCCAGACGGCACTTCTACCGCCGCCTATGCAATGACCACCTTAGACACAATTATTGAAAGCAGAATAATTTCTCACAACTCTGCACAGGCTGCAGAGATAAATGCGTTGACTAGAGCCTGTGATATATGGCAGGGGCTTGGAGTGAATATTCATACTGACTGTCAGTACGCCTTTGGTGTAGCTCACAACCTTGGAGTATGGGCAGAGAGAGAATGTTTAACATCTCATGCTTCTAAGATTCAACATGGCCCTTTAATAGTGCAACTGATATCAGCATTGGCTCTGCCTAAACAATTAGCCTTAATAAAATGTGCAGCACACCAGGGGGTGACTGACGATACATTTGCAGACAAAATAGCCAAACAAAGTTCCTCAGACTCGCAATCAAGACTGTATGTGTTGGACTCTGCTAGGTGGGTTGCTGAGACTGGGATGATGGAAGAAAGCATTGGTAGCGTGAAAGAAATTCAGGCCGAAGCCACAGCCAATGAAATTGAAAAATTGTGTTCTGACCCGGCAGAGTTGGATAGTGAGGGTTGTTGGGTTGATCATGAGAAGCAGTGATGGATGCTGCCCAACGCTTATGTAACAGCTGTAGTTAATATGGCACATTGGCCAGCTCACATTGGTGCCAAAGGTATTTGTAAACATCTGGACCCAGTATGGAATAATGACAACATTCCCAAGATTGCAGAATGACTAGTTCAGAACTGTAAGATCTGTCAATCACACATCATTGGAAAAGGAACACCAGCACCCAAGGGTAGTGTTGGACCTCGCTCCATGCCGTTTGAAGTGATTCACTTTGACTTCATTGAGATGGAGCGATGCCAAAATGACAAATGTGTTAGTAGTGATATGTGCATTCAGCAAATGGGTTGAGGCTTTCCCTTTTAAAGGATAATACTGCTAAAAGAATACTTTCCTAGATTTGGGTTACCTAGAGTAATATGGTCTGACAATGGGCCTCATTTTATTGCCTCTGTCATACTACAGGTATGTGAGGGGTTACAGATTAAGAAGCATTTCCATTCCGCCAGGCACCCACAAATTGGCTTAATTGAACGCCATAACTGCACCCTTAAGAACAAGCTAGCGAAGGTGTGTACACACAGCAAACTGAAATGGCTCGATGCCCTACCATTAGCTTTATCTATGAGAACCACTGCCCAGGCACGAAATAGGCTACGAAATAGTGATGTGGTAACCTGCTAATGTTTGGAATGCATCCAGACCTAAGAAACTGTCAGATATCGAGTATCCATTATTGTCTGATTACTGTGATCATTCAACTCAAAATCTGTGTTTGATTCACCAACAGGTTCGTACAGCATTGCCTGATAAATAAGTGGGTCCTGGTCACCGCATTCGACCTCGTGACTACGTCCTCATAAAGGACTTTGAGCGGAAGTCGAGTCTTGCTGCTCGCTGGAAAGGTCCCTATCTGGTGCTACTGGCTGCTCAGATGGCTGTCCGAGTTGAGGGGACGAAGCACTGGATTCATGCAGCACACCTAAAGCGAGTGCCTTTGCCCTATGTCAAATGGGAGAAGGGGGAGGGCAAAGAGCTTGAAACCAAGTGTGTGCCTTTCAGTGACGGCACAACCTCTGGTCCAGAGCCTAAGCAGCCTGATTGCTCAACCCTTTCACCACTTTCTTCGGATGTTGATCCTTTGTTCACAGATCACTCTGTGCCTGGAGTGACCAGGTACAGTCTTCGACTACGGAATTAGCTAGAGGATGACATTTTGTAGTTCGGAAAGTGTGGTAAGAATACTGCACCCACAAGAAACCAACGATTGTTCCCTGTATTCCCCCAAAGAGGCGGAAACGTTTGTTTTGGAGCAAGAGAGGGGCTGGGATTTGACTACAAGCAAGATTGGCCACATGGTCTGGTGCCACACACGGATGAACTTCTAGAGCATGTTTCAGTGAGGCTTCTTAACGGACACTGAAAGACTATGCCTCTGTTTGGGGCAAGCAGAAACTAGGTCCTGGAGAATATCACTGAAGAGACCAGGTCTAAAGGATTTATGTTCAATTAGGGACAAGTGGGTGATAATATCTATAATAGCGTGTATTACACTCCTATTGATACATGTGTTGTGGTTTCTGGAAAACTCTCACCCCTTAACTCACTGTTGCCCACAGTGAGCTCAACTACCCTGTCTCCTTTTCATGTGCACTCCCATACCCTTCAGCCCCTTGATCTTGAGCACTGAGAGGGGTATCTCAATAAAACCCTCATAGGAATAATGAATGCTACTCATGCGATCCTAATCAGGACCAATTGTTGGTTATGTTCTCACCTTCCCCGCATGGTGAGAAAGGTTTAGGGTGGTACATAGACCCTCTCCCACTATCAACTGCTTGTTATGCTTCTTTTAGGGCTCTGTTTTTTTAGTAAATGGAATGATAGCACCATTGGTAACTTTGATGGGACCAATGCCAACACTGCATCTACCAAACTTTAAAAAAAAAAAAACTCTAGGCCATATCAAACAATATTTCGAATGTCACCAGTAGGAAATACGGAAGCAACTGCCCCAACGTAAACCATCAACAATAATACTGACACGGTACCATTTTGTTTAAGTAAAAATGGTTCTCGATACATGGGTACATATGATAACTGTATGCCCACTGTAGTTTTGGTGAATGAAACAAGGACTTTGTACATTGGGGGATCCATTTACTTTGTCTGTGGGAAACAAGCGTATCCATGGCTGCCCAAAGATTGGAAGGAAACCTGTCAACTAGGGATACTATTGCCAGGGGGTTACTTAACTACAACTGCAGAAATAATAAAACATCACCCTAGCAGGGGGATTGATGACGACACACCTCTGCAAATCTTAGGGGATGTGGCAAAAGCAATGGTTCCCTTCTGGGCCAAGTGATCAACTCTCGAGATATCAGAAAGTTGGCCTTAGTATTGGAGAAAACAATGAGACCACCGATATATATTTCAATATGACACTGTAGCAGAGGGCTATTAGATTGGTGGCCCTTCAGAATAGGATGGTCCTAGATGTCATGTTAGCGCAGCGCGGAGGGTTTTGCAAAATGGTCGGGTCAGACTGTTGCGTGTACATACCTGACTCCTCCCCTACTGTTTCAGGCTATCAAAAGGTTACACACACTGGGATCCGAAATTCATGTTGATGAGGGTACCTGGGACATTGAGACCTGGGCTTAGAATCTGTTTACAGCCTGGGGCTGGAAAATATTCTTTGCACTTGCAATATTGGTTGGGGTTGTTTTGTTGATGCTGCATACAATGTCTACCAGTTTTAGGTTCAATGCTGTGTAACTGTTGTTCTAGGGCTCTGGGAAAACTACAACCTGAACCTTGTCCTCCTGTTAATGTGACGAATGCACTGAACATGCAAGATATGGAGATCAGACAATTTATGGCTATTGATATAGATGATTATGGTAATGTTTGACTTAAATGTGTTAGCTTAGGCTAAAAGTAGGGTTTGTGAAACGGTATCCATTTTATATGTTATATTAGTCTATGCTACCACTTTCTTTGCTCACTCTCACGCTCCATTTTAATACATTAGGTCCCATTTCTATGGTACTCCCATTCACCAGCCTGAATAGTCACAACCCGAAATGCTGAGCTATTGTGAATACATAACCTTTGGAAAGAATTCACTAGCTCAGAGTTTTCTGCAGGATGAACCTTTGAACAACCTTGTACAGCCAGACATGGTAAACCGGAGTTAACAAAGTTAACAGAGTTTAACTGGAGTTAACATGGCTTCCCACCGCCCCCCCATCTCTCATAAACATTCCAGATGTATGCACCAATAATTAACAGAGCTGACATACTGTGTACATTCCCGGAAGGAAGAATTTAAACAAACTGCCGGTGAGACGTACCGATTTTAAATTAAAGCAAACATAAGATAAGATACCGACAGTGTCTCCTTGTGCTAGTCAGTGTGAACCTTGTAACCAATTAATCTGTGTAAACATGACGTACATTAGACATGTAGGCATTTCAGAGAAAAATGTATACGTTGCAGGCAAATCATAAACTGTCTGGAATTTGACATCATAAGCACCTAGAAACTGTATATAAAGATCTGTAATTCATGATGTAGCTGCTCAACTTCTCTATGACTGTGCATGGACATAGCTGAACTTGAGACCACTCTGAAGCAAGAATAAAACTTTTGTTATATATTAATTTTTGTGACTGGTGTTCTTTGTTTTAATTGCAGTAACTCGGATTTGAGACTTGCTGGATCCCCCTTTCCAGGCTCAAACCCTTCTCGAATGTTTGCCTCCCTCTGTCGGGTTCACTACGGCTTTTCCTCAAAACAATCTCCCCTGTGGCAGTCACAAGTCGTAGTGTCTTTTTAAACAGTTCACTGTGGACATCCCCTTTGACCTTTTCATTGTGGCTCTCCTAAGGGATTCTGGTATCGGTAGTTTAGACAAATGTGGGGTCAACCAGAGTCTCTCATTTGAGCACCCTCATGGTGCCGGACACCTCTGTAGCTGGTTTTCCCTTAATTTTAACAATTCTTTGATTTCCCTTTAATTTTGCCAGTTTAACACTTTTGTTTAAGACAGTTTGGTTTCTTATAGGCTCTACCCTCGACTCACCGGTTGTGATGAACCGTTTGGCTTTTCATGTCTCTGGAGTCAAGGATGGTACCACAGTAGCTGCAACACACGCTGGCTATTGTTTGCGGTCTTATGATTCCTTTTGCGTGTCTGGGTCAGAAATGGCAAGGTCGCTTCTTTCCTTGTCACCCTTTCAGTTCTGTACGCTTTTCTCCTCCTCTTGAACTGCCGTGCTTGGATAGCTGTCTCGCAGTGCAGTCTGCCTTGCTCTCGTGCTCCATCTTTTAATCCCTGTGGGGAAGGTAAAGGGCCGTCGGGTGTGTGAGATTCTGTTCAATTGCCTCACTTTGCCTGACCCTTGTATTGGGACCTGTCAGGTAAACGGTTTTGCTGTTAGTCCGTTGTCTTTTGTGATATGCAAAAGAGTTTGTCAGAAAAGGGGGGGTGGAGTTTGTGAGTATCCTGTGTGTTAGGATGGGTAAAAAGATGTTGTGAGGAATTATATTCTTTGTCCTAGGAGTTTTGATCAATTCAAAAAGGTGAAATGAATGGGGGGATGGTGTTTGGTTAAATCAGACTGGGAATTCGTAAAAATAATAATCGGAGGGACAGGGAGAAGAATTACTGGGTGTATCTGGGTATGCAACAGAAAATGTTTTTTCCCACTGTACTGACGTTTGGGATTCCTAAAGGGCTTACCACAGGCGAAGGTTTGTTTGTTTGTGTCCTCCTCACCTTCTTCCCCGGTATAATACTGCATCTCCCTTGTTAGTCTACCCCTAGGGTTGGGATCTGAGGGGGCCAGTTCTTCCCTGGCCACCTGAATAAGGGATTCCCGGGATCTACTTGGAGAGAATACCCTCAGGTTTCTCACACCTATAACCTCAGAGGAAGTAGCCAGTGCCATTAGTTCCCTGCCAGCTAACGGAGCACCCAGTCCGAATGGGTTTAGGAATGGTTATTATGAGACATTTAGGGAGTGGCTGATAAAACCTTTAACCAGACTTTTTAACGAGATCAGGGACTATGGGATAGTGACGCAGGATAGGGGGGGGGCTTCTCCACAACATCACTTTTGCTCAAACTCGAGAAAGACACAATGGACTGCCCTATATCGCTGTTGTACGCGAACGCAAAAATGTATGGCAAAATCCTAACGGCCAGGCTGGCAGAGGTGTTGGTCAAATTGATCCATATGGACAAGGCAGGGTTTATCCTCAGAAGAGACACTCAGTATAATAAGGCAGGCGATCGATGTGATCGAGCTCAGGACTAAATCTGGGCAGCGTTTCTCTGTGGAGCCTCTAGATGCAAGGCAAGCCTTCGATAGTTTGGATTGAGGGTGCCTGGAGCATACACTGAGGGCCTTTTGGTGTGGACCAACCTTTATCCGCATGGTGTGAGCGAATTTTGAGATCCCCTCCACGCAATTTGTGGTCAATAAATCAGCTCAGGGCACAGATTCCAAACAGGTGCAGCACTCGCCAGGTACGCCCTTTGTCTCCATTGATTTTTGCCATGGTGATGGAACCTTTGGCAGCCCTGATTAGGCAACATCCGGGGACACAGGGAGTAGACAGCCAAAAGGGCACCCACAAAGTCACGTTATACACAAATGACGTGCTTCTAGTCATGAGGGACACAATGACGACACTGCCTAGAATGATGTCAGTGCCCCAAGACTTTGGGAAGATATCGGGGCTTGCTATTAATTATTCTTAATCTAAAGCCTTAAACAATACAGAGAAACCAGGGGATATTACGATTCTACAAGGGCAATTTTGGGTAAGTGGGAAGAGGATTTGGGAATAGTGATCGAAAAGAAGGATTGGAGCCAAATTTGGGAACATGCTCACAAGGCGTCTAGGTGTAAGGCAATCAAGGAGACTGCATATAAGATCTGTTCTAGGTGGTACCTGACTTCACAGCAAATACATAAAATGAATGAGCAGTTCTCACCCTTGTGTTGGCGGCAATGTGGGGAAGTAGGAAGCTTGGGACACGTGGTGGTCTTGCCTGAAGGCGTAGCCTTTTTGGAAGGAGAACTGGGGACATATTAAGGACAGAGTTGGGGTTCGCCTTCTGGAAGATCCTAAGGAGATGGGTGTAGCAGTTGAAGACCTATATTCGGCAAGTGGAGCCAGGGCGGCCTTCATTACGCACCTGCTGACAGCTGCCAGATTGAGATTAGCACATGGGTGCATACCATGGTGTGTCTGAAGTGGGTCAAGATTTGGGGGTATTCTGGCCATGGAAAGGATTTGCGCTCTGGCACGGGGTGCCTACCTGAAGTGTATGGAACCCCTTTCATGAACACCTTGCCGGGTTGGCCGAGGAGGTAGACGTGGAAGTGGCGACACCCCCACAGGTTCACTAGGGCCTTCTTCTCAATGTGTGCATAGTTCTGCTTGGCCTTTGTGAGCGCTCGACTAGCAAAAGCAATTGGGTATGTGTTTCTGTTTGAGTTGACATTCATTAGCACAGCTCCGAAGCCAACAGGGCTGGCATCGACTAATAGTTCGGTGCTATGCTTGATGTCAAAGAACACCATCTTTAGAAGGCGCTAGAGGGCCGACCGAGATGGCCGCTCCCCTGTGAGCTCCCGGCTGCCTCTGGCATGAATCCTGATTAATCGTGGCAATCCTGTGGCAAAACCACTAAATCCGCAAGAAATACTCTATCCTAGCGCAGCACCTCATCCCTGTCGAAAATTCGGAGTGAATCGGACTTGCCTTCCGTGAGAAATCCGCTGCGTAGTGCGGCCTGCACAACCACGAACTGCGGGGGCCTGGAAAACCTGACCCGCCTGTCCAAAATCCTTCGTAGACGGACAAGAGCCACCCGCAGGACCTGCTGCGGCCACCTCCAGTAGAAAGCAGCACAGGGGGAATCGCTTGGAATCGGGGCGCCGGCCCTGAGGAACGGCGCCACGGCTCTCAGCCAGCAGTAGGACAGTGGCGGAGTGAACCACCCGCAGGTGAGGGGCGGAAGGCACGCGGAGACCCACAGAAGCACGCAAAACAGGCGGGACAACGAGACTACGCTTCGCAACAAACCGGGATCGCTTTGCGGCGCCCCCGCCATTTTGGCCCATAGCGACTTGGTCTAGGTCCCTCGCACGGCACAAAGTGGCCAAATCTGATCGCCTCGACCGTGCCTTTGCTACATCCGAAAATCAGACGCTCCGACACCGTAGCCAAGTTCAAGATGGGGAAGCCGGACAAGTCCCAGAAAAGACTCCATTTTGATGCAGGCCCAGCGCCTAAAACACCCAGGCCGGAACACCGCCCAGAATCCCCGAACAATCAGTCGGAGGCAGAGCTACAGCAACAAACGGACATTAGGGAAATCCTGATGGAACTACAAGCTGGGATAGGCAGCCTGGACAGCAAGATAGACTCACTCTCGTCCAAGGTGGACCTGTTACAGCACCGGCTCGACAAACACAGCGACAGGCTCGACTCCTTCGAACAGAGAGTGTCAGATCTGGACGACGGCACATCAGCACTCACTTCCCGTGTCTCCTCGCTTGAGGGCCAAATGAAAACCGTACTTGCCAAAAACAAGGACTTGGAAGGCCGCTCCAGACGAAATAACATCAGGATAGTCGTAGTCAGAGAAAGACAACTACCAGTCAGAATGGAGGAACACATCGAAAAACTATGCATGGAGCTATTCGGTCCCGCAGTCCTGTCGCAAATGTTCGTAGTGGAAAGAGCCCACAGAATCCCTGCAACAAGACCTGCTCTGGGAGCCCATACCCGCCCGATCATTGCCAAGCTCCTAAGCTACAAGGACAGGGACTCCATCCTCAGAATGGCAAGGGAAAAGGGCAAACTACACTTTGACGGGGACGACATCCAGTTTTACCCGGACTTTTCGCCGTCAGTCCAAGCCCAAAGGAGATCGTTCACCCATGTGAAACACAGATTACGCGCCAACCAGATTACGTACTCGATGCTCTTCCTGGCGAGGCTTCGCATTCAACTGGAGGGAAATACCCACTTCTTCAACTCCCCAGAAGAAGCCACACTATACCTCGACCGGCGGGGATGTAAATCCGCAAACCAAATGCCCGGAGCCTCAAACAGAGAAATAGCGGAGAGAGTCCCGCCGTGACAAACACCCGCGACACTGATCCAAAGCAAGCAGGAACCAAGCCATCAGGACAATCTTCGCAAACGGGAGGTTGTGGACTAAGCCTTGGAAGGCCACCTACACCCCGTGCACAGCACGCCTAATGTTCCAGTTGGGGGGGTTCCAAACGGACGAGTTGGGGGTTGTCCGTGTAAGGAAAATTGTTTTATTGTTGTTGTCGTCCGAAACGCGCACAATGCGCCACCGCCTAACCGCGGGCCGCACCCAGAGCCCTGACGCTGCTCCCATGCAATCCAGCCGTCCCATGTGTCGGGACTCCGTCTCCAGTCTTGCTTCAATCGGGTGTCTTATAAATCATCACCGGTACATTCAAAGTAGCAACCTGGTACATTCAAAGTAGCAACCTGGAACATTAGAGGGGGCAACATCCCGGCCAAGACAGGTATGATCCTGCAATTGCTCAGACTCCACAAGGTTGAGGTGGCAATGATTCAGGAAACCCACCTTTTACCGCAAAAGGAGCACCTGTGGGCCCGCGGCTGGGGATGCCATTGCTACTTCTCTTCATATTCATCCTATGCCAGGGGTGTCGCAATTCTTCTTCACTCTTCCTGGGGTTTCGCCTGATCCAAACAGAAAGAGATAACGAGGGAAGGGCTCTTCTGGTTCGGGGCATAGTGGAGGGAGAGGAGGTGGTTTTCGTCAACTCCTACGCCTCCAACACAGACGTGCAAACAACTTTGACTGGATGCTGTCCCGCCTCTCGCAAGTGCGAAACGCTACCATAATCTGGGGAGGCGACCTGAATACTCATCTCGACCCACAGAAAGATAAATCAAAGCTAACAACCGCACATCCGTCCAAAGCTAGCCTACAAGTGCAGGAGATCTGCAAAGCGTTTGACCTATCGGACATATGGAGGATCCAGAATTGGGAAGCCAGAGACTACACATACCACTCAAGTGTTCACAATACGAACTTCCGCATCGATTATCTGCTAGTCTCCGCTCACAGCAACTGGCAATGGGGCACATGTCAAATACTCCCCAAAACCTTCTCAGGCCACGCCACGGTAATACTCGAATGCCACTTGCCGACCACCAGACCATGACCTTCCCAATGGCGTTTCAAACCCAGATCTCTCGCTGATCCAACATTCGCCACCGAGCTAAGCGAGGAAATCAACACCTTTCTTGACATTAACCAAGGCACCGTCAACTCTGCCGGAGTGCTATGGGAATCTCTCAAATGCTATGTAAGAGGCGTCTGCCTAGCCAAAGAAAACGGAATCCTGAAACTTATCAGACGCGAACTAGGGACCAGCAAACATGGAACAGGAAACGCACCTAATGGAATTGGAAAAGCAGCAAGCCGCTCACAATTCTGACCACGTCCAGGCGAGGTTGAAAGAAGAACTTCTGAACTTTAGAAACCTGGCTGAACGGGAGATTAAATTTTTGGGTCACAATCACAGAATTAGACAAGACGGCGAAGGCCAGAAGCCTGGAGCCCTTCTTGCTCGTCTTATAGCGGCAGACAGGAGGCCAACAAGGGTGGACAGCATCCGGACACCGCAGGGAAATATGCTACACAAAGAAGAAGACATAGTCAAAGTATTCAGGGCATTCTACCAAGATCTATACAGCGCCGGGGGCCCAGCAGATTCCGATGCGATTCTCAACGACACAGAACTGTACTGGGTGGAAGGGGAACTACGTGAGCCACTGAATGTGCCCATAACGCTAAAAGAGATCCAAGAAGCCATCAAAAGCCTACCGCCATCCAAAGCCCCACTAATTAATCTGGACAACAAAATCCTGGCCAAGATCCTCGCAAATAGGCTTCTCCCGCTAATGCCTGCACTGGTACTCGCTGACCAGGCGGGATTCGTACCTGGCCGAAACACCACATTCGGAATACGCAGAATGTTCGGGGTTCTGGCAGCACTCGACCCCGAACAGCAGGCAGTGGCGGTGCTGCTGGATGCCGAAAAGGCGTTCGACTCCGTTGAGTGACCCTTTGTTTGCCGTGCTACAGCAGCTCGGACTTGGGAAACAGTTTATCAAGCTGTCTAACTCCTCTATAATGAGCCCCTATCGGCAATCGCGCTCGGGTCGACTCGCTCGGCACATATCAACCTGCGCGGCACTAGGCAGGGATGCCCACTACCCGCCATGATATTCACCCTTGTAATGGAGCCCTTAGCAGCGGGCCTAAGGGAACGCCGAATCCAAAGAGGGCTTAAAATAGGACCAAACCGTCTAATAATATCCCTCTATGCCGACGACATAGTCCTGTTCATGCAAAACCCCAGCGAAAACCTTAACCCGATCATGCAAGAAATAATTAAGTTTGGGCTGGTATCAGGGTTGAAAATTAACCAATCTAAATCAATCGTCTTTCCCTTAAACACAAAGACCAAAATAGTTCGACTATTTTAACTTTCATTGGGAGAAAGCCCACGTCCGATACCTAGGAATTAGAGTGTCCCTGAACCACCAAGACATATTCAAAGACAATTACGAAAGCACACTGAAATCATTAAGAGACAAGGTGAACAGGTGGAAATCGCTACCGCTCACCCTCTGGGGAAGAGCCTCATTGGTAACCCAAACTCCTGTACCTTTTTGCCAACATCCCCATCACTTCCTGGGTAATCTGAGAAGCCTTGTTCTGGACCTCATGTGGTCGGGCAAACCCGCAAGGGTGGCATACTCATTCGTCGTGCTTCCTGTCACTAAGGGTGGCCTAGCTCTACCCGATTTAGAACGGTACTGCTGGGCAGCACAAGCCCAGTTTCTCAGTCACTGATACGAGCCCCAATTCGTAAGACCGCACGTACAGGTCGAACGGGTACTAGACTCACCCAACTTGCTAGGGGCCATGATTATCGGCAATCAGGCTGTGCCGCACATGACGCTGAACATAGTGCAATCCACTTACACAATATGGTGGAAAATGGCCCAAAAGTACAAGATTAAGCTTACATACTCTCCTCTTCTACCTGCGAAATTCATTCCCGGGATCCCACTCACCGCCGAGAAAGTGTATCTGATCTGGGTGGACAAGTGCAAAATAAAAACACTTGGCGACCTCTTCATACAAGACACCTTCATAACACCCTAGCAGGAGAATGGTGGCATGTCCTCCCTTGACATCTTTTTGCACTTCAGAGTGCGGTACACCTTGCAGGCACTCATCCCATGATTCCCACAACAACCTCCCACCTGGCAACTGCTGCATGGAACCATTCAGGCACAAGGGGAGGGCAAACCGGTCTCATCTATCTACAAAGCCCTGCTCACGGACACTCTTCCCTCGAACCCCAAAACAAAGGCAAGATGGGAAACCACGCTTCAAACCCCCATTCTAGATAAGACTGGAGCTATGTCTTACAACAGACTCAAAAAGTGGCAAAGGCATGCTTAAGGCAAGCCTGTCTGTGCCCGTCCGTGCCGGGAAGGGCCGAAAGGAGCCATTAGATAAAGACTTTCTGGTCTCTCTTGCACCCTCTGATACCAAATGGCCCACTGGTTGGAATACCCATATATCCAATACAGGTCCGCCCCCCACTATCACGGAGCCTTTGAGAACCACCCATACTTTCTCTTAAATACCAGGTCTCGCCCGGTGCACGCTGGTGAGATCTGGGATCTGTTAGCACACAGGCAATCAGACTTTTTATGCCTGACTGAAACCTGGCTTACTCCGAGCTCGGCACCTGCTATAGTCCAAGCTCTCCCCTCAAACTATCGTATTCTACACCAGGACCGTCCACCCCCTAAGCACGGTGGAGGCATTGCAGTCATCTTTAAAGACATATTCACGGTTACCCAGCTACCTTGTCCACTCACATCAAGTATGGAAGCCCTCCTGTGTCGATGCATACTTTCGCCTACTATTCACCTCCTGCTTATTTACCGCCCCCCTGGTCCCATAGGTCGCTTTGGGATAGACTTTGCCGATCTCGCAGCTGACCTAAATTTGCAGTATTCCAATCTGTGATATTAGGTGATTTTAACTTACGTTTCAATTTACCTAGATCAGATGAACTCAATTCCTTTTTTGATAGCCTTTCTGATCTTCACTTTTGCCAACGGATTCAAGCCCCCACCCACCTCCATGGCAATATCCTTGACTTGGTATTCGTAAAAGATACTTTGCTTGTCCCTGGCCCGATTGAGCCAGTGACCTGGTCTGATCACTACCTGGTCACGTGCTCACTTCAGTCAGTCTCGCCTTCCTGCAAGATTCTCCCCTCTAAGACGCTTCTCCGCTCCTGGCGTTCTGTTGATCCTAAGGCATTTAGTACTCAGATGGCCTACAATTGTACCTCCCTGAGACCCTTACCACTTACTGCACTCTCTTAGTCACTGATGACTGCCGCCAATCACCATGCTCCATTGAAACTTACTCAAGGCCGCAGACTACCGTCTCAGCCCTGGTTTACTGATCTACTAAAAAATGCTCGTCTTCAACTTAGACAAGCCAAATGTAAATGGCGGATTAACTACAATCCAGCGCTTGGAGACCTATACAAGATCAATCTCTCTACTTATTTAGCCAGCGTTAAACTCGCTAAATCAATGTTTTTTGCTCAGAAAATTAAAAATGCTTTACTTAAGCCGAAAGCTCTATTTTCTATTGTTCACTCTCTTTCTGCCTCAGAGTCGCTGACCTCTATGGTTAAGCCATCACAAAAACTATGCAATGACCTTGCATCCTTTTTCACCACTAAAATTGATGTGATTAGATCAAACATTGCTAAATCCTTGACAACACTGCCTCCTGACACCACCGACTTTGTGCCTCCCTCCTCTACTGATTCGTCTCCCAGCTGGTCAACCTTCCCTCTCTTTAGTGAGGGAGAAGTCATGGCAGCTATATTAAAGATCAAATCTTCCTCCCCTGAAGATGGCATTCCTGCTATTATTATGAAAACGATTGCCCCTGACATTCTGGCTGAAATTACTGCGGCTATCAACAACTCCTGCCAAGCCGGACTGGTCCCCCCAGAATTGAAATCTGCCAGGGTTATCCCCCTCCTCAAGAAGCCCTCTCTTGATCCCACCGTCCCTGCCAATTTCCGCCCGATCTCTTTACTCCCATTCTTGGCTAAACATTTGGAATCTCTGGTCACACCTCTTCTGTCCTCCTTCTTGGAATCTTCTAATATTTTCAACCATGCACAGGCAGGTTTTAGGCCAGGTAGAGGGACGGAAAGTGTGCTTGTCTCAGTACAAGACGATATGTCCAGACTGGTCGATGCAGGCTGAGTAGGGGCTCTGATCCTGCTGGATTTGTCTGCCGCATTTGACACGGTGGACCATTCTATCCTTCTATCACGTCTTGCACAGATTGGGTTCTGTTCTTGCTTGGTTTCTTTCTGACCGCACCGAGACTCTCGCCATGCCTCCCTTTCTCTCTGCCCCTTGTGCCCTTACCTGTGGTGTCCCTCAGGGATCCTCTCTTTCCCCGATTTTGTTCAACATTTATATCTGGGCACTGGTCTGCCTTATTCGCTCTTATGGCCTTAACTGTTATTCCTATGCGGATGACACCCAGATCCTGATCCGGCTTGATCAGGATCAATCCGTGGTCTCAGCCTGTCTTCATGATTGCCTTAAGGCAGTCGGTGTCTGGATGGACCAAAACTGGCTCAAACTCAATGGCGATAAAATGGAAGTGATGCTTGTAGGCTGTCCCCCTAACCCTTCATTATGGACCACCGCTTTCTGGTCCACATCGTTTGGTCCATTACCCGGTCCTGTTAACAAGGTAAAGAATTTGGGGGTTATCCTTTCTGCCTCCCTCTCTGTCAAACCAGGTCTCGGCTGTCTGTCAGTCCGCACATCATCAGATCAGGGTTCTGAAGAGGGTCCTACCTATGATCCCAGAAACCATGCGCCCCCCGGTGGTGGCTGCGCTGGTCCTCTCACGGCTGGACTATTGTAATTCCTTGTACTTATCCCAACCGACTGGTCTGCTACAATGCCTCCAACGTATGCAAAATCTGGCAGCCAGATTGGCTACTGGCTCCCCCTATGGCGCCCATATTTCACTGGTACTTCGCCGTCTCCACTGGCTCCCTGTGGTACAGCGAGTTAAGTTTAAGTCACTATGTATCGTCCACCGGGCAATTCATGGCTTAGGAGCGGAGTTCCTTCAATCTAAATTCTCCCGATATATTCCGGAACGTAACCTTCGCTCCTCCACAACCAACCTACTTAAGGTCCCCAGGTTCAACCGCGAAAGACTCGGCGGCAGAGCCTTTTCTATTACCGCAGCCAAGCTTTGGAACACTCTCCCATTACCACTTAAATCCTCTGCTAATCATCTGGCTTTCAGGAAAGCTCTGAAGACCACTCTCTTCTAGCTTTCTGCCCTTATTGTGTTCCCTGAGCTCGCAGCTTCCACACCAGCGCCATGATGCCTCTGGGCGACCGTGCGCTTTACAAGTTTATATAACATAACATAACATAACCCTTGTGCCAGGCACCCCAGCACCACTTGCATGTGTCTTGTTGTTTGCCTGGCAGGCAGGGAGGCCTACCGGAGGTGGTCTTGCACTATGGCCGGCAGTTGATTGCTGCAACCTTCTCTATCGGGGTCATTGATGAGTAGCCGATTAATGGCGGCTTCCATTGCTGTGGCATGTTTGTCTGTCTGTTCCCTTTGTCGGCCCATGGCTAGTATTCTGTCGAGGGGTAGGTTTTTCTCCGACTGGATGGCTCTTCTCAGTTTTTCTGATGAGATCCCATGGAGGACCTGTTGGCGCACCACAAAATTCTCATCTGAGAATTTGCATCCTATGGCCATCTGTCGAAGGCGTGCATACAAATCATCAGTTCCCTCTCCTGGACTCTGTCGGGCCATGCTCATCTGGAAACGTTCACAGTCTGGGTTTAGTTCTGGCTTGAAATTTTAATTCGGAGCTGCTTTGGCGGCTTCATAATCGGTGGCTGTTACTCTGTCTGGTAGTGTGTTGAACAGCCAGAGGGCTAGCATGCCTAGATTGAGCATCAGTAGCGTTTGCTGTTCTGCCTCCAGGACTTTCTTTGCTTTCATGTAGAGTTGAAATTCTTGGAGCCATAACTCCCATAGAACTGCTACTGTTGCATATGGGTCAAATGGGCGCATTAAACGCTCCACACAAGGTGTCAGGGTTTGGAATTGGCCCTTCATGATCAGTGTTAGCCCTCCTCGTGTCTCTGGGTGTTTGTCTTTGTGTTGCTTACTGAAGGGTTTTCCATGGTTGTTGTTGTGGGGGCAAACGTCAGGCTGGCGCATTCACCGCTATTCTTGTGTGCTGTAGTATGTGTTTTGCAAATGTACGTTTTTCTTTTTTCTTTCTCTTTGGGCCCCTGGGATCAGGCTCCTGTTTTTCTGTGTTCTTCTGTGTCGGAGGGCTGTGCGTGAGTCGCAAACAGTAGGGCTTGGGAGGGGGGCTCCTCTTACCTCCTGACCACAGCCTGGGCTTCTGCTCTATGGTCCTCCCGGCTTCTGCTGGTTTCTTGCTGCTGCGGCCAGAGTCGTGATGGATGAGTCGGGCTGCCTGGTATTATGTGACTGCTTCGGCAGCTGCACAAGGGTGTTGTGGTGGGCGGGACGGTCACATCCCGCTTCGTCGCCATTGGGATATTATTCAGGCGGGGCATGATGGCTGACAGGGGCCCGGGCGGCACTGGGGGAGTGTAAATAATACACAGGCAACTGGTTTGGTATCTTGTTGCGCACTGCACCATTTCTGGAGTGTACCCTACTTTATTCTCCTATCTCTGCCCCTTCCTCATCCCGTCATGTGCGATCGGGCTCCTTCTCCTCCTCACACATGACCTGTCAAGTCGGGTGCAACATCATACCTAAAGCATATGCCTTACAGAGTCGGCTTAAACGCCTAACGGCATCGGTGAGGTGCAGTAAATGTCGAGCAACCTTATCTGCCAACAAACAAAACACAACCCTGCCCTCCTTGGCAAATAACCCAGAAATTGGGATCATTGACTAGTCTCTGCAAACAGTGATTAGCAAAGATGCGACAGCAACATTTAAGAAAAGTATTCAAATTTTTTTTTTTTTTACCGGTAGCTAGGGAACGGCAAAGGAATTAAATGCTCAAATGCTGAACATGGCGAGTTCTCCATTGTCATGTCACAACATAGACAACAACTACTCTTTATTAAACCTTTGTTTAAATCTTCGATGCGATTCTCTGGGAGGTGTAGCCAATATTGAACCTATCACGCCAGACACTATCCCCAGTATAAACCTATCTGCAAGTCCTGACCAGGAACGTCTTGTTGCAGCACCTGAAACTGAACTTGATACAAGCCACATGGATACTAGTGCCTCTTTTCTTACTAATGGGTCATTACACCAAGCACATGCTTTTAATCCAAGTTTAAATAGAGTTGCTGTCACAGTAGATGCAATATTTGGCCTCTGTTCAACCCTTGCTAGTGAGCAACAGGCAATTAAACATATACTTGGCAGGGTTGTTGATAAATTGTTGTCCAACAGTGCAAATTCAGAACAAAAGGAATTCATAAACGAATCAGAATCTTGGGAAGCTGAGTTCGTCAGCAATCCTAGCATGAATACTCCACCTTCCGTGCTTAATTTACGGGATACTCAAGACATACCGAACAACTTGTATTAGACCCACATCATGAAAATGGTATTCCAATGCACATACAAATATCGGAGTGTACAGAAGAACAGTAACATTGGGCTACAACGTAATAAAAGGAGGACAAATAGGAAGAAGTAATGCTTAATTACACCCTCCAGTCCTTTGGCAAATGCCAGAGGTCTGGCTATGATTACCAACCACGCTTTTTGAATATTGAGTCATGCTCATCACCTATAGTGAAGACACCCATGCACAAGTCAATATATATTCAAGAATTGAGTGTGCAGCAGGGAAAACAGGTACGCTGGACAAGTGGCAGAATTCAGCAGCCAGAGGTGCATGGCTTAACAAAATCAATTATTTTGTTATCGCCTGGCAGCCATGACCCAAACGCAGAAATACAAAGGGATACTAGATTGGCAATGGGTTCTGCGAAATCTGCCACTCTCCAGTTGCCTTGCAGCCTAAAACTAAATGTTGGAATGCAATGTGATACAAGATCTGCTGCTGGCGCAGAACGAGATGGCTTCCTTTTGGACTTTGCAAATAAAGGCCTCATAAGGCCCTGTGGTACCCCCACGACTTAAATCCTGAAGATAGATAGAAGTGCCAGGTAGCCGATAAGCCTATACATAAATATTGCCCAATTGTCCAGACTAATGAGTAACAGATCAGCAGATCAACTGTGAGGAGCTGCCACCTATGTGTTGTGGAAAACTTCTCTACCAACCAAAGCCCTTTTCTCAATTGTGCAAATCTCATGAGGCTATTTCATTGGATTCCAGTATTAAGGATTGTCTCTTCATCTGGCATCACTATTGTTGATTTACCTGGTATCCATAGAACAAGTAACTGGACGATAGTGACATTAGTTTCCATGCTAGTTGTTGACTGTATTGTTTCAGCTGCAGGACCAATTTGGAACTTGGGATTTGAATTGCAAACACAGCAGCCGACTGAGAGCATCAACTGTCAGTTTGACTCCCTATATTCCATAGAAGGGAAAACAGTCAGAAAAGTCCAAAAAGACCATGGCATATCGAGTACTCAATTTTTCTCCAAATCTATGTATTCAACAGACACGAATGAAAGTTAATTGTCTATTTGGAGAACTGTAACTGATGATCGAAGCCACTGATATAGCAAGACTTTTCACTTCAGTCACTGCTCTCATGGAATACTAGAGAGGATCTCGATCCCCTTTGGTGCATCCTGAAGGGCTGGAGGCTAGAAGTTCTGCTGACCTATTTTTATTGCAGGAAACTTGGTTGCCCACTACTTTTGTTCTAGATGGTTACCAGATATTTGTATAAGCAGCAAACAAGTTGAGCAATGGCCGTCCAAAGGATTGTTTGCAAAGGCCGTCAAAAGGGGGACTTGTGCATTGGACTAAAAGTGTGTTATGAGGCATATTGTTATGAAATCGCATCAGTAGCTTCGTACTGTTTGGGAATCATAGTCAGTAACTCTCCCCTTGGGGGTAGAACTACCCTTGTCCTCAATCTTAATCCCCCAGATGGAAATCATGCTACAGAATGTTTCTCTAAAATATGTGATACTTTGCAATGTTGGCTTTCAACATGTACGAGAGGCAACATTATTCTTGCCAGCGATTTGAATGCCCGTTGCAATGGCATAGAAGACAAACTATTGCTGGAATTTGTTAAGTTATGTATACCAATCATTGTATGGGACAGCTCAATAAGGCCTGTATATGGTCTGAGATGCTGCTGAGCCATGGCTTATAACCTTCTCCCATTTGGTAGTACTACATTATTACAAGTCACCACGAGACAGACTGGTGAGAGTGCCTCCTGTTTAGATAGCATTTTTGTCTCGAGAGGTCTTCGTACTCTGGTTAACCAGTTTGAGATAAATCCAACTCATCTCAGTGACCATGCTTTCTTACAGATTACTTTTTGTCCACAAGCCTTGACAAAAGTAGCTCCTTTGCTAACATTGGCTACTTGTAATCTGCAAGGCAACCAATTAATGTGGTCCGAAGTTAACATAGGAAAAATACATTTGCTAGCACTTCAGACCTCGTTTACATCATTGGAATTACTCCAGAAAGCAAAAGGGGATATGTCTGCCTTGGTAGCCATATTGTAGTCTCTTGCTTCTCGTAGGAGAATTTAGCCGTCACAATTGAAAGGCTTGCAGCCTACATTTAATATGGCTATTAATATACGCAAGGTAACTCCACGAGATGCCATAACGGATATTAAGAGACCCTTCCTTAGCTCCCACAGACGAACAGAAAATACGGGTACTACAGACTACAAAAAATGGCTGAGATTGCACAAGACCAGTATGCATAATGCCAACTGCAAGATGATCCATGTGCTTATTAAGACGCACAATGCCAGGACATTCTGGCATTTATATGGTCGCCATCTTTCAGCCAAATCCCCTCAGGAACTGGGCGGGATCTCTGAGCGGACATGGGTGGCTCATATTAAGTTATTATACTACGATTCTTGCTACCCCTGCAACGTGGTGGAGTCGCAAAAACCGCTAGCCAGACCAGGGGACCTACAGTTTGACCTTGATATAACAAATCTCATCAAACGCAAAGCTTCCAGAGCACCTGGACCAGGTGGCCTAACTCTGTCTTAAGACGTAATGTGACCTACAGTATTACTGCATATGTTTAATGAGATCATTAGAACAGGCATGGTTCCTAGTAGTTGGAAATGTTCTCCTATTTATTTCTGTGCATAAAAGAGGTAGTTACATCGAACCTGCTAATTTCAGACTGCTCGCTGTGCTAGATACGAGCAGCAAAATATTTGCTGCTATCCTTCTGCAACTGCTCAGCTGATGGGCAGAAACTGAAAAGCCGTTGAAGCCACAGCAGCTTGGTTATAGAAATGAACAGAGTACTACGCCGCCGGCAATGTGGGTGTTAGTTATTGTCTGCGGATGTATTGAATGGAAATGACAACGTTATATTTGGGTTTTGTAGACTATTCTTCAGCGTTTGATACTGTGCCCTGGATACGATTATGGAACAAGCTCGAGCGCTGGGGGATAAGCCCCCATCTGCTGCATTATATCAAGATGCTCTATTCTAACATGCAGGTGGTGGTTAGGCTTTTCCAGGAAGGTTCCACATCAGGATGGATGATGGCTAATAAAGGGCTCAAGCAGGAGTGCGTTCTTTCACCCCTCTTGTTCAACTTATATGTGGCCGATATGGACAATACCATGCCTAAATGTAGAAACTTTCCACCCAATATGGGTGAGTTTTCTGAGTTTAATTTTCTTCGCAGACAATACTGTTCTTCTTGATAGGACCCCATTAGGTTTACAACGCTCAATGGAAGTCTTGTATTTATATGCGCCTGTTAGTCTTCTGAGGATTAACCCGAACAAAAATAAGATACTCCATATCCTTGGAAAAGGAAGTTCTATATGCACCCAGAACTGTTACACGGGCAGGAGCAGTTACAAATTGTCAAGCAGTATCTGTATTTAGGCCTCCCATTCTATAGTGCCCCTAGCACATAACAATGCCAGACTTGTATCTCCCTAAAAGCCGCGGACAAGTGGCTAGCAATCAAGTTTTATTACAAAAGTTAGTGGGGGATCTATTGAGGGGTACCTCGAGGTTTACAATAAGGCTGCAGTCCCCTACATAATGTATGGTTTAGAAACGCATGAAAGTGTACAAGTAGCTTGGCTTAAGAAGCCTGAGGGAAGCTTCTAAGGTCACTATTAGGCCTTCCTTCGTCAGTACCTATTGGAGCTTTGCGGCTTGAACTAGGGGTAACTTCCCTGGACACTTTATGGAAGATGTTATTGGCTAAGGACTTGAAGGATTCAATGATAGCTCGGATTCTGGCTCACACTAGTAGCAGGATAGGCAACGCTGCTCACACAGGTTTGTTAAACATGGTTGTAAAACACCTAAAAGCTATTGGCTTGGAGTACAGTGATCTGCTCGAAGCCAGCAATTTTCACCAGAAATGTAAAAAGAAGTCTCTAGAAAGGGACTGTATAACTTCAGTAGAGCATTAACAACCAAGACAGAGTAAACCCAATATTCTAGGCAGGGTTTCCAGCATATGGTAACCTGCCGTTATCTTATCAAACACTGCAATGTCAAACTGAGGCACCTCATATTGTATTTACGTTTTTATTTGCTCCCGTTGCTAGAATTTACGGGTGCCTGGAGAAACTTTCCGCGTGAGCAGGGATTATGCCGCTTCTGCAAGATTACAGTGAAATCAAGTCGACATATATTCACATATTTAGTGCATGGGCTTGAACAAGCTTTATCTAAAGGCTAAAGCAACTTTTGTTTCATAGACCGAGTTAGCTCTGATCAATCTTGGGTGACCATCTTTTCAGCAGACACACTTGTGATAGCCACTCCGGATATAAATGTGTGGGATTTGTGAGGGGTCAGAAATGTTAGGTGGACAACTTTGTAAAGAGTTCAACAAAATAAAAAGGTTGGATAAAAATGCCTCTATCCCAACCCTGACCAGAATTTCCCTGCCTAAAGTAAACAATAGGAAACACTCTAACAAAACGATATACGACCCTCACACTTTTACAACAAATAAAGCAATAAGGAAATATATGGCAATTCAATTCAAAAATATAACATATGATTTGATTCAGTTTTTTTTTTTATTGAATTTTATTAAGACCAACAAATGCAGAACGGATACATTACAGTTGCTGAACATTGCAAGGGGATGATCTAGTTTTTGTACATAATCCCTTCCTTCCTTTCCCAATCCCTAGCTCACCCCTCTTCGCCCCCCCCCTCTTAACAACCCATATGAGATAAAGAAGCAAGGAGAAAAAAAAGGAAAAACAACCCTAGCAGGCAGCTAAACAGCACTGGACATGCACCACTCGGGCGTTGGCATTTAGGATTTACAGTGCCTCTGGTTGATATGGGATGTGGTACGCTCCGCTGTGGTGAAAAGCAACATTACTGTTAGGCTTTAAGACGCTGGTTCATTCTGATCCCAGAACTCCAAAAACAGAAGCCATGACATGTCTATATGCGAGTGTGATTCTAGTAGTGCGGCAGTGAAGCTTTCCATGTCATATATCTCCTTAGCCTTGCGACTCCATTCTTTTTTGGACGCCAGGACGCTACCATTCCATCTTATGGTCAAATATACTCTGGCTGCTAGCAGTATGTTTCTGGGCAGATGGGGAAGGACTAGGTATTGTTCTTCGACTAACTCTACCCCGAACAGTACCAGGAGGGGGGGGGGATTAATGGACCTCCTGATCCCCTCTGTTGTGAATCCACCCCAGGATTTCTTTCCAATAGGTTTGGACGTTGGGGCAGTCCCACCATTGATGCCAATAATCGCCAATCTCGGTGCAGCCCTGCCAACAGTGGGGGCTTATCCCCAGGTACATCTTTGCCAATCGCTGAGGAGTGAGGTGCCATTGCATAAGCAGCCTACAGTTATGCATCTTGTATTGGACCGTGATTGTAGAGTTCCAAACAGCCCTAAATATTGCGGTCCATCCCTCAAGATTTCCCTCCCACCCCATGTCTTTTTCCCACCTGGCTTGTGTAAGTGGCGTTGGTGGGTGTCCCCTTTCCAATAAGGTGCTGTGAAGCTTTGCGACTAGCACCTTAGAGCCCACGTGTGTGTTGAGTAAATTTTCAAATGGAGTGAGATGCCTCTGAGGTTGAGAATTACACTGTGGGTCTGTAAGAGCCCCCTTCAATTGGAAGTACAGCAAAGGGTGGATCTGTAGGCCTTTTTGAGCACTTTCTAACTCTTCTTTAGCCGGAAGACCCTGTCTTTCCACATTTGTCCCACTCTGACAAGACCCTGTTCGTATTTCGGCTGAAAGCGGGCAGGGTCTGTTATGAGATCGCTAATTGGGGGCGCCCAAATGCAACTTAAGGGGGAGGGCCATCGCTCATGTCTGGTTTCCGTTTCCAGAGGGCCCACAACACCGCCAGGATTGGGTGCTCAGCCACTCTGCGCGGCAGTGATTTCCGAGGGACCCAGAGCCATTCCCCCAGCGTGACTGGGGCCAAGAAATCGTTTTCTAAATTAACTAATTGCTTGCTGTCCAATTGCCTTAGGTGGTCCAGCAGCACTCACAGTTGGGCCGCTCTATAATACTCATACATATCTGAGTATGCCATGCCCCCCTTACTTTTTGGGAGAATCATGGTTTTGTAGGCAATACGAGGCCTCTTCCCTTCCCCTAAAAAGGACAGCAAATCCTTCTTGACCTCCACATGGACAGATTCTGGGAGTATAACTGAGAGGGACTGGAACCAGGAAGAGAAGCTGTGGTAGCACATTCATCTTGATTGTCGTGAACCTCCCAGTCTAGGAGAGTTTCAGCTTTGACCATTTTTGGATGTCCCTTTTAATTGCTGTCTAAAGTGGGTGCTTAGTTCGCCTGGAATAAATCCCCTGTGTGTTACAATAGAACGCCTGTGCACCCGTGATCCAACGCGACCCTAGGTTACCTTTCCTCAAGACCTGGAGCATAAATTGCCACTACACCCTGTGAAAGGCCTTTTCCACGTCCACCGATACTAGTGTTGGGTCGAGATCGACTCAATTAGATCTAATGTTTTACAGACATTGTCCAAGGCCTGTTGCCCTTTCACATACCCAAATTGGTCGTTGTGTATGAGCTTTGGTAACACCTCGCATAACCGGTTAGTGGGGATGCTAGCATAGATTTTTGCATCGACGTTCAATGGGGAGATCGGCCTGTATGAACTGCGCTCAGGCTTGTCCCTCCCTTCTTTGGGGAGAACGATTATCCTTGCCTCTGTGAAGGATGCTGAAGCCTGCCCTGATTCTATAATGTCATTAAACAGGAGGGTTAAGAATAGTGTGATATCACCCTTGAAGGTTTTATAAAACGCTGGTGTGAAACCATCTTGCCCTGTCGTGGACACTGCTTTCAATCTGGAGATGGCGGCATCGACTTCCTGTTATTATGGGTGCGCTCAGTTTGCCCAAGGCTGGCCTTGGCAGTGGATCGAACGCTGAAGACTCTAAGAATTTGTTCATACGTTCTTAGGATGATATACAGCTTGAGGAATATAGTTGCTCATATAACTGAGCGAAACGTGCTGTAATATCAGAGTGGTCGTCTAAAGACTTCCCCTCTGGGGTGTTTATTTTATATACCAAGCTCTCCACTCTTCGCCACCCTAATTTGGCTGCCAGCAGTGTGTGGGCTTTATCCCAATATTCATAAAACTTCTGTTTTACGAACCGGAGGTGAGTCAATGCCTTCCCATTCCACACTTCCTTCGGTTCCTGTCAGCTCTTTTATATCTGCTAGCGTCTTAACCTCCTCCCCGCTACCCCTGGACAAATTGGCTTCCTTGTTCCTTATTTCCCCTTTCAGGAAGTATTCGTGCCGGAGTCTAACTATTTTCATGGAGGTCCCTTGTGCTATCCGCAATCCTCTAGTTGTTTGACTGCCTCCCACACGATCACTCGAGAGGGATCACCTATATCATTTTGCTGAAAGAATTCCCCGATTGCGGTATCTAGATAATCCCTGAAACCCCGGTCTTTGAAAAGTGTATCATTGCAGATCCACCTTCTGTCCGTTTTCGTGCTTGGGCCTAACTCAAGATCTATGGTGTCATATTGTGGTCTGACCAGCCCGCTAGTTCAATAGATGCCTGCTTAATTTCATGTTCAAGAGCTGCATATGAAAATATAGTCAATGCAAGTAAATGTTTGGTGAGGTGGAGAATAGAATATATACGCTTTCGTATGTGGGTGACGGCCTCTCCAGATGTCCACCAAGAAGTGTTCCTGCAAACGTTTTGGAATGACCCTTTTCCCTGGGGTGGAATAGCTCCTCCCCTACATAAGACCCAGTCCAAAGCCGGGTCCATAGTCATGTTGAAATCCCCTCCACAAATCAAGGCCCCAGTTCCCCACTCTTCAAGAAAAACGAAATGCTCCCCACTAAACGCAATTTGCTGGCTGTTGTGTGCATACGCTGAGCATAATGTGACCGCCCTTTTGCGGATGGTTCCATTCAAAACCAGGTACCTCCCGTCTAGGTTTCTGTGGGTGTGTGAGATGTGCAACCCTGACACTGTGCGAAACAAGATGCCAACCCCTCCTCTCTTGGCCAGGCCTGATGCCTAGATGGCTCCTCCCAGATTTCTGCCGCTTAGAGCGATTTCCTCCTCACCCCGAAATTTGGTTTCTTTACAAAGAGTATGTCTAGGTTGGACTGGGTGAATGCACTCAACAACATTGATCTATTCTGGGGCGAATTAAGGCCCTTCACGTTTAGAGACCAGAACCGAACTACGTAATTCTCCATATCCCTGGGATGTGATGTGTCCCCTATGTAGCTGTGTGTATCACCCTTGTGCACACTTATTCATGCCTAGATTCACTGTTGCCTGCTTGCTTTTAACCCCATTTGAGTATGCCTCATGTATATGTGCAGCGTGCCATTTTGCTAAGGAATGCCACCCGCCGAAGTTCCCTAATGGTTGACCCTCTCCTTATCCCTTCCCCCAAGTATATTCTCCTTTTGAGTCACCCCTCCCCCAACAACCCCTGTGAGAAACAAGAAGATAAAATGGCTTCCCCTCAGAACTGGAGACACCTTAGAAAAAATAAGGCCACACTACAGGGGACTCCCCATAACCCACAACTTTCTACCGCAACATGGTAGCTTCTGGTCGGCGTGTTCGCTCGATTAACAACACTTAACTATTCAGCCTGATGGCTCAAGACAATCGGACAGCGGGGAGGCCAGACCCTCTCCTCTGTCCGTGGACGCTACATCCGCTTTTCCTGATGTATTCAGTGTTGATGGCGAGGTCCCTCCCCGAACCTTCAGAAACAACTTGGTGTTCCGATCTGTACAGTCCTGTGTCTCCGGAGATTCAGGGGGTATTGTATCTCTTGTATTTTCTTGTGCCCTTGGTGCGTTCTCTCTTAGGCCAGAGGCTGATCAGTTTCCTAGGTGGTTCAGAGGACAAGAGTTCTTCCATTTCGTCTTGGCCTGCTCCTGCTGTTAGGCCTTGCAAGACCCTGTTAGCCACCTCTCCCGAGACAACCCTGTGTTCCTCATTGCCATGCTCGAAGGAAAGCCTAAAGGGGAAGCCCCATCTGTAGCGAATGTTTTGTTCTTGTAGCCATGTGGTGAGCAGACAGTAATCCCTTCTTTTGGAGAAGGTGGATGTTGACAGGTCATGGTAGATTCGAACATGTGAACCCTCAAAGTCAATATGGTCCTGCTCTCTGGCCCGCTGCACAATTTTTGACTTTGTTTCTGTAGTGATGGCAATTGGCCAATACGGACCTTGGTCCATTCGGGAGGCCCCCTCCTTGATGCACCCTCTCAAATTCCAGGTCCGGTCTCGGGGGAGAGGGGAAAAGAGAGTTGACCAAGGTGATTCTTGAAGGCCCGGTGTTTGTATATTCGATCTCTCTCTGTTCTCAAAGTCATCCACCTTGGCTGCCAGATCTGCATTCCTTTGTTCAAGATCTTGGAAGCGACCCTCTGCTTTTATTGCTACAAGGTCGGTGGACAGCTGATGGTTTTCCAGGGCTTCAACCTTATCTTCGATTTTGTGAACCCTTTCCTGGAGGGCATTAACCGTTGTCATGCTGCTCCTTAATTACCTAATTTTGTCTAATAATAGACGTCTGCTTTCGTGGAGGTTTCCTCACCTGCTTCTGGTATGATTGGAAGATCTGGCGGGGTCTGTGATGCCATGGGTGAGCTAAGGCGGTGGAACTACTGAAGCTTGAGCGCTGTTGTCTGGTTCAGGCTCCCTGACATATGCCCTTGGTTGCCCTCAGAGCTCTTGGAGTCGGCTGCAAGCTGTGTGCCTGTGCAGTTGGGTTCCTCTGAGTCCCCTTGCCTAGCGTCCCAAGGAGCAAGGGGGGTTGTCCCGGTGGCGAGCAGGTGCACATTTTACAGATCTGGCTGTGAGCAAAGCTTCTTGCGCCTTGGGGGAGGCCTGCTTTAGTGTCTGTGCTTCTATTGCTCTCCTGAGCATAGGGCACTCCTTGTTCTTTCACTCTGAGCATTAGGGGGGGGGGATGATGGGTCGGCGCTGTTTGCTCCTCTGCCCCTCTGCTTCTTTATTCGACCTAGTTACTCACCACTCTGAGAGTCCACACTGTTCACAATGTCCGTTCTGGTCTGGTGCATTCAGGGACTTCCTTGCATGTCCACTGCAATTGGGAGCACACCCCCAGGACAAACACATACTTGCCACTTTTTGCTCAAATGATACTGTGTGAGGTGCTCCCCCACTCGAGTTTCGAAGCTAATAGTTGTGGGGGTCACAGTCCACCGCTGTTGCTTTGTGTGGGGGGAAGGCTTCAGGACTGCCCTAACTGTATATTGTGGGTGAGGGTTTCAGGACTGCCATAACTGTATATGCCCTGGTTGGCCTCTCCCTTTCAACCGATAATGCAGTTGGGTAATCCTTTGCACTAGCTTCGAGGCATGGCTGTTGTTTGCTAATGGTTGCGGAGGTCTCACAGTCCACCGCTGTTGCTATGTGGCGGGGGGGCTTCAGGACTGCCATAACTGTTTATGTATGTCTCGGTTAGCCTCTCCCTTTGAACCGTTAATACGGTGGGGTGATCCTTTGTGTTATCTTCGAGGCCGGGCTGTTCATTGAGGGACAGCCCGGCCCTCAAAACCACCCCTCCGCCCCCACTGGCTGGGCATATCACACCACGTCTGTGGGAGCCCCAGGTCCTGCAGGGACTGTGCCTCTTCCTCCCCCTGCTCCTTGCCTGGATGTCTGCTTTCTGCCGGAGGGCCTCCCATCCCAGAGCATCTGCGCGGTGCCTATCTTCTGACTCTGCGCCCTCCTCCTCATCGACGGGGCGAAAGGCCTCCGCAGACGTCCTTTCCAGTGCGTTATCCCGAGGTCAAGCAGTGACGCCGTCTTTGACCTCTCCTAAACCCGCTGTCCCTCGCTGCTGGCTCCACAGCAAAGGGGCCTCTGTCACCCTGCTTTGCAATGCAGCATCCTGCAGGCAAGTGGTGGAGCTGCTTTGGCTGCTCTCGACCCCGCTGTCCCTTGCTGCACTGCAAGCTCCACGGAGCATGCGTCTGGCAGGGCTGCTGGCACACTGGAGGCTGCGGTGCCAGGTGGAGCTCCTCTTCTGGTAGCGTTTCAGGGGGAATACATCAACGTCCCCCTCTGTAAAATGACCTGCCTGATGCTGGCCACTTCCCCGATGAGCCTGTTCTCTTACTGCTGATTACGGCTGAAATTCTCACAGTACACAGCCATTTCCTTGTGAGGTTGCGGGATGACATACGTTTGGGCAGCCCATTCGTCTGCGCCCTCTGGTGGTCACGAAATCCGTTTTTAACACAAAGTCCCAATATAGTTTCAAGGTTTTGTATTAAGTTACACTGCTTCAATAAAGTTTGTCCAGAAATTAGAAGTTGCCACTCCTCCTGGAATAAGAACTGTCTCACATTGGTTTTCTTCCCATACGCAACAACAAATGTCTATTCGGATAATGTCACAACTTTTGGATTTAAGACTATTCCAACTCCTCCTGGAGTAAGGACAAGGTTCACCTTTGTAGCAACAACAAATATCTTTGTCAGGATGGTTTACTTCAAACTTGACTTCTGGAAGAATTTTAACTTTTCTTTAACAAGTTTTCACAAGGCATAAATATTTGTTAGAACCACAGTTCAGCACTTGCATCAACTACTACCTGGCTTTTGCCTCTGCCAGGCTCTTTTGGGCAATGCCTCTTGCCCTACAGGTTTACTCGCAGGAAAGTGCTTCAGTGGTAACGTCCAACTTAGCATAACAACTACTTCATTATACTTCTTCAGCATTTTCTCTCCCCTATACACCATCACTCAACTAGAACACAGCCATGCTATGATACATTCGGACTAGCTGTTCTCATACTAACATGACCCCACGTAGACCTCATCACGCTAATAAAACACAGCTAGCTGAAGCTCATACCAACTAGCTTAGGCGTCTCCTCAGGCCTAGCGCAGCCAGGTCTGAGTCTGGGTGTCCACCCTCCAGACTGATCACATTCCAACTGATTTGCTCAGCACCACACCTTCCACTATAAAGCAGCTACCATGCAACAACAGCACCAGCTGCACACATATCCGGTGCGCCCACGCACCATACAACACTCTCTCTCTCTCTACTGACTTGAACTGCAGTTCCCGAGAGCGTTTAACCTACCAGCGCTTTGAGGTCATACCAATGATACATAATGCTCTATATAAATGCCAAGTAACATAACATAAACATATTTTGGGGGAAACAAGAAACCAGATTGGTGCTCTTCAAGACTTCTCTCCCTCTGGATAATCTACTCCAGAAGGGCAGCCTGTTTGCCACCTTTCTTTCCCTTCTGTACCAACAACCAAATTCTGATAACAAGATAGTCACTCTTCCCTTCTCACTTTTCTTTTGCAATATAGGTTATCACTTGTAGATTTGTATTTTGAAGCACATAAGCAGTTAGCTCTATAGTCTTAAGCCTCTTAATATTCCCCTCTTGCCTTGAATAATGTTTATTACAATGGTTTTGCTGGTTTGTTATACACTCTTGGCCTGGGTATTGCTTGTGAGCTTTTGGAATAATTACAGCGTTCCTGTGGGTTTTTTGGGCTTTCCACACACTCATGCATTTATTTATGAATAAATCAATACTTTATTTCAACCAGTGATAGGTCATAAAATACACAGAGAAACAATAAAATGCAATAGAACCATGGAAATAAAAGCTTGGAATAAAAGAATGCTAATTAAAAGATCAGGTAAATTGCTGCATTTAAATAATAAGGCTCATAAAACGTGCCCTCCAGCAGCCATATGCTTAAGTCGTTTCCCCATGCCAGAAAACACGATTGGATCGCCAGCCAGACAGAAGCGCTGCACCAGGAATGTCCTATTAGAGTTTGAGAGCATAATAAATATATCTTCCTTGCATACTTATAAGGTAGACTAAAAAATACAAAATGATCAGTGCTTTCGACCGAACAAGGGCAAAATGGACGCATGGCAGAATAAGAAACATTCCAAGAATGCTTTAGAGATGCCAAGGGTAGTATGCCAATGCGCAGCTTCATATATAGGGCCCTTAGTAATTTGGCTGGCATTCCAAAGGGAGGCATCAGCCGAGGAGAGAGACCTGCCCCCCACTCTCTGCTTCGAGAAGCGTTTGACAATCAAAGAGTTGGAGTTAGAGGAGCGGAGGTCTCAAGCAGGGAAGTATTTAGGGAGGGAACGTTGGAGATGGCAGAAAGCCTTGTGGATGATGCAGAGGGTCTTGAATTTGATCCTTGCAGCCACCGGGAGATAGTGGAGAGAGTTTAGGGCTTGAGAATTACTGTCCCTGGGCTTGAAGCCAAGGATAAGTCTTGTAGCCCTATTCTGAATTAGCTGGATGGGGCGTAGGGAGGAAAGAGGGAGATTGAGAAAGATAGAAAGATGCTGTTACAGCAGTCGAGCCTAGAGAGGACCTTGTCTGCATTCAAACATTATTCTTATTGGGTGTTCAATCTGTACTGCTGTCTCGTCGAGCAGCCCGACCTCCAGGAGCTCCTGCACTGCTCCGGGTGTCTCCAAAGCCCTCCTTGCTCGTACCCGAATTCTCTCTCCCTGTCCCAACGGCCTTCTCTGCTTCACTATCTCTGTTGGTGTGCCTCCAGTTTAGAAGCCTTCGCATGGATGGCAATGTCTCCTGCTGCACTGCTCGTCGCAATTGTGCGGTTGCCATCTTTAAATGTCCCGCTCACTGAAGGTTTGGAAAAACAACTAGTCTGCATGTTGTACTTAAAGCTCCTGTCACTTTGCACAAACTCCTTTATCATCCTCCTCGTCTCAGTACCTGAGTGGTTATGGGAGTTGAAGTCCACAACTTTCTTTGGGCTTTTAACTCCTGGATGATTTTTCTGACAAATTTTACACAAAGGCACATCAGATACAAAATGTGTTGTGAGTGTTTGGGAGAAATGTGGGGGCCTGACTAGAATAATGTAGAGAAAAGGTTTCTTGACTTCCTCTACAGGGAGTGCGGGGGGGAGACTTAGCCGACAATAGGCCATTAATGTTTTGGGTGTCAGGGGGTCTTTCTCATGGGACAGGGGGAAATACTGTGATTCTTCCACTGAAGTCATAACATCTTCCCGGTAGTTGCCTCCTCCCATGTTATCCTCCCTCGTATAACCATCCCCAGGATCAGGTAGCGGCTGCTGTCACCTGGCCACATGGGAGGAGGTTCCTGCCGGTGAATCTGTGATGACTCCACTGAATTCATCACAATGTACTCTTTGTACTTATTTTTACTTTTTTTTAACTAGGCACATAGTTTTTACAAACCTTTACCTATCCACAGTAAAAATTCCAACACATCAAACCCATATATTTAAAGCTTACATTTTTAAACTAAACCTTTGTCATAACAACTTCCTATACAACTCAAAATTAACTCATACAATTAAGAATAAAAAGAAATTCCCAAGAAAATCTCAGACATCAAATCTAACACTTAATCTTTCCATCACTAGTTCTAAACATTTTACAAGAGCTACATTGAATTTAGGTATAGTCCCACTATACAACATCTCCCACCAACATTCTGCATCAGTCCCGAATTGGTTCTCCATTTTATCAAGAAAATTAAGTATTCTTAAAGTCCTCAATTAAGGACAAAATAAAATCAGATGTTTAAGGGTTTCAGGAGCCTTATTATACAGGCGACAATGTTCATCCTTTTCCTTATTTCCATATCTATGTGTAGTTGCTCTTATATGCTTGATGTTCAAACGGAACCTCAAAAGTAAATCTTTGTTTTACACTAGGAAACTTCCTTGGGTACAGCGAAGTCACACCCAAGGAGCCAATCAACCTTCCAGATAATATATGCACTTTTGAGTTTGATCTTCTTGATTCAGTTCCACCCCAAACTTCTCCCTTCAGATGTTTTTTGACCAGCATAGGATTGTTACACAAGACTTCTATAGATGTTCCCAAATTAACCAACATTGATTCACATCGTTCTTCCCACTCAATAGCGGGTTCTTCCTTCCTAATTTCTTTATAGCCAATACCTCAAACTGTGGCAGACATGTTGTCAATTTTATTTTCCTGAATAAAAGGAGAGAATTCCACAACACTCTAGAGTACAAGGATTGGAGACCCCTCTCATGTCTAATTATTGCCATGGGCACGCTCATATTGAGATTCAAAGTCTTCTTCCAAAATTGTCCTTCGAGAATTTCCCAGCGCTCCCATGGCAATCCTAAACCGGCCTCTGCAGCATATGTGAGCGAGGGAACGACCTTTTTGTTGTGAAAGTAAATGATTGGAACTAGGGAGAACTTACAGTGCCTGCGCCCAATCACCTTTGCATGAGCCGTCAAATTTTTTACTTTTGATCATAGACAAGTTGCCCATTGAGTGTCACACTTACTAGCACTCGAGGTCACTCCCAAGTATTTTATATTCTCCATGGCCCTCATCTGTGTTCCATTTAACAACCAGCTCAGGGTTTTCCTTCTTCTGATTTGCTTGCCCAAGATCATAATCTGATTTTTTTAACATTTGTTTTCAAATTATTTACACTTCCATATTTCTGTAACAAATCAAGTTTACGCTGAAGACCTATTGGTGTCGGGTCTAATAACACTAGGTCACCAGCGTAAAGTAGCCTAACCACCTCTACATTTATTTCTGGCGGAAAACTGACCTTCCAGGACTCAAGATTTCATTTATGTCTTCTATATAAAATTTAAATAGGGCGGGAGCCATCAGGCAGCCCTGTTTTAAACCTTTAGAAGCGGGGATTGATTTTGTCAATGTTCCCGTTTCATTAAGCCTGATCTCAAGAGCTACTCATCTTTTTAATATGGTCCAAAACCTCTTCTCTGTCAAACGAGATATTCCACTCATCAATTTTAATACTGATCTCTCTATTTACCTGATGTTCGTAGGCTGCAAATAGCTGACCAAAGTAATCGGTCCATACACTTTCTGATATTGGATTTTTTTTTTACTCTTTTTTTTATTAGTGGTCACAGATAGGCATTTAGCACCATTGCACAGTTCATATCACAGATACAACAAGAGTAAATTATTCAATACATTTTTACATAAACAATATTATGGTGACAAATCATCATCAGTGATCATATTGCACAGGTAGGCTCTAAACGGGCCCCAAATGTCTTTAGGTCTGCAACTTGCCGGTTGAGTCAGAGCAAACTGTTCCTCTGACTCCTTGACATGTGTCAGCTCTTGTAGGAATTGGTTCATGCTGGGTGGGGCCGCACTCTTCCATTTCTGTAAGATATATTTTTTGGCGACAGCGCAGGAGTTGTTAAACAACCGTCTGATTTTTTCCGAGTGCTTGCCTATGTCACCAAACAGGTATTTCTGGGGGGTCAACTCGGGAGGGATCTGAGTAATTTCTTCCAACAATCCTGCCACAGCCCTCCAGAAACCCTCCACCACCGGACAATCCCAGTACATATGAAAAGAACCAGCCTGGGGAGCATTACATTTAGGACAGGTATCGGAGGTATCTGGTGCAAACTTCGTGATCTTGGCCGGCATGTAGTGTAACCTGTTCAGGATTTTGAATTGGATCAGCCTCAGACCAGAATTAAGCGAGACCTTCTTGGTCAGTAGACAATATCTGGCCCATTTCTCCTCCTCGATGGAAACCTCTAAGTCTGCTTCCCATTGCTCCTTAATCTGATTCAATGTGGGGGTATGGGCCTGGACTGCAGCATATAGCCTAGAAATTCCCGGGCCATAGTCGGTTGTTACTAGTTGTATACATGGATGTGGTGCGAGTTCATCCGGGACGAGGGGCCACCTTTTCTGAAATGCAGATCTCATACAGTAATATTGCAGCGTTTTCTGTGGTCCGTCGCCCAGCGCCCTCAGCAATAGACCCAGATCTAAGAAAGTCCCATTAACAAACATATCGCCCAGTTTCATTTCACAGTTAGGGTCCCAGGATTCCTGTATGCTCGTGTCATGTGTGAGAGGTATACCCAGAAAGTTCCACAGAGGTATCTCAGGGTTATAGGGGGCCTCTAGTCCAAGTCTTTTGTATATAGCTTTCCATGCTTTGATTGTTCAGCTGACCGGGTTGTATTCACATGTGTCTTTGTAGTGTGGATCAAAAATGACTGATTTAATGTTTGTGGGATGTGTAGTGTATTCCTCTATCCATGCGTGGGGTGTGCTGTCCACCTCATTGTACCAATATTTTGCAAACTGTGCTTGGGCCACATACTAATAGAGTTCAAAATCAGGGGCTGATATCCCTCACAAGAATAGGGTTCCATCATTTTTTCCCACCCTATCCTTGCTGTCTTACCGTTCCAAAGAAATGTTAGAACCATGGATCTGAGTTTGGCAAAGAAGGCCCTACCAGGCCATAAGGGGATGTTGACAAACAGGTACAGGAGTTTAGGCAAGATCACCATTTTAAGAATAGCGACTCTACCGGCTAATGAAACTGAGAGCCGCCCCCACATCTGGAGTTTGGTAGTTAAAGTTTGAAGGGCACTTTCGTGGTTATCCGAATATAGTGTGAGCCTATTCCTGGAGACCAGAATTCCCAGGTATCTGATATGGTCCTCTGACCACTTGAGTCCATCTGTCGCTGCGGGGCATCTGGTGGCTGGTGTAAGTGGAAATATTTGCGATTTAGCCTTGTTTATCGTGTACCCAGAGTAATTTGCAAACTCCTGAACCTCCGCCATAATGGGTACTATGTTAAGTTCAGGTTCCCTGACATATAATAATGTGTCGTCCCCATAGAGCGAGATTAGCTGGGTGGATCCCTTCATTTTAATCCCTCTAGCCGCATGCCTGAGATGGACCGCGGCCGTCATTGGCTCGATGGTTAATGGGAACAACAGGGGCGAAAACGGGCAACCCTGTCTAGTTCCCCTACCCAGCAGGAACATCTCGGAAATAGCTTTATTTGTCAGGACACGAGCTCCAGGCTCTGTGTATAACAGTCTGACATATCGTATGAAATTGGGCCCCACCCCAAACGCCTCCAGCACCGCAAGGAGATAGAGCCACGAGACCGAATCAAAAGCTTTTTCAGCGTCAAGGGATATGGCCACTGCACTCCTCGCGGGGTCTATTTGTGCCATTATGCCAAAGAGTCTTCAGATGTTTAAGGCTGTGGATCTTGTGGGGATAAACCCGTTCTGATCAGGATGGACTAGGGTAGGAACTGCCGGGAGAAGCCGATTCGCCAGGACCTTTGCAAATATTTTGGCATCAGTATTTATGAGTGACAGGGGCCTGTAGGACGATGCATCCTGTGGTGGTCGCCTGGACTTAGGGAGTACAGTTATTATAGCCTCTCTCATAGTTGGGGGTAACCTGCCGCACTCAAGTGCTACCTCTCACACCTGCATCAGTATCGGACCAAGTTCCTCGTGAAATTCTTTGTAGAATTCAGCCCCCAACCCATCCGACCCTGGTGCCCTGCCTGTAGCCAATGCTTTGATTGCTTCCGCAATCTCCTCCGTAGTCACCGGTTGGTCCATAGCTAGGCGTTCCTCATCTGGGAGTTTAGGGAGGGCGAGAGCCTCAAGATAAATCTTAATTTCTGTGAGTGTTTTCTTGTCTTTATTTGAATATAATTCCTTATAAAATTCCATAAATTCCCCATTAATGTCTTCATCTCGAAGCATTACCCTCCCCTGTGCTGTGCGTATACTAGTGATCTGAGTGGGTTGATTATCATGTTTAAGTAAAATGGAAAGCGTGCAGCCAGCCTTGTTACCCTCCCCGTATCGGCGTGACATATAGGGGCCGCCATGTATTGTACTACCCTCATGGCCAGTTTATCAAATTCTTGAAGGGGTGTGTGTATATCGGCTAATAATGCCTTATCTTGCGTGCTTGTGTATGTTTTTTCCAGTGCATCTAGAGTGCTTTCAATGGATGGTAACTCGGTTCTCACTGCCTTCAGCCTACCCGTAGTCTTAGACATCAATACCCCCCTTATCCATACTGTCGAGTATTTGTCAACCAATCCCACATTATTAGATAGGAACTCAACATGGAGTGTTTCTACCATCCCCGGGTCTCCTAACAGTCCACCTGGCATTCTCTACCTCCTGGAGGGACTTAGGGTATTCCGGAACATTAGTTCCAACAGTACTGGAGAATGGTCTGACAATGTTCGAGGAAGGATTTCACATCCCTCCACCGTAGCTCTCACAGACTTGGAGACAAACCAATAATCATTTCTGGACTCGGAGTCACGAACCGAGGAATAAAACGTATATCTCCTGCTACCGGGATGAGTTTCCCTCCATGCATCCACCAGCACAAGTTGTGACAAAACAGGGGCGTTGTAGGGGGGGGCTAAGGGGCTATAGCCCCTGATCTTTTGGTTGTAGCCCCAGATAGAATCTCAGGAACTACAGCCAAAAGGCCAGCTAGCCCCCAGTCCCAACAGCTCCTACATCAGCTTAGCCCCGGGTCTTTTCCAGACCTAGCAACTCCCCTGTCTTTTCCAGACCTAGCAACTCCCCTGTGACAAAACATGTCTCGGATTTAGTACTGCCTTACTTGGGGTTCGAACTATCTTCGAGGATCTATCAAGAATCGGGTCCAGGGCCAGATTGAAGTCTCCCCCCCATATCACATTTGGCACACTGAGTGACACAATTATCTGATATATATCCACATAAAAAGAAGGGTCATCGATGTTGGGACCGTATGTGTTAACCAGGAGTAATTGTTTGGCGGCCACCTCCCCCCAGACCATGACATATCTGCCCAGGAGATCAACCTTGTGTCCTCCCACCCTGAACCCAAGGCCTGGATGGATAAGGGTGATTACCCCTCTGGACTAGGCTGAATAGTTTGTATGGAACCTTAAGGGACCCCATCTTGGCAGGATATGAGCGTTACTCGTGCCCACAGCATGGGTTTCTTGTAGCATTAAAATGTGGGGGTTATGCCTGGCTATATAATTGGCAACCTTCCTGACCTTCATTTGATTGTTTAATCCCCGTACATTCCACGTCAGGAGTTTTACCTTAAACCCACTACCGGGGTTCTGAGATTGAACATTTGCCATTGTCACACTTGACGGGTTTACAGTAGTCATGCAATATGGTCGGTGCCAGCTTCAATGCAACCACAATTTCACTTTTCAACCAACAAGTTACTTCTAACAACTTCCCCCTTGAACACAGCTGCGTAGAGCGGCGCCAACCCCCAACAACATGCCGCCATACGTCAATACTGGAGCTGAAATCTCCAGTTCCTGTACCCCCCCGTCCCACCCACCCTCATCACCCCCAATTTGACGATGCGCCCCACCAAACTTATGGAATATTCCGCGGGTAGCCATGCTGTTCCACATGGCCGCCGATCAGGTCCAGCAGCTCCACCAACCGAGTTGCCTGGTACCGCTTAATCTTTGACTTATCTTGACTCCATCCCTAGAGAGGATTGACTCCTGAATGTTCCTTAGTTTGCGGGTCTGGATCTATTTGTCATGATGCCTACCCCCGGGGACCCAGACCAAATCCAGCAACCCCGGAAGCAGGCATCAAGTTATCCCAAGCAAGCCCAACAACCCCTGCTAGGGGCTATTTGGGTGCAGTCCTGGCATCTATGGCGCCAGGCTCATATGGAGAGTCAGTCCTGGCGCCATAGGCACCAGGCTCATAGATTAAAACTTAACTGATGCAGACCATGCTGCAAACTTACCTGATGCAGACCATGCTGCAAGAGCTCCAAGCCAAAAGAGGCTTGGAAGGGACTACTTTACCTAAGGACTATTTTTTTACTCGGGTGAGGCTGGGGAGGAATACTTACCTGGGACTACTTTGGAGGCTATTTAAGCCACGCCTGAAGAGCAGCACACGCTTCGCGTTATTCTGCATCCAGCAGCGTAACGCTCACCATGCCTGCATGTCTGCATCCAGTCTTCTGCCACTCCCGCCTCGAGTTTGGAGCTCCTAGAAAAAGGGAGAAAGAAGGAGAAAAGGTTAGAACAAGAGCAATACCTTTGATCCTTACCTGAATTCCCGATCCATCGCGCCTTCGAGCTGAAAGAAAGAAGTTATTTTATGCGCGTCGCCTCGCCTGCTACAGCGCCGCGCTGAACTCACCAGCCTTCGCATCTTAACATTCCACCGCATCCTCTTGCATGTTCCGCCGCACTCCGGCACCCAAGGAGAAAACAAGAACAGCAAAGTGAGCCAAGGGAATACACAGAGGAATATTAGTTACCCCCCCTCCCCATAGACTTACCTGATTTTACCACCGGGGGTACTATTCCTCTTCACGGGTCGGCGCAACTTCCACTGCATCTTAGCCGAACCTCGGCCCCTAAGGGGAAACAAAAGGACAGCAAGGTGAAACAAAGGGACTAACAAGGGGAAACCCTCCTCACCACAATAGACTTACCTGATTTTACCGCTGGAGGTATTATTCCCCGAGACTTCATACTTTCTCTCAGCGCCTGAATAAGGGAGAAAGCAACAGGTTACATATTGACATTATTTTATCGAACTGTGTTGGAAAATACAAATCCTTACCAGAATATTACCGGTTGCCATGAGGAACTCTTCATTAGGGTCAAGCTGCAACCTGCAAGGAATCGGACAAGAGTGAAAGTCAGGCATTTGAACTCTTACGAACTACATACTTACGGCGTCTTGCTGGGAATCTCGGAGTCCATATTGTTCTGGAACTCACCAGTTCCTTCGAGCCAGTGAAGCAACTGGTTATCAACGCGCCCCTGCGCTCAATGCAGGATGGAGAGCTCATCTTTTCAAACCATCAGGTGAGACTATAAGAGGGGACATCAAGGTGATCTGTGGGGAGAACAGCGAGGGTGGGGGGATTTACGCTCAACTCCACGGGTGGTTAATTCCCTTTCTCCATTTGCAGGAGAATATTCCTACGGGCCAAGCAAACAAATCTAGGTGGGCCAGTCCAGTCCGTCATCTCGGCCCTACGCGTCACATTGGTGGAGACCGCAGCTGTCCAGTTCAGATCGACGCCTCTGTGGGAGCCAGGTGAGAGTAACACTATTATTTTGTGCTGATCTGCCCCCTCTGGGAGGAAGGGGTATGGAAGTCTCAATGTATTGCATAGCCTCGGCTGGAGATTCAAAGAAATGAGCTCTTCGTACATGTTGGATCCTCATTTTGGCCGGGAAGATCAAAGCGTATGGGATCTGGCATTCTCTTAAGAGTCTCTTAACTGGCTCGTAGGATCTCCTGCTTGCCTGGACTTTTGAGGAGAAGTCCGGATATATGTGTATGCGACTTTCCTCATATTGGAGGGTGCCCCCCCTCTCTAGCCTTTCGTTGGATTGTCTCTGTCCCTATAATTGAGGAGTCGTGCGATTATAGTGTGCGGTGGTGCGCCTGGTTTGGGTGCTGGAGCCAGTGTGCGGTGTGCACGTTCTACCAAAAAGTGTTCGGAGAATGTTTACGGCCCAAACAGGGTTTTGAGCAGTGTCTCGAGTTGTTTCTCCATCTGGCCTTTGCCAAATGACTCCGCTACGCCCACCACACGGATGTTGTTTCTCCTTGAGCGTGACTCTAAGTCCTTGCATTTATTCTGTAGTTTCCCCATGTTTTCCTTGATATGGGTGATGTCATGGCTATTATGTGCGATAGTGTCTTCATTAGTGCTTATTCTGTTTTCAGTTTCTGTTATACGCGCACTTTCTTTCTCCACTCTGCCTTCAGAGAGCCAATGGTGGACACTGTCATCCAACTTCGTGTTGACCGCCCGGAAGCCATTCTGCACTATTGTAGTAAAGTTATCCAAGTTATCACTAGACTCTGTATTCAGGGTCTAGTTGGCATCAATTTGGACTTCAGCGACCGTGGCCTGACTCTGATTGCCCGTGTAGGCGTCCAAGCAGTCTTTCTTTTGTTTTCCCTGAGTCTTGGCACCTTTTCCCCGACTTCTGTGGTTCCCCCATGATATTGTCGAAACGGTGTTCTGAGGCAATGCAGTAAATTACTAGCCACACTTTTATTTGCCATTCACTCTCGCTCCTTCTGACAGTGTCACAGCCCTGGGGCAGGATCAGATTGAGGGGGGTTACAGGCGCTACATACGTTCACTCTACAATGTGCCCCCAGCCGGCACTTGGTATTTCGAGTGGGCTGTGTCCCCCCACGTAATGCACTCTGTAGTTACCTCGATCGTAGTGTTGTACAGTTCCGTGTTGTGTTTTTTGTTAGGGGGCACTGAACCGTTCCGGTCTGCAGGCTGCTCTCGCGCGTTTAGGACGTCCACCCAAGCTGGTCCTCTGAGCGGGCACAACCCGCGCTCTGAGAAATAGTAGTGGCAGTGTGTGCCCACAGAGCGCCAATGGCGCGTATTTTAGTGTGCCCGGGGACCAGAGCACAACGCCGGAGCGTAGGCCCGCAGCGGTCCGCTCAGCGCCGCCTCAGCAGAGTATTGGGGGCATTAAGGGGGCCCCGGAAACAGGGAGACGCTCTCATCAGACCCTCCAACATTCTACGCGCACCTCCAGAGGTCGCTGGCCAAGCAATGTGGGCAGATGGTTGATGTCCCTGGGTCCGCACCAGCCGTTGCACCCAGAGAAGTACGTGTCCTTTATGGCCCCCCCCTCCGCCGTCCAACCCTGCCTCCTTACTTGACACCAATGCGGATCTCGTCGTCTGAGTCCTTGCACGGTCAGGTGTCGCGGACCGGCCGCACGCCTCGCCCTGTGCTGCGTGACAGGATCTGCAGGGGTTCTCTGGAATTCAGCAGCCGCAACCGGGGCCGAGCTGGAGCGCGTGCGGGAACGGCCGGCTTCACCCTCCGCGCCGCAGCCAGCTACAGAGATAGCGCCTCACCGGTGGGTGATGGGCCCTGGCTGCAGTTCAGGCCCCTCCCATCAGGGGCCTCGCTCCCACATTCGCGCCAGCGGCCCTCGCGTAGATCTCACTGGAGCTCACCGTCGGATGTCTTTTGCCACGTGTGTCGGCCAATCTGTATAGCGCTGTATCACTGGCGTTTCTAGCTTCTGGGTCCCAGGAGTTCAGCTGGCCCACCACAGATAGCTGGGCTATATTTACAGAGCGTTTGGGCTCAGCAGGCAGTGCCGTGACGGATGAAAAGGCGAAGGATTTCTCGGTGGAGCGGGAGCTCTGTTATCAGGCGGCCATTTCTGTCGTGCGCAACAGCAACCCCATTGCAACGCTTTTGAGGGAGCGCATTCTCATTTATAAGTTGCCATAGTGATTTAGTATTGTTCTTATTTAAAACCATTAGCATTTTCTCAGCATCGTTTTGATTCATTATAATTGTGTGCGAGATAAGCCTGTTTTTACAAATTTGTTTCCTCTTTTTAACCAACTCATAATTTTTCCGAAGAACGGCCGCTACCAAGAAACATGAGATCTTTCTGCAGCTGCCGTTTCTTTGAAACAACCTCTTTGTCATACACATGCTTTGGCTTAAAGAGGGGTCTTGAATGCTTTAACAACTATTCTCTAAATGCTACCAGGACGGAATCATATTCCACACCCAGTACGTTATTTAATTGCCAACATTTTTGCTGCTCTGCCAAATCAGGAACTATCTCAGGTCTCAGAGGTAATCTATATCTTCCTCCCTCAATCTCCACCTTCTGGTTCCAACCCACCTTTCCCCTCTTTTTGCCCATCTTTATTGTTAAGATTAGCAAATCATGGTCACTATAGGTGGTGGGGGACACCATCAACTGGAGAATGTGTGAACTAACGTTGCTTGAAACAAAATAATAATCCAAAGTTACTCTACTCGACCCATTTCGCAATGTAACACCACCAGGAATGTCACCCGGGGTTTGACCATTCAACATAGCCAAATCCCTAATCTCCATTTCCTACTACCATTCTTTGGATCTCTTAATTTAAAAGTCCTCCTTTTTACCAAACCCACCTCTATTTGAACCATACTTGCTTAAGCAATCTATGTTCAGGTGTCCACACAGAAAGACTATTGGGTCAGGACTATTTTGATTTATCAAATCGATCCTGGACACCACAATGTCAATGAAAGCATGTGCATCCTCAGCTTCCGGGATCCAGTACAAATTAAACAGATTCATCTGCCCTCGCTTCTCGGACACAGGGTCAGTAAAAGCCAGGACCAGAATCTGAATATATACATTTCCATTAATCGATTCAATGTATTCAAAATCCACTCCATTTCTTACTAATATCAAGAGACCCGCCATTGGCCGCCCTAGGCTTCCCTTAATGGCCTTATTGGGATACACAGAGAAGCCATCTAACATAGACGTGTCCATTAACTAAGTCTCTTGCAAAAATTAAATGTCCATGCTAGCCGCCACAGGATCCAATTCCTGAAAAAGATGAGCAAATCCCCTAGTATTCCAGGAGCCAATCCGCCAGACCCCTACGGCTTCATCGATCTGGCTTTAGGGTTTAGACACCAAAGCTCTTGCCACCCAATCCCATGAAGACTCCTGATTCAATGATGATTTTGCAGGTTTAGACACAGATCTTTGACCATTAGGATTGGACTACAAAGCTGGTTTTCTTATTGTTATTTGCAGCTGGGATAAGTCAATTGGCCTAGATGTATTCACCTGCAGCATCCTACTTGTGGGGCTTTTTCCCCTTTCCTGCTTTTCATTGTTTGTACCACTCCACCGTTCCGGGCTTGGACTTTCTATTCCACTTTGTGCTTGGGCCCGATCTTACTCCTTCAAACCTGCCACCATTGTTTCCTTGCCCTACTATATTCCCTGGTTTTCTGTAGCTCAAATCCCAACACACGCAGTTCATCTCTACAGTCCAACAATAATGTAATTAAAGTAGCAGTTCTCTTATGGAGCTGAACTCAGTCCGTTTCTTTCTCACTCAGAAAATCCACAATCTTTGTCCTCATTTTCGATTACTCTCAATCTTGGGACGTGATGAAATGGACACATGGTATTAGATATATTTAAGATCAGATCATCTATACATTTTAGAATACGCTCCAACTCAATTACATGGCTACTTCCACTTTTGTCTCCACCTTTTTTTCCTTGGCCCCCTAGTGGTTTACTTGGTTTTCGAGACTAAGTTTTTATTTTGGTTGAATCTTTGAAATTTTATTTTGGGCTTCGGGTTTTCCTCTTCTTGTTTCAGTATTTTATTCAAGGAAACAGCAGCCATATTGGAGTTCTCAATTATTTTTCTCACAATTTCCGATGTTTTGTCTAGAACCGTCACCACACCAGTTGCCTTATTTCTCATCTCCTCCATTGTCAGATAAGGGCTAAACTTATCTGCACCACCTATTAGTGAGACTTTTCTACATTCAACTATTTCTCCGTTCTCCAAATGTTCTTCATTTGCCTCCAAAGCATTGCCCTGTCCCAGCACTATTTTCTCCTGAACGTCCTCCACATCAGAATGTTCATAAGTTGATAGTTCCATTAAATGTTAGTCATCCTGTTCAACAATTTCTTCTCTACTATAGTCTTAGCCTTCTCAACACCAGGATTATCTCTAGATTTTATCTGCATTGCAGTGAGGTGGTGAAAACAATTTTAAGGTTTCTTAGGAAACTGCGAGACCCCCATTGTTTCCCCTGCTTAGTTCTTTGCATGTTTTTGTTTTTCTTTTCCTCCCACTTCTTCCTTTGAACCTTACCACATCGAGAGTCTATGTGACTCTGGTCAAAAACCAGAAAGTTATTTACCCCAGTTACGCTCACCTGGTCTCTGCGGAGGCGTTGGGCACAGTTGCAGCCCTCCCTGAACTTGAATCACCCCCTTCAGGCCTCTCCCTCAGTAGAAAAGCTGTGAGCGGTGATACGTGGTGATACTGCTCCTGCATGGAGATAAGAGTGTGTGAGTGCGCCAATCTGTGATTGTTGTACCTCTCGAACCCTTCACCCCAAAGTACGGTTTCTGTGAGCATACGCCGGCCCATAAAGCTCACCTGTGAATTATGGAAGATAAGCTCTCCGTCCTGCTACTTCTGGCAGGGGTGCGTCGAATGGGATCTAGTTCCTTCACTAGTCCCTGATGAGGATTAGTCCAGTCCAGCTGCGACTGTGCTTCTCCTTATGATTGGTAAGTCTTTCTTGAGCTCTTGTGATGCTGTTCGTTCTGTTTAATGTCTTTATATGCTGCTCCTATTTATTGCCGCAATAATGTCTTGCTTCTGTTTTCTTCTCTTAGATGGAAATGCGGCCTCAAGGCAGCTGTGAGATGCGAGACGCGGCTGGATGGAAGATGGATGCTACCGCAATGTTCGACAGCAGGTAAGTGATGATTTAAGGAAAAGCGCGAAATATGGCGAAGCGCAACCTTAAACTGACTGTTTTTTCGATGTCTAACCTTGTCTTCTGTTTTTCCTTGCAGGCGCTGCTGTCAACGATGGAGCGTGTCGTGCTGCGATGCCAAGATGAAGATTTCGGCGTTCCGGAAAGTGGAAAGATGAATACTTGGTTTGCCGAAGAGATGTACAGGTAAGAACAGCTTCCCCCAGTTGGTAAGTATGCTGGAAGGAAGCAGGATGGCCAGGAATCAGGATCTTCAAAGGTAAGTCTGACCTCAGGCGACAGTGAGCGTTACGCTGCTTACAAGTGCAGAATAACGCAAAGTGTCTGTCTTGAGGATCAGGGCAGGTTATATAGCTGAGATCGTGGGCACGCCCATTAGAGCCGGCTTACCAGCCACACCCTGCCACTCCTAGAGAGTGAGCACGTGCAAAGGCAATCCATTAGCAGCCACACCCAAGAATACACTTGGGGCTGCTTAATGCATGGAATGTTCGAGGTTAATGCATCCTGCTTAATGGATGTAATGTTTCAGGTTAATGCATCTGAAGTGCTATGTCCATAATAAAAGCTTTTTGATGTTAAATGGATGTTCTTGTTTACTCTTGTTCATGAGACTGGCGCCAACGGCGCCAGGACAGCGTCCACCCAGGTCTCCTGTGCATGTGACCCCTGCATGCCTGTGCCCCTGACTTCAAGACCATGATGGCCCCATCCATTGAGGGGGCGCTTTTGGTAGTACACCTGCTTGACTTGACTCACCCACCTGTCGTCCTTCCTCGTTTTCCTTTTGTGGTGTTTGCTCCTCTTCAGGTTGGTTTGGTTTTTGACCTGATTCCTCCGCTACAAGTATTTGCGTTATGGGGTCCTCAATGATTATACAGGGCTCTAGAGTAGATACTGTTGCCCTGTTTCCTGAGACCCCAGAGACCAATTCTATACAAACTTCATCCATTTTTTCCAGATCTTGTTGAGTTGTCAAATTCCTTTGTCGTGATTGTCTTGGAGTATCAGTTCGACTCATCCTAGAAGGTTCAACCACCATTGGAAGGAACTCCCTATATTTGTCTCGATTTACATTTAAATCTTCATTACGATGTTCCAGAGGGTTTAAACGAAGGACTATATCCCAAACTCCCTCAAGAAACATCCTCTTATCACACCTTGCCTCTGGGATAGGTCTATTAATGATTTCAAAATTACTCCTGTCAAGTCTTTTTCTCTAGAGCTCTTCTCGTTAATAGCAGTTATAAAAGTCTCCACATGAGACAGCTTAGTTTGCATTAATGCCATCAAAGTAGTTAAATCTCTATAATTCTCATTTAGATTTTCATACTATTTGAGAAACCGGTTTAACGTAATAGCAACAGATGCCAAAATTGTATTTTGCAAGTGCTGAAAATCGCCCGCTCTTTTTCCTTCTTCACTGTTTTAGTGGTGGGCATTTTAGATTTTGACAAACACCTGGTCCTCAGTTATTTTTGGTAACAAGGAAGACGGCGATCGCTGTTGCTTGATGATTCTGTTGATGACTCATATGCTTTTTTCCACCTACTTGGCACTTGTGTTCTACCTGCCTTAGTCCCCCCAGTTTCTCCATCCTCTCCTCGCTTCTACCCCCATAGCGCTTTCTGTTTCTCTTATCTTTTCTAACTGCTTCTCCATTGACTATCCTTACCTTCTCACTAAGTCTGGTAGGAAGACGTTCAAAAAGGATATCTTGGCCTCTAACCCTGGTCTTCCTATCGCCGACACCTACTCCAGTACTTCCTCCAGACAGACCCTCACCGACATCCTCTTTATCGTTCCTTCGCCAGATCTATGGACTCTTGATATGATCTCTGTGCTCTGTCCTATCTCCTCCTCTCCCATTAATGGTGGCACTCGCTGGGAAGTTCTCATGGCTTCCTTCGACTCCTCTAAAGTCATAATTAATGTCTACCTTAATGGCACTGTCATGGTCCAAGGCCCTCGGGCCAATCTCCTCCACTTTGATAGGCGCTTCCCTCGCCTCATCAATTTCCTCTCATCTCCTGCTGTCCCCTCCACTCCCCCTTGGCTACCTTGCCCTCTCTCTTCTCCTCCTCTGCCCCTCCTAGGGCTCTTTCTCCTCCGCAGGGTGTACCTCTGTCCGTACCCCTCCCCGGAAGCACTTGAAGATCTTGAAGGCTGGCAACCTTCTTCATATTGCTACTCTCAACTCTCGCTCTGCTGTCAAATACTCCTCTGACATCCTCCACCTCCATGAAGAACTAGACCTTGATGTCCTTGGTCTTACTGAGACATGGTTCACAGCCAGCTCTGTCACAAGCTTTGATACTCTCCTCCCTGATGGCTACAAGATCCTCTCCACACCCAGATGGGGGGGTAGCCCTGATCTTTACTGAGTGGATTCCTGCCTCTATCATTCCCACTCAGACCTACTCCTCTTTTGAATGCCTTGTCTGTAGGCTCTCTCTCTCCTACCCATTCTCTTACTGTGGCTACCATCTACCAGCCTCCTGGTCAATTCACCTCATTTCTCTCCGAGTGGGCGGACCTCTCCTCCTCCCTCCTGGCCTCTACCACTCAACTCCTCCTCCTCAGTGACCGCAGTAGCCATTTAGACTCTCCTTGTTCCTCCTCTGTACTCTTCAGTGACATCTGCGACTCCTCCCTGTCCATCATCCCCTCTGGTCCGACTCACTCTGCAGGGCACACACTTGATGTATTGATCTCCTCTGACCACTCCTCTCTCCTGGAGCGATCACTCCCTCCTCTCATCTCTCCCTCTCTTCCCCCCAAGCCAAGCCTACCCCAATACTGCCACCTACCTACTCGGACATCAGGCCCATGAAGCGTGTGTCAGTTGAGGCTTTCGCCGCCACCTTCTCTCCCCCCCTCCACCTCTGGCTGTCTCACATCCTGACACAGCCCTGTCTCTGCTCTACTCTTCCATTTCTGATACTCTTGATGCTCTTGCCCCTGTCATGAGGATCCATTTGAAGTCCAAAGCCAAGTGCAATTCCTGGTTTGACTCTACCTAGCTACACTTAAACGTAAGTGTATAGCGGCTGACGGCAAATGGAGGGCTTCTTGTTCATCCTCTGACAAACTGTCCTGTCGCCTGCTCCAAAGGCAATACCGACTCTCTGTCCTCAACAAGAAGAGAGTCCACATTCAAGCTCGTGTCTCTGCGGCATCTAACAACTCGGCCGAACTCTTTAAAATCTGCAAGTAGCTGGCCAACCCTGCTGCAGTCTCTACCCCTCCTGTTGCCTCCCAGGCTCTTTGCAATGCCCTTGCCTCTCACTTTATCTAAAAAAGAAACAGGACATCCTGTCCAACCTCTCTGTCCCCTCTCCTTCTGTACTTGCTGACCCTCCTTCAGCCACCCACACCCTCCTTCTCGTCCTTTCCTCTTTTCTCCCCTGATGAGTTCGCTGGACAAGTCTGATCTATGAAAGCCTCGTCAAAACAGGTTTATCCCTGTTCCTCTAAATCATCAAGGATCACATGGATACCCTCGCTCTGGCCCTTGCTGATTTTTGCAACCACTCCTTTGCCTCAGGATCCTTCCCCTCCCCTCTGAAGCACTCCCTTGTGCATCCTCTTCTTAAGAAACCCACAGCTGATCCTTCTTGTCCGGCTAACTATCGCCCAATTGCCATTACTCCCTTTCTGGGCAAACTCCTGGAAAAGTTGGCCATCTCTCAGCTTAACCTTCATTCCAATACTGCTGGCTTTCTCCATGCCACCAGTCTGGCTTCAGAGTTGCCAGAAGCACGGAAACTGCCCTCCTGAACATCCGTGAAGATCTGCTCTCCAACCTTGACTCTAACATTCCCTCTGTCCCCATCCTCCTCGATTTCTCTTCGGCCTTCGACACGGTCAACCATACCATCCTGTTCAACCATCTCTGTGATAACCTGGGTATCGCTGATCAGGCTCTGGCCTGGCTGACCTCTTTCCTCTCTGATCGACTCTCCCAGGTCCAACTTGGGTCCTTCCTAGCATCTATCTTCCTCACTACCTGTGGTGTTCCCCAGGGGTCTAACCTCTCGCCCTATTTAACCAATACCTGGCAACTCTCGCCCACTGCATTGCCATTTTCTGCTCACATTTCCAGTGCTACGCTGACGACACTCAACTCATTTTCAGGCTGCCCTCCGCCACCTCCTCTCTCTCTCTCTCTCTCTCATCTCTGATTGCCTAACTACCTTTCAAGATTGGTGTGCCGCAAATTATCTTTGTCTGATTGTCAACAAAACGGGGATCCTCCACATCAGCACAACTTCAACATCCTTTCCCCTCACTCTCTGGCCGGCCTCCCTTGGCCCTCCTCCTACCCCCACCTGCGAGGCTAAGAACCTCAGGGTCATCTTTGACGCCACACTTTCCTTCTCCGCCCACATCTCTGATGTCTCTAAAAAGTCAAACTTCCTACTGCACCTCCTCAGAGGTATTCTGCCTTTCCTCTCCTTCCCCCAGAAGCTCATGGTCTCCCAAGCTATGGTTCTCTCTAGGTTGGACTATTGTAACAGCCTCTTTCTAAATCTACCTGCCTCTACTCTCCGCCCATTGCAACTAATCCAGAACAGGACTGCGAGACTTGTCCTTGGCTTCAAGCCCTGGGATAGTATCTCTCCAGCTCTGAAATCTCTCCATTGGCTCCCAGTGGATGCAAGGATTAATTTCAAAACCCTCTGCATTGTCCACAAGGCTTTCTGGGGCCTGGGTCCAAAATACCTTCAGCTATCTCTCTGCAAATACCTCCCCTCCCCTCTCGAGCTCTTCGCTCCTCTAACTCCCTCAGGGTCAGTCGCTTTTTAAAGAAACAAGCTGGGGGTAGATCTCTGTCTTCGGCTGGGGCCTCCCTCTGGAACAGCCTCCCTGCCACTCTAAAACTTGAGGAGCACCATCTCCGGTTCCGGAAGCACCTCAAGACCTTCCTCTTTGCTTCTGCCTTCACTCCCCCTCTCCTCTGCTGATCTGTTCTCTCTTGGCACTGTGCACCTGGTCACCCTCTGTCCTCTAGGCCCAGGTGCCTGTTCACCCTGCCACCCTCCCGCACTGCCTCTGGGCCACCCCTTGCACTGGGGTCTGTATCTGTACCCATACAGTCCCCCTCCCTTTTTTCTTCCTGCACTTATCAGACATACCCTGTCTGCTGTCTTAAACCCAGCACTTGCCAATTGCTGGCTGCACTACCACTGTTTGTTGCCTTTACTATTTATTTATTATTATTTATCTGTTTCTCCTTTGATCCGTACTCTCCACTTCTCCCCCTTCCATGCACTTTTTCCCTCCCCCTCTCCCATACACTTGCGTGTTTTCAATGTCACTGGGCCTAGTAAGATTGTTGTTTTGTTCTCCCCTGTTCCCCTCCATTGCCTTGTCTTGCTGTGAAACACTTGTGTACGAGCGCGATAGAAATAAAATATCAATATCCCACAGAGTGAGCTTTTCACTTTCTCTTGAGATATAACGGCCCTACTCGGGCCAGATCATCTTGGAAGGAGTGTTGTGCACTCAACCAAGGGTCCTCTAAGCGCATCTTCCTTCTTCTGCGTTTTGCCGGGATACCTGACTCCATCCTATCTTCATTTTCCAGGTCTTCAGTGTGTCGTCTCCCCAAATGACTACAGTCCTTAATCTTTTGTGAGGTACATAAAGCTATGCTGCTTTTCTGTGTTACCTCCCCAAAAAGTGAAACACTATCTTGGTTCACCTCGACCACAGGAGCCACTCTGCCTTCAACAAAAGTGAGTAAACCTCCTTCCGTGTCGCAATTTGCTGTTGGAGCCGGGCACCTCTCCTCTCCAGCTGATGTTTCCAATTGAGGATCCCACTGCCTCCAAGCTGTTTCAAGGCTACTTTTAGCCTCATTCCATACCAGGTCCTCCCCACCCACATCTTGGTGTAAAGTAATGGGCTGGGGCGGAGCAACTTTTATTGGGCTCACTATTCCAGAACCAACTAGTGTCAAATCCCCTTCTGTTCCAACCAAGATTGCCGACGACAAAACCGGTACACTCTTCAGGTACGATTTAAAAGTTATCTCCCTTGACGATACGGAAACGGGCTATGATAGATCAAAAAGTTCAGCTGACTGCAACATAGCGGCATCCGCTAGGTCTCCCCACCTCTGCGTCGACCTACTATACATTTTTTCTTTCTCCTTTGATAGTTCAGAGGTAGATTTTGTTTTTAATGTAGCACCCTCCTCTGTGCGTTTGCAATGCCACTTCCGGGTTCCACAATTCACTGTTTCAATTTGATCTTTGTTTTATGGTCACATTTTTCCCCTTATCAACAGAACTGGGGCTGGAGTTTCCCCTCGGCATACAACCAGCAGCTGTCCATACCAAACTCTCACCCACCGCACCTTGGTTGTGAATAGGGGCTATCAACCCAGCAGGGATGACAGATTTGGCTACATTTCTTCCTTTATCGGACTGCTTTCCGTCCACTCGTTCTATCTATGTAGTTCCCTTTTGTTCACCCCCCACCCCCAGCATGGACACATTAGCCGAGGCATTTTCTGGGAACACTTCAACAGAGCAAGAGAGGGTTGGAGCCAACTAAGTATTACCTATCACTTATGTAGGTTCTGTTTCCTGCTCACATCATGCAGGTTCATCCGCAGTTTGTCCGACCTTCTTTCCTTAGCCGAGCTTGCAAACGCATCCGTTGAAGTCTGCCAGGGTCCGCTGAGGGCTCCATCAGTGAACACTCAGCAAACACTCTGCTACACTTCGCATAGGGGTGTAGCTTATGAGTGTTTTCAGTGGCTTGCAAAACTCCTCCCTCTGATAGAAATGAAGGGTCGACTCTTCAGCAACACATAGCAGGCAGCAAAAATATTGGGGCAATCACGGTCACCAACACACTCAGAATACACTGGTTACTAGGTACTTTCTAGTCAAAAAGAAGTCAGGAGGCTTGGAGGCCCATCCTCGATCTCCGGTTGCTCAACAAATTCCTCAAGGGCCAGAACTTCAAGATAGTGACGATACAGCACATCTTGTATCGGCTTCAAGAAGGTGGATTTTCTGGCATCCCTGGACATAAACTAGCTGGTGTGGGCAGAGCCCTTTCCCTTGGTGGCTCATCAAACCACACAAACTATCCAATGTCTACAGTCTCTAGGGTTCTCTGTGAATTTTCAGAAATCCTGTCTAACACCATCTCGGATATCGCTCTACTTGGGGGGGCTGAACTGAACACATGCTCTTGCATGGCTACTCTCTCGGAGAGGGGGTGCGAGCCCTTTTTGCCAAGGACCTGTTACTCTCACGGATGTCGATGGCCTCATTCTACCTCCTGAAGTCCCTGTTAAGGATGATGTCCTTGTGCATTCATCTGCTTCAACATTGTCGGCTTCTCATGTGATAGCTCCAGGAGTTCCTCGTTGTACGCTGGTGGCTGGCCTCTGGTTCCTGGGAGGACAAGATCCGTCTGACAAGGCAATTCAAGGAAGCTCTATGCTGGTGGCCAGTCCAAGCTCATCTCGTCCAGGGTGCTCCATTTCGTCTTCCCCCACATCAAGTCATTGTTACGATAGATGCCTCCCTGGAGGGCAGCAGTGCACACACCGGGGATCTGCATGCCAGGGGTCTCTGAACACCCAAGGAGAAGACTCTTCATATCAATCTTCTATAGCTACGCAAAGTGTTTTGGACCCTCCAGTCTTTCCTTCCTCAATTCAGCAATCAGGTGGTCCTGGTCTTCACAGACAAGACCAACTCGGTGTTTTATAGCCACAAGCAAGGAGGCAAAAGGTATTTTGCGCTGTCAAAAATTGCCAAGACTTTCCACCTACCGGGTGTTTTGATTATGAATTCTTCTGTCACCACAGCAACTTCAAGCCCATATCTGTTACCCTCACCTGGTCTCTGCAGGGACGTTGGAGCTCGGTTGCAGCACTCCCTGGAACTGGCTCCCCTGGGTCAGGCTTCTTCCCCTGCTCCTGTGTTGTGGACTGTGCTGGTTGTTGATACTGCTCCTGCAAGAATACGAGAGGCCGTGAGAATGCTGCAATATGGCTGTGGTTTCCCTCAAACCCTTCTTCCCAGAATGTGGTGAGCATGCATTTAACCATATAGCCTCACCTGTTTATTTATGAGGGTGAGCTCTCCGTCCTGCTTATCAACTGCAGGGGCACCTTAGATGGAGCTAGTTTCCTCACTAGTCCAGGTGCGTGGCAGCCCAGAGGCTGTGGCTGATCCACTTCAAAGGTAAATGTTCTTCAACAATGATTATTGTCTGTATTCTTTTGCAATGTCTTTTTTCCATGATTGTCTGTATCCCTTGTAATGTCTTTCTTTCTCCCCAATAGGGGATGAGAGGCCAAGCGGAGTCGCAGTGCTGGAAGCGAGCCCCAATGGAGACCTGAAGAGTTTACGATGTCCCAAATAGATGGTAAGTTTGGTTCTAAGGTCAAGCGCGAGGATGAGTTGCGCGCGACCTTAGCGTAATGTCTTTATGTTGTTTCTAACCTTATTTGTCCTTTTCTCCTGCAGAGATGGCCTGGCGAAGTCAGATGGGAAGCAGCTATCCGAAGATCTGCCGGCGGGTGATGGATGGCTGGCTGGTTCTGCGAGGATGCTGGCTGAGATGAGCTCCCGGGTAAGTGTTGGAAGCCCGGAATAGGTAAGGATGCGCTCCGACTGCGGTGACTGCTGGAGTCAGGTAAGTGCGCTTCAGGCGATGGTATTGCTGGAATCAGGTAAGATGCGCTTCAAGCGATGGTATTGCTGGAGTCAGGTAAGATGCGCTTCAGGCGATGGTATTGCTGGTATCAGGTAAGATGCGCTCCAGGTGGTGGTGAGCGTTACGCTGCTATAAGCAGACAAACGCGAAGCGCTTGCATGCGGGTGGGGCAGGCTTAAATAGCCTGGCCCCAGCCATGCCCCTTTGCTCTGCTTTGTGGCCCCAGCCATGCCCCTTTGCTCTGCTTTGTGGCCCCACCCTGCCACTCCCAGAAGATACTGCACGTGCGGCCCAATGTATCCCTATAGCCACGCCCGACCTGGATGCACGTGGAGGCCCTGCAGGGGAGGAAATAACACGGGTACCAGAATAAAAGTGTGCAGAGCACAATTTCTCATGAGTCTGGTGCCAAAGGTGCCAGGACTGGGTCCAACTGGACCCTTTATGTGATGGAGCTTGTGGTCCTTGCTCTGTGGCCATGACAGCACTCCTCCTCAAGGCCCCTCTCACGGGCGTTCTTCCTCCTGGTCCTGGTTTGGTGGGATTGTTACGATGAAATTGTCTGATTAGTACTGGGGCATGGACGAATTCACTAGGCTCCCATGTACGGTCTTGAAGTCTGTAACCTTTCAAGTCTATAAGGTAGTACAGTTTAGATCATACTATCTTGGAATCCAGAATGGTTTAGACTTCGTATTCCGGTTCTCCTTCTATGATGTCGGGCTCGGTGGTGTTTCGATCCGAGTATCTGGTTTCATGGGTTTTAAGAGAGAAACATGGAACACCGGATGGACCCGCATGTTAGCTGGTAAATCCAATTTCATGGCAGCAGGGTTAATGATGGCCTTGATGGGGTAAGGTCCCTTGGACGGAAGGCTCGGGGTCCTTTCAAGGGAATGTACTTGGATGCCAACCAAACCTTATCCCCGACTTGATAATGCAGAGCCTCTCTTCGATGTCGGTCTGCAAATTATTTCTGTTGTTCTTTGGCTCTGGTCAGGTTTTCTGCTGCTTCTTTAAGGGTTAGAGTGATGGTCTTGTGCAATGTTGTAACTGCTGGCATTTCCAATTTGTCAAGTGAATCAGAAGTGGACGTTCGAGGATGCCAACCGTGCACTGTGTAGAATGGGGTCTGTCCGGTGCTAGTGTGGATGGAATTATTGTAGGCAAATTCGGTCAACTAGAGGGTATCTTTCCAGGACTCCTCAGTTTGTTGCAATATACACCTCAGGTATTGCTCCAAGGTCTGGTTGGTCCGTTCGGTTTGGCCATCGGTTTGGGGATGATGACTCGTGGATAACCAGAGGTCAATTTTGGCTATTTTGCAGCACCTCTGTCACGCCTGTGCCACTGGCAACCATCATGGACGATATGGTACTCGTTTATCTTCATAATACTCTTTAAACAACCCCTATTCACATTTTGGTCCTTAATTTCCATTTGTATGACATTGGTACTTTCCTATTTTATTCAGCTAACTACATGTACCATAATGCACCTTGCTGCTGCTATCAATTCCTGGCCATTGCCATTCGTCAGTATTGGAACCACAATCCCCAGTAGCCCTAGCGATCAGTGCTGCTTCCACCATCTCAGGACTAGAGAGGGAGGAGGCAGATTATCTTCAGGTGTGCTGCTCCAGGTGCTGCCAATTAGCCTGCCTCAGTACAGGGCAGGGCTGTATTTAAGCAGCTGCCTGCAGGAGCTCAGTCTCTTGCATCAAGAGTTCTCCCAGCCCCTTTTTGCCTTGTGACTCGAATTTGTATGCTGTTCCTGTTGCTGCATTTTCCTGCTTTGATCCAGTGCTCTTTCTGGGATGCCTGCCTTGCAGCCTGCTACACTCTGCTGCCTACAGCCCTAGCCTTCTGGGCTCCCTGCCTCACAGCGCTGCACCTCTGGGCTCCCTGCCTTGCAGCCTGCAACCCTCCGCTGCCTACAGCCCTGGTCCTCTGGGCTCCCTGCCTTGCAGCCTGTTACACTCCGCTGCCTTCAGCCCTAGCCTTCTGGGCTCCCTGCCTCACAGCCCTGGTCCTCTGGGCTTCCTGCCTTGCAGCCTGCAATTCTCCGCTGCCTACAGCCCGGGTCCTCTGGGCTCCCTGCCTTGCAGCCTACTACTCTCTTCTGCTTTCAGCCCTGACCCTCTGGTCTCCCTGCCTCGACGCCCTGTTCCTTTGGGTTCGCTCCTTGCTGCCCTACTCCTCTGGGCTCTCTGTCTGCCGCCTACTACAGCTCTCAGTCCTGCTCCTCTGGACTCTCTGCCTTGCAGCCTACTACAGTCCTCTGCAATCCACTATAGTTGTTCTGCACCTTGTGCCATCCGTTACTGCAGCCCTGCTTCCTTGCTTGCAGCCCCCCTATTTCCTGGCTGCTGCTCCCTTGCTCTCTTCCTTGTTTGCAACCCCTAGTTCTTGATCCCTGTCCTTCTCTTCCTTGTGTCCTCTGTCCTCCCCTTTAGTTTATCCATTTCTATTGTACTGTTTTTCCTTCATTCCCTTCTGCTAGATTTCTGTTAACTTCCTTTTCCCTGGTTATTTCTGTTCCTGTCTCTCTTGTGTCTTATGTTGATCCTTTGTACAGAGCTTGACTGTTGGTTTCCGGCAGGCAAACTCTGCCCCTTCCCTTGTCACGTTTTCAGTGTTACAGACACCCACAGCTGTTGTTCCCAGTCATGAGCAGACAAAGTGGGCCCCTGTAAGAGTAATCTGTGCAGAAGGCTGGAGTTTCCAACGGTCAGTGGAACACTCTTTTCCATTTCTGCATACACCCAAGAGGGAATCCAGTTTGTATCTTTGTATTTCCTGTTCACAACTACAGTTCCCTACTTTTCTTTCTTGTTGAGTTTCCTGCTGTGTGTGTACTTATCTGTCACCTTACATCAGCACAGCCACCCAAACCCTACCTGGGGGCCCTGTGCCAATCTTGACAGAGTGCCATCCTTGACAACCTCCTCCAGAGAGCTGAGACGAATTCTGTTCCGCACTCTGAAATCATACCGATGGGAAACCATGTAACTTGATAATTTGTTCCAAAAACACAGTGACAAGGGCAGAAGCAGTGGTAAGTCCCTTCAATGGAATAACATGGGCCATCTTGGAGAATAAGTCTACAATAACCAGGATCGTGTTAAACCTGTTGCAGGGAGGAAGATCGTGATAAAGTCCATAGACAGCGTATGGCATGGTGCTGGTGGTACAGTCAAGGGACGTAGTAACCCTGCAGGACTTAACTTCTGAGATTTGTGTTGCACGCAGACACGACAGATTGCAATGAATTGGGCAATGTCTTTTCTCCAGGCTGGCCATCAATGGCACTTTTGAATTTAAGCCTGAGTCTTGGCAATCCCTAGCTGCCCTTCCACTAATGATTCATGGTAGTTGGCTATTATCTGGTCTTGCAATTTCTTGTCCTGAATATACAGTCTTCCTTGAAAATAGGGTAGATCATCTTTGATGGAATATTGGTCTCCCCTAGCTAACCACTCCTGTTGTGCTGTTTGGTTCATCCGAGATCGGAGATCATTCGTTAAGTCCTCCCAACGGGCTGTTGCGGTGATCTGGTTTTGGATCCGTTCTTCGGGAATAATGGCCACAAGCTCAGATGTTGTGAAAGCTTCTTTATCTTTAGCCATGCGTGACAGGGCATCTGCTTTCCCATTGCGTACTCCAAGTCTGTAAGTAAGTCTGCAAGTAATGACAAAATCAAAGAAGAGAGCCCAGCGAAGCTGGCGTGAAGATTGGGCCATGACAGTCTTCAAGCATTGTAGATTACGGTGATCTGTGATAACCGTGACCGTGTGTCTTGCTTCCAGAAGATAGTGTCTCCCTGTTTTTAAGGCTCCTTTCATTGTTAGCAGTTCCTTGTCAGTGATTGCATAGTTTAATTCTGCTGCAGAAAACCTACGGCACCAAAATGCTAAGGGATGTAATTTTCCCATGTCTGAGTCCTTTTGTGATAAAATTGCACCCATGGCTGTGCTGGAAGCGTCTGTTTTTGACCACATATGGCAGGTCGGGTCGGGGGTGCTGAAGAACTGATGCTGTGGTGAAGGCAAGTTTCAGCTCCTGGAAGGCGTTTTCTGTTTCGGGGGACCAGAAGAATTTCTTATTTTTTATCAGTAGGGAGGTGATTGGATGAACTATTTGTGCAAACCTTGGGATAAACCGTCGATAAAAATTGGCAAACCCGAGCACGCTTGGTACTCCTTTTGTGGATGTTGGTGACGGCCACTGAAGGATAGCATCCACCTTGCGTATGTCCATGTGAACTCCTTGTGGGGTAAACATGAAGCCCAAAAATGCAACTTCCGTGACATGGAAGAAAATGTTTTCCAATTTGCAGACAGCCGGTGCTGACAAAGCTTTTCCAGAACTGCTCTTACATGGCCAACATGATCCTCCTTGGACGTTGAGTAAATAAGAATGTCATTAATGTAAACAAGTACGCAAACGTCCAACAATTCGTGAAGCACATCGTTCATGAAGAATTGGAACAATACCGAGGCATTACATAATCCAAAGGGCATGACCTGATACTCAAAGTCCATATTTGGTTCGGACTAGTTTCCCTTTTTAACTCTCACAAGGTGGTAGGCTCCTCGTAGGTCCAGTTTTGTGTAGATTTGAGCATTCTTTACCTGATCTAGCAGCTCTGGGATGAGTGGCAGGGGGTATCTGTTCTTTACTGTGATTTGGTTCAGTGCTCTATGATCTATACAAGTTCTTAAGTCGCCCTCTTTCTTTGGTACGAAAAAGAGAGCCAAAGAGTCAGGGGACTTAGACGGGCGGAGGAATCCGTTAGCTAGGTACTGATCCAGGTAAGACTTCAGATGCTGGTTTTCTTGGTCTGTTAGAGTGTAAATTCGACTGCAGAGGATTTGTGCTCCGGATACCAGATTGATCTAGCAGTCGTAAGATCTGTGTGGAGGCAGGGTGTTTGCCTGTTCCTTCTGAAACACGTCCTGGTAATCCAGATATTCAGGGGGTAGGGAACCAGAGAGCCCCAGGATAGATTTCGCCTTGAGTTCCTGGCTCTTCACGCTTTTGTGGTAGCAGATGTTAGCGCATTCTTGAGGAAAGGTCAGCACTCTTGTTTGCCAGTTGATCCTAGGGTTGTGGATTTCCAGCCACGGCATTCCTAAGATCTGGAACTGAGGAGCCCCAATAAGATTGAAAGAGAGGTCTTCCCGGTGACCATCCTGGCACATCGGCATGACTTTGTCGGTATGTTGCGTCACTGGGCCGGATGATAACTGAAAACCATCCACTGCTGTGACATTTTCCGATTTTAGCTTTTGCTGGAGAGGAAGGCCTATTTGTGCAGCCAGATCTTGATCAATATTATTTCCCACCACTCCGCTATCAATATATGCCTCCAAGGCATGTACCTTTGAGGGTTGGTGGTGGTTAACCAAAAGTACCGGGATGACCATATGTGAGGGCTGTACAGATTCCTTTTTTCGCTTGGCAAGTGGACCCCTACGTTTGTCGGGCGTTGGAGTTTTTCGGATTTTGTTCCTTTTATTCATTGCCATTGTCCATTGCACCTACTGTCCTCTTGGGGGGGCTTTACTGGGCCATTCCCAGAGGAAATGTCCTGCTTTTCTGCAGTATAAGCAAAGTTGTTGTTGTCTCCTCTTTTCTCTCTCCGCCTTGGAGATAGGAGCCTGTAATCCGCCGATCTTCATAGGCTCGGTTGGTTCGTGGGTTTTGATTTGATTGTCCCGAGGTCGCATATAGACCGACCTCCCTTCAGTTCTTGTGCGATCCATTTTTCGATTCTGCAACCTGTGGTCAAGCTGTGCCGTCAGATTGATGTACTCCGCACAACCTTCAGGAGGGTTGACTACTTGGGCTAGAAAATCCTTTAGTTCCCCACGCAATCCCCGATAAGAGCGTGGTCCTCCTTTCATCTGGCCAATTTGTCTGTGCCACGAGACGATTAAAGGTAGCAATATAAGTCAGCAGATCTTGGTTTCCCCGCCTGAGGGACAATAGTTTGTTATCCAGGGCTTGTCCTTGGGTGTGTCTAGCAAACAATTTTTCCATTTCCCGTTGGAATTCCCCAAAGTTTCGGAGTAGAGGATCATCCTGGATTAGTAATTGTATCGACCAGTCCGCTGCGCTGCCTCCTAAATATGAAAGAACAAAGGCGACTCTCGCACTATCGTTAGGAAAAGCCCCAGGTCGGCACAGAAAGTGAAGGCGACATTGGTTTATGAATATGGCATACTTATTAGGATCGCCGGTAAAACGTTTGGGCGGGGCCAGTGGCACTGCACCTGGAAGCACCACTTGAACTGGTGGCGATGGCTGTGGTATAGGAGGCTGTGCAATTCCAGGCAATGGAACCTGACCTGCATATGTCTGAAGCATCTGTCTTGCTAAGTCATCAGTTCGTTCTCGGGCTACAATAAGGTCCCTTCTTAAGGCATTGGTTTCTTGTCTGGAGGCATGAACTTCGGCCCGCAGTTCCCCCAGTAGTTGGGCCAACTGGTCAGTTTCCGAGGTTTCCATAACGCCCAGGCAGAGGTTCAGAGAGGCTTTGCATTCTTTTACGCTCACCTGATCTCTGTGGGGACGTTGGGGCACGGTTGCAGCCCTCCCTGGAACTGACTCCCCAGGGTCAGGCTTTTTCCCCTGCTCCTGTGTTTTGGACTGCGCTGGTTGTTGATACTGCCCCTGCGCGAATACGAGAGGCCATGAGAATGCTGCGATATGGCTATGGTTTCCCTCGAACCCTTCTTCCCAGGATGTGGTGAGCATGCGTTTACCCATATAGCCTCACCTGTTTGTTTGAGGGTGAGCTCTCCGTCCTGCTTCTCAAATACAGGGGCACCTTAGATAGACCGAGTTTCTTCACTGGTCCATGTGCGTGGCACCCCAGACCGGCTGTGGCTGATCCACTTCAAAGGTAAGTGTTCTTCAACAATGATTATTGTCTGTATTCTTTTGCAGTGCCTTTTTTTCCGTGATTATTGTCCGTATTCCTTGTAATGTCTTTCCTTCTCCCCAATTGGTGATGAGAGGCCCAGCGGAGTTGCAGTGCTGGAAGCGAGCCCTAATGGAGACCTGAGGAGTTTACGATGTCCCAAATAGATGGTAAGTTTGGTTCTAAGGTCAAGCGCGAGGATGAGTTGCGTGCAACCTTAGCGTAATGTCTTTATGTTGTTTCTAACCCTATTTGTCCTTTTCTCCTGCAGGGATGGCCTGGCGAAGTCAGACGGGAAGCAGCTATCCGAAGATCTGCCGGCGGGTGATGGATGGCTGGATCCGCGAGGATGCTGGCCGAGATGAGCTCCCAAGTAAGTGTTGGAAGCGCGAACAGGTAAGGATGCGCTCCGACTGCGGTGACTGCTGGAATCAGGTAAGATGCGCTGCAGGCAATGATTATTGCTGGAGTCAGGTAAAATGCACTTCAGGCGATGGTATTGTTGGAATCGGGTAAGATGCGCTCCAGGCGATGGTATTGTTGGAATCGCGTAAGATGCGCTTCAGGCGATGGTATTGCTGGAGTCAGGTAAGATGCGCTTCAGGCAGCGGTGAGCGTTACACTGCTATAAGCAGACTAATGCGAAGCGCTTGCATGCGGGCGGGGCAGGATTAGATAACCTGGTCCCAGCCACGCCCCTTTGCTCTGCTTTGTGGCCCCACCCTGCCACTCCCAGAAGATGTTGCATGTGCGGCCCAATGTATTCCTATTGCCACGCCCGACCTGGATGCACATGGATGGCCACAATTTCTCATGAGCCTGGCGCCAAAGGCGCCAGGACTGGGTCCACCTGCACCCTTTATGCGATGGAGCTTGTGTTCCTTGCTCTGTGGCCATGACAATATCATACTCTATACCACTGTTTGTTGATGATAAAATCATTGTACAAATTGAACAGCAGGTAAAGAAAGACCCTGACATAATCAATTGGTTCCAGAACCCTACTAACCTGTCATGCGGTGATATGAGCTACCTCAAAGAATTGGCCAAAAAAACTGAATTGGTGATTAAACCTGCAGACAAAGGGGGACATTTGGTTATCTGGGACTGTGAGGATTATGTCAAGGAGGCCCACAAGTTGCTGAGAGGCAGGAGTTACCAGGAGCTGCCTAAAGATCTCACTGATTGTGTATTGGTGTCTTTGGGGAATCTGCTTGACAGGTGGTAGGGGGAAGGACTATTAAACAAAGATGAGTTTTGATTTCTAACTATTAAATGCCCAACCATTGCAACACTATTACCTAAGATCAATTAAAACCAATCATCGCCACCTGGCAGACCCATTGTCAGTTCAATTGGATCTCTGATTGAACCCATGTCTTGTAGATTCCTTCCTCTTGCCATTAGCTTACCTTCATTTGTAAAAGATACTCGTGATTTTTTAAATTAACTTCAACTTATACCATGGGAGGAGGATTTCATTTATGTCACTCTTGATGTTACATCTATGTATATGGTGATTAGACATAGTGACAGTGAAAGCAGCCAATTTCTTCCTGCAGAATTGATCCCCTAGTTTCAAGAGACACAACGAAATGCTCCTTGAAATGATTGATTGAATTGGAGCATAATTATTTTCTCTTTAATGGTGATTATTACCTGCAACTCATGGGGACTGCCATGAGCATGAAATATGCACCACCTTATGCCAATCACCTGATGGGCTACTAGGAAGAGGTATTTGTGTTGAAAAATCCACTAAATATATGGAATTCCAATTCATCATGTGGCTCTGCTACACTGATGATTTGTTTTTGATCTGGCAAGGGAGCATGGAAGAATTACATCAATTCCATAAGTTCTTGAATGCAAATTATCTGAATTTGAAACTTATTATGACTGCTAGCTAGGAAAGCATTGACATTTTGGATCTGAGAATCTCAGTGATTGATGGATTGGGTCAAACAAAGACGTATCGTAAACCAGCAGCTGGTAACTCCATACAATGTCATGCCATTCAGCAAGTACCATAAATAACATCCCCTGTGCAGAGTTTCTTAGAGTGAGAAGAAGCTGCTCTTGCATTTCAGATCTAGAAACAATCTGCAATGTCATCGTCTAGATTCTTGCAAAGGGGTTACTGAACTGGGACGTTAAAGAAATCTCAAAGTAAAATGAATTCTCAAAATGAGATCTTTTGAAAACAAAAATTAAAAAACCTAATCGGAAGACAGTAGATTAATAACTTCATTTGGTCTACAAGTGCCCCAAATCTGGAATGTGATAAAGCATTGACACATCATATCTAAAGATCCAGTTCTCAAAATGTGTCTGAATCTGAGATGCCAGATCACATATCGACGTGGAAAGGGTATAGGGTATATGATCACCCATAGCCATTTGGAGACCATACAGCAACAACATTGGCTACATCAACGGGTAGGCTGTTTCCCTTGTGGCAATTACAGAATTAGCTCTGTGGCTTTCAAAGTTTCAAACTTCCAAATGAACGGTACAACTTGGTTACATTACATCCCCTCTCAGATTGACTGCAATACAGAGTTTGTAGTTTATAGATTTATTTTCCCATGTATGAAAATTTACATCGGCAGCACGAAAAGAAAGTTGAAAATTGAGAATTTTTTAACATCTCAGAGAAATCCATTCTACAAATGAGAATTACCCAGTAGCCATTCACTTTGCGGAATCCAATAACAAAGACCATAGACTTTTGAAATGAATCGGACTGGCTTGTGTAAAACCTCATCCGCATAAGGGTAATACGCATATTAGAAGGCTGATTGATCTTACGCTTTAATTCAGAAGTCCCTGTCGGTTGGATATAACTGAAGGCAGACATGTGTTTCTGTAACATTAATATTTCTGTTTTTTGCTGTTTCTTCTGATACATTGAATTTGTGGTTCTAGTTATGTACATTCAGTACATTTTGCTTTTCGTCTTTTTTGCTTCTTTAATTCTCCTCCCCGTCCCTTTTTCCTTTCTTTTTATGATGCTTTAATTGGTTTTTGTTTTGGTAGTATTTCTGGGATATAAAGCAATGGCACTTTATAAGATGGGGTATCTTTCCTTTCCAGGTGAAGTACTAAATGGCATTCTTGACTCTGGCAGCTATTTGTTTTGGTTTTATATGGAATTGGCAAGCATTGATGAACACTCAAATGGATTGATTTGTTTCTGTCACTTTGACGGAATTCATAAATATAATTTTAAACATTGATTTTGATATCACTGTGTTTGCCTTTCTATGTGCAATATCTTTTCTTATTTTTATCAAATGGTAATGAATATATGAAAGTGAGCAGTTTTTCCGCACAACATAATTAAAGCACTGTCACTTTGGCAATGCTTTTATTTATTTGTTCAATATGCACTTTATAATCACCAACTATAAAACCTGCCACAGGAATGTCCGCAGACATTAGAGGCATGCTCTTATGCAATTCTCACACAAAATTGCTCAAGCGCTGTCATGACCCTTGCCCCTGGCCCTCACTGGCAAGTCAGCCTTCCAGTTAGGACCAGGTCAAAGGCCTTAAAACCTCATCCAAGACTCTCTTGGAGACAGTCCTGGCGCCTTTGGCACCAGGCTCATAACCATCATGAAGACCAACATTAGAATGGGACTATTTACTTGGGACTATTTAACTTGGGGGGCAGGGGGAAGGTTCAGCCAACATGGAGGCACACACATAGCTCAGTTACAAGGAACTGAGCTATGCGGTCTAGTCTTTTGGGTGTGGCAGGCCTGGGACTACTTTACCTGGACTACTTTGGGTGTGGCAGGCCTGGGACTATTTTACCTGGACTACTTTACCTGAGACTATTTAAACCACACCCAAACAGCAGAACATGCTTTGCGTTATTCTGCTGTGGGCAGCGTAACGCTCTCCGTGTCCAGTTCTTTGATGCCAGCTTACCTGAAACCAAGGACCTGCAGAGAGAGAAAGAACACTACGAAAATTACCTGGAACAGTATCCTGTCTTCAATCCATCGCTGATTTCAGTTCCACTCACCTGAAGGTACGAACTCCAACATCCGGCACCGCATGCATCCTGGAATACCATAACCTGGAAAGAGGAGAAAGAAAGACAACATCAGTAAGGGTTTACTCACGTTTCCTCCCGAATGAAGAAAGCCACACAATTCTTACCTGGGTAGTCATCTCCTGGTCTGTATCATTGCTGGAACATTACAGCGCTCGGCGAGTAACATCGCAACCTGCAAGGAGAGAAAAGACACAGGTTAGCAATATAAAAGGCGAAACAGCGCCACGCATCGTGCATTACTCACCGAACAGCATCGCACACACCGTGCTTTCGCCTACCGGCCCATGCTCATCTTCAAACTGCATGACAACACCAAAATACCTTTCCATACCTAAAAGGAAAGAAGCAAGACATTATTATTCAGGGGGGCTTGCACCAGTGAAGTAACTTGGTCGCTGCTCGGCCCCCACATCTACGCGCCCCTGACCCGAGGAGCAGGACAGAGAATCCACCTCTTATAATATTAAGGTTGTGGAGAAGGAGTTGAGGCCAAGGGAGGTGGGAAAACATAAAGACAATCTGGTATTGAATCCAGCTCTCCTATATTGCAGACCCAGCTTTAACCAGAGGCCTTACCAAGGGACCGGGATAGGGTTCGAGAGTGCAAATCATCCAACCAGGGCTGGGTGGCCTACCCGTGGATACCAGATGAGCGTAACAAGCACAGTCACTTTGATAACTATGATGTTATTGCTTATTTGCACTTTTTACTATCAAGCACTGTCACTTGGACTGGGTTAGTATTTTAAAACCTGTCTTCCATGGCAACTATCTAACTACAATTTTTACCATGGGTTTATGGAACATGGAGTGGGAATTGGAAGGGATTTAAAATGGATTGTCCCTTGTCGCTTGTTATCACCATGGTTAAGCAGTAGCATACACCGAAACGTCTGTTGAATGGGATGTGATCCCTTTTGAAATCATTTTAAAACTGTAATAAAGTTGCAGATGGTTTAAATACTGCATTAGCCCATGAGAATTTTGCCTTGCATTGCCCTTGCCTAGCAGTGCCCACCTTCTGTGTGTTAATGATGGCATATATGTTTTTGTGATATATATATATATATATATATCTCACTGACAAAAAAACATTGTTAAAGGGACGTTATGGTTACAGGTAAAACCGAAAACCCCCAGAAATTCGCAAGTTATGGTAAGCTAAGCAAACATAACTCGCGCTACCCCTGTGCACTGCAAGGACTAACACCCATGACATCAAAGATGACATCACAAAACGTTTTTTGTCAGTGAATTTCATTGGTTTTTAGCAGGATACCCTTAGTTTGTAAACAAGAACTGTGCAACATAGTGCAACTGCTGGCACCATGTTAATGCAGACAGCAGTTGCGGACTATGCATCTGTTTGCGGAGATCGTGTGGCATCCAACCTGCTGAGGAAGGCAGGTGCTATCTCACATAGTGGTACCAATCACCAAACGCAAAGAACATAGACAAACAGCACCATGTGCAAGAATTGCAAGGGAAAATAGAGTAGTTTTGCAAATTGTGTACTTATGAAGCAAACAGGATAAAGGCATAGGGAGTACACCATAACAGAATGCATCAACAACAGAAGTGACGTCTGCTTTCAACAATCTTACCGCACTGCTACTGAAAAGGGGAATAAAAAATTAACGGCCATAGTCACGACTGGAAAGTGCTAAAACCTGAACGTCACTACAATGTACTAAGGACCCTAAACTTTGTCTAATAATTGCACAGGTGCTGCAGTATGCAATAGTACAGAAGCATAACATGTCTTTTTGTAACGCAGCAATGGCAAGCACCTTAGAGTGGCAGGAGTAAAATTTCCCTCATGATGCAATGACTTTCCATAGTAGCCCCATTGGTACGCACAGTGCTGTGAACCATAAATTATATAATATATATTGCTTCATGTACACCAAACACATTCTTTTTTTGGTAAGAGAACATAAAGGAAAGCAAGGCAGTTCAAGCAGAAACCCTTCCACAGCAGCATACGGGCATAGGAAAGGAAAGAAACTCTATGCATAGGGAAATGGACTGTGTGGAAGTCAAAGTGGAGAAATTGGTGAACAATTGTGCTGCTTTAAAGGTTGTGTACAAGGATATATTTTGGACACAATGAAACAGCACTGGCACACCTGCACGTGTACTCCTTCCCCATATCGGAGCCCGCCATTCCCTCAAAAATCATTTCATGGGAGACATTACGTTAGTACATCAATCTCTTCCTCCCCTCACAACTAAGTTGTGCAAATCCCCATTTCCCCACAATAAGTATCCACTTCTGCTACCCCTTCCCTTTCCAAATGGGGTGTATGCATGTGAACAAGTAAACGGTAATAATGAGAATGTTGCTGAGTGTTTGTGTGGTATTCTTTTTTTTACCTGAAATGGGGTTCTGAATCAGCGCCACAGTCCTCGTTGCAATAACCGCAAGTAAGAAAAAGGTAAGTGTCCTACGGACACCGCAGCTGTCCGGCTTATACACAATGACAATGGAGGCATCCGTATGTCGACCTATCAATGCGTGTGGGAGCACACGTTTGTGTGTAGTGCAAGTACACGCAAATGTATCTTTTCCTCTGTGTCCTGGTAACATCGCCACTGTGCAGCATATGCAAAGGAACGTTCATTTAGTCGGTGATTCCACCCACGCCCTACAGGTAGCTATACACATCCCACCTGCTGTACCCTATAAATAGCCAGCATCACCCAAAATGTTTGGTGCACGTGTGGCGCACTTTTTGTCAGTAGAGAAGACGCAACGGTGTGCATAGGACACCCAAGCACATGCGCACAACGCATTTCACTCAAAACGCATCCAGCGGACAGCCGTCCCAAAGGAGAACATTGGCGATGTCACCATGCGACCGCACCCACGCTGCGCATGTGCCCTTATTTCGGGGACAGGAGCCAGACCCTCGAACACTGGCAAAGTGCAGAGTGTTTTTTGGAAAGTACATGCTTTAAAACACAGCACAATGTGCCGTTGAACATGTATGTATGTATTGGAACGATGTAGGCCTGCTTTCCGGGTGGAAGTTGTCCACTGCAACCCTACAAAAGTGCACAACGCAGAGTTGCTGTGCAATCTGTTTGCAGCTTTTCAGAACAGAGTAGCAGGCCACATAGGTTTGCCCTGTAAGTAATGGTGCACCAAATCTGTTGTGTTACAGTTCGTCTGCAACTAATAGCAACCATGTCTGTCCGACTGAGTACACACAGTAATGGAGAAAATTATGAACAAGCCTTGCTGTGGCCCACACCCGCAGCTGCAACAGTCCCCACTGTCCCAATGTCATGGGTAGCTAGCGGCAAAGGGGAGTATGCACACATGCGTTTCCACAAGGATGGCGAGGGCCGTGTCCCAATGAAGCAGAAACATTTCTTCTTCCCTTTCCAGTGTCTTGTTTGCAGCATGCCGTCATTGCGTACTGTTAAAAAGTTCCAAACGCTTCCACCAATGACATTGAAGAGCTCTCCATGTAACAGTATCACTTCTATACAACAGTCCTCTGCCTACACAGTTGCGCAATCCCTGTGGATCAACAGTCCCATTTGCATGGGCGCCATCCTGAAAATCCCTGGATGTGGCTTTCGTGCTGCATGCGAGCATGGGAGAATAACTTGCAACCAGGCTAGGGGGAGTTTGTTTATTTGTATTGCGTGCCAGACCAGGAGGTATCAGGGTGCAGAGGTTACAGGAGCGGCTCTCAAAAGAGCTTTTATTTTTTTTTAGATGCTACTAGATAAACACCTTTTTTCACTTTTTATTAGCTTTTTTGTGTTTTCTTGTGCAGACATTGTTACAGTAAACTCTTCACCGCATCTTGTAGACGGGCAAACAAAACAGCATTACCAATGGGTGACAAAGAAATGCCATTTTCTTGGAAAAATTCTGCATTTCCACAGTCAATGGGGTCATTGTTGCAGTAGAACATCCCAGCAGCGGACAAAAAAGTATACATGCTTCTGTTGATCAGACACCTTGCTGCCTCTGGCTCGGAACAACTTCCAGGAGCAACGCCCCATACTCTTCATGGTGTTATGGATGAGAAAAGCACTGTGGCAGTGGGAAAAAGCCTCTTCACTAGTTTTAGCAACCTCTTCAGTAGACAGAACAAGCCTAAACAAGACATGTAACCCATATCCATGCCACCGTAGTGGATGAGGATAACATCGGCTCTAGCAAAAGTGGCCAGGTCTTTGCAAAGTGCATCCATGTCCGCGAAACTGCGCTCATAGACACCATTCCACAATGCGACCACTCCTTCAAATCCGAAATTGTCAGCAAAGTTTCTTTCCTGGGCATACTTGTGCAGATCTAGTAGAAAAGCATCACCTTTAGGCAACACAATGCGTTTCGCCATGTCAGCCAGCCTCACTACGCAGAGTGTAATGTAAAGCAATTTGCCCGTTCCTTCCTGTGAACCACACCCACAGTACCTCAATGGATAATCCCGAAAGTACCATGTGCATTGGCCATCAAGATAAGAAGCACAGATTGTGGCACGGTCAGTGCCAAAAGTACCACGAAGGCCGCACCCCAGTAAAGCAGGAGCAGTCCTTCCCTTTCCACTACCTTTTGTCCAGGACAACCTCATTGGGTACGGGTAAATGGGCACACACGATTCCACCAATGCCATCCAAGACGTTACGCTCTAGCACTGTCAGTTCTTCACAACACTTCATAGGTACTGTTACAAGTTCAGCCTGCTAGTGTGCTGTCACTGGACAGCACGTCCAGTAGAAAGTTTAGTAAAAGATTTGTTCATCCACATTCATCCACTTGCGCACCCATCACCACAAAAAGGAGGTACAGAAACTTTTTCTGCACTATGTGTATGACTGGGTTATAAGTGCCTCTGCGCACAGTATCTGCCACTGAGCGGCCATAACGTTCTTTAAAAGCATACAGGTTTTTTTCCCCATCCCCTACCATGAAGTGGCACTTCAGTGATATGTGCTTGCAACATTCTCATTTAGTCATATCATACAGGGTAATATCGAAACAGGAACTCTCTGCTTTCCTTCCGGCGATGCTACGAAATGTTTTCCCCACTAACACACCTCCTACCTAAATTGTAAAAGAAATGCCACCAATAGCAACATTGAATGTATGGTACCAAGCAAAAGCAACTTTCCAAAAGATCACTGTCTGCACGGCTGTACTTCTGGCTACGCTGCACTATTGAAACAGGCTCTTTTTAAATCTGCCCCCTTCTACTGTCCGCCTCTGGAACGCATCCAGAAGAGGAGTGCGTGAATTGGGATGGTATCTCTCCTGCACTGGGGGGATTGGTGGGGGAAATGTAAAACAGGATATGGGTTTGGATCAGTAGTACTGTCCCAGAAAACAAAAGGCTTTTTTTGTCCTATGTCTGTTATGCTCACCTGGTCTCTGCTGGGATGTTGGGGCACGGTTCGAGCCCTCCCAGGATTCGATTCCGAGGACACTACTCTGGATGCTGGTACTGCTCCTGCAAGAACACGAGAGGCAATGAGAAGGGTGTGGAGTTATCGTGGCTCCCCTCTGATCTTTCGTGCCAAAATGAGGTAAGTAAGCGTTTACCCATATATGCTCACCTGATATATAGTGAGGGCGAGCTCTCCATCCTGCTTCTCATCCGCATGGGGGCTTCAAGATGACCCAGTTGCTTCACTGGTTCATAGATGTGGTGGCCCAGGCCGGCTGTGACCGAACAACTTTGAAGGTAGGAGTCCTTTTGATGATTATTGTTCATATAATTATTAATGTCCTGTCACATGATTTAAGTTCGTATTCTTAATAATGTCTCTTTCTCCCTTATAGATGATGGCGGCCCAGCGGAGCCGTTGCCCCGGTGGAGGACTCGAGGTGTTTCCAAGAAGATGACAAGTTGGAACCCTAAGGTAAGCGCTAGTTGCGATGGCGTGCTAACTTAGCAAATGTCCCTATTAGGTTTCTAACCTTGTTTGTTCTTTCCTTCTGCAGGTATAGCCTGGTGGCACTTGGAGATGAGTTGCGGTGCGTGGACCTGTCGGCGGGTGAAGGATGCCTGCAACCGCGACAAAGCTGACCATGTAGAACTCCAGTGCTGGTGTCGGAGCTGAAGGTCAGGTAAGACGTGCAGCGCTGGTGGTATTCCAAGAGCCAAGTAAGTGCGCTCTGGTCGATCGCGGATGATATATTATATTTTATGATATGATATGGCATTTATAACGCGCCTATACACAGGTGTTTCAAGGCGCGACGAAACAAAGGGGGGGAACAAAGGGAAGACAGAAAAACGATCCTACTATGCCAGGTATCATTCAGATCGCGCAAGTGCATGGGGAGAGGGAAAAGTGCGAGGGGAAGGGAGAGGGGAGAAGTGCAGTACAAGGGATAGGATACAATAAGATAAATAAAAAAGAAAGAAAAAAGGCTGTTAGTTGCAAGTGCATGGTAAGTGCAGACATAAGTGCTGGTAGGGGGACTGTAGGGATACAGAAAACAGTCCCCAGGTGCCGGGGTAGCAAGGGAGGCAATGCAGGTGGGTAACTGACTGGGCCTGGGCATGAGAATCAGGAGGGGAAACAGGTGCAGTATCTGCCAAGAGTTTAGCAGGGGAGAGGGGGAGAGAAAGCAGAGGCAAAGAGGAAGGTTTTGAGGTGCTTTCAGAACCAGAGATGGTTCTCCTCAAGTTTTAGTGAGACAGGAAGGCTGTTCCAGAGGGAGACCCCTGCCGAAGAGAGAGATCTGCCACCAACTTTTTGCTTGGAGAAGCGACTGACCCTGAGGGAGTTGGATGCGGATGGGCGAAGAGCTCGAGAAGGAAGATATTTAGGAAGAGAGAGTTGAAGGTATTTCGGCCCCAGGCCCCAGAAGGCCTTGTGGACAATGCAGAGGGTTTTGAACTTAATCCTCGCAGCCACTGGGAGCCAGTGAAGAGATTTAAGTCCTGGAGAGATACGATCCCTGGGCTTGAGGCCAAGGACAAGTCTCGCAGTCCTGTTCTGGATAAGTTGCAAAGGGCGGAGAGTAGAGGCAGGCAGATTTAGAGAGAGGCTGTTACAATAGTCCTGCCTAGAGAGAACCAGGGCTCTGGAGACAGTGAGCTTCTGGGGGAAGGAGAGGAAAGGAAGGATACCTCTGAGGAGGTGCAGCTGGTAGTGAGACTTCTTAGAGACGTCAGAGATGTGAGGTGAGAAGGAGAGTGTGGAGTCGAAGATGACTCCAAGGTTTTTTGCCTTGGAGGTGGGAGCAGGAAGATGGCCAAGAGAGGCCGGCCAGAGAGCTGCGGGGAAGGAGGGAGCAGGTGTGCTGATGAGTATAATCTCAGTCTTACTGGCATTAAGGCAGAGGTCATTGGCGGCACAGCACTCATGGATGGCAGAGAGACAGAGATGGGGGAAGGAGAGGAGGAGGCCGAGGGTAGCCTGAAAATGAGCTGGTTATCATCTGCATAGCATTGAAAGTTAGGGCAAAGAGCGGCGATGTGGTGGGAAAGGAGTGCCAGGTACTGGTTGAACAGCCAGGGAGAGAGGTTAGACCCCTGGGGGACACCACAGGTGGAGAAAAAGATATCAGAGAGGAAGGACCCACGTTAGACCTGGGAGGGTTGGTCGTAGCGGAAAGAAGTCAGCCACGCCAGAGCCTGACCAGTGATACCCAGGTTATCACGGAGACGGTTCATCAGGATGGCATGGTTGACAATGTCAAAGGCAGAAGAAAGATGAAGCAGGATTAGGTCGAACAGTGTGTTGGAATCAAGGTTGGAGAGCATGTTGTCAATGATGTTGAGGAGAGCAGTTTCCATGCTTCTGGGAGCTCTGAAGCCAGACTGATGGTCATGAAGACAACCAACAGATTCAGTGTGGAGATTAAGCTGGGAGATGACTAGTTTCTCCAGGAGCTTGCCCAGAAAGGGAGTGATGGAGATTGGGCGATAGTTAGCCGGGCAGGAGGGGTCGGCAGAGGGTTTCTTAAGAAGAGGGTGCACAAGGGAGTGCGTCAGGGGGATGGGAAGAATCCAGTGGCGAAGGAGTGATTGCAGAAATCAGCCAGGGCAGGAGCCGGGGTGTCGATGTGGTCCTTGATAGTTTTGGAGGAACAGGGGTGAACTTATTTTGACAAGACTTTCATAGATCGGACTTGTCTAGAAACCTCGTCTGCAGAGAAAAGGGGAAAGGCAGAGAAGGAGGGAGCGGGGGTGGCTGCAGAAGGGCCAGAGGAAGAGCAGGGAATAGAGGGAAGGAGGCGATAGGAGGAGAGCGAGGACAGGATGTCCTGAGTTTTAGAAATTAAGTGAGAAGCCAGTGCCATGCAAAGGGCCTGGGAGGGGATTGGAGAGGTAGAGACTCCGGCAGGATTGGCCAGTTCCTTGCAGATTTTAAAGAGTTCAGCCGAGTTGTTAGATGCTGCAGAGAGGCGGGCTTGGATATGAGCTCTCTTCTTGGTGAGGACAGAGAGCCGGTATTGTCGTTGCTTAAACAAAAAGAGGCTGCCTGGGGAGGGGGATGACTGGAGGGCTAACAAAACACTGTAAATGGGGGGTAGTCCTACCCTCTAAAAATTCAAATATTTGAAAGACAGTTTAAATGCAAGTTAGTTTGAACCCTTGTGAACACCCATCTAAATGGGGCATTCACCATTTGTACCACAAGCAAGCTACTTATGAGAACACATAACATTCATATGTAGTAACACAGCTTTTAAATTGATTAGCTGATACTTTGGCTTTTTTTTTCTATTTTTGCAAAGAAAGGATTTTTATACAGAACAATTAGTGATATACATAGTTGTGAAACAATTAGTGTTCAACACAGTTGTGCTCAAAATACAGTAGACGTCTGAATGCAAAGCCCGTGCTGCCTCTAACAAAGGAGCTGCATATATGCAGGAGAAAAGAGGACCCTGGGCTGGCGCGCATGCGTTGGGAGATAGTGTCACTATAGCACACCGTGACTGCATGTGTGTAGTGTCTGGATCTGTGGACGCGCATGTGCGAAGGGAAAGTGTCCCTCCAGCTCGCGCATGCTCGAAACTGCTGGCTATGGAGGGCCCCCATGTGGGCCTGTGTGTAGGGACGTAGGTAAACCGCACACATATGCCGTATAGTATATAGCCCAAGACATCAGCTATCACAATGCTTACAAAAAAGCAATTAACTGGAACTGTGTAGAGGCAGTGTCATGAGCAACACGAGAAAGCAGCAGGTAAAGAAACAATGCTTGCCATATGGTTACAAGGACGCACAAATGACTGCCCCCGAGACAGCATGACTGGAAGAACACATAACAATGCATTTGAAACATAGATGGAGCCATGTGGACCCGGTATCAGGCCAGATAGGGTTGTAATGTGCTAAAGGCGGAGCCAAAAGGTTGAAGGGCTACAAGAGCACCATAATGAACATAACATGTAGTACAAGGTTATTAATTGAGACAATATTCTAAAAACAACAAAAAGCAGCAGGTATAGAGAAAATGCATGCCATATGGTTACAGAGTGGCATGTATGGGTGAGACACAGTGATCATGCCTGGAAGAAAGAAACAATCCAGTATCATTGATACTGCCCATGGGGTCCTCGGGGTATAGTGCCAGCTGAGGGTGCAAAGAAATGGGAACAGAGGCAATAGGTGGAAGGGCTGCATGGATGGGTGAAATGAGTTGCTGGTGTAGGGGAGTCCACAGTTCCCGGGTAGGGGGTAAGTCCAAGCACCACCTGGGATGAGTAAGCGTGAGACACCGGACAGGAGGACTAGAGTCTAGTGCATTGGGACAGACCATGGAAGATGGCTGATTGAAGGCCGAAACAGGTCAGAATGTGGACTGAATAGAAGGCTAGGTGCTGAATTGTCCCGGTTGGGCCCCATTGAGGCCTTTGGTGGTGGATTTGAGTTTGTACATCCACCATGCTTCTTTGAAGTTCAAGGCGTTGGCAATGTTGATCCTGTCTTGGACTTTGTCGACCACCCACCAGGAGAAAGAGTCTGGACCATGCTGGAACTCGTTGAAATGGTTAACAAGGGGAGCGGTGGAATTCCTACACTGTATCCTGGATCTATGTTCTCCTATGCGTTTATGGATGAGTCTGGAGGTTTGCCCTACGTAACGTAGTCCGCAGGGGCATTGGATAACCTAGATGACGTTGGCCGATTTGCAATTAGACAAGTGCCTGAGTTGCCACTCTTTGCCGTCAATGGGGAAGGAGTTGATTTTATGTGTTTGTCTGCACGCGGTGCATTGCCCGCAAGGATGGTGTCCGCGGATCTCCATCATATTCCACAAGGTAGAACGTGCAGTATTTTTGCTGGTTCTGGCGTTGGTCAAGAGATCTTTCAGGTTTTTGGACCTCTTAAGTGCCATTCTAGGTCTCGGTTCCGCTGGTAGGTTCAGTTGAACTAATAGCCAAAACTTTCTGATCAGCGACTTAAGTTTGGAAGTAGTAGGGCCAAATGTTGTGACACAGGCCATGATGTTGTCTGATGTGTTGGTGTGTTTTTTTGGTGTCAGAAGGGTTTCTCTGGGTGTGAAGCGGGCTCTTCTTTGGGTGTTTTTGATACGTTTTTTAGGGTACCCTCTAGAGGCCAGTTTGAGTTGGAGAGTGCCGGAATGTTTTTGGAATTCTTCGAGCTGGGTACAGTTGCGGCGTATCCTGAGAAACTGACCATAGGGGAGGTTATCCCGTACACTTTTAGGGTGGTGGCTGCTGTAATGGAGCACCGTGTTTCTGTCTGTTGTTTTTTTGAAAATGGAACATTCCAGTTTATTGTCCTTGGATGCTATTGTGAGGTCCAGAAAATTAATTTTCAGATTATTAATTTTTCAGATTGCTTTTGCTGATGGTAAATTGAATTTCCTGGGTGCGTGAGTTGAGCCACTCAAAGAACTGCTCAAGGGTATTGCTGGGGCCATATACTATAGAGCATTTGTGTGCTGTTTACCTACGTCCCTACACACAGGCCCACACGGGGGCCCTCCATAGCCAGCAGTTTCAAGCATGCGCGAGCCGGAGGGACACTTTTTCCTTCGCACATGCGCGTCAACAGATCCAGACACTACACATGCGCAGGCACGATGTGCTATAGTGACACGATCTCCTAACGCATGTGCGCCAGCCCAGGGTCCTCCTTTCTCCTGCATATACGCAGCTCCTTTGTTAGAGGCAGCACAGGCTTCGCATTCAGACGATAGTCTTCAACCAGCGCCTCTACTGAGCAGGTAATCATGCTGCTCACTTTGTAACTGGCCGCTCTTCATATAAGGCACACCTGCCACAGAGACACTTATATAGATCTCTGTACTTATTTACCTTACCACAGGGTGCACTCTCTCCACTCTTCCCTGCCATTCAGCTGGATGGACCGCGCTTGGATTACCTTTTTTTGAGCCTGTCTCCAGTACCTGGCTTTAATCGCCAGGGCACCAAGGTAATGCCTCCTATTTTCCAGTATATCTATACACCTTCTGGACTTTCACCATTTGCGGCACAACATTCATTATTACTCTCCATTGTTTTAGGTATCCAGCCCACGGCCTCCTCCCGGACTCTCACAAGCCGGCCAGGATTACAAACGCCTCCACTAGGGGGTTTTGTCCCCCCCTCAATCTGGCTACAACTGAGCCATTAGTCCTCTTTTGGACCTCCCCTTCATCACCTGCCCAGCCGCAACTCCAGTCAAGCACCAAGTAACACTCCCAGCATTACTTTCGGTGAGTGGTTTGGTAACTGGAACTACACTGGATCTGTCAATTTGTTTAGATATTCTCTTTTTACACACTGAAGCACCCAGCTTCTTTTTTAACGCATTGTTCATTATTTTACTTGTCATCTACACAGTGTGACTTGACTCTCATGGCCCCCGAAGAAGGCTTCCATCACCTCAGCCGAAACGTCAGCAGCACCTATGCCCATACTCTCCTGGGCCCTTTTTTTAAGGCTGCACTGATATTTCTAACATTCTATTTAGACGTAGACCAACTACGAGGTCTGATTCTAGCCGGGCATAGGAGACCTTTAATCTAAGTCTCCATCTCTTAACTCTCATTAATACTCTGTGTTCACTGAATTCAGCTTCATGATGTTTTTCACCTACTTATGAGTTGTCTTCCAAATGTGTTAGCGTATTCATCACGCCTTGTAATTATCATGCTTGTGTACTGTACTTTGGGCACAACTGTGTTGAACACTAATTGTTTGTTAAGCTCACCTGGCTCCCACAGAGGCGTCGATCGGAACTGGACAGCTGCGGTCTCCACCAATGTGACGCGTAGGGCCGAGATGACGGACTGGACTGGCCCACCTAGCTTCGTTTGCTTGGCCCGTAGAAATATTCTTCTGCAAATGGAGAAAGGGAATTAACCACCCATGGAGTTGAGCGGAAATCCCCTCACCCCCGCTGTTCTCCCCACAGATCACCTTTGATGTCCCCTCTTATAGTCTCACCTGATGGTTTGAAAAGGTGAGCTCTCCATCCTGCATTGAGCGCAGGGGCGCGTTGATAACCAGTTGCTTCACTGGCTCGAAGGAATTGGTGAGTTCCAGAACAATATTTACTCCGAGATTCCCAGCAAGACACCGTAAGTATAAAGTTCGGAAGAGTTCAAATGCCTGACTTTCACTCTTGTCCAATTCCTTGCAGTTTGCAGCTTGACCCTAATGAAGAGTTCCTCGTGGCAACCGGTAGTATTCTGGTAAGGATTTGTATTTTCCAACACAGTTCGATAAAATAATGTCAATATGTAACCTGTTGCTTTCCTCCTTATATTCAGGCGCTGAGAGAAAGTATGAAGTCTCGGGGAATAATACCTCCGGCCGTAAAATCAGGTAAGTCTATTGTGGTGAGGAGGGTTCCCCTTGTTAGTCCCTTTTTTGTTTCCCCTTAGGGGCCGGGGTTCGGCAAAGATGCAGTGGAAGCTGCGCCGACCCGTGAAGAGGAATAGTACCCCCGGTGGTAAAATCGGGTAAGTATATGGGGGGGTAACTAATATTCCTCTGTGTATTCCCTTGGCTCACCTTGCTGTTCTTGTCTTCTCCTTAGGTGCCGGAGTGCAGCGGGAACATGCAGGAGGATGCGGTGGAATGTGAAGATGCTGCAAAGGCCGGTGAGTTAAGCGCGGCGCTGCAGCAGGCGAGGCGACGCGCATAAATAGCTTCTTTCTTCCAGCTCGAAGGCGCGATGGATCGGGAATTCAGGTAAGGATCAAAGGTATTGCTCTTGTTCTAACCTTTTTATCCTTCTTACTCCCTTTTTCTAGGAGTTCCAAACTCGAGGCAGGCGTGGCAGAAGACTGGATGCAGACTTGCAGGCACGGTGAGCGTTACGCTGCTGGATGTAGAATAACGCAAAGCTTGTGCTGCTCTTCGGGCATGGTTTAAATAGCCTCCAAAGTAGTCCCAGGTAAGTATTCCTCCCCAGCCCCACCCGAGCAAAAAAAATAGTCCCTAAGTAAAGTAGTCCCTTCCAAGCCTCTTTTGGCTTGGAGCTCTTGCAGCATGGTCTGCATCAGGTAAGTTTTAATCTATGAGCCTGGCTCTCCATATGAGCCTAGCGACATAGGCGCTAGAACTGGACCCAAATAGCCCCTAGCAGGGGTTGTTGAGCTTGCTTAGGATAACTTGATGCCTGCTTCCGGGGTTGCTGGACTTGGTCTGGGTCCCCGGGGGTAGGCATCATGACATTGTTTCACAACAGTGGTCTTCCTATGAGTTTAGCAACTTAACCATAACTGCATGGCTGCTACCGCGGGCTGTGTAATAAATATATTCAGTGAAAAAAACGTTGTTAAAGGGACGTTATGGTAAAGATGCACTAATAAAAACCTATGAAATTCAGTGAAAAAACTTTGTTAAAGGGACATTATGGATGCAAGTAAAACCAAAACCCCCAGAAATTCACCAGTTATGGTAAGCTAAGCAACCATAACTCACGCCACCACCGTGCACTGCTAAAACTAACACCCAGGACATGAAAAATGATATCACCAATGTCATTGATGACCTCACATATCTGGGCCACTTGTTTTTGTTTACTGACAGTGAGAATGTTAAATTTCAAAAGGTGCTATAGATCTAGACGTTAACCTTGTATGTTCTTAAAGTACTTTCCTTAGGGTTTGGTCTCAGCTCATGGTGCACATTGTGAGAAACCTAGGGGCGTTCTTCCTTGTGGACCCCAGGAATCTCCTATTCAGGCGGCCAGAGGAGGGCCATCACTTTTGGACCCCAACCCTGGGGGTGGACAAGCGAGGGAGGATCACCTGGGCAAGGGAGAACGGGGGTGCACTCAGGGGAATCCCCCAGGCGAGATGCAGTATCCCAACAAGACGGTAGGTGAAGGAGAAGGAAGTTCCAGATGCCTTCGTGGGATATGCAGGTCCCATGGTCCCCAACCCGAGAGGAAGGCAAACATGTTACCCTGGAACAAAACCCAGCAAGGGGAGGACAAGATAAGACAAAGACATAACTTCAATTGCAACACTTCTTTGTCTTCCCTAGTTTAGATCATAGGAAGTACTATGAAGACCAGTACCCTGATTTCAGGGTGTTTGTGGTAGAGAGTAATCTGACACAAAGGGAATCACATGTATTATATAAAAACAGGGCCAGGGGATTCCCCTCACTTTTTTGCCAATCGTCTTATAATAACGTCATCTACAGACATAAATCTCCATCTTGTTTTGTATCTCCTGCCCTATTTCCAACATGTACTGGGACTAGGAAGAGGCGACTGAGAGTTAACATAGGAAGGCAGGTAGAAGCCTACTACTATTTTCCATCAGTAGACTGTCAGTCAGGCAATCATCCCAAAACATTTACACCTGACTCCACTTGACAATTACTTCAGGTATAAAAGTTGTGATTCTGGCAAGAAGTACGAGCGAGTTGGGATTTCTAGTTGGATCGTGAAGGCAGCGTGGGAGGACCAGTGCAGAACGGGACGCCGAGACACTGGGCCAGTGTACCAGAGGGGTCACAGCATAGCGAAGGAGCCATGTCTCTGAAGCCGGAGGAAGGCGAGGTGCTGCTTATTGGCCGTGTCCAGGCCAGTGCTCGTTCCCCTGGGACATGTCAGTCCCAGGAGTGCCTGAGGGGCAGGTGGTGAGACCCTGACCTCACTACCTGTATCCCAGGGAGCTGCTCATTGGCGCCACGCTGTCTGGGTGAGTCTCACTAAGTGTATGAGAGGAACCCAGGCACGTGAGGATGCTTTGAGCGGCTGCTTGAAAGCAGAAAGTAAAGCGGTAAGTGAAAAGGAAAATAAAGCAAGGAAAAAGCAGTGTGTGCAAGGGGTGCGAAGTGAAAGACAGTAAAGTGAGGGTGCAAGCAACCCGAAACACGAGAATGGGTGCGAGCGACCCGACATATTGAAAATAAGTGAGATTGAAAACGAGTGAAAGAAAGCAAAGCTTGGGGAAGGGAACCCTGAGAGACCCACACAAGACATTGTTGAATTTGAAGAAGGCCTAAGCTTGGGGAAGGAAACCCCGGGAGGCCCACCTCAGACATTATTGAACATTGTGAAGAGAGGCTTAAACCTTAGGGAAGGGTACTCTGAGAGGCATAACAGGAACTGTCTTTCTTTTGTTTGCAACTGGAATTTTCAAATCTTGGGGAAGGGAACCCCAAGAGACTCGGAGACATTGTGAACTCTATTGACTTACGGCAAGAGCCCTACATGAAAGGTTCCCAGAGCAACCCTTTTGAGTTGAACAATTTTGAACGGGCAGAACTACACCTACTGGTAAGATTACCTGAAAATAGCTGGTTTACATTTCCTTTTTAACCACCATTTTCTATTTTCAAGAAGATACCTAAACACATTTTCTCTAAGAGGGAGGGCAAGCATAGGGTTAGACAAAGACTTTGGTTTTGGACTTACAGACCTCGATGGCCCTCAAAAGCATCAGTTGAGGTAACCATTCCTTTAGCAATCGGGCCAGTTGGGCATTCCACCAACCCAACAAAGTTTATAAATAAAGGTTTTTGAACTGTTACTTTTGAGTATGTGTCTCTCTTGATACCATGCATGTCTCACAACATATTTGGGGCAGTAAGCAGGCCTGAAACACACAAATAATTTGTATACATGATAATTAACTTTAATGTTATTTCCATTTTCTAGTGATGTTGTTTCTTTCATCCTTACTTTAGTCTCCCTGTATTCCTCTGATTATTATGCATTTTGGGACTTTGTATGTATTGTTTGTACTAACACGAGTATGTAGTAAGTCTTCAAATGTGAGTTATTTATTCCATGTTTAACATTACTCAAAACTCTGACAGGGTAGCATTCATTATTTTACTAGCCAAAATTACCAGATTAAAAATATTGCACTTCCATGGTGCATGCTGAAGCCATTGCCTATCTGATTAGATTCCTGTATTACCAAAAAAAACTCTCCAATATAATTTTTTGTTTAGATGAGTACATTTTTTTATACATGAAGTAGTTCATGGTGGGTCTCCCGATCACTCCTGACATCTTGTCACCAACATTGTAAACACAACCACTTGTAGGGACTTTTCATCAAAATTAAGTTCATAGGTGATGTCATCAATGACATTTGTGAAGTCATCTTTGATATCCTGGTTGTTGATCTTAGCAGTGGTGGCGTGAGTTATGGATGCTTAGCTTACCACAACTGGAGAATTTCTGGTGTTTTTTTTCAGTTTTACTTGTAACCATAACGTCCCTTAAACAAAGTGTTTTCACTGAATTTCCTAGGTTTTTATTAGTGCAATTTAACCATAACGTCCCTTTAACAACATTATTTCACTGAATTTTATATGTTTTTACCAGGCCCCCTTAATTTACTACATATTTAAACTGCATATTTAGCCGATCTACGAAGTTTCCAAGTGAAAACTGTGCCATTCCCCACCTCCTCGCAACATTCTTAACATTTCATCAACTTTCTACAATTCTTTACACTGGTGATTGTTCACCGACACGTCTGACGTCATTGCAGACTTCTGGGAACAGTATCACGTCACTGCGCACGTGCGACATGAAGACGTGTCCGCGAACGGGTCTGTGCTTCGCAAACATTTCAAAACTGCATTTTCAGCCGATCTTGGAAGTTTCAAGCTGAAAGTTCACCCTTCCACAGCTCCTAGATCCATTCTTACTCATTTTCCATCTGCAATCCAGGAGAGAGAACCCCTGCTTGGAAGAGAAACGGGTGCACCTGCTATTTAGCTTAAAAAATGGCATCAGCCATGGCCATGCCTTCTCCCCAGGGGCCATCACCACCACCACCACCTAGAGGGCCTGGACAGGAGAAAAGGCGCAATGATGCAGAGGAGGATCAGGAGGACCAGGAATATGAGATGGAGGAAATGCCTACCTCCAGCACCTAGAGAGAATCATGGGTGTGGTGGTTCTTTAAAACCATAAGAGGGGTACCAAAGGCTCGGGCTGCCCATTTTGAATGCATTTAGTGTGGAATCTGTCATGATCTCTGCTTCCAAAAGATCAGGACTTGCCCGACTCCCTTGGAAGCAGACCCATAACCCCGGTTCCGAGTGCCAGCCAGTCCCAATTGGGACCTTTTGGACCCTGTCCTGGCGCCAGTGGCACCAGGCTCATAAAGATGCCCAGTCCCAGCGCTGGAAGCGTGGGCTCATAATGCTTGGGTGGACTTACCTGCAGCAGACCATGCTGCTTACTTACCTGCCAGTTGAACCCCTGATCCTCTTCTGTTTGGGACTACTTTTCCTGTTGGGTGGGGCAGGAGCCACTCCCTAGGTTCAGAACACTGGAACTCTTCTGGAAAGCAGGAACTCTTTTCTTAGGCGTGGCTGTGCAAGGAGACACCTAAGCACTACAGGAGGCTATTTAAACCACACCCGATGGATGAATCTTGCTTTGCGTTATTCTGCATTCTCTGCAGCAGAACGCTCATCGTGTCTTCTGCTTCTGATCCTGGGCCTAAGGGAACAAAGGCTTACCATCCTGGAATCCAGTCTTCAGCAGCACCTGTAAAGACAAAGAAAGAACAGGTTAGCACTACGGTCTTCAGTGGCAGCGCATCCCTTACCTGGTCCATCGGCTGTCACCAACGCCTCGCGCTGCATTCCGGCATCTGAAAGACAAAGGCTTACCTACTCTTCGCATGCTCCGGAGGTCTTCGCACTGCATTCCGGCATCTGAAAGACAAAAGCTTACCAGCTCTTCGCACGCTCCGGAGGCCTTCGGCGCTGCATCCCGCATCTGAAAGACAAAAGAAGGTGCGTTTAAAGACATTGGGCAACTTTATTACTCACGTGCCATTACTCCTGCCCACGCCGAATCCATTGGGTATTCCAGCACCCTTCAGCTTCTCTAAAGCTCCGAACTTGTACCTGCAAGATAAAAGGGACAGTTAGTGCGCATCGTGAAGCAGGCTACAAGCGCTTACTTACGTGCTTCCAGGCGCTTCTATCCCTCACGCGGGTTCGATCCTCAACTCTCATCAGCCCGCCATCCGCCATCGCCGGAACCCTGAAAAACAAGAGATATCATTACAAAAGACTTTTAAGACATTTGAAGTGCCCAGAACTTACCGTTCGTGCAGTTAACGACGGACAGCAGTCCTCTGAGGTCAAGAGGCCTGCACTCTTATCCAGTGAAGAAACTGGTTACGGCACCCTGCCCCGAGGCAGATGGAGAGCTCGGCGTTCACTTACCTAAGGTGAGGGTGTTAACCTTTGGGGTCTACAGGAGAAGAGAAAGGGAAGAGGAGAGAGGCACCCAATAACCCCAGTTCATTAATCCCATATTTTCTATCTGCAGACATCTTACTCTTCGAGTCAGACATACAGTGCACAGAGGTCCAGCCCAAAGAGCCAACCGTGTGTTACACATCACCTTTGAAGATACGGCATTCACCCAGTCAAGACCGGCGCCTCTGCGGGAATCAGGTGAGCGTTACAGAATCATACTCAGTCGTGGACAACACAGGCAGTACTCTTTTGGTAACACCTCCATGCACCACCACACCCGCTCAAACCTCCGGGCTGCACTGAGAAAGGCTGTTCCTTTCTCAGGAAGAAGTAGGCTGTCTTCCCCTACCTCCTCTTCCTCAACCGCTCCTGCCACCACAAAGGCTACTCCTGTGGGGCAGAGGATCCCATCAGCTGCCTCTCAAGCCATAAAAGTGGATGTTGATCCATATCTTTCCAAGACAACAGTAGTCTGTATATACTGCAACCCACCACTCTGGAAGGGGGAGCCGTTTTGAAGTGCTTTTGAGGCTGCAAACAAGGAGAATGAGAAACACTGCTCCTTACCTGGGAGTCCGGAGGATCTTCCTGGAGCTCTTGGCCAACTTAAAAGCAACGCACACAATCTGGTGTTCCTCTCCCTGGCTTTTCGGTTTCAAGCAGCAACTCTGTGGAAATTCAACCAGCTCCGAGAAGATGTCCAGGTGGCTTACTTTGGAGTTGATTGGCCCCACCACCTCAAGGGGAGAAGTCGTCCTTGCAGGGGCTTCTCTTTCGATACGAATTTGTAGTTTCAGCACAGCAGCAGGGCTTCACCGGCCAAACCAATGGTCCAGGAGTTGCAGCAGGCGTCCTCTTCAAGTTCTTCTTCGGTTCCTTCGTCCAGTGGTCGACTCTGCCTTCCAAGCCAAAAGCCTCAACTTTTATTCAGGTTTCTCCCATTTATTCCAGCCTAGATGTCAGTCACCCAGCAGTGTGGCTGTCCTTGCCAGACAGTCAGCCGGCCAATCACCACAGAGTGCATTTGGGTCTCCTAGAAGACTAAGTGTCAAAAGAGAAATCATATCGTGCCTCCTATTGCAATAAAAATATTAATATTGGCCAACGGCAAGCTGCTCGAAAGTCGCTTGTGAAAGAATCTGTGTCGCAAGGTCCTGACCTTAAATCAACGTAAGCCGCCATTTTAGGTCAAACCGCCATTTTAGGATTCGCTTTGTAAAAGTCACCCTGTGAGTTAAAATGGTGGACGAAGTCATTCCAGAATACAACATGGCCGTCTTGACCTCTGTACATAGCTAATATGTAACTTCCCTGCAGGCCACTTGTTGAGGTCGTGAACTGAGACCTTCTCCTTTGTTGACCTGTGTGTAGAAGGATTACTCGTGCAATGAAACTAATCCACGAGCATATGTAGAAACAATGTATTCAAATACTGAACGTAGAACATCTGTTTAACTACATTGTATTAATGTTTGAGAAGGCCTGCATGGAAAAACTTAGAATACACAGTTATTGCATAGGCTTGTTGATACATGTATTAAAGGCAAAACCAGTTATATGCGGTTGTTCGAGACTTGGCACGAACCCTAGATCAGTGATGTATTAAGTGGAATATTAACCCGAAGTGGGGCTGGGCAGCGTGCCCACCAAGTGTATAAAAAGCGAATGCATTCTAATGTACAACGTCTCTCACTGAACACACTGAACCACGCTGGAGTTCGTTGTGTTGTACTGAGGGTCGAAAGCTATCTGATTTTGCTCTGTTTTTGTAACTGGATTCAGTATAAAACAAAGTATTTTGTATGTTCCTTTGTAACCCGTGTTCAGCGTATTTCCTGTTGTGGTACTCAGCCTCGATATTTTGATTTTTGTTTTCACATAAGCACAGGGTGTTTTGGGCACCTCCCTCACTTTCTGCCCCTGCCAGACACCCTGGAGAGAGAGGTGGGCTTCACTCATGAATCCCGCCAAAGGCAAAGCGTACAAAGGGGCCAAACTTGGTTTGGCGCGCAGGGCAAATCTCAAGAAGGACCTTTCCACAACTAAATGGAAAGGGAAAGGTTAACATAAAAATGTTACATGAGAAGCTAGACAAAGGGGATACTAAGTAACCCCTCCAGCACCCTATTGTAAGTTAGTGTGTGCTGGGTCTAGAAAGTTACAAAGGTAAGTAAAGTCAATTTCACTTTACTGCTCTGGGAAACAGTAGTTTATCCCAGAGACGGTAGTTAAACCTTTGGGAAATATATCTTTGGCAGAGAAAATAGTATGTTTCTGTATCATTTATTATGCCATCATCTTTTATAACATTTCTAAAGGCCTTTCTAATCAGGAAGAAAACACAGATCATGATACCAATGGAGAGTCACCATTAGTATCACATGAAAGTTTTATCGATTTCTTAGAAGGCAATGAATCTCCAAACGATCAAACTGTTCTTGGGGTTCGCCAAAAATGCGACAATGTTTGTTTTTTTGGATCAAAGCTGAATATGTTTCAGAAGGGTAAAACACGAGGATAACTAAGAATGTATATACCAATGTAAAAGGTATCATAGATGAAGATTAGAAAATGCTTCTGCTCTTTTTTCTTTCAAAGCTTAAGCTTTTCTCACATTGTTTCTTGGAGCCTATTGTGGGGAAAATGGTCCACAATTATGGCAAACGAATAAGTCCAGAAGTCAATCCTAATCTAAAAATGTTTTGCTTTCCTTATCCGGGTTCTTGGCCATCGATTGTGTTATCATTCGTTGTCGCTCTTCTCTTGCTTCACTGTAGGCACTTGCTTCGCTGGGAGTAGATGCAGGAGAGGTCAATGCTTTACCTTTATAGTGCTTGATATTGTGTAGATTGATCCAAGCCCGTCAGCCCTTGAGCTTCGCGGCAGTAGGGCTTACTTCCTCCACTTCAAAAGGTCAGTTGAATTGCAGGGTATTTCAGGTGCGCACAAACATGCATACTAGCACCTGGTCCCTTGGGTATAATATTGCAGGTTTTAATGAGTCCCCCAAACTACTAGGCAGATTTTTAACCCCTCCTGTTGGTTTTTGATCTGTTGAGAAATACAATAAATACTTTGAATCATTGTTTTCAAATAATCATGCATCCCGTCCCCTAATGCCTTCACTACACTGTCGGCATCTGTATTTTCCCTTGTTGGGAGGGTGAGAAGAGTTCTCATTCGGCGTCCATTCACCAACTCATGAGGCGTTAAATGGTAGTCTGAACCCAGGCTGGTTGTGTTATGCATATAATGCAAGGGGTAGGCAATGCAGCCATCCCTCCTTCTATGTTTTTTAAGCTTTGCTATTCTCTCTTTCAGAAGGCCATTTAATTTCTCACATATTGCGTTGGCTTGTGGGTGATAGGCTGAAGCAAACTCATGCTTGATGCCTAAGAGTGAGACTATATTTTCAAAGAGTTAATTCACAAACTGTGGTCCATTATCGGATCCCAAAACTTCGCGAACCCCCAATCTTGGAAAGACCTTGCAGACTAAACACTTTGCAGCGCATGCAGCATCAGGATGCATGCATGGACCTGCTTTGATCCAATTAAAAAAGGGACATACTACAACTAACATATATCGATAACCATTACATGTTTGCAACATATCCACATAATCTATATGCAGATATTATAAGGGACCACTAGATCTAGAAATTGCTCCTCTCACTGTTCACAAATCTCTGGCACACAATAGTTTAAATGAACTGTGCCACATGTTCACTGAGGTTCAGTACAAACCAGTCTTCTGCTATTGAAGCAGCTAGACTCTCTTGAGTCACATGCGCAGGATAGTGGAGCTGCTCCAATGCTACGCTCAACAATGCTAGAGGCATAACTGGCTTTCCTGTACTGTCCTGTCTCCAAATTGCCTCATTTGGGGATAAAGAACATCCCAGCTTTTTCCATAGCACCTTTTCTTCTTGCAATGCTCATCCTTGTATCTCAATTAACTGAACAATGGACGTCATATTAAATCTTTCCTTTACCCACATGCACCGCCTTGTCGATTGCTTTAAATCTTTTAACTCATCTTTACACATGGTTGAATAATATGCGGCACGTTTAGCCTCTAGGTCTGTGGCTTCGTTCCTGTGAGAAATTAATTCTGTTCTTTTTTAATGCGCTGCACATTTCACAATGGCTATGGTTTCTGGAAAGCTTAATGCTTCAATGAGCTTGTCTAATAGCCCCGCAAGTTGCCACTAGAGTGCCGTTTGTGTGGAGGAAGCGCCTCCTCTTCCAAAGTGACAGGCCCGTGTGTAAAGTTGAAGTCACGTAGGCGGAGTCAGAGTACACAGTCACTTTCTCATTCTCAAAACGTATAAGTGCTTCAATAAGCGCAGCTAATTCTGCAGCCTGCACTGAATAAGTTGACTGCAATCTTCTACTTATCAATACTTCAAATGTACCTCCTCAGGTCAGTTTTACTACTGCTGATCCTGAATGTCTCACCCCCATTTTCTTATCGATTTTAGATGAACCATCAATGAAAACCACTTTCGCACCCTCCTCCATAGAGCATTCTCTCTAACATGCGGAATCTCATTATAATGCTCAGTGTATGTGACAGTCGTGCACATCATCTTCTTCCACTATTTCAGCTATGAACGTTGCTGGATTCACTGTGCTACACCTAATAATTTTGATTGATAGGTTCGAGATAATCACCTCATACCCTGATGCTCTTTGAGTGGTCAACATACTTTTAGGCTTTTCCAAGATTGCAAATAATGTATGCTCTACAAATAGAGTTATGGAACACACCATAGTTATACTTGAAGTCTTTTCTATGGCAAATGTAGTAGCTGCCAAAGATTGTTCGCAAGGATAGTGTCCTTTCATAACTGGATCTAAAATCGCACTGTAATAAGCTAATGGTTTATGATCATGTCCGATTGTCATTTTCTGCATAAGGTCTGTTGTCATGACTTCTCCATTTGAATGGGAAAATAATTAAAATTCTTCCCTGTAATTTGGAATTCCTACTACATGAGCTGTGCTAATCGCGTTTTTTAGTTCATTAAATCCTTTAGTCATATCTTCTGGCCACACTAATTTAGTTTTAGCCACCTGTGCCTCTTTAAGCACTTTTAAAAGTGGTTGAATATATGTACTGTAATCCAAGACCCAGGCCCTGCAATAATTGCATACACCTAAAAACTGCTGCATTTGTCTCACCGTTTTTTGGCTGCATGGCTGTCATAATGGCTTCTGCTCGTTCATGTGTCATTCTTCTTCCTTCATGCAAGATTAACTGTCCTATGTATAATACTTCTTCCTGACAATGTAATTTTTCTTTGTCTACTTTGTACCCTTTTTCTGAATTCTCTACATTTTTCTTCTGTCTCACTGCACACTAAAATGTCATCCACACATTGAATTATGGTGCTTTCGAGCTCAACATTTCCTAAGTCCATCAGAAGGACTCTATTACAAATAGAAGGGGACTCGTAGTAACCCTGAGGCAAACGAGTATGTTTCAGGCGAATTGTACTATATGAAAAGGAAGTCAAATCTTGTGTCTTCATGTAGGGGAATTGAGAAAAAATACATTTTTCAAATCGACAACAGTAAAATACCTTGCTGTTGACAGGATATTGCACAATATGATTGCAGGGTTTGGAACTAAAGGAAACTCTGCTTCAACTGTATTATTTAGGGGGTGAAGATCTTGTATGAATCTCCACAACCCTGTTTTGATTTTTTGACTGGATACACAGCCGTGTTGCATGGAAAATCTGATGGTACTTCATTAAGGCGGATATAGTTTGAAATATCCCTTCATCCGCTTCTCTTGACATCGGATACTGTTTTGCACGTGGCAAAATAACTCCTGGTTTAAGCTTAATTTTCACTGCTCCTACTCCTTTCAATAGGCCCATGTCATATGGACTTGTGGTTCATAAGATACTTGCCACTTTTTCCATGTCTTAATGAAAAAATGGCAGTCATTTTTACTAACGCCATTCTCTGTGGTACCTCTATGTGCTCAACTTTAATACAATAAGTGAGACTTATAAACACTACTAACTAGTCATCTGAATAATCATCCCTAAATAGTTCCTCATCTGTCAAGTCTGTTCATCTATATTCTTCATTGAGGACTACTACTGTTCTTCATCCCCTCACCTCATAGTCTGTCCCATGAACATCACCCTTTCCTCTTACTAATGCTGCTTCTAATTCCAGATGAATTAATTGTCCTTCCTCATCATCCATAGGAATTTCTGACCTGAACAAAAATGTACCCGGCATCCTTATTATTTTACATGCCAATTTAGATAACCATGGTAATAAAACGGTCACTCCGTACAAAGATACTTCTTCGTCTAGAGGGACTCCACTTGAGGCTTTCTTTCCTGCGAAGACTAATATAAATTCCCTCACATTTACATAATGTATACCCGGTGTTGAACAGACTATGCCTTCATCAGTAAAAGATAGTCATGTTACGTTTTGTCATTAAATCACGCCCTAGTATATTCAATGGTGTCGTTCAGAGTATAGCAATGGCATAGACATGTCATGTTCCCCTATAGAAATAGGTAATTCGTCTGTAAATGGAACTAAACTCATTGCCCGAGAAAATCCCTGAGCATTGTGCAAGTCGCTCCAGTGTCTACAAGAAATGAGAAGATCTTGTCTCCGATCATTACCTTGACCCTTGGTTCCTTTTTGGGTCTGGTGTTACAGAAAGTACTGAACACATCCGGTCGTCCTGTGGGCTTTCCTATTGTGGATATAAATGCATCCCTGTGCCTGTGAAAGGGTTCTTCCCACCACAGTCACACTCCCTAATTTGGGTTTGGCTGATTATGGAGCTCCTGTGTCCATTTGCCATTGTGATGCGTCTGTCTCTTGCATTGGGATGTATTATATTTATTGAGTGGGTGTGAAAGTAAGGCCCTATACGCTCACACCAGAGAGAATACAACCTGCTAGGGAAAAAAGGCCCAAGTCGATCTTGTAAGGATAACAAGTTTAATCTCATGCGCAGATGAGAGCAACAGCAAAGAACTCTACTGCCAAGAACGTTCTGCCAAAAAGAGGTACAAGTAGAAACATTTAAAGCAAAACATTGTCATAAATGCCACAGTACATATGGTGACAATCCAAGTGGCTGATTGGATGGACAACTTTACAGGTGCTGCCTTTATCCGTATGGGATGGCAGTTTATTGGTCCAAGTCCGACCGTCTTCCATCACATAGGCACTGCAGGGCTCATCTTCTCACGTCGAAGGTCAGACAACAAATTAATTATACTCCTACTATACAACTTTTTTATCACTCACACCGTGCCTTTGGCAGACCTTAAGACGGGCACACAGGAGGTTCCCGGGCACTGTAACCTTCACAAACACATTTCACTCACTCCCTCCGTGTTATCCGTCTCCAAGGTCGCCGCCTTTGGCTTTTTAACTATAATGTATCCCTTCCAGCACATTGCAATACAAATCACATGATTGTCACTTCAACGACACACCCTGTCCATCCTCTTTGAACATTTCAAGACTTGTTACTAGGGGGTTGATGGTCAAAGGGCACCTGTTGTCATGGAATTCAGGGATCTTACAATTTAGTCGGTTATACATGCTATAACTCATGGTCACTCAGCAATGGGCCGGGTCATGCTTTGGCCAAAGTGAGATAACATCCACACCAGACACCGGCCTCTGATCACGGCCTTGTGGGGCATATTCCTCTTGGATGAAAGACACATCTTCACAACACATTCAAGAACAATGAGCAACCAGTGTGGCGAGTGGGGGTGCAAACTGGCCTCATGGGAGACTGGTGATTTCTGTTGCCTCGCGGATTTGGGCCTAGTGCATGCAATGCTGCCTTTACCCTGCTTACCACGCAAGCCTTCTCTTTTACCTAGGAATATTAATATCTACACGAAATAGAGATGCCGGCCACACCATATAAATATGCTATTATTGACCCCCCCCCAACCCCCTGTTCATTAAAGTGCCTTGAATGCATCTCACCTTACTTTAAACCGCCGGGGGTGGGTGGGGCTACCCTCTTCCCAACATTCCCCCCTTTCGTTACATCTACAGTAACACATTCTGGAATAGCTCTGCATTCCCACTCTCCCATTTCTACATCCACATATGCCTTATGCCTTTTTACTGGCACCCATGCCCTACACACTGATCACATACTTCCCCCTACGCGTGTGCTATTCAGTTAGACAATTCATGTAAATACGATCCTCCATGCCCCACCAGTTCCACCCAAACCTACGTGTAATTTTCTGGATCAGGGGGTTGGGAAATGACAGTGTGGTATAAAGGATCAACTTCATCTCCATATGGGATGGGACACATTTCATACTTTGGGCCACCCTGTGGGACATTGGTCCGCACTTCAATGTTTTTTGTTTTGCAAAGTGCTTTTGATCCCCCAATTGATACATTGTTCTTGCGCTGTCAGTCACAACATCGAAGAACCAGCTGACACTTGTAGAAAATGACCAGGATGAATGCAATGATAGGTATTAACATCTTCACGATTGCTCCTAGCCACGATGGGGCCCAGTTGAATGTTATGCTTTGCCAATCATTGTCCTTTATTCCTCCCTCCTTCATACGAGCACCTAGGCCATGGACAGCTGCAATGATGTGGGATAATGATGCATTTTTAGTGTCTTCTGGAGGTACGAACGTGCAACTGTTTGCAAACTTCACCCTTCATTGCTGTCAACATATTGAGCATGTATCTGTACTGTATTGTCATAAATCTTAGTGCTCGTAACTCAACCTTGATCACTTTGAGCCCATTCTCTGTGTCGTTTGCAAGCTGGACCAGTTCCCACTGCATTATTTTGAGCCATTTGGCATTGGCTGCCACCTGTACCCCTGGCAACCGTAGAGAAGCGAAGAAGGATTCTGCTGAGCTGAAAAGCCGATACTCTTCTAGTATATCAGCAAGCAAAGTGGAAGAGTCTTAAGAAATGTAATTCAACCTTTTCATTCTCTGCGGTTGCTGGAATTGTCCTTTTCCTAGCTGGATGTGAAGCTTTTGCGTGGGCACCAGGTTCTTATCTTCAGGTTGTACTGGGGGAAAACTTGTTGGCCCTTCTGCAGACAGTACTCCCCCCTTCAGGTGCTCTTCTGGGATTACCAATAGTGCTGAATGCAGCGTGGCCAGTAAACAGGCACTTTATGAAGCTGGGAGTTGCAAGTAAGCTTGTCGACCACAAATCCAGTAGTAATCCATCAGTGCCACCGTTCCTTTCTTCGTGTCTGCGATCAAGAGAGTTTTATTCCAATGTTCATTTATGCCAACAAAGATTGTACCCTTGCTGCGGAAACAGAGCTTATATTATTCTTCCTTGTGCACTTGCACCGGCTTTTTCATCGTTGCAATCAACATCAGCTTTGTGATATGCTCTGTCCAGATTTGTGCACAGAAGTTGACCACTCCTGCTATTCTGTACTTGCTATATGTTACCCATCCTTCTGCCAAGCAATGTAGTGTGCTGTCCTGCCAGTTATTATTGACATACTTCCGCCCCTTCACCATCAGATAACGTAACTCCATACACTTGATGTTTCTTTGGTCGTCGGGACACTTTACGAAATCTGGGCCCACCTTTTGCAATTCCACACTGCGTGCCTGAAACGTTCCTTTTATTCTGCATAGCGCAAGATGAACCAGGCACTGTGCCTCTACAATTGGGACTGCTTGTGGCACTAACACACTGGGAGCCCCTGGCGAATGCGAAATCAGTGCACACACAACAGCTCCCACTTACAGCATTTCTCCCCACACCACTCATATCAGAGTACCATGAATTAGAGAATTTGGGGTGATGAATATCCCCAATCACATAAAAACTCAACCCTTGATATGAGTCATACTTTTGTCGTACTTCTCTTTTCACTCTTCTATACACATTCTCAAGGATGGCCGCCTTAGTAATACTGTCAGAAATACCATTATACCTTTCCATAGTGGTAGACAATCCCCTACGTATTGTAAAGAACTTCTTCTCTGATTCCTTCACAGGCGGAACTTGCATATTGGAGTCATTGAATCTGTTACCCTTATTATTATTCATATTCATATTAGTACTAATATATGTAACTCCACTCGTGTTATTAACATTTATATGTATCGTTCCATTCGGATAATCTACAATTCTATTTCCCCCATTGCCCCTTTTACAGGACCTCCCTCTATAATACCCTCCCCCAATACACTCCCAGAAGTAGCAGCAATATTAGACATAATCCTCCAGCAATAGCTGACACGCAATAATATACATATGTCCACAGTCTCTCATTCGTGTCTCTACGCCTCAGATCCCTACTTAACAAGCTATGTACATTAGTTTAGTCCATCTTCTTCTCTCCTGAAATAGAAGCACAGACACACATACAGCGAAAAAAGCGGGAGACGTACAAGACGTGCACTGTACAAAAGGAAAAAAGAAAACGGGAGGGCACCAGAGGGAGAGAGAAAGAGAGCGGGGAAAAAAGAGAAAAAGCGCTCCCAGAAAAAGAAAAGTGCGGAGTGAGCAGCTGATCCTTGGCCTACCCCTCAGACGTGCCACTATGCTAGTTTCTCCTCTGGACAGGCTGGTAAAGTGCTTGGGGTACAGGTACTGTTACCCCTGTTCACAAAACAACTGATACACCACCCTGCTCTGTGGAGGTGCTCTACGGACATCTGAGAGGTGAACCCAGTAGGGCAATTGACTTTAACCATGATGGGGGTGCAAAACACCACCTCGTACGGTCCTTGAAACCAAGGACTGTTCCAACGGCGCACAAAGTTGTGAACGTAGACTTAATCCTCCAGCAGCAGTGGTCTAGTTGTTATGTGCTCAGGATCTGTCCCTGTTGTCTGTGCAGCATCAGGTTTCTCTGTAGTCTGTATCCTGCGAGGTGCAATCTGTTGGGAGACGCATTTAATGGCCCGAATCCCTCTCCTAACACCGCTGCAGCACTATGCCCATCAGAAACCCTCCTCAGAGGGGACACGGGAGTATGCATGCGCCGACCAGTGACCACCTCGCGAGGTTACAGATGATGGTCTTTACGTGGCTCTGTGTGTAGACTATAGAGGGCCCGGGGCAGACGATAAACCCAGTTATTCTTCAGTGTAGTTCACAGTTTGGATAATTTGCTCTTAAGGAGGCCATTTATTCTCTCCACAATGCCATTGGCCTGTGGGTAATAAATTGAACACATCCGATGCTTGATACCAAGTAGTGCTGTAACATGTTGGAATAATGCATTGAAGCAATGTGTGCCATTGTCTGATCTCAAAACCTCGCACATCCCGCAGCGCGGGAAATCTCCTTGCACTAGAAACCTCCTAGCACATTTGTCATGCAGATGCGCACATGGCCCTGCCTCCACCCACCTTGAAAAGGGACAGACCACCACAATGAGGTACCTAGATTAATTGCAACGCTGCCCCATATCTGCGTAGTCTATAAATAACTTCCGGAATGGCCCAATAGGGCAGGCAAAGTGTCCCGTAATGTCCGTAGTGTCATCCCTGTGCTAAAACATTGACATGTGGTGCAGCGGAGGACCATACCAGTGATGCTTTCCTGAATACTTGGTGTGAACCAGTGCTCTTGTATGTCTGCGTCTATGTGTTGTTTTGAGCTATGGGGGGGTAATGCAATTGTTCAAATGCTACTGCTAGCAAGTCCTGGGGCACCACCCGAGCTCTCCTGTCTCCATAACAGATCTCTCGGAGATTGCTTACATCCTCTTCATGACCACAACTCCTTTTCCCACTCAGGCGCTCTTCCTTGCAGCTCAATAATCTGGCAGATGGGCAATGTAGTATAATGCACTGGATGCTAGTCTGTCGGTGGGGCAGCTACACCATACTCAGTGTTTTGTATGGCTGGTACGCCGCCATTTTGGCTGCCACATTGGCGGCTGCATTCCCTCTTGAGATTTTGTCTGTCCTGTGAGTGTGGGCAGTGCACTTGATGACCGCCTCAACAGATGGCTGTGATAACGCTCCTATCCGCATCTCTAATAGCGCTGCGTGCTGCACTGGGGACCCGCCTGCCCTCCGAAACACCCTCCTCTTCCAACGGGGGAGATCGGCGTGTACCCTTGTAACGTACGCGGCTTTGGAATATATTGTATCCTGATGCCCTTGTGACACTGTCAGCGCTTCGATGAGTGCCACAAGTTCTGCCGATTGCACAGAATAATGTGTGGGCAACCTTTTCATGACCACTGTCTTGTACTTCCCTCCCTCAAGTCGTACCACTGTTGCCCCTGCCGTCTATGTCCATCCTCCTGATCAATTGTGGATGACCCGTCAATGAAAAGTACCACACACTCTGTCAATCCATGATCCCTGGCTTTGGGAGTGTCATCCTCCTCCCCCTCATATGTGGCAGTCATGTGCCATCAAGTACTCTGCCGTAGGCATGTCTGTTAAAAAGATGGCTGGATTCACTGTCTTACACCTAACCACGTGCATGTGGGGTTTCGAGATGATAATTTCATATCCAGATGACCTTTGGGTAGTCAAGGTGGACTTGGACCGTCCTAGAATAGCAAATGGAGAATGTTATACATAACGTTATATTACAATCGTAGAGCTTTTCTCTATAGCAGAAGGTATCTTCTGATAATGCTTGTTCCCACGTAAACTGCCCTTGTATCACTTCATCTAGAGTACCATTATAATAGTCAAATGACTTATGGCCCATAGTGCTCTTCTGTGTCAACACTGCTATCATAAGCTGACCATCAAAATGTGAAAACAAATGGAATACCTGTGTATAGTCCAGGGTGCCCAGTACGGGTGCCGAACTGATGACGTCTATTAAATCGTCAAATTGTCTAATCATTTCTGTCATCCACAATAACCTTTGTTTTCTGTGCTTCCCTTACTGCTTGAAAAAGTGGCCTGGTCTATGCCACGTAATCGAGGATCCAGACCCTGCAGTAATTGCACAGGCCCAGAAAGTGCTGCATCTCCTTAACTGAGGCGGGTCCAGGGGTTGGCACGTACAGATGCTATACTATCGGGTAGTATCCTCTTCCCATCCACTGATATGAATTGCCCCCAAATAAATGACTTCCTTCTGGCAATATTGCAATTTGGCCTGATCAACCTTGTACCCCTTACAAGCCAGCAATTGTAGTAGCACAACCGAGTCTCTTCGACAATTTGGTTAATTGTCACTTCACAGTAGCAGATTATCAACGTACTGGATAATAATGCTGGGCACCTGAATATTCCCTAAATCAGCGTGCAGTATTCTGTCAAATATGCTCGGGCTCTCATAGTACCCTTCAGGTAATCTAGTATGCTCGAACCTCATCTGACCCTCCGTAAATGCCGTAAGGTACCTCGACTCTGCATGGAGTGGAATTGAGAAAAATGCATTTTTCAAATCCACCACAGTGAAATATGTAGTCTCCTTGGCGATGTTGCATAAAAACCTTGGCGATGTTGCATAAAAACTTTGCAGGATTTGGAACCACTGGAAGCTCTTTCTGTACCACATCATTTAGGGGTACAAGTCTTGGATCATTCTCCACTTGCCGCCGTTGATTTTTTCACTGGGTATATCGCTGTATTGCACAGGGACATAGAAGGCACGATAATCCCTGGTCCAGTGCAGCCTGTATGGTCTTTCTAATGCCTTCCTCTGCCTCTCCTGACAGTGGGTATTGTCTTACCCGGGGCAGCCCCTCACCTGGTTTTAGGGTTATACGCACATGTGTTACATCTTTGAACAACCCTACATCATATGGATTCGTAGTCCACAACTGCGGGGGCACGTGCCGTAAATCTTCTTCGCAAAATGGTGATTGAGTTACTACTGCCATTAGGGGATACTGCACTCTTCGGTACTGTATCACTATGTCACAAGGGATGCAAATGTCCAGTATTATTTCCCCCTCTGTCGTTATTCTCAAACAATTCATCATCCGTCACCACCTTTTGCTGCACTGTTCGGTCTACACAGCACTGTGCGCCACTCATCCGTCCCTATCCGTTCCTAATAGGACAATCCTTCTGTCCGACACTAACAAACCCTGCAGGTCTAGCAATAATATTGTTCCTGCCGCCCCCTCGGGTGACACAGCTGGATGAAAAATGAAATCAGTGGGCACTTGCCAGCACTGCTTGGCAAACTGGGGCACCGCCTTCACAAGCACTGTGATACCATACATAAACATGTCTGGGTCTACGGAAATCCCGCGGACCACCACCTCCCTTGCCAACGTGTGGATTATCAACATCGCCCTCACAGGGCACATCCCAGGGGTGGAACATACTACTTCATGATCTATGGAGGATATAGTCATGTTTAATTTACTGAGCAGATCTCTACCCAGTAGATTGACAGGGGAACTCTCTGGATATAGTAGGGGCACCCGTACTACTTCCCCTGCCACCTTCACGTCCAGCACATCAGTGTATGAAACCTTGGAAGTAGCCCCAGAGAACCCCTGCGGGTCAAGATGTTTGTATATAGTGGAAAGTTGCCTTCCATAATACATAATTTGGTTGCACTAGAGTCCACCATAAATATAAATTGCTTGTTTCCTATCTCCGCCCCCACCAAAGGTTCCTCTTTAGGGTGGATGGTCATCGACGGGACGGGACACGCGAGTGCTCTATGTGGACTGTCCTAATCGGGATACATGCTAATTCCAGGAAACGAGAAAAGGCTACCTCCTACTTATGCTGTTGCTGCAGCGGGTGTCGCGTTTGCGTGTCTGCCGTTTGGGACTGCTGATTATAGGTTTGGTATTGCCCCAGAGGATACTCCTGGTTCTGGTACCCTTGGCCCTGTTGCTGGTATCCTAATCCTTGAGGACCTTGGGGCCCTTAGCTCTGCTGCTGTGGCCCATAACTATACACCACCGCGGACCTGCTCCTGCACTCCCTTGCGAAATTCTCCTACCTTAAACAATTCTAACATTGAGACTGTCTGACCCCCCCCCCTTGCTCCTCAAAATCCCCCTCTTCCTCGCTTCGGCCCTCCAGAGTACTGTTGCCCCACTGTCCTTGTCCTCCTTCTGCATAGAGCGCCGCAATACTGGCAATCACAACTTGCTCTGTACTCTCTGTTCCCTCCACCTGTACTGGTGTTGGCACGGGCACCTGAACTGCCACTTTTGCCAATTTTTTCTGTACCAACTTTGCTTCATCCCCCTGAGGCCTTTGCGCTGTTTCCCTTTCCCGCTCCTTAATCCTCTTGCAATGATGCACTATTATGTTCTGTATTTCCGGCCACCCCTTTGCCTTGCCACAATCTTATCCAGTGCCTTCTGCAATTCCTTTGGCAAACCCTTTTTTACGATAAAATAGAAGAATGGATTGATTGATCCCACGACCCCTGAGTCTCTGCTCTCTATTTGTCTTGCATTTTGAGAATACATCCAGCTGTGTCCTCATCATCCCCCATGGTGAACTGCATCAGAGACTGTAAATCGGGAGTGTCCAAAAAGGCCCTCTGTAATGCGTCCCATACCATTGCCCTAACTCCATAAAATGATGCTCCATCATGCGTATCATCCCCCCAGGGTTACTCCTGGGTATCCAGCATCAACTCACACCTCTCCAGCCTGTTCCCCAATTACGGCACCCAATAAGCTCTTAAGATCCTCTATTGCTAGGGGCACCCCTTCCATTTGTTTTTTAAACTCATATATCTACTTATTTGCCCTTGCTGTAAGTTGCGGGCAGGCCTTAATTAAATTGTTTTTATCCTTTTGGGGCCAAGGCACACACTGTGTCCTCCCTTTCCCCTTATGTATTAGCAGCACCCACACCCTTCCTCATGATTCCTCTTCTTTTTACCAATGCCATCCGGCCAGCCCTGTTCCTGAACCTACCTCCTACCCATATACCGTCTACTTGGGGGGAGGGGTATTTGTAGCCGCCTCTTCACCCCTCTTCATCTTCACTCGGTCTTCTTGGAACGTGCCTGCATCCCCTCCCCACATCGTATTCTCGTCTCCCAAGATAATCCACCCGCCCGGGCTCTTTTCCTTCACTGTCCATCTTGATCACGATCCTGAGCAAGATTTCCCCTGATTTTCACTCTCCCAATCCCTCTCTTAGTGTACTTGTATCCCTTCCTGTTTCTGGGGATGTCTGTAACCTTTGCAGTTCTGTTAGCAAACCTGCCATCCTATCTTGAAACTCCCTAGACCTGTACTCAAATGATGCTGATACTTCAGGTGGATGGGTGTGGGGGGCCCCTACTGCAGCAGAAGGGGTCCCCACCACAATGGATGCATAACTCTGATTGCTATATCCTTCTGCAGTATATGGTGTTAAGGCATACAATCCCCTACTCCCTACCTGCACCCCACCTTCCCCTTCTCCCTTTCCGTACTTCTCACTTCTCTGTGCCTCCGTTTCATTCCCTTGATCCTCTGTATCTTCAAACATACGCCAAAGATCAAGCATCTAGTTTCTCTTCTTATCTTACCTTCTCTTACCTTATCTTTTGCTACTAAAAATGTGGACATGTGTTTCAAAACGCTCTTGTTGTGCGAGCCCTGCCCTGGTCATGGGCAGGACATCCCCCTCCTGTCTCCGCGATCCACTGCTTATGATACTTTTCCACCCTGTTACGGTACAGTGGCAGGTCTTTATACATGTGCTCTATTGGTGATCCTCTACTCATACTAGTGATGTCTATCCCTTACCAGCCCTGCAAAGCCCCTCTAATATGCTGTGCACACTGCTGCTTGCTTATAACAACAGAAACAAAAGAATCAACCCCCACCCTTCTCTCTCACCCTTCCATAAGCACACACGCTGCTCCAAGAGATCGGGCAGCACCACACCACACTGTGACTCACACAATTACCGCTCCCTCTAGGGCCTACTTTTTCACCCACAAAATACAACTACCGTAAACTAAACCAACACACTACACTAACAACTGCTACTTATTCCTGGCCTACTACTTGTATGAGACCACTACTTTGTATTTCCATTGACCTCCTTTAAATATTATTCTGCCTCATGGTACCACATTCCCTCCCCTTCCGAGGAGGGGATCCCTGCCTTACCTTATAATGCCTTACCTGATAATACTCTACCGAGCGACTCAATCACTACTACAGATGTTATCAACAATAACCCTACCCTCATCCGTGTCACTTCAATGATCTTGCTCTCCACGTGCTCACACCTCTCACACTTCCCTACGCATCTGTCCCCTACTTGTTATCGCTTACAACAGTCTACTCACATGTGCGTGCTCACCCAAACTCCTCCGTCACAGGGTTCCAACACTGGCCTGCACTCTCCTCCTGAGCTATGCCCACTTCAAAGAGCAGAGGGGACTTTTCTTACTGTGGTTCCTACTAGACCACTCGGAACACGTGGATTTTTCGGGGCCGGTCACTGTAGGTGGGCACAGCGCCTTCTGGAGAAGCGGCCTGGAAGCCGCTGCAGGTACGGGGGGCGCTGGGATCACGTCGGGGTCATCAATTGAAAGTAAGCCCCCTGTATGCTCACACCAGAGAGAATATAACCCGCTAGGGAAGAAAGGCCCAAGTCGATCTTGTAAGGTTTATGATCCCACCCCAGTCCATCTGTCTTCATCACGTGGGGGCTGCGAGGCGCTTATCTTCTTCTCACGTCAAAGGTCAGACGACAAATTAATTATACGCCTACTATGCAGCTTGTTTATCACTCACACCGTGCCTTTGGCAGACCTTAAGACAGGCACACAGGAGGTTCCCTGGCACTCTAATCTTCACATACACATTTCACTCACTCCCTCCGTTCCATCCGACTCCAAGGTCTCCACCCTTGTTTTTGAACTATAATTTATCCCTTGCAGCACCTCGCAATACAAATGACTTGACTGACACTTCAACGACACACCCTGTTAATCCCCCTAGTCAAAGGGCACCTGGTGTCATGGAATTCGTGGATCTTAGTGTTTAGTCAGTTATATGGGATATAACTCGTGGTCACTCGGGAATGATCCAGGTCATGCTTTGGCCAAAGTGTGATAACATGCACACAAGGCACCGGCATCTGATCGCGGACTTGTTTGGCACATTGCTCTTGGGTGAAAGACACATCCTTTGCAACACTTCCAAGAAAAATGAACAACCAGTGTGGCGAGTGGGGTGCAAACTGTCCTCATGGGAGTTTGGGAATGACTGGAGATTTACGTTGCCTCGCGGATTTGGGCCTAGTGCATGCACTGCCACCTTTACCGTGCTTACCACGCAAGCCTTCTCTTCTACCTAGGATTATTAATAAGTATGTGAAATAGCGCTGCCGCCCGCACCTTGGGCCACACCATATGAATATGCTATAATTGATGATGATAGAATGGGGTCCTGCTGGACTGGAAAGCGTCCCTTTCACTGACTCCCACCCCCTAGTTCATTACAGTGCCTCGAAAGCATCTTGCCTTACTTTAAAGCGCCTGGGGTGGATGCGGTTACCCCCTCCCAAAAAGATGCCTGTTGCATTTGCATAGGTGTTTGCTGTTGTTGCCCCTGTAATGACTGTGTCTGTATTGGTGCTTGTTGGAATTGCTGTGGTTGTGACAATTGTCTGTATTGGCACTTGCTGAAACTGCTTTGGTTGTGGTGCATATGCCTGATTGTGTGTGATCTTGGGCATTATATCCTTGTAAGTCTGTATTATATTGTGGAGCATATCCTGCGCCCCCTTGGAGATTGCCAATTCTGTTGCATGCCTTCTCTACTTCTGCATGTTCTAGCCATATGTCCTATTTTTCCCCAATTCCAACATGTTAAGGGCAGTCTGCCATTAAATCCTCCCTTCTTTGAGGGTTTTCAAATCCTCCTCGTCGTCGTCGTCCTCCTCAAAGTCCATTCCATCTGCCTCTTGGCATATAACTATACCCACTCTAATCTTGGGCATTGGCTATATTATTTTGCTGTGGGAGCTGCATCACCTGCACTGCGCTTCTCTCATTACTTGTCAACAGTGCTCTCTCTAAGGTGAACTTTGATAATTTCTTCTGCACCAACTTTGCCTCTTCTTACTTTATACCCTTAGCTTTCTTCTTATCTTTTTCTTTTAGCATTGTGCAATAACGCACGATTACCAATTGCATCTCTGCCCATGGTTTTGCTTCCATGCCCACCTGTTTCTATAACTGCCTCTGTACTGGTTCTGGCAGTCCCCGTCATAATAAATGGTACGCTACTGTTTTATCCCACGGTTTGTCAGTCTCCGAACTACATCTATCCTGAATAAAAGCAATAGGGTCTTCATCCTCCCCCATTTTCATAGTCATTATCGCCCCAATATCTGATGCATCTGGATATGGTACTCGCCATATGTCTGCTCTACAATTATTGAATGGCACTCCATCATGCACTGTTTTGTGCAGTTACTTTTGGGTACCCTGCTCTTCTCCAAATGTCATCAGCCCTCTCCCCTAGGATAGCAGATAATGGGCCTATAATGTCGCCTATGGCTAACGTCATTCCTGACGTCCTTTTCTCTAATTCTTTAATCAATTTTCCTGCACCGGAAGTTAAACTCGGCAGTGTGCATTTTAACTTGTCCTTATCCATCTGTGGCCATGGTATATATTGTGGTTGACCCCGTCCTTTCTCAAATAGTGGGAACTGTCAAACCCCTTGTCCTTGGTCATACCTACCCTCACTCCTTGTTCTCCAGGCAGCATGATGATCGCCTGCTTGTTTTCTCCCTGGTAAGGCCCTCAATCTGCTCACATATGGCGGGGACGCATCCCCTGTACTGTGCGATCGTACTTGAAGTATATGGTATTGGTTCTGGTGTTATTCTTATAGGGTCTTCTAGATCTAACCATGTTACCCCTTTATCTACGCTTGATTCTCTTGAAAATCCATATGCACCTTCTTCTCGCATCTTTTTATTTTTCTCTCATATACTCAATGTGGTACAGGAATTTTGCAAAGATTCAGGCATGGTTCCCCATCATGGCTCTTCGTCTGTCATCCCAATATGATGGTGGCAAGGGGACGAAGATTAGGGAGAAGACAAGTACCTCCTCCTCTACAGTGGCTCTTAAATTTCTATTTTTAATTTGTTTAAAAACACCCCTTTTCTGTGATTTTGCTTTTATCTACTAAAATAACACATGCTAAATTGTACTCGTGTGTTTTTATAACTACTACAGAAACTGCTTCAAATGTTTTTTTTCTCATTTTTATATCCTACAACTACTAACAAATGTTTTACTATATACTCCACAGCTTCCCTTTTAATTTGTACACACAAACATCTTGAATGCATTCAAGAGAAAAATCTGATTACCAACATCAGTCAAATGCACTCCATTGGTTTGAAAAATATTTACACCATCCAACTTGATATTTTCATTGTCAAAATATGCCATTCCTAAACCATTTAGAAAGCACATACACCTTTATTGACATGCTGCCTATCTTTCTCCATTTCTCCAGCATTGGATCTTTCATAGATTCAGATGCTTGAATATTCCCCGTCGTCAGACTGGGAATCCTCGGTGATCAAATAAATTATTAATTTTTTTTTAATATACACACATTGCTACATAGCAATGCATGTACATAGCCCATTATGGCCTATGAGCCATTCTATTGTGTAGTCCCTCCACCTCACTTTGGTTCTTTATGGCCCCAACCAATGAGGTGGCAGGGCTTAAGCTCTACCCCCGGCAGCCATCTTCAGATTTTTCACTGCAGCCTAACAGACATAAAGAATCCTCAAGCTCTCTGAGCTCTTCAATTCTTTTCTACTTTTTGTGTGGAATATATTTTTCAAATATATTCTACTTTGTTCCCCTGCTAAGGGGCTTTGGTCTCAGATAATCTTTGGGACACATATTTGTTGTTTTTGACCCAAAATCGTTGTGTAAACCTTCTCTTCAGAATGGCAGCATCTCAGGCTGTCAAGAAGCCTTCCCTGTTCAGGGACTGCACGAGATGCAAGAAGAAGTTAGTTTACATGAAGGACCTCCATGAACATTGAATTTACTGCTTGTATCCGCATGACATTCAGAAAGCCATATTTGCTAGTCCTTTTCCAAGAACACTCTTCAGGACAGGCACAGAAGACTTCTTTTACACCTGGAAGCCAGGGATCAATCCTCGGATGAAGAGTCTGTCAGAACAGCTCCTGTCCACTCCAGCATTCTATCTGAGAGGCAAACTTCGAAGAGAAGGTCCTCTTCAGTGGAAAGGAGTTCCTCGCCCACTGCCAAAAGCAAGAGGAAGCTGGAGTTAATACCCTTTCTGCCTCCACTGGACTCCTCAAGCCAGAAGAAGTCACATTCGTCAGCAAAATCTACCTCCAAAGGTAAGGAAGAGTTTGGAAAAAACCGGGGAGGGCAGTCGTCGACGGGGAAACCGTCCACGAGCGATGGGAAGGGTAAAGACCCGTCGTCGGCCAGACCGTCGACGAAACCCACATCGACGACGATTACACATAAGACTTTGTCTACGGCAAGAGCCTAGTAATCGGATTTATCGTCCACGAAGCAGTCATCGACGAAGGAAACACACCATTCGTCCACGAGGCACTCGTCCATGAAATGCTCGTCCACGGAGCACTCGTCGATGGGCAAACCACATTCATCGATGAAACACTCGTCGACGGGAGAGCGAGCATCCAAACCACAATCATCGACAGAACTACTGTCGGGGGGACACTCGTCGACGAAGGTACCATCGACCACAACACCGTCGGCGACACCACAAATTCCTGCATATATGGAGGAATTGGAGCCTGAGGCGCCTTCCGCTCATGCCAGGGTGACACCTGTCATTGAGGACAGTTTCCTTGAGGCTGCTGAAGCTGCTGAACCAATGGTATCACAAGTTTCTCCTTTGCGGGACATGGCAGAACTTCCTGATGTGATTCTCCAGGAGGAATCTTCAGATGCAGAAGTGGTGGAAGAACAACCTTGTCCTTCCCCTAAGCAACACAGTCCCCCTTGGCAGCCGTCTACGGAAGAGGCCAACTATCCTCATGACCCAATACTGATGTTGTCCGTACAGAGGATCATGGATGAGATTTACAGGCATCAAAGGGAGAAGAGCACGCCGGCTGATCCCTTTAGAACCGGAAACCCGTCGGAGAGACGTGTCTCCAATTCCAGGCACATCAAGAAGTTCACCTCAAAAGAGAGCACAATCACCTGAGCATGCTCAAAGGTCTAGGAGCAGGACTCGCAGTGCTTCACCGACAAGGGTCCCATCACCACCATCATCGCATAGACCTTGATCTCCGGATAGGGATTGAACAATGCTGCCGTCCTCCGTTTCAGTCTCAGATTGGCAGGAGGATCCTTTTAGAGAATTCTCTGATCCAGAAGAAGGCGAGATTACACAGGAGCCTGACACAGCCAGTGAGTGGGATGACTACATTGTCGAGAAGCCCAGGAAGAGAGATTCCCTGGCAATGCTTCGCCTCCGGATGATCTGGTTTCTTTCCACACCATAATAGGCAAGGCTGCAGAATTGTTCAAAATTCAGGTTACATCAGAGGAAAATAAATTGGTGCTTTATGAGCACAGGGACAAACGCAGGAGAACGGTGACCACCATCCCTCTCCTTCGACACCATCTGGGAGTCCGGATCCAAGATCCTGTCTACGCCCTTGTCTACTCCGGCTCTGGTGTCCAGACCAGAGAAGAAATATAAAGCACCCGAGTCTGCACTGCTTTGTTTGAGAGGTCATACAAAACCGGACTCGGTTATCACAGTTGCAGCTAGGAAGAAGCTTGCTAATCCTGCTTCGCCGCTGTCGGCACCACTGGACCAGGAAGGGCAGAAGCTAGAAGCCATGCGCAGGAAGGTATCGGTATCGGCTTCGTTGTCGGTTACCATCAGAGCGGGTAATGCGCTGGCCATGACTGCAAGGTTTGATCACGAGCTTTGGCTCTGCATGTCCAAATTGGCTAAGCAGTTACCACCAGAGCTCCAGGAAGAGGCTAGATCGGTAATCGCCGATGGTGAAGCAACCTCGGATCATATGATCGACGCGCGGTTGATGTGGCCGAATCAGGCTTCAGACAGATGGTACATGGCACAGTACTCAGAAGACAGGCCTGGATGAAAGCTACTAATTTCAGGCCGGAAGTCCAAGCGCAGATATTGGACATGCCCTTTAATGGACAAGACCTCTTCGGAAAGAAAATAGACGACCACCTGAAGGGAATCAAATCAGACACTGACACAGCCTGAGCCATCAGTTCTTTAAAGGATGAGGACCGTCGATATTTTCGCCCCTTTAGAGGCTCATCTTCTAAGTACAGAGGGTACGGCCGCTTCCCTTATGGTCAGAAGGCGCAAGGTAGCACGTACCAAGAGAACAAGTATCAATCCTCCAACAGATACGCCCATAGAGGCAGGTGTGGTTCCACCCAAGGGAAGTAAAAAAGCAAACAAAACTGACTATCTGATTCTTTCCCCTCAATGTCACACCCCGGTGGGGGGAAGGGTAAGCCAGTTCTTCCAACGCTAGCAGTCAATCACATCGGACAAATGGGTGTTGCAGGTGATCCGAGAGGGTCACACCTTAGAATTTCTAGACCAACCTCCTTCCTTGCCTCCAACTTCACGCAGGGTGCATATGTTAAGGCAGGTCATGTCCGAAGTGTAAAAACTGCTCCAGAAAGCAGTGGTAGAGCCAGTGCCGTACCCCCAGAATGGGAAAGGTTTCTACTCCTGCTTCTTCCTCATCAAAAAGAAAAACGGTCAATGGAAACCCATCTTGGACCTAAGGGCACTCAACAAATATATCAAACGCATAACATTCAAGATGGTAGCATTACAAGGAGTGCTTCCTTGGTTAAACAAGCACGACTTCTTGGCCACTTTAGACTTGGAGGACGCATACTTCCATATACCGATCCATCCAGCTCACAGACAGTTCCTCAGGTTCACGGTGGGAGAGCTTCATTTTCAGTTTCGAGTGCTCTCGTTCGGGCTGAAATTGGCACTGAGAGTTTTCACGAAATGCTTGGCACCAGTAGCTGCAAAACTCAGGAGGACAGGAACGGAAGTCTTCCCATACTTGGACGACTCATTGATAAAAGCAGGTTCTGCCGCTAGGGCTCGCTCAGCAGTTTTAAGGATTATCAACCTCCTAAAAGAGTTAGGTTTCTCCACAAACAACACAAAGTCCTGCCCAGTCCCCAGCAAGACAGGTCTCTTCCTGGGAGCCGAGTTTGATATCAGCATTCCCAGGGTGAGACCATCAGCAGAAAGGGTTGCAGCGATTCTACGCTCAACCTCGTGCTTCCTGAAGAGAGAGACAACATCGGTATGCTCTTACAAATCCCTTCTGGGCATTATCTCGGCGTGCATATTCCTCATACCAAATTGCAGGCTTCGCATGAGACCGGTTCAGGAGGCCCTGGACCACCAATGGAAACAAGCTCTCGGATGTTGGGAGGACGTCGTCCAGATTCCATCAACGTTACACAAGTCCCTTCGATGGTGGAATGTTCAGCAGAATCTTCTACAAGGGATGCTGTTTCAAGCACTGACATCAACTCTTCTGCTGAGGACGGACGGGTCATTATCAGGCTGGGGCGCTCACCTTGCGGACCTCCAAACCAAGGGCAATTGGTCGGCACAAGAGTCCCAACTCCACATCAATGTGTTAGAACTCAGGGCCATAAGGTGGGCGCTGAAGGCTTTCCTGCCTGTGGTAGCTGGACAGGTACTTACATTCCAGACAGACAACACAAACTCCATGCACTACACAAACAAGCAGGGAGGCACGAGGTCAGAGATCCTGTCACAAGAAGCCCAACAGCTATGGGCATGGGCCTTGCACCACGGAGTGCAGATCAAAGCAGAGCATCTTCCGGGAGTGGACAATGTCCTAGCGGACAAACTAAGCAGAGAATACACGTCGTCTCATGAGTGTGAGCTGGAGGAAAAGGAAACTCAACAGATTTTTGCCTTATGGGCCAATATGCAGATCGACCTTTTTGCCACCAAAGACAACAAGAAGTGCTAAAGGTTTGCCTCGAGGTATCAATCACTGGGAGACGCTTTCTCAGTGGCTTGGACGGGAAAGTTCCTCTATGCCTTTCCACCCCATTCCCCTTATTGCGAGGGTGCTACGCAGACTGAAGGAACAGAATTGTTCAATGATCCTAATTGCGCCGGATTGGGTGCAACAAGTCTGGTACTTGACTCCGAAGCATCTATCCCGACAGCCCCCGATTCGCCTCAAGGCACATCAATATCTGTTGATGCAACAGAACTGCAAGGTCCTCCACCACGACCTGCGGAGCCTATCTCTCAAGGCATGGTTCTTGAGCAGCATAAGCTGATGAATCTCAAGCTACCATCAGAATGTTGGGCTATCATCAGGGCCCCGAGAGCACCGTCGACACAAGTCACCTACACCAGGAAGTGGACTCGTTTTTCAAAATGGTGCGAGAGATCGGCCATCGATCCTCTCACCGTTTCGGTTGACCAAGTTCTAGCCTACTTATTGTGTCTAGCTAAGACAGGGCTTTCTTTGTCCTCCATCAAGGTCCATCTGTCAGCCATAGCCGCGTACACAACAACTCCGGAGTTGCAATCCTTGCTCTTTACCGGAAGTTAAAATCTTTTTGAAAGGGCTGATGCGTACTTATCCTCTTACACCCACGCCAGTCTCGAACTGGAGCCTGAACACCGTCTTGACAGCCCTCGTGGAACCTCCCTTCGAACCCATAAACAGATGCGACATGAAGTTCTTGTCTTGGAAAACAGCCTTTTTGATACCCATCACATCAGCCAGAAGGATCAGTGAGTTACAAGCTTTGTCGTCTGAACCTCTGTTTACTTTGTTCCAGAAGGACTGCGTCATCTCAAGACCACATCCTAAGTTCCTTCCCAAGGTGCTGTTGGAGATGACACTCACTGAGCGCATTGTTTTACCAACCTTTTTCCAGAATCAGGCTTCTGAAACGGAAAGAGCATTACATTCTCTAGACGTTGCAAGAGTTTTGAAATTTTACTTGCAGAGAACTAAGGAGTTCCGTTCCTCAAACCGACTGTTCATTGGTTTCTCTGGCCGTACCAAGGGACAACATATCTCTAAACAAAGTCTGGCACGCTGGGTGTCGTCCTGCATCACCCACTGCCAGCAGATGAAAGGCGCCCCTCTAACTAGACCGCCATCAGCGCACTCCACCGGAGGGAGGGCGGCGTCAACGGCATTCCACGCAGGGGTTGCCTTGAAGGACATATGCAGAGCCGCCACGTGGAGCACTCTGCACACGTTCGCGAAACACTACTGCCTGGCTGAAGATAGCAACAAAGAAACTGCAGTTGGACAGGCAGGGCTCCAGCATCTCTTTGCATAAAGCAGGACCATCCTCCTTTTCCCACCTTTCCCGAAGTATGTAACCGTTGTGTTGCTGCTTGGTAAAGGTTTGATCAGAAATGTTTTCTGTATTTATGCATATATGTATATGATGGTAGCATGTTTAACTGCTTGGAATTCTATTCAAGCATCTGAATCTATGAAAGATCCAATCTTGGAGAAGTCTTAGTTACTTACCTGTAACTGTATTTCTCCAGCATTGGTATCTTTCATAGATTCACATACGCCCGCCTGCCTCCCCTGAGAGGCTGCTCCTATGCTCAGCGTCCATCATACTGTAGTTTCTATGGTTCAAAATCTGAAGATGGCTGCCGGGGGCAGAGCTTAAGCCCTGCCAACTCATTGGTTGGGGCCATAAAGGACCAAAGTGAGGTGGAGGGACTACACAATAGAATGGCTCATAGGCCATAATGGGCTATGTACATGCATTGCTATGTAACAATGTGTGTATATTAAAAAAATAAATTAATAATTTATTTTATCACAGAGGATTCCCAGTCTGACAACAGGGAATATTCAAGCATGTGGATCTATGAAAGATACCAATGCTGGAGAAATACAGTTGCAGGTAAGTAACTAAGACTTGTGGGCAAAACAAGTCTGGACATCTCCATATTTTTCTTTGAATAATTTCGGAAAAAATTATCTTCGAAGCTGTATTCTCCGTAGATGGAAACAGTTCCATTAGGCAGGGCCATCTTAACAGTTTTGGGGGCCCGGGGCACAGACAGCCTTGGGGGGCCCCCTCCACCCCCCCGAAACCGATGTTGCCCCCCAAAACCCATGTCCTACTCCCACCCCCCTCCAAACCCATGTCGCCCCCGCGACACGACACCCATGCACCCTCCATATCTCGAGTCTAATTCAACAGATACTCATCTAAGCTTTAAATGGATTATCTAGTTGTTAATAAAATATAAACATTATACATCTGTGATCTGTTTCCCCAATAGGATGCTATATTAAGGACATTTCACTTTGTTTTTCTTTCGAATAATATATTTTGTAAGAAAATAAAGGAAAAGGATTTTAAGCAAGCATTTATTAAACAAAATGAAAACCTAACAGTTCAACATGAACTTTTTTGCCTGTATGAATGTGTCCAAAGCACTTGGAAAAACATGAAATAAATAAGGCAGTACAGAAATGACAAAAGCATGACAAAAGCATGTAACAAAACATCAAAATTCACTTGGCATTTCAGTTCATGCCCGCACAGCAAACAAATTCAAGTAATCCTAGAAAGAATGAGATGACAGTGAGGATATGCTTTCTACACCACCCACATTAAACTATGTGTTTCCTTCTAGATTTGCGTATTGCAAAATCCTTAATTATGTCTGAAAATTCTATCTCTTGAACCATTTCAGATTCAATGCTTAACAGAGCCAAAGAATTCAGCCTGGCTTGAAGCATACGATTTCGTATCTCACTTTTTATCAACTTCAATTTTGAAAATGAACGCTCCCCACTGCAATTTGTCACCATCATAGAGAGGAATATTCTTAATGCAATTTCTAGATTTGGAAATGCAGGGCCAAGCTTATCATTGTTTATTATCTTGTAAATACACGAAAGTGACATGGTTTCTTTCTTTTCAAATGTATAATGCTTAAATTGTTGGCATTCAGAAATTAGGTTGGATTTCTCAAGATCTTGGTGGTAGTAAGAGGCCAGCTTTATACAATGTTCACTCATTTCTTTTCCATCCATGTCTCTCAGGTTCACAAGGAATCCAAATCTATTGCTGATATCTTTGTATTCGTCACCTCGTCTTGTTAACCCATTAATTATTGAGTCCATGATTGGCAAGTATGTTTCTATGTGAAACTTCTGCCGTCCTTGAAGGACCGTGTCACTAGCAGCTCCTTCAAAGCCAGTTAGATGAGAGCTTCGCTGTTTCACACGTTTACCTTGGTCACTGTAATCTGCCTCTGGCGCTTTTGCCTTTGCCTTGACTTCATATTCATTAAATTTGTCTCTTATTTCTTGTACATACAACTTCAATGACTGGATGATATTAACTGCAACAGAGAGGTCGATATCTTCTTTCTGAACAGTTTTGCTTGTTTCATTGAAACGTAACAGAATGTCATTCCAAACAATGGTTAGAAAAATGGTTTCCAGCTTCTCCATTTTTTTAAGAAGACTTAGTGCATCGTGTGCGGTGTCTTTTGTTTGTGTGTTATCACTACTCAGTGAATCAAGAGCAGCTTGAATTCTTTCATAGCCATCACACAGAGCATTAACTGCATCTGCATGAGCTGACCATCTAGTGTCAGACAAGCGCTTCACAATCTTGTGAGCTGGACCTACAGAAGACACCAACACATTCCAGCGAAGAGTAGAAGCAGAGAAAAATGTGTACAAATGTTGAACAAAGTCAAAATAAGATACTACCTGCATGTTGCACTCAGCAGCCTTGACACCAACTAGATTCAAGGAATGTCCTGCACAGGGAACATAAACAGCAAATTTGTTGATCTCTTTTATCCTTGCCTGCAAGCCTGAGTACTGTCCTGCCATATTGGATGCATTATCGTATGATTGGCCACGGAAATCTGATATGGGGATCCCTGCCCCTTTCAAGAACTGGACGACAACATCTGCAAGGTACTCTGCTCCATGGCCATGAATTGGGAGAAACTCCAGAAATCTCTCCTTTGGAGCATCATCCTTTACATATTGCACCGTAAAAGTCAACTGGTCAATGTGACACACATCTGGAGTGGAGTCGACGCTAAGTGAATAATACTTTGCTTCTCTCAGTTCTGAAATAATAGCAGAGAAAACCTTTTTGCTCATCAGTGTGATGAATTCTTCACAAATATTTGCTGACAGATAGGATGGATTTCCCTTACCAGCATTTCCATATTTTTTGATGTGTTCGTCCAGGAAGGGATCAAATTGGCTGATCAGCTCCAAAATCCCTAAATAATTTCCATTGTGCTGTGATCCTATAATCTGATTTTCTCCTCGGAATGCTAGACCCCGCGATGACATGAACTTTACAACTGCTACAACTCTTTTAAGCACATCCTGCCAGTAGTCCATGTTTTAACTGTTCAGCTAATGCTGAGTCAATGCGGCCAGTTTCCTTTTGACGTTTCCAAAGTATTACATTGCACCTTTCATGTTCAGGAGCATGTTCATGAATGCGGGAAGATGCATGCTTCCAGTCATTAAAACCAGTTGTACTGAATGCGGAATCAGTACTAGAAAACAAACGGCAGACAAAGCAGTAAACTGAACCTTGTGATGGGGAGTATAGCAACCATTTGCGGTTTACAAGTTCGCCATTCCGCATTTTTCGCTTAAATAATGCTTGTGTTAAGCATCTTTTTATTCTTTTGTCACCAAGTACATAAACACGGGTTGACTTGGAAAAATTGCTGTTGAGGTTTTGACAGGCTGCCGAACCTTTTTTAATCCAATAGTACCGCAATTCATTTGTGATAGGATCCCATAGTGCGGGATCTGTGGAAGAACATGTGACGCTCACTGATGCAGTTTCCAATATTTCTGCAGGCTGGTTGTCATCTTCTTCTCCTCCTGGTGCAGGGGAATGCTGCTCAGCCACTATTTGTAGATGACCACTACTGCTCACTGATGCAGTTTCCAATATTTCTGCAGGCTGGTTGTTGTCATCTCCTCCTGGTGCAGGGGAATGTTGCTTAGCCACTATTTGTAGATGTCCACTGCTAGGTGAAGTGGGAGCAGCAAATAACCCCTCAGTGGACTCTTCTATGGACTCAGCATGAGCCTCAGTGTGCGCACTTTTGCTTTGTGGTTGCTCCTCAATAGAAGTATCACTACTAGATGGTTTTGGCTGTACAGAGAAAAAGGAATATAATATAACACACAAAACAGACTAAGGAACAGAAAAGCTTCACCAGAGCTATTTATTGTATTGTGCAATTAATGCAACCCTAACTCTTTCCCTGCAGGGAGTGCACTAAGCTACCCCTGCTTGATGTTACTAACCCTAAATGAATGCTAATATGCCGACTGTCGGCAGAATTTGCATGGGGACTATTCATACCCTATATTACAAACATGAAAAACCATATTCACAGTGAACTGCCACAATAAATTTTATACATCCAAATTTCGTTAATCCAAACAATTAAAACCAAGACAGTTACGGAAGAAAACATTTCCCGGCTGTACCCTTGGATGAAACAGACAGGTCACGTGGGACTCGGCGTCACACTCTTCGACAATTTAATTGCCCTCCGTGAGGTGTGTCTGGTTGATCTTCAGGACACCATTTCAGGCTTTCCAACTCTACTATTTGAAAGTGGCAATACCACAGAAACCGAACGTGCTGTTCCTCGCATATAAAAACAATTGGGCAGGGAAAGAGTTAGGGTTGCATTAATTGCACAATACAATAAATAGCTCTGGTGAAGCTTTTCTGTTCCTTAGTCTGTTTTGTGTGTTATAGTACTTTTTGGTAACAGAAAGGACACATACCCGCTTTTTGAGGTAATGTGGAGTTGAGGCAAATCCCTGTGTGTTAGTTGCAGAGAAAAAGGAAGACAGTTTTTGTTGATTACCATGCTTCTCTTTTCTTTCTACTTTTTTCCTTTTGGCAGCTCCACTTTCATATGAACGCCTCATTGTGAGATCATGTATTGATTGGCTTTTTTTTCTTTGCTAAAACTTAACTTACCAGGAGCAGAGCCTTTCATTCAGAGCATTTCATTCAGATAGACTTGAAAACCGCTGGCTTGTGGCATCCTCTTTTTGTGGATTGTGAACCTGAAAAGGCAGAGTACAAGGAAATAATTTTAGCACTGTACCTTTGAAGTTTAAAACATGACATGAATTAGAATATGGCAATACTGGCGTACATTGGCACAGCCAGCATTACAACACCTTGAAGTGGTGGTATATGCATTTTACTGAGGGTCCACTCCACAGGCAGTGTAGACAGTGCATCAGAGCACAGGGAGGGGAGCCCTGCCTCTGTGCACTGCTAGGTGGTCAAAGGTGTGAGGGCAGAACCTGCGGACATCTGTTATCAAAGCAGGTACCAGCCCTGTGCATTGGCTGACATGCTGCTGGCTGACACAGGCTGCCAGGAACTACTGCCAGCGAGCCCCAGCCGGAATTGCAACCAGAGCCAAACCTCATTTGCTTTCGAGGCCAAACGCTTGGAGTTTATCTCCAGCCGAAATGTGTCCATAATGCTAAGTTCCACCCTCTAATTCACCACACAGACACACCAGCACCCGTTTGCCCATGCCCACTACTGCAGGGGAGGACTGGTGCACTGCCAAGCTGTCATGAGTGTATATATATTTATGCATACACTTTCATACTTGACAGAATAGGTGCAACCTCACATGTCCAGGTGCTGCCGGAATATGCCAAGTGTGGCATCAGATGGGGGAGTCGAGAGCTGAATCTAATGTCATGTAAAGCCCCATTTGCCAGGTACAGGAAAAGGTTCACATGTCCAAGGACTCCATCATATGTTCAGTGAAGCCTCACATGCCCTGCACTGATCTACTATGCCACATACAACGGCATATAGAAGGTATAGCTATGACCCTATAAATCCAGATGCCCACTGCATCGTCAAATACTGAAATGCTACCATCACAGACGAAAGGAGGATAGCTCAGGGTCACCACGCTCGCCTTGGAAACAAGACGACACGAAGCAACACAGGTTCGATCCCCAGGGTCGGCACTTAGGAATCTCTGGGTACTAAGCGCGTTATAAATACGCACTAAGACATATTCAGGGAACAGCGCCTCGATGCCCCCGGGCTTTTTAAAAATGCAAATAAATAAGTGCAACATCGTATGCAATGCATTGCCGAAGCAGAGTTTAGCCCATGTTAGGAGACCCTGTCTGCCCCAGCCCTTCTAGGTTTTCAGAGGTTAATGAGCAGCTGCCAAATCATAATTGCATTTTTAAGTTGCATTGTGATATCGATTATGTAGGTCACTCAATAAGTTACAGTACTGGTCACCAGTCTGCCAAAGCAATTCTGCAGCGTTCAGAGTGAAGTCCGAATTCCCAGGCAACCTAATTGCCACTATACAATTCATAGCATTAGATGGACATGCGAGGCTGAAATATACACATGGTGAATATATACCGGACAAGTAGCAACAGCAGCAGTAATACTAATAATAATGTATTGTTTATATCACAGCGTTACAATTACAATCAACACAACATATCCAAAATAGAGAAAATATTAACACATAAAGGTATGTATAAAAACTGTGCAGATAGCTGAAAGGGACAACATAGATGTGATCTCACAAGACACACGCCACTGTAGTGGCACATACATTGGGCCGAAGAAAAAACATTGGGCTGTGGTTTTGCTGCTCAGGTGGTCACAGCTGTCTTCACTCAAATGCAATGTAATAGTTGCTAAGAGGATTGCAGCGTGGAATGACACCCAGGGCCAAAATAAGCCAGTTCCCTGAAGCTGCTTCTGGGTAATGTAGCTACTCGCCTTCCGCGACTGATCCCTGCAGTGGTGCCAAAAAGCCTCTTTCCAATGAGTCCTTCTCTCTGGGCGACCCTACAAGTGGCCCACATCCAGACACTAACTCCAGACACTAATATGCCTCATCCAAGCGAGTGACTGAGCACCCTGAACAGTTCGAGCTCCTCAAACTGAATCACTAGGCTCAAGTCACTGTCTAATCCAATCCAAAAGGGTTCCAGAAGGTCCTCCTCGGACCCCAGCGGGATCCCCAGCTCCGTCTTCAAGGAGGAACTGGGGTGCCTGAACCTAAGCTCAGAAGGCATCTCAAGAAGACTTCCACATCACAAACCTGCTTGAGTCAAGGAGCGAACCCCCGTAACTCCACCCCATATAGTGCCGCAGTGATGACCTCTAGGGGAGCTTTAACAGAGATGGAGAAGATATGGGCATTCAGTCTTAATGTCCCTGGATGACCGGTTGAGTTTGCCCTGTTGGCATTCGATCTTTTGTTGTGCCGGCTGCCCCCATGTGGGAGATGAGCCCTAGACTCGAGAGATGTCCACCCAATGAGAAATTAACTAGCATTTATTCATTCATTTTTTATAGCGCTTTTCACCATAGTTAAGGTCCCAATGTGCTATTGGAGGGACCATTACATGTTAGAAACCCTTTATTCACTAGCATCGGCACTGCAGGTCTGAGAGATTCGGAGCTGAGCATTCCTAGTGCATCCCATCCCAACACTCTTTTATAGGTTTTAGATCGTATTGTGGAAAATACACGGCCTGCCAGAACATTCCACGGCGTCAGTGAGCGCGGGGGGCTCAACGTTCCAGATTGAATGCGTGCATTTGAGCTTCCTTCCGCGTGAAGGTCGCGGGCTTCGTTAGCGTATAGATAAATAATAATAATAATAATAATTTCGCATTTATACAGAGCTACGAACCCTCGGGTATCTGAGCGCTGCTTATTATTACCCATGGTGTGTGGTATTTATTGACCTCAGAAGGATGAAAGGCTGAGTTTGGCCCCGCCGGGATTCGAACCTGCGTTAGCAGGCTCTGCACCGATGTCAAAGCGAGCGCTCTACTCGCTGTGCCACTTGACCGGCTTGATAATCTCACAGCTGCAGAGGGGAGCGCCTGCTTAATGTATCATATCTCTGTGCTTTGAAGCAGACGAGGTCAGTAAAGAAGCGCACCCTTAACATTCTCACTGGAAGAAAGCAGCCTGACTCCTCATGCTGTGACAGTGTGTGAAGGGTGCAGTAGCCGCACACTCTGTTACTTTTCTTCAGCTTCCAGTTTCTCTCGCTGCAGAGCTTCAGCCGAAATGGTTTCAGGCGACTCCGCTCATATGGCGGGTGCGTGCGTATTACAGAACCCTCAAGCTCTGCTTTTACTCGACACGAGGCTGCATTTGCAAAATGATGGCAGCAACTGCACATATCAGCGTGTACCTTTCTTATTGCAACCATATACCAGGTGTATGGTGACGTGGCAGTAATGGGCCATGCTAGACTGCGCTTGTCATGTAAAAGCAACACAACACTTGAACATGTGATTCTGTAATTTACAGACTATATGGCTAGTAACACCGCATGTGAATTCCCAGGACTAGTGACTATAGCGCCATTGTGCAGGGGTTTGAATCCGTGTTTACCAAAGTGCATCGGGCAAACATCTCCAAGCTGCACAGGGGGAGAGGTGCCTCTGGGCCCTCCTGCCCCCCGTTCAGAGCCGGTGGGCCCAGGGCTGGGCAGGGGCGGGCGCATCATCTCCCTGTTCCCCACGTACGCCCAGGGGCATGCTGGGAATTTCAGGTCAACTGGGGACTATAGCGCTGTATTTTAAAGAGCCACATGTTTGCGTTTACGAGCAGGAAAATGAATTGCTTTGTGAAATACACTATAATCATTCAAGTAATGCAATAGCATAACAAAGCACAATTTGAACTGGGTTTCAAATTAATTTCTTTTTTTTCACTTGTTTCAATCGAGTATGTGATGTTGTATTTCATTAATTAAGTTAGTTTCTTTTTTATGCATGAAGTGTTATATGTTGTAAATTATTGCTATGACTTTTATGATCTATTCTGGATCGAATTAAAGTTTAACAAACTAAAAAAAAAAACACTAAGCACAATACAAAGGAACCCATTTAAAAGGGCATAAGGAGCAGTGGGTTAGCAAAGATGCATTGAAACGATAGCAGAGGTACAGATTCAACTTAACCAAAAAGTAAATAGAATTTTTAATTCATGAAAGGAATTCTGAATATGAGGCTAATTGCTTGCCCCCTCCCTGCCCTCCCCCTCTTTGTTTGTGGTCAGGTTATGAAGAGTGTGTGTAACTCGGGCGGAAATTACAGTGCGGTAATTATATGCACTACTGGGAACACTACCCAGGTGCAGATACACAGGAAGATTTTTACCATAGGTCTCTGAAAGGTCAACAGGAATGGGGAACAGTACAAACTACGATGACCAAATGACTCCATGTAACAGGGGCACAAGTCTCACTCCCAACCATGCAATTTAATTTAACAAACGAAACAAATGCATTCTCGGTGTTGTAGTCTTGGTTAACTCGAAGTGGACACATTTATGTACACCTGATATGAGCGATTTTCAAAAAGGAAAGCTGGGACTGGGGAAATGGTGTCTGGTGATTGTGTTCAGTCACTAAAACAAACAAAAAGCGACAGCCCGTATCTTTGAACCTTCTTGAATGAAAAGGATTGTGGAGTAGTAGACAGGGTTGTAGGGAAGCTGACTAACGTGTGCAAAAAGGGGAAGCAAGGAAGAGGAAATAGGCTGAAAAGGTGCACTGACAAAAGAGTAATGAGGCGTTTTTGGGGGTGCCATTCCTCATTTAAAGATACAAAAAAATGCAACAGGAAAAATACATGATCGACAAAAGAATCGCCATATTGGCCATTTTGTGAAAAAATAGCATTCCCACTTGTGACACACATCCTCGTCTGACATGAAGTCACCTGATCGCCCCAGTCCCATCTTTTAGTTGCCAGTTTCAGATTTGGTCATCACCTCGGTCAAACGTTTCTGCACATCTCCCATTTGCTTAAAGCCTGACCTCTCCACTGTATGTTCCCTGGTCCACAGAGTGTGAAGAGACAGGAGACACGAGTTCCTATACTGAAATAAGTCCATTGCTCTGCAAATCCATAACAAAATGGCAACTAGGCGCCATGTGTAAGAGCCACAAAACATAACACACTGACCTGGAGAAGCGTGCTCTGGGAAGCTAGCCACACAATTTTAGCCTCGGAAGCTCAGTCAGCACGTGTCGCGACGCTGCCTGCTGCTGGCTGGCTTGTTCTTCTGAGGAGGCTGCCTGCAAGCTGCGCAGCAGTGCCAGTGCGCACTCCCAGTGGCACGTGCCGTATTCCCTGTGGGGTGGGGGGAGGTTGGGAGGGGAACGCACGGCTCGTGGTCCTGCGTCGTTCTCCTCCCCCTCCCCCACTTGTTGTTCAGTCAAAATCAACATTGCCATTGGGAATCGAAACCACGGCTTCACAGGTCACAGAAGTGTCAAGATTCAGGAACAGGGGCCCTGTTCCTGAATCTTGACACTTCTGTGATCTGTGAAGCCGTGGTTTCGATTCCCAGTGTTGATTCAGGGGCCGGGGCTGCACTGCAGTGCAGCCTGCACGCACACGCACATAAATTAAAAAAATAAAACACAATGTGTTCAGCACTGGGGGCTGGGGGCCCCCTCCAGGACCACCAGGATGGGGGGCCCGGGGCACGTGCCCCGTTTGCCCCCCCATAGAGACGTCCCTGCCATTAGGCTCTTCAGCATATCCTTCATGCCACACTGCACAGATACTGCAGTTACATAGCCCAAATTGCTGCCTCCACAATGTACAATAATATCTGGACGTTTAAAGTGAGCCATACTCTCACAGAATGGTAATAAGGTCACCCACTTTAACCCACAAACTGCAAGCCAGGAAACATGCACTTCCAGTTCAAAAGTACCAGAGATGCCACAAGATTCAGTTTCAAACTTGAATGAATGGATCCGGGAATCTCCCATCATCCACACACAGGCCTTCATTAGGACCCTGGCGTTAAGGGGTTAACGGCGCCGTTAAAGGTGTTGGCGCCATTAAACCCTTAGTGCCTGATTACGAGGTCCCTTTGCGGGACCCGACCTGAACGGCTGGTCTAGACCAGCCATTAAAGTAGGGGCCCGCAAAGGGACTCTCGAGGTAAGTACGGTACCGCAATTTGCGGTACTGTACTTACCGCCTTCCCCATTCTCATTATGCCCTATGGGGCAAAAATGGGAATGGGGAAGGGCCATGGTGGTATGGGGAATTACCGCCCCGCCAACCTTGGAATGGGGTGGTAACTCCCCATTCCGCCATGGCGGACTCCGGCATCGACCATGGTGCTAATAGCACCATAGTTTTCCGCCGGAGTCCTAATGAGGGCCACAGACTTCTTCCTCAAAGCCATAGCCATCTTCACTGCACACATCAAAGAAAGCACTTGCTACCCTGTCTTACGGTACACCACGAACACGAAAACTGATTGGCTGATCCCCCAATGTCCGTGGACATCCATGACTGTCTACAGTCCCCTTTCCATGCCAGGCATCCTTTTTCCCAATAACCCAGTGATTACTTCATATCAAAACAAAAACAGTGTATCACACACAAATGTTGTACCAAACATAGAATGTACTATTTATGAGGGTCAAAAAATAAATCTATATGTACAATTGTATGCAATTAAAGGTTTTAAACTATCTTGTTTAATAAATTATACTGTTTTTTTCACATAAAAAGAACCAGATTCCACCTTTATTACCATATGCAAATAAGTAACGACACTATTATCCTGTTTGTTTTCTTCACAAAGAAACAAATACAGAATCCATAACCACTCAATTCTGCTATGATCATAAACCTCATATATACTTCAATTATATCAGTCCAGCATATTACAAATACTATATACTCCCCATACAGTACCTATAATTACTATACACATAGAACTATGGCCGCGGCCAGATTCTTGGGAGCATGGCCTGTGGCCCAAAGAATCTGGCCACTGGCCACAACCACCACAATAGGATTAAACCATGTTTTCAAGTACATGCAATACCCCTGCAAATAACACCACTCACCTTGGACCTCCCCACTCCCAATGACTTCCACGGACAGTAAAAATGACTGTGGACTCAGCGGCACCTGCACTGTTTTTTTTTTCACCTATAAAAACAACTCCCTGTCAACCTTTCCCCCCCCCCCCCCATACTTTCCAGGCCCTCTTTTGGCCACAACACAACCCCAAATATAATTTCCAGACTTTTTGCTCACCACGCTGTCTGCAGACAATGGCAGCTGTACGTGGATCCAACATGGCGACTGTTTAAAAAAATCTGACGCACCTCACATTTTTGAGCATCCAATCAGTGTGTTTTTTTTGGTGTCCGCAGACATCGAGTCGCTCCCTGATTGGTCCAGAGGCGTCCATGGACTCCGAATCAGGAAATGGGTCTGCAGACCGGAGCCAGATAGCGCACATTTTTCTTTTACCTACTTTTTGCCCATTTTTTCAAAAATTACGGGACAGATTTACACCAAATTTACAAAAGCATGCTTTCGGGACCAAGCCGCCGCACCTGGCACAAGTTTGATGAAAATCCATCCAGTGGTTTGGGCTGTAGGCACAAGCAAACATTTGTTTACATTATGTCTGAGGATTTCAAAAATGTTCCCTATAACTTTGCCCCCCCCAATCCCCCCTTCTGACGGAACTGCACCAAAGTCCACAGAAACATTCTGAGGTTCCCATATTTTGCAAAGTTTGGTGAGGATTCGTCCAGGGGGGATAAAGTTATAAATCTGCCCATAAAGTGCTCCTTCTATAAGTTGAGTAACTTCACCATAACTACAGTGTCGCTACCGCAGGCCCTGTGTGTGTGTATATGTGTGTATATTTCCTGTCAGGGTAGCATGAAATCTAGACATGCACATATGTATGTAGAGTGTGCACAATATATTCAGGGTGCAATGCATAATACACAACAGCAAGCAGTTACCAAGTATCAGAGTGGTTAAAGGAACAATTGACTTGATAACGTATTATGAATTTTGGTGAACACTACATCTTAGATTAGACTTGGATACAATAAATATTGAGAATGAGTGATAAATTCACATGGCAAAAGAATATTACATACAGGAATTACTACAGGGAGAGCCCAAACATCATAGTGTACAAAACTCTTCTTAGTGTACTCTGCATGTAAGGCTTTGCTAACATCACTTTTTTTGTTGTTGTACATGTTGGTTATGTCATAATGTAATATGAAGTGGTTTTGTATAGCATAGCTTGGCTGTTTCCAAGCCTCCTATTATGTGGCTCTGCAAAAAAAGAGGAAGGATTAGGATGTTAGTGTGGTCGAGGAAGAGACAGATGTGAAAGCCGAGATAGTGTTTATTGCAGACTAGAAGTACTTGAGTCCTGAGTGCTAGCATGGTTCTTTGTGATTTGTGGCGGTGAAACATGGGTGGTGTTTTTATCTGGAGTGGAGAACCAAAGATCTATTAGATGAAAGTACTGGGAAACAGAGGCGTTGCTAGGGGGAGTTTAGGAGGCGGTAGCCCTAGGTCTTTTGGTTGTAGCTACTGGAGCTACAACCAAAAGGCTAGCTAGTCCCGATTCCCAACAGTCCTGACTTTGGCCTAGCCCCAGATCTTTTCCAGACCTAGCAACACCCCTGCTGCGAAAGCCAGTGGCACAGCAGTGGGTGTGTGATGGAGGTAAATATGAGCTCTGGCATTGCTCCGTAAAAGTTAATGTGATATTAGTTGGCAGAAGCCTGCAATGCATGGTGGTTTGTGGATGTAATGTGCAGGTGCTCAGAGATGAAGAGGCGAGTTGTTTAGTTGGGGAGGGAAGAAGCAGGGATTCTGATTTAAACAAGACTCCAGTTATTGGAGTTTAATGATAGGCTGAAACATTTTAGTTAGTTTGCTTTTGACCTGGCAGTGGTCATTTTTGTCAGTCTGTTGTCCATTGTTCTTCCTGTTCGAGGTTCCATTTTATGATTCTTGTGGGGTAGCACTTGAGTTTTATGTCTGATGGACAAGAACAAGGACAGATTGTTCTGACCAAGCTGAGAATTATCCAATTATCAAATTACCTCAATTGAGAAATTTAGAGTCCAATACCTTAACTTGTTTATTGATTATTTTGTAACCTGTAAAGAAATGTCAATCCTAACCAGACTAAAATTACTAACGAACATGGCATTGTTTGAGCTTTCCATGATGAATTATCCATGAGATGCTGTAGATTAACTTGTTTTTCCTAGTTTAATTTACTCAGTATGATCTACAAACACATTTGTAAACTAATTCATTGATGTCAGGTTTAATGTAATCGCATTCCAAATGGTATTTAACCTATTGAACTGACTGACTTTTTCATTGGACAGTTTAATTATTCTTTATGAAAATTGTATGCAGTGTGTAGTCGGTTGCGTCTTATGGTTAGTTGATGATTTGAATAGGGAAAGACATGCTCTTTTCTACAATGTTGTTGTGTTACATGGTAGCTGTGAGATTTAGCAGATAGCAATAGGCACAGAGGCCTTATGGTTATCTCCAAGGCATTCATTTGAACATGATGTGATCATGCATTACACAATGTTATTTATCAATTGAAGCAGAGTTTCAAGGTCGATCTAACTGACTAGTGTGAAAAACCTGAAGGTACTCTCACATCTAACCCCCAGGAATCTCCTGTTCAGGTGGCCAGGGAAGAACCATCGCTTTTGGAACCCAACCTTCCGGGTGGACAAGCGAGGGAGGATCACCTGAGTGGAGGGTCCTTGGGGATTGGGTGCCTGAAGGTGGGACATGGTATGCCCTTTTTTCCAACACTGATTTACCCTACTCTCCCTCAGCTTTTATAGGATATTGCCATTCCTATCCTGTCCTACCCTCTGAAAATACATCAAGTACTGGGATGAGGAAGAAGCCTCAAAGAGTAATGCATAACCCCTTTTGAAACACCAGTATAGTACTGAGATGAGGAAGAGGGATATGGAAGAATACTATTACTCAAACCAGACATGTCCTATTTATATGTTCAGGGAATGTTAGGCAATTGAGTCTCACACCTGCAACCTATTGACTGGCAGCTGTATAAAAGGAGAAAGCCCCAAGAGCAAAGTGAAGACATTGGGAGAGGCGCAGAAAGGAAGCCGAACCGAGCTGTTGTGGAGCGGAAGAAATCAGAACGCCAAGACGCAGTAGTGAAGCAGAGAGAGGGGTCATCTGCGGGAGTGTGGCGAGAGAATTGATTCTCTGGGGAGCTGACAGCAGTATTGAAAGGAGGCCATGTGAGCAGGCGGTCCCTTTCTGGCAGATTAAGATTGCTTGTCCCCCTGTGTGGAGAAACTACCCAGGAGTACATAAGGGTAGAAACCGTGGAAGCGAAGAAGCAGCAAGAACCCACAGAGCGATCAGTGAGTTTGTTAAGAAACCCGGTGCGCGAGTGAATGCAAGTGACTGGATACGGTGTAGCGGAGTGGCCGCATGCAGTCGGAACGTGGTCGACAGTCTCAGAATGAAGGCGAGAAGCCTTAACAAGAGGACAATCGAGTGTAGAAATGAACAATGAACTAAATGATGCGAAGGAGCGCAGGAAAGTTAAAGCGCGTGGAACATTGTATGAGAGTGACCTTGTATAAAGAAAGACATGTGTTTGAAGTATTCTGAACAGTGAGCAAACAGTCATTCAGAGCCCTTGAATTTCTGAACGTCACAAGTCTGCACAGGCAGAGTGCATGGAACAATGGCACATAATACAATTAATAGTGTAGATAACAGCAAATCGGTTTGACAACGATTTTGTATTTTTTCAAGTGCATTGAGGTGAACCATGCATGGAGGGGAGACAGGGAAAAACAGATAGATGATCTTCAAGGCATGGTACATTCAGATCGTGCAAGTGTAGGAGAGGGGAGGTGGGGGGAGGTGCAGGGGTTGGGTGGGGGGGGTAATGATGCAATATAGGGAACCGAGTAATTGCTGAGAAACTTGAGTGAAACACAATAAGAAGAGCTTGGGAAGCTATGGGCATATGGTTGTGCAATCTATAATGGGTGGACCATGCAGTCTATCAACTGCGCCTAGACCAGAGGGTTCCAACCAACTATGAAAGTAATTAATGAGAACAAGAAATCTGTTGTTGAATATTGTGACAAAGTGCTTTATGAAAGAAATCAATGAGAACCAGAAACCTGCTGTTAAATAGTGTGACAATAAATGTTTAACTTTGGGAAGGAGAACCCAGAGCCTTGACTGTTGTGAGGGAAGCAGTGTGTAGACGTACCCTTTAAGAGTACGTAATCAGAGGAAGGAAGAGGAGTAGCCCGGAGAGGAGGAAGGGCAGTTAAAAATAAACGTAGTGTAAAACAGTCGCACTTCTATGCGTCCTTTCTTTGACCTGACTCCAGTAGGCTGTCCTCCAGATAACAACTGGCGATGAAGGAATCGAACTGGGAAACGCCAAAGGTAGCATCTGCTGTGGCTCAAGAGCGAGCCTTCCTCCTCGCACCCTCTGAGTGTCCTGCAGTCATCCTGCAGAAAACCTAACCGCAGTGAGGCTGCACCACATCTGGTCAGACTTCCTCCGACTCCTCATGCTTCCAGCAGTCCTTTCCAGCCCACGGGTCTGCAATGTTTGAAATACTCACCTACAGCGGTCTTTTCCATCCCTTGGGGCTGCACCACTCCAAATACACGCCTCCAGCAGTCCTTTCCAGCCTGTGGGGCTGCAACATTCATGTTCCATAATATGTGGGGTGGGCCGCTGCCCTGCCGTGATTTGGCAGGGACAGCCCATCGGCGCGCACCAAAGTGTGCATGCCAGCTCGCAGTGTGAGCCACAGCCAGCAGGGTGCTCCACACAAAAATAATTGGAAAAAAACACGAATAAGAGAAGATGAAGGAAAGGAGCAGCTGCTGGTGGGGAAGAGGCACTACCCCACATAAAAAGTTGAAAAAGGACATCGAGAGTACAAAGACACACCACAGGCTGTCCACCAAATCACTGCCAAGCTACACTCTTAGCGAATGTACTCCGCTGTAACCACCTGCTGGACCGCACCAGGGTGGACCCACGACAGTCCACCTGAATGACACAGAGCATGCTTAGAACACACTGCACCGCTGGTGTTCGCCCACAAACACACTAGGTGAGACCAGTTCCCCACACCACGGGGTGAAATCTAGTAACCTCAGTGGGCTGCTTACCACCGGGGTTGACGGAGAAGTAGCGCACTCACGGCAGAGACAGTGAGCGGTCAGTTGAACCACCACTATGGTGGATCAGCGGCGAAGACCAAGAGGGACTGCAACAAGGGGGCACGTTCAATCTGCAACCCCAAGACAAGGGACCAAGGTGAATTGAGTGGGTCGAGGACTTTGATGACTTCATCAGGGCCGCTGGGGAAGAGAAATCAGCCGTCTTAAAAGACATCTTCATGAACCTGGCAGGCAAAGAAATAAAAGGCATCATCAAGATGATTCCGGCAGGTGAAAGGCACACATACAATGAACTCGTAACAGCCCTGAACAAAAGATTGGTCATACAGTTTAACGGGGATTATGAGAGATACACTTTTAATCCATGTCAGCAGTCCCCGCAGGAGACTGTGGAAGAGTTCATCACTCGACTCCGGCATAAGCTAGTCCACTGCTTGTTTGCCCAATTCTCTGATGATGATGCAATCCATCTTCGGGTCATCGAGGGATGTGTGTCTTCCACGATAAGGAAACAATTTTAAAAAAAAACCTGTCCTTGATTAAGTGATTGAGATGGCAAGAGTGCACGAAAGAGTAGAGGTACAGGCGACCGCCATGGAAACACCCAAGAAGAAGAATGACAAGGAGGAAAAGATAGTCGCGTTCTCGACACCTGGAAGCCTAGAGAGAGGGCCCAGTTACAACCAGGCCGCAGGGGGAGGACTGCAGAGAGATGGATCCACACAAGTATGGATGGGCCCCTACCCCCAGAGACTGTTACTGTTGTGGCCAAACATTCCCACACGCAGAACCATGCCCAGCCATCAGCCAACACTGTGCGAAATGTGGCAGAGAGGGCCATTTCCACATAGTTTGTCGGGAAGGAAGGCCATTCCCGCCGGGAAAGCAGACACCAGCGATGCCAACAGACTGGCACCATCGGCCAGGCAAAACCCACCACAGCAGTGGCGACAGGCACCATTCTACCCACAGATGCCGAGAAGGATGGTTCGAGCAATGGACCAGGGCCAAGACGTTGGAGAAACCCTGACAGAGGGTCAACTGACAGACAGGATACTACCCAGAGCCGTTACCGTAGACTTCTTTGAATACCATTTCCCCATATGTTATTTCACCAAAAAAGGTAGGGGAAATGGTATATGTGTAATGCCTAATAAGTGGGTTGTGGTGTAAGGGTATAAGTTAGGGTAGGGAGGGGTGAATAGGGACGGTGGACGATCTAGTTTTCCAGTGAAATGGATTCAGTGAAATCTCCAGTAGGGGAAATATATTCGAAGAAATCACATACATCCTCAGGAGCAGTATGGATGCCCAGGGGGATACATACATTGACTATGACGAATACTTGCAAGAGCCATACTTTGAGTACACAGACACATTTTTCAACTTAATGGGAGAATAAGAATTTTTGCAACTGGAGACATAAGAGAACTGACACAGTCCAATGTGCTAATTTTCCAGTGGGGAGCCAACTCTCCTCTGTCATCACTGGGACAGTTTCATAGAACACTATCGCACAACGGAAAGACAACCAAAACCACCATTCACATGCTGAGAAGCCCCGTAAATGGGAAGTGCCTGCTCAGTTACCGCACAGCACAGGCCCTTGGCCTAATTGACATTCATTACCAGAACAATGATGTGGTTTGTTGCAGTGTGAAACCAGACCATCGCCCACATGATGGAGACACTGATGGGGAAGGAAACGATCAAGCGAGCATTCCCAGAACTGTTTCAGGGACTAGAAAAGTTAAAGGACACGTTGATCCAGTTACACATTAATAAGGACGACAAACCCGTTCCGCAACACCCAAGGAGAGTAGGCTTCCACCTACAGGAAGCTGTGTCCAATGAATTGCAACAGTTATTAGACAACAATATAATTGAAAAAAGGCTACAGGGCCCATTGCATGGATCTCACCAGAGGAAGGGAACAGATTAAGGCTATGCATCGACATGAGAATGGCGAACACTGCTCTAGAGAGAGAGAAACATCTAGGTCCTAAAATTGAGGACATGATTGTTCAACTGAATTGTGCCACAAAGTTCTCTAAGCTGGACCTCAACCAGGGGTACCACCAGCTGTAGCTGCTCCCCAAATCAAGAACAATCACATTTTCCACACATGATGGTTTGTTCTGCTACAAATGTCTTAACTTTGGGATATCGTCGACTGCAGAACTTTTGCAGGAAGCGATCTGGCAGCTACTGATCCCAGTGAAGTCTGCATTCAACTATCCCCATGATATCCTGGTGTATGGCACGTCACAGGAAGAACATGACCGGGCCCTTGTGGCCATATGAGACATCCTGAGTGGAGCTGGGCAATATTAGCAGGTTTCGGCAAAAAAGACTGAATCCAAATGACATAACCAACCAAAAGTCTGAAAGAAGGTACTACCAAATGTTTGACCTTATAAAAGGTCAACATTTGGTTTGGTAGGTCATTTGGATTCGGTCTAGGGCTGTAGGGGCTGCGGGGGTGTCCCCTGCAACACCTGCTCACTATACTGTGAATGGGGTTTGCGTGGGTGTCCCCCGCAGCAGTCCCGCTGTCCCCAAAGATTTTTTTCAAAAAAGGCTGCAGGGGGTGTCCCCCGCAACCCTGCGCTCACTATATTATACAGCAGCTGACCCGAAAAAAAAAAGGAAATGACACTGAAGCGCCAGTTCCCGATCACAGAAGTGAAAGGGAACCGGCGCAGGGACAGAGCAAGACGGAGTGCAAGGTAAGTAGGGGGTTGCAGGGTGTGGTTAGGGGTAGAGGTGTGGGCCAAGTTGGAAATGTTCAGGGGAGAAAAGACCAAAGATTATGTTGAAAAAATGATCTTTGGTCTTTTCTCCCTCAAACATTTCCGCTTCGGTAAAACAACCCCAAATCATATTAGCAGGGACAAGCTGCAATTCTGTGGACAGATATTCTCTGTTCAGGGAATGCAACCCGACCCGGAAAAAGTGTGCATCATCAGTGAGCTCCCGGCACCCACGCAAGTGGCTCACGTTAGATCATTTCTGGGCATGGTGGGGTACTCCGCTCGATACCTCCCGAGATATGCAATCACCACCTATCCCCGTACGAATGCTGCTGTGGAAGGAGGAACCCTTTTGCTGGTCGCAGGAATGCCAAAAAGCATTTCAGCCTGTCAAAAAGGAACTGACAAGCGCAACCCACCTAGCCTATTTTAACCTGGACTGGTATACACAGATTGTAGTGGATGCCAGCCCCTGGGGCATCCTTGCCCTATCTGAGCATCCCGAGGATCCAGCCAGCTTCATCGTAGCCTACGCCAGCCGGGCGCTATCCCAGACAGAGAACGCATACTCATGCGAAGAAGGGAAGTTTGGCAGCACTCTGGGCCTGCGATGTCATTATTTTGTCATTGGTAAGAAGTTCACAGTGGTGACAGACCACAAGGCCTCCCTGCCGTTGTTTGGCAACCCGAGGACGAAGATGCAGCCGAATACGACTATGATATTATCCACAGGCCAGGAGGGTGACCACAATTTACTGTGATTTTCACGAAGCTGAAATGTTCGCGGGAGAAAAGACTGAATGTTATTTGACCCAAAAGAACTTTTGGTTTTCTCTCCTAGAAACATTTCAGGCTATCCTTTTGCCCCCACCCCCTTACTTACCTGTGTGCGGCACAACTCCTTGTGTGCTACCGTCTCCAGCATCCCTCTGCGATGCCGGCTCCCTTCACTTGCGTGTATGGGAACTGGTGCTCTAGGGTCCACTTTTCCGTTTTCCTTTTTTTTTTTTTTTACTATGAGACGATAGCGGTGCTCCTCCGCAACCCCTGCTCACATTACAGTGAAGAAGGGTGTGGGGACATCCCTGCACCCTTCTTCACTGTAATGGTTTGTATGGCATATTTCTCTGAATTTTTTAGGCTATTCAAGATTTTCTGACAGCCATAATCAGTCAAATATGCCATATGTTTTTTTTCTGTCTTTTTGGGTGTTTCCGTGACAACAACCTACCCGACTAAATATATCGCAACACCGAGTCTGGAACACCATTCACGAAGGGAGGGCAAGGTCGAATACCTCTGCCACGTGACTGCACAGGCCATACCACCAGCTTTGACGATGCACAAACTGGCACAGGCTTCAAATGATGACCGTCCATCTGCATGGCCAAGGAACGGAACAGCAGCAACAAGTTGAAGGACTACAAGCGACAGTCCAAGCATCACGCGGGCGCCAACAGACAAGTCATCGAAAGGATGGCTAAAGTATGGACAGAGTTGGCAATGTCGGAACAGGGGTTACTGCTGAGGGGGTGCCGTCTCATCATACCGTCCTTCCTACAAAGGAACCTAGTGCAGCTGGCACATAAAGGCCACCGGGTACTGGAAGCAACCAAGAAAATGCTCAGGCAGAATGTGTGGTTCCCATTTATGGAAAGCATGGTGGAAGAGGCAGCCAGGAAGTGCTTTCCGTGCCAATGTGTGGCCAGGAACGACCCGCCATTCCTGCTACAAGTGACAGCACCTCCCGAGAGGGTGTGGTACAAGGTCGCAATGGACTTTTATGGGGCCCTGGACATAGGGGGGGCTACCTACTTGTGATCATGGATGAGTTTGCAAGATTTCTGCTTGTAAAGAGGACTATCTTCACTACATTTGCCCAGATGGTGTGAGTTATTGACAAGGTCTTGAGTGAATGGGGCATCCCTGCACTGTGAAGATGGACAACGGTCCACCATTTAACAGACAAAAGTTCCATCAATTTCCAATACGCCTAAAGTTGAAGCACCACAAGATAACACTGTTGTGGTCTCAAGCGAACGGCATGGCAGAACATTTCATGTCATCCATAAAGCGAATGATACAGAAAGCCATAATTGAAGGGATGCCCATACAACAAGCACTGTGCCAGATGCCACATAATGCATGTACACGCCACACACCCTAGCGATCTGATGAGGGCATACCTGGCAAAGACCAGATTACCCCAAGTGGAAGGAAAGAACAGTGCCTCAAGAGAGGAACGGGAAGGAGTGGACAAGCATGTAAGAGAAAGAGATGCCCTAGGAAAAACAAACAGCCAAGTAGCGCACCGGCTGGGCGAGAAGAGCAAAGATGAAGGTTTTCAATGAATGGGATAACATTCTAGTGAAACTGCAAATACAGAGAAGGACAGACTCAAGATATGAGAGTACACCTCTGCGGGTGACGAGTGTAAAGGGGACTATGGTCAACGCCACCGATAGAAAGAAGGAAGTGACCAGGAATGTGTCATTTTTCAAACAACATATGTCTGGGGAAGAAGGTGACATGGAACATACGCACTGAGACACAGGAAGTGGCAGGAGGCAGAGAAGAAGATGCACTGCAAGAAGAGTCAAGACCCCTGAAAAAAGCCGCCTGGGGGAGATGGCCGACATCAGGAGACCCAACAGACTCATTGAGAAATTATGAGATGGACGTAAGGAGATATGCATGGGGGAGGTGTTGTGAGGCAAGCAGTATGTAGACGTACCCTTTAAGAGTACGTCATTAGTGGGAGGAAGAGGAGGATCCTGGAGAGGAGGAACGGCAGTTTTAAAATAAATGTAGTGTAAAACAGTTGCACGTCTCTGCGTCCTTTCATTGACCTGACTCCAGTAGGCCGTCCTCCAGATAACAGTTGACTAGTGTGATAATAAACCTTGAACTTTGGCAAGGAGAGCCCAGAGCCCTCTTGAATAGTGTGACCAGAGACTTTGAACTTTGGGAAGAGTACCCCGAGTCCTGTTGAATACTGGAGAACAGTTGTTGAACCTTATGAATCAAAATGCTTAAACCAGAAGGTGTTTAAAGCTTGGGGAAGGGAACCCTGATAAACCTTGTTGAACTTTGTGAACTAATATGCTTTGAACTTGGGGAACGGAGCCAAAGAAGATCCCCAGCAGAACAGTTTTTGCATTTTACTTTTGAACACTATTTTTGTTGAGCAAGAAAATCCTGTTTAGTTAGATGTGAGGGCAAGCATAGGTTTTGACACATACATTTTGTTTTGGACTTGCACTTTGCCTAATTGCATCAGTTGAGGGAAATTCCCAAATTAGAGAGAGGGAAAGCTAGGTCTTACACCATCCTGACTTTAAATAAAGAAGTTCACTGTTTACAGCGTAAACCTTTGTTGTCTATGTCATCTCTTGATACCATGTCTGTCTCACACCTAGTATAACTGACAAAGGCAGGCGTGCCTTATTTGTTTATTTGTTTGTTTATTTATTTGTATTTCTGTATATTTGTGATTAGTTATAGGTAGTGTAAGGAAGGCATTGTATGAAACAGTGAATACAGACACAAGTGATCACAGTTCAAGGGTGTTTATTGAACTTCAATTGGTTGGTTGAATGCCTTTCTAACCCTAAATTTAAGGATGGGAGCAAGCTATGACCATCAAATAATAATAATGCAGTCCTAGTGGAATCTCTGTCAAAATAAAAGGGCCTACACTAATAAACCTATTGCCAATCCTTCTAAATACAAATGGCGTGGGACAACAATGTAGGCAGAAAGGAAAGTGTTCAAGAAATGATATGTCCGGATAGTTGAGCAGTTGGCTTCCCTTCCCCACGTTTTCAGCACGGTATAAGGCGGCACGCTTGAGCTTTGGACACACTCTGGCTTCTCGCCCACAAGGAATCCGTTCAAAGCATAGGCCTTCTTCCAAAGTCTCTCTCTCAATGATAGTCTCTTATTGTAGAGGGCCTGAAGTAACAAACAAACACCAAAGTTCGTTTCTTACCAGGATTTTCACATTCACAGGTTCGCGATTAGTCTCCCTCCTTTGAGCTTGTACCACGGATCTCCCTCATTCGAGCTCAGAGCCAATGTTTCCGATTGGTCTCCCTCATTCGGGCTCAGGCCCCTTTTGCACAATGTTCACAATTGGTCTCCCTCGTTCAGGCTCGTACTGTGAAAACAAAATCAAAATATCGACGCTGAGAACCCCAAAAGGAAATACACTGAACACGGGTTACAAAGGAACATACAAAAATCTTTTTATTTCATACTGAACAGTTTTCAGAGAAAAGTAAAAGATAGCTATCAGCCCTCAGTACAACACAACAAACTCCAGCATGGTTCAGTGTGCTTAGTGAGAGACGCTGTACATTAGAATTCGTTGCTCTTTTATACCATTTGCGAACATGATGTCCAACCCTACTTCGGGTTAATATTCCTCTAATACATTACTGATCTAGGGTTCATGCCGAGTTCGCACCACTATATGCATAGAGATTGCCTTTAATACATTCGCCAACAAGCCTACACGATAACAGTGTATTTTACGATTTCTCATAAAGGTCTTCTCAAACATTAATACAATGTAGTTAAACAAGTGTTCTTAGTTCATTATTTTGATACATTGTTCTTAACATATGCTCGCGGATTAGTTTAATTGGCGTGAGTCATCCTTTACACACAGGTCTACGAAGGATGAGGTCTCCGTTCACGACCCCAACAAGTGGCCTGCAGGCAAGTTACATATTAGTTACACACAGAGGTCAAGACGGCCATGTTGTATTTCGGAATTACATCGTCCACCATTTTAACTCACAGGGTGACTTTACAGAGCGAACCTAAAATGGCGGATTGACCTAAAATGGCAGCTTACATTGATTCTAAGGTCAGGACCTTGCAACACGGATTTCTTCGCAAGTGGCTTATAAGTAGCTTGGTGTAGGCCAATATACACATATTCATTGCAATAGGAGGTCCGATATAATTTCTCGTTTGACAAACCCTCCTTTTGGCCTATGCCAAGTGCTAAACTACTTCTGATCTCCTTGCAAATAACTCCATGCATCATCGTCCATTGACCCTGAATCGTTGTCAGAAATATCTATTGTCATCAGGTAATTTGCTAAAATTTCTTTTAACACGTATTCCTTGAAGGTTTTATCTGGGGCATACACTTTATGTCCTATTGTACCTATCGCTTGTGCGCAACATCCCCCTAGCATCGAACATATACTAGGTAAACACTGGGTTCAACAACAAAGGAACAACAGAATTCCCAAAATGATCAGTAAGACCGAAAGTACCTTCCAACCCCAAGATCGCAAGAAGTCCCAGAACCAAGCGTTAAGATCCCAATTTCCCTCGGGAACATGCACTTCTGAACTAATGACATGCAGATTCTGTATTGCCTTGAAGATAGTTGGGGAGGAATCTGGCACGAAACACAGCAAGCGGACCCCACTAATTTACACACTCCACCACGTTCAGCCAGAATGACATCTAATGCCATCCGGTTCTTAAGCGCTACTAGTCTTATCGCTTTCTGTTCTAATGTCATATTATAGAGTATGTCCGTGGTCCGTTTGATGGTTCTCTCCAGTACTCTCGCTAGTCTTCTGATATCCTCGGAATTCGCTATCTGCCCCCAAAATGGCACAAATGATTTTGCTACATCTCCCAAGACCTGTGCTGGAGTGTCACCGTTCTCGTCTCGCCGTGGACGAGTCTTTGAAACCTCTACTGTACTAGCTATAAACACCCCCAGGTAACAGGATCCCTAAATAACAGGTTTCCTGCCAATCCCTGGGCAACCATGGAAATGCTACATTACCGCAAACAAAGTAGACAGGTTCGCCTACATACAAAGGTCTGTTTTCCCCAGTCAAATTTGCAACGTTGGCACAACCTCTAAAATCTCCCATTGACTGAGTACCATTCCTCTGTATGCAGAAACTAACTGAATCGGGCTATGGTTAACAGTGTAGGAAGGAGGCATGGCATCCTTATTTCCTATTGGAGCCATCTTAAAGGAAATCAAAGATTGGAAAGGACGAGACAGTCTATCAGAAGGCCTAATAGAAGCAACGTTGAGCTTACTCCTAGTTGCGAAAAGCGAGCATCCCAGGGGCGTCAGAACACGTTTCTCAAAACTATTCAAATTAGTGCCATCAAAGTTCCCCGAGATGCTATCGTTCCAACGGCCAAAGAACAGTGCTCTAAGAGAAGCATAACAAGCAGTTATCAAAGGTAAAGGATGAATATACCAACCTAGCCCCTTATCCCTGTGTTGCGGTAAATGTGAACAGACCCAACAGTTGGACTTATTAAAAATGGCATGCGTGGCATTCATGATAAGTAACAGAGTATTATTGTGGTACCTTTGTCTATGCTGGGAGTCCCTAGGGGACTATAAAGGGAGTAGGAACAGTAGGTACATTTTCAGTCGGTAACAAGGACTCTAAAAGATGAGTTCCTTGAGGTACCATAAGCCTAAGACAGTGACTATTATAAAACCAAATATTATTATAAAAACACAGCAACAAGTTTTTGGGGCCCAAATATTTTGTCCATTATCCCGGCTGGTCACACAATCATTTACAAGTCCCATACGAGCGGTAGCGGTGGCAGGCATTGTAGTCTTCAAACGGAAACCCCCAATGTTTGTTGCTGGCGACCTCCTGCTGTGCGACGACTTAGTCCTTCCACAACCCTAGCCAACAGAATCCCCTTTCTCAAACTTGGGCAAAAACAAGCCCTCGATGATACTTTCCTTCTCTGAATGCACAGCCGAACCGTGCCGTAAGTCTATCAGATGCACAGCAAAACCGTACTGTAAGTCTGTTTTCTTGGACGCATATTGTACCTTGATTTTCCCAGTACTGATTGAGCCGGAAAAAATGTGTTGTCACTTCCCGTTGGAAGCAACGTATCAAAAACAAGTGAAGATGCCGAATTTGAAACAACAGTTTCCGGAAACAAAACTTTTGGAGAGTGTGGAGACAAAATGGCAGGTTTCCCAAGCCTCACGGGCTCAGAAAGATTCTCTGATACACTCTCAGCGCTATCTACTGCTTTGGGATCGTTGATTGCAGTGTTAGCGAGGGGTTCTGTTTCTTCTGTATCGTGTGGCACTGGGTGAGTAAGTTTCTTGACGTGTGACGCATGGATCCAGTTCTTTCTGCCAGAAATCCGCACCGCCGTCTGTGTGACCAACAGGACCTGTAATGGGCCCCGCCGACGAGGTGCAAGGCAGGAAGAACGCTCAAATGCCTTGATGAGCACCCAGTTCCCAGGCCATATGCTGTGGCCCGGGCCCTCGTATCGCACAGGTAAAGCCTCTCGCACCTGGTGATAAATCAAATATAGGTTTTTAGTCAACTGGCTGCAATAATCTGAAAGTAATACATTTTCAACATTTCTCAAAGATCTACATTTAGGAAGGTTCCAGATATTGGCAGGTCTCCCCATTACCACCTCAAATGGAGTGTACCCAGTCTTAGTTTGAGGGGTCGTACGCATGGCTAATAACACGATCGCTAAGGCGTCCGGCCATTTTAATTTAGTGCCGGCACACGTCTTAGCGAGCTTGTTCTTGATGATACCATTGTGTCTTTCTACTAGTCCAGCGCTCTGAGCGTGTCTGGCCGAATGGAACCGTTTGTCGATCTGTAATGCCGCACATATCTGCAGAATTACAGCAGCGACAAAATGTGGACCATTGTCTGACCAGATGACTCTTGGTAGCCAGAACCGCGGGAAGTATTCTTTTAACATAGTCTTTGCAGTAGTCATGGCTGTAGCATCTTTAACAGGGAAAGCCTCGACCCATTTACTAAAAGCACAGATAACAACTAATACATACTTCATATTATTACACCGTTCCATTTCAATAAAGTCAAAATGGATGACTTTGAAGGGGACCGAGGGTGGCCCAAAACTTCCGCTTGGAGTTGATGTCCCCTTTCCCACATTGTGTTGTAGGAAAATCATGCAGTCCTGAACATAGCGCTGGGCAATTTTCGATATTTTGTCATTTGCCTAAACTTTCTCTAACATTTTCGTGACTTTCTGGGCACATATATGCGTAGGACCATGGGCCATGATGACCATCATCATTACATAAGCGTCAGGGAGTAGCCATTTCCCTTCAACTATGTCCACCCAACACCCGTCATCATCAAGTTTCCCCAAGCCTTCAGCCCACCTCTTGGATTCTTCTAACGTGGCATCAGCTTGGATATCCCGTACAGACCCAACACCCTCGTCCATTGCATAGGCATTTACAGTTTCCCGTGAAACATACATCTCCGTAAAGAGATCGGTAGCAGTTGGTCCAGCTATCTGATCAGCGAAAGCATTCCCTTTTCCTATGTCATCTGTAATCTTTCGATGTGCTGCACATTTTATGACGGCTAACTGAGTAGGGAGCGCAAGCGCTGAGAGCAGTTGTACTATTAGGGAGCCATGCTGGATTTTTGTGCCATGTGAAGTTAAGAACCCTCTCTTCACCAAAAGTCTCCCAAAGTTGTGAACTACCCCAAAGGCATACTGACTATCAGTATATATTTTTACTGTAAGCCCTTCGGAAAGTTCACAAGCTCGGGTCAATGCTATAATCTCTGCGGCCTGCGCTGAGTTATGCGTGATTCTCTTGGGTTTCCACGACCGTGCTTAATGTGGTGATTGCAGAAGCAGCTGTGGATGTACCATCCGGAAGTTTGAAGCAGGAGCCATCACAAAACAGCTCTCCTTGCGGATTATTCAAAGGAGTGTCTTTCAAATCATTTCTACCCTTTGTCTCTTGTTCGGTAGTATACAGACAGTCATGTGACTCTTCATCGCCGCAAGCAGTACCTTGCCGGAAAGGTAGGAGTTCAGCCGGATTAAGAACACAACAACTCTTAATTTGGATGTGAGGAGCAAACAAGATCAATTCATATCTCGTCAACCGTGAGGAAGTGAGGTGTTGCGTTTGGGTTCGGTTCAGTAGAACATCTACAGAGTGAGGCACCATCAGTGTCAGATCATGGCCTAGGACCATTCCCTCACTCTGTTTTACAGACGCAGCAGCAGCAGCGACAGCTCGCAAACATATTGGCAAAGCGCATGCTACAGGATCAAGGGCGGAAGAAAAGTAACCGCACAGCCTATTCTTCCCTCCATGTTCCTGCGTTAATACAGCCAAAGCACAACCATCACATTCATGCACAAACAACACAAAGGCCTTTTCATAGTTTGGTGTGCCCAAAACTGGTGCTGAGCATAATGCAGTCTTGAGCAAGTCAAACGATTGCTGGTGCTCCGTGTTCCACAGCAATGGCGAATAAATGCCCTTCTTTGTCAAAGCCAACATCGGTTTGATCACTAGTGAGAAATTCGGGATCCACAACCTACAGTAAGAAGCCATACCTATCAAGGCTCCAACTTCCTTCTGTGTATTTGGGACAGACATGCCAGAAATGTGTTTTATTCTTTCAGGTGTCAATCTTCTTCCCTCCTTTGACAGGAGATAGCCTAAATAAGCGACCTCCTGGCAACAATATTGAAACTTTTTAAGCAAAGCTTTGTGACCATGTTTAGCTAGATGAATAAGCAACAACACAGTGCCCTCTTTACAGGCGCTCACAGAGTCAGCAGCTAAAAGCAGGTCATCAACATACTGAAGCAATGTACAATTAGAGGGCAATTCAAGGGTATCAAGCTGTTCTTTCAAAGCCCTACTGTAGATGCTAGGACTCTCTGTGTACCCTTGAGGTGCACGAGTAAATGTGAACAAGCGTCCCCCTAAGGTGAACACGAACAAGTATCTACTATCCTTCTGTATAGGAATACTAAAGAAAGCATTCTTCAGATCCACAACACTATAGTAAGTAGCTGTAGCTGTAGCTGGAATCATGGTCAATATTGTCGTCACATCAGGCACAATTGGGAATTGCGGAGCGACGACTTTATTAATGGCACGTAAATCAATTATGAAACGGAATGGAATTGCATTATCGCCTTTTTTGTACACGGGTAAAATCGGACTATTGCACAAACTTCCTGAAATTTCCTCAATCACCCAGCGATGCACAAAATCGGAAACAATGCATTTCAAAGCTTGCTCACCCTCAACTGAAATCTTATACTGAGGAATGTGTGGCAACTCAATTCCATGTTTCAAGACTATCTTAACAGGCTCAATCTGTAAAACACCAACATCATTGTCGTCAACAGCCCACAAGCACTCTGCTGTATCACTGAATTCTGGCGGTAAAGGTCTGGTTAAGAATTGAGGGACAGAAAGTTGCTGTGGTGAAATAGTCAAGCGCACTCCACCGGAGGAACAATAAATTACTGCATTCCATTCTTTCAACAGGTTCAACCCCAGCAAATTCTCTCCACAATTCGAAGTCAAAAGGAATGGACAGTGGTCCGTAAAGGGACCCAAAGAAATAGGTACCGGAGAAGAAACTGGACAAACAACTGGTGTGCCAGAAAACCCTACAGAAACATTGGTTTGCCCTGACAGTGGAATGTTTGGAACACGTGAATGATCAATGGAACACTTCTGTGCGCCAGTATCTATCAAAAACTGATGTTTCCTATTTCCCACCACCATTTCAACGTAGGGACCTTTCTGATTGACGGGAATAGGTGTAGGTTCCAAACCCTGCTTCGGGCAATCCTAACGAAACAGAATATCATCAAAAGGAAGCTCTTCAGATAGATATGCAGCAGAAGGATGATCAAATATGTTCCTAGTATCCACACTCAGACTCTGATTATCCTGTGAAAAAGGTTGCTGAGGATCCTGTGCAAACTGACCTCTACCAGGGCCCCCTACACCCGGGCGACCTCTGGATCTCTACCCATATTCCCAAGTGTGTTATTTGACCTCTGTCGAAGGACGGGGCATTGTGCACGCCAATGACCCTCTTGTCGACAATAGGCACACTGGTTAATGTTCACAGGACCCAAGGGCACATTCCCTTGTGGAACATACTGACCTCTAATCTGAGAACTACCCCCTTTGGGGCCTCTAACAATTTGCTGTAATAGTACTTTAGTCTTTAAATCACCTTTTCGCTTTTCAACTCTATCTTTTTCATTGTTGACACAATTCTCGTAGTACTGAGCCATGTGCAGTACTTCTGATTGGGACTTCACCTGCCAAGCGCTCTCAGAAGACATAATTTGTGACTGGATGTCAGGTAGCAATCCACGCACAAATTTGTCCACAAATAATCTTTTCCCTGACTCTGTGCCTAAGTCTTGTCCGCTGAAATCCGAGAATACCTGTTCGAATCGATTAAAGAACTCGGTAGCACCCTCAGACTTCCCTTGGACACAGGCCGTAACTTTGTCCCAAATAATTCTTTTCTCAGGAATTATGGTTTTCAATTTTGCAATGATTCTATCAGGCAAAATTAGTATCACCTGGGGCGGTTTTTCACCAGCTGGCCTTTCTCCATCAAATCTAGTTATGTTCGCCCATGTATCTCCCAACCCTGCTATGTCGTCTATAGTCCTAACTTGTTTCCACAAATCTACGGGCAGGAGTACAGGAAATAACAAATCAATATCACCTAGGGTGAATACTGAGGACTGCAATACAGACTTTATTTCTTTATAGAATCCTGTCAGATTTTCTTGAGAACGGGACGTGAACAAAATGCGATACATAATGTGCAGGAATGTTCACAGCGACTACATTTGTTGCAGGATCAGCCGCAATCTCAACCTTCGGGACAAATGTCAGAGGAACCTCTCTCATAGGCAACTGAGAAGAAGGCAACTCCGAACGCTTACTAAGCAACAGAGCTAAATCGAGCGCTAAAGCAGTCGAAGAAGTGTCAAGTGAAAAAGCTCTCTTATAAATACTCAATGGGCCTCATTACACGGTAGGCGGAGAACCATGGCGCTATTAGCGCCATGGTTCATGCCGGTAAAATACTGGCACCGCCTTGGTGGAAAGGGGAATTACCGCCCCATTCCAAAGTTGGCGGGGCAGTAATTCCCCCTTCCACCATTGCCCTTCCCCATTCCCATTTTTTACCCCATAGGGCATAATGGGAATGGTGAAGGTGCTAATTACGGCACCGCAAATTGCGGTACCGCAATAAGCTCCCTGGGTCCCTTTGCGGGTTGGTTTTTAATGCATGCAAAAAGCAGGCGTTAAAATCCCCAACCCGCAAAGGGACCTCGTAGTAAGGCGGTAAGGATTTACCGGTACCGGTAAACCCTTACCGCCTACCGTGTAATGAGGCCCAATAACTCTGTGGGACAACTAATCTTTCTCTTTACACAATCATCCTGTAGGTACTCTATCATTACCTGTATAACTTTCCTCTGCATTTCTGGCGTATACTGACTGTATGTGTCATATACCTCAACTGGAGTTATCGACATATCTGAAATCCATCTAAGCGCATCTTTCGTACAAATTCGTGCTTCCTCAGATATCGATTTTCGACAAGGAAGGAACCATTTCTGTACATACATACTTTGCCCCTCGTCATCCTCATTCTGTAACCTTTCCAACTCCTTTCTATACTCAAATAACCTCTTGACATGCTCATTTACTTTCTCCACAGTGTCTCTTGAAAACACTAAAGTGTTTAGATCCCTTAACCCTTGCGGGAAATCTGTATTATTTAATTTGCCCCACATTACACATAAATGAATCCCTAAACCTTCAATAAAAACATTTTTCTCAGGAAAATTATCCATATTAAAAAGTGTGGCAAAAACATTAGCTTGATCATCTCTCTCCATACCATGCTTAGCCCATGTAATCAAATCACGTTTCTTCTCTGGCGGTACAGTATTGCGAGTGACAACCCTTGACCCCGCATCCTTATCGACTACAAGCGGCACAGGACCACTTGCAAGAGGGGGAGCAGGCAAATTCAATGGAGGTAATGTTACTGGTGCAATAGGAAGGGGTGGAGGAATAGGTGGAGGAAGAGGAACATTAGGAAGAGCAGGAACAACAGGAAGAGGCAAAGCAGTGGGAAGAGGGACATACGGAAGTGGCGCAGAGGCACCAGGCCTTCGTTCATTTAGCAATTTATCTATGAATTCGTCGGAAACATGAAGGTCTTTAGAAGGATACATTTTCTGAATTCCAAGTGAGAAAGCCCTATACATATTCCTAGTCGACTCAGAATGTTTATCTTGGTCATACAATAATGCTTTTTCGGCGTTCGTCTTATGACGGCGCACATGTTTTTCTCTACTCTTAAGTTGCTGCAACACTTCTTTTTTCCAATTCTGCAAAACATCGAATGCTGCAGGCCTGGCCTTTTTCTTTAATAGAATCGACTCTAAATACTCAAAACGAGGGATTTCAAAACTACCATTGATTGGCCACTGAAGTTCGGAGGCATGTCTGGTTTGTCTTTGCCAAATATCATTAAACACTATACTTCCAATTCCATGCTTACAGTACACAGTACACGCCAGCGACCCCTCCTGTGGTGCTGAACAGCTAAATTCCAAAGATTGTCCATCGCTGCGGAACAACGCCCTGAAGCAGGTAGGCAATTTCCCAGGCATATCAAATTATTGGTGTTACCTGGTCAATGATTGTGTCTGCAGATACAATACGCCAAAATCAAATTATCAGGATTATTTAAGAATCGGGTCACGACTCACCTGATCAATCCTAAGGAGGTCCGATCGGATTACAAAGAATCTTACCTAACTAATTTTACCTCGTGTTTGGTGATTTCGCCAGATCTGCCCGCCTCGATAAGTGGACCTCGTCAAGATGCCGTCTCGGACCACAAGCTAATCGTCCAGGGAGCGGGTCGTGCAGCGCTGCTGAGGTGTCGCGTCTCGTTCAGAAGGGGCCCCTTATTTTGTCACACCGTCCGATCCCGGTCCGATAGCGTGTGTCAACCTTCGACAATCCGGCATCAATCTTGAGGGACCCTTTTCGGGCGCCAACTGTGAAAACAAAATCAAAATATCAAGGCTGAGTACCCCAAAAGGAAATGCACCGAACACGGGTTACAAAGGAACATACAAAGATCTTTTTATTTTATACTGAACAGTTTTCAGAGAAAAGTAACAGATAGCTATCGGTCCTCAATACAACACAGCAAACTCCAGCGTGGTTCAGTGTGCTTAGTGAGAGACACTGTACATTAGAATTCGTTGCTCTTTTATACCATTTGCGAACATGATGTCCAACCCTACTTTGGGTTCATATTCCTCTAATACATTACTGATCTAGGGTTCACACCGAGTTTGCATCACTATATGCATAGAGTTTGCCTTTAATACATTCACCAACAAGCCTACACGGTAACAGTGTATTTTAGGATTTCTCATAAAGGTCTTCTCAAACATTAATACAATGTAGTTAAACAAGTGTTCTTAGTTTATTATTTGGATACATTGTTCTTAACATATGCTCGCGGATTAGTTTTCATTGGCGCAAGTAATCCTTTACACACAGGTCAGCGAAGGACGAGGTCTCAGTTCACGACCCCAACAAGTGGCCTGCAGGCAAGTTACATATTAGTTACACACAGAGGTGAAGATGGCCATGTTGTAATGACATCGTCCACCATTTTAACTCGCAGGGTGACTTTACAGAGAGAACCTAAAATGGCGGATTGACCCAAAATGGCGGCTTACATTGATTCTAAGGTCAGGACCTTGCAACACGGATTTCTTCGCAAGTGGCTTATAAGCAGCTTGGCGTAGGCCAAAATACACATATTCATTGCAATAGGAGGTCCGATATAATTTCTCGTTTGACAGGACCACTTATGCTCACTTTCCAAGCTTTCCTCTTTGTATAAAAAAACCAAAGACTTTTGATTGTGCTCTGCGTTTTGCTTAAACCATAGCAGGACACTTCGATTTACTCCATTTCTTATTCTTATCTTTCACTTTTGCTTATGCCACTTCTTGGCTGAATACCTCACAGAGACCTTCAATTGAGCACACTTGTGGTGCGGGACCACTCTGTCACAGATATTGTATCTTTCTTTGCTATAGTTTCGAACATCCATCAGCAATTAGGCTTTCCTCACGTCTTTCATCACAAGCGTTACCAATCTTTGTTCTTGCGCTCTTTATACAATGTCACCACTTGCAACCTTGACTTCAACACATCAGTCTACCCATCTCACTGGCTGCGTTGATCTCTTTGGTGCTGCTTTCATCTTGGAGCCAAAGACGGTACTATGGTGGCTGCTGCTCCTCCCCGACTCGTCAGCTATGCAGGAGGGTCCTGGGTATCTCTGACAAGCAATGCAGGATTCTTTAGTCTTCTTTCCTGGCCTCACGCTTTTTAATCTGAAGGATTCTATAAAGTAACGGTTTTCCGTCTGAAAGGTCAAGGGTATCTCCCTCCTTGCACACCCTTCTTGGTTTGCCGTCTTACTTCCCTCATTCAGCTGCCATCTCGAAAATGCTGTTCCTTCATGTGCTTTGCTTTGCTCAGAGTGTGCTCTTGTGCTCTGTCTTTTATCCGTGTAGAGAAGCTTAATGGAAGTCAGGTGTGAATGGTTACGAGTAATTGCCTGACCCTTGCCTGACCATAGAAGTGGGACTTGTCAGGTACACTGCTCGGGTGCGAGTCTGTTTTCTCCAAGAGCGGGCTATCCATGTAAAAGTGTTCGTGAAGGGAAAGGGGTTGGGGCAGTGTTCCTATATATCCTACCGGGTAGGATGGGGTAAAGGTATTGCAGGGAGGGGGATACCGCATCTCACCAGCAGGTGTCCCACTCCCTGAAGACTCCTCACCCAAGTGATCCTCCCGCACTGGTCCACCCCCAGGGTCTGGATCCAAAGGCAATGGCCGTGTCCTGGCCACTTAAGAGAGACCACCGTTGACTTGCGGGTGAGACACTTTCTGGTTTCTCACATACCCTTCCCCTATACGATGTAGCCGCATCTGTTTCACAGGGAAACCGGGAAAGGAAATCAACGTTCTCCTGGTCCTTACCTTTTCGGTGTTCGACAGTGAAACAATAAGGTTGCAGGTCTAAGAACCATCGCGTGACTCGAGGATTAGAGTCCTTTCGTTGACTTGCCCATACTAAAGGAGAGTGGTCGGTGACAAGTATGAACTTCCTCCCTAGAAGTTAGCATCTTAGATGGGTGATTGCCCACTTGATGGCAGGGGCCTCTAATTCCAACACAGAGTAGTTCTTCTCAGGGGAGCATAAGAGAGGGGTACCACTAGATACTCTGAATGTACATAATGTGGATAAGCCGCAGAAAGGGACGGTGGGTAATGAGTGGAGGTCGGCAAAGATGGACATGTCTGGACCCTCTCATAGTACGAAAGTGAGCTACTTTTGGGTTTTAAAAATAGTGCTCCTGAATACTAGGTCACTTCACTGCTAAAACACGCATTACAGGTAGCCACTTACATTACCGATCAGGATGTGGATATTTGTGCACTCACAGAAACTTGATGATATGAGGCAGCAGGGCCGACCCTGGCGTTAGCCTTTCCAGCTGGGTACAACATGTTATGTCAGGATAGATCACAGGGGAGAGGAGGCGGAATTGCTTTTATTTTTAAATCAAATTGGGATATTTGGATGTGGATTCCCCAGGTATCGAGGGTACTAAAAAAAACATATTAAGATAAGTATCGATGCAGAAACCACCTGTAATATGCTTCTACTGCGCAGGCCTCCCACTTCCATGCCAGATTTTCCTACACATTCTGCAATCATTTATTACCTATCCTCAAATCTAACACCAAACTTGTTATTTTGGGAGATTTTAACTACTGGTTGGGTTGCGATAAGGATTTCTCAGCTACTACCCTTGAAGACTTATTGAATAACGTGGGTTTTGAGCAGCTGGTTAGAACTCCCACACACATCAAAGGGCATACATTAGATTGGGTGGCCATACACAATATTGGGACAACTGACCAGGCAGTTTTACCCTGACCATGATCAGATAATTCTTTTTCTCCCTTTAGTTTAGTCCTTGAGAAACCTGTAATGATTAGGGTAAAGGAAAAAAAGAGTATTAGAGTAAGGAATTTTACAAATCTTACCCCAGGAACCTTGGAGCCTTGGTTACGGGCAATGATGCAGGAGGTTACTAAACTGAAGACATTGCTAGCATCTATTTGCAATCCATGCAGGAAGCTACGAATACCCTTGTGCCTCTCAAAACTAAATCGGTTAATGAGAAAAAGGGCAATGATTGGTTTACTCCTGAACTACAAAATTTGAAAATGACTAATACCAAATACTACATTGGATGGAGATCATCTCAAGATACTCCTAGCAGAGAAGCATATAAAATGGCTGCAAAAGATTTTAAAACAGCAGTCATGGCAGCTAAAAGAGTATGTTCAACAAAAGGTTAGTTAAATTTCAATCAGAGAGTAAAGAACTTTTTAAAATATTGAGGGAACTAGAAACTCCATATCAGAATGATTCTGATACGTTAGTAAAAGATGCTGCTTGGTGTACACTGATTCAAGATGCTATATGGGGGAAGTTGGATCGGATAAAAACGGATATTGATGTAAAGAGGACCAATACTAGTCCGGCTGTTAACAATGATGAAGTGGTGGCACCTGTACAAAAACCATTGGATATTCAATTCAACTTCAATGCTGTATCTGAAGCTGAATTGCCAAACATCGTTGATCATCTTAAACCCGCTAGCTGCAAAGGGAATCCTTGCCCGGCAATGATTATACAGGTGTGTTTTTTCACCCTGATTAGCGCTTTATGTATCCTTCGCAGAAAATGATGTCCCTTCTGGGCTCAAAAGTGCTTGGATCACACAGCTACTAAAAAAGCCTGGACTATGTCCGAATACGCAGCTAACTACCAACCAATTACTAACACTCATTTTCTTTTAAATATTTTCGATTGCATGGGTTATATTCAAATCTCAGCACATTTGAATGAACATATGAATTTAAATAAATGGCAGTCTGGCTTCAGGTAGGGACACGGAACAGAAACTGCATTGCTTGATTTGAAATCAAGACTGTTAAACTAAATGGATAAAGGTCAAACTGCTTTTCTTCTGCTGCTGGATCATACCGCAGCTTTTGATCTGGTCGATCATACACTGCTGGTTATCAGGCTTGAAGAGGTGGCTCCCTTTTCTGATGATGTTTCTCTCTGGATCACCTCTTTTTTGAGTAACAGGTGGTGCATAGTTTGCAGCAAGGACACAGAAAGCTTACCTGTGCTGTTAGGAGTGCCGCAGGGTGCCTGTTTGTCACCTTCTTTATATAATGATTTCACAGTTCCCTTTAACCTATTGGGAAAAAAATGGTTTCGCTTTTACCGACTATCCGGTATATATATATATACATATATATATATATATAGGACGAAAGAATCCTCAATAAAATATGATCGTCTACAAACATGGGTGATATGTGAGGGATTAGCACTCAATAAAGAAAAACAGAGTTGATTGTGGTAGGGACTGAGAATAAAATAAGAAAACTTGGCTACAACTGTTTTTCAGTAGGAGGGTGTGATATTGCGACAAAGAAGGAAGTGAAAACTTTAGGGATTGTTTTAGATCAGAACCTGAATATGCAAGCTCAAGTAAGCAACCTAGTTTCAACCGCGGCCTATTACATAAAATTGCCAGCTCAACTTAGGCCATATATTTCTCAAGCCAACTCGGAGACAAAATTACGAGGGCTATTGTTGGGTTATAAATTGACTATTATAGCAGTCCTTTAGTGGGAATCTCTAAATCAGAATGCAATCGTCTTCAAGTTATTCAGAATCAAACAGAGGGATCATATTTCAGACGCTAGGCATAATTTGCTTTGGCTTCCAGTCAAGACAAGGATTCACTATCGCTTGTTACTGATTACCCATAAATGTCTCCTGGGATCAATGCCAGTCTATCTGAATGAGGTGCTGATTGATACATCTAGTGTAAGGAGCCTCAGGTCTAATAACACTAACCAGCTCAATAAGCTGGCATGCAAATCTAGCAAGGCCGTGAATTGCGTATTTGCTATAGCTGCACTTATGGAATGGAACGCCCTGCCGCCAGATCTAAGAGAACTGAGTTCTACACCAATAATTAGGAAAAGGCTGAAAACATTTCTATTTCGATAATGATTGCCCCCATGCTAGGGCTCTCCCTATCCATCGTTTCTGATCTCAGTCATTCAAATTGGCTAAACATTTGTATTCCTGTCTTGTTTTTGTCATATACGTTGTGTTTTCTTGTGAGCCCTTAAGCCTCAGGATCCATGGTGCGCGTTATAAATGGATTAAGGTAATATAAAGTAAAGGATAGGGTGTTCTAAGCCATTAATAACTTGCAATAAAACTGTTCCTTACCCTGTGAGTGAGGCATCAGTTTGTAACACAAATTCTTTTGAAATGTTTACTACTTTTAGGATTGGGTTCTGACACAAGGTTTGTTTTAAGTTGTTGTAACACACATCGTCCTCCTCAGTCCAATTAATCTTCTGGGGTTCAGTGTTCTTTAATTTGTCTGTCAACCTAGCTGTTCTATCTGAGAAATGTGAGGTAAATCTACGGTAATAACCAATCAATCCTAGGAATTCCCTAAGATCTCTCTTGGTCTTAGGCGTGGGGGTAGCTAGGACAGCTTTCACTTTTTATCATTGCGGCTGGACACTGCCATTCCCAACAAAGAAGCCAAGGTATTTTGCGGCCGATTGAGTCAGCTTACATTTAGATGGATTGGCAGTTAAGCCAGCTTCTCTGAGTGTTCTTATAATAGTATAAAGATGAAAAAGATGGTTTTCCCAAGTCTTACTATAAATGACTGACAATATAGGCCCCATAGAAATCAGAGCTGGGCTGCAATATCCTGTCCATAAGCCGCCGGAAAGTGGCTGGGGCCCTCCAACAGGCCAAAAGGGAAGACTTTGAACTGGAATAGTCATAGGTGCGTCGAGAAAGCTGTATTTTCCTTATCAGATCTGTGTACGGGGACCTGCCAATATCCCTTGGTTAAGTCTAGAGTTGATAGGAATGTGGCACTTCTGAGTTTATCTATTAACTCATCGATGCGTGGCATAGGATAGGCATCGAAGGCAGTGATGGCGTGGACCTATCTGAACTCTATGCAAAACCTCCAAGAATTATCATGTTTAGTTACCAGTATAATAGGGGAGGACCGTGGTCTTGAAGAGGGCTCGATAATGTTTGCCTTAAGCTTTTTTTCACTTCTTCAACCACTAATTGTTTTTATCCTTCTGGTAATCAATAGGGTTTGAAATGGAGCACTTTTCCCTTTGGAGTTCTGATATAATAAGTGGCATGTACTCTCCCTGGTATCTCTCAGAATACATCAGGAATGCCATAACCAGGTCGTTTAAATCTTCTTGCTTCTGTCTATTTAGTTATTGGGGAATAAGCTCAGAATTGTCTATCTCCTCCAGTACCAAACAAGACAATATTGAGGCGTAGGCAACGGAAGGATTTTCTTTCCACTCCATTAAGTGTAAGGGAGTTGCGTGGTAAAGGTGGGTCTTTTGCTTCCTCTCAGGTTGGGCTATTTTATAGGTACAGGTTCCTGTTTACTCTAGAACTTCATACGGCCTATGCCACTTTGAGACAAGTTTATTTTCAGAGGTAGCTAAGAGGACTAATACCTACTGAAAAGGATCTTAAATGTACCTTCTTGTCATATGTCGACTTCTGTTGGGCTTGAGCTTTTTTCATGTGAGTATAGACTAGATTTCGAACTAGTTTCATATGATCTCACAATTGGGTAGCTGTTTGTGAGAGGGGAATAGGTGCCTCTTCCCAGGTCTCCCGGAGCATGTCTAAGGCATCCCTTGGTTCTCTTCCATAAAGCAGTTCAAAAGGTAGAGAAGCCAGTGGATGCCTACGGGGTTTTTCTCACTGCAAATAGGGCCAAGGGGATTATGCTTTCCCAGTCCTTTCCGTCCTCATCTACCAATGTTCTCTTAATCATCTTAAGAGTTTTGTTAAATCTCTCTACCAATCCATCCATTTGGGGGTGGTAAACTGAGGTTCTTAAGGTGGAAATATGTAGTAATTCCTTGACTACACCCATGAGTTTGCTCATACAATTGGATCCGTGATCCATTAGAATTTCCTTGGGGAAACCAACCCTAGAAAACAATGGTATTAGGAGTTTTAAGGCTTGCTGGTTTGTATTGTTCTGCATGGTGGACACCTCGGGGTATCGGGTAGCGTGATCAAAGATCACAAGAACTTATTTATTACCCAGTCTAGAGGTTTCCAATGGTCCAACGATATCCATCCCAATTCGGAAGAAGGTGATTATATGATTTGTAAGGGGGTTAGAGGGGCAGGGAAGGGAATATGTGCGCTGTTTTTCGGGCATATTTGACATGTCTGGATGAAGTTCTTTATGTCAGCATGGATAACCTGGCCAGTAGAGTTTGCCACTGATGCGAGCTTGGGTTTTAGACTGTCCTAAAAGTCCCCCTGTCAAATGAGAATGTGCATTCTCTAGCATGATCTTGCAATGGGTTTTGGGGATTACTAATGAGTTTTAATTCAGCCTTCTCTGGAGGTTTCCTTTCCATATAGTAATCCCTGTTTCAGGAAGAAAAAGGGGCTCCCCTCTTCTAGTAGTTCTCCCTCAGGAATCACTTGTATGAAAGCCTCTACGACTGCTGGATCATTTCACTGGGTGAAGGCTAAATCATGAAGGATGGCAGGTTCTTCTTCCTTCTTTGCCTCAGTGATGGGTGGTTCATCAGCCTCCCCAAAGCCTAATCTACCTCTGTTTCTTCTGGTTCAGTTTCTTCCTTCAAATGGGGAAATAGAGCTCTCTCAAGAATTGCCTGTGCAATTTTGTCCCCATGATGTATTTCAAATAGCGTTTTGCCATGGTTCTGTGGGAGAACCTTTACGTCTCCCCGCAAGTCGGAATCTATGACGCCTGCTAGGACATCCAGACCAAACTGCCAGCCTAGGCCAGATTTTGGGGTCAATCTCATATAACAACCCTCAGTGGGTATTAGGACCAGGTCCGTGGGAATCAGCCCTCTTTTCCCTGTAGGGATAGTAGCTTCTCTGCTGCTACAAATATCAAAGCCTATGGATTCTTTAGTGGCAGTAGAGGGTTTTGAGACTCTGTGACTACGTTTCTGGAATTTTAGGGTCCCCCAATGTGTCTCAATTAAGTCGCATCCCACTCCTAACACAACATGTAAGGAAGGCATGGCATCAAACAGTGAAGACAGACACCAGTGATCACCGTTCAAGGGTGTTTTGTGAACTTCAATGGGTTGGTTGAAAGTCTATTTAACACTAAATCTAAGAACGGGAGCAAGCTACGACCATCAAATAATAATAACGTAATCCTATTGGAGTCTCTGTCAAAATAAAAGGGCCTATACTAATAAACCTATCGCCAATTCTTACTTCTACATACAAATGGTGTGGGACAACAATGTAGGCAAAAAGAAAAGAGTTCAAAAAATGATATGCCAATCACACAGATCACTGACAGTGAGGGTTCCAGGGTGACCACACAACAGCAGATTAACGGAATCTTTCAGGAATATTACAAGTCACTATACACAAGTGAGGGAACATACTCGGAGGATGCCTCAGACTTATTCGAAATTTTGTGGATGCTCAAATTGACGGCACTCCAGAGGGAGACACTGGAAACCCCCATAGAGGTCGAGGAAATTCAATAGGCGCTAAAAACAACGCAGAAAGGGAGATCCCCTGAGACAGACGGCCTAGGGGTCGAATACTACCTAGAATATGCAGAGATATTGCTCCCGGTTCTGCAGAGAGTCTACAAGGAAGCCTTCACAAGGGGAGTTCTCCCCGAATCAATGAGGGAGGCATTGATCACAGCCATCCTGAAACCCCGTAAAGACCCACTTTTTTGTGGATCATACAGACCATTTCACTCTTAAATATCAACACAGAATATTTGGGGAAGATAATAGCATTAAGGCTAGAGAAAGCAGCTATTAGCATTATGCACCCAAACCAATGTTGTTTTATTGGAGGGTGGAACACTTCTATGAATATCATGAGGCTGCATTTTATAATGGAGCACACCCGCCATTCGGAAGAGGAATTGGCATTGATGGCCCTGGATAAAACCAAGGCCATCAATTTGGTGGAGTGGAAATGGTTGTTTAAGGTCCTAGAGGGTATAGGGATGGGTCCCATAATACTGCATTGGATCCAACTATTATAAACCAACCCCAAGCAAGAGTAAAAACGGGTGAGTGGATATCAGAGAAATGGACATAGGAGAGGGGCACCCGACAAGGATGCCCTGCATCCCCAATATTATTTGCCCTGGCATTAGAACCCCTGACAGGGTACTTTAGACACTAGATACAAGAGATGGGGATCAAAGTTCGTGGTATAATGCACAACATATTATACGTGGTTGACGCATTGATATATGTGAGTGACCCCACGGCCAATATACCAATAATACTAGCGGTACTCAATTTCAGGAAACTGTTGGGCTATAGTGTCAACAAGGAGAAATCCTTGGTGTTCCCCCTGGGGGCCATGAGCGCACTACCACTGGACTCGCTCCCACAAGGATACATCCATTGGGAACCAGAATCATTCCGCTATCTAGGAGTCACTATTTTCCATAACTTAGAAGAAACATTCGAGTTTAACACGGGACGAAATTTTGTGGATGCTCAAATTGACGGCACTCCAGAGGGAGACACTGGAAACCCCCATAGAGGTCGAGGAAATTCAATAGGCGCTAAAAACAACGCAGAAAGGGAGATCCCCTGAGACAGACGGCCTAGGGGTCGAATACTACCTAGAATATGCAGAGATATTGCTCCCGGTTCTGCAGAGAGTCTACAAGGAAGCCTTCACAAGGGGAGTTCTCCCCGAATCAATGAGGGAGGCATTGATCACAGCCATCCTGAAACCCCGTAAAGACCCACTTTTTTGTGGATCATACAGACCATTTCACTCTTAAATATCAACACAGAATATTTGGGGAAGATAATAGCATTAAGGCTAGAGAAAGCAGCTATTAGCATTATGCACCCAAACCAATGTTGTTTTATTGGAGGGCGGAACACTTCTATGAATATCATGAGGCTGCATTTTATAATGGAGCACACCCGCCATTCGGAAGAGGAATTGGCATTGATGGCCCTGGATAAAACCAAGGCCATCAATTTGGTGGAGTGGAAATGGTTGTTTAAGGTCCTAGAGGGTATAGGGATGGGTCCCATAATACTGCATTGGATCCAACTATTATAAACCAACCCCAAGCAAGAGTAAAAACGGGTGAGTGGATATCAGAGAAATGGACATAGGAGAGGGGCACCCGACAAGGATGCCCTGCATCCCCAATATTATTTGCCCTGGCATTAGAACCCCTGACAGGGTACTTTAGACACTAGATACAAGAGATGGGGATCAAAGTTCGTGGTATAATGCACAACATATTATACGTGGTTGACGCATTGATATATGTGAGTGACCCCACGGCCAATATACCAATAATACTAGCGGTACTCAATTTCAGGAAACTGTTGGGCTATAGTGTCAACAAGGAGAAATCCTTGGTGTTCCCCCTGGGGGCCATGAGCGCACTACCACTGGACTCGCTCCCACAAGGATACATCCATTGGGAACCAGAATCATTCCGCTATCTAGGAGTCACTATTTTCCATAACTTAGAAGAAACATTCGAGTTTAACACGGGAAGAGCACTGGCGGGATTAGGATAATCTATACTATTTAGGAAAACCCTCCCGATCTCCTTGATGGGGAAAATAGCCCTGGATAAAATGGTGTTATTACCTAGGTTATTGTATGACTTTATTAATATCCCTTATAAGATCAAGAAGATATTTTTCAAGATGCTAGATACCTACAGCAGGGAATTTTCTCTGGGGTTCCAATAGGCGGCGGGTGGCATTAACTACTTTGCAGAGACCTCATACAGAAGGGGGGCTTACACTGCCAGATTACGAGGGATACTACAGACAGTCTCCAACTGGGTGAACACACCATAAGGAGACTTGAAACGCCTAATAGGGGATTTCACTAAACCCAGGAAAGGGATCGAATTATTGTGGGACCCGACAGTAATTAAAGGAAAGAGCAGAATCTATACAGTACCAAGGGAGGTGTGGACTCAGATACTGAGGAATTCACAAGACTCCCACCCATATAGCCCAGACCTGCCATTGAGTTTTGACCCAAAGATCAGAGGCATACTGACTAATCTTGACAGTGCTACGGAGTAAAGGGTGCACAAAAATGGGAGATCTCTATGAGGGAGGGAAATTATTACCATTCCCGGTATGGCGCCAACAATATGACATGCCCCAAAGGAACCTTTTTAAGTTATGCCCGAATAGTCAAAAGAATAGCTGTCCTCTGGCAGACACTCTTGTGGAACCGGAAAATAAATCCCTAATGCACCAGTTGCCAGGCATCACCAATAGCTGAGGTCTGATACCAACAGTTCAGCGAATCGAGGACACTCCCAGAATTAGCTGTGAAAACAAAATGGGGGCGGGATGTGGAAAGGGAGATACCGGACGAGCAGTGGGTTAAAATATGGGAACACACATTTAAGGTGTCAAGAAACGCCAGGTTTAGACTTGTACAAAATCATTTTATCCACAAGGTATACATGACCCCATCCAGACTTCACATGATCAACCCACAGCAACCACATACATGTCCAAGATGTAAGGGAGCCATGGCGGGTTTATGGCATATGACTTGGGAGGGTCAGATAATCAAAGCATTTTGAGAAGAAGTTGTGAACAAGACTAACACCTGGACAGGCAGTAGATATCAGTGCACACCTGAAACATGCTTATGGGGGTACTACAAGGGGGAAACGTACAAAATCCACGAAGAAAAAGGGGCCTTTCTACTCATACAAGCCAAACGTAGAATTGCGATCTCTTGGAAGCATCCGAAAGGCCCATCAATCTAATTGTGTCTGAAAGATGTATATCGTTGGGGAAGGCAGAGATGGAATTACTTAGAGATCAAACCTCTGCAGATGTGGAGGTGAACAGCAGCATGGACTGGGGACAAATGTTAAATGACATGATGACCACCACCCTCCTTGAAGAGAGAGGCACGAGGATCGGCACATAATATGACATAAACTGTTCTCTAGTGAGACCTACACTAGATTCAGAGACGCCGACCCATATCATTGTTGCCAAAAGGGAAGTCCACACCTGTGAAGTAAACAGTGGGCAGGGCCGTGGAACCCAAACTCCGAACTTTTATAATTAAGAATGCCCGCACCACGATCAATGTGTCGTCTGCCTACACCTGTGAAGCAAACAGTTGTACAAGTGTACCTGTTTTTCTTTTTCTTTAAGCAGAATAATTGTTGGTATGTTGATTTGATGTTAGTCCGAAAGAATTGGGGTATAATCAGAGTTTTATAGCAAACTAAGGATATGATGTCACTGTATAAATACTCAAGTAATGTATAATACAAGAAGCTGTATCTCCTCATCAATAAACAAATTTAAATTAAAAAAAGAAATGACATGTCGGGATAGTTGAGCAGTTGGCTTACCTTCCCCATGTGTTCAGTTCGGGATAAAGCGGCACCCTTGGGCTTTGCTCGCACACACACTGGCTTCTCGGCCACAAGAAAACAATTCAAAGCATAGGTGTCGGGGCCTTCTGCCAAAGTCTCTCTCCCAATGACAGTCTCTTTTTGCATAAGGCCTGACATAACAAACAAACACCAAATTTCCTTCCTTATCAGGATTTTCACATTCACAGGTTTGCAATTGGTCTCCCTCGTTCGGGCACGGACCTCCCTCATTCGGGCTCAGACCCCTTTAGCACAATGTTCACAATTGGTCTCCCTCATTCTGGCTCAGACTTCTTTAGCACAGTGTTCACAATTGGTCTCCCTCCTTCGGTCTCGGGCCATTTAAGCTAACTTTCAAACCTTTGCTCTTTATACCAAAAACCGAAGACCTTGGATTGTGCAATGAGTTTTGCTTAAACCGTTGCTGGACCATTTCGATTCACTCCATTTCTTATTCTTATCTTTCACTTTCGCTTCTGCCACTTCTTGGCTGAATACCTCACAGAGACCTTCGATTGAGCACACTCGCATTGCTGGACCACTCTGTCACAGATATTGTATCTTTCTTTGCTACAGTTCAAACATCCATCAGCAATAAGGCTTTCCTCGCGTCTTTCAACACACATATTACCAATCTTTGTTTTTGCGATCTTTATACAATGTTGCCACTTGCAATCTTGACTTCAACACAGACTGGTATTGCATTGGTCTCCCCAATTCACCGGCTGTGTTGATCTCTATGGCGCTGCTTTGATCTTGGAGCCAAGGATGGTACCACAGTGGCGGCTGCTCCTCCCCGACTCAGTCAGCCATGCAGAAGGGTCCTGGGTATCTCCGACATACAATGCAGGATTCTTCAGTCTGGTTTCCTGGCCTTACGCTTTTTAATCAGAAGGATTCTAGAAAGTAGCGGTTTTCCACCGGAAAGGTCAAGGTTATCTCCCTCTTTGCTCGTCCTTCTTGGTTTGCCGTCCGTCTTCCCTCATTCAGCTGCTGTCTCAAAAATGCTGTTCTTTCGTGTGCTTTGCCCCGCTGAGAGTGTGCACTTGTGCTCCGCCTTTTATCCATGTGGGGAAGCTTAATGGAAGGTGTGAATGTTTACCAGTAATTGCCTGACCATAGTAGTCGGACATGTCAGGTACACTGCTCGGGTGCGAGTCTATTTTCTCCCAGAGCGGGCTGTCCGTGTGAAAGTGTTCGTGATGGGAAAAGGAGGGGGGGTGTAGTGTTCCTACATATCCTACCGGGTAGGATGGGATAAAGGTGTTGCACGGAGGGGGATACCGCGACACGCCATCAGGTATCGCACTCATGCTCCGTGAAGACACCTCACCCAGGTGATCCTCCTGCACTGGTCCACCCCCAGGATCTGGATCCAAAGGCGATGGCCATGCCCTGGCCATCTGAGAGAGACACCCTGTGATCTAGCGGGTGAGACACCTTCTGGTTTCTCACAGTAGTTAGTTATTAACACTTGTGTGCTGCAGAGCATAGTAAGGTAATTACAATGATGGGTTAATATGCTTTAATACTGTGCCAAATCGGAGCTATCCAAACCTTGGTCTGCAGAAGAAAGGGAAAACTGGAGAGGAAGGGGCAAAGAAGGTGTAGGCTAGACCTTCATAAGATGTTGGGTGATGGAAAGGTATGATAAAGGAAAAATGATGGCTTTAGTGAAAGTAGGGATGTACTGTGTAGTTGTCACCATACAGGTAGATCAGAGAAGGTGTGCAGATTTATCAATGGCAATTATAAGGTGTGCGCTAGTAGACATCATTACAGTGAGGGCAATTTCCCAGCACGCCGAGGTAGTACTAATAGTAGTTTCTGAGTGGCTGCATGATGGTGTCAGGTTTTCCTGTGAAGTGTTCAGGTTTATTTGCCAGTTATTTTTGACCATGCCAGGACAAACCGCACGATATTAGTCAGGAAACTGCCAAACCCAACTACCAGAGATGACAAAGTCCAGCGAGAAGTGTAAAAGCTGATTATAGCAATACCAAAGAGGAGCAGTAAGGGGAGGGGGAGGACCTGTCCTTCTGTGTGCCTTAACTGGTATCCCACGATGGAATGTTGGTGCCCAGTAAGCGAGGGAGCGGGGTGCAGACGATCAAGTTACTCTCTTACCTGGTAACGTTCTTTCGATGGGATGGTCCGACGACGTATTCCATATCTTTGACAGTAATCAATACGTCGGAGGACCCAATCCCCTCTAAATACTTTTACTTGAGTGAGGCATGTACAATGCCGTGTAATTCCTTGTAATCATTTGGAAGCTAGTAATGTGCAAGTTTTCAGCATGGAAGGGCTGGACTTCAACCAACCTTCATTTTATTCTAGAGTGACACCAGATGAAGGTTTGAAGAATGGTCGTACTTCAATTGGTTTAAATTAGAACAAAAATAGAGTTAAGGCTGATGCTCTAAACCGCAACAGACTGAAATTGCACCTGGTTGTTAAAATTGACATTTTAGTTGCCGGAGCAACCTCTAGATCAAAGGACCAAATGCCCGCACATGTCCCTACATCGGCTAGCATAATCATTGGACACCCATACTGAAGGCAAAGATGTAATCAGAAAATCGCTAGGGCTGTGATTCTATGCAATATCACCTTTCATTAGGGTACAGATTTTCCAATGAAAGGTAATTTCCTGAACTGGGTATTGCAACCTCTATCCTTGAGCTCTGTGAAAATAGGCCAACTTGGAATTATGCCAACCTCACGATTAGCAATCACAGAATTTGGTAAATATGTGTTTGGCATAGGAGCTGGAGAGATAAAACTGTTGGAATGAAATCAAGTATTTGAAGGTTAGAGATATGCAGAGTTTGAAGGTGGTTGATGATGGCTGAAGTCATCGGGAAGGAGGTTGGAGATCATGAGGGGGGGAGATGAGACTGCAGAAGGTTGCTAAATATTTAGAAGAAGTTGGTGAACATTATCAAGAGACGGAGATTAAACTTCTGGAGGAGCTTAGTAAATGATTTGGTAGTGGTTGGAGAGAATATTAGGAAGTGGTGAGGAAATATCTACAGGAGGTTTGTGAAAGATTTGGCTGAGGGTGGTATGAAGTATTATCTGAAGGTGAAGAAATGACAGGAGTTGCTTTGGGAAGATCTAGACATGTTGGTGAAGAATTAGAAGAGGTGGCTAGGAAAAATATAGAGGAAGTTAGGGGACAGAGAACAGGAGGAGGTGGCCGATCAGCTCAAAGCTATCAAAACAATGGTAAAACAACAATATCTAGTAAGTAAGATGAAAAAGGTCCATGCAGACAGGTTGGGCCAAGGCAGGTGGTCTGGGTGGATCCTCAGCCTGAAGAGACAGAGCCTACAGTGAGAGGAAGCCCAAGAGGCGATAAAGAAGAGCATAAAAAGCAAGGTGGAGCCTCAGGTAAGATCCAGGACTCTCAGCAAGGGAGGTGGTGGAAGTCCTTGGAAGAACACCTTGTTGAGAAGACCAGCGTAGTCTGCAGGAATTCCTTAAGCTGACAGTGAGAACCAAGAGGCAGAGACATTGTGTAGACCATCATCAAGTGCAGAAATCCCTTAATCCTGTGACTCAGAATTGTAGCATAGAAACCATTAAGCCTGGGACTGAGACAGAAGTCTAGTGAGGCAATGCAATCATCATCACAGGGTGCAGGAAAAACCCCTAAATCCAGGACTGAGACACGAGAGATGAAAAGGCCCAAGGAACCCGCAGAAGAATGGTGCAGGAAACCCTTAAGCCTGGAGTAAGCCATTAAAAAAGAGAGCTGAGCAGAAGGGCAGTTGCAGGCGCATTAACTCTATCAACCTAGACCTTTTTTTGTTTTTTGTTGGATGTCCCAAGAGTTGAGAAGACTCATCAGTGCCTATCTGACACAGAGGATAACTAGACAAACTATCTCCAGACCTTCAAGGGCAGCCTATGCCAACCGCATCACTGTTCCACACACACAGAGAGTGCGTGCAGGAGGCACCAGCTTCCCCACTATGGCGGCTACCCTATGGAACAACCTCCCAGCTCAGATGAGATCAATCGACTCACACACTGCCTTCCGCAAGGCCTTAAAAACCAAGCTCTTCATCTAAAGAGCCTGCCACTCTAGGTCTTCATTATTACTGTACTCACCATGTATAGGAGACGATATACCTAGACAAGATTAGTAACCAACTGTAACAATCAATCTGTATAATATGTAACCATGCAAATATGCATAAGTGAATGTATTTAAAATGACCTTTGGGGCAGCTTACTGTAACCCTCAAGTAAGCCTTCTTAAAAATCTCCTATAGCGCCTCGATGCCTGTGGGCTGTAGTGCGCTCTACAAATGCAATAAATAAATAAATAAATAAATTACATGAGAGGTCCCCATTTATAGGTTTACCCCCCTTTAGTTAACTTTGGTTACTAAAGAATCTATTAAGAGCATTTCTATCTTTGCCTTTTTTTTCCTGATCCCCGTTATGTTCACGACAGGGTAGATGCAGTTCGCACTTGAGAATTTGCATGGGAAGATTTGCTGTTGTGTTTAATACCACTTTAAAAGTGGATCCAGTTTTGACAAACTCTGAGAGTTGATGTATAGAAATGAAGGCATATTAGTTGCCGTAGTTTTAGGATTTCTTGCCACTGCATTCTGGATATTACAGTCCTTTTAGATATGCTTTCTTTAGTCAGTTCTTTATGAAAACTATGTACATGCCTTCTTGACAGCCAATCTAAAAACAGCGAGTGCCACACATTCATCCTGCAGTAGCATCATTGCCATACTGGAAGCTAGACTGGTTTGCAAGGAGAAAACTAGGCAACAGCTCTTCTCATGCTATGCTCCCATCCTCTTGAGCTCCATCCCCTTCAGTTTAGAAAAGGACTTAAGAGCAATCTCTTCTAAAAACACCCTGGTGCAACCTAGATGGCGGCTAACTATGCACCCCCCGTCCTCCCACCTGTACGTTATGTTTTTTAAAGTTTTTTATTTTATTTATTGTTGCGTATTTAGCTTACAAGAAAACTTACACAACATGTAGAAAAACATATAAAATACATAATCCATAGAAAATCCATATTGCATAATACATCACATTAGCCTGTCCATTAAATTCATCACAGAGTATAATGATATAAATCTAATTAAATTGCAGAGTTCACAAAGAAAACAAAGTTCCAACATCTGTGATTTAGCATTAAGTGGCCAAATTCATTTTTTCCAGATCTTTAGTTATGCCCTGCAAGAGCGCATTCAAAGCCACGATTAGGGATATATTTAGCCCCCACATGCATCTATTCCAAAAACGATTCACTGACCGCTTTGAATCTTTCTCAAACCTATCTTTGAGGGTCAAAGCACATATAGGCTCAAAGTAAGAGCAACCAAGCACTAAGTGCTTTGGTGTCTCCACAAAAGCGACACCTTAAGTCAAGAAAACCTGGCTCTGGTGCGTCTTTGTTGCCCCTGTGCCTTGTCCTCTCGAGGGTCGGTAGCTGGTTGAGCCTAAAGCGCATATATCTGGTTCTTCCCCTCTCGCACGGGAGTCTCTGCAGGTAAAGGGGCAAGCATTCCCTTGCGTGGCAAAAGTTGGAATATTCTTTATAAGTGGAATAAGAATTGACAGAGTTGACCGTTTCCACCCAGTCTACCCTGAAGAGAAACCTCTTTGCCAGTCCTGGGCATTGCACAAGATCTTCTATAGATAGTCCAAGGGAAAGTAGTATTAAATTCATGCTAGCACAAAACTTTGTCATGGATAAAACTGATTCCGATCTAGCAACCTCTCTTAGGGTTTCGTAAAGAGTATTAGTCGGAGGGTCGCTTCTTTCCTATACAGGGAAAGTTGTTTCCAGAGGTACCCAGCTTTAAGGGATATAAGGCAGAGCTCATGGCGGATAACTGTATTGGGCACAGCCATAGATAAGCCCAGTAGATCTTTCCACAACTTTCCCTGAGTGGTATTAAGAGTAAGGCTCATATCGTGGGTACAGATATCAAGACCGTAAAGTAGGATGGGCTCACATTTGGCAAGATAGTATCGCCTTATCGGTATCAGAGAAAATCTGCAGACCTTCACTCTCAAAAATTTCATTTAGGATTTAAGTCTACAGGCCTTCTAGTCAAGGCTCCGTTTCCATAGTTTGGCACTAAGCCTATTTGTAACGGTGTACCCCAAATATGTAATGGCATGTACGTTTGTCCACTGATTCATCTCCCATGGTCCAATTATAAGTCTGAGTCTTTCTTCTTTTAGAAAAGACCAAATTCCGAGATTTGGATGCATTGGGCAAAAGATTGTTGGCAACTGCATAATGGTAAAAAAGAAAAAACATTCTCCTGAGACCACCAGGGGTACGGTCCAAAAGGATAAAGTAATTTGCAAAGGCCATCCACTCACCATTCTCCCCAACCTGGCCGGTGCGATTGAAGGTCCCTGCCACACTCCCTCCAAATCACACAGGTACAGGTTGAAGAGAATAGGTGCCAGTGAACTGCCCTGCTTGATGCCCAGGTATGTAGCAATTTCCCTGGACAAGAGACCCTCCTTAGTCAAGCGAACCCTGATGGATGTATTCATATGAAGTAATGCAAGGAGCTGAGCAATCTTGCGTGGGATCTTCATAGCTGGCATTTTTTTTACCACAATCTCGATCTTATTACTCCATAGAATGCATTTGAGAGGTGCAATGATGCTATAAAGACATCTCCTGTATTAGACTGGTGTACCGAGTCTCTTAGGTGAGCCAGGACCGTTGCGTTTAGGTTCGTTCCCAGCTCTTCCCTAAAGCCAACTTGGAATTTGCTAAGATGTGAGTTATACCTGACCACTTTATTAAGGTCTCTCAAGAGCAGGATGGCAAAAACTTTACTAGCGGCATCGATGGGCGCTATGGGTCTATAATTACTCGGGTTGAGGACATCGCCCTTTTTGCATATGGGCACGATGATGGATTGAACCCAAGATTCCGGCACTGTGTGGGTCTCAAAGATGTAATTGAATACTGGTTTCAAGAGATTGGCCCACAACTAGGGGGCAGCCTTGATAACAAAAGGCAGAATACCGTCGGGGCCGGGGGCTCTAGACGGCTTAAGTTTGTGTATGGCCCATGTAATATCCTCAAGGTCCCATGTACAGCCTCCCGTAACAGGAGATCCCAGGTCCATGTCTGGCCCTTTAGCAAATTTCGCGGGGAGGGCAAATTTGTTAGTATAATATGAAGTCCAAGCCACGACTTGGATTGCACAGTCCAAGCTGCCCTTAGAGGGGACCAAAATCCTGTTAACTGTGGCCCAGAATTTGCCATCCATGCCCTTAAAGAGACTTTACATCATAGACTGATGGGAGTTCAGATAGTGATTTCAGGTTATTATGTCTCAGAATTATCTTTTTCTTTAGAACCAAAAACTCCCTTAACGGTAAGGACCGTTTTTTAAGTTGCCACCAAATCCCTATCTTTGTTAATTTTTGAATTGTAGATGCTAGTGTCCCATCTAAAGCTCTCAGGTTTGTTGCTGATATTGCTTCCCACTTTACTGATTTTATAGGCACAGGTCAGCATAATGCTGTTATATAGGTTACCTCCTTGTAAATGAGAACTATCCCCCAAATAAGGATGAGCAACTTTCGTTAGGTATTCTGTGAGGAGGGTGTTAAATCTCCTAATGGTATTGTTATTCCAATTAATCGATCTCCCTTGATTTGCCACAGAAAGACCCATGAGTGCCGGTCTTACTTGGATATCCGGAAGGGCCAAAGTCAGAATAAAGGCTAAAGGGATATGATCACCCAGGTCAGTATCTGTGTGCCAGGTTCCCACAGGTTAATTTCAATCCCTTAGCTACATAGATGAAATCAATCCTTGAACTGTAAGGGCCCCTCCTCCACGTATGCTTTGGTACTTCAGATTGGTATGGGTGGTCCAACACCCCCAAGTCCCAACCCTCCAAAATTTCCCACTGCATCCCCCTGGTAAGATTGGGGTAGAGGATCTTAGGGGTAGCCCCCCTATCATTCCACTCGGAACCTTCAGCAGATAGTGAATTAAAATCTCCTCCCAACACAATGCGATTCCCAAGACCCTTCTCACACCATTCCCCTAGAATCTCACTGAGAGTCTCCTCCACAGTCTCAAAAGGCACTTTCCGGGGATTCCAATAAAGATTCAGCAACAGTATAGGCTCTAGCACTTTATCTATATCAACTGCGATACCCAAGAGCCAATCCCTACTACAGACCACCCTACAGTTGAACCCCAAATTTGAATCTATGGCTATGGTCAAGCCCCCACTAGGGCGTTCCGTCGTACCCTTGTAGGCCGGATGTGAAAAGGTATGAAAGCCCTCTATGCTCAGATTGTCGAACATCATGGTTTCTTGGAATAAATAAATGCGTGGGAAAGTATTGATCGAATACATACACAAAAAGGTGCTTAAATTTATACTCCCACATGTATTCCATTAAATGACTTCTATATTAGTTATGTCATGCACTTCCTGAGCCTTGTCTTAGTCTCTAGCGTTTTGAGGGCTAGCTGTAGCCAGGACCAGTCCTGGCTGTTGTTTAAGAGAGTAAATATCAAGGACAGAACTGGTGCAGAAGTTATAGAAGAATTAGAGCCGGAGTGTACCGTTTGCCCCACTGGAATAATAGCGGGTTCCTTATATGCAAGGAACATGTCCGCCCCCTTAGCACTAGAAAGTGTCGGCAGGTTAAATCCCAATGACTTTTCTTGGGCTCGCACCACATCGGCCGCCATCTCCGAATGGAAGTTGCATACAAGTTACACACAATTCGGAGGTTGTTGTGGGCTGGCAGGGAAATGGCATCTATGTCATCCGTGGTTATAGAATGAAGTAGGGGGATTTTCTTAAAAATATTTAACATATTAGTTCTGTTTAGATTGGCCACTTGGTCTGCCTTATTGTTGTTTATCCAACCAATGATTTTTCCTGTATTAGTCACAGCGACCGACTGGTCAGAGACTAACGTCTCCTTATTCCTGTTAAGTACAGGTTCCTCTGACTTGGCTGTAGCTATTCCTAGAGTATTATCCCCCCCCAGTGTAATAATTGGGCTGGTGGGCACTACACCATAAATCATGGTATTAGAGACCGGCCCCCTGTCTTTGGTGGCTGTAGACTGTGTCCCAGTTATCTGAGGGGCTGTCAAGGATATTTCGCTGAATGCGGGGGTTATAGACTGTGTGCCCAATGCGGGGAGAACCCCCAATTGTTGTGAGCCAGTAGACATTCTAGTATGCTTAGTGCTAACTATTTTTCCAAAAGACATCATCTTGGTTTGTTTAGTCTGTGGACGGTCTTGCGCTACCCTAAATTGCTTTTCGTCCCTCTCATCTATATTATGCATCTCTCTATCGTTGATTATTTCCCTCCCAACCACAGACCCCCCCCTTTGATGCTTCCCTGGAGTGGGCCAGGTCGCCACTCAAAGGGTTATTGCCAGTAGAAGCCAATTTGGATTGATCATCTTGAGTAGGTATATTTCTAATTGCTCTAAGATTAGAATCCCTACCCTTAATTTTGGTATCTGGCATATTTTTAGTTTTCTTAGGCATTTTCACTCCTCTTTTCTCTTTTTTCCTCCTCTGCGCAGGTGACTGAGGCACCTCATTAATGTCATAATTAGATACATTATGAGACCCCTCCCCCTGGTTTTGCAGATTAGGAGAATTGGAAATGTCCTTGTATGGTGAATCCGCTGTTTTTCTAGTATATTTGTTTTTTTTGTTCCACTTGGTCCCTTTTGTCGGCAGAGTCTAGTGCACTTCACCTGATTCTTCACTACTAATACTCATAATCCCCCATCTCTTAGATGGATCCGGGGCAATTCTCTAGAGTATTACGACAGGGGCATAAAGTTTCTTCAACTCTTCCCCCCCTATAAGATGGAGATGGCCGTTCACCTGACATAATAAGTTCTAGCAATGTAGTGAGTTTTGCGTCCATCGTGGACAGCCTAATATTTTGTTCGATCCTCACTCCATCCGCCTCTTTCAGATTTAAATTGTTCGTTGTTTTACCCTCTACAAGCCCCTCCAAAAAGACCAATCATACGTTTAACTCGTTAAAGGCCGATTGTTGCCCAGTCAAGACGCCTCCCAAGGTTTCCTGTGTTTCGTCCAGGGTTTTAAGTGCCAAATGCAAACTGATATATGAATTAGAGAGGAGGGAAAAAGTAAAATTGCCACTTCCCTGATTATCTGTAGGTTTTTGCTCCGTTCTATTGTGGGTAAGCTTTCCTGTACCTCTACTCATTATCAAGAGTTTTATCCATAATCTCAATCCGATCTTCTAATCCCTCCCAAGGTTTTGTTTGTGTGCCACTATCTTTAACATCGATGGTCAAAGCAACCTTCTCTTGGTCATAGTTTTCCTCTATGGCTTCCTTAACCCATTCTTCTGTGAGATCTGTTAGTTTTATTTTTTATAATATTTGGGAATTTTAAAATAGCAGCCCCCTCCGAAAGGCTCCTTAGACCCTTCTGATTGGGTTCTGGAAATCTTCTAGGCATCTCCAGATCAATCATTTCTTTTAATAGCTCCCCAGTTGTGTCAGCCATTTGCAAAAATGAGTCATCCATAGCCTCCCCACGCACTCTTAGATCTTTGCTGACCCGTGGTGGTGGCATCTTTCAGCTGACTCTCCCGGTCCCCAGTATTGGATAGGTCTTGCCTTATATCATTTTTGGTGGTTCCAAATACAAACAGAGGCAGAATGCTGGGCAGTAAGTGTCTTGGCTGCAGTATGCTGCCCAGCCATGCCTTCAGCCTCCCCCCACTAAAGAAGTCAAAGAAAGGGAGACATTTCCCCTTCATCTTTCCCCTTAGATTTGACTCCTGTAGTGGTGTGGATGCATGAAAATGTACCAGGCACACATTCCAGTAAAAACTCTGGGCCTCCAAACGGGGCTCCATTACCGGGTTCCTGCAATGGGGACTTACCGGGTCATTCCGACATAGGAGGACCTGGTAAGTCCTCCTTGCAGGAACCATTCCCCATTCCCATTTGAGCCCCCATAGGGCCCAATGGGAATAGGGAGGGAGGTAACAACGGGTACATTACAAGTGTCCTGTTGTTAACTCCCTCTTCCTCTTGCGGGACCCGGAAAAGACGTCTGGTTTTACCAGACGTCTGATCCGGATCCCGCAAAGGGAAACTCGTAATTGGCGCTCCCGTAATGAAGGGGGCCGGTCCCGTACCACCTCCCCCTTCATTACGGGAGCACCAGGGTCGTAATGAGGCCCTCCATGTCGGTTAACTCATATCTACTAGTATAAAGGCCCGTATTTCCCAATGAGGCCTCTTTAGACAAAGGATACGTTTTTTCCAGATGCTTAGGAGCATCATTCAAATCAGGTATGGTTGTGATGATTGAATTATGGAGCAAGTCTTCTTAGAGGGCTGTTTCGGTAGCAAGCTCTCATCCCTGCCAAATTTTGGGCCTTGGGAGGAAGAGAGCATTGCTCCCCGTCTATCAGAATCGCCTCCCCTCCCACCACTCTAGCTGATATAACCTGCTGTATCTCTGGCCCCTTTATAACTTGCTCCTCAGTGGAGCCAAAGCCGCTTCTTAGAGCCGGCATAATACAGCTATGGACACCCCAAAATGCAGAGAAAGATAATGGAAAGTGTTGTAAAGAGATACTATCAAAGGAGGTAACCCCAATCAAAATGTCCCGTAATACTATGAGTAAGGTTGTAGGGCAGGGAATAAATACAGTCACCTTTCTTATTTATATAAGTATATCGTAAAGAGTAAAACATCTATAAAACGCTGCAAGATATACCAAACCATATAAATACCCTAAAATCACATGTAAAAGACAGGCAAAGTGCAAATTTGTAAAAGTATGAGTGAACATACAAAATTTAAAATCGTCTATTCCAAAAAAAGGCCCCTAGGGGTCACAGCACAATAAATAGTATAAAGTTCAGTCGGGGAGAGGGAAGCCTTGCAGCCCCCTTATAGGAATATTTCAAGTATTCTTTCAATGTAAAAAATGTTGTGAGACTCAGCACTAATAGCGCTGCACAGTATAGATAATTTGCCATCCTGGGAATACCCGATGGCTTAGGGAGCTGCCTTAGTCCGTCTCTCCCCCCCACTGGTCCGGCAAGTGTCAAAGATCGTCTGACAAAGAATCTATCCAATCGGGCAGATCTATTCAGGTGAATAGAATCTGACTCTGAGTAATCCAAACAACCGGCTGCTCAAAGAGTGCTAACTCCACAGTTACGACCGGTAGAAAAACGTAAGATAATTGCGTTTCAACTTTTACTTTCTACTGCATTCGTATCCAAAGTTATCAAAGTAGTTCCAGTGTTAGTGATTCAAATAATTATGGCGATGTATATGGATCAATGGAGCAGAACTCCTGCAGTTCTCTTGTAGTTTCCCAAACCGTAATGTGCAGTTATCGATCTGGAAGTTCTCCTTACCGCCTCGTCTCTTGAGTTTTCACTGGCATCCAGATGACACAATACGGTGCAAAAGGATATCGGGCGACGTCCTTTCAAGGAAGTGCTCTGTCCATGCACCCCAGCACAAACAGCAAATACAGTGTTGTAGTCACAGCGCCCTTTTCTCCACAGGGGGGCTTCTGTATGTTATGTTCAATTGAATTATACCATGCACTGCTGCCATTTTCATGGTTTCCAAGTGCTCACATAGCTCTGTAAGGTAAAGTGGGTTGGGTTGTTTAGTGGAGAGTGAGGGATACGATAGGCATTGTGCTCCTCTGTTGCTGCGTACAGAACCCTGAGCAACAGGCGTCTTTGTGCGTGAGCTTTCTGGGTGTGCTTTGTTTTGTGCAAGGGTGCTTGTTGTGTCTGGAGAGGCAGCGTCCACTGTTTGAGTTATTTGGTGTTGTAGGCTATTGGTTTTGTAGTTTGCCTAGAGAGTGATGTGTGGTTTGAGTGTTTTGTTGAGTTGTTTCACTAGCCCTCTGGGCATGAGTGTTAGGTGAGAGTTGTGGGGTTCAAGAGAGAAGGGGGATAGTAAGTGGGTTTTTGTTGGTCTGTGGGTATTTGTGGTTTGAGTGGTATGCACCTCACGGTGGTTGTTGGATGATTGGTCTATGTTTATCTCGGTGAGTTGAATAGCCAGGTTTGTAGTCATTTCCTGAAAGTTAGGTAGTTTTATAAGATATCTCACAGATACATTATGGGAATGGAAGTCTTTGATATTTGCTTGCATTCATCAATGTTTCTGAAAATACAGGTTTGTGCAAGCAGAAGCCGGATTGGGATTATGAGACCCTATTTGGGGTAGGTTGCCATGGTCTGCAGGCATTGCTGTCCAGAAGCAGAACTGTAGAGTTGTGACACCCCCACTATCATGGTTGGTAGTAGGCAATACGTGACCTTGAGCAGAAAGTGGAAACAGATCTTGGAAGCTTTTGGATGGATAAAAACTAGAAAGCCTGTCAAAAGAATTCAGAACAGAACACATAAGAGAAAAAGCATTACATGCAATGCTATTAATAAATGACCGAAAAATAAGGGAAAAGAAGTACTAGGATTACTTCTGGTTCAGACAGGATTTGTCCATCAAAATACATAGACACACGGAACATGTTTCTTCGGCAATGCCCTTTCTACTAATCTCGTACTTTGATTTGGAAGGCATTTTGCTGCACGAATTTGGAATTTGTGCTGGTCTTTCTCCTTCTGTGGTTGGTAACCTCTGCTCCTGTTCGTTCTCTCTCCCCTTTTGCTAGGTATGTCTCCTTCTGTTCTCCTAAGCCTGAAGCAATCCCCCCTCTGTCAACCTTCTTGTGAATTTCAGTTGTGCGGGTCGCTGTAGTTTGCTCATGGAGCAGCTGCTCCAGTTCCCACATCTTGCTCTCCACCTTCGCTGAAGTGACTGCCCATTCCTTCCTGATCTGTCTCCATCAGAGCTCTGGGTCTCCCTTCCGATTAAGATGGATTTCCAAAATCGGCCCTCGTGGGAGGATTTTGGGAGGCCATCTTATTTATGGTAAACATGGAAGACACTGCGAGATTAGCCAAATCCCAATCAAGGAAAGGTATTTGAGCAGTCAAGGCCTAGTCTCAGGAAAAGTGTGACAGTGCTACATTGAGTCCACACAGGGTAACGCCAGTAATTCAAGATAGACAGTAAGTATGTAAACATATAGTTATTTATTAGGCCTTTAGTTACACATTAAACATATAAAAATCACAGCTACGTATTGTCTCGCACAACCATATCTAACATATATGGTAGCATATGAGTCCACTACCAGTGTAATACAGGTGAGTCAGATGCAAGGAAAAATAGACAGAACCAACACAAGAACAGCTTCCCTCAATCTTAATGAGTTCAACCCTGAGATGGTATGGAGCCTCGGTCCCAAAAGTCACAAGTTCCAAAGTATAGCTTCTTCAGGGAAGACTATTTAGAAATTATGCTGTGGCCTGTGGTGGTGTTTTTAGACCGTTTTCAAAGTTAGCTAAGTATTTAGTAAAGTTAAGAAAACTCCTATACTCAATCCGATTCACTAGTGTAGGACTAGGAAAGGATCCTTAACCCAGGTTCCACCACCAGAGGTTAGGTCAGAGTGAGTTAGGGTTAGGACTTTACGGCTAATGTTCCCTGTGGAAAACAGGGGGTCAGAAACTGGTATGTTAATTTAGCTCCCAGATTCCGATTCTTTCGGGTACCACTGCAGGTCTTCTGGAATCCTTTGGGGACACAATCTTCTTTGCTTGTTTCGGAAGGCCCAAAGGTTGCAGGTGCTGTGGTCACTTACCGAGTCAGGAGTCTGTCTCGTTGCACAGCAAAAGGTACCATTCAGCTTCCAGAAGAAGATGTCTGCATTGCAGCTCCCTTACCAGGACACCTGAATGGATTGATGAATCTTCCAAGAAAGGTCACTACGGTCAGGCGGTGACAGGTGTTCGTACATCGGCAAACCCAGAAGCAGCCCCAGCACAGCTTCCCTTGAAGGGAGATGGCTAAAAATGCAGGAGCAGGCGCCTTTTAGCTTAAGCTGTAGTACTGCAAATTCCAAGGCTCTAGTCGGAATGATCACGGCTGCAGGGAGGTAGCACACGAGAAAGGTGGTCAGTCAACTGGTTGGTCCAGGAACACTTCCGAAGGCTCAGAAGGTACAGTTCCTTGAGCAGGGGTCGAGGCTGGTTATTCCCATCAGTCCAAGGGTCGAAGCACCAAAGAGGGTCTTTCTTGAGATGAGGCAGAAGCGCAGGGCAACCCTCAAGACCATTGTTCTGATGACGCCCAACAATGCTGATACATGTCTGCGGATGCAGAACAGATTTAACCTAGCAGTTTGGAATGGACTGCACCTTTTTTGGTGGGACGAAGCCTGATTTGCATATGGTCTTTCCCATTATAGTCTAGAGGGTTCCCCAGAGCTGTACTCGTGGTTATGATGTATTCAAAACCTTCCAGCCATCAATTTTTGGATTTGCTTTAGTCACTCTGAGTGGGACTGGTAGGCGCAGATGCGGGTCCAGAGCCTGCTGTGACTACAGACCCAAGCCACACCTCACTGATGACACCCAAGAAGGTGGAAAAATGTCTGGGGATGCTTGTGGTATCATGCAGAAGGGATTTTAGCAGTTCGGCTGGACTGCATCTTTTGTGGTGGGACGAAGCCTGCTTTGCATATGGTCTTTCCCCGTCTGTAATGGGTTGGCAGGCTGAAAAACAATGCTCTAGAGGATTACCCAGAGCTGTGCCCGTGGTTATGATTTATTCAAAACCTTCCTTCCGACCATCAACTTTTCAGTTTTCTTTGGCTACTGTGGCTTTCCCATTTTCCTGAATGTTTTATTTTTATGTACAACCACATACTACTACAACAATTCCCTGGCAGCATGGGTGTTCATGTGCCCCACTGAGACAACACTCCTACTCTTATCTTGGGCTTCACCCACAGAAGGATGCCCTTAAGCTTCAGTGTTTTGTTTCCTTTTACCCCGCCTCCTTCTGGCCCACATCAGGGTTCTATTTGATAATTCTGGTCAGGGACTTGGAGGCCAAATACACGAATCAGCATCCGACATCCTCTCTAGTGCTGTGCTACCTTTCATACACAGACTCACTCACAAGCTCATTAAACCGGTCTTGGTCACTCACACAAGCTGCATAATATTCAAAACGTATGGATATAGTCCAACAACAAAGGCCGTTGATAAATGAGGAAAATAAAAAGTCCATAACATTGTTTGAGCTTATATAACTGATGAATACAATAGAATGGCAGACGAACATCACAGTGCAACACTACTGACGGCATAGAACAGGCAATCCTGGGTCAACATTTTTTAAATTAAAATTCGGTTGAATGTTGGGTCAAGACAGGTGAATCAGATTTTCAAGGCATATTGGCCCCTTCCTGAAAATTAGGGTCACCACAAAGTTAGAGATATGCCTTGTAATTATTGAACAAGAGAAATTAAGAAGGATGTGTTGGCATAATGCTCATGGAGTATGCAGTACCAATAATGAAGCCTTTGCTAAGGAATTTAAAATTGGACATCCTAATTGTCCAGCTTCATGATGTTAATGAATGTGAAAGGATCCACAGGATTCTGTTAAAGCATGGTTTTGAGGGTTATGATTATTGATGCAGGGTCCAAGATGCTAACTTCCATATCATTAAATTATATCCTGTCTGGAAGTACATTGTCTTTCATCTTGCTTCTTGAAAACTCTCTTGAGAAGCTGATTGTGATTCCTATTCCTTGAACAGGATTTGTCTGCTTTCATTATTGCTGTCACATGGTAAAATCCGAGGAGGCACATTATTATATGCCGAGGATGTCGTATTTTTTTTAGGTCTGGTAGGGATTCTTCTAGCCTTCTATACTTCAAATGCCTCAGTGAGTTCAGGTTTTTTATCATCCATAGTAGAGATATTAGTAGGCGTTTCTCAGAGGTTTAATAGTTAAGCTTAACTACTATTTCCAGAGGATTTTGGCATGTCGGAAGCTTGATGGATAGGCTTTATCCTGCTTTACCAGAGCTGATGCAGTCACCGGCCCAATGTTGCATGTATATTCTAGGTTTTGAGGCATATTTGTATATTATCATGAAATGAAATGCACTTATGTATTGTGGTTCAGCTAGCAGATTGACTCAAAATGGTGCAGTCTCTTAGTCAAACAACTGACATGAAAGTCATAAGTAGTTTGCGTACAGGGCTCTGTTAAAGATTGTAGCAGACTCTGTTGCGGTTAGTCTAAAGCAGAGGTCTTTAAACTGTGGGGCGTGCAACCCCAAGGGGGCGCGGCCGCATCCCAGGGGGGTCGCCAGAGCCCAGCATGAAATGTAAAAAAAAAAAAATTAAAACTTTTTTTTTTTTTTAGATTGGAGAAAATGGGAAGGGGCAGCTCACATGGTCAGACTGGACCATAAAACGGTCTTAGGCACCAATGAAACAATGGCCAGCAGTTGCAAATGGATATTCAGTCCTTTAGTCACAGACTTTTAGAATAGTACGTAAGGGGTTGTTTTTTGTTCAAATGTAAACAAATTGTGATATTTAAACAATATTTATTCAGCAACAATGGCCAAAACTACTAGCTGCATAGTGAAGTAACTCATCAAACTGGCCCACATTGGCCAAAAAAGTGGCCTATTTTGACTGGCCTACACTAACATTTTGCATTTTTGTTAGGGCCATCGCCTTATTGCCCTATAGGCCAGTACAAGCCTGCCGGCTAATCCATAATGGGTGAGGGGGCGTCCACCCACTGGCCACCTCACCTATTATGGAGGAGCCGAGGAGCCAGCCCAGTGAAACACTGAGCACTCCCTCGGCTGCTTTTTCCATCTGAGGGAGTGCTCCTGGGCTGGCTGAACTGTCAAAGGGAAACACTGTTTGCCTTTGACAGTTCATTTCCCCAGCTGCACATGATCACTGAGTCATGCAACGCTGGGGGTGTTTTGCTTCGCCAGCCTTGCATAGCTCATTGGAAATGCTGGCTGAGGCACTGCATGTATGCATGTGCGAGGGGGGGCTCCTGCGCCTCCTCGGACATACAGGCAGAGCAACCTGTAGCGGGGCATTTTAGCAACTACACGCAGGCCCCTGCAGAAGGTACGTTTATGGCGCTTTACTTTTTATTTAAATGTGTATGGATGTGTGTATGCTTGTGGTATGGGACTGTGGTGGGAGGAGGATGGGCGGCAGCACTGGGATAGTGGTGGGAGTAGGGTGGGGAGAGCCCAGTGACTGTACTGGGAGTAGGGTGCGGTGACGGCAAGCAAAAGTTCATAGCGATTTCTACATACTGTCCATCTGGCACTTTTGGGGGGGCCCGGCCTGCCCAAACTTTGCTCAGGGGGGGCCCAGGCCAAAAAAGTTTGAAAACCACTGGTCTAAAGCATTAGGACTATATTACAGTTTCTTTTTTGTTAGTTGATGCAGTAATTAAATCTATTGCTGATTGTTTCTGTTGTAGATTGTTGCTGTGGTAGGAAACTAAGGGTGACTACATAATTAGATGACCTCTGACAGCATTTTCTTTTATGTATATACATATATGCTGCATTACTCCCCATAATAGCATTTCTGATTATTGCATCTGCTTAGATTCACATGCTGTGCATATAGTCCGACATCTAGTTGAAATCGCGCCGTATTGCATCTTTCTTTTCGAAGATCGAAAGGGGACATCAACGTGGGCCTGACTGTAACATTATCCCTAATGCGACACATAGTGTGCCCAAAATCCCTCACGCGTCGAGGTCCCTCTGGTTGTGCTTTCTCTGCCGTGAGGGAGCCTTCTAGTCAGCGTGAGCGAGTACAGAAGAGAGAAGGTGTAAAAGGTCTCTGTTCCTTCTACTCCACGAGTGGAGGCAGGCTGGGTGCATGTGAATCTAAGTAGATATAATCATCAGAAATGCTACGACAGTGAGTAATGCATGTCTTCTGATGCATGAGGATCTGCTTAGAATCACATGCTGTGCATAGACTAGCGAGCAGTACCCAGAGATGGTGGTGGGATGTATGAAGGAACAGTAGCAAAGTTATGAACAAGTTACTTACCAACTGGTATCGTTCTTTAGACTGGATGTTCCTCCAACGCATTCCACATCATGTAATGTCCACAGCTGTGCACTTCAGAAACTTTTTCGGCAGAGGGCATCCTGCGCCGATGGCGTCGGGGTCCATGTCCCTTGAGGGCCTCCGTCGAGGACGACGTCACAGGATGTTATCAATAGGATACACCGCGCCGTAGCGTCAGTTTAAGTTTTTCCCCCAGAACGTGTGACACCATTCTGATGCCTGCTGGACTGCACTTAGCCTTGCGGAAACGGAAGCTGCAATCGCATAGGAAATTCTCCTGAGGGGCAGGCTGGGAGGGCGATGTGGAATGCGTTGGAGGAACATCCAGTCGAAAGAACGTTACCAGCTAGTAAGTAACTTGTTCTTCGAATGGATTGTGTCCTCCAGCGCATTCGACATCTTTGACAGACTCCCAAAGTAGTACCAGTAAATAGAGGAGGGAAAAGAATTTAGAATACCCAATTAGATTGCGAAGTAAAGAACCACCTTCCCAAAGGCCATATCCTGACCATGGACTGTATCCAGGGAATAATGTTTTACAAATGTATGGATTGAAGCCCAAGTAGCAGCATCACAAATATTCCTAATAGGAACTCCCCGCTGGAGGGCGGTGGAAGCAGCCACGCCCTTAGAGGAATGAGCTCTCAACCCTTCAGGAGGGCCTTTACCCGTCAACCGGTAACACTCCTTAATGGTAAGGATAATCCACCTGGACAAGGTCTGTTTGGTAACAGCCTGGCCCAATCAGTGTCCAGCATATCCTACAAAGAGTTGATCGCCCACTCTGACCCTGGACATCCTAGAAATGTAAAAGCTAAGAGCTCTCCTAGGATCTAACCGATTGAGACGCTCCTCTTCCTTACCAGGATGAGGAGGGTAGAAAGATGGAAGAACCACCTTTTAACTCAAATGATATTCAGAGACTGCCTTAGGTAGAAAAGAAGGACATACTCGCAGTACAACCCTGTCCTTGTGAAACACAGTAAAGGGTGGCTTAGCTGAAAGTGCCTGCAATTCACTCACTCTGCGAGCGGAAGTAACGGCAACCAAGAACACAGTCTTGAAGGACAGTAATCTCAAAGGACAAGAGTGCAAAGGTTCAAATGGAGCACCCATGAGAAATATCAAAACCAAATTCAAATCCCAAACCGCCACCTGGAAAGGGGACGGCGGTAATACATTAGTCAGTCCTTTAAGAAACTGAGAAATCAAAGGAATCTTAAAGTAAGAACATTCTTCAGACGAGCGCTTAAAGATAGACAGCGCCACCAAGTAACCTTTAATGGTACCCACTTGAAGGCCCCTGTTGGCCAAAGAAAGCAAGAAAGACAAAACCATAGGAATGGAGCACTGAAAAGGATCAACATTGTGATCCCTGCACCAGTCACAGAACTTACGGCAACGGTACAGGGATTTTGTTGCAAGCCACCTGGCCGAAAGCAACACCTCCATCACGTCATCTGTGAGGTCCCAATCCTTATACCTCAACCTTTCAGATGCCAAGCATGAAGGTTGAGAGTTTTGACCTCTGGATGGAGAACCTGACCCCCTCCACCCTCCCTCGCGCATGAGCAGATCCTCTTGGTGGGAAAGACGGCGTGGAGGGAAGATGGACATTTCCAGAAGGTCCGGGTAGCACGCTCTCCTGGCCCAATCTGGAGCAATGAGGATCATGTGGGAACCAAACCTCCGTAACCTCCGCAACACTTGAGGAATGACAGAGACTGGAGGAAACGCGTACAGCAGTGGGAATGACCAATCCACCACAAACGTGTTTCCTAAGGCTCCTCTTAGAGGAAATTCCCTTGATCAGAATCTCTCGCACTTCCGATTGACACTGGTCTCGAACAGATCCACTTGCGGGGTTCCCCCACAGGGCGAAGATCTCCTGAAAGACTTCCTGAGCCAACTCCCACTCGCGAGAGACTGTGCATTGCCTGCTCAGAGCGTCCGGCGCCGCATTTTTGTCGCCGGCCAGATGAACTGCCGAGATCGAAATTTCCTGCTGGATGGCCCAGAACCAGAGCTGCATTGCCTCTCTGCACAACGGGAGTGATCCGGCCCCCCCTTTTTTGTTGAGGTAATGCATGGCCACTGTGTTGTCCGTCATGACCAAGACACTCTTCCCCCGTACCGAGGGAAGAAAAGCCTTCAGGGCTAGCTGAATCACAGATTGATGTGAAGTTTGGACTCCAACGGAGACTAACGACCGCTGTGAGGGAAGCGTCCATCACTGCAGTCACCTCCAGCCATGGTTGCCAATACGGTTCTCTCTTCATCAGGTTCCCTTCGTTCACTCACCACAGAAGGTCCTGGGAGACCGAGCGTGGGATCTGAACAGGATCCACCATCTTGCTGGAGAACTGCGACCACTGCATCTTGAGGACCCATTGCAGGGATCTCATCCACAGCCTGGCCTCTGGCACCAGAAAAATGCAGGAAGCCATGAGGCCAAGCAACCTTAACGATTTCGAAAGCCAGGAGACTCTGGGCATGTTGAAACTTGTCCACCATCTGCACAATGTGATGAGCCCTTACCTTGGGAGGAGAACACTTCCCCAAGGAAGTATCCAACACAGCCCTGATGTACTGGAGCTGTTGGGATGGTGTCAGGTGCGACTTCTTGAAATTCCGGGAGAAGCCCAGCCTGTGGAGGGTGCAGCATTGGACACCGAGATGATCCAAAGCTTGCTCGGGAGAGCGCACCCAGATCAGCCAGTCGTCCAGGTAGGGGTAGACGTGAATCCCCCCTCGCTTGAGATACACTGCCACCACCACCATTAGCTTGGTGAAGAAACTGAAAGTGCGAGTCACCAGCCGCAAACCTCAGGTACTTCCTGTGTGCGGGATGGACACATGGAAGTAAGCATCCTTGAGGTCCAAAGACACCAACCAATCCTGAAGTTGAAGGGCCTGAAGGACTTGAGAAAGAGTGACCATCTTGAACTGTTCAACCAACACAAGTCCATGATGGGCCTCAAACACCCGTCTTTCTTTGGGATAACAAAATAAGGGGAATACCATCCCTTGTTCCTCTCCCCTACATGCACCAGTTCTATAGAGCCTTTCTCCAGCAGGGACAAGATATCCTGCGCAAGGAGCGGATCTGGAAACTTCAAAGAGAGTTTCCCTGGTGGATTGTCGTGAGTGCGCTGAAGGAAGGGAAGACAGTAGCCGTGGGCTATGGTATCCAACAATCCACGCATCTGAGGAACCTCCCCTCCACTGTTAGATGCACCGCAGCACTCAAAGACTTCGCCGCAGCTTTTGAAGTCTGCAACCTCTCAAGGCTCTCATCAGCCTTGCTGCCAAATAAATGTGCGCCATCAAAGGGCATGGTGAGAAGACGGGCCTGCACATCCAGAGCAAACCCCGACTTCCGAGACCATGCAAATCTGCGTATCATGGTGCTCGCAGCCATGGATCGGCTAACAGTGTCGGCCGTATCCAAATCCGACAGAAGGGATTCGCACATGGCATCCTTGCCGTTTTGCACGAGTGCAAGGAAACCATCCCTTTCTTCCCCCTCAGGAATATGCTCAGCCGCGAAGGAAACACAATTCCATAGTGTGTGTGAAAACCTTGCCAAGGCACACGTGAAGTTGGCCGACTTCAAGGCCATGCTTCCAGCAGAAAATACCTTCCGGGCCCAACCGTCGAAGTGCTTGTCGTCCCTATCCGGAGGGATGCGCCGCCTGCCTGGAGGTGGCTGTAGCCGCCTGAACCACCAAACTCTCAGGAGTGGGGTGAGTAGATAAATAGCTTGGGTCGCTAACGGAAGGGCAGTATTTCATAGTTAGATTTTTATTCACAACCGGAAGAGATTCCGGGGACTGCCAAGCAGCTGCCACCATTTTCTGCAAGGTAGAATGAAATGGCAAAACAGGGTCAGAGGACGGACCTTGATCCAAGATGTCCATCAGATCATCCTGCACAAAGTCTTCCGGAGGACTAGACCAGCCCAGATACTCAGAGACTCGCGCCATGAGTCTCCTATAAGAAGACTCCACATGAGCCCCAGGCTCAGGTCTACCAAGCTCTACTTCCGGGGAAGTGTCCAGTCCACTTGCATCATGGAGGGTCTGCCTCAACTCCTCCAACTGACTGTCACCAGAAAAAATAATTGGAGCATCATAAGGTCACCAGGTTCCTCAACCTCAGACCTTTCCTCCTCTTCAAAAATATCATCCAGAGGGGGTTGAAACCCAGGTCTGGGGACAGAAGAGGGCCTGGAGGCCAAAACTGGCCTCACCGACTTCAATGCAGCCTTCCTTGGAGGATCCACAATGTCTGGGTGCTCCAACAGCAAATTTCTAGAAAAAATCCCCAAAGGTGCGAATAGCATCGAAGGCTTTGACGACGAGAGGGTTGACAACCTCGACGTCGGGATCGCCAAAGGCTGCGGCGCTGACATCGACACAGGTCCCGACGGCGCCGTGGGCTGATATGATGGCAAGGCATCGATGTCTGAATCGGACGGACACGGCGCCGAACGAGTCGATGCCGGCCCTGAGCCCTCAATAGGTTGCTGCGGTCTCGCTGGGGACGAGGGCCGAGATCTAGAGACACGCCTCTTGCAACCTTTCGATTCCTTTTCCGTACGGGATCTCGACAGCTCCCGATGAGAGTCACGTCATGACCCCGAGCCCGAAGGCGTGCGAGCCACAGAACGAGACCGATCCTGGCCGGCTTCGTCAGAAGGCGCGGCCGGGCCCATGTCCTGCGATTGAAAAATCGCCATCATGGATTTTTTAAACGCTGCCCATTCCTCTGGAGTCAAGGACTTCATAGGGCACGAAACCTTCCTCGAGGCACCATCCTCCCAGGACAGGGAAGGCGACCGCGCTTCCTTGAGTGCCGGGATGAGGAAGAAGAGTGGCAGGAACCACTCCGGGGCCGGGATCCCCGGGAATCCTTCAGACGCGGCGAGTCAACCCTCGAGTCGTCGGTGGAAACCCCCTTGGATTTGGACTTGGAAGTCCGGGACTTAACAGGCTTAGAGCCCCGACCTACCTGGAGCTTCCCCTTCTGCTCCCGCAAGACCTTGACAGTCAGCGACTGGCCTTTCGAACAGTTGTCTGTGTTGTGCGACTCGCCCAGGCACCACAAACAAATGCGGTGGGGGTCTGTGAGTGACGACATCTTAGACTTGCAGTCCCGGCAGGTCTTGAAGCCGGACCGCGGAGTCGGAGGGGTCGATGAGAAAGACATCTTCAATGAAGAAAAACACACGAGGTGCGCCGAGTCTCGCGAAGTTAACATGTTCACGGAAAAAACTGAACTGAGGCTATGGGCGCTGTGCGTCCTATTTATTACATCCTGTGATGTCGTCATCAACGGAGGCCCTCGAGGGACATGGATCCGACGCCATCGACGCAGGACGCCCTCTGCCGAAAAAGTTTCCGAAGTGCACAGCTGTGGACATTACATGTCAAAGATGTGGAATGCGTTGGAGGACACAATCCATTCGAAATCTTAGCACCACTTGTCCCACCTGAGAATCAGACCTAGAGTGTGTATCTAGGCAGTAGTGTTGTGTAAAGGTGTCTACAGAACTCCAGGTTGCTGCTTTGCAAATGGAATCAAGAACAACATTTGCAATCAATGCTATGGTAGCCCCTGTCCCCCGAGTAGAGTGTGCTCTGGGCATGAAGGGTAGATCTCTCTTAGCAAGAGTGTAACACAGCGTGATGCAGTTTACTTTCCACTTAGAAATAGCTGATTTAGAGACGAGGGTCCCCTTCTCTACCAGCTGCCACTGAGATGAAGAACTGGTTTGTTTTTCTTAGTGGCTTTGTTTTTTCCAGATAGTAGAGTACCGCTCTCCTTACATCCAGTGTGTGGAGGCTTCTTTCCGCCATGTTAGTGGGGTTCTGGAAAAAGGTGGGTAGTTCTATGGACTGGTTTACATGGAACTTGGAGATAACCTTGGGCGCAAAGCGAAGGTGTATGCACAAAACCGCCTTGTCTTTGTGAATCGTGACAAATGGGCCCTGAACTGAAACTAACTCTCCTTATAGAGGTTATAGCCACCAGAAAGGCAGTCTTGTAAGTGAGTGCTTTAATGCAGGCCTTGTGCATGGGTTCAAAGGGAGGTCCCATTAGTCTGGTAAGAACACCATTCAGGTCCCACTCAGGAGCTGGGTTGGAAATAGGGGGGATGAAGTCTCTTTACCGATTCCATGAAGGCTTTGATTACAGGAATTTTCCACCATGAAACCGTGGTCTGGGACGTGGTGTACACCAAAAGTGTGGCTAAGTGGACATTTTATGAGAATTGAAAACTAGTGCTGAATCTAACAGGTGAGTTCAGTAGAGGACGATATCTTTAGTTAAGCATTCAATAGGATTGATACCCTAGCCATTACACCAGATGACAAAGCGCTTCCATTTGCTGGAGTAGCAATGCCTGATGTTAGGTTTCCGTGCCTCTCTGAGTATGTCCATGCATATTTCAGGAAGCTGGAGGTGCCCGAACTCTGACCTCAGGAGCCAGGCTGCTAAGTTGAGAGTTTGAGGGCATGGATGTAGTGTTTCCCCCTGGTCTTGAGACATCATGTAGTACGGGCACGGCAGCTTCATGGGGTGGAGGCTTTCATTGCCATGAGATGGGAGAACCAAGGCTGGTGAGCCCACATAGGGGCCGCCAGAATCATGCTGACTGGTTCTTGGTGTATCATGTGCACTATTCTGTTGAGCAGGGGAATCGGCGGGGGGGGGCAAGCAGCCAAAATTCCAGAACCATGTGTGAAGAGGTTGAGTACAATGTCTACCTGTAGCCGCCACTCGTGCTCTTTGGGTAGGGGGGAAGTCTCTGCTGAGTATGTCCGCAGGAAGATTGAGTTCCCCTGGAACATGTTGTGAAAGGAACAACATGTGTTTGAGAGCCCACTTCCATATGTTCTGGGACTGTTTGGACAGCCCTAGAGAGTGAGTGCCCCCTTGTTTGATTAAGTAATACATGGCCGTAGTACTGTCTGTGAGGACTAGAACTGTCTTCCCCTGGAGGTGTCTCTAGAAGGCCTTCGGGGCCTTGAGCACTGCTAGCAGTTCCAACAGGTTGATGTGATTGAATACTACCGCTGGGGACCACACGATGTGCGCCGTCTGTTGAAGGAGGTGAGCCCCCCAACCCGTCAGAGATGTGTCTGTCATGAGAGTGGCTTCTACTGCAGAGGTGATGAAGGTTTTCCCCTGCAGAAGGCTTTTCCTTAACCACCACTACAGAGACTGAACGAGGGCTGCCGAGATAACCACTAGATCGTCCCGCTGGCTACAGCAGGGTGATTACAGGGTGATTGCAGGGTGATTACCTCTTGCAGTGTTGTCATCCTGAACTTTTGAGGTTTGACATATTTGTTCGCTGGGTGCAGGTCTAAAACAGGACACATGGTGAGATCCTCGAGAGCCACTGTTGCATGGGGCACGTGCGCAGACGAGTGTGAGGAACTAGGGATACGCAGGAAGCCATCATCCCCAACAGTTGCATGGATTTGCATACAGTCATCTGGTTACTGGCTACATAGCGAAGGATCTGGAACAGTATGTTTTGAACCCTCTCATTGGAGGGAAAGCCAAGGCCGTTTTTTGTCTGCATTAGAAGCCCCATGAACCTGTTTGACTTGATTGGGGTCTAGACTGGATTTTTTTCTCGTTGATAGAGACTCGTTGATAGAGAAACCTAGGTTGAAGAGGCGATCTACCGTCTTCTGGGTATTTGTTTGGCATGTTCCGTATGAATCCCCTGTTATGAGCCAGTCGTCGAGGTAAGGATGTACTGGGATGGACTGACTGCGCAGGTGAGCAGCTACTACTGCAAGTATCTTTGTGAATACTTGTGGTGCTGAGGCAATGCCGAAGGAGAGAACTTTGAACTGATAGTGGGTGTCCTCTATCATGTACCTGAGGTACTTTCTGTGCGCTGTCAACATTGAAATATGAAAGTATGCATCTTTCATGCCCAATGTGGCCATGTAATCCCCCTGCTACAGCAGGGTGATTACCTCTTGCAGTGTTGTCATCCTGAACTTTTGAGGTTTGACATATTTGTTCGCTGGGTGCAGGTCTAAAACAGGACACATGGTGAGATCCTTTTCGGTTACAAGGAAGTACACTGAATAATACCCTACTTTACATCTGCTTCTCAGTGGGTGGTATCGAGGTGGTTGGTCAAACTCGATGCAGTATCTGTGGGCAACGGTCTTTAGTACCCACTGGTCTCAAGTGATCCCCTCCCAGGCATGGATGAATGATGACAACCGACCCCCAAGTGTGGGAGGGGACCTGAACTGGAAAGGGCCATTTGAGGTGGAGCCTGAGGAGCCTCTAGGACTAGAGTTCCTGTCTCTACCCTTGCCCCTACGAGCGCCTCTCTGTTGGTATTGGTTTTTACTAGACAAGCCTTGCCGGAGGACCAGGGGGTATTCCCTGAGCCGTATTGTCCTTGGGGAGAGCGGGAGAAAGATTGGCCATAAAAGGACCGGCGTGAGTAACAGCCTCCATGCTGGTGGAAGGGTTTAGCCGTGATCTGGCTAAGCTACTTTAGTGTTTCGTGTTCTTTCTTTGCCATCTCCAGGGCATCATCAACAGCCTTCCCAAAAAGGTTGGAATCTTCGCCTGGCTTGTTGATCAGAGAGGCCTGAGTTTCAGGCTTAAATCCAGAGTTCTTTAACCAGGCGTGTCTTCTAAGTAAGGTCCCCTGGGCTACAGTGCGTCCAGTGGTCTCAGCAGAGTCCAGAGTGTTTTTCAATATGTTATGGGTGACTTGTCTGCCAGCAGCCATGACTGCCAGCAGGCGTGATTGGGTGGGATCTGAAACCTCTTGGAGACCATCCTGAACTAGGCCCCATTGGACATCACTGTAACTTGCCAAGAGAGTTTTATTATTTGCGATCCTTGTGGAGTAGGCCTCAGAGGTGGTGACCCGTTTACCCAGGGCATAAAGCTTTTTACTGTCTTCGTCCGGAGGGGCTTCCGCCAAAGACAGTGGAACCCCCAGCCCTCTTCCGAGTGATAGTGACCAAGGAACCTGGTGTAGCATGACCCTTTATATATAGTGAGTGGGAAGGAGCTGGGCGCAATAATCCTTTGACCCGAGGGTTGACCGCCCGTGTGAGGGACGGGGACAGCAAGGAGGGGGCCAGATGCCACTTTATAGAGTTTAGAAGGGGGGATGGCTTGCCTAGTTGGAGCCTTCTCCTTAAGGATATCGTCCATGAAGTCTGAGTGAGTCTGGAGCTGCCTCATGTGTTGCAATTTGGAAATGATTGGCTACTCTTTTTAAAATAGCATTAAACATCATCTGGTCGTCAGCAGTTGATGAATCCCTCTGTGGAGTAGAAGGGGGAACTAGGCAAATGATGTTGAGGTTAGGGGTATGCATTGGTGATAGCCAAGGGCCCTGATCCTCCTCCTGATCCCAGTCTAGGTCTTGATCAGCCGTGTCTTGTGCAAAAGGATTAATGTCTCCATAAGTGTCCTCCTGTGTTGGGTCCTCTGGGACATCAAAGATATCTTCCTTGTGTCTCTGTGCAGAGATGGGTAATTTCTGCAGTTTGTAGGAAATGGGGCAGGAGTCCTCTTCTCTGGGTCTTTTGGGTGTAGTGTACCTGTCTGAAAAGTCAATGAACGGGACTTGCTGTCCATGTATTGCTCAAACCTCTCCCTAGTCCATAGGGAAGAGGCAGAAGGGTCTGGAGGTGGAAAAGGTTGCCCTGAAGGGGAGATATTGCCAATAAGGCCTTAGTAAGAGGCTGGGGGCTTCGGAATACTCCTCTTGATGAGACGGGGTGCCCTTGTGCTCTCTGGCTGCCAAAATGATAGCCCCAATGCTTTCACAAAATGTGGGTGGTTGTGTCGAAAGGTCTCGACGCACCTGAAGGCGCAGTCGCGGTCGGTGACTCCACCAAGGCCTTAGGTGCTTGTGCACCCTTGGATGGCATGTCGACGAAGATATGTTTTTTAGGGTGACCGCCCATTGTAGAAGGATGCCCAGTCGCATGCTGCAAAAGGCGGATATGTGGAGGGTACAGAACCACAATGTTCGGAAGGTGCCATTGAAGCTTTCGATGGCCCTGTTGGCGTTGTACGCTTCTTCGACGACTCTGTCAAAGAGGCCTTAGGGGTTGTGTGCTTTTGTATCTGTGGTGCGTGGGTGCCCTTGTTGCTGTGGTGTGATCTCCCCATAACAGAGCCGGTGGCCTGTCTGTCGGGGCCAGGCACAGGCATTTGGGAGCCTGCAGGCTCCGCTGAGATGTCGATGGCTTCCAAGTCAGAGCCATTGCAGCCGACAGATTCCTCGTCGTCTGAATTGACGGCGCCAACGGGGGAAAGGCTTTCGGCCTGCTGTAGTGAAAAGGGTATCTGCTCACCACAGGACCAGCCCTGATGACCCTTTACCACCACTCACAAGTTCGAAACTATGCGAATAACACAATGTACACAGTCTGGAAGAAACCCACCCACACGAATATTTCATACGTGCATTTATTTACTAATAACAAAATCCAAGGAGCCATTTTCTATAATATGGGAATCAAAATGCAAGCTAAACAATGCATGTTATTAGTTACAAGTGAGATGCAAATATCTTATGCTCCTAGAAATCGATGATCTTGATGTGATCTGGCCACACCTAGGACCCGCACTCCCCTTGCGCCCGGCACCGCTCCGGAACTGGCCTAGCTCCGGCAGCCTGCACATAAACGGGATGTGACAGCAGTGCTTGGCTGGTATTCCAGGCGCTGCTTTGTGTGTGCATGGTCCAAACAGCCCAGGAAGAGTCCCCCCCGCCCCCTTGCTCAGTTGAAGCCTTCTTATAATGGCCTGCTTGTGTATCAATGTGACATATTAGATTGTGGAGAATCTTCTCGACAGAGGCCTCGGTGCACAAACACATGTTTTTGATAGGAAATGTCCAAGCTCTTTGGCTCTTAGGCTCGCTTCACCTTGTTTTGGGAAGCTGTGCTTCTCTACATTCCATTCTTATCAGTACCTAGCGAGAGCAGTACAAGGCAGTGCCGGGTTGCAAATGTCTGCGCAGAGCCTCTTGCAAGAAATAATGTTTACGCGCTGAGGTGCTTTTTCCAGTTAACCCCTCACAAGCACAGACGGGCTCACCCTGATCATGTGCTTGAACAGCATTTTTCTACACTCTTCAAATGAATTAAATATATGCGCGACAAGCCTTATTTCAAGACAGCACAGTTAGCTCAGTAGGTTAACGCCAGCGTCTAGATGCTTTCCACTACACCTGCATAGCGTAGGCCGCCCACCATTTAGGCCACCTGACTATCAATGTTTTCGGTCGAATGAGCTTACAGGCCTTCCATGAGCACTCATCGTGGTCTTGAGGAAGACACTGACTGCAATGGCAACGTCCTGTCCTTAGCAAAGGGTAGCAACAGCCAGACCAAGAAGAGAAAGAGAGGGTTAAAGGAAATACATTCTTAGAGATGAATACACCCAGGGCCCCACTCTCCCTACTGTAAGGGCCTGGCCGGAGGGCCGAGGCCACGCAGTCGACAGTTGAGTAGTGGTAGATGTCGGAGGCAGCAGGTACCCCATGAGGCAGTCGTCAAGAAGATTAGTCGGGAGACTAGACGACCATAGGTTGTGGGACAAAGTTAGCAATATAAAACTCTTGCGAGCTCCGCATAGGCGACCAACTAGGTTGGCGGAAAAATAACAATTGGAGGGACCTCGATGTGTGAGGGATTTTGGGTACACTACACTACACGTCACGTTAGGGATAGTGTTACAGTCATGCCCATGGTGACGTCCCCTTCAAAAGAAAGATGCAATACTACGATTTGCACTAGATGTCGGACTATATGCACAGCATGTGATTCTCAGCAGATCCACAAGCATTATATATTTATAACGCGCTTAATACCCAGAAGTTTCTAAGTTTCTAAGCACAGACCCGAGGATTGAATCTGTGTTGCTCTGCATCATCTTTCTTCCAAGGCGACCATGTTGCACCTGAGCTATCCTCTGAGACTTTTGGTTTGTAGACCTTGTTCCTTGTATGTGTGAGTTGCTTGAAGATGCTACAGGTGTTGAAGATGATCATTATGTACAATTTAACTGGAAAATGTTTGCACTTACCAGGGCTTAAAACCGGCACTTACCGATTGGCAATACTGAAGGTTGAAGCCTGACTACCCTGCAACCTTACAAACTATGCATATTTCCCCTTGCAATTGTTGGTAATAGCTAATAATTGCTCAGTTAAATTGATATGTGTTGCAGTTATTGATGCTTTGCGATAATAATGGCAGCAATATAGTCATGCTACCAGTCGGCAAGAGAAATTAGCTACTACTGGAATTTGGTAACATAATCGTTAGTCGACGGTAGTAATTAGAATAATAAGCAAGGTTAGCTGTTGAATAAATGGTAAATGTTGTAGAGGGTTTGTAGTGATTTGTAATAGGAATTCCACAATGACCCACGCTGAGCGTGATCAAACACAAGGATTGTATCAAGTAGGCCTCAGTGTGTGTGATGCTAGAAGAGTTCACTCAGTAAATGGTACCGTCCCACATAATTCATATTTATCAAACCAGAATTAGACCTGACTTTGGCTTGAGGAGCTTTTTGTGATATCACTGTGAAACCCCTGCGACCAGTATTTTAATTTAGATTTGTAGGTGTCGCATTGGTGTGTTAAAGACGGAGACTAAGAGATCCCCCACTCCGTTTGTTTGTAAGGTAATGTGTATTTTCCACACACCCTCTTGCTGTGCCACAATTGTGTATGAACAAAGTTCCAAAATCACATGTGTTGGTGCTCAAAATAGTTTTGTTTATTGGCCCTTTATGATTACACGTGTTTCGGCATTGACTATGCCTTTTTCAAATCAGGGCATATCTATAATCTCCAATAAGTGAACGAATGAGTAAGAACAAAGAAAACCTTCATGCCATATTGTAAAATAAAAATATAAACAGTATAGTAAAATTGGGAATGTCAGAATATGAATGTAAAATAAAAATAAATAAATAAGGATAAAGACAACTCTCCAATGGGGACAATGTCCAACAACCCCATGGGACAAAAATCCAGAATATGACAGGCAAATATAATAATGCATTATATGATCATGTTAAAAAACAACATAGAATAAAAGTAGCAACAATAGTTTTAAAAAAATGAGAGAATACCCAATGGGACCAGAAATTGGCAACAGAGAGACCGAGATTACACAGCATTGGTCAATTGGATTGCATTTCAGCGAGAGTTTTAGCACCGGAATTCTACGAGAGAGTTGGTAATGGTATGCAGGGTTTAAAACTCCCCGGGGCGACATACCCAAGTTCTCTGAGGGGCAGGTGCGAAGGATGGAAAGTCCTAGCAACCTTAGATTCCTGGGCCCTCCTCGGGTCAGTTATGGGGTGTTGGGGTCAGTTGGGGTTAGGGGGGGTGGTTTGGGGAGGGATGGGGGAAGACCGGTGAGTTTGCAGAGCCTAAAAGGGATGACTTCATTGAAAGGGGGTCAATATATATGGGGAAGTTGAGAATGTTGACGTATAATGTCTGGGGTCTTAACGCCCCGGTGAATAGGAGGAAAGTGGAGGACTTCTTAAGAAGGGATAGGGGAAATATCCTACTCATGAAGGAAACGCACATTAGATTACGGGATAAAGCAAAGGTACGCCTTCGGGGGTACAAGAGGATAGTACAATCCAATTCGGCTGACAAGAAAGCAGGGGTCCTGGTGGCTTTCCATGATGGTCTGCATTTCCAAATACACAATTCTCTAGTGAACAAAATGGGTCGATTTGTGTTTGTCAATGTCGCAATGGCGGGGATGGTACTTAACTTGGCCTCGGTGTATGCCCCAAATACGGGGCAAGATGGCTTTTTGAGAGAGACTTTAGAGAAACTGGAGGCTTTTGCTGAGGGGGAGATCATGGGGGGGTGATTTAAACATGGTAATGGACCATGCAGTGGATCGGAGCTTGGGATCCCGGCATAGTCAGGGAGCTCCATCGAACCGGCTTCGTAAAGCAATGAACCAACTGGCACTTTGTGATGTTTGGAGGGCTATGAAGGGTCAGCAAAGGGGGTTTACCTGCCACTCGCATGTGTATAATACATGGTCGAGGATTGATTATTTTTGGGCTGCAGTGGGGCTGCTGGGGTGTATTCAGGAAACGGAAGTAGGGCCCATCTCACTGTCGGACCATGCGCCGCTGTGGATAGAATTGAACACTCCGGAGAAGAGGTTGAGTCGCTGGCGTTGGAGGCTACCGTGTGGAATCCTCCAGGACCCGATGGTAGGAAACTTGATTAGGGAAAACACAGAGGAGTATTGGGCCCTCAATGACAATGGGGATGTAAGTGTAGGCACTGCATGGGAGGCCTTTAAGGTCGTGATAAGGGGGCAGGTGATAGCCTTGAAGGTGTCCAAAGATAGACAGCGCTATGCTTGGGAGAAGGTGTTGGAGTCGAAAATGGCTCGCTCTCCCTCGTTACGATTGAAAAGAGCTTTGCGGCATGTAGAGGGTCGCACTACAAAAGCAGAGAAGCCTTCTTTATCTCCGCCACTACTATTATCTGAAGGTGAATAAAGCCGATAGATACTTAGCTAGGCAGTTAAAAGCGAAGCAGCAGGAACGCTCGATTAAGGGATTAAAAACATGGCAGGGGGAGATTAACCACCACAAAGGGTATGGGAGAAGTCTTTAGAGACTAGTATCGGAAGTTATATTCTTCGGATAACCCGAGCGGGGAGGCCCAACTTTCTTATTTAAGGGAGATAAATATGCCCCGGTTGTCAGGGGAAGATAGAGAATCCTTGGAAGGAGAAATTACAGAAGAGGAAGTTAGACAGGCGATAACTCCGAGTTGATAAAGCTCCGGGTCCAGACGGGTTCACGGCGGCATTTTATAAAAAATATTTGGACCTTCTGACCCCCCCTCCTGGTACAGCTATTCAACTGCTTTAGGGAGGAGGGTACAGTAACACAATCGATGAACGAGACCAAAGCCTTGGTCTTTCATAAGGCAGGAAAGGACCCAGCGCACCTGTCTTCTTATAGACCTATTGCTTTAATTAACTTGGACTCCAAAATATATGCGAAGGTACTAGCGTCAAGGTTGACGCCAGTGCTCCCTAAACTGATCAACAAGGACCAATCAGGCTTTATCCAGGGCCGGAGAACACATGATAATATCCGGCGAATCATACATTTGATAGAAAAGATTGGGTTCAAGCAAGTCCCGGAAGTCCTCCTGGCACTTGATGCCAAAGAGGCATTTCACAGGGTAGAATGGTCAATGCTCTTTAGGACTGTGGAGGGTATGGGCTTCGGAGGGCAATTTATGAAAATGGTCAAAGCCAATTACAACACCCCCTCGATTAGAATTGCACTGAATGGGGAGGTCACGGACAGGGTGGAGCTAACGAGAGGCACTAAGCAGGGATGTCCGTTCTCGCCACTACTGTATGCTGTATTTCTTGAACCATTGTTAATCAACATCAGAGAGCAACACAAGATTACTGGGATGGATATGACGGGCATTCAGCATAAGGTGATGGCATATGTGGACGACATGTTGGTGCTTCTCACGGACCTGACTCGTTCCCTCCCGGAGGTTTGTCGGGAACGTGAGAAGTTTGGGGCTGTGTCAGGGTTGAAGATTAATAGAAACAAATCAGAGGTATTGGTGTAAGCAGGGGATGGGGAGGAGATTACGCAGGTGGCGACGTCCCTTAACCTGAAAGTAGCGGAATCTGGGATCAAATATCTGGGTGTCACCCTTACAGGTGCGATAGATACCCTGTATGGGGCAAACTATACGGGCCTCCTGGCTAAGGTCAAAAGAGAGATTGAGCGCTGGAATCCCTTGACGGTTTCTTGGTGGGGACGTATGGTCTCGGTTAAGATGTCAGTCCTGTCAAAATTGTTAGATTTCTTTCAGGCCCTCCCAATCTCAGTCCTTAAGTCCTTTTTCCGAGCCCTCGCAAAATTAGTACATTCCTTCGTCTGGAGGAGGAAGCCGCCCAGGGTTGCAAGGGATGTGCTGTCTGCCCAGCTTCAAGACGGTGGGCCTTGAGTTCCCGCACTTTCATAGATACTATCAAGCGGCACAATTATGGGTCATTAAGGAATGGATGGGGGGAGAAGGGCATACGATTTGGGCAGATCAGGACAGAGCCTCTTATGGAAAGGGGTACATAGCAGGCATCCCAATGTGTGCATAAGTAAAGTGATGGGGTCTACTCTTGAAGCTTGGGATGAACTATGGGGGAAGGGCGTGATGACGAGCGTCCCAGGACTGTTTACTCCGATGTTTGGGAATCCTGATTTCCCACCTGGGATGGAAGAAGGGGCCTTTGGGAAATGGGAGCAAGAAGGATGGACCAAGGTGGGGGAAATGTACCAGGACGGGGAGGCCAAGTCCTTCGAGACATGTTCTAGACTCCTAAATTTACAGGAGTTGGACAGATATAAATATAACCAGTTACGGCACTGACTTGTGACGCCAACAATAAAGCGGGCGGCTGGGAGGGATCTCACACCCTTTAAACGGTATACAGTAACCAACTCTGGTGCAAAGAAATTTGTGTCAACTTTGTATAGATTCATAAACGTACAAACAGAGGACATCAAGTGGAACTATATGAAAAAATGGGAACGATCGTTGGGGGAACCCATCACTAAACAGCAGTGGAAAGATTAATGGGGGAATATCCCTAAGCTGACACGCTCCATTCAAGCAAGAGAGATGTGGGCTAAGATTGTTTTGCAGTGGCACTACACTCCGGAGCGACTACATGTGATGTACCCAAAGGTGTCCAAACTTTGCTCGAGGGGTTGTGGGTGGGAAGGAACCTGGAGGCATATTTGGTGGGATTGTGAGAGGATACAGGCCTTTTGGGAAGAGGTGAAATCCCAAATGAAGAAGATGTTCCCTTATGTAGATCAGTTGGGATTACAGGTTTGGCTGTGTGGTCTGAGAGATCGTATAGCGGAGAGGTATTCAACGGCACAATGGAGATGCTTCATGGGGTTGGTTATTGTGGCATGCGCAGTGATAGCCCAAAACTGGAAGCAATGTGACCCTATGGGGATCTTAACCTGGCTACAGAAGGTATGGTCGCTGGTAGTGATGGAAAGACTGTCATATGACTTACAAGGGCCCCCTGGGGCATTCATAAAAGGGTGGGGGTGGTCCTGGACTATCTACAATCACACTACATGATGCAAAGGTGCCCACACAGAATCAGGATTTTGGACCTCTTCCAAGCATAAAAATCTCCAAAGGTTACAGAGGCTAATCACCGGTGGGAAGGAGGGGAGTGGGGGAGGGGGGGTGAGGGAGTTGAAAGTTTCTTTCGTTGTTGTTTTGGTGAAATCAATAAAATATAAATAAAAATAAAAAAACGAAATGTTAAAACGGAAATGTTTTTTTTAAAGTATTTTTATCGACATTTTCAAATAAACAAGATTATTTCCCCGCCCCCACCGATCTTCCCCCCAACCCAAACCCTCTCCCCCTTCTACCCTCATCCGAAAAGAAGTGCTTACAGTTTACATATTCTCATTATAGTCCTCAACTTCATTTACATAATGTTCAAAATCCTCAAATTGTGTGGACACCATTGTTGTACAAAGTCCACATTAAGATACTCCAGCACAAAAGCACAGTCCTGCCGAAATTTCCCTTGTTCTCCTTGTAGGTTATACGTCATCCACTCCAAAGCTACAAACACCCACAGTTTAATCAGCCAATCCAGAAACCCCGGCGGCCTCTTCTGCCTCGAGGCGGCAGCAATAACCAACTATGCGGCTATCAACATCAGCATAAAGGCCTTACTCTGTGTTTTAGTAAGTACATTATTATCTGGGTCAAATAAACCACGTAACCACACTGTTAGAGTCCATTCATCTACTTGGGGAAAGGATTTAGTTACCTGTTGTGTGATATCCCCTCAAAGATTCTCTAATCTTGGGCAATCCCACCAAATATGCTGCCAGTCATCCCCACGCTCCGCACCCTCGCCAACATTCCTCCCAAGAGGCCGGAAACATTGTATGGAGTTTCTCAGGTGTATAGTGCCATTGATCCATAACCCTATACCATGCCTCCCTTATTTGTGTAGATCTCGTTAATTTAGGGATATTTTTCCGCAAAAATTCCCAATGCTCCTTCGGTAGGTCACTCCCCAATGTTTTCTCCCATTTGAGTGTGTATCCCCAATTCTGTTCTTTTTTCTCTTCAAGAAGGATCGAATACAGTTTAGAGACCATTTGTCTATTCCCAGAGTGGGCGGTGATGAATTTCTCAAATATCGTGAGCTCTCTCTCCACCGCTTCCCTCATCCCTGAACTATTCAGCCAATGTTGTAATTGTTAATATTCTAGCCTATCTCTTTCCTATAGCCCCATTCTTTGTTTACACTCTTCAAACGTGCTTAAGGCCCCTCCCTGCACCATATCCCCTATATTTTTACAGCCACCTCCCTGCCATTGCTTAAGTGATCCCCTCATCATCCCTGGATATAATTGTGGGTTCTCATACGTTGGGGTGAATGGTGATGGACGTGTGGATAAGGCACCTCTATCTATCAAGCGATCCCATACCTCTACCACTACTGACAATACACGACTAGCTCTCCTATTTGGAGGTCTATCCTGTTTTTTCAACCATACCATCCCTTCTAGTGGGCATCCAGCCACTGCTCGATCTATTTGTACCCATAGTTTCCCAGTATCACCCTTAAACCATTCACGAAGCACCCCTAGTTGTGCAGCCTCAAAACACTTTTCTAAGTGCTGCAAGCCCATCCCCCCATTTTCTCTAGAAGCCGTTACAATATGAAAGGCTAATCTCTGCGCTTTATGCCGCCAGATATACTTCCCAATTTCTTTATTAAGTTCCTTAAAGTATGATTTAGGGATCATTACTGGAAGAGTTTGAAGCTTGTATAACAATCTGGGAAGAGTCACCATCTTAACCGTGGCTATCCTACCTAACCATGATATTTGTAACGGATTCCATCCCCCCAGATCTTTTTTCACTTGCTGTAACACTTGTGGGTAATTGCATTCATACAGCTGAGAAACCATCCTTGTTATATTAACCACCAAGTATTTTATATACATATCTGCTTCTGTAAATGGCGAATAAGCAGGTAACTCCTGCTTCTGACTTGGGGATAGACATAAATCCCAAATTTCCGACTTCCCCATTTTAACCTTCAGCCCTGCCACCCGTTTAGTTCTCCCAAATTCCTGCAATAAAATTGGTATTGATTGTCTGGGTTCCTGCAGCATCAGTAACATATCTGCGAAAGCCGTAATCTTATGAACCACACTCCCAAACCTAATGCCCTGCATTTCCTCTCTCGACCTAATTTTACTTAGAAATGGTTCCAATTACAAAGCGTATAAGAGAGGCAAAAGTGGGCAACCTTGACGAGTACCCCTACCAATTCTAATGCTATGTGAAATCTGTTTATTAACCGCCAATCGTAATGAAGGAAACTGATAATTAGCCCGCAACATTTGAACAAATTTAGTTCCCATACCCACTACAACTGCAAGGATTAGTTTAATTTGAACCTTTTCTAGTATATGGGATTAGTTTAATTTGAACCTTTTCTAGTATATTTGCAACTCTTCTAATATTATCTGAGGTTTGTATACCGACTATAAATCCTGATTGATCCATATGTACTAACGTACGCAAGCAAGGTGCTAATCTCGCTGCCAAGATACTTGTATACAACTTCGCATCAACGTTTAAAAAAGCAATAGGTCTATAGGACCCACATCTCATCAGATCCTTCCCCGATTTGCCAAATACCACAATCTTAGCTTCCGACATTTTAGGCGTGACTACCCCTTTAGTCTCTATAACATTGAATAGTCCCGTCAACATTGGGGCCAGTTGCTTAGCATACTTCCTATAAAACATCGCCGGAAATCCATCCGGTCTCAGAGCCTTATTTATAGACAAAGCCTCTATAGTTATGAACACATCTTCCTATGTTATTTCCTTATACAGGTCTACCCGCTCTTCTGGAGTTATTTTAGGCAAATTTATCTCGCTCAAATATTCTCAAATCTCTCCATCCCAGGGCAATCGGATGTATACAATGTTTCATAATATTGAGCAAATGCTTCAGTTATCTCCACTGTCCCTGTTACCCATGACCCATCTGATTGATGTATTTGCTGTATTAATTTTGCAGCTTCCGCTCCCCTCAATTGACGAGCCAGCAGCCTGTCCACCTTATTGGCCCAGATATAATATCTCTGCTTAGTTATCAACAAAGACCTCTCAGCATTTCCAGTACTCAATATTTTTAGCTGGCTATTCACCACTTTTAATTTATTAGTTAACGCTGCGTTCTCCCATTGGCTATAGTTTTTTGGATCTCTTGCAGTTGAGATTCTAAATCTATTTATAGCTTGACCCTCATCTTCTTTCTCTGTACTTTGAGCGCTTTGAGCTCTTCCCGGATAACTGCCTTAAAAGCATCCCATGTGACCTCTGGTGCTACCTCATAAGAGGTATTTATAGCGAAATATTCCTCGATCTTGGCTCGAACCTCATTGGCTAATACCTCATCATGTAAGGAAATGTCCATGCCCATATTCCCACCCGTGGACCAATATCCCTAAACTGAACAAACAAAGGGGCATGATCCGACAATGCTATTGATACCAATTCAAATTCTTTCACTTTTCCTCCAAAGATCTGCCGTCACCCACACATAGTCAATTCTTGATAGAGAAAGGTAAACATGTGAGAAACAAGTGTACCCCTTATCATCGCTCTTTCTCATCCTCCACACATCCCGCAATGTTAAGTTCTCAAATCTTCTCTTCAGCGCTCGCAAGGGTTCAATCGTGCCTTTTGCCCCGCCCCAGTCCTATCTACTTTAGGGTCCCAAGCCATGTTGAAATCCCCCATTAATATTATGTTCCCTTTCGCAAATTCTTCCAGTTTGTTTAAGACATGCAATATATATGCTACCTGACCCGTATTTGGTACAAACACTGTAGCTAAAGTAATCCATTTACGTTGCATTTGCAATTGTGCAAACAAATATCTACCCTACGCGTCTACTTTCCGTCGCACCACTGTTGCCCTCAATGAATTTTGAATGCCTATTAGAACACCCAGAGTCTTCCTCCCCACATTAGATTGTATTTTCCGTCAAACATTCTAAATCTCCCTATCGCCTTGTCCACCTTTCTAATTTGCATCCCTTGCAACATTATTATGTCCACAGTTTCTCTTTTAATTATCATCTCTACCTTTCTCCGTTTAGCCGGGGAATTCAACCCCCTAATATGAGAATACTTTGAATGTTGTTTATATAAATAGTTTTGCAACGACTGTGAGCCCTTCCCCCATAAATACCACTGCCTTTTCCTTCCGTTTGGTATTCCTGCCCCCTCATTCCCCTCCCTGTTTCCCTTCCCCTCGCCCCCTTCCTTGGCCCAGGCCCATGATCCTATGATAACCTCGGGACAAATACACCAAGCTAAGGCCCGATATAAATCCTGAGGACATTCCCAGCGGGAAGTTTCCTACCACCTCCCTTGAGTCCCAAGACTTTCCCCCCCGGCCCTCCACCCTGACCAACCATTATATCAACCAGGTGTTATAATCACTTATAGTTGCTAAAGTTCCCCCCTCCTCAGAATGATAAATCCCAGCCCTTAAGGAGGTGCCAACGCCACTCCCTTCCAACCCACCTCCAAAGCCCATCCCTCGAGGGCCCTTTAAACAGATACCACGACCCTCTCTCTTCCCTTTTACCAGTGACCAATCCCATCGCCACGTTCCTTGCTGTGCTGAAGTCCCCACCTGGCTCTCTTCATGCCTCTCTTCCTCTTCTACATGTAGCAGCACAGTAGCTACACTCTAACAGTAGTACACTGTGAAGCAAAGGAGCCTGCGTTCACAGTGCCAGTAGCAGAAGGGAGTTGTCAAGAAGAAAGCAACCCCCTGGAAGAAGCATCCTGACAAGTTATACCAAAGAGGCTGCAGAAGTTATAAAAAGATGAAGCAGAAGGATGCATTGTAGTACAATGCAGGTTGTGCGGGGTCACAATGCAGGTTGTGGCCCTGCACAACCTGCATTGTACTACAAGCGGGACTAGTAATTTTGAGGTGATTTATAACATGTGTACCATGCAGATGGAAGCACGAATACGATTTAACATGGAAAACCTCAGACTGACGCATTTAAGTCAAATGTGAAGCCTACCATACTATATTGCTTAGAATTATGAGCTTTTCGTGGGGATAAATAGTGAAGGAAAATAAAAGGTAAATGTTGCAAACCCATTCTGAGGTTACCTAGAAGCACATTGATGTAGCTTATTCAGATATATTGTGCCTTAATCTCCACAGTGTCCTTGACAAACCGTCGGGCATTACATTTTTATAGTGAAATTATCTTGTACTAAGGATGAGTTTTTAATCTCAGACTTTGGAGATTTAAATAAAAGAAAGTTTCAAGGATTGTACAGAAATGTTAAGATATCTTGAAGTTGGGCATACAGGCATTGGAAGATAGTTATGCTTGAAAACAGTATATTAAGGTCAAAATGACTATCATGGATGTTATAACGTTAGGTAATTAGAAAGTAGGATGATTACGAGGAACTACCCTTCATATGTTCCTTAGAACACTAAAAGGCCAGTTGATATTGCAAGAGTCCCTTGTCCTTGAAAACTGATGGTTTATCGGTTGCTTCTTTAACAGGAGCATGAAGAGGCATTCCCAGGGATAATGGAGCATGTAGAGTTTGTTAGCGTAGTGGCCTATGCGAAGCTATTAAACACGTAATGTATACTTTTGCTTTTAATATACAGCATAGAAATTGTATGGGAATGAGTCGGGGCTTACACAATGATATGCAACGTATTCGCAAAGGGATCCTCTTGGGCTCAGATCAAAAACATATTTTACGATGCTTGAAGTTGTTGGAGTTTATTGAAAAGAACATGTGTATTCATGATCAAATTATAAATGGATTGGTTTTATAGTAATACTGATTTTTCGAATAATATGGATTTTATTATGAGTGGATTAAATGTAATTATATAAGAGAATATTTGGAACCAAATAAACATTCATTAAAAAAAAGTAGACAGGCAGGCACAGCTGATGAGGCAGCAGCTTATTATCACCTCAGTAGCAGCGTGTATTTTTATCTTTGAACCTTTTGCCATTTATTCTTTTAACCCTGATTAAAGCTTGCTACTTTAGAAAAGTTATGCCTATTGTGGTTTCCATAAGAAGTAACCTTCGCAGTTTGTTACTGAAAAGCAGCACCTATAGGCAACTCAGTTGAAGGTACATAAGTGTCTGGGCCTTCCATAGCTACGTACATGTATAACCAGTCAGTGCCTGCAGGAGGTGGATGCCTGAACCAATGAATATATTGTTATTGTGATTTATACTTTGCACCACTGCAATTTTCATGGTCTCCAGACGGTCTGGTGGATCTGAAAAGGAAGGGGGGCTTAGTTAGTGGAATCGAGAGGGAAAGCGCTAGAAAGCTTTGATGTACTGTTGGTAGCTTCAGTTTGGAAAAGCCAGTCCGTGTGTCCTGGGTTTGTTTTTAGTTGATACGGGTTAGGTGGTGCTTGTTGTATGATTGTTTGTGGGATGATTTGCATATAATTGGTTTAGTTTTCTTTAGTGTGTTGTGTTGCTGAGTGTATGCATTTTTTGGTGGTTTAAAGTTTCTTCTGCGGTAGAGGTATGTGTGGGTTTTGTTTGGTGTTTGCCGGTAAGTATGTAGGATATTGGAACATATATAGTAGGGTTAGTTGGTGATGCTAGATGTCTGTGCCGTTCTATGCGGTGGTGGTTATGTTGGTCTGGCAGGCTTCATATTCTTCTGTGGTGGTTTGTGTTCAAATGCTTTATTTCGTTGGGTATTGAGTATGGTATGGAGCATTGAAAATGGTGGTGCGTTCCTGCGTCGAGATGGCTGTGCATTCCAAATCTGCGCAGTTGAAGAGACAAAAGAACAGTCACTAACTACATCCCAATGAAATCAGTTTTGAGATTACAGACATGCCCAGATCATCATGTGTGCGGAAAAATGTACTTCAGAAAATCAGTTCAGCTTCATTGTGGTAGTGCGGGCATAGTGAATGTGATAAAATGATATGGAGCAAAACAAGGAGGCACAGTCCCCTATTCCCCACATAACACTTGCAGCAACGAGGGGTTTTCTGCAAATTAATCTCTACTTTGAGCATAAAATATGTTGATGCACCAAGATGGAGTCCCCTGTTGGATGCATGACCACTTCTGTTCCTCAGATTTTGCACCTTACTTACAATGCCTAGCACTCACTGACTGGCAATATCAGGAGTCTATGTTTTTTCAATGTTCGCTCCCTCATGCCTAATGGGGTCCATTTGGCTCAGGCAGAAGGAATGAGGCAGGTGGTTGGGTGGACAGAGGAACATCGCTAGAGTTAATGTATTTATTTTATTTATTTTCTGCTTGTTAGGCACTTATACAGCAAGTAAATTCTGTTTCAAAGCGCCCACAGGGCAATGGGGAGGGGGGACATGAGAATGAGACACATTAAAATACATACAAATATTAAATACAGTGGAGGGGAGAAAAAGATGAACCTACTTGTGAGTATTCAGAACGTGTGAGTGCAGAAGGGCAGGGGCATTGGTGGTAGGTGCTGGGGTGCCCATACCCGTGGGTGAGCAACAGATGAAGTGCAAGGTATGGTAAGTGTGAGCCTTCAGGACAGAAGGTGTGCCGAGCAAGTGCTGAAGATATACAGAAGCTGGAGGCGATTCGGTGTGGGAGGTCAGGGCCCCGAAGATGCATAAGGGCCCTGAAGACTAATTAAAGCAACTGTGAGAATTAGCAGAGGAGGGAAGGGGGGAAGACGTAGGCAAAGAGGAAAGTCTTGAGGAGCTTCCATAATTTAAGGAAGTCCTGCTGAAGATGCAGAGGGAAGGGAGGCTGTTGCATAGTTTAGGGAAAGGTCTCCATGTCGCTCTGTGGCAATGCACACCCCTTGTATGGAAGTTCTCAATGAAGCAAGATCACTGAGCATACGGCTATGCTAAAGCAACAAATTAAAAATGTGATGTGTGGACATAAATAAGCTCACAAACGATGCTCTGAATGGCATATAGTCTCATTTTATGTATACACATCCCACCATGGACTCGTATAACTTTCTAAATGAGCATTTCACAACATAGAAAACTTCAAGCATAAACTCTCCTGTGGACAATTTTTCAGCCACTGTTAGGCGGGCTTTTCTCTGCCATATGCTGAGGGTATGAGAAAGAGAGACCCACAATAAGGAAGCACGTTTCCCCCAAGTCCAGTTGACTTTCATAGTGATAAATGTGGCCAAGCAGCCAAGCTTAAACTCTTCAGAGGGGAGCAGTATACTTAACATTAGACATACCTATGACATTCAGTAAGAGAATGGCCACACAATACATTAATGAAAATATATCTTTATCTGCTCTACGGGTATATAAAATAAAGTATTTTACAGCTGAATATCTTTATGAAACCGAGTTCTTGCAGTGTCTTTGATATGGTCCCTAACCGCTAGGATCACTGGAATAGTTTAAGGTTAACCAGAACCAGTTTAGGAAATGCATGTGGTTCAGGGGAATTGAGCCAGAGCTGGAGCTTAGGATTTTCTGCCCAACAGGTATTCATGGAAGGGATGAAAAGAACCAATCCTCTAATTGAGGCAGTTGTCCACAACCATTCCCTCCTTTCATTATTACCAATGCACATGTGATTATAGAGCAGCAGCCAAATGCTAAAAGAAATGTGCATGGATGTTAGACGAGCTGCATGTATTACCTACCCATGACAAAGTTGTACAATGTATACAAGGATACTTTAAATTAGCTAATAAGAATTTATGGCACAAGTCTAGAGCTCATTGAACAAGGACTACCGAACCAACAGTCCCTTACTTCACAGATGTGCCTTTGCACTCATACCCAACCTTAAGCAGATTCTTAGATGGGACAGGATGTGATAAAGAATGTATTTAGAAATGTTGCAACCTTACAGCCACCTCCATAGGGGGTACACATATATTGATATTTTATTTCTATCGCGCGCGTACAGAAGTGTCACATACTGGTTGGTTATCTATGCAGAGCATGTGAATCTAAAGCAGATTCACAGTGAACATGTGAAGACAACTTTAACAGTATTTTTGCAACATGTATCTGTTTTATGTTCTCATGCGACCCTCCTACATTTCAGAGGTTGGCTCAGTATTTTTGAGGATACATGGGTATTGTTATATTTATTTCTAAACTTGAAAATCAGTTATACAGATGTTTTACTAAGGTGTAAATAATGTGTTATTTTTTATGATTCTGTATACAGAATAGGTGTACAAATATGAAATGGCATCAATTCTGCAGAGCATTGTAGGGGGTACCTGGACCTCCTACAGAAAACCTAATGCTGATCCACCTGTGTCAAGATTAAATTCAATCTAAAGAATGTACATCTTTTCAGGGGGCTGAAAGGCGAAAGCATTGACTAAAGAGCAAAACTGGCCCTTTTTTCAGAACGTTTACACATCCCTCTTAAAAGAAGGTATGTGCTGGCTATGGGGAACCGGGAGGAGGGCGGCAAGACCCCATGAGACCCCCAAGGTGGAGTGGAAAAGACAAGACCCCAAGGCAGTTTGAGAGAGACACCACCCAAAGACGGGGTATGAGAAGAAAGAGCCCAAAGTGGGGTGAAAGAGACATGACCCCAGAATGGGGTGAGAGAAACAAGACCTCAGGGAGGGGTAGGAACAGTGAGAGCCCAAGGCAGGGTGCAAGAAAGAAGACCCCTTAAGGCGGGTGAGAGATGCGAGACACCACGGATGGGGGGCGGGGGAAACAGGAGCCTAAGGCGGGCGAGAGAAACAGGACCGCAAGGTGGGGTAAGAGAAGCAAGGCACCAAGGCAGGGTGAGAGAATCGTGTCCCCAAGGTTGGATGAGAGGAATGAAACTCCAAGGCAGGGTAACAATGAGGAGGTGCCCAGAGGGGAGAGCACCAGGACTTTTCTTGGTGGTGAACAGCCAAAGTGGGCATATGAGCAAGGGGTGCTGTGAAGGCATCATGAAGAAGGGGACACACAACAGATTCAAAATTCAAACAGTCTATTTTATTAATTTTAACGTCGGGATGGAAAAAGGCCTAACTTGCGCTATGCTGAGGTGGGATTTCCCTACCTAAATAAAACTAAGGAACGTCTGTGTCAAAGAGTTCAACTTGGGAATTTATCTGTGTCCAAAACCCATGCTTGCCCTCACAACTAATCTATACAATGTGTAGGGACATATGCAATCAAAGTAACAGTGTTAAAAAATAAAGTCTTGTGCTTCTTCCAGCTCCAGATGATCTCGGGGATTCCCTTCATCCAGATTATCACAGTAAAACATTTTCAACATAAAGGGTATTGAATTCTCTTTCCTTAAGTTCAAAAATAGTTCCACAACAATGGTCTCAGAGTTTCCTTCCCCAAGTTCACTATAGTTCTGCATAGGGGTCTTGGAGCTCCCTTCCCCAAGTTGAAGTCAGTTTTGCATAATGGTCTTAGAGCTCCCGCCCCCAGGACTCTGATGCATCAACTTATATTTGATAGTTTAAAAAATGTGTATAGTTTGTTATTTCAAATTAATTCAAATATGATAATTCATCAGTTCAAAATAACATTGCGAGTGTCAAAACCTTTGCTTTCAGGACAATTGTTTCACTCACGTAATCTTTTCAATTTAATTGCTTGAAAACAATTGTAGAACATAGGATCGCCACTTTGTAGCTGTGCACAATAGTTTCAAACCAAGTCATTGTGTTTCTACACTCTGTGGAGTCTTTCAACAACGTCCCTCTCATTTTACTGAAGGCATGTGACCACTCCAGCATAGGATTCTTTTCAATAATAAGAATTCAAGTTACCAAAGACTTGCGAAAACATTCTCCTTCCTTACTTGGAGACACGTGACCACTATTGCACTGCCTTCTTTAATATTGTTACAATATGCCTTTAGCTTCAAGTAACATATTCAGCCTCCCTTCAATGTATTGGCTTGCAGGGTTTTTCAATTAGTTTAACAGAGGTGTGTTACCTTTTAACCATTTGTGAGTGAGTATCACAGTGTTTAGAGTGTTTGACAATGCTTTGTTAGTTACTGTTGCAGTTAGCATTCACGCTCGCGAGCAAAGCGGTTCTGTGTCCTTTTCCCAGCTGACACTCACCGGCTTATGCTCCTGCAGCAGCGCTCTAAGCATGATGCTTCTCTGTCCTCTGCTCACAAGGGCTTCTGCTCTGCCCCTCAGCTATTCCGTGGTACACGTGACCCACGGAGGAACGAGCAGTCCCATTCAACCTTTCTGGAAACGCCTTTTGTCAGCACATCTTCCCGCTGCACCATCGTTGGGCAAGAAACTCTGAGCTTCACTGCCAGCCTCAAAACTCGGCCTCACATGGCCCTCAGTCTCAGTCTCGGTGTGCTCTCCCTTCCTTGGATCTGGGCATCATGCCTCCTTCTCCTGTATCGGATTACACTCTCGCTTCTGCTTCAAACCCAACTCTTTTCCCTGCGGTTTCCTCAATTTGTGTACACCTGTAGGCCCTAAACAGGTTGCAGGTGTGGATTGTACATTAGAATTGCCTGACTATCATTAAAGGGGCATGCCTGACCATTGTAGTACTCTGTAGGTCTCTTCCTCATCCCAGTACCGGAGTGGTGAAAGTGTGTGGTGTTCATTACTCTGTCTCCTCTTCCTCATATCAGTACTGTAGTAGGTTGAATGGGCCACACTGAGGCAAGCTGGCTTATAACAGCTCATGAAGGTGGGGGAAGGGTTGGGTTGATCATTAACAGGAAAAGGGGCATACCATGTCTCAGCCAAGGGCACCCCACTCCCTGTCCCCAAGGGCCCTCGACCCAGATGATCCTCCCTTACTTTTCCACCCCCAGGTCGGGATCCAACAGAGATGGCCTTTCCCCAGCCACCTGCGCAGAAGACCCAGGGGAAAAGGAGTGAGAATACCCTCTTGTTTCTCACAGTGCCCAAGTGAGAAAGAATACAAGACACTGAGACAAAACCATGGTAGACCAGACAGAATGGGACAAATCATAGACTGAAAACCAATCCGAGGAGAGAGAGGTTGAAGAGACATTCAGTGTGCTTGCATGAACTGTGAATCTGTGCAAGGAGACCCTTGTAAGGAAGGCATGGTATCAAACAGTAAGACAGACGCAAGTGATCACAGTTCAAGGGTGTTTATTGAACTTCATTTAGGTTTGAAAAATGTCTATCTAATCCTAAATCTAAAGATGGGAGCAAGCTACGACCATCACATAATAATAATGCAGTCCTAGTCGAGTCTGTCAAAATAAAAAGGCCTATACTAAGAAACCTATTGCCAATCCTTACTTCTAAATACAAATAGTGTGGGAAACAATGTTCTGTAAAACAAAAGTGTCCAAGAAATTATATGTCGGGATATTCAAGCCGTTGGCTTCCCCACTTTTTAAGCACGGGACAAGGCAGCACACTCAAGCTTAGAACACTCTCTGGTTTCTCCAGCACGAGGATGCGGTTCAAAACTTCAACATCATGGCCTTCTGTTCCAAAGGAGTGTATAAAGGAGGGTAAGTCCCAATTTTTTGTTAAAGGGGGATTGAGCTAAAAACGGGACTTGGTTCTGGAGGAAAACAAAGTAACAAAAAGCTCAATTACCCCTCTTTTCGTCCGCCTTGCAAGGGAACAGGGACAGAGGGATTTTTTGATAGATATGTTTCTTATCTATCTAGAAGTCGCATAGGAGCATTTCATTATTCAGAGAGCAGTCAAAGTAAAAACAAATTTTAATAGTTTAAGTTATACACTTTTATAAGTAGTCGGTGCTTTCCACAAGACACCTCCAAACTTAGAAAGAAATACATAAAATTAAAAGGTCCAGCAAAAACACACACATATTCTGCTCGTGGTGTCTAGGGTTAGTAAAGTGACAATTCTGATAAGACACTTTGCCAATTTAATTGTTAAATTCCTTGTTCAGTTTGGGGAAACCAAGACATTAAATGTACAGCATAGAAATTTTAACGCTGTAAAAAACACAATTATTTTAGTGTCAGGATGTCTACATATGTTTCGGCACATAGTTTGCATCAACACCATCCCTGGTGTTCTGCTGTTTTAATTGTGGCCCTCTTCAGGACGAGGTGTTGTTTTTCAAAATGACAAAAGTTCAGAAAACCCCAGGTATTCACACTGTTTTCCAGTGCTTTATATGCTTTTATAGTCGGACTCAAGATATTTAGTTTTATTTGTAGCGACAGGTGGATTCACTTCCATTCCCTGTATGTCGTCCTACAGTAGATTGCTTTTATCTTGTTTGGCCGTAGTGGTTGGTCCTTTCGTCGAGATAATTCAGACTTCAAACCTGATAGTTTTATCACAGTCATGTAATTCAGTTTGACACTGGTTGTTTTCACAATTACACGTTTCCCCTGTATGTGATTTCCTAGGGGTACCGTCTTTTTCTATTCCAAAACGAGTTGGTTTTCCCGCGCCGAAACTGAGAGGAGCTGCACTGCGATGAGAAAAGATCGTCCCACTGAATCATTCAGAAGGCCTTTGGAATAGAAAAAGACGGTACCCCTAGGAAATCACATACAGGGGAAACGTGTAATTGTGAAAACAACCAGTGTCAAACTGAATTACATGACTCCGATAAAACTATCAGGTTTGATGTCTGAATTATCTCGACGAAAGGACCAACCACTAAGCCCAAACAAGATAAAAGCAATCTACTGTACGACGACATACAAGGAATGGAAGTGAATCCACCTGTCGCTACAAATAAAACTAAATATCTTGAGTCCGACTATAAAAGCATATAAAGCACTGGAAAACAGAGTGAATACCTGGGGTTTTCTGAACTTTTGTCATTTTGAAAAACAACACCTCGTCCTGAAGAGGGCCACAATTAAAACAGCAGAACACCAAGGATGGCGTTGATGCAAACTGTGTGCCGAAACATATGTAGACATCCTGACACTAAAATAATTGTGTTTTTTACAGCGTTAACATTTCTATGCTGTACATTTAATGTCTTGGTTTCCCCAAACTGAACAAGGAATTTAACAATTAAATTGGCAAAGTGTCTTATCAGAATTGTCACTTTACTAACCCTAGACACCACGAGCAGAATGTGTGTGTGTTTTTGCTGGACCTTTTAATTTTATGTATTTCTTTCTAAGTTTGGAGGTGTCTTGTGGAAAGCACCGACTACGTATAAAAGTGTATAACTTAAACTATTAGAATTTGTGTTTTTACTTTGACTGCTCTCTGAATAATGAAATGCTCCTATGCGACTTCTAGATAGATAAGAAACATATCTATCAAAAAATCCCTCTGTCCCTGTTCCCTTGCAAGGCGGACGAAAAGAGGGGTAATTGAGCTTTTTGTTACTTTGTTTTCCTTCTGTGCCAAAGTCTCTTTGCCATTCAAAGTCTCTTATTTCAGAGGGTCTGACGCAACACGACAAAACAGTAATGTTCCTTTTTTCTCTGGATTTTCACTTATACAACTTCTTGAGTGATTTTCTGTTCACCCCGGGAACCCCTACGCTGGGCTCAGACCCACTTTAACACAAAACCTTCAATTGGACTCCCTCTGCCGGGCTCAGACCAAATGTATTTACCTTTTTCACTTCTCAGCTGCATACATTACAGAGACCTTTGATTGAACACCCACGCAGTGCCGGACCACTCTGTCAAAGGTAGTGTAGCTTGCTTTAAAGTTCAATCACTGATCAGCAGTTCAACTTCGCTTGCGTCTCTTATCACACGCGGTTTAACAATGTTCGTTCCAGCCCTCGTCATACATTGTTGCTTCTTGAACCCTTGGCTTCAACACAGAGCAGCTTGTATCAGTCTCAAAGAAGCTGCTTTGTTCTTGTAGCCAAGGACGGTACCACGGCAGCTGGTGATTCTCCCGTCTTGATTATTGATGCAGGAGGGCCCCGTGTATCTCAGACAAACACAATGCAGGATTCTTCAGCCTGGTTTCCTGGTGTTAGGCTTTCTATTCTTTCTATTCTCAAGGCCTTTGGAAAGTAAAGGTTCTTGTTGAAAAGGTCAATGGAATTTCCCTCCTTGTGATCCCCTTCGCTTTTGCCGTCTTTCCTCTCTTACTCAGTTGCCGTCTCGAAACTGCTGTTTTCTCGTGTGCTTTGCCTCACTCAGAGTGTGCTCTCGTGCTCCGCCTTTTATCTGTGTAGGGAAGTGTAATGGAAGTCAGGTGTGCGTGATGGTCAGTAATTGCCTGACCTCACCTGACCATTGTATTGGGACACGTCTGGTATACTGTTTGGGTGTTAGTCCATTTTCTCTCATAGCTGTCTGCCCGTGAGAAAGTGTTCGTGTTGTAAAGGGTGTGGGGAGGGAGGGTAGAGTTCCTAAATATCCTACCTGGTAGGATGGGGTAAAGGTGTTACAAGGAAGGGGCTACTGCGCCTCACCATCCGGTGTTCCACTCCCCCAAACACTCTTCTCCCAGGTGATCCTTCCACACTGGTTCACCACCAGGAATTGGATCCAAAAGTGATGGCCGTGTCCTGGCCACATCGATGACTTATCCCTGGGGACTAGTGGGTGAGACACCTTCTGGTTAATCACATCTTCTTGATAAAGAGCCACCAGGGTGGGGTCAGAAACCAGACACCATTCTTTTGTTTGGGCAATGGCCCTAATTGTACCATTGTAGAATTTGTGTTTCCTTTTGGTAGTGGTAGAAACAGATCTCGGGTTAGCATAGGATACTGGAAAGGGGACTTTTCTTGTTTCGTAAGACATCCCGACAAGCACCCTTTCCAGCTTTTTCATTATAGAGTAGGGCAGAGAAACGTAGGCTTAAGGACAGCATTGGCCTTTAGCGTTTGAATAAAGACATATTCTGTGAAAATGCCACCCAATCCGTCTCCTGATTCTTATCTACCACATAGTCTACATGTATATAAGGTACATTTCATATGTTTACATTTCTAGTTTGTGTACAAGATGTCCATTTATGTGGCGCCTGTCTTGTATCCATAGCCGACTGGGTTTCATAAGTATGTGTTGTAAGTGCATGCGTCATAAGAGTGTGTGTTGTAAAAGTGTGTAGTGTAAGGTGTATGAGTCTTTGGTGTGTACGTGTCTGGCATGTGTGTATGATGTATAAGTAGAGTATGAGTGTTTGGTGGTGTGAAGTCCTATGAAATGCACATGTCCCATAGGCTGCCTATATGTATGAACACTCACATAAAAGTGAGGTTTCACTTTGCTGTGACTTTTTATATGTTTAGGAGTGATGTATACGTTTTACAATTTTTGCATGTACACAAGTGACATCTCCAGGATGATTCAGGTACATATGAAAAAGGATTTCAAACTCAAGTCTTGATTTTGATGTGAGTTTTCCTATGTATATTAGTTTAAATGTACGAATTGTATATCTCCTACACATATGTTTATAGTTCGTATAGAAGCTGTACATTGATTGTAAGCATGTGTCTTAATAGCGTGTGTTGTAAGATCATGTGCTGTGTGCGTGTTGTGTGTCATAAGAGTGTGCACCTTAAAAGCGTGTGTCGTAAGAGCACAAGTTAAACTTATGACATACACACACTGACCACACACGCTTACGACTCTAACGCATATGTGACAGGGTCAGCTATCTGACCCTGTCAAGAGAGGATAGGGACCCCTCTCGGCCTGGAGTGGGAGACATACCAGAGGGACAAGTGGCAGTTGGAAGGGCCCCAGTTCCTATATGAATGAGAGCAGTACCACTGTTAATCTTCCCATATCTCTTTTGCATTATGCTGGCCAGTTTGTCTAGGTTTCTTGTCAGGAACTACAAATCCCAGTGTGCCCACTGGTGAAGGAACAATCATGCTGGGGGAGGACGAGAGAGACAAGCGGAACGACAAACTGACAGAGCTCCTACACTAAGCGACATAGACAAATGCGAGCATGCTGAATGGTCTGCACAGCATCGACCCATCCAACGTTCACAGCATGTACCAAACAGAGACACTTGTTATCTATGATGAGGCAACAGGGCAGGTCTCATATGACGCTGGTAGTCCCTCATTGGGACATTGACTATGGTAAAAGTGGCCCACCATGGACACACGCCAGCAGACCTGTATATGAGAAGGAGGCAGAGATTACAACCCCTTTTATGCTATTAGCCACTTGTAACACCTCCCGGGAGGAGAAGGCAAGGAATAATTGGCCCAGGGAATCAGCCGTGGTTAACCAATGGAGAAAGGAGGAGGGGTAGGATAAAAGAGCTACAGGGAGTTGTGGGTTGCTTGGGTGAGGTCAGAGGAGGAGGTGGAAGAACAAGAGACCAAAAGGAGAAAGGACGATGTAGAGGAGTATGGAGGTGGTTTGTTCAAAAGGTGAGGTATTGGCTGGCGGGATAAAGTGGTACTGTTGTAAGTGTGCGTGCAAGTTGTGTGAGTGAGATTGATATAGAAGAGTAGGGAGTGAGTGAAAAGGTGACAGAGAAGAATGTGGGAAGCAGTAGTAGTGGTGTGGAAGGAGGAGTAGTAGTGGTGGTTTGGAGGCAGGTTAGAATAGGAGGGCGTGGGAGATCTGGCAAGTGCCTGGAGTGATTGAAAGGCACTATCAGGGCCTGATTGTTCAGAGAGGCATTCTAGATGGATAAGGCATTTGTCTTTAGGCCATCATCAATAAACCAATAGCTTTTAGATAGTAAGGGTTACCGATCACTAGTACTATTCCGGGGTTCAGGGATACCTGGGACTGCCCCTTCCTAGGTTAGAGAGAAGGTGGGAGGGATGGGCATTAGACCCTGGCTATTACAAAATTAAAAACCCTTGGACCGCATCTGGGAGTTGGTGTGATTTTAAGGTCATCTGTGACACATGTGATGACCGTTCTTACGACACATGCTCTTATGTCTAACACTGTTAGGACACACACTTACGACACAACAAAAAAAACACATGCTCTAACGACACAGGCTCTAAAGACACAAACCGTGTTATGACACACACGACAAATGCTCTTACGACAAACATGCTCATATGTGACACACTCTTACTACACATACACACTTCCGCCAGTTTTTCCTACGCTATATGCTCTTACACCACACACACTCTAATGACACATGCTCTTATAACACACAGAGAGACTTATGGACAGACTCTTAAAACACATGCTATTATGGCATACCCTCAGAATCAGTTTAATCTTCAATACGAACCATACAAATATGTGTAGTAGATGTACATTTATTACATGTACACTAATATTCATATGAAAACACACATCAAAGTCATGAATGACTGATGCAAGTTTTTAAGAGATGTTAATTGCCTCCATGTACAAGCTGTACAACTCGTATACACCTCCTACGAGAATATAAACTCGCATCAAACTCAAAAGTCACTTTAATGTGACTTTTCATACTTATAGGAGGCATCTAGGACAAGTGCATTCCATGACTTTATACCAAACAATCATATGCGACTTCTAGGCCATCAAACTCCTTACACCACACACTTTTACGACACATGCTTTCATAAGAATCCCTCTCGGTCTCGGAGGTGGTTCAAGGGTTTTGATTGAAGATGTTGTGGGCCTAGGGCTGTCTCTCTTTCTCGTCTTGCATAGCACCTCTGCCCTAACTCAGGCAGCCTGACTCCAGGCTAGTACGTATGGTAGTAGAAATCTTTAATTCGGTGCTAACACACAGGTCAATATAAAAATCAAACAGTCTTTCAGTAAATTAAAACACATCATAAAAATCAGAGTAACAGTAAGTAAAAACGTTTCATAAAAGCATGATTAAAAATGGTTGCAATCACCTTCAATTCTACTATAAGCATGCACATTTTCAATGTTTCCAATCCAGTACAAGAGGATTTTACACCAAGACAGGACCAAATATCAGCGGGATCGCTCACTACCGTAGGAAGGGCACAAACAAAAGAAGAGAGGCAGTCTAAGCAGAAACCCTTATGCTTTCTGGCCTCTCTTCTATTCCCTTTTTCCAGAGGGGGATCTTTCATACAAAAACCCCTCCACAACACAGAGTGGCAAGGAGAGGTGAAGAAAGGCAGTCTAAGCAGCAACCCTTGGGCTTTCTGCTTTCGCTTCTATTCCCTTTTTACAGAGGAGGAGCTTACATACAAAAACCCCTCCACAACGTGCAGAGGAGATGAGGCAGTCTAAGCAGTAACCCGTGTGCTTTCTCTCTTCTATTCCCTTTTTCTAAAGGAGGAGCTTTCATACAAAAACCCCTCCACAAGGCAGATCGGCGACGAGAGGCAGTCTAAGCAGTCCAACTGCTGGCTGACCCTTCGTGAGATACCAAACGCGCATATCCATTTGTAAGGCATGGGAAAGCTCAGAAGATCTTTGAATCTCCTGAAAGGTGAGCAATAAACTAAGAAACGTGATCGCATTGTGCTTACTTTATATTGACATTTTTTGCGCGATCTCATTTTGGTGCCTATTTCACCAAACTGGTTCTGCTCGTCGAAATCTGCGGGCTTTAAAGCCTTAGTCGATCCTCCATTTTGTTGTTGTGACCGGTGACTGCAGGATGTTAAGCGCCTTTGAGCCGGTCTGCAATTGCAATCATCTATCGGCTCTAATACATGGGTTTCTTGACCAGTCCGCTGCTCGAAACTAAGCCTTTGCATAATTAAAGAGCTTATACTAATTTCGTCAGCAGAAAGACAGCTCACACATATCTCTTACCAATCTAACACTTTCATCATTAGTGAGCGGATCAATCTAGATGGCATAAATTATTCCCCCCCCCCACCCCCCCCAATGCCTTGTGCTCAAAACAGCCCAAATTATGGGTTTAGAATATACATTAACTGCTACAACTATGAAACCATCACAGATTTCTTTCCAAGGTGACGATGTTGTAGTCTGGAATAACTGGACCTTTTCAGAAATGGCAAATGTTATGAAACAAGTACCATCTGCTCCAATAAATATGGCAGGTCCCGACGATTCTATAGTTCATCCACCACTGAACACTTTAACATTAAGCCCTATATTGGCTCATACATCGATCGCTTGAATAAACGTCCAAGTGGCCTCAGACATTTCAACACATGAGACTACAGATACGATCAAAACGACCCAGGCGACTCACAAACAGGAAAGCGATACCACTCTTAACAGCCTTAAATGTTTTACTAATCTCTTTGGTTAATGTATTCTAATTCTTAAAAGGCATAGCGCAAACGCACACAGGCCTACTAATGGAACTGACAAAAGGAGTAAGTGAATGTGAAAGCTCCATGGTGGGTCTAAATACCACAATAGAGTATTTTATAAAACAAGACATTAACCAACAAACCCAAGCCTTGACTGACCTGAAGAGCTAATGGTTAGCGTTGCAAAGGTCTGCAGAGTCAGTAAACCATGGAGTAAAACTACTCACTGAAGAAATACAACAAACGGCAAAACCTGAAATTCCAAAAGAAAATGGTGTCCGTGAATGCAAAACTCAACCTTTTGATGACACACCTCTGTCAGAATCCATCATGGAAGAATGTATCCATCTTGCACGAATAACTGACGAGGGTGACAAACAAGTGCAGTCAACATCCAGCCCTTCCCCGTCTTCACTAGGGGTCCTTGCAGATCCACAGACTAAAACCCGGAAAACCAATGGTAGAATCAAGAGGAAAAATAAATAAATATGGAAGACAAATCAAAGGAGGAGTTGCTTCAAAACAATGAAGACTGTAAAACAAAGAACCAAATACCACCAAAAATAAAAAAGGTAGCAAAAGACCAATTTCTGTGTGCTATAATCAAGGCAACAAAAGATTCCAGCCAAAATTCTGGGAAGAGTTCAAATTCAATCAACTAATGTATCTAAGTCAACAACCACAAGTCCATTAAAAAAAGACATGGAGCAATGCTCTGGAACTCAATCAGATGTCACAACTCCAACTCCCTCAAAAATGAGTGTGGGTGGTCAAACAGAAACACTTCAAGCTAATTTAAAATTAGCGCCAATATTTCCACAGAGGAAATGTAAACCAAAACTCCTCCCAGCTGTGTCAAAGACAATGCCTGATGGAGTCGTCCACCAAAGAAATACCTCTATGGAAGCAGAGGATCCATTATCGTTTCGGCAAAGAGTGATCTGCACCAAAACAGTTCACAGTGGAAGCTCTCGCTGTCCAGATATAAATAATCAAAGATCTGTACTTGTACTACCAAAAGAAAATTCAGTCTCATCAACAAGTATGGGTGATACAGAGAATGGATCAAATACCGAACAACCCATTCAACCATCTAATACCTATGCAATTCCAAAGTTATGGATGAGAAGAATCAATGGGACAAAAAAAGCAAAACCCTTAAACAGAACCAGAATTCAGGCAATTTTACATGAAGTGGATGATCTGTTCCTATTTCATTCTACTGACATTGAATATGTCCTTTTTCCCACCTACCCTAACACCCATGTTGTAGAGATAGAATTGAAAACAAAACTAGGATCCAATGCCATTATATCAGCTACTCAGGCGCTAGGAAAAAAAAGGCATTGAAATATCAGCTGAGCCTTTCAATGATAGCAGAATGGGCAATAACAGCACACAAGAACCCCAAGTGACTACTAATATGCCCAGAACTGTATTAAGCCTCATTAATCCTCATAATCCGAAGCCAGGGGACAGAAACTCTACACAAGTGAATAATCATACTGAGCCAAAACCAAACATTTGGTCACTTGTACCAGAGATAATTTTGCAGGTTTTTTAGGGGATGGGCTATCTGAGACCTCTCTTTAGCCACTCAAGAGATCAGATTCATGGGATGGAATAGAAGGGGCTCCAATTCCTTCAAAAACAAAGAAACTAGAAATTAAATCTTCAAGAGAAATGGTTGATAGCAGGATTTGATGTAGATGGTTTCACAACCATGAACCAACCGGCACAGATTCAATATAAGGGGAGGCCCTCTGGAGGTCTCCTAATTGCAGTATGGAACTCTACTATGTCCTCAAATCAAATGATCTGTAGTGATGTCTCAGGAATACTGACGATAAAAAGTCATCTGAAGATCAACAATGTCGTCAGTATTCAGGTTATAATTGACATGTACTGGAGCCCGCTTCTTCCCCGCTCATGGAATTCTCAACATCAGGAGATTTACTTACTCAAGTCGAAATGACATATGGGTCAACTAGTATCATCTTGACAGCAGACTTGATTTCCCAATGCATCAAAACAATTTTACAAAATCATACAGTAAAAATTTCAACTCTCAATGGAAATCGCGGGCTTTCCTTCTTGACTGAGTGGAATATATTTATGGCCAACGGAAACATCAAGGGTGATGACCCACCCGCATTAACTTAGTCTCGTGGTACTCAGGTTTCTGACTTCCTGCACTGCCGTTTATGGTGTTTTTTGTAGAGACTTTGTTGGAGAGTTGGAGCCGCAATAATTCCGATATACAAGAAGGGAGACCACACTGATAAGACAAACTATCATCAGATTTCCCTTCTTGACGCAGACAGTAAAACTTTTGTGGGAATAGAGTTGAAAGAACTAGTACAATGGGCCTGTAGAGAAAGAATACTGTCAAAACACCAAGCAGGCTTTTGTCTGCATCTGTCAACGTCCCTAAATGGATTAATTATAGGTATGGTCTCCAATTCCGCAATAAAGAAAGGAAGTTTGTCACTATTTGGAGCATAGATTGATCTATTCTAAGCTTTTGATTCAGTGAATAAAGCTTGACTATGGTCGAAACTCACAGTGGGGCATATCGCCACCACCGCTTCTAGCGATTGTGGTGGCCCTCCATGAACGATCGCACCTTCGGGTGAGAATAGATCTGCGCTGGAATCTCTCTGATCCAATTGGCACTGAGAGAGGCGTGAGGCAGGGCTGCAAACTTGTCTCATATCTCTTCAATCTCTATTTAGCAGATCTGGCCAGTTCCCTATACAAATTGTGTGCTGGCAAGCCCAACGATCACCTCAGTGCGAATAAACTGTCTCGCTGATGTGGACGACATTGTGTTGCTTGATTACACCCTCATAGGACTTCAGCAATTGCTGAACGCCTTGAAGGTGTACTCGAGCTCCAATGATTTAAAAATAAATCCCCCCAAGTCACAAATCCTGGACTTCAAACATCCATTAAAAAAACTCCTCCTTTCAACTGGAGATCCTTTTGGAACACAGAAACAGTAGTCAGTGAAGTCATGTATTTGGGGTTTAATTTAAGATCTTTCCCATCAAAATTACACACGAAACCCATCATTGAAGGCAAACTACTCCAACTAAATCGGCAAATGAACATTTCTTACAACGATTACTGTACATTTTCCTTGGCACCTCTAATTACATTTCATACTGGCAAGGTTGTTCCCCTTTAATGGAGGGGGAAATGTGGAAAAACATCTTAAATCTTCCACAAAGTCTGGCTGTTCACTGTCTCAGATATGAGTTAGGCTTGCAATCCCTGTGCTCACATGTTGAGTAGAAATTACTATCATTATACAGGCTCATAATTCCAATAGAAAACTTTTTATATGAGGAGATAAATATCACTGTGGATCTGTCGCAGAGGTGAAACAGTCTTGGCAGGAGAAGCTGTCTGCCTATTGCTTCTTCGTTTCCAGTCTGTTTCCAGTGCCTATTGCTTGAGAGGAGGAGCCACCTTCAAAAGAGAGCCCGCAACGCAGAGCGTCCGCCGAGCTGTCGCAGAGGTGAAACAGTCTTGGCAGACTGGGTCAAGTTGGTGTGATGGAGAAGTGACTGCTGACAATGGAAGGAGGCGAGGTTATTACCAACACCAACGCTCTATTGCTCTTGTTGCAGAAGGAGGCCATGACGGAGAGGCTTCACTGCACTATGGACACGTTGCCAGGGTCGAGATCAACAACCGTGACAACCATTGAGTTGAGTGTCCCACCCTCTATTGATAAAGGAGCACGGGAATACCCTGGCTGCCACTTCAATATGGAAGTATCGATCGGGGCTAGCACAGCGCTATTCATAGACAGCTTCCAATCCAGTGGGTCCCTGGGACTCGCAGCAGTGGTGAATGTGTTGAACAACGACTTGGGGAAGGAGGGGAATTTGGTGAGAAATGCTGATTGCATACCAGCTGAGGCAGAAGGGGACACTGGAGAACAGTGCACCGTACTGCCCATGAAGCAGGCAGTGAGTTTCCAGTGGGTCGGAGTGCAGGACCCAGTGGCGGAAGTCATTTCAGCGGATACAGCATCCTGGGGAGCTGACGACCTTCCCTTATTTATTTATTTGCATTTTTATAGCGCATAACTGCCCTAGGGCATCGTGACGCTGTTACAGACAGCTCACTTGACAAGGCATAGTATTGACATTGGAATAGGTACAATATTGAGGACACAGTAAAAATGATTTGTTACAGGCATTGCTCATGTTCCAAGGTTACATGGGAACAGTGGGGCTGGTTATCCGCCCCCCACCCACTATGGAGATGCAGCAAAACGAGACTGAGAATACAACTGTAACCACGATGACGCAAGTGCTGCGGACTACGCTGTACCTATTCAATGCGGCAAACTGAAGTACAAATGACGGAACCTCCAAGTCAGCTGCGTCTGATTGTTTGGCTATGAGAGACTCATTAGAGAACCCTCCCCCGGGGACCTCTTCTGATTTACGGATGTGTGGATCAACAACATCACAAATACGAGCATGGCCTATACTAAATAGAAACCCTATGGGGAGTGGAGGGCTGATTATAGCTCGAAAGAAACCTAATGAACACCAGGCCCCGGAGAGAAATATCTGGAAGCCACTAAACCTGGCGCCCAGGAGTCTACCAACAAAGCAACAGTTTTCTTATATGAAACCAGGGGAGCCATCCCATAAAAATCTAGCCCCAGTGTTAAGATCCACACCAGGAAACTCTGTGGCTGGGAGAGAAATTTCGGATCAAGCCCTGCTGGAAAGCACAATCTGAGTGGAGGGGACAGGAAGTTTGGATAAAAATTCAAAAAACAAAGAAGGCAATGTGGGGAGCGCCCTGGAACTGGAGGGAAAAAGATGGTTTCACAAAAGGAAAGTGATTAAAAAAAAGTACACCCAACTCATTGCCTACAGGGGATGATGCCTCAATTAATGAAGCCTGCGAAAAAAGGGTGGATGCTTGCGAGAGGGCGGACCACAAATCGAGCAAGGAACTCCACTTAATTATACCACCCACCTATTTAGTAGTCCCTCGGCAGCTTTGCTGGATTTCTAGGATTCATTTTTTTTCACCGATAAGAGTGTGAGCCTTTTTTCCCACATGTGTTTTGCTGTGTGTGTTTAACATTCTTGTGTTCATAGACTGTGGAGCCTCACCTACTCCGTAGGCATCATCTTTTTACTGTGTGTTACACAGCACCTTCAGTGCAGTGACACAGGGTTGTCTTTTAGACTTCCCAACTAAGACTCCATTTTCTGGGACTGACTACTGTCTCCCAGAACATGTAAAGTTGCCATTGACTGTATTACTCTATTTAAAAATCCACAGACCCAGTACAAACTATCGTACATAGAGTACTGGAAAGGGTTAATACTTATCTCTTTTTGTCTGTTTCTCTTGGAGCATTGTTTCGTTCCCTTTTCATCAAGTCTTGGCTGGTGGCAGTGGTAACTACCCTATTTTTCCTACCGCGGTTATCTTACATAACCTTGGTATTGTTTTAGGCTATCTTGGTAGCCTCGAACTTAAACCTGCTGGATCATATACGTTTATATACGGTTCTGGCTGGGTTTATTCACCATTTCTTTTTGAAAATGTCTTTCTCGTGTTTTACTCCGCACGCCAAACCAGGTTTGGTTCCTTTGTTCACCGTCTTTTCGTGGGCTTCTCCGCGGAAGCCCTCCTTAGGCACCTGAAAGTCTGGGTAGGCAGGATGTGAGGGAGGGGTTTTAGGACCCCTACCACAGGGCCCCTTGGTAACCCAAGTCGCACTCCTGTTTAATTGGCTAGGTGACTGTCCGACTAGGCCAGCCACCCTGCTGTGTGATTGACAGCCAGGCTGTGAGAAGGGGGGGAAAACTGCATAAAAAGCAGGTCTCTGGGTCTGGAAAGGCAGAGTCGCCACTGGAACGAAAGAACAGACAAGGAGCTGACAGAAGAGGACCCCTACAACAACTGAACCGCCCGGTGAAGCCCTGCTGCAGGTACGAATCTTCAGACTCCAACGACAGAGAAGATCTACATCCCATGGTTATATTCTTCTTCCCCTGAGCTGGTGGGACCAACCAGTTCGCCCAAACTGCAAGCCAGGACTCCCTCCTCTGGTCGAATTTGCTGTACAGAGCTACAGTGAACCGAATAACCAGGAAGGTCGGACCCTGCTTCGGTTTTAAGGTGCACACCTTTTATTCGTTGCTTTTCTCTGCTGCTGGTTTCTTCCCTGGGCAGTGCAGGACCCTCCAGTCTTCCTACTTCGTGTCAGTCCGACAGTCGCTTCAGGAACCGTGAGACTGCAGGTCCTACCAGGAACGTCCGCCTCAACTACAGCTTCTTTTTTAAAAAAGTTTTTATAACTCTGTTTATTTGAGTTTAAACAACAAAACATCATAAACATAGGCATTCATCAGAAAAGAAAATATGGCAGTATTTGACAATGGCGTTAAACAAAGTCCTAGGGGTGTCTTGCGTACCCCTGAGAGTCAGAAACCGGGTGATAGTTCTGGCAACGTGACATGTCCCCGGGTGAAGAGAGGAAAGAGGAAGGGGGAGAGGCGAGTGGGGTGGGGAGCGGGGTACGGGAGGAGAGGATAGGGGGGAGGGGGGAGTATCACTCAGTATACGTCTAGCCATTTTCCCCATATCTTCTCAAATTTTCGGGGACAGCCCCACGCGTTATAGATGCAGCGTTCCATAGATGCGCATCTGCTTAGTTCATTGATCCATCGGTTCAAGCATATAGAGTCTGCCGAGCCCCAGGTTGCAGCGGTCAGTCGTTTCCCTGCACCCATTGCCACCGCTAGGAACGATTTTTCATGTTTGGTGAGGTCGGCTTCCCCCCAGATTCCCAGGACTATCATTTTGGGGTCCTTCGGAATTGCTGCTCCTAGTATGTTGGACACTATATTGATGCATTCCTCCCAGAAGGTTTGTAGCACCTCGCAGTCCCATATCATGTGAAAAAAGGTACCCGTCTCTCGTTTGCATCGGAGACATGTCACATCTCTGGTCCCCTCCCCATCTGGCGAGGGCTGTGCGAGGGTAGTAGAAGCGGTGGAGTATTCTGAGTTGTATGAGTCTAAGTTTGGCTTCGATACCTATCTCTCGAGGGAACGTCAGTGCGTCCACCCAGTCTTCCAGTTCTAGGTCACCTAGATCCCTTTCCCATCTCTCCTTCAGCTTAGTGAGTTCTTTAGTTCCGAAAGAGTTGAGGGCTTGGTAAAGCATAGATGTGACTTTGGACGGGATGCGTTGTGGAAGCGTGTTGGTCTCTAGAGGGGAGCAGGGGGGTATGGTGGATATGTCTGGGAACTGTGTGTGTATAGCGTGAGCCAGTTGTGTGTGTCGGAACCTGTCCATCGGTGTCAGACCAAATCTGTCGTGAAGAGTATTGAAGTCTAGTATGTGTCCCTCTTGGATCATGTGTGCAAGTGTGGTTATCCTACGCTTTTCCCAGTTTTCGAAACAGCCCATTCTCTGTATTTCTGGGAGATGTATGTTGTACCATATGGGTTGGGCTAGTGTTGGTTTTGCTCCCCAGCCAATATGTTTATGCACTTCCTTCCAGCCTGGTGGATATGGAGTGACATTCTTGGCATTTTCGAGGTTCGGTTACTGGTGGCGTATAGGGCTTGAAGGGGTGATACGGGGTGCATAGCTTCGGTTTCAATGTGGATATGTGGTAATGTGGTGTTGGCATGTAGCCATACGTTTACCAACCCCGTCTGTGTTGCTAAATAGTACATGTGTATGCATGGTAATCCAATGCCTCCCTCCCATACAGAGCGTTGGAGTGAAGTAAGAGCGATTCTGGGTTGTTTCCCGTCCCAGAGCAGTGTACCTAGGCCCCTGTCTATGCATGCAAAGGTTTCGTGGAGGATGGGGAGTGGAGCATTTTGTAGAACATTTAGGAGTCTGGGGAGTGTCATCATTTTAAATAGAGCTGCCCTGCCCATTAGTGATAGGGGGAGTGTTTGCCACTGGGAGACATCTTTGGTAAATCTGTCTAGTACAGGTTGCAGGTTAAGATGGAGCTATCTGTCAGACATCCGGAAAGGGCACACCTGGACCCCCGTGCACGCGGGGATGCACGTAACAAGGACAAGGCCGGTGTTGCCCAGTGACACAGACAGCCCGCTGCCGCAGACCCAGTGAAGGAAGGGGCACGCTGTGGGTTGGCGGCCAACGCATACGACCTTTAAATCCTACTGACACCCAGGTGAGGACAGGGGAAATCGAATTGCAGCGGCCCACAAACAAGGGGATACGCCTGGAGCAGGGCAGGACCCGGTCCATCAGCTGCATCACAGGGCACCTGTCACTGTGAGACAAGCCTGGGCTGTACCACCACTTTCCCTCAAACCCATTGTGCGCCTCTGCGGACCACTGGAGCCCCGAGCCTCAATTTGACGAAGCAACACGGCTGGTAGACTAGCGCCTGCGTGATAACGGGGCTCCTGGACCCCGGGGAGATTGGGGAACAGCGAGACAACGCGGCTCGGGTGGTCCGGACGCGGCTGCAACGGACCACTGCAGTAACAGAGGGGTGGAAGACATACACGCAGAAAGTGCATGAGCAACATACCCTTGGGCCCTAGCCAGTGCCCCACTGAGAATCACGAGAGCTCAATAATAACGACCTGAGGTAGGGAGTATACACCTGGGTCGCGCCAAGCCTCAATCCCTCATTTGTGTTGCGACAAGCTCCTTGCTGGCAGACAGGGCTAAGGCTGCTACACCACCCTCCCATACAACTGCTGACATCAGACTCTGGTCTCCGGGGCACCCATCACGTATACGTGGGAGAACACAATCCACCCCACACTAGTGGTGGTAACTAATGGGCCGCACTGAGAAGAAGGTTGCAGGGGGGGGAAAAAACCATCCCAATGGATTCCTTTGCCAGCTCCCAACCGCAGGCGACAACGGGGGGATGGCACAAACATCCAAAAGCCGAGACACGGACCCCTTGGTTCGCGTGGCAACAATCATGCAGAATGGGTTCCTGGCTGTTAACGTCAAGTTGGACGACATAGTGGCTACAATTGGTTCCCTGAAGGCGAGAGTAGAAAAGGAAAGCACGCGCATTACAGAGGCAGAGAACAGGATAAGCTCAAGCGAAGATGTACTCACACAACCTGGCCGTGATATAGCTCTACTTCAAACTGAACTGCGCAAAACCCAGAATAAGTGCGAGGATCTCAAATCTAGGTCCCGCAGAAACAACATTCGGATAGTCGGGGTTTCTGAGACGTTCGGCAAAGGCTTCATGGAAAGGCAAGTGGAGGAACTGCTAAAGTCTGTGCTGGGGACAGGATCCCTCTCAGACCACTTCCTTGTTGAAAGAGCTCACCGCGCCCCAACTACTGGGACAGGGATACAATACTCCGGCTGTCCAGAGAAAAAGGTACGCTACATTACGAGGAAAACAGAATCCACATCTATCCGGATTTCTCTGCGAACATACAATCACAGCGCAGGTCCTAGGAGATGGTTAAAAGACAGCTACGGCTCTGTGGTGTCCCCTACGCTTTAATGTTCCCCACAAAAATAAGAATCCAGCACGGAGGGAGGGCCCATTTCTTTGAGAACCCTGCTGAAGCTATGGCATACGTGGAGGCCTCCATCCCGTTGCCTCCCAGAGATCGAAATGTGGATCAAAATGCGAGACTCAATCCTGGTGAAGACTGAAGAGATCTGGCAAATGGATAAAGCTACACCATCCCCGCAATGGTATTTTGTTCACTTTCCTTCATATAAGTCAATACAACTAGACTGGACCGATCTCCGTAACTACTGAGCCTGGGGCCTCCGGCGTGGGCGGCCAAGTGGCGACATTTGCTGCCCCTTTGGAAAGGTCCACTAACTCAGTAAGAAAGCCCACTGGGCGGGTTATGAGTGTTAATGGGCTGCATCGTCGAGTTGGGGGAGATGATGCGGGTGGGGGGACAGGCTGCGAGGTAACAGTTAGCTGCGTTGAGCTGCGGGTGAAAGGGGGAAGAGGGTAAGTTGCTTTGTTATTGAGCTTGGCTTGAAGGTTAAGTGGTCTCGCAGTTGCGGTTGCTGCTCCCGCCATGTGAATACTGGAATCGGTTGATGGTATGGCAAGTGTCATTGCACATGGGAATGACTCCACAGGGGGGCTGCGAATACTGCTGCTGTCCTGGAGTGTAAGAGGTTTAAATAACCCGATGAAGGCCAGGAAGGTCAATAACTATGTTTCTAGACATTGCCCTCAGATCGTGATGTTACAGGAGACTCATGCTATGGGCGCAGTAAATATGAATATAATGCCCAAATGGGGAAAGACACGATATTACACAAGCTATTCGTCCCAGTCCCGGGGGGTCATCACTCTCATCCATCCCTCACTGGGGTTCCGGGCGGAGGAGCACAAGGTGGATGCGATGGGTAGATTTGTTCTTGTGTGGGGGAAAATAGCGGGAAAGCAACTTACTTTGGTTAATACTTATGGCCCCAACATCAATGATCCAGATTTTTATTTAAACATATATGAGACCCTCAACAAACTAGATGCTTCCTCCATAATATGGGGGGGGGGGGACTTCAACATGGTCCTGAACCCGGTGATGGATAGATCCAGTACGAAAACGAGGACACCAACCAAAATGGCACTGCCACTGGGGCAACTACTTCCACAAATGGCATTGATAGATGCATGGCGCACATTACACCCAGACGTTAGACATTATACCCACTACTCATCCGTTCACGACAGTGAATCACGAATAGACTATTTCTTTATATCACAGAACCTCTCTGGGATGAAATCCTGCCCCACACACTGTCCGACCATTCCCCTGTTACACTGGAGCTCAAGCTGGGAGATGCTCCTAGACCTGCCAGGAGGTGGCGAATGCCGGGTGGGATACCTGGTGACCCAGGTGTAGTGGAGGCCCTACGGGATGAAATAACAGAGTGTTTCAGTAATAACGTTGGGTCGGTGGCACGTGTCTCTACGGTATGGGAAACCTTTAAGGTCTGGGCTAGGGGGGCAATTATCTCGAAGTCCACTGGCCTCCTGAAGGGAGTGAGGAGGGAGCTAGAAGGGGTAGAAAATACCTTGAACAGCCTTGAAGGGACGTATAGCCATACACACGATAAGGCCGTTCTGGCCGAGATTAATAAACATTTCAAACCTTTAATGATCTAACCGCTAGAGAAATACAATATATAGTGGCCCCTGCCAGAGCACGTAGATATGGTGAGGGCAATAAGGCGGGCAGAACATTGGCTAACCTGATTAAACATGAGAGGCAGCCGCACCCAATCACTAGCATACAAAACGCTGCTGGCGAGGTACAGACGAGCAAAGAGGGTATAAATGGAGAATTTGCCAAATTTTATCAGAAGCTGTACTCCAATAAAGATAGGAAAACGACTACTGAGATTAAAACATATTTGGCGTCGCTGGGGCTCCCACAACTCCGACTCGAGGGTAAAATGGCACTAGATCAACCGGTCACTGCGGACGAAATGAGTGAGGCAATTATGGGTCTAGCGTCGGGCAAAGCACCAGGCTCTGATGGGTTAGGGGCTGAATTCTATAAGGAGTTCCGCACGGAACTAATTCCCATAATGCTGGAGACCTGGGAAGAAGCCCTAGAGGGAGGCATACTACCCCCGACGATGAGGGAAGCCATTATTACTGTGTTGCCCAAACCCCGACGCCCACCTAGTGACATGTCATCATACAGGCCCCTTTCGCTCATCAATGTTGATGCCAAGTATTTGCTAAGGTACTAGCGAATCGAATGTTGCCCCTGGTCTGCACACTAGTCCATCCCGATCAGAATGGTTTCATTCCCCTGAGATCCACGGCGCTGAACCTCCGCAGACTATTTAGTATAATGGCGCAGATTGACCAGGGCAGAAGCGCAGCTGCTGTAGCCCTAGACGCCGAAAAGGCGTTCCATTCTGTATCATGGGTTTACCTTTTCACGGTTTTGGAAGCGTTTGGGGTGGGACCCGCGTTTATCAGATTTGTAAGGCTGCTCTATACTGCTCCGGGCACCAGAGTTTGCACTAATAGAACCATTTCTGAGATGTTCCAATTAGGTAGAGGAACATGGCAGGGATGTCCCTTCTCGCCCATCTTGTTTGCCTTAACCATTGAGCCTATGGCAGCTGCGGTTCGGCTGAGACACGGGGACAAGGGAATTAACATGAAAGGCTCTATCCAGATAATCTCACTTTACACGGACGATACGTTACTCTACGTCCGCGAACCAGAAAAAAACATAGCACGTCATTAACATAACCAAATCGGAAATATTCCCGCTCACACCCCTCACTGAATGCCCTGCGAACACCTGTGGCCTTAAATGGTCAGACCAATATATTAGATATCTTGGGGTGTTAGTGCCTAGGACCAGGCAAACCCTCTACGCGGACAACCATGAGAAGGCGCTGCAAACATTGAGCACTAAGTTACAGATCTGGGGACACCTCCCTATATCCCTGTATGGCAGGATAGCCCTACTCAAGATGATAGCCCTCCCCAAACTATTATATATTTTTGTAAATATACCCATATGGCCGGGTAGAGATTTTTTCTCTAGACTACAGTCGTTGGTGGTAACCTTTATATGGAACGGGAAGGCGGCTAGAATTGGGTGGGAGAAAATGACAGATCCCTACGACACCGGAGGTATAGCGGCCCCAGACTTTGAGCCCTATTACCTGGTCGCCCAGGCACAGTTTGCAAAGTATTGGTACGAGGAACCTGGGGAAACACCACACACCTGGGTGGAAGCACAAACTATATTTCCAGCAGACATTAAGTCAGTCCTATTTAACTCACGTCACGAAGACACTTGTGATTACGATCCGGTCAGCTGCACGGTCAGGGCCTGGGGCGCATTATTTAGACGACTGAAACTGGAAACACCATATAAACCAGAGGTCCCTTTGTGGAATTTTCCGGGCATCCCCCCTATGTCGGATGTGAGTATCCAGGAAGGCTGGGATCCACGCATGGAAATGAAGGTGGGCGATATGTTTATAGATGGTAAATTTGCAACCAGAGAGGACTTTACTAGAGCGATGGGGGGTGGGCCACTCAAAATTCTACAATACTACAGAGTAAGGGCCACATTTCAGAAAAGATGGCCAATGTTCCCAGATGTACCTCCTCAACACCCCTGCACACAACTCATCACCATGAAGGCTGGGCTAGGCTAAACTATATGAGGCAGTACAGGCCCACACCCCCTCGGTGAACCGGGTCAAGGACAAATGGGAGACAGACATGCAAATACCTATCCCGGAGGACAAATGGAGCAGATATTGTGCACTCACAAAAAAGGTTTCATTAAATGCAGGATTACGTTTGATACAATTTAAACTCCTAAATAGGTTACACTACACGCCAGCTAAAATGGCAGAATTTGTTGCAGAACATGGGGGGGGAGTGCCCCAAGTGTGGGGCCCAACATGCGGGCTCCTTTCACATGTACTGGGAGTGTCCTGCTCTCCTGAGATTCTGGGGAGAGGTGGCCAAAATATTGACCGAAATTACACAGATACCCTCACAGCTAACCCCCCAAAAATACTTATTCGGAGACATTGACAAGTGCTCGGAGAAAACCAGGAGGCTATTTAATGTTGCATGTGCTGTGGCAAAGAAATGTATCCTACAAGCCTGGAAGATGCCTGTGCCACTAAATGTGATCACTTTCCTCCGCGAACTTACATACATCAATGAATGTGAGGAACAATATGTTTTGATTTTGCCAGGGGCAAGCCGACCAAAAGACATATGGGGCCCCTTCCGAACCTATCTGTGTGAGTTGCTCTCAGATGATGAAATGTCCATATAATGTTGAATGTAAATGCTATCTTTGCTTGTCGACTTGTGTTTATTGATGGGTTAAGTTGCTGTAACTGTTGAGACCACCGTTGAACAATAAAAAGAGTTTAAAAAAAAAAAGTTGGCTATCTGTCTAGGGTCGGGCCGATGCGTATACCTAGGTATTTGAATTCTCAAATGGAGATGTGTAGGGGCAAGTCTCGGGGATCGCAGTGTCGCCACCCTGGATCGGGAAGTAGATGGTTTTTTGCTCATTCACCTTCAAGCCGGCAACATTTTGGTATTCTTTAAGGGTGTGCGACACCGTCGGGCATGAGGTGAGAGGGTTGCTAAGGTATATAGGGAGATCGTCTGCGTAGAGCGAGAGCCGATCTTCTCCTCCTCCTGGCCAGGTGAATCTGGACCACTTTTTATCCGATCAGAGTTTAATTGCTAGTGACTCAATAGCTAGCAAGAATGGGAGGGGAGAAAAGGGGCAGCCCTGTCTGGTCCCGCGGCCTAGTGAAAACAGTCTAGAAGTCCTGCCATTTACCTTTACGGTTGCCTCTGGGGTTGCGTATGGGAGTCTAACCCAGGAGATAAAGTCTCGCCTAGAGTTCATCCGGGCCATGATGTCCCACAAGGCCTCCCACCCGATTGAGTCGAATGCTTTCTCAAAATCGACCGCCAAGAGGGCCAGCGGGCACGGTATCTCTGGGGCCCTGTCAAGGGCAAGTTGGACATAGGTTCATGCGGGTGGACTTATTGGGCATAAATCTGCATTGATCTGGATGAACAAGGGACTCAATTACCTTGAGCAGTCTATTTGCCAGTACCTTGGTGAGGACTTTGGCCTCCCCATTGATCAGCGAGATGGGGCGGTAGGAGGCGCAGTCTTCCGGAGGCTTCTCGGCTTTGGGTATGACCACAATGCACGCTCTTCTGAGGTCCAGGGGGAGTGTGCCTTGTTCTTTACTTTGAAGAAACATGCGGTGCATGTGTCCAGGTAGCGCAGTGCCGATGTATTTCCAGGTCTCCAGTGAGAATCCATTGGGGCCTGGGGTCTTTCCTTTTTGGAGCTGTGCAAGCGCCTTTTGCACTTCATTTTCAGTGATATCAGCATCTAGGAGGCTGCTTGTTGTGCTGAGATTCTCGGGATCTCGATCTGGTCAAGAAATTTAGAGGGAGCGGATGTGGGGTTCCCTACGGGTGGGGCGTAGAGTTTTTCATAAAAGGTGGCGAATGCTTCCGCTATGTCGGAGTCTGCAGTTAGTAGTTCCCCCTCAGGCGATCGGATAGTCCGCACGTGCCCTTTTGTTTGTTCACGTCTTTCCAGCCAGACTAGTGTTTTATTTGCTTTGTCCCCTTTCTCGTAGATTTGGCTTTGAACAAGTCGATGGGCTGTTTGTGCGTTATCCAGGGCTATGATGCTAAGGGCTTCTTGAGCCGTTATCAGGGCCTCCTTTGTGGTTTGGGTTCATTGCGCGAGGAATTGTTCCTCACATTCAGATACTCATTTCTCGGCGTCCACAATCTTTTGGGTGTGTCGTTTGCGATGGGCTGACACCGCCGAGATGGCTTCTCCACGGAGGACTGTTTTATACGCTTCCCATATCGAAATTGGACATTCTATTGAGCCTTCATTTATTTCAAAGTATTCCGTGGTCTTTTTTTCTAGTTCTTCAGCAATTCTGGGAAGCCTCAGGTGGTAAGTGTTCAGGCGCCAGGTGATGTCTGGGCGTTGGCAAGCATTCTTCATGGTTATAAGGAGCGGGGAGTGATCCGAGATTCCTCTTGCCAGAAACTCAGCAGATATGAGCCTGTGGGACCTTTTGCTGGGGATGAAGGTATAGTCAATTCTCAAGAATGTTTTGTGTGCACTGGAGAAGAACGAGAATCCGGCATTGGTGTCATGTAGTGATCGCCAAGTGTCAGACATTCCCAGTGTCTCGGCAAAAATGTATAGAGCAGTCGGGCGTGTTGGGTTCCGGCTCTTCTGTGAGATCTATCGGCAGTGACCTCCATCACTTCGTTGAAGTCCCCCCAAGGGCCCACAGGTCCACCTCTTCTTCTAACCGTATGTTCTGTAGTTCGCCAAGGAGTTCCTTTGTGAGTGTGGGGGGAGCGAATGCCGCAATTAGGCCCCAGCGTTCTCCCCAGATGTCGCCGAGTAGCACTACAAATCAGCCACGGGGGTCGGTTTGCACTTTCTTGACCTGCAGGGGCACCCGTTTGTGGATGAGTATCATCGTACCCCTGGCTCCTTTCGTGAACCCCGCCTGGTATGTATGTGGGTAGTTGGACCTACTGAAGAAGCCGTTGCCGGTTCCAATCAAGTGTGTTTCCGTGAGGAGGGCTATATCTGGTGGGTGTCGATTAAGGTATTGGGGCACCGGCCGACTTTTTATGGAGGAGCCAAGGCCATTGACGTCAGCTACAGCTTCTTCTCCATTTAAAGGTACTGTGCAAATCCGGTTGTTCGTTTCGTCCAGCCGCAGTGAAGGTATGTGAAACCTTTCGCCAATCCGGGAGCTTGTCCTTCTCTACTCTTTAAACTAACTTTTCTGCCGACCAACTTCGTCTGGAACTCTTGGCAAAGACTTAACCGCGAACTACCCTGAACTTTGTGATCTTGAGCAAAAGACTTTTGTCCTATTGACTTTGGCCCTAAGCCTTTTTTATTTGATTCCATCACTGTAGTTCCTCTTTCTAGATTGCACTGCTTACTTACCTGTTGGTGCTGCTCAATTTGTATGTAACTTTGTCTTTCCCTCTCTTTTAAATTGTTGGAGTACCATTTTGCTCACACTTCATTTTTTAGCTTAACTTGTCCAGAATCTATTGGGAGTGGTGTGGTGTATAGAGTGTGATTTTTCAACTGCTTTACTTTAGTGAGATGTTATACAACTGATGTGTAAATAAAAGTATATTCTTTTACTCAGAAACCTTGAGTCAGTGTTTGTTTGAATCATAGTAATTGCTATCCTTTGTGTAACTATTGATACTGCTCACTTGCTCTTGAGATAAGTCTGGCTGCTCAGCCATCGCTAGCACTTTACTGTGTAGTACAGGCTTGTACGAAAGGTGAATTTGTACTGTCACTTGTAGTCTTAATTGTGTGTGGTGTTCCCAAAGGGTACTGCATATAATTCTGCCTAACAGGGGGTAAGAGAGGAACCAAGTAGAATGACATCCTACACCACCGGGGTAAACGATGCTCAGAAAAGAGGGAGGACTGAACTGTCTAGCGAGGAAGACAGTACTGGCGGAATCCCCACAATGTATTGTGCTACAATGACCGATTATATAATAGAAAGTGCGACCATTGAAGTACAAACAGAAGGGAATCCAGTAAAATAAAAGGAAACAGATTTTTCTACAATTACCACCTTGACTGCTACAATGGCTACCTTCATGAAACTTTATGAAAACATAGAAGACCAGCTTAAGGATCAGACTACCATGATTGCCATAATGCACAGATGGTGTTTGTGGAAGGTTTCATAACGGCAATCCAAAATAATCTGGACAATAGTTTGGCGCGTGTTTCTAATCTTTTACACAACATTTTGGAGCCCATTACTAAAGATAAGAAAAGTAAGAGGAACCACAGACCTCCAGAGGAGACAACCACTCCTTTAACAGACCTTGTGGCTAATAAACCAACTAATGGCAGTATAATATACTTGGAGACAGAGCTCGTTGTGGCATTTATTAGCCAGACATAATCAATTGGAGTGGTAATAGGATTAGTAACACTGGCAGAGAGTAAGGACATGACACAGACACAAATGAGGAGTAGCGATGACCATGACCTGTTAAAGCCGCAAGGGCAACAAGAGGTGGGAGACAACCCGGAAAGTACATCAGTGTGCCCAGAGAATGTTGAAAGACTACCAAATAGTCCATTGAGGCGAGAACCAAAGACGGATGGACCAATAAAAGGAACTATGGGGCAGAAGGAAAAAATACTGCAGAAGGTCTTTGACATCTTCAAGAAACACCAAAAGATACCAAAGGAAGACTTCGTACAACTAATACACACTTCGGGAAAATCAATAAAAAGCCCACCAAATGGCTCCCGAGTGAAAGAAGACAACCAGAAAAAGTCAAAAAATAAAGCGATCCTGCAAAATCAGAGATCAAATGGAAGTCATACTTTTATTAGGAATCTGACTATTCTACAGAATAAGACCCCTAGTAAAGCACCTACAGGAAATAAATCAAAGTTACGGGAAAAAGATCACAATATTAAAGTACAGCCAAGGACTACTCAATGGGTAAGATCTGAACAACCGGATGAGATGGATGAAATTGATCTGATGTATCTTTCAATGTATACAGTGTAGGGAAAGGATCTACGTGATTTTACCGAACCGAAAATTTCCACCCCCAAAAGTAATTTTAAAACATTTTTTTAAAAATTTTCCGCAAATATATATGTGGGGGGGAAAACCCCCACCTTACCCCTATACATGTTTTATTCACTTTAGCCCCCCCCACATATATATATGCAGAAAATTGGGGGTCGAACTTTTGGGAGTAGGTAATTTTTGAACAATACCGTCGGGAAATTATTCCATTGAAGAAATCACTAGATCAGAAAAGGAGCTAAGTAGCAGTGATTTGGATAATAGGGAAAGTGAAAAGAGTGGGTCAGAGGAACCGGACAACGAGTTGAGGGAAAAAGCAATCAGAAATGAGCCAGTAGAAAAATGTAGAAGGCAAAAAGAAAAACGATTGAGAAAAGAAAGGGAAATGGAGAAGACTGACCCAGCCCTCAGAGTGAGATGGCGGGATGTAAAACGATCCACACCGCAGCTGATGACTACCACTGTGACCAGGCCATTAGCAAAGAATGATAAAGATAGCGAAAGAGCAAGATCAACAAAACTAAGACTGATACAATCAAGGACTGCCACGAAACGATTAAAACCAGAATAGAGGGAGAAAAGAAGGTCGGCGAAACATAAAGAATGCAATGAATTAAGAGGGGATAACTGCTCACTGTTTAAAAAAATGTAATCAGTTGAGTAAAGAAGAAACAGAATGTGATGCCCCGTGCTTTGAATCAATGGAGGAAAGAAGTGTCATGATGCCTGCCCCCGGGCATCCGGATCAAGCCCATCAGCCCCGGGAGCAGGCATCCAGACGTTTACAAAAACCCCAGCAGCCCCAGCTTGGGGCTGTCTGGGTTCAGTCCTGGCGCCGTAGGCACCAGGCTCATAATAAAAATCAGTCCTGGCGCCATAGGCGCCAGGCTCATAGACATTAATTACCTCATCCAGACCATGCTGCAAATAAATCCAAGCCAACGTGAGGCCTGGATGGGACTATTTTACTACAAGGACTATTTTTTACTCGGGTGTGGTCCTGGGGAACTTCTTTCCTGGGACTACTTTGGAGGCTATTTAAACCACGCCCAAACAGCAGCACATGCTTCGTGTTATTCTGTATCCAGCACCGTGACTCTCACCGTGCCTGCAGCCAGCATCAAGTCTTCTGCCACGCCCGTGTGCCTGCAGCCAGCATCCAGTCTTCTGCCACGCCAGCCTCGAATCCGGAGCTCCTAGAATAAAGAGGAAGAAAAGGACAAGGTTAGAAAACAAACTTATTTCAAATTCCTCACCTGATTCCGGATCCACTTCATCTCCCGACCTGGAAAGTACATCAGTCCAGCACGCGTCGCGTCGCCAGCTCCAGCACGGCGCCATACACGCCAGTTCTCACAGCATCTTTCGATCCGGCACTGTCTCCATCATTTCTTCGCCGTACTCCGACATCTAGGGGCACAAGAATAACAAGGTGAGCCAAGGGAATCAACAAATACCTCTTACTACCATAGACTTACCTGATTTACCACCGGCGGTATTATTCTCCATATCTTCATATGCCGCATCTGTAAAGAGGGAGAAAAACAACACGTTAACGCATGCAATAGTTACCGGACAACGTTGGGTAACACAGACTCTTACCTGAACGCCAGCAGCAGCTACGAGACCTTCTTCTCACGAACTCAGTTGCAACTTAAGGAAGGAAGGGGACAAGAGTGAACATCGGGCACATTGAACTCTTTGAACTTGATACTTACCAATCCCGCCTGGGACTTCAGAGTCAATGCTTACCGGAACTCTCCCAACGCCTTCAAACCAGTGAAGTAACTGGTATCTACGCGCCCCTGCAAGACACGCAGGATGGAGAGCTCATCTTTTACAAACATAAGGTGAGGTTACTAAGGGGATATCGGAGGTGATTAGTGGGGGAGAGCGAGAACAGTTGGGAGGCCATCCCTAAAACCCACAGGTGGCTAATCCCTGTCTCCACTTGCAGGAAAATACTTCTTCGGGTCCAACAGACAAGACTAGACGGGCCAGTCCAGACAGTCATCTCTGCACTACGCATCACGTTGACTGAAACCGCAGCTGTCCGGGTGCGATCGACACCCCTGTGGGGTACAGGTGAGCGTAACAGAACACGAAGCCTTTCTAAAAATACCCACCTGGGTGTTATGGAAACCTCGGAAACCGACCAACTGGCCCAATTATTGGGGGAACTTAGAGCGGAAGTACATGCCGCTCACCAAGAGACTAATGCCCTCAGGAGAGAACTGATTGTCTCAAAGGAGCGCACTGATGATCTGGCTAGGCAACTACTGCAAAACCAAGCTGGGCAAACGCCCCTACCTGGATATGGGGGGAAAACCAACCCCGTTTCATCAAGCAATCTTGTGCAAGTGGTTTTACCAGGAAATATTCCGTTAGCTCCACCCGAATGCTTTGCTGGGGACCCCAAAAGGTTCGCCGTGTTTATGAACCAATGCCGCTTGTACTTTTTATGCAGACCGGGAGCCTTTCCAAATGACCAAGCCAAAGTAGCCTTTGTATTGTCGTATCTTAGTGGCAGCGCAGCGGATTGGTCCATTCCGTTAGTCAACTAGGATGATCCTCTTCTCAGGGATTTTCAGGGTTTTCAAAGGAGCATGGAAAAACTATTCGCCAAACACTCGCAGGGTCAAGCCCTGGACAACGAACTTTTATCCTTTCGACAGGGTAACCAGGATCTGCTAACCTATATTGCAACCTTCAATAGGTTGGTGGTGGAAACCGGGTGGCCTGAAGAAAAACGAATTACATTGTTTCATCATGGACTTCGGGGAGAACTCAAAGACGTCTTGGCTCAAGTTGTGAACCCACCTCAGGATTGCACAGAATTTATAGACTTAGTGGTCCAGCTAGACCACTGACTTCAGAACCGAAAGACTGATCGAGCTAAGTTCGAGAATCGGGTATTGGTTAAACCCAACGTTGCCCCCAAAGGAACAGATGCATCTGAACCTATGCAGATCGGGGGGGTTAAAGGACCCTTAACTCAAAAGGAAAGAGAAAGAAGACGACAGATGCAGTTGTGTCTGTACTGTGGAACCTCAGGACATTTTCTATGGGATTGCCCTACAAAACCACCCAAGAAGGTGGTAGGAGTTGCTGATAAAAGCCACATAGAGCCTGATTCGGGAAACGACCACGCCCGACAAGCGTAGAGGTCCGCTTGCCGAGCTTAAAGAAGGACACTCAGACCTTGCATCTGATCATCCCAATGGTCCTACTTGATCCCAGGCAGCCATCACGTATGCACGCAGTAAGGGCATACATAGATAGCGGGGCCGTAGGAAACTATATGGACCACGAATTGGTGTCAAGGATGAATCTACCTCTTTGCAAAAAGACCACTTCGGATGGCATCACCACAGTTGATGGAACTGAGATTGCCTCGGGCCTGTAACTCATTCCACTACAGAGATGACACTGATGAGTCAAGATGGGCATCGAGAGACTATTGTGTTTGATCTAATCAAAGCCCCACAGTTCCAGATAATACTGGGGATGCCATGGTTGGAAACATATAATACTTGTATAGAATGGCGAGAGAAGAGAATAACCTTCCTGGATTGTGCACACACCTGTTACCCGGAGAAAACTTTGAACAAATGCCTGGCTACAGTCGTTAACCCAATCGTGCAGTTACCTCAGGAATACCAAGAATTTCAGGATGTTTTTCAAAAAGAACAGGCCAATACATTACCTCCTCACAGATCATACGATTGTCAAATCGACCTCATACCCGGTGCACAACCCCCATGCAGTAGAATCTACGCCCTCACGGAACCTGAAAATCTTCACCTACGGCAATACTTGGACCAATACCTTGCTAATGGCTTTATTTGTCCTTCCAAGTCTCCTGCATCCTCAGCTTTATCCTTTGTGCCAAAAAAGGAAGCTGACCTTAGAACGTGCATAGATTACCGCGCATTAAATCAGATTACGGTAAAAAAACGATACCCATTGCCTCTGATCCCCGAATTACTAGACCAAGTAAAGGGTGCTTGTATCTACACTAAGTTAGATCTCCGAGGGGCATATCATCTGGTATGTGTCAAGAAAGGCGACGAATGGAAGACTGCCTTTCGCACCAATTACGGATTATTCGAATATCAGGTGATGCCCTTCGGGTTGTGCAATGCACCAGCAGCCTTCCAGTATTTTATGAACGATGTCCTTCGTGAACTCATTGACGTCTGTGTCGTCGTATACATAGATGATATTCTAGTGTACTCCTCCTCAGAATCAGACCATGTTAGGCACGTGCGTGCAGTCCTTGAGAAACGACGCCAACACAAGTTATATGCAAAATTGGAAAAATGTGTTTTTCATGCTACGGAAGTTGAATTTCTTGGATTTATCCTGACTCCAAAGGGAGTCCGAATGGACTCTCGAAAGGTGGACACAATTCTCAAGTGGCCATCACCCAGTTCAGTCAAAGGGGTACAAAGCATGCTCGGATTTGCTAATTTCTACCGCAGATTCATTCCGGACTTCTCCCATGTTGTACACCCCATCACAGCACTTTTGCGAAAAAACAAACGCTTCTTGTGGACCAAAGAGGCTGAAAAGGCCTTCCAAGAGCTGAAAGCGAAATTCACATCAGCACCTGTCTTAAAGCATCCACGCCCTGAGCTTCTATACATAGTAGAAACTGATGCATCCAGTTTAGCCATGGGAGCTGTCCTGTCCCAGAAGGATCCTGAAACTGGTCAACTTCACCCAGTAGCGTTTTGGTCAAGAAAGTTCTCAGTACCTGAGTTAAACTATACGATTACCGATAAAGAGCTATTAGCTATCAAATCCGCCTTTAAGGCTTGGCGGCACTACCTTCTTGGTGCCAGGCATACCATTACCGTAATCACTGATCACCGGAACCTGCAGTATTTAAAAACAGCCAAAGCCCAATCATCGCGACAACTTCAATGGGCATTGTTCTTTGCCGAATTCGATTTCGTGATCACTTATCGACCAGGCCGCAAAAATGGCAAAGCAGATGCCTTATCCCGAATAGGGATGGGAGAAGCATATGCAAACCCGGAACCGGTGCCAATAATTCTCGAGCAAAGAATTCTTGGCATAACTACTCTACAGACACTAGAAGATATTCATTCAAAAATCCAACAACTCTTCGATCCAGCTACCCTGCAGGACTGGGTAAAGAAAGGCCCAGACTACTCAGTTGTCAATGACCTACCTTTCTATCAAGGACGACTATTTCTACCACACAAGGAAATACAAGAACTAGTCATCTCCAATTACCATGACACCCTGATGGAAGGGCACGCAGGTATCGCAAAAATTGAAGCGAAAATTAAGAGACAGTTGTGGTGGCCCACTTGGCGAAAAGACGTAAAGTCATTTGTGATGTCTTGTGGCATTTGCGCCCAAAACAAAAGCCAGAAGAAAAAACCTGCTGGCCTTTTACAACCTTTGGATATTCCACCTACACCATGGCACACCTTGGGCCTCATTACGACCCAGGCGGTAAGTTACCGCCTGGGTCGTACCTTTACCACCATGGCGTAAACTGCGTTTACGCCATGGTGGTTGGCGGACTTACCGCCCCATTCCGAGGTTGGCGGGGCGGTAAGTCCCCAATCCCCATTTACCCTTCCCCATTCCCATTTTTGCCCCATAGGGCATAATGGGAGTGGGGAAGGCGTTAATTACGCCACCGTAAATTACGGTGGCGTAATTAACAACAAGGTCCCTTAGCGCCATGGATTTTAACACCTGCTAAAAGCAGATGTTAAATCCTCCATGGCGCTAAGGGACCTCGGAATCAGGCGGTAAGGGTCGGCGCTGTTTACGCCGCCGTAAACCCCTTACCGCCTGGGTCCTAATGAGGCCCCTTGTCTTTAGACTTTATTACAGATCTACCTCCATGTAATGGATTTAACACCATCCTAGTTATTGTGGATCTTTTTTCCAAGATGGCCCACTTTATTCCTTTAAAAAGATTACCTTCCGCTTCAATTTTGGCCAAGGAGTTCCTCGAAAACATTGTTCGAATACACGGATTTCCTTCCGTATTGGTCTCTGACCGAGGCAGTCAATTCATTTCAAAATTTTGGAAGAAATGTTGTCAATTGGCGCAAATCGACGTGAGGTTATCAACCAGTCACCATCCCCAGACCGATGGTCAGATGGAGAGGACCAACCAGACCCGTGAACAGTACCTACGTTGCATGCTGCACCAGACCGAAAGCAATTGGAAGGATATTTTATGGATTTCCGAATATGCATACAATAACTGAGTACATTCTGGAACCGGACAAAGCCCCTTCTATACCATATACGGACATCACCCTCGAACCTCAGAACTCGATTCGCCTCAGCACTTAGAAATGCCTGTCGTTAGTCATTTACACTCTACTATTACACAAGCCTTTAAGGAGGCAACAGAACATTTGAAACAAGCGAAAGAGAAATATAAGAAAAATGCTGATCAACATAGAAGCGATGCTCCACGATATCAGATTGGGGATCAAGTTTGGCTGGCTACAAAACACATACCTCTAAAAGGAACTTGGACTTTTAATCCTTGGTATTTGGGACCTTACACTATTAAGGCCATTATCAACCCGGTGGCCGTCAAGTTGGAATTACCCTCTAATATGCGGATCCATCCTGTCTTTCATGTTTCACTTCTGAAACCAGTTCAACCCGGGACAAGACTTGCCAAACCACCTGACCCCATCCTAATAGATGGAGAACCTGAATTCAAGGTAAAGAATATCCTGGACTCTAAATTGGTTAAATCAAGACTTTTTTATTTAATCGACTGGAAAGGTTACGGACCACAGGAAAGGTCATGGGAGCCTAGTGACCACGTTCATGCACCTCGGTTGGTGAAGAAATTCCATCGGAACTTCCCAGACAAACCAGGGCCAATGGGAAGAACAACTTTAGGAGGGGCCTTGGGGGGGAGTGCTGTCATGATGCATACCCCCGGGCATCCGGATCAAGCCCATCAGCCCCGGGAGCAGGCATCCAGACATTTACAAAAACCCCAGCAGCCCCAGCTTGGGGCTGTCTGGGTTCTGTCCTGTCGCCGTAGGCACCAGGCTCATAATAAAAATCAGTCCTGGCGCCATAGGCGCCAGGCTCATAGACATTACTTACCTCATGCAGACAATGCTGCAAATAAATCCAAGCCAACGTGAGGCCTGGATGGGACTATTTTACTACAGGGACTATTTTTTACTCGGGTGTGGTCCTGGGGAACTTCTTTCCTGGGACTACTTTGAAGGCTATTTAAACCACGCCCGAACAGCAGCACATGCTTTGTGTTATTCTGCATCCAGCAGCGTGACTCTCACTGTGCCTGCAGCCAGAATCCAGTCTTCTGCCACGCCCGCGTGCCTGCAGCCAGCATCCAGTCTTCTGCCACGCCCACCTCGAATCCGGAGCTCCTAGAATAAAGAGGAAGAAAAGGACAAGGTTAGAAAACAAACTTATTTCAAATTCCTCACCTGCTTCCGGATCCACTTCATCTCCCGACCTGGAAAGTACATCAGTCCTGCACGCGTCGCTTCGCCAGCTCCAGCACGGCGCCATACTCGCCAGTTCTCACAGCATCTTTCGATCCGGCACTGTCTCCATTCGCCGTACTCCGACACCTAGGGGCACAAGAATAACAAGGTGAGCCAAGGGAATCAACAAATACCTCTTACTACCATAGACTTACCTGATTTACCACCGGCGGTATTATTCTCCATATCTTCATATGCCGCATCTGTAAAGAGGGAGAAAAACAACATGTTAACGCATGCAATAGTTACCGGACAGCGTTGGGTAACACAGACTCTTAACTGAACACCAGCAACAGCTATGAGACCTTCTTCTCACGAACGCAGTTGCAACTTAAGGAAGGAAGGGGACAAGAGTGAACATCGGGCACATTGAAGTATTTGAACTTGATACTTACCAATCCCGCCTGGGACTTCAGAGTCAATGCTTACCGGAACTCTCCCAACGCCTTCAAACCAGTGAGGTAACTGGTATCTACGCGCCCCTGCAAGACACGCAGGATGGAGAGCTCATCTTTTACAAACATAAGGTGAGGTTACTAAGGGGATATCGGAGGTGATTAGAGGGGGAGAGCGAGAACAGTTGGGAGCCCATCCCTAAAACCCACAGGTGGCTAATCCCTGTCTCCACTTGCAAGAAAATACTTCTTTGGGTCCAACAGACAAGACTAGGGGGGCCAGTCCAGACAGTCAACTCTACACTACGCATCATGTTGATGGAGACCGCAGCTGTCCGGGTCCGATCGACACCCCTGTGGGGTCCAGGTGAGCGTAACAAGAAGACTAGAGAGGGTGCAGAAACGAACATTTGATGCAATAGTAAACAATCAGGAGAGGCATCTCCAGTCATCGAGCAAGGATCAAAAAAAGAATCATCGAAGAACCTGTCTGCCATGGAGCAAGGGCCTGATGTTGGAAAGAATCCTATATCGGGCCAACGTGGTGCATCTTTTACATCATGTGCCTAATATAAGACTCTTAACATCAGATGACTTAGATATCATCAAATTTCCTGAAGATGAAATATTGGAAAACGCGATTTTGTATATCACCTCAACTATAATTAGACAGCTGCTTATGGAGGAGGCATTTCGCCTACAGCCAATGGTCTTTGATCTCATAGAATAAGAACCAGAAACAACGGGGAAAGAAAATCGAAAATTCAGAAAGTAGGTGAAGGTATCGATTCAAATCACGGTGTGGCACCAGATGAAGAAAAGGTACAAAATAGAGACGAACATCCAAGACCGAACATCACAATGGTGGATCAGAGGTCAGATAGAGGCGCTGAGATTGATAACCCAACAACAAAAAGAGAGGGCAATGAAGAAAATTGGAAATGGCTGACAGGTTTTCTGGCTGAGAAAATCAGTAAATCATAACGGCAAGATACAATCCATCAAAAAGACTTCATACTTAGCAGCTGGAATACCAGGGGATTCCTCCATCTATTCAGTAAAGGAGAACTGCAGTTTAAACTCTTTGACCTGATCTGTCTCCAAGAGACGTGGTTTAGGGAGATTCCGATATTAGAAGTCTATATCATTTTTCTGAACCCGGCAGTCAGGGGCCAAACGGAAGGCCTATGTCTGGACTGTTAGCGGCTATAAGCAACAAAACCCAATTCACAGCATTGCAAGTGCTACACCCCAACCCATATATGTCCAGATTCTAGCCTTGGAAATATCAAAAGGGGGACAAAATGACATAAGGATATTGGTCATTGACAATTTACATTGGAACCCGGCAATTAAGGAAATACGTAATCTCCGCGAACAGATAGCAGATTTGGTGGACCAGCAAATGGAAAAGTGGCAACATCCAGGGTTTATTATATGTGGGGATATTTATTAGAAGTGCTTTGATTCAAACAGAACCCTCATTGAGGATTAACTATCATCAGCTAATCCAGTGGAAATGAGAGGTCAAGGCTTGGAGAAATATGTTGCTCTCTTGAATGGTAACATCAAGGGCGATATCCCACCTAAAACAACAAGAAAAGGGAAAAAGGGTGGCCAAATCTTGGACTGTATATGCATGTCTAGTAACATGACTGCGGCTGCTCAGTCAATGGTAGTCGAAGAAATGGTAGCAAGCGATCATAATCTTCTAAAACTCAAATGCGCTCCTCTGAATAATTCGCAAGGATTTCTATATCATGGGGAAGTAGGAGTCACCCCTTGCAGAAATAGGCTCAGAAATAGCCAGGAGAAAATTGGGTGGCTTACGAACAAACTGAAAACTACAATCGTAAAAACTAAATAATAAGGAATAACAACAAAGAATCAATTATTCTATCATCTTGCAAGATTTTGTGACCCAGAAAGCGCATAAGAAGAAAATGAGCATGCAACATCGCCACATATATGACCTAGAAAAGGCTAATAAAAGGAAAATGTCTTGACACCAAAGTACGTACACTTAAAAAGGCCTCCACACTCCAAGCCCAAATTGCAGGTCATAAATTGAAGCAACAATATTGCAACTGGCTACGCCTGCATAAGAAGTGGCTCTTAAAACAAGATGCAGAAGCCATGCTGCATAGGATCAGCTCCAAAGATTCTGCTGAGATATGGCTAGCAATAAATGAGATGGATGCTCCACAAGATGCCTTAATAGCCAATCCTATATCAGCCAAAAATTGGATAGCCATTTTGCCAAGTTCTTTGAAGCAAAGGAGGAAGTGGATCTCTCAACGTTTACCCAGAGAAACAACACGGAATGGAAACTTGGGCTAAAATTAACATCGATTGAGGAGATCATTGTAAAGGCCAGTAACCCTCCAGGCCCAGATGGGATGACAAACGAAAAGCTGAAAAAGGACTCCCATCAATGGGTCATATTTTTGTATCATTTGTTTGAATACATCTTGAAAGTAAAGTAGGTCCCAAGTACATGGAAAACAGCAGTGGTGATTCCCATCTTTAAAAAAGGGTTGAGGTTGGATCCAAATAATTACCAACCCATTGCATTACTTGACGTGGCTAGTAAAGTGTTTGCTACCCTTACTTTGAGGGCCTTAGGCAAATGGAGCATCTCAGCTGGTCATAGAGATGAATGGCAGGCGGGGTTTGTTAAGGGAATCAGAACTGTGCTTAATGTCTTTATAATAAACATCCTAATGGCCAGGGTGGGGAGAAAAAAGGAGATAAAAATCTATATGACATGTATTGATCTATCACAGGCCTTTGACACCATAAAAAAGCTGAATCTATGGAAGAAGTTAGATGATTGGGGATGCCCAAAAGACATCACTGATATGATGAAAGATCTTTATTCGGACACAACCGTAAGGGTGAGGCTAGATAGATCAGGCATCCTAACTGACCCAATACAGACCAATAAGGCCTTAAAATAAGGATGCCCACTGGCACCAGACCTGTTCAACCTCTTCATTTTGGACCTAAAATAACCGTATGCCAACATCAAATGCTTTCTGCCAAACATAGGCGGGATGCCTATTGGTAGACTGCTTTATGCGGACAAGGTTGTATTGATAGATGTAACACCAATAGGATTACAGAGACAGCTCGATGGTCTACAAAAATACGCTGATGTCAATGGGCTTAAAATTAATCCTAAAAAATCAAGGATAATGTGCTTTGACAAATCCAAAAATTGGAAAAAGGGAAACGGGTACTCATGGAATTTAAAGGACAAAAGAAATTCAAGAGGTAACCTCCTTTACTTATCTGGGTGTCTGTTTGAACACTAGTACCAGGGATGCTCCAAAAGAGTTCGCGCTGAGAAATAAAGCCATAAATCTGGGGGTGCAGAGCAGACTTCTTTTCAATAGGTACTGCAGCTTCACAGTAGTGCCACTTGTCACCTTCTACCGTATGAAGGTGCTGCCAATTTTAACATATGGAGCGGAAACATCTTTTACATTTCCAGCAGAAAATTGGCCTAAACTGGAAGGAATATTGTGGAAATGTTTTGCGACTGCCAAAAAGTACACTGATTGCAGCAATCAGGGTGGAACTTGGTCTGACATCTATGCACGCAGTAGTAATTTGGAAATCTATCTCCCTCTATCGAAAATGTATTGAACAAAACCCTATGGGAGGATTTGAGGTTTTAGAAAAGAAAAGGAGGGGCCATACTGAGAGGACCCTCGAAGAATGGAAGGTCATCTGCCAATCAATCATATTACAATTGGGAGAATCAGATAAAACCCTGTTGGGAAATCCAGATGAGATCAAAAAGATGCTCTATATGCAGGATTGCATAATGACTCAGAACGGAAGGCAAGCATATAGAATATATGGTAAACCATTGCAAGAAGCAAGGAAGTTGAATACACTCCCAATATATCTACAGCTGTTCCCAAATCACTATTTTAGAGCACAGTTAATGAGATTCCGCTTAAATATGCTCCCAACGAGAGGTTCTGAGACCAAGAGCAAAAACAAGTGGAGCCGATGCAACATGTAGATTGTGTCTAAAAGAAGATTCTGAAGAAACGTTGAAACATCTGACACTTTTTTGCCCAGTCCTCATAAAAATAAGAACTAAAACCCTGGGAGAGGAGATTAAGAAATATGATTTGATGAAGGCGGATGATTGGTGTAGGGTGCTCATTACAGGAGAAAAGACTCCCATTACTTTAGCATTGGTTAAACTTTTGATAGTAATCTTTGAGAAAATCAAGAAAAGTGAACAATAAACACGATCATAGGAAGTTCTCGGGAGGGTGGAGGGATACTGGCTTTGTGCTCTTGTCTTCTCGGGTGGGTGAGAGTTGGACAATAATCGACCTAGAAAATGAGTTAGCCTGTGTTTTTAGATGGATAGGACTGAGTTGATTTTCTGAGGATGAGTTGATTGTCTGAAGATGATGTATATTTAAGTTAATGACTGTGGTCAAATGTTTTCTATATTGTAAAAACAATAAAACCAGAAAAAATATCTCACTCTCCACACTAATTAAAATGAATATCTGTGCAGCCTGAGATCTCATGCCCTGAAAATATTTCAGGAATGTAACTGCATAGAAGGTGAGCTAAGGAACAAGTTACTTACCTGTAACTGTTGTTCTCCAGCATGGTTCTGGCATGGATTCACATGCTCATGAATATTCCCCGTCGTCAGGCTGGGAATCCTCAGTAAAGAAAACATCAGTTTCAATTTTGTTTCTGAACTGTCTTTCCACTAGTAACCAATCACTGGTCTCTGGGTCATACTGCCCCCAGCCAATGACTGCCCTCTACCTAAGCCCCTCCTCTGGCCGCCATCTTCAGATTTGGTAGCACGTAAAGTGGCAGTAGGACCAAGAGAAGAGCCGCAGAGGGGAAGGCGGGAGGGTTCGCATGTGAATCCATGCCAGACCCATGCTGGAGAACAACAGTTACAGGTAAGTAACTTGTTCCTTCTCCAGCATGGGGTCTGGCATGGATTCACATGCTCATGAATACAAGGATACATAGCAGTACACACATGCACAACCACGGGAGGTGGCAAGGCTCAACATTAAGCATTTCAACACCTCAACATTAAGCATCTCTTACCTCCTCACCAGGCTCACCTTCAGGCGAACAGGTTGCGCAGCACTGCCTGGCCGACTCTGGATTCCTCCCTGGAATCTCGGTCGATGCAGGAGAATCTCGTGAAGGTGTGCATCGACCTCCACGTAGCAGCCCTGCAGCTGTCCAGCAGGGGCACACCAGACAGGAACGCCATGGTAGCAGCGATCGTTCTGGTTGAATGGGCTCTCGGACGGCCGGGCAACGGTCGGATTGCCAACCGGTGACAGTGCATGATTCAGCCGGAGAGCCATCTGGAAATGTAAGCCTTCGAGAGGGCCTTCCCTTGGTTCACAGGTCCAAAGTTCACAAACAGCTCTGATGTCTTCCGAAAACTCTTTGTGCGGTCCACATAGAACTTCAGCGCTCTAGACACATCCAGCGAGTGCAAAGTCCTCTCAGCCGGCGACGAAGGTGACGGGAAGAAAACAGGTAAAACCAAGGGCTCATTGAGATGGCAGTCCGACAGCACCTTGTGCATGAAGGAGGGGTGCGTCCTCAGTACCACCCTCGACTCGTGGAATGTCAGGTATGGAGGTTTACAGGAGAGGGCCTGGATCTCTCCCACTCATCGTGAGGAGGTGATGGCCACAAGAAACGCTGTCTTCCATGACAGGAACTTCAATGGTGCTGAATGCAGAGGCTCGAATGGCGGCCCCATGAGCCTGGTCAGCACCACGTTGAGGTCCTACGCCGGAGCTTTCACCGGCGGGAACGATCGGAATAGTTCTTTCATGAACTCCTTGACCAAGCGATGAGACCATAGAGATGACCGCCCCGGAGTTCTGGTGTAGCGGGAAATAGCCACCAGATGGATCTTGATGAAGGCATGCGCCAGTCCCGCCTTGGCCAGCGATATCAAGTACGGCAGCACTTGAGGGGCCGTAATCCGCAGAGTGTTAATCTTCTGTGTACGGCACCAGGCAGAGGCCCTCTTCCATTTGTGTCCATAGCACTTGAGCGTCGAGGACGCCCTGGCCTTTGCAAGCACCTTCTTGCAGTCTGCCGGGATATCATGCCCTCTGAACTCTAGTGCTGCAGGAGCCAGGCCTACAGGTTCAGCGATCCTGCTGGATCCTGACGGAGAATGGTGCCTCCTTCCCTGGTGAGAAGATCCGCGTCCGTCGGTAGTTTGACCGGGGGGCGCTGACAATTCCAGAAGGTCCAGAAACCAGATCTGCCTTGGCTATGCCGGTGCGACAAGGATCATCCTGCACTGGGACCGTCTAGTTGACTGATGAGTCGTAGCAGCAACGGCAACAGGGGGAACGCATACAGGAATACGCCGTCCCAAGGGAATGAGAAGGCATCGCCAATGCTCCCCGGCTGGGGAAACCTGCTGGCGAACCTCCGGCACTTAGTGTTCGTCACCATCGTGAATAGGTCGATCTGGGGATTGCCCCATCGTCGGAATAGGAGATCCACTTGATCCTGCCGCAGTTCCCACTCGTGGCACGGGCAAAGCTCCCTGCTGAGTGAATCGGCGATGGTGTTCTGTATTCCTGTCAGATGGAAGGGTACCAGGAACATCCCTCGGCCGACGGCCCAGTGCCACAGATCCTGCGTCCTTGGATAGGGCTGGGGATCTGATGCCCCCCCTGCTTCTGGATGTAGAACATTGCGGTGGTGTTGTCAGTGAAGACCCTTACCACGTTGCCCTTGAGGGACGGAAGGAACGACCTGAGGGCCCAGAACACTGCTCAGAGCTCTAGGACATTGATGTGTAGTGACTTCTCCTCCGGGAGCCAAAAGCCTCTTGCGTGGAGATCTCTGGTGTGTGCCCCCCATCCCTCCAGGGAGGCGTCTGTCGTCACCATCTCCTGATGTGCCGGGGTCTGGAAGTCCATGCCCGCCACTAGATACGCGCGGGTACCCCACCACCGGATCGCTTGGCAGAAAGTCTCATTGAGTGAGATCCTGTCTTCGAAGCTGCCCGCCTCCTGCATCCAATGGGCGTCGAGGAACTCCTGCAGTGGTCGCATCCGTAGCCTGCATAGGAGCATGAGGTAGATGCACGAGGACATCATTCCGAGTAGGGACTTGATGGATCTCACCCTGGCCACGTCCCTGGTCAACAGCCGCTGTACCTTGCCCAGGATGGCCTTTGTCCTTTCCCCCGACGGCGAAGCCAATCACGCCACTGTGTCGAATCTGGCTCCCCGGCACAGGGCGTCTTGCTACGGTACTAAGTGCGATTTCGCGAAGTTGATCGAGCATCCGAGATCCGTGAGCAGTTGGATGGTCTTCGTTGTGTGATCGACAGTGAGTTCCCTTGACTTTGCTTGGATGAGCCAATCGTCCATGTAGGGGTAGACAAGGACCCCCTGCAGGCGCAGCCGCGCTGCCACTGGTGCTAGGCACTTGGTGAACACCCTGGGCGCCGACTTCAATCCGAAGGGAAGGGCCTTGAACTGATAGTGTCGCCCTTGGACCACAAATCATAGGAATTTTCTATGTCCTTTTAGAATGGGGATGTGGAAGTAGGCATCCTCCAAGTCCAGCGACGATAGGAAATCGCCTTCCTCCAGCTGTCCCAGCACGTGCTGGAGGGTGACCATCCGGAATTTCTGGGACTTGATGTACTTGTTTAGATGACAAAGGTCCAGGATGGGTCGCTAACTGCCGGTCTTCCTCTGGACGAGGAAGTACTGCGAGTACACTCCGGAGCCCCAGAGCCTCTTTGGGACGAGTTTGATGGCTCCCTTTCTTAGCATCGCTCATACCTCCATAGAGGTTGAGGGATGTGGTTTTCCTTACTGGCCACGGGGGGTATACAGAGACACCTTTTATTGAAATTCCAGAGTGTGCCCGCGGGCCAGGGCATCCAGCACCCAACGGTCGGTGGAGATGGACTCCCACACGCTGACGAATTTCGCCAGCTGGCCTCCCACCGGGGTACTCAGGTGGGGGCCCGACGCCACGGCCGGTTCAATCATGTTTCGTCGCGGCCTTGCCGCCTTCGCCTCCTTGGCGATGACGATGGGATCCTTCGGTCTTGCTGTGTCCTCTGTAGGCTTCCTGCGACGAGGAGCGGGCCGCTTGGTGGTACGACGAGGAACCGCCGCCGGATCCTTTGGAAGCACCTTGCTTGCCTCCGGAGTTCCGAAAGGACGGCCGTCATTGTTGAAGAACGCCCAAGGCCCGAGCGTTGATGGCCTGCAGTGAGTCGTCCACTGTCTTGCCGAAAAGGTTGTTCCCATCGAAGGGCATGTCCAGAACCCTGGCCTGCACGCCCTGGCAGAAATCGGTGGCCTTGAGCCAACTGTGCCGGCGAAGGCAAATGTTGTTGCCCATCTGGCAAAACCTGGTATCGGCGATGTCCGTGGCCACCGTTATGGCATGGTCCGAAGCCACTTCGCCTTCCTGTAGGATTTCCAGGGCTTCAGCCCTCTTGTCGTCCGGGAGGAAGTCCAGGAGCAGAGCGATCTTGAACCACAGCTCCCTGTCGTAGCGTGCCACGATCGCGAGGGCGTTGGCCGCTTTAATCGTGGTCTCTGCCGACGAGATGACCCGTCGTCCCATGGTGTCCAGCTTCTTCCCCTTGCCGTCCAGGGGGGATGTGGAAGTTGAGGCCGTCGCTCCTGCCGATTTCTTCTTGGACGCCGCAGAGACCACTGAATCCGGGGAAGGCTGTGCTCTGAGGCACATAGGGGCAGAGTCCGGGACCCGGTACTTCTTCTTGTACCGGTCTCTCTTAGTGGGAGCCGTGGCCGGGTTCTTCAGGAGTGCCAGCCCCTCGTCCCAGATGTCATCCAGTAACGGGACTGCGAGGACAGTCTTCCTCTTGGCCTCCCATCGTTGGTAGAGGAAGCCCTCCTTCTTCTGTTCTTCGGGGCAGAGCTGGAAGAGCTCAGATGCCCTGGCGATCATGGCGTGGAAGGAGACAATTTCATCGGGGGGGGGGCCCGGGGAGGTGGTGATGGGAGGTCCATCCCGTCGTCGCCGTCTCTGTTCCCGTCTGAGCCCTCGGAGGAGGGGATGGGGGTGAAGGCTGGAAGGCGGGAAGAGGATGGACTCATCTCCGCTTGTTAGGTGGGCTCCCCAACGGTCCAGGCACTGCTGGGTCATCGGTGGGGGGGTAAGGGCATCTTTGTCCTTATGTCCATACACAGGGCCTACATAGCCATCAAGATAGCTCCTGAATTGTCCCCTGGTATGGGTACTGGCTGCAACCGGGCCGACGGCTGGGGTGTGGGGCCCTCCGCAGCCCTATCTTCCTCGTCGGCTCCCCAGTAGCTCTCTTCAACGGCCTCGTTGAGATCCTTCCTGTGGGCCCTGGATTCGTCGGACTGCCTGTTGTGGATCTTTTGGACGCTAGCCAACTCATCCTAAGAGGTGGTATACGTGTCCGTTATGGCTACCATGCCCCCCCTCTTTCTCCTGCTGGGGTTTCACAGGGGTCTTCTCGATACGCAGAAAAGAAGATTCCCTCTGGGGTGGCAGGGAAACTCTAGCCCCTGGAGCAGTCTCCACCGGGGAAGCCTCTGTAGGTTTCGCCAGGGTCTGCCACGACTCCTTCGATCGAGGCTTTAGCCGGGTGAATCAGGGCCTTCACGACCATGGGCATGCCTGAGGCCTTCACCTTGGGGGAAGGGTCACCGCCCCTCTCCCCCTTGGCTTTCTCCGTCGGGATCGACTGGGGCTTCTCCCGAAACTTACCCGGGTTCTCGGACTTCCTCTTCACCGAGCCAGAGTGTTGGCTCGTGGTTGATGGCATCAGTGATAATGCGCCCTGCCTGGCAGCCGAGGAGCCCGACCGATCGGCGCTCCCGGTGCCCGCGGACTCACAGTGCTTTGCCTTTTGTTGGGCCCCCATCGCCGGAGCGCCCTCAAAAGGTCTTAGAGGACCGCTCGGACTTCTTCCTCTTCTCACCTGCTGCTGGGCTCTTCCCCTCCAGCCAGTTGGTGAGCCGAGTACGACGATCCTTCATTGTCCGTTCGGACATGTTCTTACAAAACGCACAGTCCTTCTCCACGTGGGATTTGTCATTGTGAAGGCAGTAGAGGCACCGAGAGTGCTCATCCTCCTTAAAGACGTTCTGTAGTCCGCATCCAGAGCAGCTCCTGAACAGCTTGGATCCAACAGGCGTCATGCTTCCTTTGTCCTGGGCCAAGTCCACGCGGGGTAGGCGTAGGCCTCAAAGATCTTCTGGAATCCTCCGAGAAGTGGAAACTCGACGAAAAGATGCCCTTGAGGGGCGTTGAAAATTCCGAAAACGGGTCCCCGTTGATCGGAAGTAGAATCGGTGGAGCTTGAGGCTCGATTGACCGAAAATAAAGTAAACTCTTCAAAAAAAGCAAAACGCAGTAAAAGCTTGAGAGCTACAGCACGAGCACTCCCAACACTTGAACGTGCGGTAAAAATCTGAAGATGGCTGCCAGAGGAGGGGCTTAGGTAGAGGGCAGTCATTGGCTGGGGTGGTATGACCCAGAAACCAGAGATTGGTTACTAGTGGAAAGACAGTTCAGAAATGAAACTGAAACTGATTTTTTCTTTACCAAGGATTCCCAGCCTGACGACGGGGAATATTTATGAGCATGTGAATCCATGCCAGATCCCATGCTGGAGAATACACAATCCCATGCAAGTAAAAAAAACATTGGAAAAGAGTGGACTGGATAAGTACAATAATGGAGAAGCACAGTACTAAATTACATCAGTCACTCTCTTTATGTGATAAACCACAAGGCTTATTGTTGGGTTATTTAAAATGTTTTCCCAACTCTAAATGTAGAAATAACTTTCTCAGGTTTCAGTTAAATCTCATTCCAACTAGAGAAATTCCTTTTGCCAGACACAAGGAGCAATATGCCAACAATGTATGCACAATGTGTAAACATTTGATCATTCAAACACTTAGACACATCATAACAATTTGTTGTGGGATTTGGAGTCTAAAAATTGAAAGATATGCAAAATTTGTGAATCATGATTGGTGGATAGAAACCGCCTCTTTTTGGGAAAGACTATGCTCAGGACATCAAGCACTGTTAACATGGGCAGTTGTAAACTTGTTAACAGAGTTGAAGTTTATCTGAAAAATGTACAGATCAAAATTCTGTTATATTAAAAAATTGTATTTGTAACATGATGTGAAAAGTTCTACTAAAACACAATAAAGAAATCATTTTCAAAAAGTGCCTTTCGTCCTTAACTGAAGCTAAACAGCAAGGGCACCTGGCGGGCAAATTCTTCCCCCCATTTGCATGTGTGGCATGCATGTGGCAAGATACCCAGTCTGAATTTCACAAATATAGTTTTCTTTTTCATATTCAAGTGAAAATCCAAATACTGTTCGAATCCCCAGGACTTTTTAATCGGGAGGTAGGTAACTGCCCGCTTGCTCCCAAGGCAGGAGGGCATCATCCTCCCCCAGGCCCAGTGATTTAACACAGTGCCTTTATAACCTGAACCCATTTTAGTAGGATTTAGCAATAGGTCTGCAAGACCAATATTAAGAAGCATTGTTCGTACATGTGAGAACCAAGGGAGCCCCACGAGGGGCACAGATCATTGTCTTCGTTTTTGACTTATTGATACGAAGGCCTTTTATAGCACATAATTTCCCAAAGGTGTCAAGCTGATGCTGGAACCCCACTAGTGTTTCATCCAAAAGAACAGCATCGTCTGCAAAAGAAAGTAGGCTCCATTTGTGTGAACCCGGAGCAGGAGCATCCTTGGCAACTTTGTGCA